>NW_024062641.1:0-2400000 GCF_006381635.1 Hibiscus syriacus | reverse complement strand
GTAACGTATCTTAATTGTATAATTTGAGGAGGTCTAACTATAACTTTTAGGGGATTAATAAAAAATTTAAAAATTTGACATGCACAGCCGGCGTGCTTAAATATTAGAACAAGGGCCAAGCAAGTCAACTTGGAATTTATTTGACACAAAGGTACGTTACTTGCTAGTAGCGATCCAGATTAATTCCAACAATATGGTAATATGGAAATTACATGATAATAAAATGAAAATCGGCAGATTGAAGATTTTGGTTAACAAAACCCGGAAACTAAATTGATGAGTAGGAATCCTCAAAACAACCAGCATCGCTTGTCGTTTATCCGGGAAAGGAATGATCAGGACTGGTACAACAAAAACAATGATATGTAGGAAGGTGAGGGTTGTGAGAAAGGAGACATAGTGGCCAGAAGATGAACGGAAGGTAAATGACAGTGAATGAAGGTGAGAAGCTGTGAAAGAGGCAACTCTGTTTACCAAATGTGAAGAAATGAATTACAAAAATGCTTGAGTCTTTACCCCATTACAAACAGTAATTATATAGCACCACTAAACCAAGTTTAACAACTTGATCTAACAAACTAACCAACATTTAACAAACTCAGTTAATTTTGACTAAACTAATACTAACTAATTACATTCTATTATATTATATTTCTAACAAGGGTGATTTCGATCGGCAATGAGTTTTATATTACTACTAGTATTTTGAAGTACGCAAACATCAATATTGGTTGCAATTTTGAAACATATAAGAGAATATGAGATCATAATTAACAATAATGCGTACATTAGATATGATGTATTAAATATTATTGTACGCAGTTATACGCTAAATCCTAAGTTACAAATGAGAGAATTTTATCCTAACTGCATATTGGGGATTAATACTCTAGTCTGGTATAGTATATTGTAATATCTCTAGAGAATGAGCTTCGCAAACTACTAGTTTTTCTGTCAAATGAGTCGGAAACGATTGGTTAGCGGCAGGCAGTGGGTGGAGTGGAAGTGAGCAGGGCAGCAGCAGACTCGATTAGATACTCCGTATCCGAAGTGGACCACTGATAGAAAACCTCATCGAAAATGGAAATGAAAATGTAAATGTAAACTGAGTATTATATTTCTTGTGTTTTACAAACAATCTCTTCTTCCTTTTTATACAAGTAAAGCTTTGCATAACAGTCATAACATAAAGTTGTTATCTTCTTAATTGCAAACTAACCAACTTGCTGAGCTGGTGCATACTCATGCTAAGTTGGTACACCACACGGTCCATCCAATATGCTCCATGCTTTTTCCACTTTCAACTTCTTTCAATGACACAACCTTAGTCTCTGTCTAAACATATGAAAATAGTCTTTTGACAATGCTTTAGTAAAGCCATCAGCTACCTGATGCGAAGAAGGTACATAGTTAACCTTTAATTTGTTTGCTACAACCTTTTCTCTAACAAAGTGCACATCCAACTCCACATGTTTTGTTTTTGAATGGTAAACCGAATTGGCGCTCATAACTACGACGCTAGAATTGTCACTCCAGATGAAAGGTGTACCTTGTAGCTTCACTCCCATGCTATCAAGTAATGCACGTACCTATGTTGCATCAGAAGATGCATCAGCCAAGCTCCTATACTCGGTGACAACTATCGTTTTGATATCAAACAAAATTCCTTCTTCTCAATTAATAAATAAAGAAAATTCACAGTATAGAGAAGTAAGGGTCGAATATACAGGGACTTAGAAAATTCTGAATTTCTGTTTGATTTGGTTATACCAGGAGTGAAAGTAGTAAATGGGGGGTTTGGTAAAATGAAATTAAATGGTAAAAAGAGATTAAATAAATAAAGATAATTAAGGTAAAAATAGGAGAGTAAAGATTGTAAAATGGATATAGTAAAAATTGTCTCAAGCTTTGCTTTGACTCAAGTTCCTTTAGATCATCGAATTAGATTTTCCCTTCGGGATTCACGTCGGTTACTTTGTCTACAAGGGAAATCCCCGTGACTCTATTTTGTATACCGAATACCCAAGGCAAACTTTGATTCCGGCTTCAGAAATTGATTCTATCAACATCAATTGTCGTATATCAATTACCGTTTAAGTTCGTGGTGACCGACTTGGATTGTTGCTTCTATAACCGTCAATTCCGATCTCAATTCCCTCTTGGCGAAGCTATCTCACCAAGTGTGTTCCCAGGAAGTCGAATGTGCTTTCTATAAGTTGAATATTCCTCCCACACGTTTAATCGCAACAACAATCTAGACCAAAGTCTATATTTGATTTTGAAAACCGTTTTGATTTTGAAAAATAAGCGCAGAGATTTAGAGAGATATTCCGAAGATATTAAGGGCTTGTTTTAATTCTCCTGTTGGAATTGAGTCATAGCTTCAGCTCTCGGCTTATGAAAAATTTAGCTAAGCATGACAAAAGTCATACTTAGCATATTAAAAACAAAACTTGAAAATAAAAAAAAATCGTAAAAAACTTGAAAAGTAAAATAGAAGAGAGAACTTTAATAAAACTAGAGAGAAAATAGAGTTGTAATCTGAGTGATGATTTTAGGCTTACCCCAAAAGGGTATTTATAGCCTCTCAAAGCCTAAGGATAAACAAAGAAAATAAAATAAACCTAAAGATAATTGTTTTTCTAAATTCAAACTTTAAACTAGTCTCCTAATGCAACTCTACTCGTTCATCTTCTAAAAGGCATGATGAGGAGATTTTCTAGAAACCGTCGTTGATTGGACCTTCTAGAAACTGCCATGTCAGACCGTGTCGTGCCAAGAGTCGTGCCCATGTCTCCAGCCGTGACCAAGTAATAAAAAAATGTAGAATGCACATCTTTTGTCACTAATTCTGGAAAGTAAGGACCTGCACGAAAATAGGTATAACACAACCAAATCAGTATAAATCCATAAAATCGATGAAATAACGAGCAAATATTAACAATTTTGAACACTCATCACTTGGCTTCTATTGTGGACCTAGAAACTGTTTTCTGTTTCTTGGAGTTCCATATGACTAATTTTCTAGCAAGATACACACAACTACCTGAGATTCATCGTCGGTCATCTATATTACCTCCCAAGTCAGTATATGCAAAAGCAACCAGCTGAAATGGTGTGTCATTTCGAGAAAGAACCAGTCCATAATCCAGAGTTCCATTCAAGTATCTAAGAATTCGTTTCACAATAGATAAATGTTGCTCACATGGCGTATGCATGAATTGAGCCAGCTTATTGAAACTATACGCAATACCTGGTCTTATGTGACACTCATATAACAGTGATCCAACAATACTACGATATTCCTTTGGATCAGCAACATACTTGCATCAATGGAACATGGGCAGGATGCCCAAGCCTTTGATGCCACAAGTCATACTTATCTATGATAGTAGCTGCATTCACTTCTATAGAACTTGAGCCATTGTTACAATGTATATGATCAACAACAAACTGATACAACCCAACAGTCTCCCATCCTTGCAACAACACCTCTCTAGTCTTCTCATCTTTCATCAAGCAATGGCTGGCATGAAATTAAAAAAACACCTCGTTCTCTGTAGCAAACTTGGAGACAGACAAAAAACTTTTAGTAACAACAGGAACATGCAACAGATTGTTAATAAAAAGAGCTCGAGACTTGGTTTGAAAAAGAGAAGAACTGGTTTTAGATATACCAAGACTTTGACCATTACCCACAATTAATTTACCTGGTCCAGAATAATCAGACCCCTTGATCAGCTTGGAACCATCTGGAGTGACATGATGAGTCGCTCCTGAGTCAATGACCCACTTATCCGAGCTGGAAGATGATGAAGAACTATGTACTGGAGAACAACCATTATTGTTGTAGGTATAACACTTACTATCAAGACCTGCTACTTGAGCATTAAAAGACTCATGTTTAGCTGTCAAGACTTCAGAAAACGATTGATCAAATCAATGCCAACACCGATCCACCAAGTGACCAACTTTTCCACACAATTAAGATTGAACCTTGCTCTTCCACAAGCTTGAGTACTAGATCTGCCACGAGAATACTGTTGTTGTGTTCCTTTACCTCCAGAGTATTGATGATCAGTGAATCGATCAGAATACTTCCCTTGATTTGTGTTCTGAACATGCACAACATTAGCACTAAGAAGTGGTTGAGACTGAACTTGAAAACTTTTGAGCTGGGATTTTCATCAATCAATACTGACTGAACTCTGTCCAATGTAAAGGCATCTTTGATTGCTTTGATAACAACAACAAAAGGTTGGAACTCAAATGGAAGTCCATTCAAGATCGTGGCAATCTGATCAATGTCAGATATAACACTGCCACGGGCTGCTAATGCATCACAAACTTCCTTGATCAAGGTAAGATACGAACGCATGTCCTCATCTCCTTTCTTAATAGATCGTAATTTGCAATGTAAACTCATTACACTAGTAGTAGAATGATTAGAAAAGAACTTAAGGACTTTGGTCTATACCTCAGTAGCAATTTCATCACCAACAAATTATGGAAGAAGATGATCACTGATGGTGGACACTAACCAAGAAACCAAGGCATTGTCTTGTGCTACAAACATATCATATTCTTCATTGATCATAAGATTGACATCAACATCAAGAATTTTCTCAGGTGGAGAACTAAGATCACCAGTGAGCAATCTTTCAACCCGGTGACTTCAAACGGTTAAAAGAACATGTTGCTTCCATCGAAGAAAATTCATCTCATCAAGCATGATATTTATGCGTTTATTGGTAAACATCTTGCCAGGCCGAAATAAATCTGCAATACCAAGAATGTTTTCAAAACCACCAAACGCCATGACACCAGAATATTGCTAAGTATAAACACACAATAGAAACACGAGCTATCCCAGAACCAACTGAGCGAATGAAACCATGATAGAAAAAACTCATCGAAAATGGAAATGAAAATGTAAACTGAATATTTTATTTCTTGTGTTTTACAAACAATATCTTCTTCCTTTTTATGCAAGTAAATCTTTGCATAACAGTCATAACAGAAAGTTGTTATCTTATTAACTGCAAACTAACCAACTTGTTGAGCTGGTGCATACTCATGCTAAGTTGGTACACCACACGATGTAATCCATCCAATAACCACAGACCCATTCCTCTTTCAAAGGGAGGGGGTACCCCATACAAGGACAGAAACCAGCCCCCTTCTCTCATTCTCTCACACCATCTGAATTCCTACTCCTCACACGCGAATAGCCTTGTGTCTCTTCCTCTGCCCCCACACCACCTTATAAATTCACATACATACACCCCCCTCAATTATTCATCTCCTATACTCAACAACACATCTAATATATCACTCACCACCCCTCTACCCTCTATTTTCTTTCCCCCCAAATTCAGACTTTTCCCTTCAAAACCCATAATTTTTTCTCTGTACACCATTTTTTCTCTGTACACTTGAGTCCTGACGTGAAAAAAAATACAAGGAAAAAGTATGCGTGCATGTTGATTCTTAGGTAGTAAGTGTTAATCTTCAATGTGTTTTATGGGCTTGCGTTAACTGTGCCACAAAAGATTGTGTTCCTTTTGTCAGTTCACTCCACTTAATTCATCATTATCTAGTCACCCCTTAACATCTTTTCTCTTTCTTTATATGTTCATTTCATTATTATAAACAAACCATTTATTACGGCAACCAAAACAAGGGCGAGAAGAAACATTCATTTTTTCTTTGATATGGCAACTAAACTTCTTTTAACCTACGCTATTTGTAGATTGATTGTTACAGTGGGATTGACCTTGGACCCCACTGAACTTTTCCTACTTGGAGCTGACGGCCAACTCAGTATTGACCCTGTTAAGCATAGAAAAGTTAGTTAGTTATTCTTGTATAGTTAGGAATTAGTTAGAGGTTGGTTAAAAGAATTTACTTTGTTATTAATACTATTTATATGTATTATGTATACATTAAATTAATGCATAAATGACTCAGAGGTATTTCAAGTATTTTAGTTTTAACATGGTATCAGACTTAATTCCGATCATTTTTCTTCTGATTCATTAGTTCTTTAGGCCTTATTTTTGGGTTTTCCCCTTCTCTTAGCTTCTATTCGTTGAACAATTTTCCCCAATTTTTTGATTTCATTTTTTTCATCTCTGTCAACAATGTCTTCTGCTGAGGAGATGATTGACTTCACTCACCTATTATACATGTATCTGTTAGATATGCCTGGGCTAATGCTCGTTTCTCAACCGTTGGATGGTTTAGACAATTACAGTGTATGAAACCGTTCAATGAGGATTATGTTGCTTGTTAAGAATAAATTAGGGTTTATCGACAGTTCTTGTTAGCGAAATGAATATAGTAACACTTTGCAGGTGCAGTGGGATCGATGTAATGATGTTGTTTTATCATGTATTCTTAAAGCTGTTAGCAAGGAATTATTAGTTGGGCTGGTGTTTGCCTCAAGTGTTGCCTCTATTTGGAACGACCTAAATGAAAGATTTGACAAAGACGATAGTTCCCAAATCTTTTTTTTTTGCATCATGAAATTGCTATGCTTTTTCAAGGGGATTATATTGTTTCTGGTTTTTTTACTCGTTTGAAGATGTTGTGGGATGAATACGAGTCTTTGATTCCTTTCAATGCTTGTGATTGTGAAGTCTCCCAGCAAAACATGAAACATTTGGTTTGACAGAAGTTGTTTCAATTTTTGATGGGTTTGGATGACTTTTATTCGGCGATTCAGAGTCAAAATTTGCTTATGCAGCCCCTGCCAACGGTTAATCAAGCCTACTCGATGTTGATCTAAGAAGAATTGTAGCGCTCTCATCTCTCTGTGATTGATGCACCTGATACAATGGCTTTGTTTTCCAACTATGGTAGTTCTTCTAATCACAAAACTTTTTCTGGAACTTGTGATTACTGCAAAGTTAAAGGCTACAAAAAAGATCAATGTTATCGTTTAATTGGATTTCCTCAGAATTACAAGTTCAATAAGAAGAAAGGAGTTTATGGTGCTATGGCTAATTCAAGTGTATCTTTCGAATCTGTATCTGCTTCTTCTCGTCATATTTATGCTCCCTCTACTCCTTCTACTCCAGTATTCACTCAAGAGTAGTATGACCAGATTTTGCAGCTATTGAACAAGCCTTTTTCTGTAGATTCTGCTATTAATCTTGCAAGTATTTTGGATAATAATTCATTGCACTATAATGTCTCACTTAAATAGATTGTTGACATAGGAGCTACAGGCCACATTTTATTCAATTTTAAGATCTTGGATTGTCCTATTTCTTGTTATTATTCTACACGTTTCATATATCTTCCTGATGGTAAAAATGTTCATGTTACTCACATTGGATCTTGTTTCCTTACTCCAGAATGTAAACTTGAAAATGTCCTTTTTGTTCCACAATTCAAACATAACTTGCTTTCAGTCTCTCGGCTTACTCGTGACCTTGGTTGTTTTCTTACCTTTTATCCTGATTTTTGTCTCCTATAGGATCTCTCCACTGGAAAGATGAAGGGGATTGGTAGGGAATCCAGAGGCTTGTATTTTTTTTTGAGTTCTCTTGTTTAGACTCTGGTTTATCTATTTTTTCATCTCCTACTTTGAATCATTCTTTGTTATCTATTGATGCTTCTTGTATGGCTTCTGTCAGTCATGCTACTTGTAATTGGCATGCTAGATTATGGCATATTTACTTTCCAAGATGAATAAAATAGATTTTGTGCATTCTGTTATGTTTCAACAAGATATTGTTCACAAATGTTATGTTTGCCCTTTAGCTAAACAAATCAGGTTACATTTTTCTGTTAGCACTTCTATGCCATTTGTCTCGTTTCAGCTCATTCATATTTATTTATGGGGTACATATAGGGTCTCTACTCATGGTGGTCATCGTTTCTTTTTAACTATTATTGATAATCATACTGGGATGACTTGGCTATATCTGTTAAAGCATAAAATGATGCTATTTATTCTCTCAAACAATTTTTTTCTATGACTCAAACTTAATTTTCTGCCTCAGTTAAAATCATTTGGAGTGACAATGGATTTGAGTTTTTTTTAAATTCTGAGTTCTCTCCTTTCTTTTATTCTCTGAGCTTTATCCATCAAAGTTCTTGTGTTGGCACCCTTCAGCAGAATGAGATTGCTAAAAGAAAATATAGACATATTTTAGAAGTTTCCCGTGCCTTATGATTTCAGTTCAATGTTACTCTTAAATTTTGGGGTGAGTGTGTGCTCACTGCTTGTTACCTCATTAATAGACTTTCGTCGTTTGTGCTTCAATGGAATACACCATTTGAGATGCTTTATCATAAGCCACCAAATTTTTTTATCTCAAAGTTTTTGGTTGTTTGTATTATGCAACTAAACCAAAATATATTGATAAGTTCTCCCTAAAAGCCATTCCTTCTGTGTTCTTTGGTTACTATGCTACTAAAAAGGATACATTTTCTTCAACCTTGAATCTAAAACCTTTTTTGTTAATCGAGATGTTGTCTTTCATGAAGATGTATTTCCTTTTAAGTTAGCTTCATCTGATCCTTCTTTTTTTTTTCTAATCCTGGTATTTCTTACTCTAATTTTTTGTAACTTTCCTTTCATTCACAAAATATTCCACTCTCCTTCATCAACTCAACCTGCATTAATTTCTCCTTCAGACTCTATTTTACCTCCAGTTTTTTCAGAGTTTCCTATTGATACTTTACCAAATATTTCAGGTGATCTTTCTCATGCTTCAGCAAATGTTGTTCCTACTGTTTCTGTTCCTAGTTCTTTGTCTACTAGGGCTTCTTCTAGAGTTTCTAAACCTCCATCTTCGTTAAGTGATTACATTTATACCTGCCAATCCACTTCTCTTACAGGTCAATATCCCATATCTAACCATATTTCTTATTCTCATTTACCACAACATACACATTCTTTTGTTTTTTTCTGTTTCTGATTCTCTTGAACCCAAAAATTTTCAAGAAGCTCAATCTGATTCTTAATGGATTAAGGCAATGCAGGAGGAAATTCAGGCTCTTGAATTAAATAAAACTTATTCTCTTGTTCCTTTGCCTCCAGGTAAAGTGTGCATTGGGTGTAAATTGGTTTTTAGAGTTAAGTTCAAAGCCTCGGGTGAAGTTGAGAGGTTCAAGGAAAGACTTGTGGCTAAAGGTTATAATCAGAAAGAAGGAGTTGACTTTGTGGATACCTTCTCTCCTATTGCCAAGCTCACTACTGTTCGATTTGTTCTTGCTCTTGTTGCCATTTTTGATTGGCCTCTATGGCAGATGGATGTTCACAACGCTTTCTTACAAGGTGATTTACATGGGGTTATGATAACCTTCGTTTTGCTATTAAAATAATTCCTGACTTCTTAATAAATAAAAAGGAAAAGGTATTATAGAGAAGAAGGGTCGATCCACATGACTATGGTTTTTGTGATTTAATAAAACTATTTCTTGATTTTTAGGAAAAGATAGAATTCCAGGTAAAGTTGAAAATTTATATTAAAATAAAATAAATAATAAAAAAAGAAAAACAATAAAACAATAAAATATGAAATATTAATAGAAATAGTAATAAATATAAAAGGGGATTTTTAAAAGTTGTTTTTAAAATAAAAAAAATAAGAATTAAATAAAAGAAAAATAATTAAATAAACAAATTAAAGAGATTGTGATAAAGGGAAACTTATTGTGAAAGCAACATCAAACTTCAGCTTTGTCTCAAATTCCTCAGATCGTCGAAATAGATTTTTACTTCAAGATTCACGTCAACTTACAAGAACAATTTTCGCTTCCAACTCAGATTGTGTCGTTTCAATAACAACTGATTCCGATCT
The DNA here is from genome assembly GCF_006381635.1 of Hibiscus syriacus. Lineage (NCBI taxonomy): Eukaryota > Viridiplantae > Streptophyta > Magnoliopsida > Malvales > Malvaceae > Hibiscus > Hibiscus syriacus. The sequence continues at coordinate 2,390,182 of NW_024062641.1, read as the reverse complement.
CAGTTTCCTCTTAGCAAACAATTTTGCTAAGTGTGTTCTCGGGAAGTTGAATATGCTTCAATAAGCAAATCCTTCTTCAAACATTAACTATAACAATATCCGGACCAATGTAGAAATCGTTCTGATTTGAAAAGTAAGCTCATAAAACAGGGAGAAAATCCGAAGCGATTTAAGTACCTTACAATTCTCACGTTTGGAATTGAGCCTTCGCTTTAGCCTTCGGCTTAAAAGAAAATTAGCTAAGCACAACCAAAGTCATACTTAGCATAATAGAAAAGTATGCGAAAATAGAGAGAAAGCTAGAGAGAAAAAAAGAATATTTTATTCTCAAATGAGATAGATATGTTTCTAGGCTCACCCTTAGAGGGTATTTATAGCCTTCAAATTCCTAAAAACAAGCTAAAACATCTTAAATCCTAATTAAAATACTAAAACCTATTTAAACTAAAATACCTAAAACAAAGATAAAATATAAAAATAATATCCTAAAATTGATTAAAATACTAAAACATATTTAAACTAAAATAAAAAAATAAAATATAATGTTTAAAATATTATCCTAAACTTGAGTTTATTCCAAATCCGAATTCCAACTAGCTTTGATTCTGAAAATAAAAAATCTGCAGAATTTTGTCTTTTTGTGCAATTTTTAGAATCTTACGTCCTGTACAGAAAATGAATTAAAATGAAAAAATAAGCCACAAAAATCAATGATTAAAGAGTAATTTAAAAGTAAAATATTAACTAAAATAAGCACTTATCAAATTCCCCTCACTTATTCAATGCTTGTCCTCAAGCATTCCTCAATTAACATATCAAAATTATAAGTTGTTGCCTTCAATTTCAATTTATTCCTCAAACTTCCAATCGAATTAAGTCCATGACATTTGCCAAATTCAAGTTACAATCAAGCAAAGATATAACCAAGAAAATTTAAAGTAAGAAAGACATCACAATTAATTGCCAACTTCAATGAAACATGACTCAATACCTCACAAAGATTGACACATATCCGCTCAAAGTGTTTGGGGTAAATGAAATTGCTTAAACCGAAACTAACCAAAATATTATCATAGGCTTGGAATCCAATCAAGTCTCCACTATGAAAAATGAACATAATGCAATAATCAAGGGGTCTTTAAACAAGGTGTAACGGGGCTTAGGTTAGGGTAGGGAAAAGGTCGAAAAGAAAGGTTTAAAATACTGAAACAAGAGATCAAAATTTTAAGAACAATAAAAGAAAGGCTTCGGGTTTAATTATGAGGTGTAAAACAAAGAAAGGGAAATTTGCTCAAATGTGGTTCACTAATGGATATATAAATGGGTAGGCTTTTTGGGAAGAGTGGGTTCAACATGTAGTCTCGATATGCATTGTGATTACAAATTCTAGAATATCCTAATTAGTTTGGTACACACAAGTCAAACAATGAGCAAGAAAAAAAATGTATGCTCGTTAGGCTCAAATCTCACAAGAAAAGTTTATATGCATTGAGTCAAGTTCATCTTTATTGACAAAAGCATGAAATATCAATACTTAAATAAACATTCACCAGCTATATCACTCACCAATCATTTAAATTATATTCGATCAAAAACATGGTCATAATCCAAAAGGAATCAAGAGTATAAAGTGAAATTCAAGACTAGCAACTAACGATCCCAACATATCAACATCAGAATAACTCAATTTCAAATAATTAAACAAGTCAAGGAAATATTTGACACATGCTTATCCTTCCCCCCTCACTTATTCCGTTTTGTCCCAAAACGTATATCGAATTTAAAAACAAAGAGAGAGAAAAAGAATACTCCCCAATCTAGTGGCGACCGCAGCCATGATCATGTCGAGATGAGCTCAGGTGAAGGTAAGAAATATTCGATCATAATTCAAATTTGTTCAGAGAAAAATAAAATAAAATTAAGCATCTGATAAAATACACTAAAAATGGAATGAAATAAATAAAATGAAAATAAAACAAAAATAAAACAAAATGGGTTGCCTCTCATCAAGCGCTTTTGTTTAACGTTGTTAGCTCAATAACCTGATTTTTCAAAGCGTGGGTTCCTCTAAATTGATTTCTTTGATTAGACCAACCGGAGCATTTTCATAATATGGCTTCAATCTTTGACCATCAACTTTAAATCGTACTCTTGAGTTATCTTCAATTTCAACAGCACCGCGAGGAAATACTTGAGTAACTATAAACGATCCGAGCCATTTTGATTTGAGTTTTCCTGCAAAAAGTTTTAATTTGGTGTTAAATAATAAAACCTTTTGACCGACATAAAAAGTTTTAAAAGAAATTCTACTATCATGAAATTCTTTTGTTTTTTCTTTAAATATCCGAGCATTATCATAGGCATTTCTTTGGATTTCCTCAAGTTCTTGAATGTGTAATTTTCGAGCTTCACCCATTGCATCCATGTTCATGTTACATTGATTAACGACCCAATAAGCCTGATTTTCTAACTCGACCGGTAAATGGCATGGTTTACTGAAAACAAGCCGGTATGGTGACATCCCAATAGGACCTTTATAAGTAGTTCGATATGCCCAAAGTGCATCGGTTAATTTTAAACTCCAATCATTTCGGTCCGGTTTAATAATTTTCTCAAGAATTGTTTTAATTTCTCGATTTGATACTTCTGTCTGTGCATTTGTTTATAGATGGGTAAGCAGTAGCAATTCTTTGAGTTACTCCGAATTTCTTAATTAGCGACTCGATTACTCGATTGATGAAATGTGTTCCTCTGTCGCTTATTATAGCCCGTGGCGTGCCAAACCTGAAAAAAAAACATTTTTCAAAAAATTAACTATAGTTTTAGCATCATTATTTCGAGTGGCTTTAGCTTCCACCCATTTAGAAACATAATCCACAACTAAAATAATATAAGTATTTCCAAATGATGAAGTAAAATGACCCATATAGTCGATTCCCCAAACATAAAAAAATTCACAAACTTTTATAGAATTAAGTGGTATTTCATTCCTACGGCTTAAATTACATGTAAGTTGACATCTTTCACAAGTTTTACAAAATAGATAAGAATCCCGAAAGATGTTAGGCCAATAGAAACCATATTCAAGAATTTTATGAGCTGTACGTTTTGGCCCAAAATGACCACCACAAGAGTAAGAATGATAAAATTGTAAAATTGAGTTTACCTCACTTTCGGTAATACAACGTCGAATTGTCTGATCCGAGCAGTGCTTCCATAAATAAAGATCGCCCCAAATATAGTATCGGGATTCTCTCTTAATTTGATTGATTTCAACTCTCGGCAAATCTAATGGTAACTTACCTGTGGCTAAATAATTAACCATGTCTGCAAACCATGGGGTTATGCTTTGCGCCACCGTCAATTTTTCTTCAGGAAATTCTTCTCTAAGTGGTGGGTCAGATGTGGAAAGGGGAATTCGACTCAAGTGATCCGCAACCAGATTTTCGTATCCCTTTTTGTCTTTAATTTCTAAGTTAAACTCTTGTAAAAGTAGGATCCATCGGATAAGCCTCGGTTTTGCCTCCTTTTTGCCCATCAAATACCTTATAGTTGCATGATTTGAAAAAACAGTAATTTTAGTGCCAAGCAAATAGGATCTAAATTTTTATAAAGCAAAAATTATAGCAAAAAGTTCTTTTTCGTAGTCGAATAATTTTTCTGAGACGGGTCCAAAGTTCGGGACGCATAGGCTATGACATGTGGCTTTTTCCCTATTTTTGGGCCTAGAACGACTCCAACGCTAGTGTCCGATGCGTCACACAAAAGTTCAAAGGGATGATTCCAATCTGGCAGCTGAACAATTGGAGCTGAAATAAGCTTTTCCTTTAATGAATTGAAACACTCCTTGCATTTTGAATTAAAGTCAAAGTCTTGATCCTTTTGAAGTAGATTGCATAAAGGTTATACTATCTTCAAAAAGTCCTTAATAAACCTTGGGTAAAATCATGCATGGCCAAGAAAGGAATGGATTTCTCTCCCGGTTGTGGGGGTAAGGAAGTGAGCGTAAAACATCTATTTTAGCTTTATCAACCGCAATCCCTTTTGAGGAAATAATATGACCTAAAATTAACCCTTTATCAACCATAAAATGACATTTTTCATAGTTCAAAACAAGGTTATATTCTAAGCATATTTTAAGCACATTAGTTAAATTATCAAGACATTCATTAAAAGAGTTACCATAAATCGTGAAGTCATCCATAAAGACTTCGATGCCCTTCTCCACATAGTCGGAAAATATCTTTAACATGCATCTTTGAAAGGTGGTCGGTGCATTACAAAGACTAAAGGGCATTCGTCTATATACAAATGTACCGAATGGACAAGTAAAAGTCATTTTTTCTTTATCCTCTGGCGCTACTGGGATTTGGAAAAAACCTGAAAAACCATCAAGGCAATAATAATGAGTTTTCCCATCTAATCTTTCAATCATTTGATCTATAAAAGGAAGAGGAAAATGATCTTTTTGAGTAAGAGATTTCAACTTCCTGTAATCAATACAAACTCACCATTCATTTTGAACTCTTATTTACACTAACTCCCCTTCTTGATTTTCGACCACTGTGACTCCCGTTTGCTTGGGAACCACATGAATCAGACTTACCCAATTACTATCCGAAATTGGATAGATTACGTCAGCATCAAAGAGTTTCTGAATTTCTTTCTTTACTACTTCCATCATCGGTGGATTTAATCGGCGTTGTCCTTCACGTGATGGCTTTGCTCCTTCTTCGACTTTGATTCTTCTTCGACTATGATCTTGTGTATGTAAGTCGAGGGACCTAATCCTTTAATGTCGGTAATGGTCCATCCTATGGCTTCTTTTTTAGAGCTCAATACCGCTACCAAAGCTTTCTCTTCTCCTTCGGATAATTTACTTGAGATAATCACTGACAATGTTTCATTTTCGCCCAAAAAGACATATTTTAAATGCTCCGGTAATTGCTTCAATTCTACCTCAGGTGCTTGCAAAACATAAGGTAAAATTTTAGTTTTAGAGGAAGATAAAGATAAATCGGAATTGATTAAACTAATATTTTCAAACTCCTTTTCTTCATCTTCGTGGCAAAGTTTAGGATCCTTAAAAAAATCATAAGAAAAATTAGATTCAATATATTCATCAATTAAAGGATCTATACCATCAACATAATTAATTCTTTCAACATGATCAAGGCATTTCATTGCTTTGTAAACATCAAATTCAGCGATCTCACCATCAAATTCCATTGTTAGTATGCCACTTCTAACATCGATCTTTGTATGTGCTCTGCTTAGGAAGGGTCGACCTAAGAGTACCTCAGAATAAGAATCTGACCTATAATGTTCCATGTCAATGACATAGAAATATACAGGAAAGAATAATACATCGATCTTTACCATGACGTTTTCCATTACTCCCATTGGATAGATCACAGATCGATCAGCCAACTGTATGGTTATTCTTGTTTCCTTCAAAGGCTCGTTAGTAATCATTTTATATATAGAAAATGACATAACATTAATTGAAGCTCCTAAGTCACACTTGCACGTTTAATTTTAAAATCACCTATTTTGCAAGGTATAGCGAACATACCTTGATCCTTCATCTTTGGTGGGAGCTTTCATTGAAAAATTACAGAGACATGGTCTCCCAAATTTACCTTTTTGTGCCCCATTAATTTCCTCTTTGTAGTGCAAAGTTCTTTTAAGAATAGAGCATACATTGGTACTTGTCGAATTACTTCAAGAAGACGTATGTTGACTTGAAATTTTTGGAACACCTCTAAGATCTCATTTTCGTCAGCTCTTTTATCACGCTTCATCAACCTTGATGGGAAGGGTGGTGGCGTGATTTCATGAGAAGAAAGAGAAGGATGTGAGTCAGATGTACCTTGTATTTCTAAAGGTGGAGTGTCTTCTTGTTCTTCCTGGTGTGCGACTTTTTCTGCTAGAACTTCGGGTGTGATAACTTTTCCACTTCGTAGTGTGATGGCACTAACATTTTTTCGGATTTAACTCTGTTTGAGAAGGTACTCTTCCTTGTGATTCCAATTTTCCCATAGTTTGAGCTAGTCGACTTACTTGGTTATCTAATTCTTGAAGATGTGTTTCGGTTTTGCTTTGGGATTTTTCCTGGGATGCAATGGATTTTTCTTGTGAAATTGCTAACTTCCCTATGAGTTCCTCCAATGATGATTTTTGCGTTTGTTGTTGAGGAGGATAAGTTGGTATTTGATTTGCCGCATAGCTGAAGTTTAGGTGGTCTCGCCATCCTCCTTCTTGTATCAGCGGGCAACAATCCGTCGGATGGTCTAGCTTTGTGCATATCCCACATGCTCTTGATGCTCTAAATTTTCCTGCAACAAGTGAATTAAGTACTTCAGTTAATTTATCTAACTTATTTTCAAGGGAAAATATACTTATCTTGTGAACCCGTCGCCTGGGTTCACTTGAAAACTGTTGAGAGATGGATGCCATGGTTGAAATCAATTCCCTTGTTGTTGTTAGGGTCATGTTGACTAGTGCTCCTCCACTGGCGGCATCCAGCATTTTCATCTCCATTGGTAAAAGGTCTTCATAAAAGGATTGAAGTAACGTTTTCTTACTTAATTCGTCTTGCATACAACGTGCGCAAAGCTTTTTAAATCGCTCCCAATAGTCATAAAGACTTTCTTCATTCTTTTATTGAATGGAAAGAATGCTCCTTCGCAACTCGTTTGCTTTAGCCACTGGAAAGAACCTGTCAAGAATAATTCGATTTTTGTCAGCCCATGAATTAACTGAATTTAGAGGTAAATAAAATAAACACTCTTTAGCCAAGTCAGCTAAAGAGAAAGGGAAAGCTCTCAATTTAATTTGATCATCGGTAACTCCCTGTGGTTTCATGCTAGTGTAAACCATGTTGAATTCCAACAAGTGTTTGTGCAGATCTTTAGTGGGAAAGCCATGGAAGGTGGGAAAGCCATGGAAGGTGGGAAGAAGATGAATGAGTCCCGTCTTTAATTGAAACGGAGTTCCACCACTAGGAAAATTAAAGCATAATGGCGTCTGAGTGACAGGTGTTGTGACTAGTTCTCGAATCATTTGTTCTTCTGCCATCGGAATATTGTATGTGTCTGCTTCGATCTCCGGATCTAGATCTACTAATTCATCTGGGTTTCTTCTGGTCATAAATCAAAAACTAGAAAAATAAATCAGTACTTGTCGTTAGTCCCCGACAACGGCTCTAATTTGATAACCATCGTTTTGCTATCAAAATAATTCATGGCTTCTTAATAAATAAAAAGGAAAAGGTAGTATAGAGAAGCAGGGTCGATCATCAGAGACTATGGTTTTTATAATTTAATAAAACTATTTCTTGATTTTTAGGAAAAGATGGAATTCCAGGTAAAGTTGAAAAGGTATATTAAAATAAAAGAAAAAGAAAAAAGAAAAACAATAAAATAATAAATAGTAATAGTAATAAATATAAAGGGGGATTTTTAAAAGTTGTTTTTAAAATAAAAAATAAGAATTAAATCAAAGAAAAATAATTAAATAAACAAATTAAATAGATTGAGATAAAGGGAAAATTATTGTGAAAGCAGCCTCAGACTTTAGCTTTGTCTCAAATTCCTCGGATCATCGAAACAGATTTTTACTTCAAGATTCACGTCAGCTTACAAGAACAATTCTTCGCTTCCAACTCGGATTGTGTCGTTTCAATAATAACTGATTCCGATCTCAGTTTCGTCTTAGCAAAAAATTTGCTAAGTGTGTTCTCGGAAAGTTGAATATGCTTCAATAAGCAAATCCTTCTTCAAACGTTAACCATAATAATATCCGGACCAATGTCGAAATTGTTCTGATTTAAAAAGTAAGCTCAGAAAACAGAGAGAAAATCCGAAGCGATTTAAGTATCTTACAATTCTCATGTTTGGAATTGAACCTTCGGCTTGAAAGAAAATTAGTTAAGCATAACAAAAGTCATACTTAGCATAATAGAAAAGTATGCAAAAAATAGAGAGAAAGCTATAGAAAAAAAAGAAGATTTTATTCCCAAATGAGAGATATATATTTCTAGGCTCACCCTTAGAGGGTATTTATAGCCTTCAAATTCCTAAAAACAAGCTAAAATATCTTAAATTCTAATTAAAAAACTTAAAACTATTTAAACTAAAATACCTAAAAAATAATATAATATTATAAATCCTAATTAAAATACTAAAACCTATTTAAACTAAAATACCTAAACCAAAGATAAAATATAAAAACAATATCCTAAAACTTAATTAAAATACTAGTCATATTTAAACTAAAATACAAAGATAAAATATAATGTTTAAAATATTGTCCTAAAATTGAGTTTAATCCAAATCCGAATTCCAGCCAGCTTTGATTCTGAAAATAAAAAATATACAAAATTGTGTCCTTTTTGTGCAATTTTCAGAATCTTACGTCCTGTACAGAAAATGAATTAAAATGAACAAATAAGCATGGTTTTGTAGTCTACAAAAGTCTCATTATGATTTAAAGCAAGCCTCAAGAAAGTGGAATGCTAAACTTACAGAATCTTTACTTTTGGCAGGCTATGATCAAAGTAGACATGATTATTCTATGTTTACTAAAAATCATGGGGCAAACATTGTAATACTTTTAGTTTATATTGATGATCTACTAATTACTAGAAATGATGTGAAGATGATTATGCTCTTGAACTTATTCAAGATACATGAATAGGTGGTGCAAAGCCTGTTGCAACACCTTTGGAGCAAAATACTAAGTTCACTACAGTGGATTATGATAACTCATTTTAGCAGCAAAACCAAAAGGAAGATAATTTAGTTAAAAAACAAAATTTCAAAGGCTTATTGGAAGGTTGTTGTATTTGACACACACAAGGCTAGATATAGCTTTTTCAGTTCAACACTTGAGTCAGTTTATGCATCAACCAAAGAAAGAACACATGGAAGAAGCTCTTAGGGTGGTAAGATACATAAAAAAGGATCCTGGTTTGGGAATTATGTTAAAGGCTTCAAGTAGTTGTTAGCTTGTAGCAAGTTGTGGATCAGACTAGGCAACTTGTCCCATGACAAGAAAATCAGTAACAGCTTTTTGTATTAAACTAGGAGACTCATTGGTTTCATGTAAATCTATAAAAAAAATACCATAGCAAGATCTTTAGCAGAAGTTGGGTACAGGAACATGACCATAACAACTTCAGAGCTAGTTTGGCTAAAAGGGCTGCTAAAAGAGCTTGGAATCAACAAAGATCAACCAGTAAAGATCTATAGTGACAGCAAGGCTGCTTTGCAAATTGTAGCTAATCTATTGTTTTATGTGAGGACAAAATACATAGAGATAAAATGTCACTTCATAAGGGAAAAAAATTCAAAAGGGTTTGATCCAGACAAAGTTTATTCCAACCTCATAACAACAAGCATATATTTTAACAAAGGCACTTGGTGTTTCACAACATGAATATTTGTTATCCAAGTTGAGAGTAAAAGATATGTTTTACCACCCAACTTGAGGGGGAATGTTGAGCATAGAAAAGTTAGTTAGCTATTCTTGAAAAGTTAGTTAGCTATTCTTGTATAGTTAGGAATTAGTTAGAGGTTAGTTAGAAGCAATTACGTTGTTATTAATACTATATTTATGTATTCTGTATACAATGATTTAATGCATAAATGAATCAGATGTATTCCAAGTATTTTAGTTTTAACAGACCCCACCGACGTTGAAACCGCTTCTGTCGATTTTGGGCAGTTGACACGAACTGCGCCGCCGCTAGCTGTCTTGCATCCGGCTTCTGCTCAGGACATTTCTCAACTTATCAAAGCGGCCTACAGATCAGACTTCGGGTTCACCGTTTCGTCTAGGGGGCATGGGCATTCCATAAGTGGACAGGCTCAGCCTCAGACCGCAAACGGTGTGGTAGTTCAGATGAGTGGGTCGAAACAGGGATCAGGGAGGAAGCCACCGCAGCCTCGAGTTTGGCCTCGAGAGAGGTACTTGGATGCGTGGGGTGGTGAGCTTTGGATAGATGTGCTGAGGAGTAGCCTAGAGTATGGACTCGCACCGAAATCATGGACTGATTACCTCTACCTTTCTGTTGGTGGAACGTTGTCAAATGCTGGAATTAGTGGCCAGGCTTTCAACCATGGTCCACAAATTAGCAATGTCCATGAGCTTGATGTCGTTACAGGTTATTTATTATTTTATTAATAATTAATAATTTAAAATAAATAATATATTTATTTAAATTAAATTATATGAGTGACAAAAATATTCATTAATGAAAACAATTTAGTGATACCTTGCATGATTAAAAAAATAAACACCCATCAAATTCAGTTTTAACGTTTTCAGTGCTTTGTACAGCGGTGGATTTTGTCTTAATTGAGGGCTTCAAAACATTTTTCCTTTTTGTTTTCACACTTGAAATATGAAGTACTATTGACTTAGTCTTTTCTAGACTTTTGAGCATCATGTACAGAAATGTTAGGTATAGCGTGCGCCATTTATTGTTCTGTTTCCCTATTTTACATAGTTTAAAAAAAATGTTCACTTTCGAGTGCTTTCGCATTAAAAGAAATAAACTGTGGGTATTGCATTTGTACGTGGAGAGGTGTTTGAGCGTATATTTCTGGGGAACAGGCATAGGGGATCTCTTGACATGCTCAGAGGAACAAAACTCAGAGCTGTTTCATTCTGTGCTTGGACAATTTGGAATTATAACCAAAGCTAGAATTTCTCTTGAGCCAGCTCTACAAAGGGTATATCTTTGTCTTTGAACATTATTCATGTAAAAGCTTTTTCAACTTTTTTATAAAATGGTTTAGTGATGGTTCGAGATTGCGACATAAAATTAATATCCCAGTGCTAGTTATTGTCAAAATCTAAAAGGAAAAGTACTCCTCATTCGTGACCTAACTAAGTGTTATTGTCAAATCATTGTTGTTGATTTGTCGTTTTCAGCTCTAACGTGGCATGTACATATATTTGATTCGCTGTAGGTTAGGTGGATCAGGGTACTGTATTCAAATTTCTCGGCTTCACTACATGCAGAACCGGGTAGCCAAAAATTCGACTACATTGAAGGTTTTGTGATTGTAGATGAAGGTCCCATCAACAATTGGAGATCGTCCTTCTTTTCCCCTAGCAACCCCGTCAAAATATCTTCCCTTAAGTCTAAGGGAGGCGTTTTGTATTGCTTGGAAATCACCAAGAACTAACATGAATCTACCGCTTCCACTATCGACAAGGTACGAATATGTATATGCAATCCAAGTGGGTGGCCTTATGCCCTTATCCGCTAAAAAACAACTACCATAACTTGTAATTAATCGACTTGAATAATTAACTGCCATTAAACTTATCCCTGACAAAAGCAACTCTTTGGGTTTGGTAGCAACTTTTTTTCAGGTTACATCTTTTAACATTCCTTTTTGTTTTTTGTTTTGAATTCCGATTTTTTTTTCTGGTGATTGAATTGCAGGAAGTAGATTCGTTGTTGAAGAAATTAGATTTCATACCGGCAACAGTCTTTACAACAGATCTGCTGTATGTGGATTTCTTGGATCGTGTCCACAAGGCGGAGTTGAAGCTCCGATCCAAGGGTTTATGGGAGGTTCCGCACCCATGGTTAAACCTTTTTGTTCCCAGATCAAAGATCGCAGCTTTGACAAGGGAGTCTTCAAGGGTATTTTGGGTAATAAAACGACTGGGCCAATTCTCATCTACCCGATGAACAAAGACAAGTAAAAATTTCGACAATGCACTTGTTATACCCAAGCATGAAACATGCATACACGTTATCATATCTTCAGTTCTTATGGCCCCATTCTTACCACAATTGCTTAGGTCATGAGGTTGAAGTCACCCGTCTATTTCGATTTTTTTTCACACTGCTACTGACTTAATTGCACTGAGCCACTGCCACATGGTATGAATATATTTATATATACAATGAAGATATTATCCTTGCTGCTAAACAATTGAGAGAAATCCTGACATCTAGCTTTCGCTTTTCAATTCTAGGAATCACCATTAGTCACCCACAATTCATCGTCAATTAAGGTCGCATTGAGTGTTACTACTTCATTAGATAAATTCATGGTTCCATTTCCACACGTTCTACAGTGTGAGTAAAACCGAAGATGAAGGAAAAAGAGAGAGAGAGAAGAAAAATCAGCTAGGTCCATGAGTAATTCAATCATTGTGGTCCCGACATAGAACCATGACACATTAACACCAGCGAATCGATTATAAAGGGAAACACGTGGGGGTACATGCAGATGCCTCCAAGTCCCAAAGCCAATATTTTTAGTGTTGAAAGAAACCCAGCTAGGATGTTCATAGATGAACAATGTAGCTTATGATCTGTTGACGGGGTGGAGTCCAAAAAATAGATGGTAATGGAAATATGATGATCCAAGTGTGAAAGATTATGCTGTTAGAAGATTATCTCATGGGGACCCACTGATGGGATGTATCCATGTCTTTGTTAGGAAGTAGCGCCCCAGAAACATGGCCGTTAGTACAGGTTAACGACCAATCACCCTGCGAAGCCTGGGTCCATTTGATTCGTTCAAAACCATCAAATCTCAACTACCACAAATAATGCTCCCAAAACATTACATGTGTTGTGTTTTTTACCATGCAAAAATGGTTTTCGCTGCATTTGGGGCTGATTCGTGCATGTTTGTATGTTGCAGATGGAACCATAGGAGCTCCGCGGTTACGCCGGATGAGGATATGTTTTAACTGGTGCCATTGCTAAGATCAGCCTTGGATAATGGGGTGGAGATCCATAGCTTGGAGTACCTAACTAATCAGAACCGCGAGATTCTCAGATTCTGCGATGATGCTGAGATCAACGTCAAGCAGTATTTACCTCATTACGCTACACATGAGGAGTGGATGAATCGCTTTGGCAATAAGTGGGATTGGTTCTATCAAATGAAAATGAAATTTGACCCAAGCCACATTTTGGGTTCAGGCTAACAGATTTTCACACCTACTTTTCCTTCCTCTTCGAAGATGGTGGCTTCATGACCTTGACCGATATTTATAATACAAAAGTAAGCTCTAGCAGTAACAGATATTAACATACAATATGGACCTAGGAACATTCTTGCTGTTTTTGTGCTTAATAATAGACAAGAGAGAAACGATGATATTAAGGTTAACGAAATTGAACAAAGATCAGAAAGGGTACGCAGTTGAGAAGTTGCTTTCGGGGGCGGAATTTGATACGGAGAGTGGAAAGACAAGGACTGATTGGGATATAATTTGCAGGGCAAATGTGATGTTATTCTAATTGGAGGTGCTTGTTGTCGTGGCCGTCCCTTTTATGGGGCCACAACCGGGTAGGTACGTCAAGGCCAACCATGTATAGTGTCTAGTGGTAGGGTAGAACAGTGGCGGATCCAGAAATTTATAAATGGGGTCTAAAATTGTAATTTTTTTTTTTAAAAATAATGGGGTGCAAAATTTTTTATTTTTTCTATTTTTCTTTAACATATTACACTAAATTTCACTTTTTTCCCCTAAATAATGGGGATGCACTTGACCCCTAGGGGGTTTAGTGCATCCGCCCCTGGGGTAGAATAAGCTTGTCATCTTTTCAAGCATTTCAATGTTTTAGGTAGGGAGTGGGGGTATAACTTACTGTCCCCTGTTCGAGCATTTCAACGTCTATAGGTAGCATTTCTGTTATTTTGTTTTCGCATATATGTAGGGGGTGGATAGCCGGCAGAGTTTGGGCTGATCCACAGATAAAGGTATGTGTCTTGTGAACACTATCGAGGGCCGCCCCTATGGCCTAATCGATGGTGTGGGTGAGTCTTCTGTAACCCGATGTTTGTTTTTATTAATAAAACATTTTTCCCTCGGAGAAGTCCGGGGTTAAGGTGTGCATCCGCTATGCCCCATGGGCTCGGATTATTGGTCGAAGGACCATGTGGCTATAAAGATCTAACGTGATGTTTGTTTCTATTTGATCAGATATACGAGATAAAGGCAGACTTGGTTGGGAAGCGTCCCTATCGAGTGCCGCACAGATTAGCAACCGAACCAACTAGGCTAAGTCCGTGACACTTGGTATCAGAGCATAGAGGTGCGTGTTCGTTTACTAAAAGCACGGAGGTGCTCATTTTGTTGAGTAAAGCATGATAGTGTTTGTTACCTGCTTGTTGTACAGCTGTGCACAAGTGCTAAACCTAGCACAGAGGTGTTTGGTCGTAGATCGCAGCACGGAGGTGCTCGGTCGTTTGTAAAAGCACGGAGGTGCTTGATTTTAGATTGTAGCACAGAGGTGCTCAATCATTTTAATGCACAGAGGTGCCAGATTTTAGACTGAAGCATAGAGGTGCTCAGTCATTTTTGACTGCACAGAGGTGTCAGTCCTCGATTGAAGCACAGACGTGCTCAATCAGTCTTAGCTAATAGAGGTGTGAGCTCCTGGTTGAAGCACAGAGGTGCTCAGTCATTTTTAACTGTACAGAGGTGTCAGTTCTCGACTGAAGCACAGAGGTGCTCAATCACTTTGGGCTACACAGAGGTGTCAGCTCTCGATTGAAGCACAGAGGTGCTCAATCGTTAATTAAAGCACAGAGGTGCTATGGATTCAACACAGCGGTGCTCTTTTCCTTCTTAATTTAGGCAAGATTGTGCTTATTTGTGCTGCAGGCATAGAGGTGCCAGCGAGTTACAGAGAATGGTTTGCACACGAAATGGCGGAGAAATAAGCTCTCACAGAGGTGTAGAGCAGGAAGTTACTGAGCCGGTTGTACCGAGAATGGTTCGCAAACGAAATGGCGGATCGACAAGCTCTCACAGAGGTGTAGAGCAGGAAGTTACTGAGCCGGTTGTGCAAGAGACTGGTTCGGTTGATCGACGAAAGCTAGAAGAGATCGAAGCCGCGCTAGCGGCCCTTAGAGCTCATATAATCTCTGGTGATCGTATGAGGGGAGTCGAGGAGACCCAAGAGGATTTGCTCGAGACAGTGACTGATTTGGGCAACGAGGCAAGAGATGCCATAGGCGTCATACAACTGGGGTATGATGAGCTGAAAGCTCAAGTCAGTGTGCTTCAGGCAGCGATAGCTAGTGTGGCCGCAAACCCTATTGAAAGAGTGGGCGTACGAGCCAAGATCCCTGATCCTCAATGCTTTGATGGAGCAAGGGATGCTAAAGAGCTTGAGAATTTCTTATTTGACATAAAGCAGTATTTTTGAGCTATGCGCTCGGAGCCTGAGGAAGATAAGGTGGCAATGGCTTCGATGTATCTATGTGGTAACGCTAAGTTATGGTAGCGATCCAAGTTCAAAGATGGAGTATGCTCCATTACGACTTGGGATGCATTGAAGAAAGAGTTGAAGACCTCATTCCTCCCCGAGAATATGGATTACAACGCTCGTAAGAAGTTAAGGGAATTGTCCCATACAGGGACTATACGGGAGTATGTGAGAGAGTTCTCAACTTTGATGTTGGATATAAAGGATATGTCGGAAAGAGATAAGTTGTTTCATTTCCTTGAAGGGCTCAAACCATGTGCTAGACTCGAGCTGCAGAGACATAGGGTGCAAGATTTGACAGTAGCAATAGCTGTTGTTGAGTGCCTTAATGATTACAACGATCATCCTGGAAAGCGCAAGACGCCTTCTACGAGTGGATCTAACACCCAACATGAGGGTAGAAGACATCGAGTTGGGGAGAGAATAAAGGATTCCCTGGAAGGGACCCAGCTCAAAATAGAGTCCCTACTAGTCCTGGATCGAGCAATAGAGGGAATAAACCCTCATTGAGGTGTTTTCTTTACAACGGACCCCATTAGGTTATAGAGTTTCCAAAAAGAAGTGCTTTTAATGCCATGGTGGCAACGACAAAGGATAGAGAACGAGTGAACGCTGGGAAAATGTCCAGATCTTAATGACACAGTTACTGCTATGATGATAAATGACCAAGAACCTGTTAGGGAACTTAGAAATCCAACTCAGCTTCAAGGATCGGGAAATATAACAGAGGACATGGAAATTGAAGTTGGTTCAAAGAAAAGAAACATGAAAGAGGACCAAGTCCCATTAAAAAAGGCTAAAAATGGCAAGAAGGAAAAAAGGATGACACATCTCATTCCAATTCCAATCTCATATTCAGAGTTGTTACCCTTTCTCTTTGAAAGTAGTCTTGTAACATCATTCCTCCCAGTACTTATTTGCATCCAAATTGGCAAAATGTCAAGAATTCATACAGTTATCATTCTGGAGATTTTGGTCACTCTGCAGAAAATTGCATAATTTTGAAATTAAAAGTCCAAGACCTTATAGCAAAAGGGTTGTTATGTTTCGAAGATGGGAAACCTAAGCTCCTCAAAAACTCAAAGCTGGTTGAAAAAGAGAAATTTTCAAATCACCATCTCTCTCATGATGTTGGTCAAGAATCGAGTATTCAAAGCGAACATTTTGATTATCGGTCACAAGGTCTTCAAGAAAGCAATAGTAAAGAGACAGTGATGTCGAGAGAGTTTCTATCTCGTTTTCCTTTAGTCTCATGCAGCAAGTTATATTCCGAGTTACACAAGGCCCAACTTATTGCCCCATGTTAGGCTAAACCTTTGACCCAAGATGGTTTAATGAAAAAGTCTTTTGTGAGTATCATGTTGGAATCCGAGGACACTCCATCAAAAATTATGGAAACTTCAAACGACGAGTTCAAGATCTTTTGACTCATGGAATTATAGAAGTAGATGTTAACAGTCAATCTATTTTAATCAAACATTTGGGTGTCAACCCCCAAAATAAAGTAGATAGTATCAAAAAAATAGAGGACAAGGCAAAGCCAAGGAAGATGAAGTATGTATGGCCGATTTAAATCTCGATACTTCTTTGATGAGTGAGATAGTGATGAGAAATGAAAAAGTGAAAAGAAAGGTAATTTGAGACTGGCCTACATGTTTAAGAAGAAATAGGGCAGATACAACCCTGAAAGCACCTCAGACACCTATATCAGATTTTCTGAAATCAAGGGAAGTGGGGGGCAATTTAAATAGTCTAGTGAATACTACTCCAATCACAGCTGCAAGGAGCATCCAGAACCAGGACACAACTGTCATCAATAAAGAAATTTGTTCTGAAACTAACTTTGAGCCCAATTTCCAGTCAGGGAAAGGAAAAATGATGATGGAGTTTGACCAAGAAACTGCTCAGGAAAAAGCAGAGATTTGTGTATCTAAAGGCTCATCCAAAAAAGCTACCCAAAAAATTATCAAGAAATGAGGTAAATGAGGACAAAGACCCTAGTACTACTACACATCCAACATTCAAGGAATAATGAAATAGTTAGATAAATAAGTGGAAGATGTTATCTACTACTATTGTTCCTTTCATTTGTAGCATCTTATTTGAACATGTTTTTATTCCTTTCTCAGCCTTTTTGTAATAAATAAATTTGTGTTGCTTTTAAGGATATGAACATTGAATCAATTTTGCAATCTTGCAATTCTTTGAATATCACTAGATTAAAAACTCTTTATGGTTAGAGTTATACATATTTGACAAAGTATCAAGATTGAAAACCGAAAAAAATACCTTTACCTTACCTCAGATGAAATATACCCACTATTAAAAATATGAGATAGCCTTCTCCAGTGTAAGGAATTAGACAAAAGGCTTTGTATTTATATATAGGAGTGTATAACATGGGGTATCTTTTGTATGACATTACAAAATTGACTATATTACTTTTCTATTGATGATATTTGATGATGAAACTTTTACAAATCTAGTCTAAGTCAGTTGCTTGGGAATTGAAATCTAGTAATGAGATTTTCTGACATCCCCTAAACCACCTAGACTATAACAGGTATTTCTTAACAAGCTTGAGAAGGTGGAGACGTATACCCATGTTATTTTTATATGTAATAAAGTTATCCCTCTAGAGCATTTGGTTAATAGCTCTGGCTTTATGGATAACTTTCAATTTGCCCAATGAAGGTTAATTACAATAAATCTGAATTTAGCTAGCCAAAATGGTAAAAGAAGAAGTTGTTGTAAGAGAGTGAAATAATACATGTTATAGTCTACTTCACACACGTGTACACAGAAATTTCATTGTTAGACTGATATTTTCACACTGCTTTGGGTAGAATCAAAGATTTCAGAGAACTGAAATAGAGGTATCCTATAAGGTCTAGTAATTGGTTATGCTAATTGCGTCATTTTGTACGCATCCGGTTAAAATACCAAGTTAAGAAAGTGAGGCATGTAACAATGTTCACAAAGAGTGAAAGAGGAGTGACATCTTTAATAAGATGAAACCATAGAAAATAGGGAAGCCAACTTGAAACTAACCTCTCAATCTTGATACTTGTCAAAGAACTATAATTTTGAAACATTAAAGAATTGTTGATTCTTTTGATATTCTTTGAACTCATGCTTATGATCTGATTCTATTGTGAACCTGTAAAGGGGAAATATTTTAAAAAATTCTTTCATTCTTTAATAAAGAAAGGAGGAAAACATTTTCAAACAGGACAGTCTCAAATGAGAAAGGTTCTTGAAGCAAGTTGATACTTATTTTACCCCTATTGAAGAAAAAGAATGAGCAAGGCCAGAATGATGGAGCATTCCACGTTCTTGAAAGCAAGTGGGTCGAGTGACCAAAAAGTCTGGAGAATTAAATTTACAGCATTCCCTTTGTGACAAAAAATCAAGAAGAGGATGATTACCTCATCCAAAAGAAAGACACATATTCCAGAGCATAGCAAAAAGGTAAGAATTCGACCAGTCAAGGAATAGATGATTGCTTCGTTCGGAAGATGCATGTCTATCAAACATTTATGTTAAAGGAATAAGAGCATTCAAGATTACGAGATTTGGCATCAATATAGCCATAAGTACCCATAATGGGACATTATCAAAGCTAGACCTCGTGAGGAGCATGAGATCTAAATTAAACAGACTATGAGAGAAAACCTTACAACTTAGCATGTGGGGACATTCTGAAGATTCATATCAGTGTGAAGTAATGTTGGAGCATACTAAAAGCCCATCTCAGTCAGAGATCCATATGGGGTATTTTGAAGGCAAATATTGGGGCAAGTTGAAAGCCCTTATCAGGGAAAGATCATTAATTTGAGAAAATATTTACAATGAAACAGAAAGGTATGAAGAATGAAAATGGTGGAATAGTGGTAGTAGAATTGACCTTACATAACTATTTTGTCCATCATGCGAATACATTATCCCGGCAAAAGCCACAAGAAATGATGAATGTGCTGTCAAATGTTCCCTGATATGATCCCTCTTATATTTTCATTGAAATATCATTATGACATCATACAAAAGCTCTAAACATCATGCAAAGAGTTTCCTTGGTTGAGAAATCTAGACAGAAGCCACAGGAAAAGATGAATGTGTTGTCAAATGTTTCATGAACCATTAATTATGGTGCTAAACCAATGTTGTGATCATGTGGTATTCTTATCTGTCAACTCAGGATGATGATTATATTCCAAAATCTCAAGATTTAGAAATGAAAAATGATAAAGATTTCTTTCCAAATAAGGGAAGCTAAAGTTTTAACAACAAGAAACTAATAGAGCCAACTAACATTGAACGGTGGATTGTTGTTAAACATCTCGACATGATATGATATGAATGGTTTTGTTCGAAATCTGATTAGATGTGGAGACATGAAAGGAATTAGGATAAATCATTCTTATGATGTGTTTCAAGAGTCAAATCAGAACATACGTTGCTCTCCTGATTAATCTCTGCTAAGTTATAGCTACATTCTGTAAAGATGATAGATTCTCTTTTCAAAGACGAAAAAACTTTATAGGATTATTACACAAGTTCAGGTAAAGAAAGCCGGAATTGTTAAAGGATAAAATAGGGGACTTAGGTAATAATTCTGAATATGGTAAGAGAACTATGAAACAGTTCTTCTGAGACTTTAATGAAAAGAAGGAACAAAGATACATGTTGATCAGATAATTCTTCAGAAATGCAAGTTTGATAGCATAAGTTGCTACACTGATAACTAAAATGAATCCCAGAAAGGAATGATCAAGTTGAAAAAGATCAAACTTTGGAGTCAAATGAAGATTGAACTGACATTTTGCATTTATAAGAACATCATTTGCATAAAGGATCATGCATTATATTGCATTTGCATAAATACATTTCTCACATGAAGATGCAGGGTCTAAATACCTTACAAATGGAAGGTAGAATTCAAATCCCAAGTACATGAAGCATGAAAAACAAAGCATCTAAAGAATAGATGGACTCAATCTGAAAAGAAAACATTAATTATGGGGCATGCCCAACCAACAAGTTGTTTTAAAAATGAGAAATACGATTTTCAAAGTTTCTCATTTAATCCCTTTAGAAAATAAAATTTTTGAAAAGTAAGAAGTTTCTTGCCTAGTAAATTATTTCCCACGAATTTGTAAAACCTCCGGGTCATTTGTAAAGCCTCCAGGTCATTTGTAAAACCTTCGGGTAATTTGTAAAATCTTCGGGTAATTTGTAAGTCCTTCGGGTCATCTGTTAGTCTTTCAAGCTAGAAGATAAATTCTTAGGGCCATTCATAAAAACCTTCATGGAAGAGTAGTGGAAACAATTCCAACTTGAATATGATCTTCACGGAAGAGTAGTGAAGTCATTCAAATTCAACCTCCACGGAAGAGTAGTGGAAACAATTCCAACTTGAATCTGATCTTCACGGAAGAGTAGTGAAGTCATTCGAATTCAACCTCCACGGAAAAGTAGTGGAAACAATTCCAACTTGAATCTGATCTTCACGGAAGAGTAGTGAAGTCATTCAAATTCAACCTCCATGGAAGAGTAGTGGAAACAAATCATACTTGAATCTGATCTTCACGGAAGAGTAGTGGAAACAAATCATACTTGAATCTGATCTTCACGGAAGAGTAGTGAAGTCATTCAAATTCAACCTCCACAAAAGAGTAGTGGAAACAAATCAACTTGAATCTGATCTTCACGGAAGAGTAGTGAAACAGATTCTGATCAAGTCATTCAAATTCAACCTCTATAAAAGAGTAGTGGAAATAAATTAACTTGAATCTGATCTTGAAGGAAGAGTAGTGAAACAGAAACAGATTCTGTTCAAGTCATTCAAATTTAACCTTCACGAAAGAGTAGTGAAGTATTACAACCTCGAATCTGATCTTCACGGAAGAGTAGTGAAACATATTCTTCTCAAGTTTATCATCCTCAGCCTTCACAGAAGAGTAGTGAAGTAGGAACAGATCAAAATTCAATATCCATGAAAGAGTAGTGGAACGAATTTCCCAACAAAGCATGAAGTTCACTCGACAAAAACTTCTAGTCTTTTTTTATCTTTGCTTTATTCTTGTTAACACAAAAATAAGCAAAGACGGGCAGATGTTGACATTCGTTTTCGTCCGAGTGACGTATCTATTATATATAATAATATTATTATATGATATATTATTATTATTATTATTTACAAAGCCTAAAGGCCCGAATTACAAGCTCAACTGCAGGCCTGATTACAACCCAACCCGAGCTAGGTACAGACTCAGTTTACAAATGGTTCAGGTCCAACAACACGGTTCAGGCCCAATTCCAGAAGACCCGAGAAGGCCCAAATGTTGCTAGGGTTTCCAACACAACTCCAGTCGCCAGCAGCTCTCAGTCGTCTGATTTAGATGCATATCAAGGGTTCACAGCCATTCAGCAGAAGCCCTAAGGTTTTATTACACCCTAGGGCCTATTTCAGCCACCGCCTTCAGCTGCTCCAACCGAAGGAAGCCACCCTGCCACCGCCTCTCCAGAGCTCTTCCAAAGGATCCAGAAGGTATAGCAGAGCCACACAGCACACTGGTCTATAGTGTGTCACCACCATAGGTCTGGTGACTCACCGGATTTCATCATCATTACGGCCGATCTTTGAGGCCTATAAAACGCGACCCTGTAAGCAACACAAGAGGAGATGCCAAGAAAGGGACAACAACCAAATATAGAGAGAGATACACTATACACATAAAGCAACGAAATAAAAAGAGAGAAGAGGAGCTTACCTAAAGTCATCGGAGCATCCACGAGCCACCGGAGAAGACAAAACGCCGAAGGTAAACAGCCAGATCTACGTCGTTGGGTGGTTTTTTAGGAAAAACTAGGTTCGGATCTAGGTTTAGGAGAAAAGAAGGAAAATTTTGGTATAGTTTGGCATTTCCAGGCCACCATGGGTGGTGGCCGGCGGCGACGATCGGTGTTGAAACACGGCTGCCGACCGGTGACTGATGTCCCTTCGGCGAGGGAATTATAGAGAACTGAGAGGATTCTCTCGTTTAGATAGAGAAAGAAGAAAGGAAAATGGGGAAGCTTGGCCCTCTTTGGGCCGAATTTAGGTATAAATATCCTCTCCCAAACGACGTCGTTTTGAGAGAGGGTCTTCTGGTGTAATTTAGCGGGGGCAAATTACATCCGCAATCCCTCTGGTTTTGTAAGCTTTGCAAGTTAGTCACCGAAATCAGGTTTTATACATTTTAATATAGTTCTTGCATTTTATTTTATTTATATTTTAGTCCCACCCATATGTTTACGTATTTTAGGGTAAAATACCTATTTAGTCACTATAATTTTTAGTAATTTATATTTATATCCCATATTAATATTTATAGGTAAATTACAATATTAATACCTATATTTTATAACATTTCAAAATTAGGATCATTAATTTAGATATGTTATAATTTTTTTCTAAAATATATTAATATTTTAAATAAATATAGGATTAATTACACTATTAGTACTAATATTTTATGTTAGTATTATTAATTTATATATTATGAAATTTTAACCTATTTTATATCATAATAAGATTTTTTTTACTTATAATAAATAATATATTAAGTATAATTTTCATTTGTATGATTTAAATTAAATTAAATTCAAATTTGATTAATTATTGCAAAGACAAATTAATTAATAAACACCGGTACCAATTTTTGGGCGTTGTGGGGGTGTTAATCATTCCTCATACGTAACCGGCTCCCGAACTCATTTTTCTGGTAAGCAGACCCTTTGTTGTATTATTTTAATACTATTCTCAAGAATTTTATTAGAATAATATAACATTTTGGTGATCAATCTCACCAAATTTAAAGATTGGTGGCGACTCTATAATTTAGTGTTTTATATGATCGAGGAAGATAAACACTTACTTTTTCGAGACTAGTTACACTTAGGTGTACTATTTTCACTCTCCGTCGTCGGGCAGAGAAACGTCTAGACAGCAAAGATCAAACTTGAAAAGATTCATCATCAGAAAAAAAACGTAAAAAGCTGAAATTCTCACCCCAAAAACTCTTAAACTCTAAAAAAATAGAAAGCACATCATCGAGCAAGACTCACCTGTCACCAAGGCAAAGATCAAACTGAGAAGGGGACAAACCGACAAAACAAAGATGTTTCGGGAGAAATCTTGAGTCTAATGAGCTTCGTCGCCGGTGAAGAATATGATAAAGTATATGCTCATGTGAAAACCGAAAGGTTAAACTTGAAAGTGAAAATACTTGGATGTGAGACTTGGAGAGAATTGTATTAGAATATTAAATAACTTCTGGAAATTTCTTTTATTTTTATATTTGATTTTTAATTCAAAAAACAATAAATATTTTGGGCCGCCCACCCCTATTTCCCGTTTTTCATTTTTTTTTAATTTTTTAAAATAAATTCTTAATTATTTTGAGGGATATTTTAATTTATCATCTCTCACATCTTTTGGAATTTATAATTTAATTCTTATTTTAGAATGTAAACTATAGTTTTTATTTAATTTAATCCTAAGTTTGTGTTCTTTAAGTTTATACTTTTATTTTAATTCTATTCAATTTAGTCGTATTGTTGCTTTAATTAGTATACATCATAAATCTATGTTCTTAATTTAATGATTGAACATCTTATTTCTTTTAAATAATAATGTATTCACAATGTCATCAACTCGTCATTAATTATCTTAATTTTATCATCGGGTTTTTAAAAAAAGTCTCTTACTTGATTAAATTATATTATATATATATATATATGTCATTTTCGTTTAGAAAACATTATAAACATCATTACAAATAACTCATTATAATTATAATTATTATGTTTTAGTATAAGGTGTGTGAAATTTAAAAAAAATCACGACCGTAACACCCGTAGTGACTGCAATGACATCCTTATGTCCGCAATCACGATAAATATGACGCGACCAAAAACACGGCCACGAACACTATTTAAATCCCTGACCCCGACCGCCCCCAACTGATTGCCTTCTGCTTCGTTTTTACCCTTTTCTTCTATACCTGTAAATATAAAACTAGTTGGGTAAATTTTTTTTTTAAAGTTTCAGACGGATGACAAAGACTAGAGAATATTACATGATCTGCAATCATCTTAGTTTTGGGATATCCTTCTAGTTGCAGGATGCACTTGATTCCAAAGCCTTTGTCGCCTTCCCTGGGCACACTTGCAAGCACAAGAAGGATTGGCAACATAATATTAGAAAAATAAAAAAGAAAAGTTTTAAGCAGTAGTAATTCGTAAGGCAGGACATAATAGAATTGAATTCTTCCCTATCATGATCATTGAGCAGCTAACGTGACTTTTAAAATTGCATGATCTGTTCGTGTTTTCCCCTTCCACAAAAACATAAAGGAAAGAGAATGAAAATGAACAGTAAAGTGGAAGTAGATATACTTGTAGATAGATTTAAGTGTGTGAAAAAGGAATACGAAATAGCCTAGCACTTGAACTTTCCCAGTTTTTCCATTGCCAGAGCCGTTCAAACAACATTTCATGCCCAGGGCCTGACCTTTTCAGAAGTAGGTCCCAACCCAACTTAGCCATCTTATACGACCTGAACTTTACAGAATAAGATCCAAGCCCAACCGAGACCCCTGAAATTACTTTCATAATAGTTAATGTCTTACAGTTTCTACTTTTGTCCTATTTCGTGAAACAACAATTTATAATTTTTTTCAATGTTTTATTTTATAAGAAAAAGAAAACTAGTAGGGTAATTTTTCCCTTTTTTAGTTTGACATTCAACATGAGTAGGATTCTTTGGTAGGAAAACGAAAACATTGTCATGACATTTGTGTCTACATTTCTATCAAATTTTCTTGTACTAAAGCTTTAGTTTTCTGTTACAACAAGCACAAAATTCAGCCTCCTGAATTCTATATCATGCCACGAGAAAACTAAGAGACCTAAATTCCACAGTTCCACTATTAGGCTTCAAAAACTGTATTTCGAGTCTAATGAGTTTCACTGATCATTTGTGAACGATCAGATTATAGTCTAAGAATGCAGTTTACAAAATCATTCAGTCTAAACTGATGCTTGTTATTGCTTCAGTCCTCCGCTTGATCAGTTGTTGCTTCCCTGACAATGGAACTGTTGGCAAATGAAGAATCGGAGTCTTGAGAAGAGTCTGCAATCTCCTCTCTGTACATTTCTTCTATCATAGGCTTCCATAGTCGAACTCGAGCATTTGTAAACCAGTTTGATATCTGAGTCGACAATAAATAACAAACACCCAACATCAACGTTAACATGCATGAATAATCATCAATTGAGCTTATTGCAAATATATATATAGAAGGGATCATACTTGATTCTTGGTCAGGCCTGTCTGTGATGCCAACATTAGCTTCTCTGAGTCTGTGGGATAACTGTTAAGAACCATGCAACAAAATGGTGAGTTACATTGTCTCAACGCAGAAGCGTTTTAACTCAAATCTGTAATTACGGGTGAAGGAAGTGTTCGAAAAGCCAAGACCGAAGGATTGCTACTGAGGTTTCTGGCAATCCTATAATGGGCCTCCAAGCTTGCCTTTGGCTAGTAATAATTCCAAGTTGTTGAAGAGACTGTCGGTTCTGCCTTGAATCTCTATCGAACAAGCTATGTTGCGATAACCCCGCGTTGGTTCTGGGTAAATCATGCAAAAACTTTCTTCTGGTGACATTTATTTGGGATACTATGGCATCCCTTAGATTGCCAAAATGCCTGGACATTGCTTGCAGTGCCAAAGCAGTATACGACTTTTCTGCTCCTAAACCAGCTATGGATTCAAATGATGAAACCACTTCTTCCATTTGCTGGTAGTATTTCTCGTACCTGAGTTCAACCTGAAAACGAAACAATAACGAATTCATGAAATTCGAGTAATTTTTGAGTTAAAACACGACAGAACATCCAACAACGTCATGCAAACGGCTAACCTCCTCCAGTAATCCAATTAGCTTTGCGAGCCCAACTCGGAGCTCGTGTTCAGGCAGCTGTATCTCAATACAGCAGAATTCTGCCTTTAATTCGGAGGAAATTCTTGAACTCTCTCCCCTGGCACCTTTATATAACTTCCTAAAGAAATTTTCATCGACATTTTTGCCACCAATATTGACAACTTCATCAAGAAGGGACTCAGTTGGCTTTAGATACCTGGAATTCTCAATAGCAGTGGCAAAAGATTCTGACCCATATGTAGTCGCAAGAGGTCGGTGCAGTGAGGTGGAAACCGAAGAAAATGTGTTAGCAGTTAAAGAGTAATCATCACCCCTTGCATTTCCTACTCCAGGATTGCAAACTTCTCTATCTTCTGCCTCCGAGAGCAAGTAACTAGAACTTGCAATACCAAAATTTAAGGAAGGACCAAGCATGTGAGAACCCAGAGGCAGTGAGAGCCTTTGAGTTTGGTGGTTGGTCTCGTTAGCTGCTCCAAGAAGGTCCATCAAGTGTCTGGTCTGGCTAATCTCCGATTCCTTTGTTACAATGGGAGCTTGAAGGAGATCCATTGATCTGGACATTCTTTCGCCAAGAGAATGAATGCTGGGCAATAAACCCAGGGACTGAGGAAATGTGTTGTGGTTGCTTCTCAAAGCGGAGCCATAAGCATCAAAATGTTGGCCTCCCAATTGGTTTTTGCTATAAACAGAATCCGAGACGATAAAATGACGTAGCAAGGTGGAAGTTGGATTTGGAGGTGAAGCTCGAGAAACAGAAATGGAAGCCTAGGGTTTTGAAAGTTGCTAAATCGCCTGGTTGATTGGCATTCAAACGCGAGGAGAAGAGCAGTGAGTCGCCGAGTGAACTAAAATTATTGAGCCATACATAAATATACGGAAAGTAAAAGGAAAATGCAAACTAAAGTTCCACGTGAAAAGCATTAAAAGCGGGTCATAATAAGACTCAGCTTCAAACGAGGTGAATATATTCATCAATAGATGACAAACAACATATATAAAAGTTGGCCGGCATTAAACACAGGGTCACCTGAAGTAATGGGTTACAGAGCTGAAATGGAAAAATCTGTACCGACTGAGATCTAAAACGCTACAAGTCATGCGATCAGAAGAATCACTTGCCGTAAGCAAAACAACAGCCAGGGTAGCTACTTAATTTCCTTGAAAAGCAAAGCAGGAGAGAGGGAGGGGGGAAATGCAGTAAAAGCATGGATGGAATGAAGTCAAGGAATTGTATTACTGAAAACTAGACAAAGAGAGAAACTAATGAGCCATTTGTAAGTGATTGAAGACATGTTTGGCATACACTAATTTAAGGAAGTAATAATAAAACCAAAAAGATAATTGATGAGCATAAAATATGGATGTGAAAGCAATCAACAGAGCATCAATCTTGATGTGGAAAACTGCAAATAAATAATACCTCTGCCCATTCCAGTTGCAACAAATGTTAATAATGCTTTAAATAGTCCTGTAAACGAACCGAACGAATACAAATGAGGGTATATTAATGTTCGTTGGTTTAACTTTAACCGAATAAAGGAACGAACACGAACATAAATGAACAAAAATTTCTTCTTCGTGTTCGTTCGTTAAGAAATGTAGTTTGTTCGTGTTCGTTCATTTAAATAATAAATGAACACAAATGAATGAACATAAACGAACGGATGTAAACGAACACAATAAACAAACGTAAACGAACACAAATGAACCAATGTAAACGAACACAATAAATTAACGTAAACGAACATAAATGAAAATATATTTTTTTTTTCCTAACAATTTTAGGATTATATTTTATTTAATTGTTTTTAAGCTTTTTTATTTGTATTTAAAATTAATTTAATTTAAAAATATTTATGGGTATCAAATTAAAATTTATTGGGCTTTAATATTTTAAATGGGTCTAGAGAGATTAGGCTAAATATAAATGAACACGCATAAACGAACATAAACGAAGAACATAAATGAATATAAACGAACGAACATAAAGGAACATAAATGAACGAACATAAACAAATATAAATGAACGAACATATTACAGAACATTCACGAACGTAAATGAACGAACGATCCATCTGTTCATGTTCGTTCATTTAATTAAAAGAACACAAAATATTATTCATGTTCGTTCGTTTACCGTCGAACGGTTCGCTGAACGTTCGGTTCGTTTACAGGCCTAGCTTTAAAGGAAAACGATGACTTTTTTGCCATACTTATCAGGGGGAAGTGAATAGGTTTAATACTAAGCAGCCAAAAGCTATTACACCTATTGTTAGAGTTTGACTCGAATTCAAATTGGCACAAATTAATCAATATATAAATATTGGGAAAGTAACAAACTCAGTTTGGTTAAAAGTAGAAATTTTTTATTAAAGTAGATTTATACTTTATATAATTTTCCTTTGTAATCAAGTATATATCCCTATAAATAGATACTAAGTGTCAGGGTTAGAAATTAAGTTCTTTTCTTTTACCAAAATCCTCTTGTATTTTCTTCCTTCATATTAGTGAAATTCTTTTATTCTGCCCGTGGATTTTCCCTTTTGGGTTTTCCATGTAAATACATGTGTTCTTTGTTTTTCCTTTTCGATCGTGTTTATTTGTTTGTCGATAATCATCGTTCCGATATAACAAACTGATATCAGAGCTCCGAGTTCAAGATTATGGCAACAATGAAGTATGATATTCCACTATTAGATCGAAACACCAGGTTCTCGCTATGGAAGGTGAAGATTTGGGATGTTCTTACACAGTTAAATCTCGACGATGTAATAGAAAGATTTGATGAGAAGTCGATAACACAATGAACGAATGAGGAAAAGTGTAAGGATCGTAAAGCTCTTTCTCATGTTCGTTTACACATATCAAATCAAATTTTACAAGATGTGTTGAAGGAAAAAACAGTTGCATCTTTGTGGGCGAAATTGGAGCAACTTTGTATGCAGAAATCATTGACCAACAAGTTACACCTGAAGCAGCGTCTTTATTCGCTCAAGTTGGCAGAAGGTTCGTCTCTTGAAGAGCACCTGATCATATTCAAGGAAACCATCTCTGATCTAGACTTTAGAAGTGAAGTATGATCAAGAAGACTTATGTTAAGATTGATGAAGATCAATTTGAACAACTGAAAAATGTACAAGGGGTGAATTGGCAATTATTTTTTAGGGAGTAAGGAGAAAGAAAAAATAGAAAAATTGACACAATGATTTATAGTGGTTCGACTTCTCAACTAAGTCTACCTCCACTACCTTAGCTGATCACTAAGGATTTTCCAACAAATCCATTAATTTGTTCTTTCTTTTTCAAGGACAAAGAGATAACCTTTCCAAAAACTCCCTAGCTTTTCAAAGACTTAGCTAGAACCAAAACCCCTTTACAAGGAAAAAGATGTAAACAAATAAAACATCTAAAAAGGAAGGTGTTTACAAATTAAAGCTTACAAGAACAAAATATTTACAAGAGAATAGGAATAAAGAGTGAAAAGCTCGTCTCTTGTGTTTGATTGCTTAGATAGGTGTTCTAACCCTTTTTCAAGTGTCTTGAACTTGTATTTATATATTAGAATGAGTTTGTGGTCATTTCTAGCTGTTGGGGATGATTTCTAGCCATTTGGAGATGTTTTCTCTGCAAAAATAAACTGCCTAGTACAGAGGGTATCGCTACTCCTATATGGAGTATCGGTACTACCTTTGTAATATTTAAATAAAAATAGTCGTTGGGCCTGACGATATCGATACTAAGCCTATGGTATCGATACTACTATGTAAAGTAGTATCGGTATCCCTTTGGGTATCGGTACCATTTTTCATTATGGAATTTGAACAATGTTGGTAGTATCATTACTACCTAGAGAGTATCGATACTTCTCTTACCTAGGGTATCAGTACCATATGAACAGTATCGATAATGTTCATATAGTATCGATAATGTTCATATAGTATTGATACTGTAAGAACAGTAAAGGTACTAAGTACGTTGAAAATCAGTATTGTGCTCAAATTCATTTTTAATGGACTTTGAATTATTTTTGAAAACTTTGAATAAATTCAATTCAAGTCCAAAAACATTTTGCATTAATTTCTTATATTGAAATATAGTTCAACAATCTCACCCTTTTTGATATAACAAAACATTTGAAAATTTATTTTTGGCAAAACTCCCCCTTAATAAAATATTTAATGAAAAAAAAATATCAATTGTTGGAAAATGTTCAGCTCCCCGTTTTCATTGAGAAATTGAATTTTTCAAACAATACTTCTCCCCATTTTTGTTATATCAAAAATAATTCAACTTTAAAGTTCAAAAATAACAATAAAGAGTAAGTGGTAAATTTTATCATAATTGTTTTAAAAAAAATCAAAAGCTCCCCCTTAATAAAAGCATTCCAAAAAAAATTTTGACTTTAAAGAGCAAGACACTAAAGGAAATTGAATTTCAACAAAGATGAATAAACATGTTAGTAACACATGAAATTAATATATCAAAGTCTAAAATACTTTCTACAATACCAATTGTTGAAATTAAGTGCATATGCATAAAGTTATCCAAAAATGTTATGCATTTAAAAAAATTGATATTAATTGTTAGAGAGATATCATTTGCATTTTAAACCACATGCACAAACATTTAAATTTAGGTCAAAAATTAAAATTTTTAAAATTAAAGCATTTGAAAAATTGATATCAATTGTTAGAGATATATTATTTGCATTTAAAACCAATTTTGACCAAAATTCATTATGATGAACTAAAAAATTATGAAAAATCATTGAAGCTTTAAAATGTTCATCATAACAACTTTTTAACATACATGAGATAGAAAACATAAACTCATTTAAAATCATAACTCATGCATGCTTAAATCAAATGAGCAACCAAATAATCAAAAAACAAAAGCATTAAACTTAGAGGTTACCCATTCCTTTTCAAGTGTGGCTTGAGCATTTGAGTATCATCACTTTCATCACCATTTCTCTCACACACCTACAAGAGACATTTAAGTAGATTTTAGTATCCAAATTGGTTGGGATTCTTGAACATTAGTTTCAATGTCCCATACTTGTCTAATTTAAAAAAAAATTCTTTATGGGACAAGTATGTTCCAAATGACCATGAAAATGGCAATGTTTGCAACTAGAAATCCTGCAACGAGAAAGAATGCAACTAGAATGCAAATCATAATTTTTCAAATACTGTGAAAACACAGATAAGAAGTGGCTTCGCTTCATCTCTTCCTTATTTTGCTGCCTAGTTTCAAGCTTCTTAGATCTACCTCGCTTCATTCCCTGTTGGAATGGTGACTGGGAAGGGAAGCACAGCAATAACGCCTTTTTCCTTTTTTCTCCCGATTAGACGAAAGACGTGTTGGGGCTGTATCCGAAACATTTTTGAACTGCCGGCCCGACAACCAAGCCTATAACCGGCAATAAGAGGTCAAGTTGAGACATACAAAGGCGCCAGTGAAGAGCTTAAAATCAGTGCATTTTGACATTTTTAAAGATAATGAGTTGTTTTTAGAAAATAATTCTTTTTCTTTTGTTAAGCTTTCAAACTTAACTTTCAAATCAAAATTTTCTTTTTCTAAATCTTTGATTTTGACTTTTGAAAGCTTTAAATCATTTTCAAAGTTTCATTTGTTTTTCAAAATCAAATTTCTCTTTCAAAACCAAATCATTTACAACTTTAAGTTTCGAAATTAATTTCTTATATTTGGAATTCATGGTCTTAAATTCCAAATACAACTCATTATAAGCAACTTGTAACTCGTCAAAATAATAAGAATATAATTGACTAGAGTTAAAGTTACCATTGAATCTTCATTGATGGCTATAAGGCATAAGTTGGCTACTTCATCATTGGAGTCATCTTCATCACTCCAAACTACCATAAATGTCTTCTTTTTAGTTGATCCATTCTTCTTTAGGAGGGGACAATCATACTTGACATGTTCCGTTCTTTGACATTCGAAGCAGACAGGGGGACTCTTCTTTTTGCTCGATTCATGCTTCACTTCCTTAGAAGTCATGAATCTCTTGAATCTTTTGAAGAGCTTGGACATCTCTTCTTCTTCATCATCGTATTCATCCACCTCTTCATTTGAATATTAATTACTCTAATTGGTGGATTTGAAGGCAATGCCTACCTTATTCTTTTTCTTGTATTGCTTCTCTTTATCTTCTTCCTCTTCCTTCACCATCAACTCATGAGTGAGAAGAGAGCCAATAAGATCATCAAGAGTGAGAGACTTTAGATTCTTGGCCTTAATTATTGCCGTCTTCTTCGATTGCCAAGACTTTGGAAGAGAGTGGATAATCTTCCTCACAAACTTCTCATTAGGGATTACTTCTCCAAATCCCTTGAAACCATTGACAATTACAGAAAATCTATCCATCATAGCTTTGATGTCTTCATCAGATTTTATCTTGAAATTTTCATAACTATGGTTGAGAAGACTTATCTTGGTTTCCCTCACTTCATCAGTTCCTTCATTCGGGCCTAATGCACAAAATAGAATGTGCATTGCCTTAGCATTGAGTTGGAACTTCTTCTTCTCTCCATCACTCTAATCATACATCTCACCAGGTGGAATGAAGTATCCCTTCATGATTGAGTTATAAGCTCCTAGATCATTGGCTTGAATGAAGAGCATCATCTTATTCTTCCAATAGGTATAATTTGCTCCATTGAAGTAAGGTGGCTTGTTGACTGGTTAAGAGTCTTCAATGTAGTAAGAGTCGGAGGTCGAAGCCATCTTCTTGTCAGTTGCGTTGGAAATTGGTAGAGCTTATTCTAGGATCGTCTCAAGGTTGTTAGACCTTATAATGAGTCAAGATCTGATACCAATTATTAGGATTGATGAAGCTCAATTTGAACAACCGAAAAATGTACAAGGGGATAAATTGGAAAATATTGTTTAGGGAGTAAGGAGAAAGAAAAGATAGAAAAATCTTGTTGCCATATTTGATTATGGGATTTTCCTTGTGGGTCAGCAAGGAATATTTTGAATCTAACCGGCGCGTGGAACTGTTCTCGTCTTTCTTGTCGACCACACACCATTTTTTGATCGGTCGATGACCTTTGATGCCTCTGACTTGTGGACCGTTAGATCCAAATCTTGATCTAACAGTTGATACGAGTGTGGCGCTTGTGCTATAATATTTAGGGCTTCTAACCCTAAATTTCTTTTATCTCAATCATCGGTCGTTCCTTGATCATGTGGCCCTTATTTGTATGACGCCTAGCTTGGTATAGAAACCCTAATCTACTGGGTCAGGCATATTTGGGTTTCATCCTTGTTAGGCTTGAGTTGTTGCTTTGGACCTTTTCTTTTCAAGAACCAGACTCGAAAATTAGACTCCGCATCCTTTGGACTTTAGGATCTAAAAACATAATAAAGTAAAGTAAGTAAAAATAATATATATATATATATATATATATATATATATATAATTTTCCAAAAAAACTATATATATTTTATAACATAAACTATAAATATATATATGTTTTTGAACCTATATGTATATAATATGTATATACTATATATATTTTCTAAAAATCATATATTTTAAATATAATATATTGAAACCATATTTAGAAAAATATATTATATATATATATATATATATATATATATATATATATATATATATATATATTATATATATATATATATATATATATATATATATATATATATATATATATATATATATTCATACGAATAAAATATATATAAAGTTCCTGAAGAAAATGAATGTTTACAATAACTTTGCAGCTGAAATCCCTGGGGAAAGATAGTCACAATCATATGATGATCAGGGTCGACGTTACAACCATATAACAATCAACCTTGTCGAATGTATAAACTTAGTTTTTAAAGAGACCTGATATCTTCCGATAATTAATATTGCTAGGGAGACTTACTTCAAATTGGGTAAATTTTGGGTAGAAAAAAGTGCACTAATAGATTATATGATCAAGGAAGGGAGAAATTGAGCTCCATATTTGGAGAAGAAAATGCAAAAAAAATGAAACACATGCAATATCAATGTTTGTTCATGATTTTGTCAGACTTGATTTTGATTACGTTGTCCAATCACTTGTTCAACCACATAAGTGAGGCAATTCTACCACATACACTAGTGAGTCTTCATATTTGTATTTTGTCTTTTTTTCTTCTCAAATTTCATACTATTGTTTTTATTTTTATCATCACTCTCTACAAGTCGTTTGCTACATCGGATTAGTAAGTCTTCATACTTGTTCTTCTTATCGATTTTCATCATCTTCCTTAAACTTTCTTTCTCTCCTTGTATACCTCAACTATTGACATTATAGTCTACTTCACCCATTCCTCATTTGAAGATGAGCTTGAATCCAAATCATTGTAGTCGAAGTCGTAAAACTCATAAACACCGTTCACCAAATCATACCCAAATTATTCCCACTGATTTATGATTTGATTCTAATAATTTCTATCACTTTTAATATAAACACCATCAGCTCACCCCTAACTATACAAAAAAATCCAATCTGACCATTGGAACTCGTCACTCTCACATGATAAGTTTCAATAGAATTAAAAAAAATATTTGTTTGTTGCCCAACGTTCAGGTAACGACTATGAATTTCAAATCTAAAAATAACTCGTCACCCCACATGACGAATTTCATGAATTTTAAAAAAAATAAAATATATGATTTTAATTAATTTAAAAAAATTAACATATTTTAATAGAACTCGTTGTGTGATCGTGACAAATTCTAAAAAAATTAATAAACAATTTGATCCCATGAGACCCATAAACCTGTATCTATTAATTAATAATATTTGGATAAATTTATCACGTGGGGTGATGAATTCACCTATACTGTAGCAAATATAATAGAATACAAAATAATATTGAGATTGAATTCCTGAGTCAATTAATCCGCGGTCCAATTTTGCCGCTGTTTTCCTCATATAGTTTATTGGCATTTTAAGAAAGAAATCCAAAAAGAATACTAATAATATTAACTAAATAGGCCGACGTTCGGCCTGTTAAAATAACTGTTCACTCTGGTTGGGCTACAGTTCAGCACACTGAGTCCAAACAAAACTTATCTGAAAATCGGGGTAATAACGAACCGCGATAAACCACATAATAAAAGGAAAATGTTTAAAAATTGGAGATTGCACGAGTATCAGTTTCGGGACGAAGAAGTTACTGCAATTCCAGCGAAAGGATTTTACGATGAGCTTATGTTTTTGTTCTCTTATTTCTCCTTCACCCTTAGTTTACGAGGCCAATTTTCCATGGAATTTGAATCTTAACCGCTCTAGTGGCCTTCCTCATAACAATAACAGGGGTATTGTTGCGAGGGTTACCCAACGAGGATACGAAGTGGGTAGTGTTTCGTTCCAAAGTCCGATAATTGAGGCCGAGGAAAAAGAGGAAGTAGTTGATAAAAACGTCAATGGAGTCGTCGTCACTGAACCGGTGGAAGATACTCCGAAACCGGTAAGATTTAGGAAGAAGAGAGATGAAGATGATGACAGTGATGATGAAAGCTTTGAGGATAGGTTCAAGTTACGTAACGGCAAGGAGGTAAAATATTTGGATTTTATCAGTTCAAATTTTGAATTATTAATCAATTTATTTTTTTTTGATTTCTTTGAAGGTTTTTGAAGAAAAAGCTTATTTAGTGGGCGTGGAACGAAAAGGCGAGATATCGGATTCTTTTGCTATTGAGGAGTCCCTTAAAGAGCTGGCTCAGTTGGCCGACACTGCTGGGCTTATGGTCGTTGGTTCTACTTATCAAAAGTAGGAGTTTTATCTATTAATTCGAATTGCATTTTCATACTCTAAGCTGAAACTGTCTGACTGTATTTTTTTGCCTTTGAAGGTTAGCTTCTCCGAACCCGAGGACATACATAGGATCGGGAAAGGTTGCAGAAATTAAGAGCGCAATCCGTGCTTTTGAGGTCGAGACTGTAATATTTGATGATGAGCTCTCACCGGGGTAAGGTTTGTAATAATTTTCTTAGTTTCAACCTTTAATAAGAATCTATCTTAGCTTAGAGTGTTTTTAATGAAGCATCATTTGGGATGTCAATTGTTTGGACCTTATAAAGTTGACACGAAACCATCATTATTTTACATTTGTTCTCATCTGGGTCTATAATTGAATCTCAGACAATTGCGCAATTTGGAGAAGGCCTTTGGTGGGGATGTTAGAGTTTGTGATCGGAATGCTCTAATCCTGGATATCTTCAATCAGCGAGATGCAACACATGAAGCTGCTTTACAGGCAAGTTCTTATTGTTTAATAAAAACTGGGAGGTTATGGACAATTGGACATAACTGATATTAGATTGAAGTTGGTAAAATCTTTCTGTAATGAAGATGGGCAAAAGAAGAATAATGTATACATCTGTTACTCAAATTATGGGTCCTTTTCTAGGTTGCACTGGCCCAAATGGAATACCAATTGCCACGTCTTACTAAAATGTGGACACACCTTGAGCGTCAAGCTGGAGGCAAGGTGAAGGGTATGGGTGAGAAACAAATTGAAGTGGACAAACGTATCTTACGTACACAAGTGAGCAACAATTTCTGTTTCCCAGTATTTTGTAGACAAAGATCTGCTATAGAAACTGAAAATTGGGCAGATAATAGGATTTATTATTGTTGCAGTTTGTTTCCTTTCTCTACTTTTTAAACACTGAACATGTTCCCATGCATTAACTTATGTGCTTTGCTAGATTGGAGTTCTTAAAAAAGAGCTTGAATCTGTCAGGAAACATCGAAAGCAATATAGAAACCACCAGTTTTCTGTTCCTGTTCCTGTTCCTGTAGTATCATTGGTAAGCACTTAGCCTGATTTTCTTTTTAAAAATACAAGGACGTTTTTATTTTGTTGGTTTATGTTTCTGGACATATTATCCATTTGAAATCATTATAGGTTGGGTACACAAATGCTGGCTAGAGCACACTTCTATATCATTTGACTGGAGCTAATGTTCTGTCTGAGGACCGACTCTTTGCAACCCTTGATCCTACAACAAGAAGGGTTCAGGTCTGTCAAAAAAATTGGAAACCCTATCGTTATACCTTGATTTCAAGCTAACCTGTTCTTTATGCAATTGAGTAGTTAGAGGAGATTTAAACTGAAACGAAGTTTTCAAGCAGTTGCTATAAGTTTTCTCTATCTATGAACATATAATTTCTATATTGTGCCATTCATGATACATCTATTCACAACAACTGCTTTTTCATTCTCAAACTTAGAGTAGAATTCAACTAGCTACTTCGTTTTGGTAGAAAAGAATTGAGAGTTTGAAGAAGTCATGTGATTTAGATCTATGAATGTTAGTTTTATAAATCTGTGCACAAATACATTCTTCCTGGACAAAATTTGCTTGTTCGGTTCAAGTATTGAAATGAGTTTGTGCTGTGTTATCTATGATCTCTATCGGTAACAAGGGATGCTTGTTTCTTTGTGTACTTTTTCAGATGAAAAATGGAAGTGAATTTCTTCTTACAGACACTGTTGGTTTCATCCAAAAGTTGCCAACTACTCTGGTAATGCTTCTCAAATTTTGGAGATGTTTATGTTATCTGGAGCTCCTTCAATCATGTGTCAAAGAGCGTGCATTCAAATTTCAAACTACTTTATGAGCAATTATTTCAATTTGAAAGATGCTACCATTGAATATTAATACCAAGTTTGTATTGAGTAGAGCCCCAGAAATCATGTCATCTCTGCCTAATTGTTGCTCATGCAGGTTGCTGCATTCAGAGCTACATTGGAGGAGATATCTGAGCCTTCACTTCTAGTGCATGTGGTGGACATCAGGTATAATATTCAATCAATTATTTTTAGTTTTTTTTCTTCTCAAATCATCAACTAACGCTGTTCCATTTGAACTTCAGCCACCCCCTTGCAGAGCAGCAGATAGATGCTGTGGAAAAAGTTCTAGCAGAACTAAATGTGTCTGAAATTCCAAAATTAATGGTCTGGAACAAGGTAATGATGATATTTTCCTTCTCTGAATTACTAAGAATTGAAACTTGCAAAATAAACAATTTTACCTTTTCCTTGCATCTTATTATACTTGTGATTTGTATAACTTCATGCATACTCAATACATCTGCATGAGACCTTGTGTTTTTTGTTGCTTAATCGTATATGCTGCCATGCAGTCTATCTTACCTCAGCATGCTCATACTATTTGTTTTCATAATTCCTTTTTAGCTATTTATTTATCGATTTAAAATTTGATAATTTACTTTTACAGGCAGTTTTTGCTCTTAGACACTAAATTATTCAGAGTGGTCATATTCATAACATATGTTCAATATTCTGCATCCTGTTTTAAGAACCATGCATGGGAAAGAGATTTGATTGCGTACTAACTACACACGTATGTCAGGTTGATAGGGTTAGTGATCCACAAAAACTCAAGTTGGAAGCAGAGAGAAGAGAAGATGTTGTTTGTATATCTGCTGTGACTGGCGAGGGCTTACAGGAATTCTTCAATGCTGTGCAGGAAAAACTGAAGGTAATAATTAATTGTCTGTATTTCAAAATATTTAAAACATGAAGGCGGTTGATTCTGTATATTCGTGAATCTGAACTCTGTTTTACTAATGAGTAATGCTATTTTGAATAGGATTCTATGGTTCCAGTGGAAGCTTTACTCCCATTTGACGAAGGGGAACTTCTGAGTACTATACATCAGGTCGGAATGGTGGAGAAAACTGTAAGTGTTAACTGAATGTTAAACTAATCTAATTTGTAGTCATCATAAAGAGAAATATTATTGCTGTTTTCTTATATATCTTTCCCTTTTGCAGGAATATACCGAGAATGGGACATTTGTCAAGGCATTTGTCCCTCTTCGTTTTGCTAGGCTGCTAACCCCAATGAGGCAACTCTGTAAATCATAACTTCAACGCTCTCCAATGTAACCTTTGAATAGATCAATGAGGTTTCAGGTGATTTGGAATAGAGGTGGCTTTTCAGTGCAGCATTGCCCGAATACCAGTGTATAT
Organism: Hibiscus syriacus; assembly: GCF_006381635.1. Classification (NCBI taxonomy): domain Eukaryota; kingdom Viridiplantae; phylum Streptophyta; class Magnoliopsida; order Malvales; family Malvaceae; genus Hibiscus; species Hibiscus syriacus. Next base: position 2,350,896 of record NW_024062641.1, on the reverse strand, counting down.
AGAAAACCCGCTTTGTTATTCTTAAAGATGTAACTGAACTTGACAGCAATAATGGAATTCTAGTTTTTATCCCAGAAGACAGAGTCAGTATTCTGTGTGAACTCAGGGTGCCGGATTACAAGACCTCAAAGCACCAACGTAACCATCAAATACCAAATAAAAGAGGGTTCATACTCAATACTTTGTTTCGTAATAGGTCGAAAAACGACAAGTCCAAAGTCAAGTCGAAGTGAGCCAAATCTCTGTTTGCTACCGTAAGTGGATGAATGTGAAAACTAAGTAGCTTGGGAGCAGGTTAACCACTCGGATTTGTGAAAGGGTCAAACTCGGACGTAATCTTTCGTCTTTTGAATCCTTTGTTTCTTGAAGGGCTACTTATTAAGGTCTCTTGAATATTTTGATTTTTATACAATGTTTAAATTATCTACTCTTGTGCACCTCTCTCCACAATAAACGATACAGGCCATGATTATGAAAAATGAGCATAAAATGAATATACAAATATTTTAGAAATTAATATAAAACTATGTTGTTTCTTTCTAATCTATCGTTAAATGATGCGTTTGATAAGATTGGGATTAGGGAATGGTAGCTAAGTTAGCTGAGTTAATCCGTACTGTATAAACTATGAAGGTAAAGGATCTGGTAAACCAGAAGCACTGCCACCATTACATTTTCAGATGCTTACAGTTCATGCTACAAAAAGAAACGTGAAGACAAACGGACACAGTCTTGAGTATGAGTATTGGGTGTTTTTCAGGAAGGATTTGGTGAGGGGAGCAGTTGATTTAATCGTTATAGCCAAATATAAATTCCTTCGCCATCCAATGACTACATACCCCTAGGACTAAATCGAATCACCAATGGCTTTTCTGAAAGTTGCTCTTGGCCAGCTTTCCTGTCAGCCACAGTATTCTTGGCTCACCCTGGTTTGGGTTTTGGCTGGGGGATCGGTGGTTCCCCAGGTGGCCAATTTGGTGCATCCCCTTTGGGCCTTTTCCCACAGTTCTATCAGTTTTCATGCCCTCAAGCCGACGACATTGTCATGTCAGTACTAAAGAAGGCCGTTGCAAAACAGCCTAGGATGGCTGCCTCCTTGCTAAGGCTTCATTTCCACGATTGTTTCGTGCAGGTTACTTGCTTCTTCCTCTTTTTCATTAAGCAAACAATTTGCCTAGAGAAGTTGGCTTGAGATGAAAAATAATGTTTAAAAGTAACTATTGCTAAAACTGGTTACAGTAACTCGTAAAATTACTTAAAATTTCCACGTCTGTATCTTGTCTTATAGGGCTGTGATGTTGGACGACAGTGCGACCATAGCCAGTGAAAAGAATGCACTACCAAACAGGAATTCCATTAGAGGCTTTGAAGTGATCGATGAGATCAAAGCTAAACTAGAAGAAGCATGTCCCCAAACTGTTTCTTGCGCCGACATACGCGCAATGGACGCTCGTGGCTCCACTGTGTTGGTAAGTGGTAACCATGCAATGCAAACCAGTTCAGCATTACTTCTTTTTCCTATTTTTGGTAACCACGATTAATGCTTTAACACAGAGCGGTGGACCATCTTGGGAGCTTCCACTTGGAAGGAGGGATTCAAAGACTGCGAGCCTCAGCTCCTCCAACGCCGACATCCCACCACCACACTCCACTCTTCAGAACCAGATAACATTGTTCAAACGTCAAGGTCTCGATGAAGTCAACCTCGTTGCTCTCTCAGGCCAACCGTCCACATTTTCAGACGATAACATAAACTCAACTTTTTTTTCTTTACCTTAATGGCTTACTCATTTTCAAACATGTAATAATAATGTTTCAGGAGGACATACCATCGGTGTAGCCAGGCGTGCGACCTTCAAGCAGAGACTATACAATCAAAACGGAAACAACTTGCCAGACCTAACATTAGAGAAATTCTAATACAATGGCTTGATATCTGTGTCCCAAATCTGGTGGTGACAACAACACTTCACCTTTGGATTTTGGGTCCCCTATAAAATTCGACAACTTTTACTTCAAGCTCATTTTGTGGGGAAAAGGACTGCTGAATTCGGATCAAGTGCTTCTGACAGGGAATGTTGGGAATACCATGGAATTGGTTAAAGCTTATGCTGAGGACGACAAACTCTTCTTTAAACAATTTGGCAAGTCAATGATTAAGATGGGAAACAGTAGTCCTCTAACTGGTTTTAATGGGGAACTTAGGAAGTATTGTCGCGTAGTTAATTAGGACATGAGTTCTGGTATCTGGTAATCCGGTATAGTGGTATGTCTCTGTCATGTCTAATAGTTAACTACGTTGCTTAATTGCATGAATGGGTTGAGTACCGCCCTTTTAATTACATTTAGAAGAAGTTGTTGAGAATGTAACCTTTTTATTGTTTGAAGAATGAATCAAATTTTTATTATTACAATAAAATAAGTAGATTCGTCGTTTTTGGTCCCCCCCTGCATATTATTAGTTTTAACTCTGAATCTGATCCTTTTATTTTAATTCAATATTAATAAATTATAAATTTAAGATTTAAGGATTACTTTTACCTCTATCATCACTTTAATTTATCATTTTTGTCTCTATCAGTTTTTTAGTTTTTACATTAATTTAACCTTCGAAGTTGTTTAGGGTGTTTATCTTAACCCTCGAAATCCGTTGACCGTTTTGACTAAAAGAACTGAGTCTTTTGTGTCTATGGATTATGTGATTAAGTTAAAATATTTATTAAACACAATAATCAGAACAAAATTTTAAAATTTTATTATTTATTTTAGTGAGATTAAGGGATTATGTCAATTTGTTTAGATATGTTTCTCCATTTTATTTAGTAAATATTTTATTATTTATTTATTTAATAAATATCACATCATCATCAAACTATATTAGTAAATATTGGCTGATCTAAAAATTGTTGGTGATGAAAAACGCAGAAGACTAACGATTTTGTTAGTCAAAATGGTCAATGGACTTCAACGACTAGCATGAACACTCTAAACAACTTCAAGAGCTAAATCGATGCAAAAAACGATAGGGACAAAAATAGTTTTGGTCCACCCGCTGTAGACACCCATTTTCTTAAAAAATAGAACTAGTAAGAGTTTATCTTCTAAGATGACTCTTCCACCACCATATCTTTTAAAGCAACAACCACACCAACAAACGTGCAACAACCGAGCAAAGAATCTAGTTGCATTAGGATTCTATTATTAATAGGATTCTAAAAATAGTTAGTTTAGTTTTTTTTTCACTATAAATACATGTAATCCTCCCCATTTGTAACACACGATTTACATACAAGATACAGAGGAAAGCACGAAAAAATACAAAGGCAAAACTATTGTTAACGATTCGAAAAGGAAATAAAAGGTAGCATCTTTTTTTACATTGATTCGTTCATTTCTCGCATGTACATGTTATTTTTTTCTTGAGATTTGGTTTGAATAACCCAAAGCGTGGGTTGCGCCGATGACCAAAGAGGGGTGGAGTTTCGAACCTAGATCTACTCCCGAGGCATGTTCATTTTTTTAAAATATTTAATACTCCCCCTAAGTCAATCTTAATCTTTAATTTACCTTGAAATTTACCCTTTAATTTTACTTTTATATTAATTTTGTCTCATATGTATATATTTTTAATTTTATTTATTTATTTATTTACTATATTCCTCTTTATATATAATTTTATTATATATATATATATATTATATATATATATATATGTATAGATGTATTAATTTTTCTCTATTTACTATGTATATATTTTTTCTTAATATTATATTTTATATATTTTTATATATATTTTCTTAATATTCTATTTTAATTTTTATTTATATATATATATATATTATATTTTTACTTTATTTTAATTTTTTATTATTTTTTTCTTAATATCATGTATATATTATTTTATTTGTTTTACTTAGTATTATATTTATTATTTATTTGTTTTAATAAATACTACTTTATATATACACATTATTTTTATTCCTTTTTAATTTATTTTACCTTTTTTTTTATTTTTTTACTCCATTAATTTTTCTCTTTATTTGTGTCTTTTTTTAACATTTTATTCATTTTGTTTATTTTTATTATTTTATTATTATTTTTTACGTGTTATGTTATTTTCCATTTTTTCTTGTTTTATTTATTATTCTCACGTTTGCACACTTGCTATCCTAATTCGATTTTATACTCCGCTACGAATTTAACGTTTTTATCTTTTAAGGGTATTCAAATCAATCAATTGTAAGTAATTTGAATCGGGTCTGTTAAATTTTAATTTTAATTTCAAATTTTCGCAACTAAGACAACCGGCAAATTAATTGGTACCGAAACGGCGGTTCAAGGGTGTTAATCCTTCCTTGACCGTAACCGACTCCCGAACTCGACACATTCCTGGTAAAAACGCAGATCAGGTAAGATGGTGTCTGACCCACCTAAATTCGTTTTAAAATGGTTGGTGGCGACTTCAATCCACATTTTTCAAGTCAAAGCCCAATTTCGGGGCCCAACCAAAAGACGGTTACGACAAGTTTAAATTTTAATTTATTTATTCGATTCCAATTATTTATTTTCAAGTAAATAGTTGTACTGACGTTTTTTTCAATGATTTTAGATTTTTGAAAAAGTTTCCATCTCTAGCTCTATACCCGAGCTCTGAACCCTTTTAAGTGGGGGTGAAAGCGACACTTTCGTGGGAATTTATTCACCATGCGGGCCTAGCAAGTAGCCTTCGGGATTCATATACCTTATGTCTTCGTGTGAATTTATTCACCGTGCGGGCATAAGGGAATGTTTCCTCTCGAGTTTAACTTAGTCCACATAAGCTTGTAATGGGCTTAGGACTAAGGGTCTGGTAAGCCCAAGGGGGCACCGGCAAGGAGAACTCGGGTCCCTTTTTTTAGAACCTAAACCGGGAGGCTATGGAGAATTAGAGCCCACCCCAAAACCTCATTCCAAACCCTAGGCTGCTTTGTTTCATGCTTTACTTTCTGTTCAAAGCATGCAACCTAGACAAATATGCGGTTAAGATTTGTGTGGAATTAGCATGCGGGATAGAGATCATGTCCGGGTAGGAATTAAAGCATGTGGGGTAGGACCTTTTATTTTCATTATTATTATCTTTACCTTACTAACTCTTTTCAATTTTTCTCTCTTTTATTTTATTTCCATCATCTGCATCATTCAAAAGAGGTGTTGATTCACACAAAAAAACGTGTTCGTTAACCATAAATAATTTGCATTAATGGACAAAGGGATTGTAATACAAGAGATGAAAAATGCAGGGGTCCGGCTATGGTAAGAAAAGACTCAGAAAGAAAATGAGGACAATTTGCAAGACAACTATGTATCACATTCGATCAAGAAGACATGGTGACCACAATCAAGTACATCAAAAGTTAACTTTTCAAAAATGGGTTGACAAAGGTGGCAGGGGAAAGACGAGAAAAAGGTTACTGACCTCGAGAGTCCATTCAAAGACAACAAGAACAAGATGGCAAGTCATTGTCGACAAATTCAAGAAACAAGAAAATGAACTTCAGATAATCCCTTTGATGGAGGATTTCAATGGAATTTCCGATTCAGCAAAGGATGGAAGCCAGAGATGCAGTCATTTGACACTTTTTGGGAACCAGTACAAAAAACAACTCAATATTTTCACGGTTCATCCAGAGAGGCCGGAGTGGTTCAACAGGTTATTCAACCGGTGAAAGACGAAGGTAAATGACTAGTCAACCTGTTCCGGGTCTAGAGGATTTAGTCTGGATGTACATTTAAAATATGTTTATTGCCTCTTAAAATATAAAACACTTTTGTCCCAATAAATGTTATTTACAATAACAGACATGTTTTTGGATCAATGCCTCGAACATTTCATGCATTCATGCGTTTTTGCATTTTGCATTTTGCATTTTGCATCTACATTTCATTTTTAAACATTTTTATAAACATGAAATTTCTTCATGGAGAATTCGATGAATTGGTTTTAACCACATGACACCACATGGAAGCAAGATTGTAACATCAAAAGAAAAAACTGAGATCATAACGAATGAGCTCGATCAGCTGGTTGTACGACTAAGCCTGCCAAGATGATCTGAGAAAATAGTCCACATATCCTAAGGGCTACGATGTTGAAGCTGTTTGCAGTTGCCACATAGGATGCTCCAAACATTTCTTTGAGAACTATAAGGCGCTGAATCGTGAGATCCAAAACCTGATGGGTTTAGGGGCACGGACAGCCGAAGAAGGGGCATTGCATATATCATTTGCACTTAGAGGATTGTTTTGTTTGAACACGTCTTTGATCTTTCATGTTCGCTTAATCTTTTAAACGATTGAATTTATGCTACTTTCTAAGGTGGAACAATTGAACAAATCATAATCTTTAGTTTTTTGAATATTAAATGAATTAAGGATTCTTTTAATTCTTCAATAATTATGGATTTTTGACACATGACAAGGTTAGACCTTTTATCTTGTCTCAAACCCCAAAATAAAATACCTTGATTCTTTACTCAAAATAACTCATGGTCATTACCAAAAAGACCAAATTTTGACATTACATCCCTTTGAAATTTTTTAACAATGCCTTTATCTTTTTAATACACCCATACCTTTCTTTGAGTCAATAAAGTCACATCATTGTCTTTTTTAGACTCAAAATTGACATTTTTATACCATTAAAACCCAAGGCATTGAGTTGTTCATTTGAACATGAGCATTCTTCTAAGACACAACTTGGGGCATCTCGCAGAGAGCCTGAACATTGAGACATATTGGGAGCAAGAAGCAGAAAAAAGAATTCACTCGAAATAATTCTACCATGCATTAATTACACTGTTTTCATGTGAATAAAAATAATCCTGAAAAATATATTCCCCTAGGGATACATTTTCTGTGAGGACTTCCATGTATGAAATGATGAACGGCTTTCTTTCTTCATCCCTTCACAACAGGAGAAAATATATATCCATTGTGTCCCCTTTTGAGCCTATAGTATTTTTTCTTCTGACTCAACCCTAACCAAGGATCACCCTCCACACTAGGGGGCAAGGTGGAGAAAATATACTCGCATGAGTAAAGACATGAGATACCGAAAGGTGAACCAAATGCCAAGTGCGAAGATTCAATCAGAACAAAAAGAGAAAAAAAAAAGAGAAAAAGCAAAGAGAAATTAAAAAGAAAAAAAAAACAAAGGAAAATTGAAAAAAAAAGACGAGATGCATATACAAAGATTCTCTTGATTCAAACGACTCATTGAGATTCAAACTATGAGATTGATCAAGCACAATAATTTTCGAATCACTGAATCACTTCACTTGAAGATCATAGAGCATCAAATGAGATTGATCGAGCACAATCATTTTCGAATCACTCACTCGAAGATCATAGAGCATCAAGAGAGAGACACATACGAGCAGATTCAAATTGAGCAAGATATGATTGAAGACATCAGAATGAATTGATCCTTGGTTCAATCACCCTTAAACACTTGTTTTGGCCTTTTATCCCTTTCTTTCATAACCATGAACCATAACCTACGTTACGTGCCTTAAAGTCCCTTCTAATCATACATGAAGTTCTGAACAGAAGATACTATCTTCAGATTTCATCCCGCCCATCAGGATTAATCTTTATTTGCAAAAACGGTGTAATTAATGCATGATAGAGAAAAATAACAAAGGGGAGTTCAAGACGTAAATTACGAATGACGTCTTGAAACCAAAGGAGGATTCGAGTTGAAAACCTGAAAAGGAAGCTCGAATACAAAAATTGGGCAGTTGAGGCGATCACACAAATTCCTTGACAAGGCATCGCACAATTCGAGCATGACCATGAAAGTTGGGAATCGGAGAACACTTCCAATAGAGGAGCATACAAGGTACCCCATAAAACCTTTGAGCATCAAATAAACAAAAAATGCCAAACCTTTGACCAAACACAATAACCTGAGACTTTTTATCCTTTCCTTACTTAACCATTTCCTAAAAATAACTTTGATCTTGGCACATGTCAAATAGCTATAATTTATTGAAGGATTAACATTGCAATTAATTCTTTGATATCCAATGAACTCTAGTTTTATGATTCGTCTCAATTGTAAAACTGTGAAAGGGGCAATATTTTCAAAACTTCTGATTAAACATTTTTCGAAACTCTTTTAATTGATATTTTCAGAACTTTGAAAATAAAAGAGAAACATTTTTTCAAACAAGACAATCTCTCTAGAGTGGATCTTGGTAAATGACATGTGGCTCTCAGACAATAATCTCATGCTTCAAATTAATGTTGAAGCAAGAAATGAGGAACAATAGGGGCACTTTTAATGTTGGGGCATTTTTGGAGATTCAACATTAAATATTGGGGCATCTCTGGGGATTCAAAATCCTAATGCGAATGACCAGATCTTCCGAAGGCTTTTCCTCCACATGTAGGAACCAGCAAGCAAAAAATGAGATTCTATCCAAGGAATAAAACAAGAACTCATTCATTATGCATACATTTTAGAGCATCATATTTATCATTTTTTCACATACATAAGTTTTGCAGCTTTAGAGTCAAGTTTCAACTTCAAGGTGAAAGATACTTGATTCAGAAGAGTTTATAAAAATCGATGGTGGTTGCTTAACTCAGCAGCAAGAAGTCACACTTCAACCAACTTGACAGATTGAAAGATCGAAATTCATCTTCAGATTCAACATTTCCAATATAAATTTTGTCTCGCTTGAGACAGTCTCATTTAATGCAGATGATTATCTCACTTGAGATTGCTTTTCTTAAAACAGACTTTGTCTCACTTGAGACTGTTTCACTCGAAAGAAGGCATTTCATTTCACTCAAGACTGTTTTTAAAAAGAAGATTTTATCTCGCTTGAGATAGTTTCCCTTGAAATAAAATATTGTCTCCCTTGAGATAGTTTCTCTTGAAACATAAACATTGAAAACATTTCCCTTGAAACGAATTTTGTCTCTCTTGAGATAGTTTCCCTTAAAACAAAATTTTGTCTCCCTTGAGATAGTTTCTCTTGAAACATAAACATTGAAAACATTTCCCTTGAAATAAATTTCATCTCTCTTGAGACAGTTTCCCTTGAAACAAATTTTGTCTCTCTTGAGACAGTTTTCCTTGAAACAAATTATTTGAATATGTTTTATTTGAAATAAATTTCGTCTCCCTTGAGACAGCTTCTTTTGGAACTAAGTTTTGTCTCTCTTGAGACAGTTTCTCTTGAAACAAATTCCGTCTCTCTTGAGACAGTTTCCCTTGAAACAAAATCTTTGAATTTATTTCCCCTAAAACAAATTTTGTCTCCCTTGAGACAGTTTCTCTTGAAACACAAAATCTTCAAATTTATTTCCCTTAAAACAAAATTTTGTTTCCCTTGAGACCGTTTTCATGAAACAACATATATCTTTGAGATCATTTCCCTTGAAATGAATTCTATCTCTTTCGAGACAACTTCTCTTGAAGCATCATCTGAACCGTTACACTCAGCTCAGAAACATACTTGAGATGGTCGAGAAGCATTTCTCAAATCAAAAATAGAATGTGCACATCAGATTTTAACATTTAAAGAATTTAAGATCAGGGATCAGAACTTGAAGATTCAAGAATCAAGATTCTAGACAAGCAACTGGAGATCAAGATTTCTCTTCAGAGCCCCAATATAACATATGTTGCATATGCATTTTAGGCACACCTAAGAGCATTGCATCCATAGCATCACATATATGCATAACTTTTTCAGGTTTTAGCCAATTTCAACTTCGCGGCGAAGGATATTGAACTCAAAGTGACACAATTTGCTCGAGAGTAGATTTTAACTTCACAACGGAGGATATCTAACTTGAAGCCAAACTTTACAATAAAGGGGTCATCCACGGTTTCAACTTCACGGCGAAGGGAATCGTGTCCACCCGCAACATACAATACTTGGATTTCAACTTCACGATGAAGGATATTCAAGTCAAGGCTCAACTTCATGACGAAGGGGCCATCCGCGATTTCAACTCCACGACGGAGGATATCGTACCAGCACATCCACAATTTCAATTCCACGACGGAATATATCTTGCCACTCGAGACAACACAAGTTCAACTTCACAACGAAGGGACGACTGGTTGTCAACAAACAATTTCCCAATTTCAGAACCAATTTCAACTTCACAGCAAAGGATATTGGATTCGAGACAACACAAGTTCAACTTCATAACGAAGGGACGGCTGGTTGTCAACAAACAACTTCCCAATTTCAGAGCCAATTTCAACTTCACAGCGAAGGATATTGGACTCAAGACAGCACAATCTCAACTTCACAGCGAAGGGGCAGCTGACTGTCAATAAACAATTTCCCAATTTCAGGGCCAATTTCAACTTCCCATCGAAGGATATTGGACCCAAGACAACACAAGCTCAACTTCACGACGAAGGGGAGGCTGATTGTCAATAAAATTTCATTCAGAGTCAATTTCAAACGAAGGATATTAGACTCGAGACAGCACAAGCTTAACTTCACAGTGAAGGGGCGGCTGACTGTCAACAAACAATTTCCAGAGCCAATTTCAACTTAACGACGGAGGATATTGGAATTGGAACAATACTACCTTCTTGGATTTCAACTTCACAATGAAGGATATCCAATTACCAGGCTCAACTTCACGACGAAGGTGCCACTCACGGTTTCAACTTCACGACGAAGGGAATCGTGCACACAAGCAACATCCATCTCTAGATTGGATTTCAACTTCATGATGAAGGATATCCAACTCAAAGAAGGGTTATCTGTTAACAAATACCTTCAAGTTCGACTACGCTAAGCTCCAAGACACATAATTTGCAGCATATCTCAAGTCAAGAAGGGTTATCTATCATCAAAGGCCTTCGAGTTCGATTACATTCAACTCAGAGGTAAATCAAATTTATAGTATAGCTCAAGGAAAGAAGGGTTATCTGTCAATGAAAATTGTCGAGTTCGATTCCATTCAGCTCGATAACACCTCAATCACACTATTGTCCGACTGCAATCGAGGTTTTCAAGAAGATATGGGTTAGCCGTGCCTAAGTAGTAAGAAGACTTTTTTCCGTCAGCATAGCTTAAGTCGAGAAAAACCCTCTGTCAACGAAGACTTTTCGAGTTCGGTTTCATTCAGCTCGAGAGCATATCAACCACATTGTGGAGTCAAGAGATTACTTTCCAATCGAATTTTTAGCCAAGGTCTTTAAACCGAGAAGAAGACCAAAGTGGACTAATACGAGAAACCACATTCTGATTCAAATCATTTCAAGATGGACTCGACTTCGCGACGGAGGAGCCATCCGCAACTCAATTCGACAGGGAGTTATTCTTCAACTCCACTGAACGAAAATTTGTGTCTTTTTATCTTTGTCTTATTTTTTGTTCCACGAAAAAGGACAAAGAGGGGCAGCTGTAGACACCCATTTTCTTAAAAGATAGAACTAGCAAGAGTTCATCTCCTAAGAGGACTCTTCCACCACCATATCTTTTAAAGCAACAACCACACCAACAAACGTGTAACAACCGAGCAAGGAATCTAGTTGCATTATGATTCTATTGTTAATAGGATTCTAAAAATAGTTAGTTTTTTTTTTCACTATAAATACATATAATCCTCCCCATTTGTAACACACGATTTACATACAAGATACAGAGGAAAGCACGAAAAAATACAAAGGCAAAACTATTGTAAACGATTCGAAAAGGAAATAAAAGGTAGCATCTTTTTTTACATTGATTCGTTCATTTCTCGCATGTACATGTTATTTTTCTTGAGATTTGGTTTGAATAACACAAAGCGTGGGTTGCGTCGATGACCAAAAAGGGGTGAAGTTTCGAAGTTTCGAACCTAGATCTACTCCCGAGGCATGTTTATTTTTTTAAAGTATTTAATATTCCCCCTAAGTCAATCTTAATCTTTAATTTGCCTTGAAATTTACCCTTTAATTTTACTTTTATATTAATTTTGTCCCCTATATATATATATATTTAATTATATTTTATTATTTATTTACTGTATTCCTCTTTTTTTATATTATATTATTTTTATTATATATATCTTATATCATTATATATATGTGTATAGATGTATTAATTTTTCTCTATTTACTATGTATATATTTTTCTTAATATTATATTTTATATGTTTTTATATATTTTTTCTTAATATTCATTTTTTGTTTTTATTTATTTATATATATTATATTTTTACTTTATTTTATTTTTTTATTATTTTTTTCTTAATATCTTGTATATCTTTATTTTTTATTTGTTTTACTTAGTATTATATATTTATTATTTTTTATTTATTTTAGTAAATACTATTTTATATATTCACATTATTTTTATTCTTTTTTAATTTATTTTACTTTTTTTTTTATTTTTTACTCCATTAATTTTTTCCCTTTATCTGTGTCTTTGTTTTTTAACATTTTATTCATTTTGTTTATTTTTATTATTTTATTATTATTTTTTACGTGTTTTGTTATTTTCTATTTTTTTCTTGTTTTATTTATTATTCTCACATTTGCACACTTGCTATCCTAATTCGATTTTATACTCCGCTACGAATTTAACGTTTTTATCTTTTAAGGGTATTAAAATCAATCAATTGTTAGTAATTTGAATCGGATCTGTTAAATTTTAATTTAAATTTCGAATTTTCACAACTAAGACAACCGACAAATTAATTGGTACCGAAAGGGCGGTTCAAGAGTGTTAATCCTTCCTTGACCGTAACCGACTCCGACTCCCGAACCCGACACATTTCTGATAAAAACGCAGATCATGTAAGATGGTGTCCGACCCACCTAAATTCGTTTCAAAATGGTCGGTGGCGACTCCAATCCACATTTTCAAGTCGAAGTCCAATTCCGGGACCCAACTGAAAGACAATTACGACACCCGCTTCTTCATCCAGTGGAGCGACCTCGAATCACACAATTTAACCATTGTAAATCCTCATAAAAGTTCTCGTAAGTCCTTATTGTTCATGTATAGATCAAAGCAGTAGCGAGTTAGTGAAGCTAGCGATATTTGGAAGAATGGGAAGACAACCGAGCCCATGGATTACAAGCCAGCAGAAAAAGGGATGGCCACTGATGATTCTATGACTCCTTTCTCTATCAACGCTGATAGCCTTCCTCATCAGATCCACCTTCGATTCTTGCAGCAACAATTCTAGTAAGAATGTCAGCCACTTCGTCCGGGAAGGGCAAGAAGAAGAAGAAGGGGGCACCTACAATGAAGTTAACCGCAATGATGAAGCACCGACTCCAAATCCTCTCGATTTCATGAAGTCAAAACTCGTTCTCTTAGTCTCCCACGAATTTTCCATTTCCGGTAGGCCTTTATTGTTAATGGAACTGGCATTTTTGCTGAGAGGCGTTGGCGCCGACGTTGTTTGGGTAACTAACCATAAACCAACCGAATCTGATGACATCGTTTACAGTTTAGGACACAAGATGTTGGATCGAGGAGGTAATTCATGATTTTTTTATTTCTTCATTTTATTCCTGTAGACACTCATTTTCGTTCATATGTTTATTTAATATTTTATTTTTGGGTCATTTTTATTTTATTTTATTTATAATATATATATATGTATATATTATATAATTTTGAAAACATTTTGAAAATATATATGATATATAAGTTTTTAAAACATTTTTGAAAACATATATATATTATATAGTTTTTAAAACATTTTGAAAATATATATAATATATAGTTTTTAAAAACATTTTGAAAATATATATAATATATAATTTTTAAAACATTTTTAAAAACATATATGTATCATATAGTTTTTAAAACATTTTGAAATATATATCTATTAGGGATGGCAAACGGGTACAGTTTCGTGGATTTCGCACTGCACCCGCTCCAATTGGGGCGGGGATGGGTATAATTTTAGCGGGTAGTGGGCGGGTGTAGATTTAGAAAGTGATACCCCTCGCGGGTAGTGGGCGGGTAATGGGTTTGAGTCATTACTCGCCCCGCATCCATCCGCCCCGCATCCGTCCGCCCCGCATCCGCCCATCTAGCTAAATATCCATTAAATTTTGGACCATTATGAATTTAGGTGTAATTTTAGAGACTAATTTATAAATTGTAATATTGTATAAGATATAACATGTAATTTAACCAAATATTGTTATTGGGAATATTGTTTGTGCCACAAGAAGTATTTGATATCATTGAGTTGATTGTACCTGTCAAAACTTATTCTGGAATTGTGAATTGTGAATTAGCAAGATACCATATGTTTGGTGTAGATAAACTTATTCTGGAATTTTACCTGTCAAACCTCTTCGTTGAGTATGAACCATTATATACACTCAAAGCTGAAAAGATTTCCAGAGGGTCTCAAGCATAGCACGAATGTATTTTATTGACCACACCTATGAACGTGATGAAGACATTAATAATTTCACCAAATTTATGACTCTGGTTGGAATGATTGTAAATATAAATTCATCTTTACATATCATTGCTTTTCATAAAAGCCAAAACCCGAAACCTCTTCCGTAAAAAAAAAGTTTGTTTTCAGGCGGGTCTAGACGGATACGTCGCTAGTGGGTAGTGGGTGTGGGGATGGATTTGAGAATTTACCCGCGTGGGCGGGTGTGGATTTAAAAATTTGTACCCATCATGGGTGGTGGGCGGGTGGTGGATTGAAAAATATTAGGTGGGTATGGGGATGGGGAAGGGGGTATCCGCACCCGACCCGCCCGTTTGCCATCCCTAATATCTATTATATAGTTTTTAAGACATTTTGAAAACATATATATATTATATAGTTTTTAAAACATTTTAAAAACATTTTAAAAACATATATATATATATATATAGTATATAATTTTTAAAACGTTTTTGTAAAATATATATAATAAATAAGTTTTTAAAACAATTTTTGAAAATATATATTATATAATTTTGAAAATTATTTTTAAACATATATATTATATGGTTTTAAAAATAGTTTTTATTATATTTATTTACTATTATTATTATTTTCTTTTTTTATTATTATTTATTACTTATTATTTTTTTCCTTTTTCTCATTTTGTCCTAGGGACCGGTCCACTAGTCTGGTCCAGTCAGGTTTGGGCTTGACCCAACCCATTATGGTTTAGGGTTTGGGAAACCCTAAAGTAATATCAATCATAGGCAACGCGCAAGTCAGGGGAGCCGTGCAATCAAACACACAACGGTCAGATATTCCGGCCGAGTTTCCTAAGACTGACCCATCCCGGGATGGCCGGCCAACCACGAACAAAGTTAGGCTCGAAAGGTACGGGAACGATCCTGTCATCACCGGAAACAGCCCTGTTGGGGGGCTATATAAATACCAATAGAGGCATCATCGAAGTGGGGAACGAAAAATAATCGGCCAACAAGTAAACCAAAGAACCAACATCAGAGATACGAAGTATCACCAGTCGAAACAGTACACAAAAATTGACAACATCTACACCAAAGAACCGTCTACAAAGGCCACAACAACCATTGAGTGCACATAATCGAAACCAAAATACAACAAATAAATCGAAACCAACAAAAAATAATCCC
The DNA here is from genome assembly GCF_006381635.1 of Hibiscus syriacus. NCBI lineage: Eukaryota > Viridiplantae > Streptophyta > Magnoliopsida > Malvales > Malvaceae > Hibiscus > Hibiscus syriacus. The sequence goes on along the minus strand of NW_024062641.1, from coordinate 2,335,309 downwards.
ACACAGAAAACCAGAACAAACCAAGCAAATAAATACACAACATGAAAAAACATAAAAGTAGAAAAAGAGCTCATTCATGTAAAGCTCAAATATTTTCAGACTAAAATATGAAAGGTCCGTAAAGCTGAAGCACGAGAAGCAAATGGGGTACAACTGATTCCAAGGACCAGATTGACAAACAAAGCATGAGACTCCGTCCGAGAGATAAAACAGAGCTCATTCATGTTGCATGCATCTTAGACATATTTAGGTGCATCACATTCATCATTTTAACATACATGATTTTTGCAGCTTTTAGAGTCAGGTTTCGACTTCAGGATGAAGGATACTCGATTCACAAGCACCTTTAAAGAACGATGGTGGTTTCTTAACTCAGCAGTGAGAAGCTACACCTCAACCGACTTGACATATCTACAGATCTCAGAATCAATTTCAGATAAGTTCAAGAACCAATCCATCAAGGAGCAGCATGTTTCCAGATAATGTCTTCAAGCCAGATTTCAATTCCACAACGGAAGATATCTGGCTGTCAGAATTTATCAATGGGTTTTCCTGTAAAAGGGGAGTCATTCAAAGATCGTCTCATTTGGTTTAGACTCGCTCAAAGGAGCCACCTGAAGAATCATGACGGCTTAGACTCGTGAAGGGAAGCCATTTTTTTAAGAAACTATTTGCAGCATAACTCAAGGCTAGAAGGGTTATCTGCCAACAAAAGACCTTCAAGTTTGACTATGCTCGTCCCAAGGTACATCATTTGTAGCATAGCTTAAGTCGAGAAGGGCTATCTGCCATAAAAGGACCTTCGAGTTCGATTACACTCAGGTCCAAGGTATATCATTTGCAGCATAACTTAAGTCGATAAGGGTTATATGCCAACCAAAGACCTTCGAGTTCGACCACGATCAGCTCCAAGGCACATCATTTGCAGCATAACTTAAGTAGATAAGGACTATCTGCCAAAGACCCTCGAGTTCGATTACACTCAGCTTCGAGGGCATATCATTTACAATATAACTCAAGGCTAGAAGGGTTATCTGTCACCAAAAGACATTCGAGTTCGACTACGCTCAGCTCCAAGGCATATCATTTGCAGCATAGCTTAAGTCGAGAAGGGCTATCTGCCAAAGACCCTCGAGTTTGATTACACTCAGCTTCGAGGGAATATCATTTACAACATAACCCAATACTAGAAGGGTTATTTATCACTAAAAGACCTTCAAGTTTGACTACGCTTAGCTCCAAGGCATATCATTTGTAGCATAACTCAAGGCTAGAAGGGTTATCTACCAACAAAAGACCTTCAAGTTTGACCACGCTCAGTTTAGAGGCACCATCGTTTGCAACATAGCTTAAGTCGAGAAGGGCTATCTGCCAAAGACCTTCGAGTTCGATTACACTCAACTCAGAGGTACATCATTTGCAGCATAACTGAAAGCGAGAAGGGTTATCTGTCAAAGACCTTCGAGTTGGATTCCACTTAGCTCAAAGGCACCATCATTTCCAGCATAGCTTAAGTCAAGAAGGGTTATCTGCCAAAGACCTTCGAGTTCGATTCCACTCATCCCGAAGGTACATCATTTACAGCATAACTCAAGGCGAGAAGGGTTATCTGTCAATAAATTGGTCAAGTTCGATTCCATTCAGCTCGATGACTCCTCAATTACACTATTGTCTAGCTATAATCGAGGTTTTCAAGTCGAGAAGAAGACTTGGGTTAGCCGTGCCTTAGTGACAAGAAATTGTTTTCTGGCAGCATAGCTTAAGTCGAGAAAAGCTATATGTCAACGAAGACCTTTCGATTTCGATTTCATTCAGCTCGAGGGCTTGTCAACCGTATGGTGGAGTCCAATAATTACTTTCCAGACATATTTTTAAACCAAGATCTTTAAACCGAGAAGAAGACCGAAGTTGACTACAAGTTGGCAACGAGAAGCCACGTTCCAATTCAAAGTCCGAACTATGGCTTCAATTCCATATCATTTCAAGATGGACTCAACTTCGCGACGGAGGAGCCATCCGTAACCCAATTCGACAGGGAGTTATTCTTTAATTCCACCGAACGAAAATTTATGTCTTTTTTATTCCTCGAAAAATAGGACAAAAAGAGGTAGCTGTAGACACTCATTTTCGTCCATATATTTATTTTTTATTTTATTTTTAGGTCATTTTTATTTTATTTAATTTATAATATATATATGTATATATAATATAATTTTGAAAACATTTTGAAAATATATATGATGTATAAGTTTTTAAAACATTTTTGAAAACATATACATATATATTATATAGTTTTTAAAACATTTTGAAAATATGTATAATATATAGTTTTTAAAAACATTTTGAAAATATATATAATATATAGTTTTTAAAACATTTTTAAAAACATGTATATATCATATAGTTTTTAAAACATTTTAAATTTTTTTATATATTATATAGTTTTTAAATAATTTTGAAAACATATATATATTATATAGTTTTTAAAACATTTTAAAATATATATATATATATATATATATAATTTTTAAAATGTTTTTGTAAAATATATATAATATATAAGTTTTTAAAACAATTTTTGAAAATATATATTATATAGTTTTGAAAATTATTTTTTAAACACATATATTATATAGTTTTAAAAATGTTTTTTATTATATTAATTTACTATTATTATTATTTTCTTTTTTTCTTTTTTCTTTTTTCTTTTTTATTACATATTATTTTTTTTCTTGTTTTGTCCTAGGGACCGATCCACTAGTCTGGTCTAGTCATATTTGGGCCTCACTTAACATGTTAAGGTTTAGGGTTTGCGAAACCCTAAAGAGATATTAGTCACATGCACCGTGCAAGTCAGGGGAACCATGAAGTCAAGCACGCAACGGTCAAATGTTCCGGCCGAGATTCCTGGGACTGACCCATCTCGGGATGGCCGACCAACCACGAGCAATGTTAGGCCTGAAATGTACGAGAACGATCCCGTCATCATCGGAAACAGTCCTGTTGGGGGGCTATATAAATACCAACAGAGGCATCATCGAATGGGGGAATAAAAAACAATCGGCCAACAAGTAAACCAAACAACCACATCAACAGAGATATGAAGTATCACCAGTCGAAACAATACCAAAAAATCGACAGCATCTACACCAAAGAACCGACCACAAAGGTCACAACAACCATTGAGTGCACATAATCGAACCCAAAATATAGCAGATAAATCGAAACAAACAACAAATAATCCCACACAGAAAACCAGAACAAACCAAGCAAATAATTACACAGCACGAAAAAACAGAAGACAAACATCAAAACCGAAGGAGGCTCGTCGGGAAAGTGAGAAGCCATCACAAAAGGTAAGGAAATCGAAGATCTCGGCTTAGATCTACGTCGATTGGGTTATCTTTAGGGGAAACGGGCTCCGGATCTGGTATCGGGGAGGTGAGGAGAGCAAGGTAGGAGAGTTTGATGTTTCGCCCACCGACAGATAGGCCACGCGACGGTAGCTGACGTTCGACCAAGGGATGGGGAGTTGAGAGCATCTGACGAGAGTAACAGAGGCTTTTTGAGAGAAATGTGAGAAATGAGGATATTTGGGCAAATAATTGGATTTTATACTAGCCCGTTATGCCAACCCGACCCGCGCGCGCGACCTGATCCAACTCCCAGGTCCGCGTGTTTTGTTTTGAAAAAGGGTAAATCATGTTTTCAGTCCCTCTTTCTTTGTAATCATTTATTATGATCCTTAATTTGAATTCATTCCTGATTTTTTCTTTTAATTTCGTCCCCAAATTTTATTTTCTTTTAAAGTGGTTTTTTATGTTTTTTTTTATTTTAATTTTGTATATTTTTTATTTATTTTTCCCTAATATATATATATATATACATTTACTATTATTATTATTATTATTATTATTATTTTCTTATTTTTTTATCTTATTATATATATATTTTTTATAATTGTATTTAATATTTTTATTATTATTTTTTCCTTTTTTTGATTATCTTTATTTATTTATTTATTTTAATTTCATTTTTTTAATATTTGTTTCCTTTCTTTTGATTCATTTAGTATTTATTCATGTATTTATTTATTCCCTCTAACATCTTTACAGAAATCTCAACTAATCAAAGGTAAATAATTCGAACCGAATTTTTAAATTCAATTTTCGCAATTAAAGACAACCGATAAGTTAATTGGTATCGAAAGGGCAGTTCAAGGGTGTTAATCCTTCCTTGACCGTAACCGACTCCCGAACCCGACACGTTTCTGGTAAAACGCAGATCAGGTAAGATGGTGTCTTATCTACCTAAATATATTTTTAAACAATTGGTGGTAACTCTAACCCAATTCATTCACGTCGAAGCCCAATTCCGGACCTAACCGAAAGACGGGCGCGACAGCTTGGTGACTCCGATGGGGACAGGTATATGAGTCAGGCCAGAATTGATTTTCGGTTGTCTTTTTATATGAAAATAGTAAGTTTAAATTTAAATTTATTTATTCAATTCTAATTAATTACCTTTGATTATTTTTCAAATAAATAGTTATACTAACATTTTTTTTAATGATTTCAGATTTTCAAAGTTTTTCCATCTAAGGCTCTATACCCGAGCTCTGAACCCTATTTAAGTGGGGGTGAAAGCGACGCCTTCGTGAGAATTTATTCTCCGCACAGGCCTAGCAAGTAGCCTTCGGGATTCATATACCTTATGTCTTCGTGTGAATTTATTCACCGCATAGGCATAAGGGAATGTATCATCTCGAGTTTAACTTAGTCCACATAAGCTTGTAATGGGCTTAGGACTAAGGGTCTGGTAAGCCCGAGGGGGCACCAGCGAGAAGAACTCGGGTACCTTTTTAGAACCTAAACCGGGAGAGTACAGGGAATTAGAGCCCACCCCAAAACCTCATTGCAAACCCTAGGCTGCTTGGTTTTTATTTCCTGCTTTATTTTCTGTTCAAAACATGTGAACTAGAAATGTATGCGGTTAGGACTAGTTCAAAATTAACATGCGGCATAGAGATTATGTCCGGGTAGGAATAATAAGCATGTGGGGTAGGACTTTTATTTTTATGTTTGTTTTTTATTATTTTCACCTCACTAACTTTTCTTTATTTTTATTTTATTTTATTTTATTTTCATCTTTTGCATCATTCATTTAAAAGAGGTGTTGATCCACCAAAAACGTTTTTGTTAAACATGAATAATCTGCATTAATGGATAAAGTGGTTATAATACAAAGAGATGAAAAGCTCAGAAGTCAGTCGAGGTCAAAGAATACTCGGAGGCAAATGTTGCAGGGGTAAGACGAAGAAAATGTTATTGATCCGGACGATCATTTCGAAAACTACGAGAACAAGATAGTGAAAACCCTAGCTAAGTTGGAGACCATTATTGACGAATTCAAGCCGATAAACTTCGGATGAAGGGCTCCAATGGTACTTTCGTTAGAAACAAGCTCGGTAGAGAGTGAAAGTCGGAGATGCAGTCCGTCGAGACCTTTTTTGGGGGGGGGGCAAGCAGCTCGTCACAAACACAAGCTTAGCCAAAGGAGCTGGAACGATTCGATAGGATATTTAACCGGTAGAAAGACGGAAGATAAATCAACTTGTCATGGGCTGTTCGGGATCTATACCATCAAAAAGTTTTTTTTCTCTTCAGACGTAACACTTTTATCCCAATAAGGATTATTTCTAATAACAAACACATTTTTTTGGATCAATGCCTCGAACATTGCATGCATTATGCATCTAGACATATTTTGCATTTTGTTACTTTTATTTACATTCGCATTAACTAACAAAAGCATGTCTCATAAAAAGGAACACATATTGGATACACCACCTCAAGCATTGGACACACCCCATCCGTATAACACCCGTCTGAAAAAGAAGAAGATGGAATCAAGAATCAAGAAAATCGAGGAGAACATGGCAAAATTGCAGAAAGAACTTGAAGATAAGATAAACCAGAGTAGTCTGAGAACTTTGAATATAATCATGAATAACCAAGAGTCTTTGGTTGATTAGATCGTTGCCAAGTTAGTTGGCCTACAACAGACCAGTGCACCTCGGGCAGGTTCACCGGAAGGGGTAACTATACCACCTACCCCACAAGTGGTTGTCTCACCTGAAATCTTACTGGAACTTCGAGGGGACTCATCTGCCATAAAAGTGAAGCCCTCATCCTTTGTATTTAACCCTGAGAACAATCTAGGTTATTAACATATACCGGATTCAGACGAAGAGGACAAATCAAAGAAGATGGATTAGAAAATCAAGCAATCGGAGGACCAAATGAAGGTAGTCAAAAGAGACCATGACTACCATGAAGTCGATGCCGTAGAACTCAGTCTAGTACCAGCCTTAGTTCTTCCTCTAAAATTCAAGTCCCCAGAATTCGAGAAGTTTGACGGGAACAGTTGTTCATCCACTCACATTATCATGTTATGCCGAAAGATGACAAGATATGGTGGAAACGACCAACTCCTGATCCACTGCTTCCAGGAAAGCCTGTCAGGCTCAACCATCCGGTGGTACAACCATCTAAGCCGATCAAATATCAAGACCTGGAAAGACCTGGCCAAGTGATTTATAGAACAATACAAGCATGTCAATGACATAAGGCCAGATCGAGTTATGCTACAAAGCATGGAAAATAAGCATAATGAGAGTTTCAGGCAATAAGCACAAAAATGGAGATATTTGGTTGTACATGTTCATCCACATTTGGATGAAAATGAAACCCAAAAGCTTTTCGTACAGACCCTGAAGGCTCCGTACTTCAAACACTTGGTTGCGATTACATCAGGGAGCTTTTCAGACTTGGTTATAGCCAAAGAAAATGATCGAGTCGGCCAAAAAGCAAGGCAAAATTAAGGATGGGGAGGCCAGTAAGAAACCTCTTATGCGAGAGCGGGATGGGGAGATTAACAACATTAACCATACCAGTAAAGGTGTTACAATCTCCAAACCGAAATCAATTATAGCTATACCATCAGGTACTTCTAAACAAGATTCCAGAGAATAGAGGAGGGAAAGGAAACATTTTGACCATATTCCCATGACCTACAAAGAGCTTTACCAGTAATTTCTTGACACCTATATAGTGTCACCATACCTGGTGGAACCCATGAAGCCCCCATACCCCAAGTGGTATGATAAGAATGCTCATTGTGAATATCACGGCGATGTCCCAGGGCACACAATTGAACTGTTACGCATTCAAGAGAGTCGTACAGAAGATGCGTAACCAGAACTGGATCGACTTCAATAACTTGGGGGCATCCAAGTGAGGGAGATCATTTCATCATTTGAGGAATTCTGTTTGATTTTTTTTTTCATTTTTTCTCAAGTTTTTGTAAGGACTTTTAAATAAATTTATGTTACTTTAAAGATGTTAAGCAATGAATCACATTTGCAAACTTGTAATTTCTTTGAATATCATCTGAATTAAGAAACTCTGTAAATGGTTCAAAGTTACAGATCTTTGACAAAGTAACATGATTTAGAACAAGGACTTTGACCTTACCCAGAATATACACTCAAACACCGTACCTTGCTCTTGCAATTAACCAATATAACATTTTCCTTTCATAAGGTGCGAACAACATGGGGCATCATTTGCATATTCCAATTACTATACTTTTTGTTTAAGACGTTCAATGATGATCATTATCTTTACAGATGGAATAGTCGAGTAAGTGAATCTAGTTTAGGTCAGTTGCTTGAAAATTGAACTCTAAAGATGAAATTTTTGGCTTTCAACAACACCTAGACTATAACAGGTTCTTCTTGACAATCTTAAGAAATTAAATTCGTAAAACTGAGCTATTCCACAAAGGCAATTGGTTATAGAGGAAACTTGAAAGCCCTGGCCTTATGAGTAGATTATGTTCAAACCATGACATTGCTCAAACACTTGGCAATTTGGTGTTTGCTCCACTGCTATTGTCCGGCCGAAGATTTTATGATGAGATGAACCCTTCAGTTAACTTGATAAAACTGATTATAATGTTAAGTTGTCCCTCTAAAGCAATTGGTTAAACGTCCCGGCTTTATGGATTCAGCTAGATAGATAATGGTAAATTAAATCAAATTTATCTAAGCAAGAAATTTTCGGTAAAGATGGACTAAGGGAGTTAAGGAACACCAGTTATAGTCAACTCCACACGAGCACTCAGGAATTTCATTTTTAGACCGATATTTTTGCACTACCTTTGTTAGAGGAGCTTACAAAACTTGAACAAATAAAAGATTTTAGAGGACTGAAATAAAAGGTCTAGTAATTGATCATGCTAGTTGCGTCATTTTGTCTGCACCCAATTAAAATGCCAAACCAAAAAAAGTATGTTGCGATATTTCAAAAAAATGACATTTTGGGTGATTGAAACCTTAGAAAGGAGGTCAACCTAAAGCCAACTCATCCATTTGAACATTTGTCAAAGAGCTGTAACTCTGAAAGCATTAAAAGAGCTATTGATTCATTTAATATACTTTGAACTCATGTTTATAATTTGATTCAATTGCGAAAAATATTTTACAGAATTTTTATTCTTTTCCCTTCTAAAACAAGAAAAAGTAGAAAAATATTTTCAAACAGGACAATCTCAAATATGAAAGATCTGTAAAGCTGAAGCTCGAGAAGTAAATGGGGCACAATTGATTCCAAGGACCAGATTGGCAAAAAAAGCACGAGACTCCGTCCGAGAGATAAAACAGAGCTCATTCATGTTGCATGCATCTTAGACATATTTAGGTGCATCACATTCATCATTTCAACATAGATGATTTTTGTAGATTTTAGAGTCAGGGTTCAACTTCAGGATGAAGGATACTCGATTCGCAAGCGCCTTTAAAGAATGATGGTGGTTGCTTAACTCAGCAGTGAGAAGCTACACCTCAACCGACTTGACATATCTACAGATCTTAGAATCAATTTCAGATAAGTTCGAGAACCAATCCATCAATGAGCAGCATATTTCTAGTTAATGGCTTCAAGCCATATTTCAATTCCATAACGGAAGATATCTGGTTGTCAGAATTTATCAGTGGACTTTCCCGTAAAAGGGGAGTCATTCAGAGATCGTCTCATTTGGTTTAGACTCGCTCAAAGGAGCCACCTGAAGAATCATGACGGCTTAGACTCGTGAAGGGAAGCCATTTTTTAAGGAACTATTTGTAGCATAACTCAAGGCTAGAAGGGTTATCTGCCAACAAAAGACCTTCGAGTTTGACTACGCTCATCCCCAAGGCACATCATTTGCAGCATAACTTAAGTCGAGAAGCACTATCTGTCATCCAAAGACCTTCGAGTTCGATTACACTCAGCTCCAAAGTATATCATTTACATCATAACTTAAGTCAAGAAAGGTTATCTGCCAACCCAAGACCTTTGAGTTTGACTACGATCAGCTCCAAGGCACATCATTTGCAGCATAGCTTAAGTCGAGAAGGGCTATCTACCAAAGACCCTCGAGTTCAATTACACTCAGCTTTGAGGGCACATCATTTACAACATAACTCAAGCCTAGAAGAGTTATCTGTCACCAAAAGACCTTCGAGTTCGACTACGCTCAACTCCAAGGCATATCATTTGCAACATAACTTAAGTTGAGAAGGGTTATCTGCCAAAGACCCTCGAGTTCGATTACACTCAGCTTCGAGGGCACATCATTTACAACATAACCCAATGCTAGAAGGGTTATTTATCACCAAAAGACCTTCGAGTTCGACTAAGCTCAGCTCCAAGGCATATCATTTGAAGTATAACTCAAGGCTAGAAGGGTTATCTACTAACAAAAGACCTTTGAGTTTGACCACACTCAGCTCAGAGGCACCATTATTTGCAGGATAGCTTAAGTCGAGAAGGGCTATCTGCCAAAGACCTTCGAGTTCGATTACACTCAGCTCAGAGACACATCATTTATAGCATAACTCAAGGAGAGAAGGGTTATCTGCCAAAGACCTTCGAGTTCAATTCCACTTAGCTCAAAGGCACCATCATTTGCAGCATAGCTTAAGTCGAGAAGGGTTATCTGCCAAAGACCTTCGAGTTCGATTCCACTCAACCCGAAGGCACATCATTTACAACATAGCTCAAGGAAAGAAAGGCTATCTGTCAATAAATTGGTCGAGTTCAATTCTATTCAGCTCGATGACACCTCAATTACACTACTGTCCGGCTACAATCGAGGTTTTCAAGTCGAGAAGAAGACCTGGGTTAACCGTGCCTTAGTGATAAGAAACTGTTTTCTGGCAGCATAACTTAAGACGAGAAAAGCTATATGTTAACGAAGACCTAATCCATATCATTTCAAGATGGACTCGACTTCACGACAAAGGAGCCATGCGCAACCCAATTCGACAGGGAGTTATTCTTCAACTCCACCGAACAAAAATTTGTGTCTTTTTTATCTTTGTCCTATTTTTCGTTCCACGAAAAATGACAAAGAGGGACAGTTGTAGACACTCATTTTCGTCCATATGTTTATTTTTTATTTTATTTTTGGGTCATTTTTATTTTATTTTATTTATAATATATATATTTATATATTATATAATTTTGAAAACATTTTGAAAATATATATGATATATAAGTTTTTAAAATATTTTTGAAAACATATATATATTATATAGTTTTTAAAACATTTTGAAAATATGTATAATATACAGTTTTTAAAAACATTTTGAAAATATATAAAATATATAGTTTTTAAAACATTTTTAAAAACATATATATATCATATAGTTTTTAAAACATTATATATATATATATATATATATATATATATATATATATATATATATATATATTATAGTTTTTAAAACATTTGAAACATATATATATTATATAGATTTTAAAACATTTTAAAAACATATATATATATATATATATATATAAATTTTAAAACGTTTTTGTAAAATATATATAATATATAAGTTTTTAAAATAATTTTTGAAAATATATATTATATAGTTTTGAAAATTTTAAACACATATATTATATAGTTTTAAAAATGTTTTTTATTATATTTATTTACTATTATTATTATTTTCTTTTTTTTATTATTATTTATTACTTATTATTATTTATCTTTTTTCTCGTTTTGTCCCATGGATCGGTCCACTAGTCTGGTACAAACAGGTTTGGGCATGACCCAACCCGTTAAGGTTTAGGGTTTAAGAAGCCCTAAAGTGATATTAGTCACAGGCACCGTGCAAGTCAGGGGAGCCGTGCAGTCAAGCATGCGACGGTCAGATGTTTCGGCCGAGAATCCTAGGACTGAGCCATCCTAGGATGATCGGCTAACCACAAATAACGTTAGGTCCGAAAGGTACGGGAATGATCCCGTCATCACCGGAAACAACCTTGTTGGGGGGCTATATAAATACCAACAGAGGCATCATCGAAGGGGGGAACGAAAAACAATCGGCCAACAAGTAAACCAAAGAACCACATCAACAGAGATATGGAGTATCACCAGTCGAAACAGTACCCAAAAATCAACAACATCTACACCAAAGAACCGACCACAAAGGCCACAACAACCATTGAGTGCACATAATCGAACCCAAAATACATCAGATAAATCGAAACCAACAACAAATAATCCCACACAGAAAACCAGAACAAACCAAGCAAATAAATACACAGCACGAAAAAATAGAAGACAAACATCAAAACCGAAGGAGGCTCGTCGGGAAAGTGAGAAGCCATCGCAAAAGGTAAGGAAGCCGAAGATCTCGGCTTAGATCTACGTCGATTGGGTTATCTTTAGGGGAAACGGGCTCCGGATCGTCGGGAAGTGAGAAGCCATCGCAAAAGGTAAGGAAGCCGAAGATCTCGGCTTAGATCTACGTCGATTGGGTTATCTTTAGGGGAAACGGGCTCCGGATCTGGTATCGGGGTAGTGAGGAGAGCAAGGTAGGAGAGTTTGATGTTTCGGCCACCAGCGGATAGGCCACGCGACGGTGGCCGACGTTCGACCAGGGGATGGGGAGTTGAGAGCATTTGATGAGAGTGAGAGAGGCTTTTTGAGAGAAATGTGAGAAATGAGGATATATGGGCAAATAATTGGATTTTATACTAGCCCGTTATGCCAACCCAACTCGCGCGCGCGACTCGATCCAACTCCCAGGTCCGCCTGTTTGGTTTTGAAAAAGGGTAAATCATGTTTTCAGTCCCTCTTTCTTTGTAATCATTTATTATGATCCTTAATTCGAATTCATTCCTGATTTTTTCTTTTAATTTTCCCCCAAAATTTATTTTCTTTTAAAGTGGTCTTTTTCTATGTTTATTTTATTTTATTTTAATTTTGTATATTTTTTTTATTTTTCCCCTCATATATATATATATATATATATATATATATTTACTATTATTATTATTATTCACTTCGTATTTTTTATCTTAACTTATATATATTTTTTATTATTTTATTTAATATTTTTATTATTATTTTTTCCTTTTTTTATTATATTTATTATATTTATTTATTTATTTTAATTTCATTTTAATTTCATTTTTTTAATATTTTTTCCTTTCTTTTGATTCATTTAGTATTTATTCATGTATTTATTTATTCCCTCTAACATTTTTAGAGAAATCTCAACTAATCAAAGGTAAATAATTCGAACCGAATTTTTAAATTTCAATTTTCGCAATTAAAGACAACCGATAAATTAATTGGTACTGAAAGGGCGGTTCAAGTGTGCTAATCCTTCATTGACCGTAACAGACTCCCGAACCCGACACGTTTCTGGTAAAACGCATATCAAGTAAGATGGTGTCCGATCTACCTAAATATTTTTTAAAACGATCGGTGGCGACTCTAACCCAATTCATTCACGTCGAAGCCCAATTCCGGACCCAACCGAAATACGGCCACGACAATTCCTTCTTCGATACAAATGTTGTGCTAAGCTTTTGGGTTTTTTCTATTGTCAGGTTTCCTCTGCCAGAGGTCAAGAAGCTGTGGACACTGCTCTTAAGGCTGATTTGGTAATTTTGAATACCGCAGTTGCTGCAAAGTGGCTGGATGCTGTTCTTAAAGAAAATGCTGATGTTCTTCCAAATGTTCTCTGGTGGATTCATGAAATGCGAGGACATCACTTCAAACTAGAATATGTTAAGCACCTCCCTTTTGTTGGAGGTGCCATGATTGATTCACGTATCACAACACTTTACTGGAAAAACCGGACAAAGGAACGATTACGGTAATGGTTTTTATACTATCTACTACAAGTTTCAAGATATTGTATGCTAATGTTAGCGCTACAGTTACAATGTGTGTGAGATATGTGGATTGTAGGATTTGCATACACCTATTGACTCCGTAACTTAAATCTGCGTTCCACTTTATTTTTAGCTGTTTTGGTTGTTTGATCTAATTTTACAAATTATTTTACAGGATTAAAATGCCTGAAACATATGTTGTTCACTTGGGAAATAGCAAGGAACTAATGGAAGTGGCTGAAAATAAAGTTGCCAAGAGGATTCTCCGTGAGCATGTTCGTGAATCTCTTGGAGTGCGAAGTGAAGATCTAGTCTTTGCTCTTATAAATAGTATGTATTCTTTGTATGCATTATGAATCAAACACATACTTGCAATGGTTCCTTAGTGATTAAAATCCTAGTTTGATTTTGTGGTCTAAAGTTGAAAATAGTTAATACGTGGACGAAGGTTTCTGATCTGAATCCTAGTTTGATTGCGGTTCAAAGTAGTACTTGTTGCCTTTCTGAGAATTAATTGCGTGGATAATATTAATATCCAATCATCTTCTTACCCGCGTAGAAATATTTCCAGCAACTTTGTTTCCATAAGTCCATTATTTCTTCATTTTTAATGAGTTTCTGGATGAGTATTTTCAATAGAATTGTTGTTTATATTTTAGAACTTTGATCAGTTGCCAATTTCTTCCTCCATTTTCCTTGGTACAACATCTCATGTTGTCTTTTGTTCATGTTCTTGTAAATAATTTTGTGCTCTTTCTCGAATCTGAGCAGTTAGATTATGCAGAAGCAGAATGTTGTGAGATGCTGTTATAGTTTATGTTCCTCTGTTATGCTTCTAGCCTGCTTTACTAATTGAACCTCTTCTGAGAACCAACAGGTGTTTCCCGAGGGAAGGGTCAGGACCTTTTTCTTCGTTCATTTCATGAAAGTTTGAAGTTGATCCAAGAGAGAAAGCTACAGGTGCCAGCAATTCATGCAGTGATAGTGGGAAGTGACATGAACGCTCAGACAAGTTTGAAATGGAACAGCGTAAATAATATTCAGGGTCGAGTGCACTTTGTTAATAAACCCTGACTGTGGCTCGCTATCTGGCTTCTATTGATGTTCTTGTTCAAAATTCTCAGGTATTATCTGAATAAACAATGTTGTTTATCTGTGTTGCAAACTTTACTGGTTGTGGTACCGTTGACTCATATTATTATGTACTATATAGCTTTCACTCTTGTTCCCATTGTCTGAAATCATTAAAATATCATGCCTTGGTTTTTCTTTGCTGCCTAAGCTTACAAGTTGCTATCACATTTAGGCTCGGGGAGAGTGTTTCGGAAAGATAACAATAGAAGCTATGGCCTTTAAGCTTCCTGTGCTGGTATGCCCTGTGGTATTTAATAGGATTTTCTTCTTTTCGCAATCTAATACTTTTCGTTCTTTTTCATTTTAGCACAGAAATGTAATCACTTTTATTTTCTTTAATTGGTTACAATATTATTCAAGGCACTGCAGCCGGTGGCACCACGGAGATAGTGGTAAGCGGGACAACAGGCTTCTTGCATCCTGCTGGCAAAGAAGGCATGATGCCCCTCGCAAATAACATTGTGAAACTAGCAACAAGTGTAGAGAAGAGGCTGACAATGGGGAAGAAAGGATATGAAAGGGTGAAAGAAAGGTTTTTAGAGCATCACATGTCGGAAAGAATCGCTAAGGTTCTGAGGGAAGTACTGCAGAAGGCAAAGCGCCACTCTGATTCTTAAAAAACTTTGCCGCAGTTCAGTGCTTTCATCATCCAGTAGTACCTTTCAACATTCTGCAGTTGTCACTCTTAAATTGGTACCATTTTCAAGTGCAGTAGACATTCATGCTATGGTACCATTTTTCATTCTTTTTACGTTTAAGTAATATTCGTTTATACAATGAGGGTTGTAATCAAGATACAGAAAAAAAGTACTTTCGACTTAAATTAGCTCGATTCAAAATTCAAAATTCCAAATATACTGTTACATATTGCGAGTTTACGATTCCTTCCATCATACTTTTTCTAGTATACTTGAGTTGAGTTGTAAACTCGAGGTCATCCGTCATAGGTGGTCAGGATAAGTTTGTATGGGAATTCGACTTTAATGGACAATGTTCTACTCGAGAACCGCATATTTACTCGCACAAGTAGTGTGACTCTCATGCTAACTCCAATACAGGTGTGATTCCTTGGAAGAAATTGTGAAAAGTTACAGCTTTGTTGTATGCTTCTGCACTTTTCATGAAAGATTTTGAGTCCATGCCTTGCAGTGCAAACTGAGTTAAATCGGAGAGGTCTCAAGGTTAACACAGTCCATCCCTTATGAGAACACGAAGCTGAAGATATGGAGAGTTTATACCTTGAAATTGTGGTTAAAAACAAAATGATTTACCATGTAGAAAGGGATTGAACCATCTACTATATCTTGCTTCTTGCATTCAGCTAAAAGTTTTATTTGAAGAGGAGTATTTAGATTATTTCTGTTAATACCTTGTCTATTTCTTCATTTTAATAAAACTCTTAGTTACAACTTAAAAAGCAAAAATGATTTGTATAAATTGTACACGGCAATTTTAATTAAGCGTTTTTAATTTCTTTTATTTGTAATGCAAATTTTTATGATTTGTAAAATGTTTCCCTAAAATTATAATTATAATTATAATTATATTTATATTTATTTTTAATTATTATTTAAAAATATCAAAGATATATTTAAACATAGTTACGAAATCTAACAAAATATTATCCATTCATTTCAACATATCGTATATATTTTTAATAATAGTTGAAAGTGTTTAACGGTGCCCTGTATATTTTACAATAAAATCTAAAATCTAATGTCTCTTTTATAACTTTTTGAAATTATAATATTTAATTTTTTTTAATTTTATCTTGAAATATAATATTTATATATACATTTTAAATTAATTGCTTAAAACTATCATATTAAAAGAAATTCCAAAGTAGATGAACTGTTAATTTAGAGGATGTAAGATGTTTTAATTGTGATCTTGAATTGTTAATTTGGAAGATGTAAGATATTTATTGTTAATGTTTACATACATACATATGTTATATACTCGTAGAGATTACAAACAGCCGCCAGCTTGAACAACCCCTTATTCAAGAAACCTTGGAAAGCCCAAACGCAAAGGTTTCGTCAAAATCAAACCCCTTCCAACTCCGACCAGAGATTGAGACAATGAGCGACGGAGAAGACGCCGTACGACGCCGTAATGCTGTTGCGGAGTACCGCAAGAAACTGCTTCAACAAAAAGAGTATGAATCTAGGGTTCGAGCAGGTTTCCTCCCGCCTCATCTCATAATCCAGACCATCTAACCCTAATTGGGATCACTTTTCTCTTTCCATTGGGCATCGTTTTATTTGCGTTTGAGCTGTTATTATTATTTTTATTTACGATTTACGATTTAGGGTTTTGCCTCCTCTCCCGGTTATATCAGCACCTTTTTTTATTTTATTTTGCAAATAGTGCTGCTTTGGAAGTTCAATTCATTTGTACTGACAGCTTGAGTAGTTACAATTTGGCGACAGACTTTATACTTTGGTTGAGCTGTAATAGATAACTACTTGGTTTTTAACTGAAATTATGTTTTTCAATGTCTTCGACTTGGGCTGCTGATTTGTTTATGTTATTGATGAAATTGAATTTTTTTCTAATAAAGGAGGAAGAAGAAACAAAAGAAAAGAATGATTGTAGCCTTTGGTTACTTGAGATGTATTAATTGTTTGAAGATCAATTATTTATCTTATTAATATAGCGCATGTGTAACTTGGTTTTTGACTTGTTTGAATGTTTAGCTAGGGAGAATCTGAGAGCTGCTAAGAAGGAGTTTAACAAAACAGAAGATGATTTGAAGTCTCTTCAGAGTGTCGGACAGATCATTGGAGAAGTTCTCAGGCCTCTTGATAATGAACGCTGTAACTACTTTTCCCCTCTCTCTTCTAGTGTTGATGTCAATACATTACTATTAGTCCAAGTAGCTAAGTATCTTCCATATTTGCATTCAGATTGTTTAATGTTTATATAATTATTCTGATTTATAAAATTGCACAGTCTGGCATCAGAGTTTTTGCATTTGAATTTTAGGCTGTTTTTCATTTCATTTTTTTTAGAATTGATTGTAACTATAAAATTGGATGATTATATGACTTTCCAGTGATTGTTAAAGCAAGCAGTGGCCCTCGTTATGTGGTTGGTTGCCGCAGCAAAGTTGACAAGGAGAAGCTAACTTCAGGAACTAGAGTAGTTCTTGATATGACAACACTTACAATAATGCGGGCCCTTCCACGTGAGGTAAATATCGGCATCCTAATTAATTCAATTGTATTCATGATATGAAAGCAAGTTTTCTTTGCAGATATCTGACATTATGTTACATCTTTGGCTTACAGGTTGATCCGGTTGTTTACAATATGTTGCACGAAGACCCTGGTAATGTCAGCTATTCGGCTGTTGGTGGTTTATCTGATCAAATTCGAGAGCTGAGGGAATCTATTGAGCTCCCTCTAATGAATCCTGAACTTTTCCTTCGAGTTGGGATTAAACCTCCCAAGGTGATTATTGCTCCTTGTGCCCATTGATTCCTGAATTTCAGTGGGTATGCTTTTGTGTATGTTGACAGGTGAAGCATGCTGTGGTGAAGTGATATATTGTTGATGATCATCTTAATTTTCTTGTTTTCTTTGCAGGGTGTCCTCCTCTATGGACCTCCTGGTACGGGCAAGACTTTGCTAGCCAGAGCAATAGCAAGTAATATTGATGCTAACTTCTTAAAGGTCGGTAATTTTGTACCTGCGACTTACCTTGGTGGTTTTCTCATCCTGTCCTTGAATGCTTGCATTATACCTTTTTCATTTGAATTCAGGTTGTTTCAAGTGCAATAATTGACAAATACATAGGAGAAAGTGCAAGGCTGATACGAGAAATGTTTGGATATGCACGTGATCACCAAGTGAGAGCCTGGAGTTATGAATGGCTGCTTTTATGCTTCTTTGTATCTGTTAATGCCATTCTTATGTTTGTTTCATTTTTTTTTTCAGCCTTGCATCATCTTTATGGATGAGATTGATGCCATTGGAGGGCGCCGTTTCAGTGAGGGAACAAGTGCTGACCGTGAAATACAGAGAACACTGATGGAGTTACTTAACCAGCTTGATGGATTTGATTCACTCGGGAAGGTACACAATCTAAAGCAGATATTCTACATGCCATAGTTTATATAATTTTTATATTTTGTATGGTTTAGCTCACTACGAGGGTAAAGAGTGACGTATCCTGTTAGCTTGCTTTTGTAAAACTTCTTAGTGCCTTTGGTCATTGTTTTATCCAGTGTGGTTTATATTCCATTTTACCTACTGCTGCATTAAAACATCTCTTTTATGATTCTTAGAAAACAGGCCTACCACTTGATATTATCAAGTGTGTGCCTGGGGGGTTAATTATATGTTCCTTTTTCTAAAAATACATTAAAGCATTTATGAACTGGAGCTCAAATTTCTCTTGTTGCATCCTTCATTGCTGCCTGTTACTCAGGTTTGTTTTTATGTTTTCAAACCCAAAATCAATTATCAATTTAAAATTGTTTCATGTAGGTTAAAATGATCATGGCTACAAACAGACCTGATGTTCTAGATCCTGCACTTCTTCGCCCTGGACGGTTGGACCGAAAGATAGAGATTCCATTGCCAAATGAGCAATCAAGAATGGAAATCCTCAAGATTCATGCCGCTGGCATTGCCAAGCATGGTGAAATTGACTATGAGGCTGTTGTTAAACTTGCTGAGGTTAGTCAAAAGTGTGGCTTGTTTCTTTTTCATGGCTGTAACTAATATGATTTTTGTAACCATTGCTGTAGGGCTTTAATGGTGCTGATCTACGAAATGTTTGCACGGAAGCCGGAATGTCAGCAATCCGTGCAGAACGCGATTATGTCATCCATGAAGATTTCATGAAGGTACCGTATATATAACCATGAAATTTGGAAGATTGTTATTTCATTTGGCTTATGTGCACTAGAACTATCTGGAATGGATAATTGCAAAAAAATTCGATTAACTGCTAATGATGTGGGCTTGCTTCTCTGTGTGTTTAAATCGCAGGCGGTAAGAAAGTTGAATGAAGCCAAGAAACTGGAATCAAGTGCACATTACAGTAGTGATTTTGGGAAAGAATAGTGATTCTGTTGTTGAGGCAGGGCATTATGTTTTCTATAAATTCCGAGTGTTGTGTTTTAGTTACCACTACCTTCATGACAAAAGGGCTGCGCATAATGCATATGCAAAATTATGGCTTATTTATCCAAATATCATCTTTTGCATGTTTATTTTCTGAAATACTCATCTCATTTATAAATTCTGCTACAGACAGAAAGCATGTTTTTTAAAATTATTTTCAGTAAAATGTGTTTTTCTATTCAATTATGTCACCTTAGGAAGGTATTATTGGTTGAATTTTTTATTTTTTTATTTAAGTAGTTTTAGTTAAATATATTTCTGGTATTAATGTATTGTAGACTTGTTGGTTGGTTATTATTTTTTAATTTTCTTTTTAGAACATATAATTTATTTTTAAATTTAATTTAATAAGTATTATTTCATTATAACTTGTTTTACAACATTTATTTTATCTTATTTACTCTTTTTCTTTTAAAATATTTTAATAAATGTTATTATATTATAAAATATAAACAGATATATTATTTTCATAAATAAGAGATTTTAATGTTCAGGTCTCAAGTAATATATATATTATTCCCAATTTTGAATTTAAGTAGCTATTATTTAATTGCGGAAAGTACACAAATGGCCCTATAATTATAGAATTTTACTTCGATGAGTCTTCAATCATCAAAGTTATAAAATAATCTTTCAATTATAGAGTATTGCTTTGTTGAATCATTTGATTATTAAAAGTTACAAAATGATTACTTGACTATTCATATGTTTTAGACTCGTTATTTTTCATTAAAAAGTTAACGACCTTTTAACTTGAACATTAACTTGTTGATTGAGAAATGATAAAATTTTATCCCAAAATCATTTGAGGTGTATTTTGTTGATCGAGTCTCCATTTATATTATGTGTTCAAGCTGATGTTTGAAACATTATATCGTCGAGCTAGTTCCAGTGCTTAAAAGCAACGAAGGTATCAGTAGACATCATTAAAATATGATTTTATCATATCTCAATCAGCAAGTTAACGTCCAGCTAAGACAATTGTTAATATGTTTTGACAAAAAATGAGTTTGAAACATATAGTTAGTCGGGTGACCGTTTTTAACTTTTAATAGTTGGGAAACACTATAGTCAAATGATCATTTTATAATTTTTAATAGTTATGAGACTCAACAAAACAAACATCCTATAGCATGAGATCATTTATGTACTTTACCCTATTTTATTTATATACAAATTGAAATGTAAACATATAATCAGAATATTGTAGACTAAAATACGTTCTTTATTTACACCTTGTCATAACGTTTCCTCGGGAATCTGTTAGACTTTAAAATTTAAGTTTTGGGGGGGGAAACGATGAAATTCGATTTGAAAACAATTTGATTTTGGAGTCGCTACCAACCTTTAAGTTAGGTAGATTGGAAACCTTAAACTACAAAAATAAATGGTATGCGTTTTACCAAAGATTCGTTTTTAAGAGTTCGAGAGTCGATTACATGAGAAGTGTTAACACCCTCACAACGTCCAAATTTTGGTACCTAAATGATTATATATTGTTTAAATATTGGGAATTACAAACTTAAAAATGTATTTAAATTATGATTCTTTTATTCATTCGAATTTATTTAAAAAATGTGAACAATCTTCGAGAACGCACTTCCTTTGTAGTTAGGAGATTTTCTCATAGATTCCCCTCACAAAAATGTTATTTCCCAATTTTTGCAAAGATAAAATAAAATAAAATAAAACAAAATAAAATAAAAGTGCAAAAGAGGTGAAAAATACTCGAAATAACTAAACGTGGAACAAAAAAAAATATCGAATATAAAACAAACATTTATGCAAAAACTTCTCGAAAAAGATATCTTCCCTTTAGTTGGGAGATATCTTCATAGATTTCCCTCATGTTAAAATTTCTTTTTGTTTTTGTATATTAGAAAACAATGATGATTTATAAAAAGGGTATAAATGATAATCCAAATATGTACATAAATAAGGGCTCACTATACAAGTTTCCTAAATCAAACACCAAGATTTAAAATACCATACGAACAAGAGTGTGAATAAATAAGACTAAAACATAAATATAAATATATCACAAGCAAGATTAATGACTAAAATAAAAATGAAATAATAAGTTAAGATACCTAAGTACAAATACAAAAAACTAAGTGATGAGAATAAAAGAAAGGATTGAAATAAAATGCTGAAAAGTTAAAGGGCATAAAAAAAATAAAATGCTGTAATTTAAAGTGCTGAAAAATAAATAAAATAAAGTAAAAGAAACAAAAATAATTTGCATAAATTTAAAAGTTAGGGGGTTAGTTTATGCAAGAAAATAAAATGTTAGTAAGTTAGTAACTAAAATAAAATAACAGAAAGTAAAGTGTCTAAATAAAAAATAAATAAAGCAAGAAATATAACATGTTAGTGACTAAATAAAAAAATAATGAAACGGAAGTGTTAAAATGAAATAAATAAAATGTAAAGCTTTAGGGACTGGAATGTAAAAACACGGTAATATTTGAGGGGGTTTATCGTGATTTTACGTAAACATTTAGTGGTCATTTCGTAAAAATGTGCTAAACATAAGAGGGTTTAATCGGGAATAACCCAACACTTTTAAGCGTCCAATGTAAAAGATGACAAGAAAAGGAGGGACCCTAGGTAAAATTAACCCAAAAATTATTTTAAAGCATTCTCTTTGTTTGTTTCCAGCGAAAACCAAACAGTTTACCCCCTCCCTCCTTTTCACGCGAAACTGGCCAGGAAACAAAGGTTAAACTACCGACCACTCAAGCTCAATATCGTATAACGACGAACTCCTTCCCGGCGACCTTGTTACTTCGACGAGCACACCGACAGCCAGGTAAACCGAACTTGCTATTCTTATTTTATTATTTCAAAACTAAACATGCGTGTAAAAAAATTGAAAATACCTTGGAGAAATCATTCCTTCAAATATGATTTTTTTGGTACTTTGTATTACTTTTTTTTCGAATTCTTCCCTCCCCCTTACACTGGTTTTTCGGGGTATTATATTCTCGATTACATGACAATAAAAAATATTTCTTTTACCCTTTGAATATGCTTTTTTTTCAAGCGTTTAACAGGTAAAACCAACGTGTTTGACGCTGGTAAAGTCGGTCGTTCGGGGTATTTAATGCCCTGAATTTCTTGCGATTTTGCCTCGGCGTGGCCAGATTGTGTGCAGGAAAGTCAAGGGTGACTGTGCAAATCTCGCTGAGAAACGTCGCTCGTGGAAACTCCATGTTTGGTGATGGCTGTCGGTGGGGTTTAGAAATCCCGATCTTTTTTCTTATGTGGGCCTCTGCCCATTGGGCATTGGGTCGGGTCTCATTTTGGGTCAAACACGACCCAGTCAAAATAAAGTGTCTACAGCTGCCCCTCTTTGTCCGTTATTGTGTAACAAGAATAGGACAAAGATCAAAGACACTAATTTTGATCGGCTTCACTGATTGCTTTGGTTTTGAGGAGATCAGATCAATCTGGAAAGTTTGGTGTTGAAGACGACACTGCTCATCCGTGTTGAAGAAATCTGGTCACTTTCAGATGAATTATTTTCTAGAGATGACGTTGTTCCTTCTCGTTGAGAAAATCAGGTCAATCTGGAAATGATTTGGAAACGATACAGTTCCTTCGCGTTGAGGAAATCTGATTGTCTAAGGATGATGCTACTCCTTCGTGTTGAGGAGATCATGTTAATTTGATGTTGAAGATGTCACTGCTTATCTGTGTTAAAGAGATCTGGTTGTTTTGGGTAAATTACTTGTTGAAGATGACGTTGTTTCTTCGTGTTGAGGAAATAGGGTCAATCATGCGATAATTTGGAGACAACATTGTTCCTTCATGTTGAGGAAGTCTGATTGTGTGAGGATAACACTTCTCCTTCGCGTTGGGAGATTGGGTCAACCTAGAGATATTTTGATGTCGAAGACGACACTGCTTATCCGTGTTGAAGAGATCTGGCCGCTTTCAGATACATTGTTTGTTGAAGACGACTCTATTCCTTCTCATTGAGGAAATTGGGTCAATCTGGGTCAGTTGGGTCCTGATGGGCTGCTGGAGCTGAAACAGAAACCTGATGGGTTTTCTACGTGGGTTGTGCATTGGGCCACTATTTGGGCTTCTTGTAATGGGCTTCAGTTCCTGGCATGATGAAGAGTTCTGGTCGTTTAAGGGTGACACGGCTCCTACGTGATGAGGATATATGGTCGGTGGATGATACGACTCATACGTGATGAAGAGTTCTAGCCATCTTTAGGAAGGGCGATAACACGGTTCCTACGTGATGAGGACGGTTGGTTATCTAGGGGTGACATGGCTCCTACGTGATGATGAGATATGGTTAGTGGATGACACGGTTCCTACGTGATGAGGATGACTGGTTATCTTTAGGGATATAGTGATAACACGATTCCTACACGATGAGGATAATTGGTTATCTAGGGGTGACACGGCTCCTACATGATGATGATATCTGGTCGGTGGATGACATTATTCCTACGTGATGAGGACGACTTGGTCGGTGGATGACATAGTTCCAACGTGATGAGGACGACATGTCATCTTTAGGAAGGGTGATAACGCAGTTCCTACGCGATGAGGATGACTGATTATCTAGGGGTGACATGGTTCCTACGTGATGAGGAGGTATGGTCGGTGGATGACACCGTTCCTACGTGATGAGGATGATAGACCATCTTTAGGGATGATAACACAGTTTCTACGTGATGAGGACGTCTGGTTATCTGAGGGGTGACACGACTCCTATGTGATGAGGAGGTCTGGTCGGGAGATGACATGACTTATACGTGATGAAGAGTTCCTGGCCATCTTTAGGAATAATGGTTTCAAGAGAAACTGACTCAGAGATGATGCTTCCATAGAAGCTTCATAATACCTGATTGTTGACTTCAGGAAGTCAAATCCGTGGATGTCATTTTTCTTTTAGGTTGAAGACATTTGGTCATTGTCGAACTTTGATTTCCTGAAAGATCAAAACGATGCATTTATGACTGAATATCTTGAATATTATGATGCATGCCAAGATGAAATTTATTTAATGTGTTATTGAGTTTGTCCTCAAGAGAGGAGAAAAATATCTTTGATGCACATGATAATGAATGTTTGATGCAAAGATGCACATTTCATGTATCCTGTATGTATGTGGTTATGTATGTTTTCTCGATTTGGAAGGAGAATGGTTGCGAGAGCAATCTTCACTCTATCCTTGATTTTGTTTGTCTTCATTTCCACTAGAGTGTACTCTTGTAAACCTCGACCTGAGAAAATATTTTTCCTTGCCCCATCAAAATTTGCCCAAACAATTTGTCTTCTCTTTTGCCCCAACTTCAATATTTAGTTTCGGATAAATATTTGTTGAATTCCAAGATATGCTTCCAGAGAACTTATCTTGTTTGAAAATGCTTTTCTTCCTTTGAATTTTCAAAATTTTTGAAAAATATCAAAAGGAATTTTGAAAATGTTCTCTCATCCTAAGTTTCACAATTGAAGCAACTCATAAAACAAGAGTTCATTGGATATCAAAGAATTAACTACTATTTTAATCTTTGATAGTTGCGAATCTTTGACAAATATCAAGATCGAAAAGTTGGTTTAGATGTTGGCTACCTCAATCCTAAGGTTTGTTTCCCTAATTCGGTCATCGTGAAGATCATGGCTTGCCCCTCTTTCTTGGATTGACATTTTAATCAGAATGAACAAAATGACACAACTAGAATAATCAATAGCTAGACATTTCAGAACACTTCTGTTTCAGTTCTATGAAATCTTACATTTGTTCAAGTTTCGTAGACTCACCTAGTCAAGGTAGTGCAGAAATACCGGTCTAAAAATGAGATTTCTGAGTGCTCGTGTGAGTTCGATTATAACAGGTGTTCCTAAACTCCCTTAGTCCATATTCAACGAAACTCCTTATTTAGTACATTTGATTTAATTTGCCATTGTTTGGCTAGCTGAATTCAACTTTTATTGTACATATCTTATAATTGCCTTTGTTCGGCTAGCTGAAGGATTCATGTTGTCACAAAGTCTTTGACTTGACAACCACAGTGGAGCAAACATCACATTGCCGAGTACCCGATCTATGTCATGGTTTGAATGTAACCTATTCATAAAGCCAGGGCTTTCGAGTTTCCTCTATAACCAATTGCTTTAGCGGAATAGCTTAGCTTTATTGTATACATATATATTATACATATATTTTTTGTTAAGTAAACAGATTCTATTTCTTAAGCTCATTGAGGAGAACTTGTTATAGCCCAGGAGTTTGTTGAAGTCTGAAAATCTCATCGTTAGAGTTCAATTTCCAAGCAATTGACCTAAACTAGATTCACCTACTTGACCATTCCATCTGAGAATATCATGATCATCATTGAACGTCATCGACAAAAGTAGAAACCAATTAGTTTTGCAATCTCATGTGCTAGTTGCCCTATTTTGTCTGCTCCTTACACATACCTGAATGTCAAATCCTTGATGGACTATTCATGAGAAAAGAAAACTAGCTAGGTCCCTACATAAGAAGGTTATGTACTCTGGTGTATATTTAGATTAGGATCAAGGGGTCCTTGTTTTGTAGGGGTTCAATCTTGTCATTTTTCAAAGATTTACAACCTTAATTATTAAAAGCTTTTAATTAAAATGATATTCAAAGAATTTCAAGATTGAAATTAACTCATTGTTCATTTCCTAAGAGGGAAACATTTTATTTAAAATGTTCGAACGTCAAATGACTTATAAACATTTAAGCGTAAGAAGAAAAACAAGTTCAAACAAGATGACATGCATGAGAATGCAACAAAAACCCCTGATGGATGCCCCAACTGACTCCCTATTAGAATACCTCGTAACATATTGAATGTCAATGCCTCAAAATTAATCAGATCTTGGACCTTGCGCTTCAATGTCCAACAATTCTCAGTGGTATACCCCAAGCTCCCAATATGATAGCTGCATATGGCGTTAATATCACGGTCTTCAGGATATGGGGCCTCTCTTGGTTTGGATTGAATCGAAGTCACAAGATTCATCTCAACTAGCGTTGGGAAAAACTCCTCATATGTCATTGGGATTGGATTGATGCGATTCTTTTCAAGGAAAACATTATGAGGTCCAGTACCCAGGTTAGCTAGGTATGATCCCACCATGTTAAACTTAGCTCCTACCTCAATTTCAGTGCTGCTAGTGCTTCTTATCTGGCCATTCTTGACAGCTCTTTCAATCATTTCTCCACACATGATGTTGTCAGAGAAACTCTTAGTGACAACTCCTATCATGTAGTCGATATATGTAGACTTCAATGTGTCAATGACTATAGTGATGAACTCTCTTTCAGTCATTGGTGGATATACTTGAGATGCGACATCCCTCCATCATTGAGCATACTGTCGGAAGCTCTCATCAGTCTTCATCTCTATATTTTGAAGCGTTGTTCGATCCGGGGCCATATCAGTCATGTGCTTGTATTGACTCAGAAAGACACTAGCCAAATCCTTCCAGGAACGGATTTGAGTACGACTCAGTTGATTGTACAACATTAAAGCGGGTCCAATCAGGCTATCTTAAAAATAGTGGATCAACATCTGATCATTATTAGTGTATCCAGTCATCATTCGGATAAACATCGTGAGATATGCATTGGGGCAACTGGTTCCATTGTATTTCTCAAATTCGGGCATCTTGAATTTGAGTGGGAGTACCAAGTCGGGAACTAAGACTAGTTCTTTTGCATCAATCTCATTGTGAGAGTTTTGTCCTCTCATTCTCTGGAATGTCTCTCTACACCATTGCTTCAAATTCTTCGGGATCTCATTATTGACTCCTTTCATCTTATAGGGATTTGACATATTGTGATCAGTAAAATGATCCCGAGGATATAACACAATTGCTCGATTTTTAATGGCAGAGAAGCTTGTTGGGTGGTTAGGAAGCTTGTGGGGAGAAATGAGTATTGGTGGATTAGCGTGTACCATCACACATTCAGAGCCTTCTTTGGTCGAAGAAATCTTCTCTTTGCATCTCTCTTGGTTAAGCCCATTCAGTTTGGCTACAAGTTGATCAACCATGTCATTTTGGTTTTGCAAGATACGATCTATAGTGGCTTTTTGCGCATGCTCCATTTTAGCTTCCCACTCTGCTTTCATCTTTTGCAAACTCTCTTCCAGTTCTTTCTTCAGTTTCTCAAATTTTGTTTCCATTCTCAATACTGTGAGAACGAAGTTTCATAGTTAGAAGCACTTCCTCAGAATCCTCCACGATATAAACCCATAATTCCATGATTAATGCATGTAAAATGCTTAAAAGAGCCATGTAGAATGCAATGGTGCAAATGCAGATGCAAAAATGTTGATGAAATACAATGCAAATAAAGACAAAAAATGACACAAATAAAAGAAAAGAAATAAGTTAGTACGAGTAAGTTAATCAATAAAATTAAAAGATATTATATAAATACAACATCTACCAAATCATGGTATCTACCCAAGCATACTTTTATTAAATAGTAATCCTACCCAGACATGATTTCTACCCAAATGATTTATTTCAAGAAAAATATCCTAACCGCATGGTATCTAATTCACATGCTTTTATTCAACAAAATTTAAAGCAAAAGGAAAAGATTTAGAAACGCTTCTCCTTTGTGTACACTTATTTTGGATACCTAACAACGGTCAGAGGTTCGATATAACTATACATAGGGTGACCGTTCTACGGTTCACTACATGCATGGTTTTGGCTCTATGAGGAAAAGAGTACTCGAATTGTCCTTAATGTCGGTGCCTCCTTAGGTTGCCAAACCCTCAATCCTGGCCCATTACAGGCTCGTGTGGATCGAGTTCAATTCGAGAAGATACATTCCCTTATGTCCATGCAGAGAAACAATTTATCTCACGTAGACATAAAGTATATGAACCCCAAAGGTTACTTGCTAAAACCCATGCGGAGAAATAAATTATCTCACGTAGGCTAAGCTTTCACCTCAACTTAAAAGGGACAAAGCTCATAAGTGAGCTTATGTTATGCAAATGCACGTTTCGTGTGTGAGGAGAAACTCACAAACCTTTTAAACATGACCGAAAAAACAATTATTTCACAAGTCCCAAAAATCTGTTCAAATCTTAAAAGACCAAAAAAATAATTAGTTAAAGATAAAATAAGGCATGTAATGTTGAAACTCAAAATAAATAAAAGGATCAAAAATTAAATAAAATTTAAGTTTGTAATTCCCAAAAATAAAAACAATGTATAATCGTTTATGGCCTGACTCTTAATTTTCCCCAGCGAAGTCGCCAAACTTTCATAACGTTTCCTCGGGGGGATCCGTTAGACTTTAAAATTTAAGTTTTCGGGGGAAAGCGATGAAATTCGATTTGAAAACAATTTGATTTTGGAGTCGCCACTAACCTTTAAGTTAGGTAGGTTAGAAACCTTAAACTACAAAATTAAATGGTTTGCGTTTTACCAAAGATTTGTTTTTAAGAGTTCGGGAGTCGGTTACATGGGAAGTGTTAACACCCCCACAACACCCAAATTTTGGTACCCAAACGATTATATATTGTTTAAATATTGGGAATTACAAACTTAAAAATGTATTTAAATTATGATTCTTTTATTCATTCGAATTTATTTAAAAAATGTGAACAATCTTCGAGAACGCACTTCCTTTGTAGTTAGGAGATTTTCTCATAGATTCCCCTCACAAAAATGTTATTTCCCAATTTTTGCAAAGATAAAATAAAATAAAATAAAACAAAATAAAATAAAAGTGCAAAAGAGGTGAAAAATACTCGAAATAACTAAACGTGGAACAAAAAAAAAATATCGAATATAAAACAAACATTTATGCAAAAACTTCTCGAAAAAGATATCTTCCCTTTAGTTGGGAGATATCTTCATAGATTTCCCTCATGTTAAAATTTCTTTTTGTTTTTGTATATTAGAAAACAATGATGATTTATAAAAAGGGTATAAATGATAATCCAAATATGTACATAAATAAGGGCTCACTATACAAGTTTCCTAAATCAAACACCAAGATTTAAAATACCATACGAACAAGAGTGTGAATAAATAAGACTAAAACATAAATATAAATATATCACAAGCAAGATTAATGACTAAAATAAAAATGAAATAATAAGTTAAGATACCTAAGTACAAATACAAAAAACTAAGTGATGAGAATAAAAGAAAGGATTGAAATAAAATGCTGAAAAGTTAAAGGGCATAAAAAAATAAAATGCTGTAATTTAAAGTGCTGAAAAATAAATAAAATAAAGTAAAAGAAACAAAAATAATTTGCATAAATTTAAAAGTTAGGGGGCTAGTTTATGCAATAAAATAAAATGTTAGTAAGTTAGTAACTAATATAAAAAACAGAAAGTAAAGTGTCTAAATCAGAAATAAATAAAGCAAGAAATATAACATGTCAGTGACTAAATAAAAAATAATAATGAAACTGAAGTGTTAAAATGAAATAAATAAAATGTAAAGTTTTAGGGACTGGAATGTAAAAACACTACAACATTTGAAGGGGTTTATCGTGATTTTACGTAGAAATTTAGTGGCAATTTCGTAAAAATGTGCTAAACATAAGAGGGTTTAATCGGAAATAACCCAACACTTTTAAGCGTCCAATGTAAAAGATGATAAGAAAAGGAGGAACCCTAGGTAAAATTAACCCAAAAATTATTTTAAAGCATTCTCTTTGTTTGTTTCCAGCGAAAACCAAACAGTTTCCTCCCCCTTTTCACGCGAAACTGGCCAGGAAACAAAGGTTAAACTGCCGACCACTCAAGCTCAATCCTAGCTAACGACGAACTTCTTCCCGGCGACCTTGTTACTCTGAAGAGCACACCGGCAGCCAGGTAAACTGAACTTGCTATTCTTATTTTATTATTTCAAAACTAAACATGCGTGTAAAAAAATTGAAAATACCTTGGAGAAATCGTTCCTTCAAATATGATTTTTTTGGTACTTTGTATCACTTTTTTTTTCGAATTCTTCCCTCCCCCTTACATTGGTTTTTCGGGGTATTATATACCTGATTACATGAAAATAAAAAATATTTCTTTTACCCTTTGAATATGTTTTTTTCACGTGTTTAACAGGGTAAAACCGGCGTGTTTGATGTTGGTAAAGTCGGTCGTTCGGGGTATTTAATGCCCCAGATTTCTTGTGATTCTGCCTCCGCGTGGCCAATTTGTGTGCAGGAAAGTCAAGGGTGACTGTGCAAATCTCGCTGAGAAACGGCGCTCGTGGAAACTCAATGTTTGGTGATGGCTGTCGGTGGGGTTTAGAAATCCCGATCTTTTTTCATACGTGGGCCTCTGCCCACTGGGCATCGGGTCGGGTCTTATTCCGGGTCAAGCACGACCCGGTCAAAATACAATGTCTACACACCTACCTTTTCTTAATTTTATAAATAATATATAAACGCATTCTTTTATAATATTCAACTAAAATTATATATCAGCTCTGATGATAAATAGATTAAAATATATTTTCATATGAGGTAGTTGCTTTGCTTGGAGGTGGGCAGCTCCAATGTGATGGTAAAATCAAAGCCAAAACAACATGGATTGAAGAAACAATGCGGCTGCAGAATCCAAAGGGGCGCTTGGGAAGGTTCTTTACATACACTCCATGAGAGTACATGAGTCCAAACACAGTATCACGCGTATTCCTCCCCCTTCACTTCCAAAACTTAATTTGGTTAACTGCTCTTGGGAGAGGGAGTAAATAAAGCAGATGCAAAAGGAGGAAACTTTAGAACATGACATGCCTAATCTTTTTGTCTAAATGCCAGGCAGTAAAAGAAGTGGTTTCGTCACCTCACCTATCATCGCCAAGGGCTTTTGGGTGCTGACCAAACCCAAACTCACTTCTTTCCATGGGCTTTTGATTATATATCGAAATAAACTATACATACTTTTCTTTTTCTTTCCGCTGATTTTTAACGCAACCACTCACCAAATTATGTAGTATATTCGTTTCCAGGTGCAGCGTAATAAATTTGGTACTTGGCGTGAAGAAATTGAAAAAAGATATTAAAACAACTTTTGTCATTCCTATTTCTAGATCTACTTGTGAACTTTATAATTGGCTGAAATATTAAGCCTTTCAAAATTATTCCATTATTTTACCTTTTAACGTTTTATATTTTGCTTTTCTTTCGTAGATAAATAATTTTTTATTTTTATAATAAAAGTTGAGTCTTTTTTACACGAAAGATTATCAATTTTAGATATAATTTAAAGAAAAATTTTAGAATAAGTGTCATATACTTGTAGACACATAATTTCGTCCGGCTCGATTCGGTTTATATTATTATGTTCATATTGCTATATAATATATTTATATTACATATTGATTTATATCACTATAATTATAATATATAATATGGGACATATATTTATATTATATATTTACATGTGTCAGGTCCAATAATAAAATTACAAGCAATGCCCCAGCCCAGCAGTACACTCAAGCCCAATATTGACCCACAGTAGACTCAGGTCAGCAACTAGAACCTAAGTACAAGTGGAGCCCCACAGACCCGGATCCAATCTAGACCCGACCCGAGATCCAGGCCCAATGACAACCCGACTTGAATCGGCCTAGATTAGTTAGGGTTCCAAACCCTAATCTTTCACCTTGTTTCCTCAACACCGCACAACAAGGGAGTCGGTCAAACCGAGAGTCCTCACGCCTCATGCCAAGGCCACCAACCGGCCTTTTTTCTCAGCACAACAACGAACACGGCAACGTGTGTTCATGGGACTCACCAACAAAACAGAAAACATATTTCAATCTAAGTGAAACTCTCGAAAAATCGAATTAAAAATAGGATACTTAGGACTATAAATACATGTAACTAGTTCTAAGATAAACAAAAGAAATTACGGGGAAAAATACAAGAAAATCTACAAGGAAATCGGAGCAGAAAAATTGTAAAACTTTTGAAGGCCATTCGAAATAAAAGGTATCATTTTACCTTGCTTGGTCGCCTATCTCGCTTGCATGTGGTTGTTGGTTTTATTTCTCGTTGTTTTTTTGACTCAAACCCCAAAAAAAGAAGAAAAAACCGATGATTGGAGGGGAGGGATTCGAACGATCTTTCTCTGATCTAGCCCTCCCATAGGTTATTTTGCAAAAAACTAGTTGGATTTTTGAAACTCGGGTGGAAAAAGTTTTCTAAAAAACTAAAACTTTTTGGGTTACGCCATCGATGAACAGTGGCCGGTGAGGCAGAAGTGGTCGAATTCTGGGTTCGTTAAGAACCCAGGCGGTGGTGGTCGGATTTTGGGTTCGTTAAAAAACAGGCAGCCATGTTCTTCAACTTGAAGAACAAGTTGAGAGAAAATGGAATGGGAGAGGACTTTGATCGGTGTGAGAAGTGAAAAATGAAAATGGGTTGTTAATGTTTGGTATTTATAGTGACCCGACAACCCGCGGGTTGACCCGTGACCCGATCCAAGCCCCCTAGGATCCGCGTGTTTTGTTTGAGGAAGGGGCTAATTTTAGTTTTAGTTTCTCGGTTGTTTTAGAAATTTGTTTTTATATCTTATTTTTTTCTCTTCTTTTTGATTTTTTGATTTTATTTCTCTTTTTCTAATTTTAGCTATTTATTTATTTATTTATTTTATTTTTCCCTTTTTAGTTAGATATTTTTCTTGGGTGTTTATATTTTTATGTTATTTCATTTCGTATTTTAATAATTATTAATATTTAAGCTTGCAATTAGCATAATATTTTAAATAAGACTTTGTCCTTTTCATTAATTTTTTTATTTGTTGTGTGTTTCAATATAAGCATTTTATTTTATTTCTTTAATTCCTCAGCGTGTATATATATATATATATATATTTAAAGCATCATAATTTGATCATTGTCTTTTCCTTTGTGCTGTTAAGTATTTTTATTTTGAATATAACATTTTGGTGACCTTTTAGAGGTATTTTAATCAATCGAAATAAATAATTTGGATCGAACTTTTATCTTTCAATTTAAATTTAAATTTTCTTAAGTAAGATAAATGGGAAATTAATTAGTACCGAAAGGGCAGTTCAAGGGTGCTAATCCTTCCTTGACTGTAATCGACTCCCGAATCTGATATATCTTTGGTAAGATGCAGATCATGTAAGAAATCGAGGTATCCGATCAACCCATTTTGTTCTTAAAATAAATGATCGGTGGCGACTCTAACAATTTTATCCAAGTTGAAGCCCAATTCTGGGCCCACCCGAAAGATAATTACAACAGCTTGGCGACTCTGTTGGGGACAGGTAAGTGAGTTAGGCTAAGGTTAATTTTCAGTTGTCTTCTTAAGTGAAAAGGGTAAGTTTAAATTTTAAGGTAACTTTTTCGATCCTTATTAGTCACCTTTGATTATATTTTCAAATAAATAGTTGTACTGACGATTTCTTTCAATGGCTTCAGCTTATCAAACTTTTTTCCACCTAAAGCTCTATACCCGAGCTCCGAACCCTTTTAAGTGGGGGGTGAAAGCGATGCCTTCGTGAGAATTTATTCTCCGCATAAGCCTAGCAAGTAGCCTTCAGGATTCATATTCCTTATGTCTTCGTGTGAATTTATTCTCCATATAAACATAAGGGAATGTATCCTCTCGAGTTTAACTTAGTCCACACAAGCTTGTAATGAGCTTAGGACTAAGGCACTGGCAAGCCCAAGGGAGCATCGGCAAGAAGAACTCGGGTACCTTCTTTAGAACCTAAATTGGGAGACTACAAGGAATTAAGAGCCTACCTCAAAACCCCATTTCAAAACCTAGGATGTTTTTTACTCATGCAGTTTGTCATTTTTTTTCATCATTTATATTTTTATCTTACTAACGTTTTTCTTTCATGTTTGTCTTTTTAGCATTTGCATCATAAATAGAGGTCATTGATCCATAAAAAGGTGTTAGTTACACACAAATAATATGCATTAATAGACAAAAGAGTTGTAATGCAAGAGGTAAAAAATGCCGAGGTACGACTATGGTCTGAAAAGACTTAGAAAGAGAAGGGAGACAGTCTGAAATGAAGCTATGTGTCAGAACTGGTTAGCTATGCTTCTGAAATAAAGCAGAATGATGTTCAAGAGTTACAGAGCATTTGGGATAGCTGAAAGAGTGACCAGAAGTAGAAGTTTAGCCAGCGGTATGGTGATATCGCTCTCCTTCTCTATATCAGGACAGATGAGCCCCTAATTAGAGCCTTGGTACAATTCTGGAACTTGGGGTACATTTGTTTCACCTTTAACTAGGAGGACATGGTGCCAACAATCGAAGAGTCTACTACATTGATGCATTGTGAGGGAACCATAATGGAGCGGGTCTACATCAAGCACATCAAAAGTCAGACTTTCAAGAACAGACTGGAAAAGGTTGTAGGGGTAGATAAAAATGGGTAACTGATCGGGCTTGAGACAAAGGTAGCGGGGAAGGAATTGCTTGGATCCATATCAAGCAACTGATGAAGAACCATCCTGATGAATGAAAGGCAATAGATCTTTTTGCGTTGGGTCTTTATGGTTTGGTTATATTACCAAGTACTTTAGGGTACATTGATGCATCTATGGTGGAACTGTTTGAACAACTCCCGATGCAAGTAAATCCATCACCGGTAATTTTAGCTGAGACCTTTCGCTCTCTCAACCACTGCAGGAAGACTGGCAGAGGAAGATTTATAGGGTGTACTCAGCTTCTCTAACTTTAGATCCACAGTCATTTCTGGAAGACTAACAAGATTGCTTATCGTCGATTCATCATAACTTATTCATCTTTGGGGGAATTTCTTACTCTGAAATGGCATGAAGGTGCCTTAAAAGAAAAGTGGATGAAAGTATTCATACATCTTCAGGACAGGGATATTGCCTGGAGAGCTCCTTGGCTGACCCACAGTGATATTCTCTTCCAATGTGGGGGATTCAGATACTATGACATTACTTGGATCATGGGAAGGAGTTAGATATTCTCCACTTTTGGCACTTCGACAATATGGGGATAACTACAAGAAAATGGTCAAGGAAGTAGCTGAGTCATGGATGAAAGTGTTCTGAATGGATGTCGTGGCTACCAAGGACATGCCTACTCTGGACTATTTGGAATGGCGGAGGTTAAGGAAAAATGACAACATCCCCGTGCCAGATCATGAGGACACCCAGACCATGGAAGAACATCTTAAGCATGTTTATTCTAAGCTGGAAATAGCAAGGGAAGAATTTGAAGCTGTAAAGGATGAGTTGAAACAGAGTGTAAGAGAACTTGAGGCCGAAAGATACTAGTGGAAATTATATGTCGATACTCAGAAGGATCAGATAGACAAGCTAGAGAAGGAACAGAAGAAAACTTGTTTTGAGCTTGAAGACTTGAGAAAATGATATTGAGAACAAGTCCAGAGCAATTCCAATCTGAAAAGGTCTTCTAAGTACTGGAAAGGCGAAGCTAGCAGCCTGAAAAGGAAGTTTGAAGGGCATGATGAAAGAAAGACTTTGAAAGAAAAGCTAAAGACTACTTAGAGGCGTTTGATAGACAGTCAGTACCAGAACAAGCGTTTAAGAATCCAGGTAGCTAATTTAGAGAAGTCTATTCAGAAACAACAAGAACAAGATGGCAAAACCATAGCTGAGTTAGAAGCCATTTTGAACGGATTCAAGAAACAAGCAAGTAGTGAGCTTCAGATAGTGCCCTTTGATGGAGGATTGAAATGGCATTTTCATTGGGAACAGGCTCAGAAAAGGGTGAAAGCTAGAGATACAGTCATCCGAGATTTCCTAGAGCAAGTACAAAAGGAAGCTCGTCATTGGCATGTTTAGCAAGAGAAGCTATAGTGGTTTGACAAGGCATTCAACCAGTGACAGATGAGGGAAGAAGACTTGTCAACCTTTTAGAAGTTGTTCGGGGTCTAGAGGATTTAGTCCGGATATACCTTTAAAATATTTTTTATCTCTTAAAAGATAAAACACTTTTGTTTCAATAAGGATTATTTATAATAACAGATACATTACATTTCTGGATCAATGCCTCTAAATCTCATACATCATGTATTTCATACTTTGCATTTTATTTTCCATGTTTATTTTTCTATTTTCCATGTTTTTACATTCATATTAACTAACAGAAAATGTCTCATCAAAAGAAAGAACAAACACCAAGTTTACCTCCACAAGCTCTGGACACGCATCATCCTCACATCATTTGCACAAAGAAAAGACAAATGAAAGCCAAAATTGCTCAACTTGAGGAGAATATGTTGAAGTTACAGAGAGAGCTGAAAGATAAGATAAACCAGAACAATCAGAGTACTCTGGATACAATCAGGAAGAGCCAAGAGTCATTGATCAATCAGATTATGGCCAAGTTATCTGACTTACATCAAGCAAGTGCACCAAGGGCAGGTTCGTCTGATGGTGTAACTATACCCCAACCCCGCAGGTGGTTATCTCATCTGGAATCTTACACGGACTACAAGGGGACTCATCTACTGCAAAAGGGAAAACCTTATCTGTTGTAAATATACAGACCTCTGTATCTAACCCTGACAATAATCTGGATGATTATCACATACCATATTTTGATGAGGAAGATAAGACGAAGAAGATGTAAGAGAAAATTAATCTACTGGATGACCAAATGAAGGTGGTTAAAGGGGACCGTGATTACTATGGAGTGGATGCATTAGAACTT
Organism: Hibiscus syriacus; assembly: GCF_006381635.1. Lineage (NCBI taxonomy): Eukaryota > Viridiplantae > Streptophyta > Magnoliopsida > Malvales > Malvaceae > Hibiscus > Hibiscus syriacus. Next base: position 2,298,119 of record NW_024062641.1, on the reverse strand, counting down.
AGCATGGTCCTAGATTTGGTGCTTTCACCAAAGTTTAAAGTCCCCGAGTTCGAGAAATTTGATTGAAACAATTTCCCCTCAGCTCATATCACTATGTTCTGTCAGAAGATGACGTGATATGTGGGTAATGACCAGCTTCTGATTCATTGCTTCCAAGAGAGAATGTCCAGTTCGGCCATCTGGTGGTACAATCAGCTGAACCGATCTCATATCAAGATTTGAAAAGATCTAGCCAAGTCTTTCTTGGAACAATACAAGCACATAAACGATATGAGAACAGATCGAGTTATGCTATAAAGCATGGAAAAGAAACATAACAAAAGTTTCAGGTAGTATGCACATAGATGGAGGGATTTGCCTATGCAGGTTCATCGCCCTTGGATGAAAAGGAAACCATGAAGCTCTTTGTGCAGACTCTGAAGGCTCCTTACTTCGGGCACCTTGTTGCAATCACATCAGGAAGTTTCTCAGATTTAGTTATGGCTGGAGAGATGATTGAATTGACCATAAAACAAGGAACAATCGAGGGAAGGGAATCAAGAAAGAAACCTCCCATGAATAATAAAGAGATTAACAACATCAACACCTATAATTCCAATAAAGGTGTTACAATCTCAAACACAAAAACAACTGCAGTTGTACTGTTAGGTACTTCTAGACAAAGTCCGAGGGAACCTAGGAAAAAGAGAGAGAATGAGCAATTCGATCTTATTCCCATGACAGATAAAGAATTATATCAATAGCTCTTTGACACTCATGTAGTGTCACCATACCCTGTGAAACCAATGAAGCCCCCATACCCTAGATGGTATGATAAGAACCTTCACTGTGAATACCATGGTGGTATGACGGGGCACACGATCGAAAATTGCCTCGCATTCAAGAGGATTGTACAAAGAATGTGCAACAAGAATTGGATCCACTTTAACTCAGGAGCACCAAATGTTGCACAAAATCCTTTGCCTAATCATCAGGAGACTGGGATTAACGCATTCACTACTGAGAAATGAAGAAAAATCAAAACTGGTGTTTATGATATAAAGTCTCCTTTGGCTTGGGTTTGGAGCCAGATGGTGAAAACAGGGCTTCTCGCACCATATTTAGACGTATCAAGGAGTGGAAATGGTAACCACTATTGTTACCATAATGAAAATGGGTATGAGGTGCAAGATTTCCTAGAATTTAAAGCTTTGATCCAACTCATGATGGATAGAAGAAGCTGGAATTCTATGAAGAAGTTCGAGATTCTCCTGAAGTAGATGTTTGCACTATTGGAGAGTCATCTGAAAGAGGATACAATAGGGGTAGTTCTTTGATAAGTACCCCTAAGTTGAAGATAACAGAAAAGACACAAGCGAAGGTGGTGATCACAACACCCGACCTTTTCACTACAAGGACAACCGACAAGTACTATAGAAATACAAATGTCAAGTGAGCACCTTGAAGAAAGATGACAACGAAATGGGGCAGGCTGAGGGGAAACACTACTTCCAAGAAGCTAAGTCCCCCAGAGATCACTTGAACCCTTCAAGGAGGATGTTATGGCAATCAACAATCCCATAAAGGAGGAAGAAGTTAGAAAGTTTCTCAAATATTTGAAGCACAGTGAATACAATATCGTAGAACAACTACATATCTTATTGACACGCACTTCAATGTTGGCACTACTGCTAAGCTCGGAAGCACACAAGGAGGCACTGTTGACGGTCCTGAATCAGATGTTTATGCCACAAGACATACCAGTCAACAAGTTGGATCGACTGGTTAACAACATTCTCATTTTCAGATGATGAGATTCCGTCTGAGGAATGATGTCGAGCTAAGGCATTACACATCACCACTCATTATAAGGGGCACGCCTTACCGAGTGTGTTAATCGATAACGATTCAATCCTTATATGATTCCTTTAGTTACATTGAAAAGGATGCCAATGGATACCTCTCATATGAGAACCTGCTAGAGCGTGGTCTGAGCATTTGATGAGACCAAGAGGGAGGTAACTGGCAAGATTGAGGTACCATTAACTATCAAACCTGCCACCTACAATATTGAATTTTTAGTGATGGACATCATGCCTTCCTACAATTGCCTTTTAGGAAGGCCTTGGATTCATCAAGCTGGTGCAGTACCATCCACGTTGCACCAAAAAGTCAAGTTTGTCTTTGATGGGGCCCTGGTAATCATTAATGCTGAAGAAGATATCGTGGCAAGTGTGACCACAGATGCTCCATATATTGAAGTAGACGAGGAGGCGGTAGAATATTCATTCCACTCCTTAGAATTTGTGAATGCCATATTTGTGGCTGAAAGAAGAAAGATTTCGAAACCCCGGCTTTCCGAGTGCACCAAGATGGAAATAAAGCAGACCTTGGGAAGAGGTGCCAAGAAAAGCAAACGATTTAGGAAGCGACTGCAAGGAATAATTAATCTCGTCCTTTCTATATTAAAGTTAGATTAGTTTAGGCTTGGTTTTCAGCCCAGTCACCAACAAAAGAGGTTAGAAATTCAGAATAACCGAGAAAGAAGAATGACCAGATTAACTGGAAATGAATTTCAATAGGAACCCATGGTATTCCCACATCTTTATGACACGTTCAAGTCAGGTGGTTATGTGTTTGAAACCACCTCAGCAAATTTGGAAACGGCTCTAAAATACTTGAGTATCAATAACGTAATAAAAAAAATGCTGAAGATGTCGATAGATCCGGAATCCGCCCACTGCTACTTGGGTATGTGCTTAGCAACTGGTCGACGGAAGTACTACCCGTGATTTTTAGATTTCTTTCAGAGTAATATTCAAACTATCCTTATTTACTTATATCTGGGGCAATAGGTGATCTTTTGTAAGGGTGAATAAACATGTTGTTTTGAATTCAATAAAAGATGCAATTTATTTCATGACAAACATTTTCCTTATCTCATTTCTTTTGAATTCAATTTTTTTCTTTATTCATTTCAGTACTCCATTTCATTCTCCTTTGAATTTAATTTACGATTGTTCTGTGTGGGATATTTTCCTCTCACGTATACACATTTCATTTTTCCTTTAGGTCACAAGATAACGATAATGCAGGCACTGATAGTCCTAATCCGGAGGTGGATTTTGAATCATCTATTTATCTTAGGGAAATTGATGAATGCAAAAATGAAGAAGAGTGCAACTTACCTACCAAATTGTTGAGAATGGTAGAAAGAGAAGACAAAAAAATACTACCATATGAAGAGAAAATTGAAGTCTTGAATCTGGGCACCGAAGAGGAGAGAAAGAATGTCAAAATTGGCACAACTCTTTCAGCTGAAGCAAGACAAAACTTGATAGTCTTACTTCAAGAATATAGAGATGTGTTTGCGTGGTCGTATCAAGACATGCCAGGACTATACACATATATGGTAGTCCACAAACTGCCTATTAAACCAGAATGCAAACATGTGCAACAAAAGCTAAGGAGAATGCGACCTGAAATGCTCCTTAAGATAAAGAAGAAGTCAAGAAGCAGTTCGATGCTGGTTTCCTTCAAGTGGCCAAATATCTAAAATGAGTTGCCAACATAGTGTCGGTTCCAAAGAAAGAAAGGAAAGTGCGCATGTGTGTTGATTACTAGGACCTTAACAAAGCAAGCCCCAAAGAACATTTTTCTTTGCCGCACATCGACACTTTGGTGGATAATACAGTCGGGAACGCTTTCTTCTCGTTCATGGATGAATTTTCAGGATACAACCAGATTAAGATGCATCCTGAAGAAATGGAAAAAAACCAAATTCGTCATAATGTAGGGAACCTCTTTTTACAAAGCGATTCCCTTTGGATTGAAAAATACTAGGGCAACGTATCAGAGAGCTATGGCGACCTTGTTCTATGATATGATGCACAAATAAATTGAAGTTTATGTCGATGACATGATTGTCAAGGCACAAACCGAGAAAGAACATGTCGAGAATCTGAGAAATCTCTTCCAGATATTAAGAAAGTTCCAGCTGAGGCTGAACCCTAGCAAATGCACCTTCGAAGTGACATCTGGGAAGCTATTAGGCTTCGTGGTCAGCAGAAAAGGCATCAAAGTTGATCCCGACAAAGTTAAGGCTATCCAGAATCTACTTCCCCCACAAACACAAAAAGAAGCTCGAGGTTTTTTAGGCAGATTGAATTACATAGCACGGTTCATATCTCAGTTAATCGATAAATGTGACCCAATCTTTCACCTTCTCTGAAAGAACAACCCTATAGCATGGGATAAGAAATTCCAGACTGTATTTGAGAAAGTAAAAGAATATTTTTCTCACACTCCTATATTGATGTCCCCTATCCCAGGAAAACCTTTATTCTTGTATCTATCTATATTCGAGAATTCAATAGGGGTGTGTCTTGGGTCAATATGATGAATCTGGAAGGAAGGAAAGGGTCATCTACTACTTAAGCAAGAAGTTCACCGATTGCGAGGTCAAATATCCTCCAATCGAAAAGGTTTGTTGTGCTTTAGTCTGGGCTACGCGGAGACTCAGAAAATACATGTTGTATCACACCACTTGGTTGATTTCCAAGTTAGATCCGTTAAAGTATATGATAGTTGTGCCTGCTCTCTGGAAGGTTAGCCCAATGGAAGATGTTGTTATCCGAATTTGACATCGAGTATGTGAGCCAAAAAGCCATAAAGGGAAGTGGACTATCGAATTTCTTGGCAAGCAGAACTACTGAAAATTACAAGCCGCTGGACTTTGACTTCCCAGACGAAGACTTGATGGCCATATCCTTAGAAGAAGCAAGTACTTCCACAGGCGATTCCTAAAAAATACATTTTGATGGTGCATCAAATGCATTAGGACATGGCATTGGGGCCATACTAGTCTCCCCATAAGGGAATCATTACCCATTCACTAGCAGACTTAATATCGATTACACCAACAACATGGCATAATATGAGGCTTGTGTTTTGGGGATTTGAGTTGCAATGGAAAAAAATATAAAGACCTTGTGAGTATATAGAGATTCAGTCGTGGAGAATGGGAAACCAAAGATGTAAAGCTGGTGGAGTACCCGGAAGCTAATACTGGATCTACTCGAAGAATTTGATGAAGTCACATTCCATTATGTGCCTAGGGAAGAGAATAAAATGGTTGGTGCTTTAGCTACCTTGGCAGTCGCATTCAAGGCTGGAAGGGAGTCTAATATGATGTCAATTGACATGTAGTCGTACGAGTACTCGACTCATTGTTACCAAATCAAGGAAGTGAAAGACATTAAGCTCTGGTACCATGATGTTCTGCAATACATTAAGAATTGAAGTTATCCAGAGGAAGCCACTGAAACTGATAAAAGAACCATTAGAAGGATGACAACTGGATATGTCCTTGATGAGGAGGTCTTATACAAGAAAAACCATGATCAAGTCCTGTTAAGGTGTGTAGATGCAAAAGAGGAAAAGATGATATTGGAAGAAGTACATGACGAAGTTTGTGGAACACATGCGAATGGACATATAATGTCAAGGAAAATAATGAGATGCGAATATTTTTTGTAGTGATCGCATCAACTATGCTAGACGATGTCATAAATGTCAAATTTACGGGGATAAAAAAATGTGTCACCTCAACCTCTTCATGTAATGATATCACCATGGCATTTCTCTATGTGGGGCATGGATGTTATCAGGAAAATCCATCCAAAGGCTTCAAATGGTCACCGATTCATTCTTGTAGCAATTGACTATTTCACAAAATGGGTATAGGTTGCATCATACGCCAATGTCACTCAGTTTACTATTTGTAAGTTCTTGAAGAAAGAAATCATATGTCGGTATGGTTTACCCAAAAAGATCATTACCGATAATTCTTCAAACTTGAACAAAAAGATGATGGATGCTTCTTGTGAGCAATTCAACATAAAGTATCACAACTCTACTACTTATAGACCGAAGATGAACGGAGCAGTAGAAGCAACAAACAAAAACATCAAGAAGATAGTGGAGAAAACGATTAAGACATACAAGAATTGGCATGAGAAATTTCCTTTTGCTTTGTTTGCTTACCGAACCTCGGTATGAACTTCGACTAGGGAAACCCCATTTTCATTGGCATATGGGATGGAAGCAGTGTTGCCCATTGAGGTAGAAATTGTGTCACTCCGGGTCTTGTTAAAAGTCAAACTAGATGATGCAGAATGGATTCAATCTCGGGATGATCAGTTGAACCTAATAGAGGAAAAGAGATTGAAAACCATTCATCATGGTTAACTCTACCAAAAACGAATGATTCGAGCACATAACAAGAAGGTGCATCCAAGATTATTCCATGAAGGAGATCTTGTGCTAAAGATAATTTGGCCGATTGAAAAAGACTTCAGAGGGAAATGAATGCCAAATTGGAAAGGACCTTATGTCGTGAAAAAGGCCTTCTCCGGAGGAGCACTTTTCCTGACAGAAATGGATGAACCGAAACTACCTAATCCTATTAATTTAGATGTAGTAAAAAAATACTTCTCTTAGGATGAAAACCTAAAAGGGAGACCTAAGTCGAAAAAAAGGAAAAAAGAAAAAAGGGAAAAACGTTTAGGGTGAAAACCAGAAAGGGCACCCTAAATTAAAAAAGGAAAAAGAAAATAAGGTGGGTCCAAGATGAAAACCCAAAAAGGGAGTCTTGAAACGAAGGATGGGTCCAAGTTGAAAACTCGAAATGACGATTTGGATAATGATTCAGAAAAGGTCCCTAATCCAGACAGTGAACCGTCACGGCCTCTGAATTTTCTACAGACTTAAGGAGTCGGAGAAAGGTTGCACTCTCCTGAAATTTTTCGTATCTTCGAATATCCCTTGACAAAGGTTGCGTTCAAAGTCATCTAACGTCGTATCAGTTCCGAAGCGCCCATATTATTGAGATCTAAGGCATCTATTCATACTTTGTTTATGTATTCACTTTTCAGAATATTTGTCATGTACAATTTTTTCTTTTTCCGTATGAATAAAGACGATCATTTCTCTAAATCAATTCCTTTTAAGCATCTTGGGTTGAATTTAAACCTAATAATTTATTCACTTCTGAAAAAGATAATTGCGTATTAATGTAAAAAGATTTTTTGAAAAGTACAGATGCTTGGAAGCTGATCGAAGCTTAGGCACTATACTTAAGATGGTTGAAAGGCATTTCCCAAATCAAGAATAAGAAACCACATTATATACATCAGATTTAAGCATGTTGAAGAATCCAAGATAAAAAAATCAGAAAATTTAGATTCTAGAGTCAGGAGTCATCAAGAATGACAACCAGAGATTGAGATTTCTCTCCAAATCCTAAAATAACATATTTCACATATGCATTTTAGGCACACATAAGAGCATTGCATCCATAGGCATCACATATATGCATAATTTTGTTGATTCTTGTTAAAGTCAATTTCAACTTCACAGCGAAGGATATTGAACTCAAAGTGATCAGTTTACAAGATGGGATTCTAATTTCACAATAAAGGATATCCAATTTAAAGCTCTACTTCATAGCGAACGAGCCATCCACGATTTCAACTTCACGAAGAAGTATATCGTGTCCAATTGGATTGACTTAATTTCATGACAAATGAGTCATCTGCAACAACAAGGGTCTATCTCACATCCCTGTACAACATAGCTCAAGTCGAGAAGGGTTATATGTCAACAAAAACTTTCGAGTTTGATTCCATTTAATTCGAGAGTGTATTTACCGCAAGGTAGCAACAAGGAACTACTTTTTGACCAAATTTTCATACCAAGTTCTTTAAATCGAGAAGAAGACCGAGGTTGACCAAGATTGGCAACTTTTTGATTTTGACTTTACAACGAAGGATATAGTACCCAAAAGATTAACCCAACTTCATGACGAATGAGTCATTTGTAACATAACAAGAAAAAACCAGTTTCATACTAAAGTCTTCAGTTCAGATTTTAGCTTTACGACGAAGTATATTGGACTAAGAGATGATCCAGGGGAAACTTTCCAAAGCTTTAAGCTCGGTTTCAACTTCACGACGAATGATATCGTACTCAAAATTTTTCAGTTCAACTCAACCTCACGGCGAGGGAGATATTGTGACTCTTTAACAAACTAATCATAACCTCATATTTCAACTCTATGACGGAGGATATTCGATGAGATGGGAATCAATTCCCATAATAGAGGACGTTAAATGATACATTCATGATGGAAAAAATTTGTGTCTTTAATCTTTGCCCTATTTTTGTTACACGATAATGGGCTAAGAGGGGCAGCTGTAGACACATATTTTCTTCCGGTTCGATTCGATTTATATTATTATGTTCATATTGTTATATAATATATTTATATTACATATTGATTTATGTCACTATAATTATATTATATAATATGAGACATATATGTATATTATATTTTTACATGTATCAAGTCCAATAATAAAATTACAAGCAATACCCCAGCCCAACAGTACACTCAAGCCCAATATTGACCCATAGTAGACCCAGGTCAGCAACCCAGAACCCGAGTACAAGTGGAGCCCCACAGACCTAGATCCGATCCAGACTCGACCCGAGATCCAGGCCCAGTGACAACCCGACCTGAACTGACCCGGATTAGTTAGGGTTTTAAAACCCTAATCTTTCACCTTGTTTACTTAGTGCCCCACAACAAGGAGTCGGTCAAATCGAGAGTCCTCACGCCTCACGCCAAGGCCACCGATCGACCTTTTTTCTCGGCATAGCAACGAACACAGCGACATGTGTTCATGGGACTCACCAACAAAACAAAAAATATATTTCAATCCAAGTGAAACTCCAGAAAATAAAACTTTCGAAAACCATTCGAAATAAAAGGTATCATTTTTACCTTGCTTGGTCGCCTATCTCGCTTGCATGTGGTTCTTGGTTTTATTTCTTGTTGTTTGTTGACTCAAAAACCCCAAAAAAAGAAGAAAAAGCTGATGATCGAAGGCGAGGGATTCGAATGATCTTTCTTAGATCTAGCCCTTCTCGAGGCTATTTTGTAAAAACTAGTTGAATTTTTGAAACGGGGTGGAAAAAGCTTTCTAAAAAACTAAAACTTTTTGGGTTTCACCGCCGATGAATGGCGACTTGCGAGGCGGAAGTGGCCAGATTTTGAGTTCATTAAGAACCCAAGCGGCCGTGTTCTTCAACTTGAAGAACAGGTTGAGGGAAAATAGAATGAGGGAGGGCTTTGATCATTGAAATCCTTAAATATTTATTTGGTTGTGATCTTCCAAAAATATAGAATTCCCTTAAATATAAACTCTCGAATGGGGATAAGAGTAAATACGTGATTGTCTTTTTATTGGGGACCATAACCTCTTTATATAGATGATTTAAGAATCAGTTATTGTCTATACTTATAACTCTGCTCAACATCAAATTATAAATACAACTTTAATAGTATCTACACTCTTATTTCCATGAAACTTCTAATACCTTGTGACTTTTTAACATTATTGGTCACTTAATTTATTTTATATTTTATGATAACAATATACATTATAAATATGTGCCCCATAATTATGGATTTTAATCCAACAATCTGCCACTTGGGCAACATATGTTTCCTGATAAATGTATAACCTTATGAGCTCAAATTGTGTTCTCCTTTAATAGGTATTCTATAGCAATCTCGTCCATCAATTATATACATATAGGATCAAAGCGGTCTTCGTCGTATTAATCATGACTAGACTCATCAATGGTCATGTATACAGACACAATCAAATGACATAGATCAATCATGGAGCGTAACATGGAAATTACATGCATTGTGACAATCATGGAGCGTAACATGGAAATTACATGCATTGTGAACCGCACATGTCTATTTCCAACTGGTCCTCTTTAAACACTAGTGAGATCAAATTTGACCAAAAGCAGAGTATGGATAAACCAAAATAAACTTTATTTCTATAGAAAATAACCTTAAAATAAACATCCTTAGACTGAAGTAACTGAAATTATGTTTATAACAAATGAGCATTAGAACCACAAAGTACCATTAAAATCGAATATCCTTAAATGATATTACTCTCACATGAGAAGTGTGCTCATGAAAGACCTAGGGTGGTAGTTCCTTAACATATGTGCAATTATGAGTTTGTACCAATATGCTTTATAAACACATAACCACTCAAAAAAATTTCTTTAACAACCAGAAACATAATATCTATGTGCTTAGATTTTAAGGTGTTTTTGTTGTATATGGAATAAAAGACTGCAACTTTATTGTCACAAAATAACTCAAGTGGTCTTTCTTACCAATCCATAATTAGCAATTTGTATGAAAAATTTTGCATCCATATTCCAATAAGTTGGAGTCTATAAGCCTGATGATCTCTTCCTTATAAAACCTCTTATATGTGAGCATATAACATTTTATGTTCTTAAATGTATTGTATGAATCAATTTGACTACTATATAACGATTCCTACCCAAATTGCTTAAATACTTGCTTAATATCCTAAAATCATATGTTATGTCTGAATACGTATAAACTTGAAAATACATTAAATATTTATTTATTTATTTTGAAGCATAAGGAATATTTCCGATTTTCCTTAGTTTCAAAAGAATTCTTAGGGCACTGATTAAGACTAAACTTGTTTACTTTAGCAATAATGTGTATTATTTGGTTTACTCCCACTGAACTTATAGTATATACAATTGTCAAACAAATTCATCTCAAAATCAAATGAGATAATCACTAGGTGAAATTTGTTATACAATTAATGCTAGTCATACTTAAACTCATAAATGGATTTCCCTAATTTGCATATCATTAATTTTGTATCATCAGACATAGTTTTTCTAATTGCACCTTATAAAACATTTCATCAAATATTACCATTTTGAAATACAACTTATGTAACTCAAGGTTAGCAACAAGTATCATGATAATCTTGAAAAAGTCTTTCAATGAAATCAAAGAAAGTCTCTACAAAAAATAATGTTTTCTTCATGAGTATATCCTTTAGATAAAAGATATGTCTTATACATGTCAACATCACCTTTTGCATCTATCTTAGTTTTAAATGTATATTCATTTTCAACCAATTAGTTTTGCACCTTTAGGTAACGAGACATGTTCTTGAACTTTATCATCTTGTATAGAACTTATACTCTTCTTCTATGACATTAATCCACTTATGAGAGCCATAACTTTTATGACATGACGAAAGTTAGATTATTTTTCATCATTCCACTACCATCCTTATTTCTTTGAGAAATACAACATAATAATCTAAATATTATTTCTTTAATTTTATGGATCTTCTTAATGACACTTGTTCTCTGAGGTTGTTGAGTTTGTTCTTCCAAAATGATTTCTCATCTTAAATGAAGTTGTTCAAAATAAACTTATTGAGATTATAGATTCACTTCTTGATTAACGAAATGGATAAACACATCATCAAAAGTGATAATAGGAATTGAGTTATAATCCAATTTCTCCTTAAAATCAATCCCTCAAACCTTATTTATCCCTTAAACTCAACATCCTCAAAAATAATATTATAGATCCCATGTTAAAAATATTTTTAATTATTAGATCATAAAACTTATAACCCCTAAATCACATAGAATAACCAAAGTAGTTGCTTATTGTTTTAGAATTTAATTTCTTCTCGTATGTCCTAACTTATTAAAAAAGAGAACAAACCTTTATAACATATTATTGTCTCTTTTGAGTTCGACCCTTAATAACTATATTATGGTTTTATTTTTCCCTTATCTTTATATGTACTTTTCAAGTGAGTACTTTAAACTTATTATGCTTGAACCTTTCTTCCTCTTGTACATAATGAAAAATTAGTTCATTTAGAGTTCGTTTCTCTTTTTGAGTTTATTAAACTCTATATGAAGCAATACTGAAATCACGAGAACAAGTAATTCTTTTAGAAAAACTCGATCTTAAGTGTCTTAAGTCTTGAAGCAATATAAAACATATCCATAATATACTCCCTCATATTTACTTGACCCTTCTACTTTATCGACATCAAAGAAGTCAAAAGTTATATCATTTAAACCTCATTATTTTTAAGAAAATATTTCTCAATTTGGTCAAGGAAATCATTAGCCTTAGTAATATTTTCATATTTAGTGTCACTAAAGTCTTCTAAATATTATGATTTATGACCACTAGATTTATGAAATTTAAAAAAAAATCACATCTCAAAATCTTTTAAACCAGTTAAGGATGTTATACCCATTAGAAGTGGAAATTATTCTTTTATTAGTGCAAAGTCTATGTTCATACATCCAAAACCATATGCAAGTGTATTTTTCTATTCTTTGTTATTCATTTTCCTAAGCTTGAGTATAGAGCATATATTGTGGTAGCTATAAATAAATAAATAATATGAATATAGAACAAAATATAAATAAAACTAAATCTCACATCTTAAGTAAACAAATAAATTAAAAAATAATGGCTAATTCCCATCACATGATACGAAACACTACATCAATATCAAGTCTTTGGGCATCAATATTAACAGTAAAGGATTCTCTTGTAGTAATCAATCATTGACAATAAGCTATGTCGAACAAAAGGCTAATCTTTGGACTAATGTAATGCTCACATAAAATATCTTACAATTGTGACATATTATTACCACAACCACATGTGTCACTTGAAATCCAATCAAATATTAAATTTCCTTTGGGTCTGTTAATAAATGCATGAATCACTAAGAAACACATAATCATCTTGATATTTTAAATAAATCAGTCTACACAAAATAGGTCACTTTGGCGGCATTTTGTTTTAACAAATTTACTAAAATATCATACTTAACCAAAATATGAATTAATTTATTTCAATATATATATATTCTAATAACCAACAATCTAAACTAATGAATCGAATTGAATATATACATATATTACATTAACAATATAAAATCATATAAATATTGTGAACCAATCAATTTCTCTTAATTTAATTAAATTAAAAGATAACTAAAATAATAATAAATTTGAATACACTTAGACCTTATCTCAAGATATCAGATACTCCATTAGCATTTCATCTTTAGACAAAATATTCACCTTAAGTGATATCTGGTGCAGTAATCAAACATTGATAAAAAAAACATGTCAAGCAAAAATCTTCATTTTGGTCGATTTATTACTCACTCATCAAGCCAAATAATTATCACATGCTTATTATCAAAGTTGTACATGCAATTATGTCAATTATTAATCTTCTTTTGGGTCGATCAATACTAATATATCCTAAGTTATATGTACATAACTTTTATATTTTAAAATCAAATATCTTCCATAACTTTTATATTAAGTTATCTCAAAATAAATATTAGTATTCAAATTTAATACTTCTTGTAATCACCATATTTTTCCAACCTTATTATTATTATTATTCTTATTATTACAAATAAATATTATTATTAAATAAATTTATTTATTTACAAACCCAAAACCAAACCCAACAACATGTCCAATATTGAAAATCCTAAAACCTATAATATTAAAAATTTTGGCTAACTCTAACCCTAAAATTAGGGTTAACCGCTAGAGCCACGAAAGCAATTGCATCGTCACCGCCGCCAAGCAGCCCCGCCTCACTTTTCGTCGCTGTTGACCATCCAATCGCGTCATCAAGTCAAGCTGAATCCAAATCTGAGGCATTCAATGCCCCCACCTACCCGAACAAATGATCCATACTCATTCCTCGTCGTTCGTACGTCCACAACAACCCAAAGATAGAAAACAATAAATGTCAGATTAGTTTCGAGTTTTTGTAAGAAAACTGGTTCTATAAAAGCAACCAAAAAAGAAGTAAAAAGAAGAAGGGGCACTCAGCCATTTTTTCCGAGAACAAAGCAATACAAAAGAAAAACGAAAAAAAGTTATCTTTTTACATTTTCAGTATATCTTTTATATTATTTAAAAGCATAGTAAAAAAGAAAAGAAAAGAAAGTTTCGTTTTGTTTACCTCATTCGACTTCCTATCGAGGCTCGGTTTGTCGGATTTCCATGAAAGCCGACCTCGGGGTCGTTTATTAGCCTTTGATGTCTCGATTTAGATGATTTTGGGTCTCAATTTTGTTTCAAATAGTTAGATTTAAGGCTTAGGATTTGTTTAAGGTTTTTTAGGTTAACCGACTACCGTCAGCAGTAGTCGGCGGCGGTCCGAGAGGTGAGGATGACGACCTTGGTCTCCCAAGGTTTCGCCCGATAGAGAATGTTAGAAGGGAAGGGTTTTTTTTGGGTTTAGGTTAAAAATGAGTTCAAAAAAAAGGTTTTATAGATGAAGTTTAGAGTATAATTGTGTTCGTACCCCCCAAGTTTACCTGTGTTTTTCTATTTTTGGTCCTTCTAGTGACTGTTCTGATTTTGCTTTAATTTTCGTGGCTTGATTTCACTGTTTGTCCTCTTTTTACACATATAGTATTTTAGCCTTAAAAGTGGAATAATAAGGTTTTAGTCCATCCAATTTTATCATGTTTTTACTCTTAAGTAACTTATTTAATTTCAATTTTGCATGTTAATTTTGTATTTATTTCAATTTAGTCATCACTGGTAGATTATATATTTATTTTAAAATAAATTCCCAAATTTCAAGTTTATTTTGTTTTAGTCCTTAACTTGTTATTTATTAGGAAGTTTTATATTTATGTTTTAGTCCCTCTAGTTTTCGTTAATGTAATTTAATCATTATTTTAGTTTGAAAAATATGGATTATTGTTTGTTAGTTTCCTTGTTTATTTATTTATACTGATTTGGTCCCTATTTTATTTGTTCAATATATGGTAGTCCTTATACTTTTATATTAGTATATGTGTAATTATTATTTGATATTGTGTTTCTTTTTTGTTTTTTTATATATAAATATTATAACATATGCTTTCATAATTATCTATATATTCGATATTCTTATACCCTTGTATAGTTACATAGTATTAATCTTCTGATTTCTTTATTTATTTTCACAAATTTATTTTATAAAATATTTGCTTTTTAATTTTTTATACTATTACTTGTTATGAGTTTCCTTACACTTATGTTCAAGAACATTTATTCGTAGAATGGACATGAAAAGTACAACTTGCTAGAAGTAGTACGATTTAATACGACATTCGAACGAAAAGTGAGCTTGAAATAAATCAAGTCCATCTTTGTGTGCAATTTTGTGAAATGAACTAAATTAATCAATTTTAATATAAAGGATCATATTTTAATTTTTCTTATTTGAATTTGCAATTTCTACTATAACGACAATGTATAAGCGATTAGATACCAATTTTGGGCGTTGTGGGGATGCTAATCCTTCCCCACGCATAACCGAATCTCGTGCCCTTAAAAATGAATTTCTGGTAACACGTAGACCCAACTTTTGTCTGTAAAATAAATTTTCTTAAAATTGTTTTGAAAGACAATTTTAGGTATTCGACCTACCCAACCCAAAGGTCGATGGCGACTCCCATCACCATTTCATAAAATTTGATAATAAATTTTCTATTTGTTAAAAAAAATGGTGTTGACAATTTGGAGACTTCACAAGGGAAATTTAGAGAGTCAGACAGTTAATTGCTTATCCGTTGTCATAGTGATGAAATTGTGAATTTGAGTCTAAAATTATTTTATGATCTTTTTTATTGAACATTGGTTAATTTATTATTCATTTTTATGTAAATAGTTGTACTGCTTTTTTACTTCATGGTTGTAGCTTCTTTGAATTTTTTATATCGAAAGTACTTCTACCTTTGTTTTGTTTTTGTCAAAGGTTTGTGTGTTTCTCTCCACACACATCACGTGCACTAGCATGGCATAAGCTCTATACCCGAGCTTCTTCCCAATTTAGTAGAGGTGAATGTTATGCTTTCGTGGTAAATTTATTCCCCGTATGAGCTATAGCATTTTACATGTGGGATACATGCCTTATACATTCGTGGGAATTTATTTCCTCATATGGGTATAGGGACGTGGATCCCATCGAATTGAACTCAATCTGTTTGAATCTTGTAAAGTGTGAAGATCGAGGGTTTGGCAGATCAAGGGGCACCAAAATCAAGGACAATTCGAGTTCCTTTCGTAGAGCCGAAAAAATACATATGGTGAACCGTAAGCTACTCACCCTAGGTAGAGCTATGCCAAACCTCTGTCCATTAGTAGGTACCAAACTAGGTGTTCACAAAAAAAGAGTAAATCTAAACTTTCATCTTTTTTAAAATTCATAGAATAAATTTCTTTTCGGATGAAACTATGCGAACTAGATACCATGCAGTTATGATTGATTTCTTGAAATAAAAACATGAGGGTAGAATTTCACACCATAATTTAGGGATTGGATTTTATTAATTTAAGTAAATTTAAAGGACTAAATTGTATGTTTTAGAAACTTACAGCTTGATTTCGAAACTCTAGGAAGTTCAAAGACTTAACCCTGAATTTTTGCATTTTTCTTTAGCAGTGAAAATTAAACCCCCTGTCTAGCAAGACAACCTAAAAATCCCCAATTGTTTCTCCCCAACCCCAAAATCCCTAGCCTATTACCTTTCCTCCCCTAATCTGCCTTACTTCGACTGGTGGTGTAGGTCACCGCCACTTCCATCCGAACCGTCACCTCGTCACGACCAAAACCCCTCCCTTATTGCTTTAGATTCAATCGCTGATTGACGTGTGGGGACCATTGAAGCTTTGTTGTTTCCAAGACCTTCACCACATATTTTCTACTCGATTGCCGCTAATCAAGACGTCGTCTCACCTCACCGCCTACACCATCGGACTCCCATCCTCTGTGTGCCTAAAACCCAGCCCAAGGGTTACCGCATCATAGTCGTTTTCTTGACCGACCGTCATTGGGTAAGTCGATTCTATTTCCAGTTATTTTGTTATGGTTATTGGCTATTGTGGTAAATATTTTTGTCGCAAATTATGTGTAGATGCTCCCGGAAGAATCGATCGATCACCCTGAGCCCGTCGCTGTCGCCACGCACCGCTGTGTGCACGTGAACTTCTTCTGCAATCCCTGGAAACCTTTTAGAAATGTTCCAGTCGGTTTGGACCAGGTTAAACTGGCCAACCCAATCTGAAGCAGGTCTGTTTGACCCGAAATGAGTGAACCCGACTTGGTCAACCCAAACTTGTATGACCTGTTAACTTTGACCTGACCCATTTACCGTTAACCGGTCTAATCGTTTACTTTGGCCAAAAAAGTTAAATTTTCCAAAAAGTCCTATTTTATTTTTTTCAACGTCCCGAGTCTGAATCCAAAGTTAGTTTTTCCAAATTCGCACTTGGTAATCCATTTTTCAGTGATTTATCTTCGGAATCAAATTTGGGTTTCCGATTAAGTTTAGTTTCTGATGTAAATTTGTTTGCTATGTATCCAAGAAATTATTGGACGTTGAATTTAAGTTTGAGGGCGATCGAATGGAGTTAAAATGTTTGATAAGTGGTGCACAAAAATCGAGGTAATACATTACTACATTATGTATGCTTTATGGAACATGCGGGCATTGGTTAATGCGCAAATAAATAAGTTTGGTTACGTGTGTGTTATTAATAAATTTCTAAATTTGACACGATTGTGAAATAAAATAAATTAAAATGAATAAGGCTCAAACTACCGTTATAGACACAAGAAGATTGATAAGAATGATTTCAAGTTCAGCGATTATCTGGAAAAGCGAATAACCACAGAATCTCTAAATTTTATTTATCCTCGTTAAAAACTTTAATATCGAAATTACCTGATTATTAAATCACGAAATTGCCCCTCAACTGTAAAATGATCAAATACCCTTGAAGTGTATAATGATTATATTATATGGCCAAGTTAAACTAAATGAAAGTATTGTAGGTTTCTAAATTGTGGATTGACACGATTGTGAAAATAAAATAAATTAAAATGAATAAGGCTCAAACTACCGTTATAGACAAGAGATTGATAAGAATGATTTCAAGTTCAGCGATTATCTGGAAAAGCGAATAACCACAGAATCTCTAAATTTTATTTATCCTCGTTAAAAACTTTAATATCGAAATTACCTGATTATTAAATCACGAAATTGCCCCTCAACTGTAAAATGATCAAATACCCTTGAAGTGTATAATGATTATATTATATGGCCAAGTTAAACTAAATGAAAGTATTGTAGGTTTCTAAATTGTGGAAATGAATGAATTACTCTGGAAACTCCGAAGTGACCAGGATAACTAGACAACTAAATGACCTAAGTAACTCAAAGAATTAGAATTAAGTGAATAACTTGTATAAGTCTGGAAATGATGATGATCTTATATGTTGTATGTCCATAAGGGTTTTAAACCACAAATCAAGCACGCCGACATTTATTGATATCTTTACAATACAAAAATGAAATAAATACTATTGAAATACCGGCGCGTCTCTCTAAGATCCATTCAACGATGATTCTGAAGATGATCAGTTTGACAGGAGTTTTCAGTACTAAAGTATGAATACACTTGGAGTGCAAGGATTTGACTGGTTAACAGGTATCACAGTGTTGGGATTTGTTCAGTTTGAGTTAACTCGATATCCTGATAAATTGACACAAATCTTGAAAACCATGAATCATCATTTCTCTATTATTAGATCAAATTACTAAGAATTATCCAAGAACCTAATGTCCAAAATGCCCCTGATTTCCTGAATAATGGAATCACTCCTGTCATATCTGAAATCACAAGTAACTTTAATGCAAAAGATTCTAAATACCTTTCTGACTACATAGTGCCTCCGAAAAATATCTGAATATTGTTTCATCTTGATAAATCATGTGTCGAATAACTGATGAATCTGTCATTTATCAAATCCTTTTATAGGGATCTCGATTCTGAATTTAATCAGTTTACAGAAGTTTCATGGCTCTTTACCTGATAAATACCAAGTGTCTTCGGAAAATAATTGGACCCTCTAGTGTGTTCCCTATGTGTTATATGATTGTTTTATCTATTCTGAAATGTGTTTTTCTGAGATTTGTGAGTTGCTGAAGTTTTAAGTCTGCTTATCTGATTCATGATCTCTGGATATTATTCCTACTGAATTAATATGTCTGAACTCTGATTCTCTGCTACCGTAATATACTGTCCAAAAATTGATTTTTTGGGTACTGTGGGATCTGGTATAAAGTTTTTGCAAGTTCAACTCAGTCAAACATGTAATTCTTTATAGTTGGTAATTCCTTATGGATCTAAAGTGACCTTTGGGTGGCCTCCTAGGCCTAATGGGCCTATGTGCTTTGGGTAAGTCCTAATGGATATGAAGGCACTCCCCTCAGGTGGGCACCTATGCTTCGGCTAGGGTAAGACCTTATAGACCCAAGGTGTTCCCTTAGATTGGAACCTATGGCCAATGGGCCTAGGGTAAGTCTTTATGGATGCAGTTCTGGGGAACTACATATTGGCGTTCGGTTGAAGGTTATTACCATAGTTTTAAAAATACGTTTTAAATTGTTACTGTTTTAAAAAGATTTGTACCTTTTCACTAGTTTTGTGGGAACACACTGGACACCCTATTTTGATCTCCTGAACATGGTTCTCTAAATGTTTCTTCGAAATTGTAATCTTAATGTCTTTTATTCGAAGAAATATAAGTGGAACCTTAACTCATCTCGAAAACCTGTAGATGTCTGGATCGATAAGAAAGTTTTATGCTTGCTCGTTATCTGCATTGTCCTTTAGCATCCCTTGGTAGTTCTGTATTACTGATCTTCCCAAAGCTCATTCTTTTAGTCTCAATTTTAGGTTAAAATAATCCAGTGCAGCTATCGACATCAGCATTAGAGTTCCACCGGTGTTAATTGCGGAGTATGATGCATGTGATTAGGGGGCATGTAAGTTTTATTCTGTTTTTATATTCGAGTCTGAAACGTGCATGATTTTAATTCTATTTGTAGTATATGAATGGTTTTCTAAACTTGCATTTTAATTATAATTTGTTTTATTATTTTACACATTTTAATAGAAATTTTAAATTTTTCTAGGATTTTTACTGTGGGTCGCTCCGGTGGCCCTAATGTGATGCCTCGGATCAGATCGGGTCACCACATTAGTCTATGGGTGTTGCATAGAAAGCATGTTTAGGTAGGACCTATTTCAATAAAGTATGTTGAGTAAATACCATGATGAAGTAGATACTCTATTCATCTCTAAATAGTCTCTTTTATTTTTTTTCGATTATCTTACATGCACTAACTTATTTTTTGTTTTTAAGTCATTTTCACATTTTTTGCATCATATATGTCGAAACGATTTTTTTCTAAAAAGTAAAAAAGTGAGATTTTAAAAACCACATTAATTCTTAATTATCCTCTTTCAAATGATTTTTAAATTAAAAACAAATGCGATTTAAAAGACCTCTCGTTTCAAAAAATTTTGATTTTCCTTTATGATAGCAAAAAAAAAAATTGGTTCGAAGAGTCGCCACCAATCTTTGATTAGGGTGTGATTGGGCACCCTAAAAACATTTTGTCATTTTAAATAAAAATTAATTTTAATTTAAACAACAAATTTAAGTCCGCGTTACCAGAAAATGAGTTCGAGAGTTAGTTACGCGTGGGGAATGATTAGCACCCCCACAGCGCCCTAAATCGGTACCATGTCAATTAATTAAATGTCTTTGCAATGAACTTTACAAATTCGAACTTAATTTGATTTTTGATCCCATAAAACAAAGATGTGAATTTAATAATATTCAAAAGCACCCAAATAAATTAAATTAAAATTACCAAGTCGTTTTAGAAAGATAAAGAATGTTCGATTATTTACAAATATCGAGACCAGATCTTAAAAGCTATAACAACATTTTCTCGATAAATTTAAATAGTTGAACATTTCTTTTTCTTCCATTCCCAAATTTTAAAGTGATGGATCAATTTTTAGGCGTCACTAATGGGATACACTTTTATTTAAAAATCGTTAAAATCGGACCTCAAATGCGTTATGACAACCCACTTGAAACGATTTAAAATTAAAAGAATATTACCCTTAATCCAATTATGTAATCATGTCGAGTTATGCACGTATGGCTATCATGCAAAAATTAATTAAACAAACTACTATCATTATTTAATCACTAAATAATATACACAGAAATATCATGCAATAATATTTAAATGTCCGAAATTACACATTTTTATAAATATACATTATAACCTATTTATATATATATAATATATATATATATAGATATATATATATTATATATATTTATATACAATGCACAACCGGGACTTAAACACAAAGATAAAAACTCATCACATCAAACGACAAGTTTTAGAAAATAGTTATACTTGTTGAAATTGGACTAAATAACATTAGACAAAATTTTACTATTTAAAATGCAAATAAAAATAAATATTAAAGCGTAAATGCTAATTTTACCATAATAACCGAATAAATTGAATTAAAACCAAAACATTAATATAAAGGAATAACATCGAAATAACCCTAAAGATTAGTAGTATTAAAAAGTAACATGCAAAAATTTAAAGTTCTAATGTCTAAACAATAGGAATTGAACAATCAACATTTAGGACGAAAATTAAATGCACATGAAATAAATAGACAGAACTAGAAACATGCAAACTTCGACCAAGGGATTAAAACAAAACATGAAAAAAATAAAAGTGAAATGTCTAAACAGCAAAATTTAAATACATTCATATTCGGGATTAAAATCAAACTCACACGAAATATAAATACCAAATTAAAAATAGGAAAGACTCTATTCTAGGACTAAAATAAAAATAGATGGCAAATGTGTAGTGACCTTAAAGCAATTAACCTTAAAAACCTAATATTACTTTAGCTAAACCTAACCCTCATTTACCCCCTCAGCCGTTCTCTCCTCTTCTCCCTCACCAAGGCGCCAATCCTCATTCTCAGACCCTCTATCTTCTTCTTCGATGAGAGCTCTAAAGCTCTAAACACCGGCCACTGCTAACAACCATCAAAGCCAACCCACTCCAACAAAGGCTCGAACAAACTAGGTAAAATCTCCTTCCCCTCTCTTCTATTATGTTTTTAGACGAGTTCCTTGGCATTTTAATGATTGCTTAGCTTTCTCTGTTTTATTTTCTATTTATTTAGAGATAAGAACACACACAACAAGCATGGAAATCGAAAACGAATAATAACATATACCTCATGAAATTACCATTTGCATTTTCTATTGCTTTCTTTTATTCTCGAATTACACTTGATTACATTGCTCATGAATACTCCAAAAAATTGGGAATCGATACCCGGAAACTGCTTCTCTCGAATGATAAAAAACGGGAGATTAAAATCCCTTTACACGCTGTTTTTTGTTTTTTTCCTCCTATGGATTTTTGAATGGTTGCTCCTTTTTTTGTGGTCTCTCCTGTTTTTGTTAATTCCCCCATGTTCGAATCATTCCCCTTTTTGTTAATAACTCCCCCCCTTTACCATTCTGTGATGGTTATTTTCAATTCTCCCCACATCTCTTACTACTTTCCAATACAAGAAATGGCCTCCACTACAAAACTGTTTTTCCCGTCCTTATCACTCCACTTACAAAATGTTTTTTAATTCAGTTTTCTTCCTCTCTTCTATAACTGTTGCAGGTATGATTGAAGTCGGTTGAGCAAGTGAGACAACTGGCAAGAGAGAGGCTTCCACGGTTGTTTGGGTGCAGTTCGGGCTTTCTGTACTTTGGGTCTTGTAACATGGTTTGGACTTAAACCCAAATTGAGTCCTTGTAATGACCTAAAAAATAATAAAATTAAATTAATAATTAATATTAATAATTATAATAATAAAAATAAAATAAAACAATAAAAATCCCGAAAAAAATACGTGTCTACAGATGGACGATTAGACCGTTTCTTGCTTTGTTTTCTTAGGTTGAGATAAAACTTAATTGTTAAAACATTTTGATTGTTTTGGATTTGTGTTTTGGAATTTGGATGTTTGAATTGTTTGTTTGGATGTTTATTTTGGTTTGAATGATATTAGAATAATTATTAGTTATTTGAGCTTTAATTTAATTTTTAATATTATATTTTGCATCATTTAGAATATATGACCAATTACCATTACACATCATTTATGAATATTGATTATTGACTAATGGCTAACATTTCTCTTGATTATGATCTTAGCAGCTTAATCTTTATCTAAATATCAATTGGATTAAATTTTAAACTCTTGTTTAAAATCGTTTTTAGAGTCTTTTTGATTTAACAAAAAGGGGGAGAATAGAGTAAGGGGGAGTAATTTTACAAAATTGATTTCAAAATGATTTTCCAAAGAAAATATTAAAATTACTAAAATGTTTTGTTATATCAAAAAGGGGTAGATGTTGAAAATATTTTGATGTTTAGATATAACAAATTAAGCGTTAATGAATTTTAAGATTTTATATTTTAAATTATATATATTCAATTAAATTATTCGAATATCAAAATATTACTCCAAGTTTTTCGAATGTCAATTTCAATCCTTACTTAAGTGTAAAATTGTGTTTCAATCTTAAAATATTTTTGAAACAATTTTTACAAAGTATTTTGAGCCTTAATCGAGCCAAAAATAAGTTTTAAATAGGGAGGTACCAATACCCCTCATAGCGTACCGATACCCCTATGCCAATTTTGGCTCCGAGAAAAACAGAATGCCCAATGGGTACCGATACCCCCTTAGAGGTACCGATAACCTAGTCATTTAACTGTCGAAATATTTGAATTTTACACTACATGTACCGATACCCATTGAAGGTGTACCGATACCCCACGCTCCCAGCAGCCTTTTCAAGAGGGTCTTCACACTACAACGACTCTAACATCACCCAAATGATTCCCAACGGCTAGAATCAATCAAAGGTGTATATAAACAAGTTCTGAAGCCATTGACCAACAAGAATTGAGAGAGAATCAAAGAGAGAGCCTTAAACATCAAGTTTGAGCAATTCAAGCCTATTTTTCATTCAATATTCATTTTACTTTCAAGAACACCATTTGTACTCGATTATATTCATTCTTGAGTGTTCTTTCTTTGTTCTAGAATTGTGCAAACATCTTTCCTTGAGAGTTTTTTCTGTAAGTTTGCAAATTTGTGTATTTCTCTTTGAGAGAGAGTGTTCTCAAGAATATGGGGTATAATTCTTGAGGGAGTTGTAAGGTTACTCTTTGTCCTCAAAAGAAAGAACAAATTAGTGAATTTGTTGGAAAATCCTTAGTGTGGATAGCTAAGGTAGTGGACGTAGACTTTGGTTTAGAAAGTTGAACCACTCTAAATCGCTGTGCAAATATTTTCTATTTTCTGCAAAAGCTTCCACCAAAATTTTAATTGCGAATTCACCCCCTTTTTTCCGATTCATCGATCGATTAACTCAACATGGTGGCTTATTCATAATGGAAAAGGTACAAGTTTTCAAGAAAAACATCTGGATTAAAGATGATGGAAGTCATTAGCTCTACTCAGTTTTGGAAAAAGGCGGGTGATGTCTTAAAGATCCAAGAACCGTTGGTTAAAGTATTAAGGATGTGTGATGGTGATGAAAAACTGACCGACTATGAGTTTTATTTATGAAGCTATCGATAGAGAAAAATTGGTGATTCGAAGAGATTGCCGATATTACGAGAAATATTGGGAAGTAATTGATAGGCGATGGAGCAATCAACTTCACAATGATTTGCATTATGCTGGTATGTTATAAAACTTATAAATTTAAATTGTGATATGTTGTTTAAATATTTATTATATTATTTTTATATAGGATATTTCTTAAATCCACAATTTCTATACAGGGGCAATTCCACAAGTGATGTGATTTATGAAACCATGAATGGGGTGAGAAATGTCATACAAAGGATAGAGCCCAACTTGAATGATCCAATTTTGGCAATGAGCTAGGTATGTATTTTATATACTTTAAATTGTTGAGAGAACTTATATATTATCATGTTTTAACAACTAATTCATTTATTTATAGTTATTGTTATATCGAGATAAAATGGATTCTTTTGGAACACCATTAGCTCAAGCTGCAATTTTGAAGATTACATTGGTAAATAAAAAGAATTCAATCTTTATAGTTTTGTAGATAATGATGATATATTTATAAATACTTTATGAATTTTATCTAAATATTTGTTTTTTAGCTGAATGGTGGATCAATTATGGAAAATGTGCACCTCAACTTCAACGTATTGCTGTCAGATTTTTTAGTCAACCAACCTCTTCTTCAAATTGTGAGCGCAATTGGAGTACATTTAGTATGATCCATACAAAGAAGAGAAATAGGCTCAAGCATAAAAAGCTTCAAATTTTGGTTTATGTCCATTATAATATGAGGTTGAAGCTAAGACACATGAAAAGAAAAAGTGCACAAGAGCTAGAAATGGGTTTTAATCCAATCAATCTTGAAAATATTTTTCAAGATTATCCACTAAATGCATGGGTTGAAGAATGAGAAGATGATACGCTCGATAGTGAACAAAATTTCTCATGGTTGCCTGAAGAGTTACTTAATGAAACAGATGAAGAAACTCAAGGTGAAGATATGCATGACATTTCACCTACTCCATTTAATGATGAAAGTGTTCAACTATCGACGTAAAGTGGTGGTGATGATGATGATGGTGATGGATGTGGTAGTGATGATCATGGTGGTGATAATGAAGGTATGTACCAAGTAGAATATGTGCATACTTATTCCAATATTTTTATAGAGATGAAGGTACGTCCATATATCCTTATGCTGATGATTCAGGTTTGTATAGAACAAATACATCTATTGGTTTACAAAATAGAAGATATGAGGATGATTGAACTCATAGGAGGACGAGAGAACAATTTTATGATTCATTTGCAAGTTCATCATCATATAGTTTAGCTACAAATGATAATGAAATTAGTGAATCATCTCAGGGTTCTCATTCTAACCAACCAAATGCATATTATCCACCTTACCTTGAACAAAATCCAAGTTATGGATATTTTGATCATCATTTATCATACAACATGTTTCCTACCAATGATGCATCTTATGATGCACACAATGTGATGCCTTCACATAGAATAGAAAGGAATCAAAACCAAGACAACGATGAAGATGAAAATGCTTTAGATCCATCACGCCATTCATTTTGGTGGTGAAGAAATAGAACTTTGTATTTGTATTTATGTATTTTTTTCTTTTTAAGTTATGTAAAATGAATTCTCTTATGTTAAAATATGAGAACTTTAATATGTTATATAATTAGATTATTTATATGTCTACAACATATTGTGATTTTTAGAAGTATATTAAAATGATATTTTAGAAGTATTGTGATTTTTGAGGAAGAAATCATGCCCGCGACAACCGTAACACGTTACGTAATGTCCGCAGCATCCACAACCACGACAGAAGCCACAACCACTATTTTATACTACGGCACATAGTGTCATAACCATATTTTTGGAAAACAATTAAATATTATTTTAAAAAAACAGTTATGACCTTAATTTTGAAAATTGGTGATTTTGAATTGATTTGGAATTAAATTGAAAAGGAGTCACCTTCGACCTTTGGGTTAGGTAGGTCGAATACCTAAAAATGTCTTTTAAAAACAATTTTAAGAAAAATCATTTTTTAGATAATAAAAAAATTGGTCTACGATTACAAAGATTCTTTGAAGTTGAAAATGGTGACTAACATGGAATAAAAGTGATGGAAAGGGACTAAAGGGTGAGATGTTCAAATTATAGGGATGAAAATTAAAGAAATGTGTAGTTGTGGATTAGTTGTGAAATTATGGGAAGTTAAGTGAATTTTGGTTATGGAATATTAATTTCAAGAAATAAGAAAGCTATTTTGTAAAAGGTGGGTTAGAAATTAATTAAGTTGGAGAAAATAGTATCTAATATACATTTATTGTGTTTTTGACATTTTATTTGAATATGTGCTTAATATGTTAGTTAGAAACTAATATATGTTTGAAATTTATTTTTTCGGATAATTGAATTTCGTAGATCATGATCGTAATCGAAGTTTAAGTAAACAAAAAGAGAAGAATGAATTTAATAGTGGTTCAAACTTGAAAATTTGAGCTACAAGTGAGGCAATAGGTGAAAACAACTAAACTTTTTATAATAGATAATATGAGGAAGGCTTGTGATGAGTCAACCTCGATCATTTTTATAGAAAATGGTTTTAAAATAGTATTTGAACATAGATTTTATTATTATTTTTATTTCATATCATACGATAGTTTTGAGTATGAAAGGCCCAATATAACATTTATTTAAATTTTATTATATTCAAATGTATAGTTAGTTTATATGCAAATTAGTATATGATTTTTGAGCAAAGTCCATTATATGAAACTTGAGAGTTAGTGGTATAATTGGCATGCCAAGAGATAGAGTATTATTGATCGATCATAGATATGTACGTTTATGTACATCATAGTTACCAAATACATTTATGTATTCAGGATTCATAGGTACAATGTTGTTGTGTTCTACAGTACTTGTACATTCACAAGGCACCTATGGTGCAGTCACAGGCACTAAATGTGCAACATATACCATATATTCTCATGATAGTACAACGGGTAATGATACGAATTAAAATAAAAATATATAGATTTGATACATGTTTTAAAGTAAAGAATTTTGATAATTGTTTTTATTTTATGTCTAATTTATTTTAATAATATTTTTTATAATTACTTATTTTTATATGTTATTTATTTAATTATGTTGCCTCACTAAGTGGAAAACTTAGCATGTGATCTTTCACACATAGGTAAAGAAAAGCAGACAAATGAGTAAGGAGCCAGGCACGACATCCCATAATTTGGCAGACAAGTTCAGACATCCAGAATCAATATGACACCTTCTCGATGTTTTTGTTATTCTAGTTGGCATGTGTAGGGGTGTGCAAATCCGGGTACTCGAATTTAATCGGGTACCCGGAACATCCGGGTCAGTGATTTCTCGGCCCGTGTCCCGACCCGAGTACCCGGATTTTTTGGGTACCTATTTTTTCATTTTCAAATTATTAATTTTAAAAAATATACACAAATTTAAATGTTCGAAACTTCGGATTACATACTCCAACATCCGAACATAAAATTTAAAAGTTCGAAATACAAAATCTAATAATCCATAATAGAAATAATCCATTATATATATATATATATAAACTAACCGTGTACTCGGGTAACCGGGTTCCCGGAAAAACACAATTTTGTGACCCCGGCCCGACCCGGGAAATGTCACCCGGCCGGGTAATTTTTTTTAGAAAATTACCCTTTTTTTTAATGTTCGGGTTGATGGGTCGATGGGTCGGATCAACCGGGTCGGGTATTTCTACACACCCCTAGGCATCTGTATATTTCTGTCTTTTGATGCTATGATTCGAATATGTCTGAACTACTTTTGATTAAATTATATATGATTAGTATTTTATTTCCATATAGATAAATTTTATATTATAGTTTTTAAATGCAATTAATTATTCTAATGTCGATTTTAAATGAAACAAAATTTTACTGGATTTTGAATAGTCTAAGTTTTATACGATTGATGTGGCATCTTTAGCTCGTATACAGAGACGTATACGAGATGGGGTGTTATAATTATGGAAATAAAAGTGTAGATACTATTAAAGTTGTATTTATAATTTGCTGAGTGATAGAGTTATAAGTACATACAATAACTGATTTTTAAATTAACTATATAAAGGGGTTATGGTCCCTAATAAATAGACAATTTTGTATTTACTCTTATCTCCCTTAGAGAGTTTATACTTAAGAAACTCTATCTTCTTGGAACATCAAAACAAAAGAAAGATTTAAAGATTTCAACCTATCAATTAATTCAGTTACGCTTCCACGTCTAGTATTTTATTCTTAATAATTTAACATGATTTGATATTGGGTTATTTGTGTTCTTGATTTTATATCAATTATATTTTGGTTCTAACAAGTGGTATCATTGTCTCGTCATAGTGAGTTATTAAGAATCAATTGATTTTAAGGTTTATATTTCAAGGGATTAAGGTTTTGCTTATAATTGTGTGATAAATCTCACCTTTACTGTGCGATAATGTTGCTTTAATTTTGCGTTGATTCAGTGGTGTGCGATCATGGATTTCTAATCCTTAAACAAAATTTCCTTTAATTTACATGAATATACTAGCCTACCGTTAAGTATTAGGTTGAAATTATGGAAAGTCGTGCGCAACATACTCTTTTTTTTACTATATACGTTTATTATTTATATGAATTTCATTATTTCAGTACTTCATGCTTTTTAAAATTCGGTGATTCTATAATTAATATAATCATACCGTTATATTATATACATGTTTGATGAATTCAAAATAAATTAGGGTATCATGTTTTGTATTGTTATGGATTCAATTTATGGGTTTTGCTTCCTATGGTTTTATGTAGTTGTCTAGAATAATATTATGATGATATGTAATTTATTATATTTTTTTCATCATTATTTGTTTGAGAATTTAAAACCGTTCATGGTCGATATCAAAGGAATCAACAATTGGAAGTCGAAGGAGGAAAATTAGACACTCACTATTAAGGTAAATCATGTTTTGGTTTATTTTGGTGAATCCGTAATTTATAAATTCTTGATGAATAGTCAAAGATTTAGATTTTCGATTTCTAATAACGTCGTTTAAACAATCTTATTATGAGTTACTTCAGGAAAAAAAATGTAATTAGAAAATTTAGTTTTGATTTTTTGACTATCATAGATTATAAAATATATTTTTGACATTGATATATTCGATTCAGTTTGAGTAATGATTTAATTCACTAGTATGTTCATTGATTTTTTTTACTTTTGATTAAATATTGATTATTTTTAAATTTGATTTGTCGGTTGTAATTTATGAATTTATGAATTAAATGTTTGTTTAAGGAATTCATTAGAAACAATCAAAGATTTGAGTTTTTCGATTTTTGAAAGCACCATTTAGGCAATCTTATTCTGAGTTATTTCGGATATAGTAGTGCAATTAGAAATTTCAGTTTTTGACATTTGATTGTTATAGAAGTGTGTCAACACCATTTTTTTTAACAAATAGAAAATTTAGTATCGAATTTTATGAAATGATGATGGGAGTCGCCGTAGACCTTTGAGTTGGGTAGTGTCTTTCAAAAAATTCTAAGAAAAATTATTTTATAGACAAAAGTTGGGTCTACGTGTTACAAAAAATTCATTTTTAAGGGCACGAAAGTTGGTTACGCGTGGGGAAAGATTAATACCCTAAACCGTCCTAAATTGGTACATAATCGCTTATATGTTGTCGTTATAGTGGAAATTGCAAATTCGAGTAAAAAATAAAAAAAATATGATCCTTTATATTAATTGATTAATTTATTTCATTTCACAAAATTGCACACAACAATGGACTTGATTTATTTCAAATTCACTTTTCGTTCGAACGTCGTATTGAATCGTACTACTTCTAGCAAGTTGTACTTTTCTTTCCCATTCTACGAATAATTGTTATTGAACATAAGTGTAAGAAAACTCATAATAAGCAATAATATAAAAATTTAACAAGCAATTATTTTATAAAATAAATTTGCAAAAATACAGGAATCAGAAGTTTAATACTATGTAACTATACAAGGGTATAAGAATATCGAGTAGATAGATAATTATGAAAACATATGTTATAATGTTTATATATAAAACACACAAAAAGAGACAAAGTATCAAATAATAATTACACGTATACTAATATAAAAGTATAAGGACTACCATATAATGAACAAATAAAATAGAGACCAAATCAGTATAAATAAAGAAACAAGGAAGCTAACAGACAATAATCCATATTTTTCAAACTAAAATAATGATTAAATTACATTAACAAAAATTAGAGGGGCAAAAATATAAATAAAACACTTCTTAATAAATAACAAGTTAAGGATTAAAAATAAATAAACTTGAAAATTGGGAACTTATTTTAAAATAAATATATAATCTACCAGTTGATGACTAAATTGAAATAAATACAAAATTAACATACAAAATTGAAATTAAATAAGTGACTTAAGTGTAAAAACACGCTAAAATTGGATGGACTAAAACCTAATTATTCCATTTTTAAGGCTAAAGTACTTTGTGTAAAAAGAGGACAAATTATGAAATAAAGCCATAAAAATTAAAGCAAAATCAAAACAGTCACGACAGTTGACCAAGATAGAAAAACACAAGTAAACTTGAAGGGTACGAACTTAATTATACCCTAAACTTCATCTATAAAACCTATATTTTTTTTTGTTTGAACTCGTAACCTAAACCCAAAAAAAATTCCCTTCTAACATTCTCTCTCGACTGGAACCTTGAGAGACCAAGGCCATCTCCCTCGCTGCTCCGGCCATCACTGACCACCACTCATGGTGGTCGATTAACCAAAAAAACCTTAAACGAACCCTAAGCCTTAGATCTCCCATTTTGAACCAAAATCGAGACCCAAAACCATCTAAATCGAGACCTCTAAGGCTAACAAATGACACTGAGGCTGACTCTTATGGAACTCTGGCAAATCGAGCCTTAACGAGAAGCTCGACTGAGGTAAATGAAACTAAACTTTATTTTCTTATTCTTCTGCTTTTTACTATGCTTCAAAAATGATATAAAAAATATACTGAAAATGTAAAAAAAGAACCTTTTTTCGTTTTTTTCGTATAGCTTTGTTTTAAAAAAATGGTCGAGTACCCCTCTCTTGTTTTTAAATTTTTTGTTTCTTTTATAGAACCATCTTTCTTAAAAAAAACACTAAAACTAATAAAAAATTCATTGTTTTCTTTGGGTTGTTGTGGCCTTTGTTCGAGTAGATGAGGGCATTGAATGCCTCAGATTTGGCGGGATTTGGATTCAACTCGGTATGACGGTCGACTGGATGGTCAGCGGCAGTGACACGATGGCTTTGGTGGCTCCAGTGGCTAACCTTAATTTTAGGGTTAGAGTTGGGCAAAATTTTTAATATTACGGGCTTTAGGGTTTTTTAAATTGGGCCTATTTGGTTTTGAGTTTGTAAATATATAAATTTATTTAATAACAATATTTATTTATAATAATATGGTTGGATTCAATATGGCGACTACATATACCCATCTTTGCTCAATATTGTGAAACAGGAATGAAGCAAAGATATAAAACAACATATTTTTTATTCGGCCTGAATTAATGAATTCTTGAGCTGCAAGTTCTTCTCATTACAAGCTCTTTGCTGGGAATGTCAGTCCACCCCCTTCTGTTATGGATAAGGCACAGTTGAGCAAGTTCTTCTCATTTTGAACTTCTTCTATGGGAAATGCTGATCCACCTCATTCTGTGATAGAGTCGAGCGAAATGGTGATGCTAATCCAACTCATTATGTGATGGATGAGCAAAAGTTGAACATGTTCTTCTTCTTATGAACTTTTCATTTAGGAAATTTTGATTCACCCCTCTCTGCCATAGATGAACTAAGGTTGAACAAGTTATTCTCATTAGGAACTTTTCTCCCTCATCAGATGCATTCTTTTCATTATGAACCCTTCCATTGGAAATGTTGATCCACCTCATTCTATGATGGACGAGCCAAGGTTAAACAAGTTCTTCTCATCAAAAACTTCTTATCCCTCATCAAAAAAGTTCTTCTCATCATGAACCCTTCTATTGGAAATGTTTGGTGTATATTCTCTTTGAAGAATTGTAAACCTGCAAAAGATTATCATATGTCATTAATATGTATTCAAAGTACCCGAAGGTAGTGACCCAAAAGTTTTTAATTCTTTGCTGAGATCCACTTCTTTCGACTATGAAATGGTGGACTGAATCTTTCCTGAAATCCTTTTTTTTGTATGAAGTTGTGAAATGAAGTCTTTGTTGACATTTTTAAATTCCTATCAAATATTCGAGACTTAATAAGAAAATGAATGTGTATGCTCCTATTTTACAAATGCCTAAATATACTTGCATGATGTCATTTTAGTGTTGCAATGCTATTGTACCGTTAATCTTTGCTTATTTATCTTTGTTGAGTCTTCATGTTTGCTAAGTCTTTATCTTGACAAATCTTTCTTCTTGCCCCTGTCTTATGTTGATGGAAAGACTTATCTTCGATGTCTTCTTGATCTGAATCTTGTTATTAACATGATATATGCTTTTTGAAATGCCCTCAAACAACATTTCCTTTAGCATTCCAAACCTTTTCCCCCAATTTTTATTTTGAGCTTCTATGTCTGAGAGAACTTTCCCATATATGATTACAAGGGAAATTATCTTGTTTGAAAACATTTTCCATCTTTTAAAAAGTTTTTTGAAGAAACAAAATTGTACCTCTTCTTAGGCTCTCAATTGAAGCAAATCTCAAAACATAAGTTCATTGAATATCAAAAGAATTCAGTGCTCTTTAAATTTCAAAGTTTTAACCATTTGACAAGTGTCAGAATTAATGGATTGATTTCAAGTTGGCTTTCTATTTTCTAAGGTTTCAATTATCGAGTCATTCCTTTTATGTCCTTGGGAACATTGTACATGCCCATCATTTCTAGCTTGCTTGACATTTAATCGGATGCGAACAAAATGTTGCAACTAGCATATTTAATTTCTAGACCTTTTAGAACACTTCTATTTCAATTTTCTAAAATATTCCATTTGTTTAAGCTTCATAGACTCCTTTAGCAGAGGTAGTGAAAAAATATTGGTCTAAAAACAAAATTCCTGAGTTTTTTTGTGAAATTGACCATAACAAATGTTTCTCAACTCCCTTAGTCCACTTTTCATTGAAACTCTTATCAATTCACATTTACTTTAGGCCTTATTTTCTTTCTTTAAATTATACTTCGTTAAGTTCGGTGTTTTTGTATTCACTTTGATTTTGCTGGGAGATTCATCTCGACACATAGAGACTAATGTCATGATCTGAATGTAATCTTATTCATAAAGTTAGGGCTCTTGATGTGACCCATTACTTTAGTGGAGTACCCCTAATTAAAGGATTCAAGTGTTAGAAAGTCTTTGACTCGACAACTCGAATGAAACTCACTTTATAAAGCTCAAACATTACCTCCGGAGATTAACAACTTAATACTTTCAAGGGAGTGCCCCTAAAAGAGTTAAAATTGGCTTTCATTATTTCCTGAGTTTTTTATCTTAAAAATTCTTAAGCTCGTCAGGAAGAATCTATTATAGTCTGGGTGAAAGTTAGGAAATTTCATCCTTAGAGCTCAATTTCCAAGCAATTGACCTAAACTAAATTCATTTACTCCACTATTCCATATGAAAAGACTATGAACATCATCGAGCTTCGCCAACAAAAGTAGAAACCAATCAGCTTTGCAACCTCATACGTAAGGTGCCCTATTTTTTTTGCTCATATGCATAATTAAATGCCAAGCCATTTGATCGTCTCTTCGTGAGAGGAGAAGACTAGCTTGGTCCCTGGAAGAAAAGGGTATAATGTTCTGTTGTACCTTCTAGAGTAAGATCAAGGGTCCTTGTTTTGAAAGGGTTCAATCTTTCACTTGCCAAAGAGGTTATAACTTTAATTCTAGGTTGATATTTACAGAATTCCAAGATTGAAATTTACTCATTGTTCGTAACCTTAGAAGGTAGTATTTTACTTAAAGTGTTCCAAAATCAAGCGACTTCCACTTTTTTTAAAAAAGGAAAAATAAAGTAAGAAAATCAAATAGAAACAAGATAATAAACTTGCAAGTGCAATGAGGATTCCTAGTAGATGCAATGATTTCTTTTTTATTCTCATTAGAATGCCCCATCATTCATCAAATGCCCATGCCCCTAAATCAATCAGATTTTGAACATTGAGCTTCAGTGTTCCACAATTCTAAGTAGTGTGTCATGTTCTTCCTATGTGGCAGTTATACACTACATTAACATCATATTCTTCTGGAAATGGGGGTTCCTTTGGCTTAGACTGCACTGGAGTCCCCAGGTTCATCTCAACCAATATTGGGAGCAATTCTTCATATGTCATCGGAATCAGACCAATAAAAGTCTTTTCTCATAGCAACTTATGGTATCTAGTCCCACTATTAGCTGAACAAGATCCCACTATGTTGACATTAGCTCTTATCTAAACATCAACACTCTCATTGCTCCCTATCTTACCATGCTTGATAGATTTTTGATCATTTCTCCACACATGACGATGTCAAATAAATTCTTAGTGGAAGATCCTATCATGTGATCGATATACGGGGACATTAAGGTATTGATAAACATGATGGTAAACTCCCTTTAAGTCACTGGTGGATGTACTTGGGATGCAACATCTCTCTATCGTGTGCGTACTGTCAGAAGCTCTCATTGTACTTCATCTTCATATTTTGTAATGTTGTTCGATTAAGAGCCATATCAGTCATGTGTTTGTATTGGCCTAAGATAAATCCTTCCAAGAACAGATTTGAGCACGATTTAGCTGGTTATATCACTTAGAAGTGGGCCCAGTCAGACTATCTTAAAAATAGTGGATTAGTAACTTATCATTCTTCAAGTGGCACACCATTTTCCTATAAATCATGGTGATATGGGAAGAAGGGAAGATGGTTTCATCATACTTTTCAAAGTAAGGAACTTTAAACTTCGGCAGGAAGATCAGATCGGTGACTAGACTTAGCTCTCTGACATCAAACCCACAGAAATACCTAGCCGTTTCCCTTGGTTTTATATTTGCCTCTAAATTTTTCAGTTGCAGGGAGAGCTCATCCTCAACTCTTTCCTTTTAAGATATTTTATTTAGATCGGGGACCCTATTATCAACTTGGCAGTTCATCAACTTAACCCTATAGGAAACAAGATGGTTAAGGCAGAAATAAGTTCCAACTTGATGATGCAGCGGGTTCTCGACATCGAAGAAAGCATGAAGTCTGGATTCTTGATGTATGAGGGTGCGCATTGGAAGAGATGTAGAGTTCAATAGATGAGTAGGGTTTTCAGTGGCACTCTACTTATCGATCACATGTTTCCTGAACATCTCCTCCATCTTATTTAGCAAATCTAGCTGAGAGCTAGCAATATTAACTTCGATTTTGGCCAATCTGCCTCTTATCCATTCTTGTAGTTCTTTTTGCTCTTTTTAAATTTTCTCTAGTTTATCTTCCATTTCCCTAGTCACCCTTCTTGTACTATACGGGTGTGAATTACTCTTGATACTAGTAAGGGCCATGATCATTACGATCGAAAACCTCTTCTTATTATTCATTGTTTTTATTAATGAATGTTATAATGCTTCAATAAATGCATGTGCGTATAGATGCAAACACAGAGATGCGAGGATGTAAATGCAAATGGTATTGATCCCAACGATGAATATCATAAAAAATGTTTTATTGGAGATCAAAGTCTTCACTTTACAAAGTATTCCATTTTACAAACATGCATTCGTTTGGGTGCTTAGTCTAAAGTACGTCGATGTTTCAGCGCGGATGTCGTCCCTAGAAACTTGGTCCTTCAAGTGCTCTATAATCCCTTAGGCTTATGTAAGAATATGCCCTATCTTGGATGATGCCCTTGCGATACCCTCTAATCTCGGATGTCATTCTATCGATCAACTATGATGCTTGATTCTCTAGGCGAGCTTCGTAATTATTCTCTTTGAGCTTCTCCTAGCCATTGATGCATGTCTGTGTATGTGACTACTTGATTGAAAACTTCTTTCTCGCTTTGAAACATTTCCAATTAGATATTCAATTGTGGATCGACATCTTTACATTATGTAATAATGATGTTGTATATGCTCGTTTTGTCCAGGCTTATATCATATTAGACAAGTTGAATCGAGCCCAATATGATATTTAACCCAACCCGTCCTCAGTTGGATTAAGCCACTAAGACAAACAGTTTTGAGCACGAAAAGAGAGGGAACAATTTTTAGAGAGTAGGGGTTTTTAATTTTTGATTAACCATTGGAAACGGGGATGACACAACAATAAAAAAAATTAACTGAGAGAGAACGGGAGCGAGGATTGGAGCCGAGAGAGACCATTACGGGAAGAACAGAGATTTTATTTGTTTTTTTAAATACAATAGATCAAAGAGAAAAGAGAAGAGAACAGTGGTGTAAAAATTTTCTTTCCCATATTCAAATATCAAACCGTGTTGTCACAAAGGAATTTCCTTGGCCCTGGTTCGTTGGAAGCAAGCAATAGAAACAAGTCAATTGCTTTTAGCATTCGAGTACAAGTAAGTAAATTTCCAAGGTTCTTCTCCAATTCTTCTTCTGAAACTTTAATTTTTTTTGTTCCTTATTTGAAACTAGCAGAAATGTAAAGGAGATAGTTTAAATGTTTACCTTAGTTACGATTCATCTCGTTTTGCTTCCGAATTGTTTGAATTTACGCTATCAAAACAAAGGGGTTGTGTTAATTAAAAATGAGTTCATTAATAAGTTAGAAGAAAGAGGGGTTTCAGGTTACCTTAGTAGTTGGGGTCGTAATACCGGAGAGGGGAGACATCGAAGAGAGAGTGAGACCGAGAGGTCAAGACCCATTTTGAATTTGTTTTTTCAAATTTTTAGCACGATTTACACCCAAGGTTAGAGGCTAGCAAGGCGGGATGAGGGTTGTAAGTAGTTCATGGTTGTCAGTTTAGGTCACCAGACCGACGAGTAATGGCCGATGTAAAGAGTTTTGAAGCGCTCGATCGAGAATGAAAGGGAAAGGGGTAGAAGGGGATGAACTTGAGCGGCTGGGTATATTATGCTTGAAATTAGGCTAGTTTAGTAGTTTACTTAGGTTATATATTAATTTGTTTTGGGTAAATTACCTTTTAGTCACCGTAGTGTTAGGGTTAATTAGGTCCTCGAAATTTAGGTGCATTCTTTTAAAGAAGTTCTGTATTTGTTTTAATTTTCTGATTTTTTCAAATGTGTAGGCATTATTTATGTAATTTTTCATATTATGTTAGATTGAGCCAAATAGGATAAATTCTATATTATACCTTGTAATTTATGCATATTTTATATTTAGGTCACTGATTTAGTATTTTATGGTTTGGTCACTGATTTATTTCTGATTTAGAAATTTAATTTTATGTACATTTAAATTTAGTCATTACATTTATGTATATGTACACTTTTTAAATTTATAGTTTAGCATGTTATGATATTGTTTTTCTATTTAGGTCACATGTGTACATAATATGTCAATATGCATAATTTATGATTTTTAATTAAAACATACATATGTATATAATTTTTTTTGTATGTCACGTTGTATGATATTTTTAATTTTGTTTAATTAATTTTGGCATGACATCCGCTTTTTGCATAATTTGCATGATAGGCTCACGTGCATAACTTGACCTATTACATAACCGGACTAAGGGTAATACCCTTTTAATTTAAAATTGTCTTGAGTGGCCTGTCTTAACTGATTAGAGGGTCGTTATGACCATTTTAAATTAAAAGTGTATCCCGAAAGTGAAACCTAAAAAATCGATTCGTCACTTAAAATTTGGGGAAAGAAAGAAAAGAAAATGTTCGATAATTTAAATTTTTCGAGAAAAGGTTGTTAGAACTTATCTAAGATATGGTCTCGATATTTTTAAATAACCGAACATTCCTAATCTTTCTAAAACAATTTGGTAATTTTAATTTAATTTATTTGGGTGCATTTGAATATTATAATGAAATTTTAATATTGTATTATTTTGATTTGAGTAGGAATTAATTTTCTCAAGTTTTGACAAATCATTCCTTCTCGATATGAAATAATTTAATATTACTATATTTAATTGTAAAATTTGCATTTTTTTGGGGATCATAAATCAAATCAAATTCGAATTTGTAAAGTTCAATGCAAAGACATTAATTAATCGACTAGGTACCGTTTTAGGGCGTTGTGGGGTGCTAATCCTTCCCCGCACGTAATCGATTCCTGAACTCATATTTTGGTAATGTGGACCTTAATTTGTTGTTTTTAATTAAAATTAATTTTTATTTAAAATAACAAACATTTTTGGGTGCTCAATCACACCCTAATCAAAGATTGGTGGCGACTCTTTGAATCGTATTTTTTCGATCGTAAAGGAAATCCAAAAGTTTTCGAAACGAGAGGTTTTTAAATATCATTTGTTTTTAAATTAAAATCAATTGAAAAAAGGTAAATTAAAATTTAATATGGTTTTTTTTAAATCTCACTTTTTCACCTTTAAAGGAAAAATCGTTTCGACAGCTTGGTGACTCCACTGGGATATTGTTTTTAGAGAGTCAGGCCGATAGTCGATTAATTAATTGTCTTTGCAATTGAAAATTATAAATTCATTTTAATTTGGTTTTTTGATCCCTTGTTTGGTTTATAATAAGTTTTGTTTGTATTTTGATTTTTTTGATTTGAGTAGGAATTAATTTTCTCAAGTTTTGACAAATTATTCCTTCTCGATATGAAATAATTTAATATTACTATATTTAATTGTAAAATTTGCATTTTTTTTGGGGATCATAAATCAAATCAAATTCGAATTTGTAAAGTTCAATGCAAAGACATTAATTAATCGACTAGGTACCGTTTTAGGGCGTTGTGGGGTGCTAATCCTTCCCCGCACGTAATCGATTCCTGAACTCATATTTTGGTAATGTGGACCTTAATTTGTTGTTTTTAATTAAAATTAATTTTTATTTAAAATAACAAACATTTTTGGGTGCTCAATCACACCCTAATCAAAGATTGGTGGCGACTCTTTGAACCGTATTTTTTCGATCGTAAAGGAAATCCAAAAGTTTTCGAAACGAGAGGTTTTTAAATATCATTTGTTTTTAAATTAAAATCAATTGAAAAAAGGTAAATTAAAATTTAATGTGGTTTTTTTTAAATCTCACTTTTTCACCTTTAAAAGAAAAATCGTTTCGACAGCTTGGTGACTCCACTGGGATATTGTTTTTAGAGAGTCAGGCCGATAGTCGATTAATTAATTGTCTTTGCAATTGAAAATTATAAATTCATTTTAATTTGGTTTTTTGATCCCTTGTTTGGTTTATAATAAGTTTTGTTTGTATTTTGATTTTTTTGATTTAATTCGATTAACAATTAAATAGTTGTACTAATTTGTTTGCTAATGATTTCAGACTAATAGTGTGAATTTAGGAAATTTGAGTGTTTTTATTATGTGCTTTTTCGCTTTTCCTCACACATTGCACAGTTGCATTTTCATGACATGAGCTAAAACCCCGCTCCGTCCTAATTAAGTAGGAGTGAGAGACTATGCCCTCATGTGGTTTTCACATCCGCATGGTATAGTGGATCGCTCCTGGAGCTCACGCCTTATGGTCCTCGTGATGGTAATCACCTCCGCATGGACATAAGGAGGTGTGTTCCCTCGAAATTGAACTCGATCCCCTAAAGCCTGTGATGGGCCAGGATTGAGGGTTTGGCAGCCCAAGGGGGCACCGACAAGGACAATTCGAGAACCTATTACTTTAGAACCGAACCCAACATATAGTGAACATAGAGCCTGAACTTAGATTGAGCCAACCCCAAGCCTTAAGAATCCCGTGAGGAGGGTACACAAGTAAAAGCTTTTTTTGAGTCATTTATTTTCATTTTTTGAATAAATGCATGCGAACTAGATATCATGCGGTTAGGTTTATTTTTTGAATAAGCATGCGAATTAGATATCATGCGGTTAGGATTTGTTTTTGTGAATAACAAAGCATGGGGGTAGATATCATGTTGGGTAGGATCTGATAAAGCATGATTGGGTAGTCAGCATGTGTGGGTAGGATTCTTGAACAAATTATTATCCCGACTTAATTGCTTTATGTTTACTAACCGATCTTTCATTGTCTTTTCTTTTTTTATTTTCTGTTTGCATTGCACTATCCATTACATGGTGTTGATTTGGGATCGATGTCCATATAGAAGGCCAGTAATATAGAACGAATGGTTCAAAAAGAGGTTGAGGATAATGCAGATGTTCTGAGGTGGTCGGAACACTCCTAACTGACTAACGGGGACAGTGTGATGCCTGGATATGTGTCAGAGATATTTGGTTACACTCACATCAATGTACGTCAGAATGATCTGAGTGAGCTAAGAGAGGTATGGGGAATATGGGAAGCAGTCGATAAGGAGATGTTTTATCGGTTGTACGACGATATTCCTTATATTCTGGATGTTCCTATTGACCAAAATCTGTTTAAAGCATTGGCGCAGTTCTGGAATCTGGCTTATAGCTGTTTCACATTTGGTAGGGTGGATCTGATACCAACAATAGAGGAGTATCAAGCTTTGGTCCGTTGTCCAAGGTCCCAAATGGATAGAGTATATACCAAGCTACCAGTCACTCCTTCATTTAAGAAGAAATTACTATTGATGACCGGAATGAGTGAAGATTGGGTAGTCAGAAACATTAAGAAGAAGGGAGACAGTGAGTGCATCTCTTGGGCTGCTCTGAAAGAAGTAATTGATCATCACCCTGATAAGAGAAAGAAGCTTGACTTGTTTGCTTTAGGGATTTATGGGCTCGTTATTTTTCCAAAGGTACTAGGATATGTAGACGTATCAGTCGTTGACCTATTTAAAAGATTAGACAACGCGTGGATCCTGTTCCAGCCATTCTAGCTGAGACGTTCTGGTCTTTGACTTCTTGTAGGCGCGAGGGAGAATGACGCTTTATAGGGTGTGCGCCATTGTTGCTAATGTGGATTTTAAGTCATTTCAAACATGTTGAAAGGGCACCAGGACGAGTATTTCTAGATGGGTTTTCGCCTTTAAAGGATTTTCTTTCTAAAGAATGGCCTGGGGGCTTCACCGAAGAAAAATGGATGGTCATCTTCAAGGATATCAGAGATGGTGATATTTTGTGGCGAGCTTCATGGAATGTCTCTTCGGATATACTTTACCGATGTGGAGAGCGAGATTGGGTTCCTTTGCCAGGTATATGGGGTTATGTTGGGTATGGACCGCTACTAGTTTCCAGACAGTATGGGTCAAGGAAGTTCATTCCAGCCACATGGGACTTGGTAGGGTCAGATTTTGTATTCAAAGGAGATCAGTATAAGGGTAAAGTTAAAGGGGTTGCTGAGGCCTGGAAGCAAACTCGTCGTGTGAATCTGTTCACTTATGATCTTGAGTTATCTCAAGAGTATGAGCAGTGGAGAAACGGTCGAGTAAATGACAATATCCCGATGGTGAATCCTGAAAATATTCAGCATGTGGAAGAACAGTTGAGAATGGTGCCATCTCCATTAGAGTTAGCTAAGCGTGATTTCGAAGCAGAACGAAGACAATGAAGAATGACTTTGCAGAAGCTAGAAGATGAAGTGTATCAAAAGGGATTGGAGATTGACATTCAGAAGAGTAGAGCAGATCGAATTGAAAAAGTGGAGAAGCAACTTCGGCTAGACTTTGACAATCTTCGATCAACTTATCAGCGAATGGTAAAAGCCCAAACAGGTTCTAGCTCGAGTAAGTCATCTGTCGAATGGAGACAAGAAGTGGCGAGCCTCAAAAGAGTAGCCGGAGAGAGTCAAGAAGAGCTCAAGCAAAGCAGACACCAAGTTAAGATTTTATCAAAGGAAAAGGATTCTTTAGAGCAGCGATTACAAGAGAGTCAAGCCCAGAATGAGAAGTTGAAGGAGAAGATTTCAAGTTTAGAGATTGCATTACAATAATACTGAAGCATGGAAGGTAGTTCAAGCCGTGGGGAAGTTGAGAGTCTGAAAAAACAAGTGAGTGAGCTTGAAGTCATGGTTCAAGATTTTCAGAGGCAATCAAGTGAGCTATCGATAGTTCCTTATGAGGGGGATATACAGTGGCGTTTTTGACGGGAGCGAGCTCAGGTGAGAGTTAAGCAAAGAGAGGACCTAATTGCTTGTTACCTAGGACACGCGCGGAGAATAGCTCAATATTTGGTCATTATATCTGAGGAAGTTGCTGATGTGACTGAAGAACTGGATCCCTAGGTTGAAGAAAACCAGAAGATTGTGGAGCTGCTAGCACATGTACAACAGATAGGAGAGATGGTGCAGATTTATTTGTGATATGTTCCAACTTTGTAATTGAACGTCATTCTAATATAAAGAGTTGTTCTAAAGAGTCATTCTAGGACCAACACCCTGCATTTTGCATATACATTTTTAATGCATTTAAATTTTTGCATCGCATTTTATTCATTCATAATCATATATTTCATATTCATTAATAAACATCAACATTAACAAAAGGATTGTGTGACAGAGTAATACTGGGAACTTCTAAGCATCCCTATAATACCCGGAAGAAGGTCATGGATGATAAAATTGCTCAACTTGAGAAAACTCAGCTGGAGTTACAAGAGAATATGAAGAAAATGCAAGAAGATATGATGAATGCCCAGAAGGAGATGTTTGCCAAGTTTACGAGTCTGTTGGAAGGAAGAAATCTAGAACATGGGAAAAGCCCTGTGACAGGAGCTGTAACTGAAGACCCACTTTATCCTCCAGGGTTCACCCCAGAATAATCTCAGAACATTCAAGTGACTCCTGTTCATGTCGGGAAGGTGCACATTAATCCAGTCGGTGCTTCTGTTAACGTACAGCCTGGATCTAGTTCGTATCAGGAAGAACATCAATATCATCAAGTTTTAGACCTTGATGAAGAAGTCAAGAAGGACCAAAAAAATCCGCTAGAAGAGAAATGGAAACAGTTAGAAAGAGAAGTCAGAGCCATTAAAGAAGATAACAGTGTCTATGGATTCGACGCAAAGGAATTAAGTTTAGTTCCTGATTTGGTTTTGCCTCCAAAGTTCAAGGTTACTGACTTTGAGAAGTTTGATGGTACCAGGTGTCCCTCTGCGCATATCACGATGTTTTGTAGGAAGATGACCGGATACATAGGGGACGATCAATTGTTGATACATTGCTTTCAGGAAAGCTTAATTGGTTCGGCAATCTGGTGGTATAACCAGCTGAGTAGAGCTAATATTAAATCGTGGAAAGACTTGGCTAAGTCCTTTCTTGAGCAATACAAATATGTAAAAGATGTTAGGCCCAACAGGATGATGTTTCAAGGAATGGAAAAGAAATCTAATGAGAGTTTTAGACAATATGCTCAAAGATAGAGAGATATAGCGGTGCAAGTCCACCCGCCATTGGAAGAGGAGGAAACAAATATGTTTTTTGTCAATACCTTAAGGGCTCTTTTTTTCTTGCATCTTATCGGTAATC
The DNA here is from genome assembly GCF_006381635.1 of Hibiscus syriacus. Taxonomy (NCBI): domain Eukaryota; kingdom Viridiplantae; phylum Streptophyta; class Magnoliopsida; order Malvales; family Malvaceae; genus Hibiscus; species Hibiscus syriacus. The sequence continues at coordinate 2,253,997 of NW_024062641.1, read as the reverse complement.
CTTATCGAAGTTTTGTTGATGTAGTTACAGCGGGAGAAATGATTGAAATGGTGGTTAAGAGTGGAAAGATCGAGGGAGGAGAGTCTAGTAAGAGGCCACCAACGAGGAAAAAGGAAAACGAAGACAGTAACGTGAGGCAATATGATTCTAATAACATCACTGTTTCTCGACCTCAAGGAGCAGGGTCATCAACACAAAATTACAATTGACAAGGGGTAAGGGACCAGAGGAGAGAGAGGCCTCAATTTGACCCTATCTCGATGACTTATACGGAATTATTTCAGATTTTGTATGATCGACATGTGGTTTTGTCGTATCACGTGACACCAATGCAACCTCTTTTTCCCAAATGGTATGATGCTAGTGTTCAGTGTGAGTACCATGCGGGGAATCCCGGTAATTCCATTGAGAATTGTACTGCGTTTAAGAAGGTTGTTCAAGATTTGAGAACAAGGAATGACATCAACTTTGGTGACAATGAACAACCGAATATATCTCAGAATCCGTTTCCAAGCCATGCAAGGGCAGGAGTTAACGCAATTACTGAAGAGAAAAGAAAGAGAATTGTAAGGAAGGTTAGTGAGGTGGTATATCCCATAAGTTGGGTGTGGTGCCAGATGGTTAAGGTAGGATTGTTGAAGCCCATTTTGATGGGTGAACAGTTTAACAGTGGAAAGGTATGACAGTATCATAACAGTGAAGGACACATTATTCATCAATGTCCTGAATTCCTATCTTTGGTACAAGACATGATGAACAATAAAGAAATTGAGTTCTTTAAAGAGATTGGTAAAGAAGAGGAAGCGAAAGTTTGCACTTCAGAAGGATCGTCTAAAGGGGTTTACAATACTAGTTGTCCCATAATCATTACTCCCAAGAATCGAGTGGCTGAAAAGGTAGCTCCGAAAGTGGTTATTACACCTCCATGTCCATTCCCATATCGAGATAATAAACAAGTGCCTTGGAAATATGATTACCAGATGGAAAATGTAACAAAAGAGAATGAGGAAGTAGATGAGGTGGGACACTTTACCAGAAGTGGTAGGTGTTATTCCCTTAATCAACCTAAAGAGTCTGAGAAGAAGGTTGCGGTTGATAAGGGGGAAAAGGTTGATGTGCAGATAGAAGAAGATAAGCCTGTTATCAACGAACCTGTAACTGAGAGTGAACCAATAGAATTTTTGAATTTTCTAAAGCACAGTGAGTACAGTGTTGTGGAACAGTTACACAAGTTGCCTGCCCGTATTTTTGTTTTATCATTACTTTTGAGTTTAGAAGCCCATAGGAATGCTCTGTTAAAAGGTTTTGAACCAGACTTTTGTTCCGAAAGAGTTACCCATTGAAAAGTTAGACTGGTTAGTTTCCAATATACAAGCTGATAATTTTTTATCTTTTCTAAGGATGAGATCCCTTCTGGGATGATTGGTAGTCAGAAGGCTTTGCATATCACAGTTAAGTGTAAAGGGCATGTGTTATCCCGGGTTTTGGTTGAAAATGGTTCGGCTTTGAATGTGATGCCCTTAGTGACTCTGAAGAAGCTTCCATTAGATAGTACACTTATAAGAACCTGCCAAAGTGTGGTTCGAGCTTTCGATGGGACTAAAAGAGAAGTGTTGGGTAAGATTGATGTTCCTCTGACTATTGGTCTAGCAACTTATGAGGTGGAATTTCTCGTAATAGACATTATGCCTACGTATAACTGTTTGTTGGGAAGGCCTTGGATTCACCAGGCCGGTGCAGTTCCGTCCACATTGCACCAAAGACTAAAATTTGTAATTGATGGAAGGTTGGTATGTATTCATGCTGAAGAGGATATTATTGCTTCTGTTTTTACTACTGCTCCGTATATTGAAGTGGATGAGCAAGCGGTCGAGTGTTCTTTCAGATCGTTGGAGTTTGTCAATACCACATTTGTGGCTGAAGGCAGAAAGATACCAAAGCCTCGATTGTCAAACTGTACCAAAATGGGACTCAAGCTGACCCTTGGAAGAGGAGCAAAAGTTGAGAAATGGTTAGGAAGTCAGTTACAAGGTCCGGTGAATCCAATTTGTCCTGTTACTAAAAGAGATCAGTTTGGTTTGGGGTATCAACCAACTTTAAGGGATAAACTGAGGGGAATTAAGAAGGGTCAGGAAATGAGAAAGGCCAGATTGGCTGGTGAAGACCTTAGTTGGGAACCCATGACCTTCCCGCCGTTGAGCAGCATTTTCATATCTGGGGGGCATATGTTTCAAGGGAATTCAAGGAGTAATGAAGTGATGGTTGAGAATGCCTTAGGATATTTAGGCATTAATGTTATAAATGATGATGAGTTTGAGGAAATGAGAGCTACGGGCATTTATCCTGCACCGCCGGGCTTCGTGTTGAACAATTGGACCGCGGAAGAATTGCATGTAGTTTACAAATCTGTTACAGAGTAATGCACTGGAACTTTCTCCTTGTTGTTCATACCCTGGGGCAATAGGTGATTTTATGTAAAGGGTTAAGCTGTTTGGTTTTTCTTGCTTTCAATAAAAGATGCATTATGTTAGTTCCAAATGGCAAACATTCTCCCATGCATTTTTTTTTCATTCATTCATTCTTTGTTGTATATATGTATGTATTTATTCATTTCTATTTATTTATATGGGAAAAGATCCTCCCATATGTATATATGTATATATATATATATATTCTCTTTTATTTTTCTTTAAGGAACTCAGATATCAATAATATGAATGCTAATGAATCTGACCCGAATATTGATTTCGAGAAGCCTATATGTCAACGGGAAATCGAGGACTGTGATGATGATGAGGGATGTGAACTACCTTTTGAATTACTGAAAATGGTAGAGAATGAAGATAAGCAGATTCTCCCTCATAAAGAGTCTACTAAGATTTTGAATTTGGGGACAGATGATGATAAGAGAGAAGTAAAGATTAGTACCACTATGTCAGTTGGAGGTCGACAAGATTTGATAAAATTGCTTCGAGAATACAAGGATGTGTTTGTTTGGTCATATGAAGATATGTCAGGTTTAGATACAGAGTTGGTTGTCCATAAACTGGCAATAAAGCCTGAATGTAAGCCGGTACAACAAAAACTGAGAAGAATGAGACCTTAGATGCTGCTCAAGATTAAAGAGGAAGTGAAGAAACAATTTGATGCCGGGTTTCTTAAAGTGGCTAAATATCCTAAATGGGTGGCGAATATCGTCCAATACCAAAGAAGGATGGGAAAGTTTGAATGTGTGTCGACTACAGAGATCTTAACCAAGCTGGTCCAAAGGATAATTTTCCTTTGCCACATATAGACACTGTAGTGGATAATACTGCTGGAAATTATTTGTTCTCTATTATGGATGGTTTCTCTGGCTACAATCAAATTAAGATGAACCCTGAAGATATGGAAAAAACGACGTTCATTACCATGTGGGGAACACTTTGTTATAAAGTAATGTCGTTTGGATTAAAGAACGCAGGGGCAACATATCAAAGGGCCATGGTGACATTATTTCACGACATGATGCATAAATAAATATAAGTTTATGTCGATGATATGATTTCCAAAGCTAAGACAGAGGAATAACATATTGGGAATTTGAGAAAACTCTTTAAAAGACTAAGAAGATGCCAGCTAAAACTCAACCCAAATAAATGTACTTTTGGGGTGACATCTGGGAAGCTGTTGGGATTCGTAGTAAGCCAAAAAGGAATTGAAATAGACCCAGATAAAGTAAAAGCTATTCAAGACTTGCCATCCCTACGAACACAGAAAGAAGTCAGACGATGTTTGGGGAGATTGAATTATATAGCTCGGTTTATTTCACAGTTGACGAAAAAAGTGTGATCCCATATTTCACCTTCTTCGCAATAATAACTCAGGGGAATGAAGTGAGGATTGTCAAAGAGCTTTTGAAGCAGTGAAAAGATATTTTTCGAGCACTCTAATTTTGGCGCCACCTATCTCAGGCAAACCATTGATTCTGTATTTGTCAGTTTATGAAAATTCAATGGGGTGTGTGCTGGGGCAACGTGACCAAACTGAGAAGAAAGAAAAGGCTATCTATTATCTCAGCAAGAAGTTCACTGAATGTGAGACTAGATACTCACCCTTTGAAAAGTTATGATGCGCTTTAGTATGGGCTACCCGAAGGCTTAGGCAATATATGTTGTATCATACTACTTGGCTTATCCAAGCTTGATCCCTTGAAATATCTAATGGTCGTGCCTGCATTATCTGGAAGATTAGCTCATTGGCAGATCCTATTGTCCGAATTTGACATCCATCATGTAAACCAGACGACAATTAAAGGAAGTGCTATAGCAGAATTCATTGCAAGCAGGGTTTCGGAAGATATGTGAGCTTTGATTTCCCATATGAGGATTTAATGTCTATTTCAGTGGAAGAAGCAGTTACATCCACTAGTAAATATTGGAAGTTAAACTTCGATGGTGCTTCAAATGCCATGGAACATGGAATTGGGGCAATTTTGGTCTCACCAGAGGGAGAACATTATCCTTTTACCAGTCGACTTAATTTTGAGTGTACAAACAATATGGTCGAGTATGAAGCTTGTGTTATGGGTCTTAGAGCTGCCGTTGAATGCAAAGTAAAAATGCTCAAAGTGTATGGGGATTCAACTTTGGTAATTTACCAACTCAGGGGAGAATGAGAGACAAAAGATCCTAAGCTTGTAGAATACCGTAAGTTGGTTATGGAACTTGTTGAAGAATTTGAAGAAGTAACTTTCAATTACCTTCCCAGAGAAGAGAATCAAATGGAAGATACCTTGGCCACACTAGTAGCAACATTTAAGATGAACGAGCATTCAAATATGATGCCCATTGAAATGAAGGCTTATGAGTATCCAACCCATTATTTTAATATTGAAGAGGAAGAAGATGAAAACCCTTGGTATTATGATATGTTGCAATATATAAGATATCAAAGTTATCCAGAACAGGCCACTGAGAATGATAAAAGAACCATTAGAATAATGGCATCAGAGTATGTGTTTGATGGGCATGCTATGGCTAGACATATTATGAGATTTGGGTATTATTGGTCAATTATGGAAACAAATTGTATCAATTATGCCCAAAAATGTCACAAATGTCAGATTTATGGAGATAAGATACATACTCCTCCTCATCCGTTGCATGTAATGACAGCTCCGTGGCCATTCTAAATTTGGGGCATGGATGTTATTGGACAAATTTCGCCCAAAGCTTCAAATGGTCATCGCTTCATTATGGTAGCCATAGATTACTTCACCAAATGGGTAGAAGCAACTTCTTATGCAAATGTTACCCAGTCGACAGTATGCAAATTTTTAAAGGAGATTATTTATAGATATGGTTTACCAGAGAGGATTATCTCCGATAATGCGTTGAATTTAAACAATAAGATGATGGACTTGATCTGTAAGCATTTCAAAATAAAGCATTATAATTCCACCACTTATGTCCCAAAGATGAATGGGGCAGTAGAGGCGGCTAATAAGAACATCAAAAGGCTCATAGCGAAGATGACTGAGACCTATAAAGATTGGCATGAGAAGTTACCATTTGCTTTGTTTTCTTATCGAAATTCAGTACGGACTTCAACTGGGGCAACTCCATTTTCTTTGGTTTATGGGATAGAAGCTGTCTTACCTATTGAGGTAGAAATTCCCTCACTTCAGATTTTGTCAGAGGTGAAGCTCAATGAAGCAAAATGGGTACAGGCTAGGTATGACCAATTGAATCTGATTGAATAAAAGAGATTCAAAGCTATTTGTCATGGTCAGATGTACAAAAAACGTATTATACGGGCACATGGTAAGAAAGTTCGCCTTCGAGAATTACATGAGGGAGATTTGGTGCTTAAAAGGATTTTGCCTGTTCAGAAGGATTTCCGAGGAAAATGGATGCCCAATTGGGAATGACCTTATATTGTCAAAAAAGCATTTTCTGGGGGAGTTCTAGTCTTAACTGAAATGGACGGATCAGAATTACCTTATCCAGTGAATTCTGACGCTGTTAAGAGATATTTCGCTTGAAGAAGAAATAAAAAGATAAAAATGAAAATAATGAAAGAATAATGAAAATAATGAAAAAATAATGAAAAAATGAAAAAGAGAAAAATAAAAGTGGGGTTCAAGATGAAAATCCACCAAGGGAGTCTTGAAACCAAAGGAGGTCTCAAGTTGAAAACCTGCACAGGGTGACTTGAGTTTTGTTTAAATTCAGAATTTGTGCATGGTGGAGGTTCTGAATTGATTTTGGAAGTAGAAAGAGCTCCTGATATGGGTAGTAACAATGACAGTTGGCGATCAGGGTTGAGACTAAAGATTAATGAGTCTCGATGAAAATAACCAGGAGAGAAATTGAATGCATATGAGATTCAATACTGGTTTAGGGCATCCAATGATGGAGATTTGGGAGTTTAAATGTAGCTTCACACTCTTAAGCATCATCACAATGTTGGAGATCCTTTCGACAGAAACTATACTCGAGACGTTCTAACGGCGTGCCAATTCAAAAGCATTTGCATTTTTTGATATTTGAAGATGCCTACTCTTTTGTTCTTTTGCTTTTCCTAGTTAAAAGTTTGCCATGTAGTTACCTAAAAATTCTCTGCAATATATAAATAAAGAGATGTCTTTTCTTGTTAATTTCCATTTTGCAAACATCTTATTTTGAAAAGTTAAAACATATAGCTTAACTTGAAGTACATAAGATCATTTTGTATTATTGTGCAAAAGGTTTTGTAAAATACAGGTATTCTGAAGCTGACAATGGTTTAAACATGTAAGCTTGTGTGGCTACGGGAAGCTAAAACCTTGGAGTTCATAGAAAATCTCGGCCATTAAAAGATGACCTAAGGAGATTGTCATTTATCAAGAAGTTGGTCATGGGTACTAGTGGGTTTCAAGAAAGAAAGAAGTCAAGGTCCTGTTTAACCGAAGGATATGGTATTGAGATTGTCAACTGGGGTGAACTAGTCAAATGTTCTATGCCCAAGACGAAATCGAGTTCCATCGAGATCAAAATGAGATGGTGTTCTTTCGAAGAATAAAATGCATTAAATTCCATAATTGCATATATTTTAGGCATGAATAGGATCATGTCATTCATAATTGCATGATGACTTAAGCATTTACAGGTTTCCCAAAGATAGTTGAAGATTAAAGATATTAAAGCATTGAGATGAAGATAACTAGTTTTGAGATCTTGAAAAGAATGATGTTTAGACGAAAACTGAGCCAAAGTAGATTCACATATCCAATGGCTTCCAGACAAGTTTTCACGATGGAGATGGATTTTTAGAAATTTTCTCAAATTCTAAATTTTTTAGTATAATATTTTTCAAACATACATTAATGATCGGTAATGTTTGATTTTCAGGTTTGGCCTTCGAAACAAGTTAATCTTAAACCTTCACGAAAAAACAGTGAAGTAATTCAAACTTAAGCCTTCACGGAATAGTAGTGAAGCAATTCAAACTTAAGCCTTCACGGAAGAGTAGTGAAGCAAATCATCTATAAGCCTTCAAGGAAGAGTAGTGAAGCAAACTCTTTTGTTGAAGATTGAGTCCTGTACTCTTTGAAGGAATAGAGAACGGACTTGTTTGTTGAAGATTGTTTGAGTTTTATACTCTCTGAAGGAATAGAGAACGAACCTATTTTATGAAGATTGTTCGAGTTCTATACTCTCTGAAGGAATAGAGAGCGGACCCGTTTTATGAAGATTGTTCGAGTTCTATACTCTCTGAAGGAATAGAGAGATGACCCATTTTATGAAGATTGTTCGAGTTCTATACCCTGTGAAAGAATAGAGAGCGGACCCGTTTTATAAAGATTATTCGAGTTCTATACTCTCTGAAGGAATAGAGAGCGGACCAGCTTGTTGAAGATTGTTCGAATTCTATACTCTCCGAAGGAATAGAGAGCATACTCATTTTATAAAGATTGTTCGAGTTCTACATTCCCTGAACGGATAGGGAGCGGACCCATTTATTGAAGATTGTTCGAGTCTTATACTCCATGAATGAATAGGGAGCATACACATTTTCCAAAGATTGTTTGAGTCTTATACTCCCTGAAAGAATAGGGAGCAGACCCGTCATTTGAAGATTTTTCAAGTCTCGCTTATCCTGAAGTAGCAGAGAGGCGGATTAATCTTTTGAAGTTCTAATGGTCGGACAAACTTGATCATCTATTGATCTTTGCTCTATTCTCGTTGCACGATAATGAGCAAAGAGGGGCAGCTGTAGATGTTTGTTTTGTCCGGTCTTATAGCATATTAGACAAGTTGAATCGAGCCCAATATGATATTTAACCAAACCCGTGCTTAGTTGGATTAAGCCACTAAGACAAACAATTTTGAGCAGAAAAAGAGAGGGAACAGTTTGTAGAGAGTGGGGGATTTTTAATTTTTGATTAACCACTGGAAACAGGGATGACACAACAACAACAAAAAATTAACTAAGAGAACGGGAGCGAGGATTGGAACCGAGAGAGACCATTACGGGAAGAACATAGATTTTAGTTGTTTTTTTTAAAACACAATAGATCAAAGAGAAAAGAACAGTGGTGTAAAAAATTTCTTTACCATATTCAAAAATAAAACTGTGTTGTCACAAAGGGATTTCCTTGGCCCTGGTTCGTTGGAAGGAAGCAATAGAAATAAGTCAATTGTTTTTAGCATTCGAGTATAAGTAAGTAAATTTCCAAGGTTCTTCTCCAATTCTTCTTCTAAAACTTTAATTCTTTTTTTTTGTTCCTTATTTGAAACTAGCAGAAATGTAAAGGAGATAGTTTAAATGTTTACCTTAGTTACGATTCATCTCGTTTTGCTTCCGAATTATTTGAATTTACACTATCAAAACAAAGGGGCTGTGTTAATTAAAAATGAGTTCATTAATAAGTTAGAAGAAAGAGGGGTTTCAGGTTACCTTAGTAGTTGGGGTCGTAACACCGGAGAGGGGAGACATTGAAGAGAGAGTGAGGCCGAGAGGTCAAGACCCATTTTGAATTTATTTTTTCAAATTTTTAGCGCGATTTACACCCAAGGTTGGAGGCTAGCAAGGCGGGATGAGGGTTGTAAGTAGTTCGTGGTTGTCAGTTTAGGTCACCGGACCGGCGAGTAATGGCTGGCGTAAAGAGCTTTGAAGCTCTCGGTTGAGAACGAAAGGGAAAGGGGTGGAAGGAGATGAACTTGAGCGGCTGGGTATATTATGCTTGAAATTAGGCTAGTTTAGAAGTTTACTTAGGTTATATATTAATTTGTTTTGGGTAAATTACCTTTTAGTCACCGTAGTTGTTAGGGTAAATTATGCTTAGGTCCTCAAAATTTAGGTGCATTCTTTTAAAGAAGTTCTGTATTTGTTTTAATTTTCTGATTTTTTTTGAATGTGTAGGCATTATTTATGTAATTTTTCATATTATGTTAGCTTGAGCCGAATAGGATAAATTCTATATTATACCCTGTAATTTATGCATATTTTATATTTAGGTCACTGATTTAGTATTTTATGTTTTGGTCACTAATTTATTTCTGATTTATAAATTTAATGTTATGTACATTTAAATTTAGTCATTACATTTATGTATATGTACACTTTTTAAATTTATAGTTTAGCATGTTATGATATTGTTTTTCTATTTAGGTCACATGTGTACATAATATGTCAATATGCATAATTTATGATTTTTAATTAAAACATACATATGTATATAATTTTTTTTGTATGTCACGTTGTATGATATTTTTAATTTTGTTTAATTAATTTTGGCATGATATCCGCTTTTTGCATAATTTGCATGATAGCCTCACGTGCATAACTCGACCTATTACATAATCGGACTAAGGGTAATACCCTTTTAATTTAAAATTGTCTTGAGTGGCATGTCTTAACTGATTAGAGGGTTGTTATGACCATTTTAAATTAAAAGTGTATCCCGAAAGTGAAACCTAAAAAATCGATTTGTCACTTAAAATTTGGGGAACGAAAGAAAAAAAATGTTCGATAATTTAAATTTTTCGAGAAAAAGTTGTTAGAACTTATCTAAGATATGGTCTCGATATTTTTAAATAACCGAACATTCCTTATCTTTCTAAAACAATTCGGTAATTTTAATTTAATTTATTTGGGTGCATTTGAATATTATAATGAAATTTTAATATTATATTATTTTGATTTGAGTAGGAATTAATTTTCTCAAGTACTGATAAATTATTTCTTCTCGATATGAAATAATTTAATATTACTACATTTCATTGTAAAATTTGCATTTTTTCAGGATCATAAATCAAATCAAATTCGAATTTATAAAGTTCAATGCAAAGACATTAATTAATCGACTAGGTACCGTTTTAGCGTGTTGTGGGGGTGCTAATCCTTCCCCGCACATAACTGATTCCCGAACTCAGATTTTGGTAACGCAGACCTTAATTTGTTGTTTTAATTAAAATTAATTTTTATTTAAAATTTTTCGAAACGAGAGATTTTTAAATCATATTTGTTTTTAAATTAAAATCAATTGAAAAGGTAAATTAAAAATTAATGTGATTTGTTTTTAAATATCGCATTTTCACCTTTAAAGGAAAATCGTTTCGACACCATCGATGGAACAGGAGGATATAAATGTGCCCATATATTAGCCACATCACTTGTAAGCGTGTCGACCCTCTCGTCCATAGTATTGAAACGATAATTCATAGGTTCGTTGTTAGCAATTAGATGCGACTCGATGGATGTAAACCTCATGTCAAGAGTCTCCGTAAAAGATCAGAAGTATGGAGGCATTTGACTTTGCGGTGCCAGCTCATTCTCGGGTACAAGATTGTCGATATCTTGAAATATATCTTGAAGTTATAGATCATCATCAGTTGCCGGTGATGGTTCCGCTCATAAAGAACTAGCACCCGGTGTTTTCTCGGTAGATCGAACACATTGGTCCTTTTCTTTTTCCATCCCGATTTCTTTAAGGATGTCAAGTTGATTTCTTTTTTAAGAGGGATGGCTATATCAAGCCGTACCTTAACCTTGACTTTGATAAACAAGTTACTCAGAAGACAACCATAACCTAAAGTTTCAACAAGCTTTTTATTAGGGACAAGGTTTACGATTTTAATGAGTTCAACAAAGATAATTTGTGGTAGGTTCATTTTCTTATTTTTCTAGATACAATGTATACACCAAAAGTCTAAATCTCTAAGAGTGAAGTATTTGCCTCTGGATGGTCTAAACCACCAAGAGATCATCAGATGAAGAAAACGATCATGGTGATCTAACACACTCGCACTCGACTTAGCTTTGTAAGGAGTACCTAAGAGTTCTTTTTCATTATCTAAGCCGCTATTATCTAAACCAAATGTGTTAGCTATGTAGTATGAGTCAATATAAACGAATTGACCTAGAAGATAGAATCGAATTCCTATTGTTTCGGTTCGAGCTTTATTTTGGACACAAACCGCATTGGAATAGAAAATTCGAACAAGTTGTTGGTAAACTACTAGTTCGAGTTGAAAAAGTTTATCAAATTTCCAAGCTTGTAGAGTATGAAGATATTTAAAATTCATATCTATCATTGCTTGAAGAGAAGGGATACATTCTTCCCGAATTTTATAAGACTCGAAGAGATAAACAAACCTATGGTGGAGATTTTCTCAACGACCAGGTTCGTTAAAGCACAAGTTTCAAATAGTGATTTCGGGGTCATCAAGGTTAGGATTTTATGGTTGAATAGTAGGTGGATTTGGAGGAGGGTTTGGTGGTCGGTTTGAACGACTAGATGATGACCTAGGGCGTTTATGAGACATGATTCAAGAAATCAGAATAAGATAGATACCTACAATTTTAAAACATATGTATGCAACAATATCAATCCCAAAACTCAAATGAGTCCTCAATATTTCAAGGTTCTCTAAATAATATCCTAATGGGCAATTTGGAAAACTATTTGAAAAATGATGTTTGAAAAATCATAATAAGTATAGTTTTCATGAAAACAACTTAATTAAATCAAAAACAACAATTTAAAACAAATCATAATAATTAAATTTTTTATTTATTTCAAAAATTTCAAAGAATTTGGAAAAATCTTGTGTTTTGATGAAATTAGTTGTAGATTCTTGTTCTAAATCAAAATCTAAGCAATGCCCAATATTTAACTCAACCTGGAACTAATTAAAACTAGTCCTATGTTTAAAAATCAATGAAGTAGTGGTTTTAGAAAAAATTACCTTGAAATTTGGATTGAGAGAGATTGGATGTAGTTTGCACTAATATGATGATGCTAGCAGGATTAGAAGTTGAAAAATGAGTGAAATCTGACTTTAAACCGTTGATTTTGGGCAAAAAGAAGATTTGAGTGAAGAAAGAATGAGAATGGCGGGTGAGTGTTTTTAAGGGATTTGGGCAAAAATGTTGATTTTTAGGGATTTAAAGCCTAAAAAAAAATTACCTTGAAATTTGGATTGAGAGAGATGGATGTAGTTGCACTAATATGATGATGCTAGCAGGATAGAAGTTGAAAAATGAGTGAAATCTGACTTTAAACCGTTGATTTTGGGCAAAAAGAAGATTTGAGTGAAGAAAGAATGAGAATGGCGGGTGAGTGTTTTTAAGGGATTTGGGCAAAAATGTTGATTTTTAGGGATTTAAAGCCTAAACCTGACAGGGGGTATCAGTACCCTTATAGGGGTATCGATACACATTCAAAGAGGGTATCGATACACGTTGAAGGGGTATCAATACCTAGTGCACAAAAATGTCAAAAATCTGTATTTTTCTCATATATCTAAAATTAATAATGTTCAATCAAACAAATCTATCCTTAAATTTTATTTGAACATAATATTAATTTTCTCTAAAGATCATAAACTCCCCCTAACTAATAGCAAAGAATGCAATCAAAAGTATTATTTTTATAAGTATTTTTCATTCTTAATTAAAAGTGCTAAAATTATTTTAAATACTAAGTGAAGATAGGTCAGTTAAACCTAATTCTCTTCTAAGTGTCCAAAATCTTTCTTTGTCTAAAGTTTTTGTAAAAATATCAGCTAATTAGTGCAAAGTATAAACAAATTCTATAACTACATCTTCTTTAGCGACATAATCTCTAATGAAATGATGTTTAATTTCAACGTGCTTAGTTCTAGAGTGTTGGATGAGATTTTTAGTGAGACAAATAGCACTAGTATTGTCACACTTGATAGGTATGGTACTTACTTCAATTCCATAATCTAAAAGTTGTTGTTTCATCCATAAAACTTGTGCACAACAACTACCAGCTGAAATGTATTCCACTTCAGTGGTAGATAATGCAACATAATTTTGTTTCTTTGAAAACCAAGAAATCAACATATTTCCTAGGAATTGACAAGTATCGGAGGTGCTTTTCCTATCTATTTTGCATCCTCCATAATTCGCATCAGAAAAAGCATGCAAGCTAAAGCTAGAGTCTCTAGCTTTACCGTTTTTTAAAACAAAACATTTACATCCAAAATGATGAAATTAACTAATGTTAGGCTTTTTATTTTTGAAAAGTTCATATGGAGTTTTCTTTAAAATTGGCCTAATTATTACTCGGTTTATAACATAACAAGCGGTATTTGTGGCTTCTACCCAAAAATATTTTGGCTGATTGTTTCACAAAGCATGGTTCTAACCATTTCTTCTAAAGTTCGATTTTTCCTCTAAATATCTCCATTTTGTTGAGGGGTTCTGGGTGCTGAAAAATTATGGTTAATACCATTATAATTACAAAAATCAGTAAATCCAAGATTTTCAAATTCAGTACAATGATCACTCCTAACACTAGTTATGGAGTAACATTTTTCGTTTTGGATTACTTTTGAAAACGTGATGAATTTTTTTAATGCTTCATATTTAGTACTCAAAAATAGAACCCAAGTATGTCTAGAATAGTCATCTACCAATACAAAACAATATTGTTTTCCACCCAAGCTAACAGTCCTGATTGGCCCAAAAAGATCTATATGGATCAATTATAATACTATACTAGTTGATACATCATTAATGGACTTAAAGGAAGCTCTTTGATGTTTTCCTTTAGCACAAGCATAATAGATTTTATCTTTATCAAGTTTTAGCTTTGGCAATCCTCTTACTAAATCTCCTTGAATTAGTCTTTGTAAAACACTCATGCTAGTGTGTCCTAGTCTCCTATGCCATGACCAACTTTCATGTTCATCCTTAGCAATTAGGCACAAGATAGTCATATTTATTGTATCTAAATGCACCGTGTAAATGTTTCCTATTATATGACCAACAAGCATAATCCGATTAGATGTAATGTCAACAATTTTACAACCATTTATTTCGAATAATACATTGTATCCTTTATCACAAAATTGACTAATATTCAATAGATTACGCTTTAACACATTCACATATAATAATTTTTCTATTTGTATGGAAGAGGTATTACCTATAGTACCTATACCTTCAATGTAACCTTTTGAGTTGTCACCAAAGTTTACCACTCCTCCATATTTGTCGATAAGCTCTATAAACCGGCTCTTGTCTCCGGTCATGTGTCTTGAGCATCCACTATCAAGGAACCATGAATTTGAACTTGTATTTTTCGCCTTGTAGCAATTTTACTTTTCCTACAAACAAAGTTTAATTTTTTATTCTTGGTACTCAATTTCTTTTGGGTCCATATTCATTAGTTTCTAAAATCCTAGTCCGCTTGGGTATCCATTTGTGTAGGATATCCTTATTTTTAGTAGCAATGAGTTCTTTAGGAACCCATATACTTCTAACGATTTTACCATTAGAGGTTCTTTGGGGACCTCTATGATTGTAGTTTTTAAAACGTTTTCTAACAAAGTTGGATTTTGAACATTCTCCATTTTCAAAACATTTTGTTCCAACTTTATTGAAAGAAGGAATAAGATCATCAATTTCTTTTTGATGATCGTCATGAACTCTTGAAAGTAAGTTATGCAAATCAATATTTTTCTTTTCAAAATCTTTGATTTTGATTTGCAATTCTTTAATTTTACTTTCAAGATCATTGTTGGTCTTGGATATGAGATCATTTTCTTTTTTTAATTTTGAAATATCATTTTTGTGTTTCAAAAATAATTTCTCATAATCCAAAGCCAACCCAGTATACTCCTCTACTAACTCATCAAAAGAATAATCTTCGAAATCAAATGAATTAGAGGTTACTTGAGACTCTTCCCCGATGGCCATCAAGCACATGTTTTCTACTTCTTGTTCCTCTTCATTTGATGATGATTCATCATCACTCCAAGTAGCCACGTGTGCCTTGTGCTTCTTCTTGGATTGACCTTTTTTCTTTAATTATGGGCAATCGTATTTGACATGCCTGGGTTTTTTGCATTCATAGCAAATGATCGGGTCCTTCTCATTTGGTTCATTTTTGAAGCCTTTATTTCTTTTTAATTTTCTTCCTCTGTTGGGCTTCATTAATATTCTGAACCGTTTGGGAAATAATGTCATTTCCTCGTCATCGTCATCTTCATCCGAATCACTCTCATCTTTTGTGGATTTGAGAGAAACTCTAGCATTTTTCTTCTTCTCCGTCTCTTTCTTTGTTTCGTCCCTTTTCTCGAGGTCTTCCTCATCTTGAAGCATCATTTCATGTGTAAGGACAAAACCAATTAGCTTATCGAGGGTTAAGAATATTAAGTTTTTAGCCTTGATGATCGTCTTCTTCTTTGATTGCCAAACTTTTGGAAGAGAATAAACTAACTTCCTTACAAGCTTCACGTTTGGAATGATCTCTCCATATGATTTGAGATCATTGAAAATCACGGAAAATCTATTTGTCATAGCTTTGATGTCTTCATCCGGTTTCATCCTGAAAATTTTATAGCTATGAGTTAGAAGACTAATTTTAGATTCTTTTACCTCGTTTGTGGCTTCATGAGTGACTTGTAGTTTATCTCATATCTCCTTGGAGGTTGTATAAGATGAAACTCTCATGTATTCATCTGGTCCAAGAGCACAAAAAATAATATGGACATCCTTTGAGTTGGATGGAACATTCTTGTCTCTCCTTCACTCCACAATCTTGAATGAGTGGAAGGTATGATGTATCCGTATTCTATGATATTCCATGCTCCCATGTCACTTTCTTGAATGAATTACCTCATTCTATTCTTCCAATAAGCATAATTTTCTCCATTGAAGAAAGGAATCTTGTTAACAGGCATTGAATCAAGACCAAAGTCGAAGTTTGAAGTGGAGGCCATTTATGACTTGAATATCGATATAACTCTTCCCGAATCGACTCAAGAGGTGGTTAAAACTTCAAATGAGTGAGGCTCTGATACCAATTGTTGAGTTGATCGATTGACGAATCGGCCAAGAGGGGGTAAATTGGAAATTAAAATTTTGGTGGAAGTTGTTTCAGAAAATAGAAAATATTTGCACAGCGATTTAGAGTGGTTCGACTTTCTAAACCAAAGTATACGTCCACTACCTTAGCTATCCACACTAAGGATTTCCAACAAATTTACTAATTTTTTCTTTCTTTTGAGGATAAAGAGTAACATTATAACTCCCTCAAGAATTATACCCCAAATTCTTGTGAACACTCTCTCTCAAAGAAAAATACACAAATTTGCAAACTTACAGAAAAACCTCTCAAGGCAAGATGTTTGCACAATTCTAGAACACAGAAAGAACACTCAAGGATGAATACAATTGAGTACAAATGGTGTTCTTGAAAGCAAAATGAATATTGAATGAAAAATAAGCTTGAATTGCTCAAACTTGATGTTTAAGGCTCTCTTTGATTCTCTCTCAATTCTTGTTGATCAATGGCTTCAGAACTTGTTTATATACACCTTGGATTGATTCTAGCCATTGGGAATCATTTGGGTGATGTTAGAGTCGTTAGCAGTGTAAAATTCAAATATTTTGACCGTTAAATGACTAGGGGTATCGGTACCCATTGGGCATTATGTTTTTTTCGGAGCCAAAATCGGCATAGGGGTATCAGTACCTCCCTATTTAAAACTTATTTTTGGCTCGATTAAGGCTCGAAATACTTTGTAAAAATTGTTTTAAAAATATTTTAAGATTGAAACAAAATTTTACTCTTAAGTAAGGATTGAAATTGACATTCGAAAAACTTAGAGTAATATTTTGATATTCGAATAATTTAATCGAATATATAATTTAAAATATAAAATCTTAAAATTCATTAACACTTAATTTGTTATATCGAAACATCAAAATGTTTTCAACACACCATTTCTTTGAGTTCTTTTTTTCTTCTAACAATGATCTCCAAAGCAATGAAATTGGTAGCAAATCTAGTAGTCCCTGGCCGTAAAAGTTCTATACCGTTGGTATACCTCTTCATATAATCAATTGTCCATGTATGATTGTATATGAAAGAAGTGATCCATTTTTCTTGATCTAAGACATTTTCACACTTTTTTTGTTACCAATTTCTTCCAAAATAAGATCCAAACAATGAGCAGAACATGCTGACCAATACATGTGCCTTCTATTTTGCATCAACATCTTACCACCGGCTTTGATTGTTACTTCATTATCTGTAACAAATTGAACAATAAAATTTTCACCAATTTCATCCACCATTTTTTCCATTATATCAAAATAATACTCAGCAGTACGATAGGTGATATTGCTAGCAGCAATTGATTTTCTAAAGATGGTATCTCTTGGACTATAAATCAAGAAATTTATTATATGTTGATTTCTAGTCCCTTTCCACCTATCACACATGATGGTCACACTTCTTTCTTCCCAAATAGACTTAAACTCTTTCACCCGTTCTTGTATTTCTCTGAACTCTTCTTCCAAATACACTCCTGTCACCTCATAAGTTGAAGGACCCCTAACTGATTTTCCAACTTCAACTGCAACTTGAAGTATGGGTTGTAGAAATGGTAACTCTACAATTCTTGTTGGTAAAGCTTCATGCAATATTAATTTTGAAATTGCTTTTCCTAGCTTTACTTTTGCATTTTTCAAAAAGCTTGCAGCGAGTTTTGGTTGCTTCGAACTCTTTTGATTTTTCGAGAATGGGATCCATATTTGCCAATCTAGCTCCAGGAAAGTCAGAATTACTCCACTAATGTTCACTCCCACTTCTTTTAGAATCAATGGTACTGAATGATCTTCTGAATTCTCGAGATCCAGAAGTACTACCTCCCCCAAGTACATTAACTGAATCTTCACCAGTTCTTGCTCTTCGACGTTGTATTTCTTTCCATTCCATTTTGAATCTTATACTTTCTTGTCTTGCAATAGTCAACTCTTCATCCTCGGAATCATTATTATCATAATTTCCATGATCTCCTAATATTATTATTTCCTCTAATTCTTCTTTCTTCTTCTGCTTCAAAGCTTTTTAATTGTGAAATTCATGTAGTTGTTGAGGAATGTTTTTTCTAACTTCGGCCGAGACATTTGGCCAAGGTGCTACATTCCCTTTTTTTGCAGGCAAATGCTCTTTCAATCTCGTTATTCCTCCTTTAATAACTTTATCACAAAATTCGCATCTAACATTATTACGATGACCATCAACAGGTTCTCCCCACCTCAAACCATAATCATCACTAGGAGCTTCACCTTCTTTACTTTTTGAACGTGACATTTTTTCTTATACAAGCACATAAACTAATTTGATAGAAAGGCTTAATGACCAATTGGACATTCTTTATATATTTTTAAACAAATAAAATAAATTTATAACTAACTCCAAAAGATATAATAATTTCATAACAATCCTATAATAATCCTAAATTCAACTAATAAGATAAATTTAATTTTTAAACTAAATAATAACCAAAACAATGATAATATAACTTACTTGTTTCACTTCAATGTTGAGTTAAGATGAACCACGAACAAGACTTGAAGTTGGAATGAAAGGGGAAAAATTGATCTCTTAAAATGGTGGAGAAAAAAATAATTTTTTTGAAGAACATGTCTCTTGAAAATGTGGAGAAGATGAAGATGAAAGGTTTACACTTTGAAACTAAAGTTTCTCGGCTTCATCCCATTGACTTCTTTACTTCTTACTTTGGTTGTGAATTTTTTTAATATTTTGATTTTTAAATTCATTTTTTTCAATTATTTTTAACACTTCCAAACAAATTCTCTACTATTTTCTTTAGTACTTTCTTACACACCTACATCATCTACTACATACTTTACTACTTTTACTTGCACTTTGAAACTAGAGTTTCTATGCTTCCTCCCGTTGTCTTCTTTACTTCTTACTTTGATTGTGAAATTTTTAATATTTTGATTTTTAAATTCATCTTTTTCAATTATTTTAACACTTCAAAAAATTTATCTACTATTTACTTTAGTACTTTCTTACACACCTACATCATCTACTACATGCTTTACTACTTTTACTTACACCTTTTTTTGTCAAATTTATTTGTCCAAGAATCATATATATAATTTTCTTTATAATACTATTTTTTATTTACATGTATTTTTTATTTTATATTATTTTGTATTATGAATAGGTACATCAATCCAACCAAACGTTCTAGTTTTTATGGCTGAGCAATCCATTATATATATATAGAATAAGAAGAAATATTTTTGTTACTTCTTTAAATTCAATTTAAAAATATTGTATCATAAAATGAAATTTTCTTTTATGTAAAAGTTTTATAATAATAAATAAACATAAAATTATGATATTTTATGTTAATTTAAGAATTTAATTTAAAATTAATTCAATCAATTTTAACTATGAGAAATAATTCAATTTAAAGAAAAATTGGTTTAATTTTAAAATAACGTGAATAAATAATTTAAATAATTCATATTTAATTTACTAGTTTTAAACATAACTATTACAATATTACTAATGATATATATTTATAATCCATTTTTAAGGATTAAATGAAAATATTTCATCTATGTAGTTTTATATTTCGGATAATTTAAAAGTTTGTTGCAGTATTGTGGCGTTGTGGTACAATTTATAACTTTTTGCAGTGTTACCAAACGGTTTTAGACCGCAACAGTTGTGATACGGTTTTTATCGCCTTGCACTGATATTGCATCGCGGTGACCTTCAAAATCGTTACGATGCGGCCGTTACACTGCGTTGCAGTCGCAATTTAGTGCCATGCTATGTGCATCAAGGTTGGAGTTAAAACCTCAAGAATCCAAATGTTGCCAACGAACTCCAAGATGTTATCATGGGAAGCTTATGATGAAGACATTTCTTCTCTAGGGGTAAGTTAAACTATCACGGCTCTTGGACTCTTGGATCAGATTAATGTCATGAGAGATAATAGTGACTACATGTGGTACACAACCAGGTAGGCATTGTATTTTTTATACACTTGAGATTTAATATTTAGTTTAAATCGGTCAAGGCAACCGGCTCATAAAATGTTTTTTCTTGATTAAATTTCATTCCAGTGTTGACATTAGTCCATCAGAATCGTTTATAAGAGTATGAAAACCCACTCTCAATGTCTTCATCAATGGACAGTTCTCAGGTTGGTTCTAGATTTACTCATCAAGTAAAATAGTTAACCTACATTACATACAAAGAGCAATGTACTATTATATCTTCATAAGTCATACTGAGGTGTAAGATACATTTATAGGTCTGCATATGGAACTATGGAAGACGGGGCATTCGCATACACAGGACCAGCGGACCTACATGCCGGAACAAATCGCATTGCACTTCTCAGTGTAGCTGTTGGATTGCAGGTTAGTTGCTCGATGTTGAGAGAGTTCAACACTCTCGTATTTGACAAGAAGAGATTTAGAAAATGATAATACTTTTTCATTTCTTTCATTAATCACATACACTCCTTATAGCATTCAAGATTACAAGATCTTATCAAGATTACAAGAACTCAAATAATTGTAACTGCTCTAACAAGACTCAAAACTGATTAACAACATTAACTGTTGCATCTACAGAGGCTGCATCCTGTTGCACTCGTGGCTCTAACAGCTCGTATATGCTAGCCATTGATCAATCACGTACGAACACATCAGCATGTTTCCTCAACATGCAACGTGCTCCTTTAACATACTTCAACATTCTCCCTACTTTCTCTCTTATCCTTGTCCTCAGCACAGTTTCACACACAGCTTGGCACGAAACTCTTCAAAAGCATTTCAAGCTAAAGGCTTAGTTAACCCATCAGCTATCTGATGAGCACCAGGAACATAATTTACTCTCATCAGCTTGGCTGTAACCTTATCGTGTACAAAATGTATGTCAAGGTCAACGTGTTTGGTGTGCGCATGATACACATGATTCGCTCTAAGAGCTACATCACTGGTGTTGTCGCACCATATGATGGGTTCCTCTTTCTAACAGACACCAAGCTCAGTCAGCAAGGCTCCAATCCACACCACATCTGTAGCAGTGTCCACTACGCTCTTGTACTCGGCCTCCATGGTTGATCGCGACACAAATTTTTTTTTTTGAACTCCAGGCTACCAAGTTATTGCCAACAAACACGCTATGTCCAGAAACTGACCTCCTATCATCGAGGTTGCCACCCCAATCTGCATCTGCAAAGGCAACCACCTTCACACCCGATCCTATAGTAGTGAACACCAACCCGAAATTCACCGTGCCAACCAAGTATCGCATGATTCGTTTAACTACAGCCATATGCGATTGTCGTGGAGCATGTGAACTAGCTTTCTCAAGGAGTTCCATGATGAACTTCTTTTGTAACAATGTTAGGTAGTCATTGGTTCTTTTAACCTCAATTCCCAGAAAGTACGAGAGCTACCCCAAGTCCTTTAGTGAGAACTTATCACTCAGTAGTCGAACAACTTCATCGACTCTAGCACTCAAGTGACTAGTGATGATGATATCATCAACATAAACTAGTAGGTACACATAGTGTAGGCCCTTCTTCTTAATAAACAGAGATACATCAGCTCTTGATTCTCTGAACCCTATGCTCAACAAGCTATCTCGTAATTTGGTATGCCAAGTCCTGGTGCTTATCTCAAACCATACAGTGCCTTTTTTCAGACAGCACACCTGTTTACTTCCATCAGAGGCATTTTGTTCGTAGCCTTATGGCTGCTGCATGAATACCACCTCCTGAAGGTCACCATTCAGGAAGGCATTATTCATATCAACCTTCTTTAAGGTTTAGTTGTTCGTTACAGCCAATGACATGATGACATTCAGCGTGTTGAACCTAACTACGGGGCTAAAAGTATCCTTGAAATCATGGTCTGGAATCTGGGAGAAAACTTTAGCCACCAACCGTGCTTTGTAACGGTGAACAGTGTCATCAGGGTTCCTCTTGACCTTGAATAGCCATTTGCATCCTATCACCTTCCTACCTTCTGGCAGTTTCGTTAACTCCCAAGTGCCATTGCGTTGTAAAGCATTATACTCTTCAAAAACTGTTGTCTTTCAATATGGTGAATGAAGTGCTTCGTGTACACTACATGGAACATCATCATCTGTAGCTCCTAGGTATATTTTGGGTTTAAAAATCCCACTCTTGCTCCAAGTCATCATCGGATGATTATTGACCCGAACGACCTCATTTTTAGCTTCTTAATTTATGGTCTAGCTATGCACATCTTGTTCCTCTATGTCAGTGCCATCATTAATGGACGAGCTATGGGCATTTTGTTCTGAGTGTACTTCATGCTGATGATCTTCAAGAGTATCAATTGTAGGAACTTTAGGAGCAAACTCAGTTCGCACCACATCACGACTGGCAGTTGTACCTTGTAGGTTGCTCGTCGGTCTGTTGCTGCTAGCACTTGGTGACAACCTGTTACTATCATGTCGTTAAGGCTTAAAATTTGCAACATCAGTGACTAGTTTAAGTGACTGAGATGTCTGCCCAATTAAAGCTGCTACAGGAGTTCCAGCAGAGTTTCCTGCAAAAGGAAATATGTTTTCATTAAATATCACATGTTTGGAAGTGTAAACACGCCCATTGCTTGTTAAGCACTGAAATCCTTTGTGTTGCGAGCTGTATCCTAAGAATGTACACAGCTGGGATCTAAACTCGAGCTTGTGCTGAAGAAATAGCCTTAAATGCATAAAACACCTACATCCAAACACCCGTAGTCTACTAGAGTATGGTATTTTCCCATGAAGCATCTTAAATGGAGATTTGTCTAGAAGCACCTTTGATGGCAGTTTGTTAACAAGGTGCATTTTGTTTTGAATAGAATAAGGCCAGAATTTAATAGGCATGCAGGCTTGTGCAAGCAATACTAAAGCCATCTCAACTAGGTGTCTATGGTTTCGTTCCACTAGTCCATTCTGCTCGGACGTATGGGGACAAGTGAGACGATGAGTGACTCTAACTTTGCTTAATTCCTCAGTCAGAGGACGAAACTCACCTCTCTAATCAGTTTGGATAGCTTTGATTGTTCCACCGAATTGCGTAGCAACCAGCTTCTTAAATAAGCGAAAAGCAAATAAGGCTTCATCTTTTTTTCTTAGCAGATACAACCACGTGAAACGTGTGGCAGCATCAACAAAGGAGATATAAATCCTGAAGCCATTAGATGATACGTGTGGAGGTCCCCACAGATTAGAATACACGAGCTCGAATGGTTTATTGTAAACACTGTCCGAGCGAGTGAATGTTAACTTGTGGCTTTTACAAAGATGATAAGCAATGCATTTCTTATTAACATCATCAAGTGTTTTTACATTGATTTGTTTACAAATTTTAGCAAATGTATCAAAAGTTGGATGACCCAGTCTTCTGTGCTAGATTTCTGAGGCTATGGGGGAAGCTATAGCAGTCTGTGCTTCAACCAAACCATCTTTGCATCGAGTTCCACTTACTTTGAAGGTGTACAATCCATTGCACTCTTCTCCTGCAAAATTGTCTTGGAGGCTTCATCTCGAACATAACAAGTTTTGGCATGAAATTCTAGGAATACACTGTTATCCCTAGCAATCTTTGAAACAGAAAGCAAGTTATTTGTTATTGAAGGAACATGCAGAATATTACTTAAGGCCAAGGTTCTAGAAGAAGCATGTAGTTCAGCTTTACAAACTAAATGGACTGGTAGATAGTCACCACTTCCTACCATCAGCTTACCAGGGATGTTAAAAGCCGAGTGAGGAGTGATCGAGGCTGCATTGGAGGTGACATGGTGTGTTGCATCGAAGTCAATTACCCACTGGTCTTGGCCAACAGACGTCGCATGTGCTTGGCTTTTCACAACACTCTTATTATCATCATGATGCGTGCTGCTATGGTTACAACAAGCACAAGCACTTTTATTATTTCCATTTATAGTATAGTACGCTTTTGAGGATTCAAGGCCAGATACATGATCATCAATTGATATGCCAGAAAAATCCTCATCAAATCTGTGCCAACATTGGCTGACAAGATAACCAATCTTGCCGCATAGATAGCACTAAACTCTAGGTCGTATTTTACCTCTGCCACGAAATCTCCAACGCGTGTAGGATGAGTGATTAGAGCGAGACTACTACTTTTCTCAGTTCTTATAAGAGTCAACCTCACCCTTGCCTTGTGCAAGATTAGCACTGACAGGTAGAGAATCGGGTTGGCAGTCGAACCCTTCAAGTTGACTTTCAGCATCAACAACCATCGTTCATATCTTATCAAGAGACAACATGTCACGCATGACAGCTATAACTGTAATGAAGGGTTGATATTCCCTTGTGAGGCCTTTGAGAATACTTGTAACATGCTTAAATATGGATACAAGACTTCCACATGAGCTCAAGGCATCAATAATCTCTTTCACCCTTGTGAGATAAGTTCTCATGCTGTTTTTTCCTTTCTTGAGGGATTGGAGCTTGTAATGCAAGCTCATGACGGTAGTGGCAGAGCGATTTGCAAAGAACTGCATGACTTTATTCCACACCTGGGCAGATGTCTCAGCACCAACGAATGTTGAGAGCAACCAAGATGCCAACGCACTATCTTGAGCCAAGAACTCTTCATGTTCTTCATTGACAGCTGCAACTCCATCGTCACCAACCACTGTTTCTGAAGGTGGCAGTATTGTACCATTAAGAATTCTTTCAAGGCGATGGCTCCTTACTATGAGTAGGACTTGTTGCTTCCATAGTAGGAAGTTGGTTTCATCCAGGACAATGTTCACCCTTTTGTTGGTGAACACTTTAGTGTTTCTTGACGAGAACTCCATTGATGTGGTTATCGATGAGATGTTGTGATCCATAGTAATATGAACAGCGAAAGCATACCCTAGGACGTAGTAGCGAATGATACCATGTTGAGAGAGCTCAACACTCGTATTTGACAAGAAAAGATTTAGAAAATAATAATACTTTTTCACTTCTTTCATTAATCATATACACTCCTTATATAGCAATCAAGATTACTAGATCTTATCAAGATTACAAGAACTTAACTAATTGTAACTGCTCTAACAAGACTCAAAATTGATTAACAACATTAACTGCTGCATCTACAGAGGTTGTAGCCTGTTGCACTCGTGGCTCTAACAGCTCGTGTATGCTATCCATTGATCAATCACGTACGAACACATCATCATGCTTCCTCAACATGCAACGTGTTCCTTTAGCATACACATACATTTATAGGTCTGCATATGGAACTAGGGAAGACTGGGCATTCACATACACAGGACCAGTAGACCTACATGCCAGAACAAATCGCATTGCACTTCTCAGTGTAGCTGTTGGATTGCAGATTAGTTGCTCGGCCATTTGTATGCGGATACAACTATTATCTATCACATAATTCGGACTATATATTCATTTACATTCGGGTTATAGCAAAACTTTAAACTCAATATACTATATAGTAAAGTTTCACAATTATTGGCTCAAATTTATGTTGGTGTGAAGAATGTTGGACTGCACTACGATACATGGAAAATTGGAATCCAAGGTGTTTCGTTGCACTGCCTTGACCAACGAAAGAAAGACTTAACGTGGTAGAAATGGTCATACTAGGTTTGACAACTATCTGCCTATTTCAATGATGCATTATGAATTCCATAACAAGTTATTTTAGCTTAGAGAATTACTCTCGAACATGTTTGATGTGATCCAATTCAGCATCATGTATACCATGGCTATTCCACCCTTACAAGGGAAGAAACTTTCTAACTTTACACATATATATATGTTTATTTCAAATGTTATAATATAGTTATTTTCATACATATAATATCTATGGTTTTTATAATAACTTAATCATTAATATATGAGATATAAGTTATTATATACTATAGTTCACATTTTTATATTATACATTATATAAGTTCATATACTTAGTTTATTTCTTTATGTTATGCATGTAGGCACATTCGGCCATTACTTAGGAGCTACATTGGAGCTAAATAGAGCATGCAACAGGAAGGATACTTACACGGGAACGATTAAGAAAGCATAAGGAGCAAATTGATGAAAAGTGGTCTAGAAGCCGTGAGCTCATAGTTGGATTGAGCTGAAGATTTGAGCTACAAGATGACCTCATTTCACCTGGGGAAATCGTACCTTTTCGCGAATAGTTGCCACCTCAAGAGGTACCTTTTCACAAGGAGCTGCCACAATGTTCACCATGCTACAAGTCGCCTATGGCCAGCTCACCTTTAGTTCATTCACACCATGAGTAGCTCAAACATAAAGGGTTACCTTTCTCAAACATTGTGACCTTTCATGAATGTTGATGCCCATGAAGATGCCTTTACATCTAAGAGCATGCTGGTGAAGACCTTGTAATCATTGGAGGCTTAAATCACCATGGGACATGATATAAAGCTTCATACATATTCATCTAAAACACATGCTATGCACATGAGAGCATTTGGCGCCAAGATGAGGAGGCACGTCACCATTCAGCCAAAGAGAAGCAAATGGCACCAAGATGAACAAGCATGCCCATTCGGCCAAGGGATATGCCTTCCCATCCTTAGCCGAATCATCAAGACCCTTTATGAAGGGATAGTCGAACCAACACTAAGCCTATAGACTTGTTCTTTCATTTTAAAGCATTATGTATCTTCATAAAGTCATGTATCTAGCCGAAACATCATGTAACCATTCGGCCAAGCCCTCTCATTTCTTATAAATAGAGTGGCTTGCCATCATTTGTACTTATCTCATCTCATATATAAAAATTACTCTTGTGAGTTATTTCTCTTCAAAGTTCTTTGTGAACTTTATCGATTAAACAAGTATAATTCCTATACTTGTGGCGTCATTCCTTCCATCATGATTCCTAAATTCCTAGATTAATATCTAGTGGGTTGAAGACACTATCACCACCCCTCAAACAAGTTTACGAAGACTGGGATTGTGTTCCTTAGCATTATTTCTTCTTTGGCGTGTTTGAGATACAACAACAAACACTATCTCCATTTCATCATCAACACCATCATCTTCATCCATCAGCACCATCAATTCCGCAACCATCTCTATCTTTTATTTATTTTATTTCATTCCTTATCTTTATCATTTCATTAATCTTCTTTTATTAATCATTTTCCTTTTCTTATCTATGTTGCAGCCAAGCTTATAATTCAAGGACATCAGTGCTTGTCAATCCTAGATCGGGACACAATAAGGCTATCTACTCTCTTCTCCCAAAGCATGTAGATCACCTTACATCAAGCGGTAATCAGAGCATAGTTGAATTGACAACAAAATTGTCATTGGCGTGCAAAGCAAAAAGAACTTCAACAGAGAAAAGACTCCTTCAACAAAATTGGAGTGCAAAAAAGTAAAGACAAAAAGAAGAAAAAAATCAGAAAAAAAGAAAAGAAAAGAAAAGAAAAAGAAATTCAAAAGGAGAAAGCAAGCCAAGGAAAAGTGCTCTACCATTATAAGAACATCAAAGAGGACAAACTATACTAAGAGAAGATAACCTTATTGTTTCTTGAGAAAGGTTGCAGTAAGTGTTGTTTCTTAAATTGTAAGTCACCTCTTCCATTTTCAATCCTTTCATTTTCTTTGTCTTCAACCATTTCCTTCTTTTAATACCTTGAATCCTTTCTTCTACCTTTCCATTTCTTATATTCTTCCTACCCTAACCTTATTTGCAGCCGACGCACACAAGGAAAGAATTAACTTGTTATAATCTTGAGTAAGTTCCTCAAAGGACTTAGCAAGAGAAATTGAGTGGAAAAATGCTATTGAGAGAGTGAGATCAGAAGGGGAATTGTTAAAAGCCATAATTATATTCCCGAGAGTAAACACGAGTGTTGAGTGGAGTGATCTTATATTATTTCTTTGGAGTGAATTTTGATAGGCTTTGTGAGTGTGCTGATAAGGTTTATTTTTTTGTTTATCTACTAACCATGTCTCAAAGTCCTAAAGGAAATGCAGGTCAACCCAATTTGCAAATGCAAGCATTGATTGGAGAAATGATGAGAATGTTTCGAACAGAAATTGATGTTCTCCATGAGAAACTAGACCAAAGACAAGATCAACCATAAACTCAGAAGAATGATACTCCTCGGAGGCAACAACCTCTTTCAGAAGTTGATGTCTTAAACAATTATGATGAAGAAGAACCATCATTGATACATGGACCTAGGCGTGCTAATGTTGATGATAACATGAGAAACATAAAAATCAAGATTCCTCAATTTCAAGGAAAAACTGATCCGGAAGCATATCTTGAATGGGAAAGCAAGGTGGAACATGTTTTCAGTTGCCATAACTATTCGAAACTCAAGAAAGTAAGATTGGCAGCCATGGAGTTTATCGATTATGCTTTGATATGGTGGGATCAACTTATTATTACCCGGAGGAGGAATGGAGAGAGAGCAATCTCAACATGGCTCGAAATGAAAGGTATCATGCGTAAACATTTTATTCCTACATTATCACCGAGACATGTTTCAGAAATTGTAGAACTTGAAACAAGGCCAACGGAGTGTAGAGGATTATTATAAGGAAATGGAAGTAGCAATTATTCGAGTTAATACTGAGGAGGATCGTGAAGCGACCATGGCCAGAATTCTTATCGGACTCAATCCCGAGATTTCCAACACACTAGAGTTGTACCATTACATAGAACTTGATGAAATGGTGTAAATGGCTATGAAAATAGAGAGGCAATAACGGAGAAGATCTATATCTCGCACTACCATGCCTTCGAGATAGAGTCCTAAAAATTTGAAGAAGTCTACTCCTACTCCTATCAAGGAAAAGGCCGAATCCTCAAATGCTTCCCAACTCAGCAAGGATAATCGAGGAAAAGAGATCCCTGAACGATCAAGAGACATCCGTTGCTTTAAATGTCTTGGAAGGGGGCATGTATCCACACAATGTCCCAACCGAAACACCATGCTACTACTTGGAAATGGTGAGATTGAATCAGACCATGAAGAAGAAGAAGCGCCCCCGCCACCAACAGAAGTTGAAGAAGAAGCGGAAATTGGTGCTCCAGTGGAAGGTGAAGCCCTAGTGGTCAAAAGAAGTCTAAGTGCTCAAGTGGTAGAGGATAATGCACAACGGGAAAACATCTTTCATACCCGCTGCCATGTGAATGAAAAGGTGTGTTTCATGATCATAGACGGTGGAAGTTGTACCAATGTGGCAAGTACCATTATGGTGGAGAAATTGGGATTAAAAAAGTTGAAGCATCCAAATCCCTACAAATTACAATGGATAAATGAATGAAGAGAACTTAATGTCAACAAACAGGTGATGGTTCATTTCTCCATTGGTAAGTACAAGGACGAGGTTATGTATGATGTTGTTCCTATGCATGCTAGCCATTTACTCCTTGGAAGACCATGGCAATATGATAAGAGGACCATTCATGATTGTTTTACCAATCAGTATTCATTCAACCATGGAGGGAAGAATATCATCCTAACACTCTTGACGCCTAAACAAGTCCAAATTAATCAAATAAAGATGAAACAAAGTGTTGAGGCCATGAGGAAAGGAAAATCGAAGTTAATCAAGGAGGAAACCAGCCCAAAAACAAGTGCTTATACATGTAAGTGCTTGTTACAAAGATGTCTATTGACAAGATGCAAAGTTAATGATGATTTTTCTAACCTTAACAATTCAGGATTTTCCTTTGATTTGCAGGATGATCCAAACGACACAATCTATCAATTTGGTGAACTAAAGGAAGTGACTTTTCAAGAGCCAACAAGTGCGACTATTGAAGAGCAAAGAGTGGTAATTCTTCATCCAAAGGATGTGATCCTTCAAGAATCAAGAGTTATGCCTAATGAAAACCAAAAGGAAGTGATTCTTCATCAAAAGGGCGTGACTTATGAGGACATCACCATTCCAAGAGTCATCACCTTTCATGAATCAATGCATCTATCTATGGAAGAAAAAAGGGGCATGATTTTTGTAATACAAAAGGGCACCAACATTCAAAGCCAAATGTCTTCAATAGACATGAACTTTGAACCTACATTTTTCAGGAAGTATTTCTCAACTTTAATGTTGTTCGATCCCATTTTTACTAATGAAAGTTTTCTTTTCAGAACAAGAACTTTCAAAGCATTCTTTCAAAATATATGAACCTTTTCATAAAGGTACTTATTGAATGGAAGGACTCAAGGAAAAGAAGATCTTTCGATTTGAGGACAAATCGATTAAAAGAACGGGAGGATGATGTGATCCAATTCAGCATCACCCTTGCAATGGAAGAAACTTTCTAACTTTACACATATATATGTTTATTTCAAATGCTATAATATAGTTATTTTCATACATATAATATCTAATAACTTAATCATTAATATGTGATATATAAGTTATTATATACTATAGTTCACATTCTTATATTATACATTATATAAGTTCATATACTTAGTTTATTTCTTTATGTTATGCATGTAGGCACATTCAGCCAATACTTGGGAGCTACATTGGAGCTAAATGGAGCATGCAACAACAAGGATACTTACATGGGAACGATTAAGAGAGCATAAGGAGAACCACCACTTAGGACACTTCAAATATGTCCTAAGTCAAAATTTATGAAATCGTACCTTTTCGCGAATAGTTTCCACCTCAAGAGGTACCTTTTCACAAGGAGCTGCCACAATGTTCACCATGCTACAAGTCGCCTATGGCCAGCTCACCTTTAGCTCATTCACACCATGAGTAGCTCAAACATGAAGGGTTACCTTTCTCAAACATTGTGACCTTTCATGAATGTTGCTGCCCATGAAGATGCCTTTACATCTAAGAGCATGTTGGTGATGACCTTGTAATCATTGGAGGCTTAACTCACCATGGGACATGATATAAAACTTCATACATATTCGACCACAACACATGCTATGCACATGAGAGCATTTGGCGCCAACATGAGGAGGCACATCACCATTCGGCCAAAGAGAAGCAAATGGCGCCAAGATGAACAAGCATGCCCATTCGGCCAAGGGAGATGCCTTCCAATCCTTAGCCGAATCATCAAGACCCTTTATGAAGGGATAGCCGAACTAACACCAAGCCTATAGACATATTCTTTCATTTTAAAGCATTATGTATCTTAATAAAGTCATGTATCTAGCCGAAACATCATGTAACCATTCGGCCAAGCCCTCTCATTTCCTATAAATAGAGTGGCTTGCCATCATTTGTACTCATCTCATCTCATATGTAAAAATTACTCTTGTGATTTATTTCTCTTCAAAGTTCTTTGTGAACTTTATCGATTAAACAAGTATAATTCCTATATTTGTGGCGTTATTCCTTCCATCCTGATTCCTAAATTCCTAAATTAATATCTAGTGGGTTGAAGACACTATCACCACCCCTCAAACAAGTTTGTGAAGACTGGGATTGTGCTCCTTAGCATTATTTCTTCTTTGGCGTGTTTGAGATACAACAACAACACCATCTCCATTTTATCATCAACACCATCATCTTCATCCATCAAGACCATCAATTCCGCATCCATCTCTATCCTTTATTTATTTCATTTCATTCCTTATCTTTATCATTTCATTAATCTTCCTTTATTAATCATTTTCCTTTTTTTATCTATGTTGCAGCCAAGCTTATAATTCAAGGACACCAGTACTTGTCAATCCTAGATCGGGATACAATAAGGCTATCTACTCTCTTCTCCCAAAGCGTGTTTCAATGATGCATTATGAATTCCATAACAAGTTATTTTAGCTTAGAGAATTACTCTCAAACAGGTTGGCCTAAAAGGAGAATCAATGAATTTGGTCTTCCCAAAGGGACTCTCAGCTGTTGAATGGATTCGAGGTTCACTAGCTGCACGGAGCCGGCAGTCTATGACATGGTACAAGGTAAAAAAGCCGAAGGGGTTTATTTTTTTATTTGTTTTATTTTCGTGAGAAGCTAAATCATGGCTTGGATATTGTAGGCATATTTAAATGCCCCGGGAGGCAATGAAACGTTGGCTTTGGATATGCGGGGTATGGGAAAGGGTCAAGTATGGATCAACGGACAGAGCTTAGGAAGATATTGGATGGCTTATGCAAAGGGTGAATGCAGTACTTGCAGTTACTTGGGGACGTTCCGACCTACATAGTGCCAAAGTTGTGGCCAGCCAACCCAAAGATGGTATTACATCATTCTTAAACTCCATAAATGACTATGCCTAGCATAAAATACTATCCTACTTGAATCCTCCTAAACTCGTCGTTCTTGTCTGAATATTTTAGGTACCACGTCCCGAGATCATGGCTATAGCCAACACGAAATTTGTTGGTAGTCTTTCAAGAACTAGGTTGGAGATGAATAAAAAATCTCTCTTGTGAGGAGATAGGTTTTATAAACATTAACTGGACAAAATCACAAGTGAGAAAGCTGTGAAGAATAGGGATATGAATGGAGAAAACATTCCAGTTTCACTGTCTAGATTTTATTTAACTATTGTTTAACTGTGTTGCTTGGGCAGCCAACGCCAAATTCACCATGTACGAACACTGTGTAAAGAAATGGGTGAAAGCTAGTCCGAGTTCGAAATCCCATTTTTTGGCCACCATGTTCTCAAAACGCAAAACTAGTAACTGTATCGTTCAGCATTGATTTCAATAAATGAATCAATATTGTTTCCAGATTTTTTTTTCCATTGTTTGGGAAGTTGAGCGTAGAGCACTTGATTCTAAGCCCATAAAATAAAGAAGGATTTTAATCTAGTATTTGATACCATACAGATACAAGGGCAGAAGCAAACAGTGGATACACACAAACACAAACTTAACCACAATCACATAGCATCTGTTAAAAGATGGATATTTATGGAACTCTAGTATCAGAAACAAGTTCAATCTTGAAGCAGTAGAATTGAGCTTCTATTTCATATTTTAAGCATCGAGTTCAGCGGAGTGCATGGCTATTTTCTGCTCGATTTCATCTTTCCTTGACCCCACAGTTGTGTCAACTATATTGCTTCCTTTGAGATAAATTAAAGTTGGCCAGTCTGTTATAAAACAAAACCATAAATTGGTGAATAAAGGAAATAGCTACCTCTACCATCCTCTGCTTCAGTCAAGTTTAAACAAATCATAAAAGCTAAATTCACAGTGGCGAAGGCTGAAGACACGATACCTTCAATTCATCCACATCCACCTTCAACACAATGAGATTGGGCAGCTTCTTGGCAAGTCTGCCAAGACTGGTGCAATAAAACGACATGGCCCGCACCATGAAGCTGTGAAATCCACCACCACCTATCCAACAAAATCTTTGCTTAAGCATAATCAAGCTTTTCAAATATCATGGGGAAAAAGAAAAGACCAAAACATGATGGACTGATGAACTGGAACAAAAAAAAGCATATCCATGAAACAAAGATTTTTACCAGTTTGTTGGACTCCTTTGCTAACCGAAACTGCTGATCTCATGAATCAACACTGTGACAGCTGATTACTTGTCCCTCTGCCGCCATGCTTTTCACTTCGATTCTATCCTGTCAAACGGAGAAGCAGATAAAACAGCAGAAGCAGGTAGGTACTTTTCTTTGCTCCTTGAATTCCACGAAACAATTCCACTATATAGGGTAGTTTAGAATCCTGTTACGAGAATGTCATTGGTAAATGTCATTACGAAACACGTGGCGGCGATTTCTCATACGTCAGTGACGCAATCTTTTGCAGGTCAACGGCCAAAATAGAAATAGTTTCATGTTTTCCGTTAGGAAGAGGACACGTTGCAGGGGATGACGGTATTGAAATTTGCATTTACATCATAGAAATATAACGTCTCACATCATTTTTACCTAAATATCACCCATAAAAATATTTTTTATATTAACATTTTCTTCGACGAGACGAATTCGCTAATTTTTTTATATCAAATTATAATTAAAGTTTATAATTGCAAACGTAAATTAAACATGACATTTTATTATAATTATTAACATAAAAAATTAATTACTTAAGATTATATAAATTTTATTTAAGACCACTAATAAAATATAAATCATAATCGATTGATATGAAAAATTTATCAACGAACGTAAATCGTGTATCTAAATCTAATCAAGGGTTTAAAACAAAGAAGATAAACATAAAAATAAATTAGTGTTATCTTGATCAGTTATGACGATGTCAAATCCAATCTTAAGAGAAAGAATAAATAAAAATAACGTTCAAAAAAAGTACAGAGAAACATGTCATGAAGTCAAAAGAAAATGTATCATAAAAACAGAGAAAATGTCTCATAAAGACAAAATTATTAAAAATTAGAAAAAACAAAGATATGATATAACAAAATAAAAGAAAAACAATGAATATCGACGGTTGACAACTAACCCTAAAGTTAATGTCGTCGTCGATCACAAAGATAAAGAAAAAAAAGAATTAACCAAAAAGAAAGAAAATTAAGGTTGAAAATTCTTATATTTTTTTAAAATTAAAATTTTAAATATTATAATATGATTATAAAATATTATATATATATATACTTTTTAATATAAATAAATTTATGTATATCTAAGTATAAAATTACTCAAATCTAAATTATATAAGAAAGATAATATTTTTTTATCAATGAATCATTTTTTAATAAAAATACCAGCTAGGGGTGTTCATTAGGTTAAAAAAGTGGCCGACCGAACCGAATTACCATTAACCGAATTAACCGAACTTTTTTCTTTAACCGTTAATCGAACCGAATAAATTTATGTTAATCCGGTTAATTTTCGAATTAGACGAAATGTTTTAAAATTTTCTAATTTATATAAAAATTGAATATTTTTTAATTCAAAAAATAATTTTCAATTAATTTAAATAATATATAATAATTATAAATTAAAAAATTTATATGGATTTTTTTAATTAATTAATATTGATTTAGGTTTAAAAGCTATTGGATCTTAAATTATTAATTGGGTTTTAAATTGTTTGGGCTGAGCTCATATGTTATATATAATATATTTAATATTTAAAAATTTAATTTCGGTTAATTAATCGATTTCAAAACCGAATTAACCGTTAATCGAATTCTAAAATATTTATTAATCGTTTCCTGATCAAACTAATTCGATTCATTCGATTAATTCGGTTAAAACCGAAAACTGAACACTCCTAATACCAACCACTTTATTGAAAGGATCAAACATCAATAAATGGTCTCTGAAACGGTTTCCATTGAACCTCCTTAAAACAATTAAAAACCAAAAAACCCCAAAAGTTCAATAATAAAAGACATACATATAAATATACATAATCAGTTCACGAACATGTTTACAAATAGAAACATATAACACAACACGTTAAATATATCGAACATATCAAGAGGACACACTTATAATAGCTAGTACATATTGTTTAAACCTTACGCATCCCACAATCAGTAATACTAAGTTGAGTATCTCGAATCAAATGTGGGAGTCGAGCTGAGCTTAACAGAGATGATTCATATTTACTAGAGAGTGATGCGAAAACATATGACCACAAGCATCGGTTTCTTAAAAAGATCGTTGGAGATGAGATTTTTAACGAAACTTTGAATCTCTTCTTCTTCCGAAAATGCTAACACTGGGGACAAATAATGATCCAAAGATACCATACGAACGGGGTCGATAAGACGAACACAATGGTGTCAGAGGTGTTCAACGCCACCTCATGGTTAACGATGAATCGAAGAAAATCCAAAAACGGGTGTAGTGTATAAGAAAGAGAGTTTTAGGCGATAATGTTTCAAAACTAAAAAAAAGAAGGTACAAGTAACCAAATACAGAAACAAAATGGGTAAATTATAACATAAGTCCTCGCACACTTAAAAATTCATGTTCATGCACTGACATTTATCGATAATTCATTTTAATCCAATTTTATGGTGGTACAACTCTCTCCCCTTAAAAGAAATTTCGACCTCGAAATTTTTACTTGGAAGAAAATCATAAGGGAACATCTTTAACAGAAAAGATAAGGTACGTGTCGGAGCGGTAACATCTCAGTATAGAGACATGGAAGACATTATGAATGTGCTCAAACTCAGGTGGTAACTCAAGTTGACATACAAAATGGTCTATTGGATGTAGAATCTTATAAGGTCCAATAAATCTCGACTGAACTAACTATAATGGCCAAATATGAGTACACTCTTGAAATGACTTATCATCTGACAAAATCTATCACCCACACAAAACTCAATACCACTATTCTTCCGATCAATAAAAGATCTTCGTCAAACAAAACATGTATAAGGTCAGATTCCACAATCCTCTTCTCAGATATCTCAGTCAACATAATAGAATACAACAACTATGGTCATACAATGCCTCATATAGTCTCTCCTGAATATCGATCTGAAAATATTAATATAGGAAAACTTAACCATTAGTAAACAATCCACCTAACTATTTCAGAACCTTGTAATGCAACCTTTTAACCTATTTTTCAAAATCTGAATAACTCGCTCAAATAATCCATCAGACTGCAGATAATAAGTTATAAGTTTAACTAGCTCAAATAATCCATCAGACTGCAGATAATAAGTTATAAGTTTCAATCCCGTACAAAGAGCCTCAAGAAAGTCTTTTAGAACCGTGACGAAAATCCCAGACCATCAGACTCAGAATCTCACAAAAACGAACAGTCTAAGAAGTATAACTACAAGTTAGTTATCAGAAGTATAACTAGTTTGACCCAGAATAAAGTCAATTGACTTGTCAAGTTAATCGGTAAAGCACAAACTGAATTTTACTTGCACAAAGTCAAAGGCAATCCACTAAAAAAGTCTACAGTTACTCACTTCTACCCTTACTCTGAAATCTTCATAGTTTCTAGAAAAAATACTCGTAATTGACTATTTCCCTTTAAGATAGTCTGAATCAGAGTGATATAGATGTTATATCCTTTCAATTTTTAGAGTATATCCAATACACATATATTTCCTATATACGGTTCCATTCAAAATACTTCAAAACTTAAACTCATGTTTTAGGATAATGAACATCAAATACAGAGTTAACAATTCTCGTGGAAGAGGTGTGATAGCGTTGAGACACTTTTCGCAAGTCAGACTAAATTAGAATGGTACAAATATCATATTTATTAACCCAACGAGAAAGTTATTAGAAAATATCAGAATTAGTTTACAGAGGATTTGAAGGAAATCGAAATAGTTCAAACCAAAATAATATTCCATTATGGAATGTAAACCTTTACATAAATCTTTAGTGACTCAAGGGTTACATATAAAATATTGGTCAAAATCATTCTTTTTCAGAGATAATCACGATGTGACTGAATGAGAATTCAAACAAAACCATACTTCGTGTTATTACAGTAGTCCCTTTATAGACTCATATTGTTGAATAGAACCAGAATTCCATCAGAACTCACGATAGTATATGATCTTGAAAGAACACTTAGTTACATGGCATATATGATCGTTACAAGTTACTTCTTAGGGAAGATTTCATAATAGATCTAGAGATTTCAGTCAGAATTTTCCAGATAAAACTGAATATAATGCAAAAAATCATACATTAACAATTTTTCCTTACAAGAGAAAATCAAGAATAAATTTCAAAATTATGGATAAAGTATATTCGAGGGTGACTAAAGAGTGTTAAAAATACATTAGAAACATATATATCTTTCTTTAAAACGAGAATTAACTTCCTAAGCAAAATGGTTAACCTACGACATCATCATATCAGATTAGTTGGAACTGAATTAATTATTGCTTTATTTCACTTAGTCTACTTCAAAAAAATTCATAACACTAAGTGATGAACATTGAATAACTAACAATTAGTCGCTAAAGTTCAAATCTTACAACAAAACGAATCAAGTAAGGTGTCTAAATGACATCAAACATCCATACGAGGCTCACAACTATATATCAAGTATTAAATTATTATTATAGAAAAATAGTAACTTCCAGAATGACATTAGATTCTCGATAATTTCAAAAAAAAAAATACTTGAAAATCGTGTGGTATGGTTTTTCAAAATAATAATTATTTTATACTTTTCTAAAAATCATTTTGCAAATTTGTTTTAAACAAATTTTCATAATTATAGCATGATGCACAGCCCGAGAATTAAAACATGTGATCTGATACCACTAAATGTAACCCCCAAGACCCAGCCTAGGAGTTATATCTGAATCAGAGTAATCACACTAATCCCAAACATAGTTTATAGATGATTTTTTTAAACTATTTAAAAAACATTTTCCAAATACGAGTCAGAATAAATTCATGCTACAATTTAAAGAGATTGAAAACAAAGATTTAACATTACTTAATATGAAATCGAGACTACTCCTCCTATAGCTAAACTAGTTATACATATGGATAACCTAAAAATAGAAACAAAAAATAGTGAGCTACAAAGCCTATTGTGTCCTTAGCAATGGATACATATTATTAAATATATAACATCACATAAAAATGCATAAACAATGACATCAAGATTGATTCATTAGAGTGCAACATCAATAACTCACAACCATACCTTTTTCCGCAGATAAACAAGATGGGGACGTTACCCTACGAAGAGGAACCTAAGCCAAAATACAAAAATTGGAATGGGGATCTAGCCCTCTAAAGAGGATTTCAAACAGAAACAGAACGGGGAACGTAGTCCCATATAGAATCAGAACGAGGAACATAGTCGCGTACAGAATCAGAATGGGGAACATAGTCTCATGCAGAATCAGAACGGGGAACGTAGTCCCATACAGAATTAGAACGGGAAACGTAGTCTCATACAGAATCAGAACAAGGAATGTTGTCCGATACAAAATTAGAACGTGGAATGTGGTCCCATACAGAATCAGAATAATGACTATGCCCATGCAAAATCAAGACAAGGATTTTTTCCCTCCGTAAAGGATTTCATGCAGTAACAAATATGTATCGACAAGCATATTAATGGTTATGTCACAATATTCAGATGTTATATGTGTTATATATATAATCAGTTCATGAACATGTTTACAAATAGAAACATATAACATAACGTGTTAAATATATCGACAGGTAAAAAGGACACATCTATAGCAACTAGTCGATATTGTCTAAGCCTTACACATCCCACAATCAGTAATACTATGCCCTCACACACTTAAGAATTCTCGTTCATGCACCAACATTTCTCGATAATCCATTTTAACCCAATTTTGTGGTGTTACAATGACCAGATCCAATAGTAGCTACGGGGGGTCTAGCCAAGTCCGGTCTTCGACCGCCTGATCTTCAACCTTCCAAGGATCTTCTTCAATCCAGTACCTCTCTTCCACCCCAGAGTCCTCATCAGCTGCTAAAAGGTGAGCAACTTGGTTTCCAGTTCGGGGAGTGAAGTTGAAGTGACATGCACGAAAAGCCGCCGTTCGCCGATGACCTTCCCAGATGAGAGCAATAATTTCAGATATATCCGGTTCAGACGAGGTCAACTTCTTAATTACAGTTCTGGAATCTCGCTCTATGATGACTTCTTGGAGACCCAAGTCCAAACCAAAGCAAAACGAATAGCATGAACAGCTGCCCAAACCTCAGCCATAAAGGCAGAGGTAACTCTCTCTGCTCCTCTTTGGCATGCCCCTAAAATTTGGCCATAACTGTCACGGACTAAGACCCCTAGCCATGCTTTGTATTGTGATTGCATGAATCGGGCGTCAAATTTGGCCATCACTGAATCGTTTCTCGAATTTAAGTTAACATCTATTTTTTATTAATTTTTAAAATAATATTTTTTAATAACATAAAATAAATACACTTCTTATTATCTAAGTATCTTTTAAAAGATATAATTGATAAGACGTGATTTTGTTTTTGTGTGTGAATAAAATTGAAAAGCTTTTAAACTAAGCTACGATGAGGCTTTGTCATGCTGCAGCAGTCTAGCACAGCTTGCGGGTGGACTGGTGAGGTAGTGTACCTCTAAGTCCATTGGTGACGCTTGTTAGGCCAGTTCATCAGCGTTTTTAATCAAAAATCACTTTTACATGTTTTAATTACTTGTCAGACATCGTTTCAGAAAATTTTATCGATCTAACACCCTTTGTGCAATTATGACACGCGTCAAAAAGGCATAGATCACCATCTGCGCCTTTCATTTAATTGTAAACCGTTTACACTCCCCCAACTAATTATCCCATCCACCCAAACCCATCCCCAACCCTATAAATACACTCTCCTCTATTCATTCAAACATATCAAAACCCCTCAAACCATATCAAAACCCAAACCCTCTTAAAGCTCAAACCCAATCAAATTCTATTTAGAAGATAATATATTATACTATATTATAATAAATTAATATTTTAGTATTTTATTAAATTGTATTATATTAATTATTTATTTTTTTGTAGTTATAAAATGGAAGGTTGTCTGCTTCGTTTAGATGAACATTATACCTCGAGGCATTTTGCTGATACGGTAACATTTTTAAATTCTATTTTAATTTTAATTAATGGTAATATTTTATTTATTTATTTTTAGTATTAGTTTATATATTAATTTCTATAATATTTATTAAATTAGGAGAGAGATCGTATATTAGATCCCTTTATCTGCAATCTTATGTTAAAGATACCAACCCGTGTATGGTCGTATTTAGTCGAGGCTGGATTCGGTTACGTAGGTAGATACGAAGGGTATTGTAACGTAGAATCCAACTTGATTTATGCATTGGTCGAGCGGTGGAGACCGGAGACACACACATTCCATCTTCCGTGCGGAGAGTGCACGATTACGTTGGAGGATGTTTCCATGCACTTGGGGCTTCCGGTAGATGGAGATGTGCTTTCTAGGGTGGCGCACGGTGACTGGAATTCATTGTACTAGGAGTATCTTGGAGGTGTCCCACCTAATTTTAATGGTGGTCGGATTCCGTTAAATTGGTTGGATGCAACTTTCAAGCGTTTGAGTAGCGACGCCTCGGAGAAGTAGGTAAAAATGTATGCACGTATATGCATACTACAGCTGATAAGAGGGCTCCTGATGCTGGACAAATCTCGCAATCAAGTTCACTGTATGTGGTTGCGGCATCTCGCCGATTTTCATATAGGAAAATGCAATCGACGAATGTCTCTTTCTTTTGCAGTCTTGGGCGTGGTATCGCATGCCCTTTTTATGTTCGGTTGTGAAGAACCCATGGCTCTTCCCGATATTATTGAGGTAATTACAATATTGATTTCTTATATTAATCATTTTTTCTACTATATAATAAAAATTATTTCATTAAATAGATGGTCTACTGCAAGGAAAGATCATCGGGATTTACCTGATGAATTATAATTAATTAGGCTACTCATTGATTAGAAGGCTGGCACAGAGGTATGTATTTTAATAACAAAACAAATTTTTAATTATCGTTATATAATTAGATTATTATTTTGATAGGAATTATATATATTTGTTTTAGTTTGAATGAGCTCCTTATTGTACTGAAGAGATGAGGATTTGCATCCCACACGACTTAAGGGGTGTAATCACCAATTTTCAGCCCAAACCGAGGCCTAGAAAATCAGCAGACCAGACCCAGATCTGACCCAGGACCTGACCCGGTCCAGACCCGAGCTTGCTGCCACGCCAAAGATCACCAACCCTCTTGTCACACGGCACCACCAACCCACCAGTAGCAGACTCATACCTTCTGCATCATGCCCTGCTCCACCATACTACGCCAGCTCCATGCCAGTCACCATACTGTGACCTTACAATGGCACCACCGAACGATCAATCAGGAAAAAACAATCACACATTTGATTTTTATTTTATTATTGATGTAATCGGGTTATATAAAACCCTTACAAACAAATAATGGAAAGGGAGGTTTTTTCAGCAATAAACACTTTCTTTTTTCAACAATCAAAATCAGAGTCTAATTAGAAGGTATCCTAATCTATTTATTTATTTTTCTTTTGTTCTTCAATAATATATATATATATACATAGAGATAGGGGTTAAAAACTTAGCTTGCTGTCGATGGGTTTGTCGAAGTAGCAAGGTCGCTGGGAGAGGATAGTGTAGTCGGGGTGAGTTAAGGTCGAAGGGCCACCGCGTATGGTGGTCTAGTGTTTGGTTCTAGCCTAAGGAGGGATGCTTTTTAGGTGGTGATATTGGTGTTTCGTGGTATTTTCAATGCAGTGTAAGGCTCGGTCGGAGTAGGATGGTCGCCCATGTAGGGTGGCCGTGGAAACGAGGGCTCGGATTCGTCACTTGATTCGGTCACTGGGGAAGCGTGAAGAAAGAGCGAGGGGAAGAGAAGAGGCTAGGGATTAGAAATATCGGGCAGAATGAAGAGAAAAGAGAAGTATTTTCATTTTTGGATTTTGGGCAAACCACGCTAAGGTCCTTGAACCTTTAGCGTGTTTTGCTTTTAGGTCACTAAATAATGGGTTTATTACGTATAGGTCCCCTCACTTTCGAAATTCCATGTCATTCTGGTCATAAATTTAAGGTTAAAAAATGGTTTGGGGTCCTTATCTTTAGTATAGGCAGCATTTTGGGCATTTTTTCGTGGGAAATATGCCTTAGGTCCTTTATATCTTGTTGTGTTTTACATTTAGGTCACTAGATTCATCTTTATTTGCTAGTTTTGATTTATGCATGTAGGTTTTGTAATATTTTATTCTGGTCACTTGCTATATATTATTTATTTGTTTCGAATTATTCTATTAATTTTTATTATTTTTATTTAGGCCACTATTATATTTTGATTGTTGTCTTCATGTTATGATTTATTTCATGTTTGGCATATAATTTGTAATATTATATTTTAGTACCTAGTTGTGGTGTAATATATTATACGTTATAATTTGCTTGTAAAACATGTATTATGTATTTTAAGTGATGCATGTGTTTTATATTTTAATATTTATAATTTAGGTGAATGTATAATTTTATGTTTTTTAACTTAATTACTTTAATTTCTTTATTTACATTTGTAATGTTCATTTTAGTATTTATTATTTAAGCTTTATTATTTAGCACTTTATGTTCATTTTAGTAATTATATTTTGTTTGGTTATTTAACATAATATTTATACTTTAAAGCGTGCACTTTTTAATTTAATCAAATTTTATTTCCAGCATTGAATAACATTTAATTTTTATCTTTGCCTTAAGTTCCATTTATTTGTTCCTAATTAGTATTTTT
The DNA here is from genome assembly GCF_006381635.1 of Hibiscus syriacus. Taxonomy (NCBI): domain Eukaryota; kingdom Viridiplantae; phylum Streptophyta; class Magnoliopsida; order Malvales; family Malvaceae; genus Hibiscus; species Hibiscus syriacus. The sequence goes on along the minus strand of NW_024062641.1, from coordinate 2,210,488 downwards.
AATTTTTAGCTTTTTACATGTAAATTTGTTTGTGTATATAGATCTAGATATTTCGAATATATAAGAAAGCCTCATAAGCATAACTCAACCGATTACATAATTGAATTAAAGGTAGTATTTATTTATTTTAAAATATTAATATGAGATTGTCTTAAAGTAACTAGATGTCATGTTTTGATATTTTTTTTAAAAATAAATACCCTACTAAAAGAACATAAAAATTGATGATGCTTAAATTAATCAAGTTTGAAGGGAAAAATGAAATAATCTCTTATTTAAACTTATCGAGATAATTCACCTAATTTTATTAGGGATTAAGTCTCGATATTTTTAAATAATTGTACATCCCTTATCTTTTCTAATCATATATAATTTGGATAAATTGACTTAATTTCTTTCTTTGGTCGAATTAAATTCTCGAATTCTTGGGAGAAATTATTATATTTTTTTTATTTCAGTTGGAAACATAAATATTCATCCTAAAGTATTTTAGGGATTATTTTCTCTTCAATTGGAAATATTAGAATATTTTCTATTTCTCCTTAGAATTTCCCATTAAATAAAAATTGTATGCTTGAATTTGAAATAATGGGATCATAATTTAAATTTATATTTGAATTCTTAGATTTCCACTATTAGAGACAATTTATAATTGATGGGGTACCAATTTTAGGCGTTGTAGGGGTGCTTATCCTTCCCCGCACGTAATCGATCTCCAAACCCCTTTTTATTTAAAAAAATGAATCTCTGGTTACATGCATAGTGCTTTATCTTTTTAAAATGATGTTTTCTAAAAAACACTTTTAAAAGAAAATTTTTATGTATTCAACCTACCTAACTCAAAAGGTCGATGGTGACTTCAAAATATTTCAAAATCTTTTCAAAGGAAAACCCCCAACTCGTACTAAGTTTTTTCCCCGCCCAGGCAAAAAACAGTGTCGCCAGCTCGGCGACTCTGCTGGGGATGTAGTGGGTCAAGCCTTAAATCGATTCTATATTGTCTCTATAGTTGGAAATTGTGAATTTAGTTTTATTTAATTTACGATTCTTTTGATTTCTTTCAATTTTTTATTTCATTTCATATCCCTGTATATAAATATTTGTATTTGATTTATTTTCATATATTGAAATTTTGGATTCATTTTAGCTCGATTTTTGTGTGGTTGTTTGTCAAAGGTTTGAGAATTTTCCTCACAAAAAACACATGCATTACAAAACTTAAGCTCCATACTCGAGCTATTCCTTTTTAAGTGGAAGTGAAAGTGACATCTTTGTGAGAATTTATTCTCTGTGTTAGACCTAGTAAGTAGCTTTTGGGGTTTATATGCCTTATGTCTTCGTGAGGATTTATTCTTCGTGTCAGGCATAGAGAAATGAGCCCTCTCAAATTGAACTCGGTCTGCTTAAGCCTATAATGGGTGAGGATTGAGGGTGAGGATTGAGGGTTTGGATCTCCCAAGGAGGCACCGACAAGGACAATTCGAGTACCTTTACTCCTAGAATCGAAACTTTTCATATAGTAAACTATAGAAACCCATCCGATCTAAGAACCATGCTGAAACTCTGTCCGTAGGTTCTCAAATAGGTGTACACAAAGGAGAAATGAACTCTAACCTTCGCCTTTTAATTTATTCGATAGATTCTTTTTGAATAATTACATGTGAACTAGAAATTATGTGGTAGGGTTTTAATTTCCTCTATGTGTTTCATTCATTGTATTTTATGGTTCATTTTCTAGTTGCATTTAATCTTTTAATATTTCATTTCCTCTATTTGATTATTATTTTTCTAACATTTTTTCCTTATCATGTTGCTTTATTTGTTCATAAACATGTTCTTAATACCTGAGGTAATTATTAAAATTAGAAGGCTTTTAAAACGACAATGCCATACAAAGGGAAAAATATTTTATCTGCTTTGACATGTTGGGACGTTATGAATTCTTTGAAAGTTGTTCTAAGATTATTACCTTAAAATTAACACATGTTTCATACATATCATGTCATAGAAAGTATTGATTCCCGAGTTAATAGTCGCATTAGAAGGCTTTCAATACGACAATGTCACTCGAACAGGTAGAGTAGAAATGCAAAAATGAATCAATGGCCCATTAGGGTACTCCAGGAAACAACTGAAGAGCTACATTAAGCTGGAATACATAAAGCTCAAATGATGCAGTAAAACAAGTTTTTCAAGGGTACTACGATGATGTTGATACAACTAGCCAAAAAGAAATAATTCGTTTGAAGTCATCAAGCAACAATGATAGCCAACATGAACAGTGGATGATGTCAATAACATATGATTACTCAACCAATGTATTTCTGGAAAAGAAGTCGAAGCGTTGTAAATTTCCATCAAATCAATGATAAAAGAAGATTGTTTCCTACATATTCGATCAAAATTGAAGAAGTCGAGCAGTGTGATGTGGTTTGTAGTTTCCATCTATCTCGGTGTATTGAGTTATTGTGTGGTTTTTGGGAGTTGTTTTATGACGATTACTTTGGAATCAACACCTTCATTGCATTTGCATCTTCGCATTTACATTTACCTTTACAACTAACATGTTGTTATATGTCCTAACTTGTTTTTTTCTATCTTTATTTTTCTTGCACCTCTGAGTGGTCACTAATTAAAAGGTTTCCACAACTGATAAGGGGTTTTATGATCATGTAGGCCACGATAAAACTAGGAAATGGCATCTGAAAGAAGTTCCGAGAAGAGTAGATAGTCGTACGTCCAAAGATCTTATGTCTAACAAAGAGCAAAGTGAACTGCAACAAATCAGGGAGCAAATGTCCAAGATGATGGATAAAATATTTGTGTTGGCCAAAGGAAAAGAGGCTTCTACGCAAAGAGAAAAAGAACTTGACAAGAATAATTATGTAATACAAGAGGCTACTTTTGAACAAGGTAATCCAAACAAACTTGAGGAGTCACGTGGAATCATTGTCTGCATTAACAAGTTGTCAGGAAGTACAAAGGAAACAGTGACAACGGTAAAATTACGAGTAAATGTGGATGAAAAGAAGCCATATGATCATTTCAAATGGGGTCAATTAGCATTCACTTAAAATCCATACGCTACCAAAATACCTGTGAATATGAAAATAAAGGATAACATGAATCCAACGGTTCAACGTTTGAAGCCAGCTTCAAAAACTAATGTTCGCTCAATAGAGACTTACCTCATTGATGATCGAAAGATAAGAGGTAGTGACCTTGAATTTGATCTTGCTCCTATCTCATATGGAGATTTATACAATAAGTTGTTAGAAGATGAGAAGTGACCCCGCAGTATGTGAAGCCTTTCCAACCTCCATATCCGGAGTGGTATGATGCCAATGCCAACTGTGAATATCACGCAGGAGTTTAAGGACATTATATCGAGACTTGTATTGCCTTCAAGAGTTAAATTTATTGCCTTTTAGAGAATGGAGTATTGGAATTTGAGAATAGAGTAATGTAGTCTAGTCGAGGCAAGCTGAACGAGTCCAAGGACAAAAGAATCAGTAAGGGTATCCAAAACGAAGAGCATCTGTTGAAATATGAAGCCCAAATACTTCAATTGCAAAACGAAAAGGACATTTTGAATAGTGAATTGGAAACCATGCAAGATGGTTTTCAAAGAATCAATCAAACCTTTCAAAGTGCTGGGTTAGGCAATACTCCAGAAGAGTGGGAAAAAGAAGCCTCTAAATTGAAGAGTGGTATCGAACAATGGATAAGAAATTGTAAAATACAAGAAGAACGAGCTAAGAGGTGCTCTCGTGATCTGCAGATTGTCGAAAATGAACGTAAAAGAGCCTTACAAGGGTTGGGGATATGGCAAACAAAGAATGAAATATTGAGAACAACCCTTACAGACACAAAAGCCTCGTTTTAAAACTACAATCGTAAGAAAAATGTTGAGTAAGAAACAAGTAGAGCCGACAATAAAACAATAACAGAGTTGGTACATGATTATAGAAATCTTGCATGAGAACTTCATAACCGCATGAGTCTCTTACGAGAGAGAATGGTCAATATTGCCTACAACTTCAAAGGTTGAAATGTAAGAAGGAGAAAAAGATAACGTGATGAATGAGGTGGTTACTCAAGCAAGCAATGTTGCTCATAAGTTAGTCAAATTAGCTGCCTTTGCAAGAGATTTGAAGCAGATTGATGACTCATCACCAGATCATGCTTGGAAGATAACCTAGCTCATGAACGAGATAGAAAAGCTAGGAGCCAACTATATTTATTATTTATAGTTTGGTTATTTAATGTACTGAAACCATTTGTGTTCAATGAAAATCATTTAAGATGGTTACTTTGCTTTGACATTTTTTATGCATGCATCGCATTTTTATTGATTAATTTTCAAATCATGCATTAAAACATTTATTCATTCAAATACATAAAATAATAAAATAAGTTTTCTGATCACAATTATCCGGGTTCACACTAGTAGCAAGAACGCTTATCATCTGAATGACGATAGAAAATGCCTAAAGAAATAGAGGATAAGTTAGCCAGAATTGAGAGAGGACAGAAAGAGATGCAAGAAAAAATGAGGAGAAAGTTGACACAATTGAAAGCTAATATCACAAACTCTTAGTTCGATCTGCTGAACAAGGTGGAAGAAATGTTTAGGAGGCATGTGACCTCTGGAAAGAGTCTTGCTGAAGACCCCACACATCCTCCAGGTTTTACACCTGTCCACATTCCTGAGCACACCTCTGGGCATCATAAAATTCGACCACTAGCCTGTTTTACTGCTGAGAACCCACAATATCATACTGGAGCTTTATTCCCCACTGATTGTTATGCTGCATCTGGATTGAAACTAGGAGATTTTTGTGCTGATAATGAGGTCCTTGACCTGAATGATTTAACTGAGAAGGAAAAATTGACCCAACGATTGAAAAGTATAGAAGAGGTGATAAAATCACGGGATATGGTAGGGTCAGTCTATGGGTTAGATGCGAAAGAGCTAAGTTTGGTCCCCGACCTGATTCTCCCACCAAGTTAAGATTTCGAGAAGTATAATGGGACCACATGCCCTTCATCCTACATCACCATGTACTGTCATCAGATGATTGGCTATGTGGAGAATGAGAAGTTGTTGATCAACTATTTTCAAGATAGTTTATCAGGACTGGCTTCCAAATGGTATAACCAGCTAAAGCGTACTCAAATTCATTCTTAGAATGACTTAGCTCAAGCCTTTTTGGGTCAATACAAGAATATGACGGATATGGCCCCTGATCGAATCACGTTGCAAAGCATAGAAATAAAGCACAATGAGAGCTTCCGATAATATTCGTAACGATAAAGGGACGCTGCTTTTCAAGTGCAACACCAGTGACTGGAAAAGAGTTCGCTACTATGTTCATCAATACATTAAAACCTCCCTATATTGATCACATGATAGGAACTGCCACCAAGAATTTCTCTGAAATTGTCATATGTGGGGAAATGATCAAAACAACTATCAAGAATGGAAAGATAAGAGGCTCTGACAGTATTAACGTCAAGAAAATAGCCGGGGTCAATACACTGAGGTCTTATTCAGTTAATCGTGGGACAAAACTTTATAGAGTGACCCAAGAGAAGACCTTTATTGGTGAAATTTTGGTGACATATGAAGAGCTATTCTCGATCCTAGTTGAGAGGAATCTCGTGACTCCAGTTCAGTCTAAACCGAAAGAACCCCCATTTCCTGAGAGGCATGATGCTAATGTAGTATATAGCTACCACATGGGAAGCTTGGGGCATACCACTGAGAATTGTGGAGCATTGAAGTGCAAGGTTTAGTATTTAATTGATTTAGGGGCATAGAAATTCGATGAATAATGGTAATTCTGATGCTACCTGAGAAAAACCATTGCAACCACTATGAACTTTCGATGCACTCGTATATTGTCTTGTTTGAACTTGTTTTTTTCTTGCATTTAAATGTTTCTAAGTCACTTGATGTTTTGAACATTTTAAATAAAATGCTTCCTTCTTAGGAAATGAACAGTGAGAAAATCTTAATCTTGAAAATCCTTGAATATCATCTTAGTTAAAAGCTTTTTAATAATTGAGGTTGTAAATCTTTGAAAAATGACAAGGTTGAATCCCAGCAAAACAAGGATCCCTTGATCCTACTCCAAAAATACACCATAATACATACCCTTCTCTTGAAGGGATCGATCTAGTTTTATCCTTGCATGCAGAGTCGATCAAGGGTTTGGCATTCAGGTATGTGTTAGGAGCTGACAAAATTGGGCAACTTGCACATGAGATTGCTAAGCTAATTGGTTTCTACTTTTGTTAATGACGTTCAATGATGATCATGTTCTTCACAGAAGGAATGGTCGAGTAGGTTAATCTATTTTAGGTCAGTTGCTTGGAAATTGAACTCTAACGATGAGATTTTCTGACCTACAAAAAACACCAAGACTATAAAAAATTCTCCTTGAGAAGCTAAAAATAGAATTTGTATACCCAGAATATATATGTATGTATGTATACAATAAAGCTGAACTATTTCGCTAAAGCAATTGGTTATAGAAGAAACTCGAAAGCCCTGCTTTATGAGTAGATTACATTGAAACTATGACATTCATCGGGTACTTGGAAATTCGGTGTTTACTCCACTATGATTATCAGGTCAAAGACTTTGTGACAACATGAATCATTCAACTAGCCAAACAAAGGCAATTATAATATATATGCACAATAAAGCTAAATTCAGCTAGCCAAACAATGGCAAAATAAATCTAATTTACTAAATAAGGAGTTTCGGTGAATATGGATTAAGGGAGTTGAGGAACAACTGTTATAGTTGAACTCACACGAGCACTCAGAAATCTCATTCTTATAATGATATTTCTGCACTACCTTTTCTAGAGGAGTCTACGAAGCTTGAACAAATGAAAGATTTCAGATAACTGAAACAAAAGTGTTCTAAAGAGTCTGACAATTGACTATGATAGTTGTGAAATTTTGTTTGCTTCCGATCAAAATGCCAAGCCAAGAAAAAGGGGCATGCCATAATCTTCATGAATGACGAATCAAGGAAACAAACTTTAGAATTTAGGTAGCCAACCTCAAAACCAACGTTTCAATCCTGATATTTGTTAATGATTTGCAGCTATCAAAGATTAAAAGAGAAATTGATTCTTTTGATATCCAATGAACTCTTGTTTTATGATTTGTTTTAATTGTGAAACTTATAAGGAGGCGATATTTTTCAAAATTTTGAAAATAAAAAGAAGGAAAACATTTTCAAACAAGATAATATGTCTGCAAGAATACCTTGGAATTCAACAAATATCCCTCCGAAGCTAAAGATCGGAGCTGGGGTAAGGGAAAGCCAAAATTTTGGGCTAAAATTTGATGGGGAAAGGAAAATAAGTTTTCTCGGGTTGAGGTTTGTAAGAGTACACCCTGGTGGAAATGAAGACAAATTAGAATCAGGGATAGACTGAATACTGCTCTCGTAACCATTCCCCTCACATATCAACATATACATGCATCAACACATACATACATGACACAAAATTTACGTCTTTACATTCATCATCATGTGTAACAAAGACTTTGATTTTCCCTCTCTTGAGGACAAATTCTCTAATTCATCAAATAAAATACAAACTTCATCATGACACCCGTAAGCATCCTAGATAGACAGTAAAAAATACATCATTTCGATCTTTCTGGAAAAAAAGCTCGTAAATGACCAAATGTCTTCAACCTAAAAGAACAATGCCATCCACAGATTTGACTTCCTGAAGTCAACAATCAGATATGCTGAAGACATTTCCTCAACATGCAGGAGTGGGTAGTTTATAATCCTTTGAGATTGTCTCTCTCAAAACAAACTTCGTCTTGCTTGAGACATTTTCCCAAAATTTTGAAATATTTAGAACAAAATTGATCTCACATGAGATAGTTTTCCTAAGAACAATTTTGTATCGCTGGAGACAATGTTCCTTAAAATAAAATTAATCTCACTAGAGATTATTTTCTCTAAAAAACAAATTTTTTATCACTTGAGACATTTTCCTTTCAGAACAAATTTTGTATCTATTGAGACAGTTTCTCTTGAAACCAAAATCTTTGAATATGTTTCCCTTGTAACAAAGTTTTGTCTCCCTTGAGACTGTTTCCCTTGAAACATAAACTTTGAAAACATTTCTCTTGAAACAAATTTTGTCTCTCTTGAGACAGTTTCTCTTGAAACACAAAATCTTTGAGATCGCCTCTCTCAGAACAAATTTCGTCTTGCTTGAGACATTTTTCCAAAATTTTGAAATATTTAGAACAAAATTGATCTCACATGAGATAGTTTTCCTAAGAACAAATTTTGTCTCGCTGGAGACAATTTTCCTTAAAATAAAATTAATCTCACTTAAGATTGTTTTCTCTAAAAAACAAATTTTGTATCACTTGAGACATTTTCCTTTCAGAACAAATTTTGTCTCTCTTGAGACAGTTTCTCTTGAAACCAAAATCTTTGAATATGTTTCCCTTGTAACAAAGGTTTGTCTCCCTTGAGATTGTTTCCCTTGAAACATAAACTTTGAAAACATTTCTCTTAAACAAATTTTGTCTCTCTTGAGACAGATTCCCTTGAAACAAGTTTTGTCACCCTTAAGACAGTTTTTTCTCCCTTGAGACAGTTTTGTCTCCCTTGAGACAGTTTCTCTTGAAACAAATTTTGTCACTCTTGAGACAGTTTCTCTTGAAACACAAAATCTTTGAATCTGTTTCCCTCGAAACAAATTTTGTCTCCCTTGAGACAATTTCTCTAGAAACAAAGTTTTGCCTCTCTAGAGACAGCTTCCCTTGAAACAAATTTCGTATCCCTTGAGACAGCTTCCCTTGAAACAAATTTCATCTCCCTTGAGACAGTTTCTCTTGAAACAAAATTTTGTCTCCCATGAAAAAGTTTCCCTTGAAACAAATTTTGTCTCCCTTGAGACAGTTTCTCTTGAAACAAATTTTATCTTGCTTGAGATAGTTTCCCTTGAAATGAACTTTATCTTGCTTGAGATAGTTTCCCTCGAAACAGAAGATTTTATCTCGATTGAGATAGTTTTACTCGAAACAAAAGATTTATCTCACTTGAGATTATTTTTCTTAAAACAAAATACACCTCACTAGAGAGACCAACATTTCATTTACTCGATTAACAACACATCGAATCATCAACACCCTACCACAGGGGATGACATTTCCATTGCCCGATTCACAACACTTTGAATCAGCCACGCCTCACATGAAGGACCAATATTTCTAGTAGAGAATTCATAAAAAAGAGCCTGCTCAACCTTAACTATTGCTTTTAAAAAATGGAGTAAAGAGTTCATAATAAGAATAATTCGGAGCTCGAGACTTGTTGACAGATGAAAATTGGTGTTTTACTTCTTTTCTATATTCATGTTTCATAGCAACGACCAAAGAGGGGCAGCTGTAATCACCAATTTTTAGCCCAAACCGAGGCCCAAAAAATCAGCAGACCTGACCCGAATCTGACCCAAGAACCGACCCGGTCCAGACCCCAGCTTGCTACCACGTCAATGATCACCAACCTTCCTGCCACACGGCACCACCAACTCGCCAGTAGCAGACCCATTCCTTCTGCACCATGCCCTACTCCACCATGTTGTGGCAGCTCCATGCCAATCACCATACTGTGACCTTACACTGGCACCACCTAACGATCAATCAAGAAAAAACAATCACACATTTGATTTTTATTTTATTATTGATGTAATCGGGTTATATAAAACCCCAACAGGCAAACAATGGAAGGGGAGGTTTTTCAGCACTAAACACTTTTTTTTCAACAATCAAAATCAGAGTCTAATTTGAAGGTATCCTAATCTATTTTTTTCTTTCGTTCTATGTTAGTTCAAGATATATATATATATATATATATATATATATATATATATATATATATATATATATATATATATATATATATATATATATGGGTTAGAAACTTAGCTTGATACCGATGGGTTTGTCGGAGTAGCAAGGTCGCCGGGAGAGGATAGTGTAGTTAGGGTGAGTTGAGGTCTAAGGGCCACCGTGTATGGTGGTACGATGTTTGGTTCTAGCCTGAGAATTGAAGCTTTGTAGGTTGTGATATTGGTGTTTCACAGTATTTCCAACGCCATGTAAGGCTCAGCCGGAGTAGGATAGTCACCATGTAGGGTAATCGAGGTAACAAGGGCTCGAGTTCGTTGGTTGATTCGGTCGCCAGGGAAGCGTGAAGAATGGGCGAGAGGAAGAGAAGAGGCTAGCGATAATAAATATCGGGCAGAATGAAGAGAAAAGGGGGATGAGTATTTTTATTTTTGGATTTTGGGCAAACCACGCTAAGGTCCTTGAACCTTTAGCGTGTTTTGCATTTAGGTCACTAAATAGTGGGTTTATTACGTATATATCCTCTCACTTTCAGAATTCCATGTCATTTTGGTCACAAATTTAAGGTTAAATAACGGTTTAGGTCCTTTTCTTTAGTATAGGTAACATTTTGGGCATTTGTTTATGGGAAAATATGCCTTAGGTCCTTTATATCTTGTCGTGTTTTACATTTAGGTCACTAGTTCATCTTTATTTGCTAGTTTTGATTTAAGCCTGCAGGTTTTGTTGCATTTTATTCTGGTCACTTGCTATATATTATTTATTTGTTTCGAATTGTTCTATTAATTTTTATTATTTTTATTTAGGTCACTGTTATAGTTATATTTTGATTGTTGTCTTCATGTTATGATTTATTTCACATTTGACATATAATTTGTAATATTCTATTTTAGTACCTAGTTGTGGTGTAATATATTATACGTTATATTTTGTTTGTAAAACATGTATTATGTATTTTAAGTGATGCATGTGTTTTATATTTTAATATTTATAATTTAGGTGAATGTATAATTTTATGTTTTTTTAACTTAAGTACTTTAATTTCTTTATTTACATTTGTAATGTTCATTTTAGTATTTATTATTTAAGCTTTATTATTTAGGACTTTATGTTCATTTTAGTAATTATATTTTCTTTGCTTATTTAACGTAATATTTATACTTTAAAGTGTGCACTTGTTAATTTAATTAAATTTTATTTCAAGCATTGAATAGCATTTAATTTTTATCTTTGTTTTAAGTTCCATTTATTTTTTCCTAATTAGTATTTTTAATTTTTAGCTTTTGCCATAAAATTTGTTTATGTATATAGATCTAGATATTTCGAATATATATGAAAGCCTCATAAGCATAACTCAACCGATTACATAATTGAATTAAAGGTAGTATTTATTTATTTTAAAATATTAATATATGATTGTCTTAAAGTAACTAGATATCCTATTTTGATATTTAAAAAAATACCCTACTAAAAGAACCTAAAAATCGATGATGCTTAAATTAATCAAGTTTGAATGGAAAAGGAAATATTCTCTTATTTAAACTTACTGAGACAATTCACCTAATTTTATTAGGGATTAAGTCTCGATGTTTTTAAATAATTGAACATCTCTTATATTTTCTAATCATATAAAATTTGGATAAATTTGCTTAATTTCTTTCTTTTGTCGAATTAAATTCTTGAATTCTTGGGAGAAATTATTATATTCTTTTTATTTCAGTTGGAAAGAGAAATATTCGTCCTAAAGTATTTTAGGGATTATTTTCTCTTCAATTGGAAATATTAGAATATTTTCTATTTCTCCTTAGAATTTCTCGTTAAATAAAAATTGTATGGTTGAATTTGGGATAATGGGATCGTATTTGAAATTTATATTTGAATTCTTAGATTTCCACTATTAGAGACAATTTATAATTGATGGAGTACCAATTTTGGGCATTGTGGGGGTGCTTACCATTCCCCACACGTAATTGATCTCCGAACCCCTTTTTATTTCAAAAAAGAATAAATCTCTGGTTACACGCAAACTAATTTATCTTTTAAAAAGATGTTGTCTTAAAAACACTTATAAAGAAAATTTTTAGGTATTCGACTTACCTAACACAAAAGGTCGATGGCGACTCCGAAATATTTCAAAATCTTTTCAAAGGAAAACCCCCAAGTCGTACTAAGTTTTTTCCTCTCCCGGGCGAAAAACGGTGTCGATAAGGGGCCCAAACTAATTTATCTTTTAAAAAGATGTTGTCTTAAAAACACTTATAAAGAAAATTTTTAGGTATTCGACTTACCTAACACAAAAGGTCGATGGCGACTCCGAAATATTTCAAAATCTTTTCAAAGGAAAACCCCCAAGTCGTACTAAGTTTTTTCCTCTCCCGGGCGAAAAACGGTGTCGATAAGGGGCCCATTAGATGTTTGGATGATGGTGGTCCCTCTGATCTGTTATAGATTGTCAAGTGGGATCCCACTGATTGCGTGCTCCGGTAATTTGGTTTTGTACAATCAATTCTGAAAGAACCTCAAAATCTCGACGACTTGCATAGAACCGATCGACACGGTAAAAAAGATATGGATTGGCTGCTGAAGCATTATGAGTGGATCATGATATGGGAGGATTGATGTGGGCACATTCCCTGTAGAAAACCCTTTTTATGGACCATTTGACAATTACAGATGGTTATTACAAGTGGTTCAATAGGAAAGAGAAATTGTTCTTGCTTTCTGAGGAAGCACGATGCAGGAGCATTCATCAACATAGACAGAGACATCTACCCTCACAACCCCACCGTCCCCCGACTCATGGACGAAGAGCAGATGCTTTCGATTCGTCCTCAACTGCAGCATCAAAACCATCAAATCAGCCACCGTCTGCACCGATGTACACTTCGCGGCCATTTCATATAGCTCCATAGCCATATCAGATATTGACACTGTCGTTCCCATACCAGATGCTGCCACGACCGCAGAGTTATATGACCCCTCCTAGAGGATTTTATGGTTCTATATTTGTAGATCCAACTTGGTGTTCATATGCTAGTTATTTAGCGAGTTCAGCATCACCACCGATGGCCGCCGCACAGACACATCCTGTACAATTTTCTCACCTCTAGGGTCCTTATTCTATTGAGGTGCTACATCGTCATCCGTTCCTCATCAATAAAATGTATCTGCTCCTGATGATGACGATGATGATGGTTGTGGTGGTGATGATGATGATGATGATGATGATGAGAGTGAGGAATTAGAACAAGTTATATAAATAAATCCTCCTCGAGACAGACAGCCACATCCCTGCGGAACACATTCAAGACGCAGGCATTGATAGATTCATACATTTCATTATATTTGTATTTAATTTTTTTATATACAAACAATTGTAATTTTTTTTTAATTATTTACCATTTAATACTTAATTTATTTTGTTAATTTTGTTTATTACATAATTCAAGCGCATAGTTTTATTATTTAGTTTTTTTTAATTGCTTTTCTTGTATCATTTTCTGGTTTAATTAATCAGTGATGATCAAATGACATTAACTTAAAGTAAATGAAAATTAAATTACAGAAACTTATCTTTCTTAAACAACTACACCAAGCACAACATCAACGGTTACTTGATGACAAAAGAGATGGACATTTTTTTCCTAATGTGTTATGGGTTTCTACAATGCCCACATCTTTTTTTTTCTGTTGACTTTTCTCGAATATCCATATCACAATGAATTCGAGTGGATTTTGGATGACCGGGTTCCCTCAATAAGGACGAATCTGGTACAATCGAAAGTCAATTCTGAACCTCATTAAGGTCTTTCTCATTACCTAGGGGAACTCAAATTTATATACCTTAAACACTTTTGATAGAAGGTATACAGGATCCAAAAAACGGTTATAGTCTTGACGGGTATGCTAGCAAGCTGCTATGACATGAGCGCATGGATACTTCAGAGTTTGAAAAAACCCATAGTCGTACCATCTGTCTCGTAGATTAACTCTGAACGAGTTAGCTTGAATCCCTTGAAGAGGTCACGAGATATCTGTCACACCAAACAATTCATGGGTTCTGGAGAAGCTTGTTACAAAAATTCCATTTGATGTTACAATTTTTTTTGTAGATCTGTAACTAATCTAGGGTGATAGACATGACCGTTTTGCATCCAAGTTTGAGCTTGTTCCTCGAGCTTGGCAAAAAGGGTTCCCAAATGAAAATATGCCGTTTTTACCAAAGTCGTCATTGGAAAATGGCGTGCCCCTAAAAGGTCAAATTGATAGCCTCAGCCAAGTTGGTCGTAATGTGTCTATATCGATATCCATAATCATATGCATTTTTTCACATTTCTTTATTGTTGAGGCTGAAGTAATCGTATCCTTCCTTATTCTTTCCCTGTAACTCTTGAAGCATGGACTCAAATGTTTGAGGTAGTAGTTCGTAACCTTAGCATAAAATATAGAACTTACTAACTTTGTTTCTATAAAAAAAATGAAAATGATTGAAAGAAAAATATAATAGCTTTCTCACATACCCACGCCCACAAGTAATTGGCGCTCATCATTCTTCTTGAACCTTCCATGATAGTTTGTAGCAATGCATCAAATACAGTACCTATGTTGGACATAAGGTGGTAGCCACATTGGACCCAAAGATTCCATTGCTACTTTGATCCCAGCTCCGCGATCTGAAATGACACATGTTTTTCCCTAGGATTACATGTAAGCGTAAGTTTTAGAGGAAAAAAGCCCAAGATATGTATATTCTCCTTCAACAAGGGCAAAACCAACTGGAAGTATGTTGCGATTACTATCTTGGACAACTGTCAATAGTAAAACTTGCTTGTATTTTCTATACAAGAATGTCCCGTTAATTTGGACCACAGGCTTGCAGTATTTCACATCATTTATGCACTGTGAGTAAGTCCAAAAAATCTAGTAGAATTAGCATCGATCGTGAAGAACTAGATCATTGTGGTATGCAAGGCAAGTTTCGAAGTCCATAGTTATCTCAGGATTCAATCTGCGCACCACCCTAAACCAACTTGGTAGTTCATTGTACGATGTATCCCATTCGCCATGAAGTTTTTTAATGGCATTCTGCTTTGCCTTTCATGCTTTCATGTATTAGACGATATAACTATAATGTGATTGTATAGTTGAAATCAACACATCAATAAATATATGGGAGCTTGCTATTACCATGGGCATGATAGCTTGGCAGATCATGTCGGAGTCCAAGTTGGGATGACCCTGGTTGATCCCTCCAGCACAACATGTGTGAGGACCGTTGTATATGGTTAGTTCCCATAAAATGTTTTTCCTCTTCTTCTTCAATACACGAACCATCCAATTGCATCTATTATCACGTTGGACACAGTGGTAGACATACTTTTCGGTGGTAGAGCGGTCGACTCTAGACTGAACAGAATTACAAATATTGTAATTCTTAATTGCCATCATCGCTTCTTCTTTGCATGAAAACTCCATTCCTTTATATAACTCACTATTATTGATTGATGAATTAAATTCATAGTCGCCGACATCAGGCATATCTGTAAATTCTGGCCCGTACATTGCACCATAGTCAGCTTCATACATGTGTGCTGGAGGTTTAGTGTGTACCATATTTATGGGAACTTTCTCTACATCATCATCATCAGAGTATATGTTGAACTGCAGTGATTCTAGGTGAACGAATAGTCCAGTATCAGCACCATCAACACCTAGCTCGTGAAGAGGTTCTTCTGGTGGAGATGAGGGTTCCTCAACGCTGTCGACATTTAGGTCGAACAAGTTGGAAGTTGCATGCATTCTCCTTGAACTTGAAGGCATCTCGACATTGAGGTCGAAGAAGCTCGTAGTTGAATGCCTCCCCTTGGAGCATGAAGGCATCGTGTCAAATGGTTAATGAACAGATTGCTGCGTCGAGGACATCTCCATATTTAGGTCAAAGAAATTGACAGATGAATGCCTTCCCCTTGAATAGGTCGCGATGTTTTCATACAAATTGTTTGTGGAGCCACCTTGGTACAGATCGTAAAAAGTTGCTGGTGAATGTCTCCCCATTGAACTTGATGGGATGGCACCATGATGCTGATATCCCATTATAGCGTTAAAATCATTACACGTTACTGTAGTTGGGTTGTCCACTTGATCATCTTGTTGAGCTAGACCATAGTGGGAGCATAATGACATACCACGAACAACACGTACTTCAATAAATTTTGCATACATCTCCGTATCGACGTCTGAATAATGATTTTGAAAATCAACCATCATTGCAACATCGTCATCGTTCGATAGTTCGAACGCTGTATAAGTTAACGGAAACACTGATGTTGGAAATCTGTATTGAAGCGAGGACAATCTTTTAGTACTTCTAACATGAACCTTTTTTGAAATCTTCGTTATCAGCTCCTCAAGAGTTGCGTTTCTCTTTAAGAGTATTTTGACATAATGATTTGATATGAACACGACACCGTTTCAACTTCCCGAATTTCTCCGTCATAGTAAACAATAGCTTAAATACGTGTCATTCTGAGAGTGAAAGATTGAGAGTCTTATTTCTGAAAAAACAATAGCTGAAATATGGCTAATTAAATAAATAGTATATGAATTCAAATATAACCTAATAAAAAATTTAAAAATATTAACAATAATTTAAATAATATAATTTTATACTGTTACCGTATCGACAAAAATGTCTTGATGTATGATCCCACTTTCCAATTTTACAACCGAAAAAAATAATAGAAAATAATTAATACAATATATTTTTTTTCAAATAATCATATATAAAATAAATATAATATATTAAAAAATTACCTTACAACAAAAGATCGAACGAACTGGTGAAGCAAATATAGGAGGAACTGGTGTTGTGATGATAACGGTTGAAGGGGATGTTATTTATAAGCGAAAGGAGAGTTTAAAGGCAGATAAATTCGGAACCAATAATGAAAGGCACGGATCACCATCTTCGCCTTACTGGCGCGTGTCATAATTGTAGAAAGGTGCAGATGATGATCCACATCTTACGCTGACGTGGCGCCACATCAGCGTAAGACACATATCATCATCCGCGCTTTTCTGTAAAAGGTGCTAGATCGGTAAAAATTTATGAAACGGTACCTGACAGGTAATTAAAACCTATCAAGGTGATTTTTGGGTAAAAACACCCAGTTCATCCATGACCTAGTTTTGCCGTGTATTGAACTAGTACATTCCAATCTCTTCGTACCTTTTAATAAATTAAAATAAAAAATTTGAAATTACACAAGATATACTTCCCCACACACCCCTATAAAAATATCTACTTTGCAAAAAAATGAGGTAGGATTCAATTTGTTAAGTTTTAATTATTTTTTATGTAATATTATTTAGAGTAAACTATATAAATAGTCACCAAATTTTTAGGATGCTTGCATTTTGGTCATCTAATTTTTAAAATTTTCTATAGAATTATTACAGTTTTAGTTCGTGTTTAGAAAATTTTATGACCTTACTTCCCGTTATCCATCTCTTCTTTTTCTTCTTCTTTTTCATTAGGGGAAGTCTTACGTGTGATAGTCTTAATATACGACTAAAGAAATACCATATTAGTATTTTGATAATTTTTTTAACATTTCTGGTAAAAAATTACCTTAAACATTATTATTTCTACCGATTTTGTTATTATTGAGCTCTTTACCGGTTTTGTTAGCATATCCGATAAAGCGTTACCTAAAACATTATTTTTCTACCGATTTTGAAATTATTGGATACTTTACCAGAAATGTTAAAAAAATTAATATTTTAAGTAGAAATAATAATGTTTTGGATAATTTTTTATCATAAATATTAAAAAAATAATAACAAATCCGATAACACATTTCTTTAACCGTATATTAAGTTCGTGGCACGATATAACTACCTCTTCATGATCTCAGCAACAAAAACCATAAAATTTACACCTTTTAACAATACAAGTGGGACTGTTTTTACTAGTTTGGTGGTGGTGACAGTTAACAGATCAGAATAAAGAAGAGAAAGATCGTACAACGCTGCAATCTGATGTGACACGTTATTACTTTTTAACTTAATAAAAATAACATTCTCGAACAACGCTGCAGTACTCTTTAGTTGCTAAAATAATTTTTTGACTGATTTTCACCTACATGTTACGAACCCTCCTAGAAAAGATGTTGCCTTACTCGAAGTGGCAATGGATATGTCCACATTGAACTCACAGTTGAATTCCTCAGCTTTCTCCACGTCGAGAACTAATATGTGCCAATGGGTCGAGAACTAACCTGTTGGATTGAATAAAATACAACTTATTCATCCAAAAAAAATACGATTTTATTAGTCAAACTTTATTCAATCCAACAGGTTAGTTCTCGACCCATTGGCACATATTAGTTCTCGACGTGGAGAAAGCTGAGGAATTCAACTGAGTACAATGTGGACATATCCATTGCCACTTCGAGTAAGGCAACATCTTTTCTAGGAGGGTTCGTAACATGTAGGTGAAAATCAGTCAAAAAATTATTTTAGCAACTAAAGAGTACTGCAGCCGAGAATTTTTTTTATTAAGTTAAAAAGTAATAACGTGTCACATCAGATTGCAGCGTTGTACGATCTTTCTATTCTTTACTCTGATCTGTTAACTGTCACCACCACCAAACTGGTAAAAATAGTCCCACTTGTATTGTTAAAAGGTGTAAATTTTATGGTTTTTGTTGGTGAGATCATGAAGAGGGAGTTACATCGTGCCACAACCTTAATATCTTTCAAGAAGATATAGTTTCCTTAAGTATAAATTTTCCGTAAGGGATAAGAGTAAATAATTTTATTTACTGAAAACAAACTTTATTTTTGTATAAAACAACTTTAAAATAAATATCTTTAAACTAAAGTTGTGTTTATGAGCATTAAAATTATAAACTCCCACTAAAATCGGATATCCTTAAATGATATTGTACCTACATGAGTAGTGAGCTCATGAAAGACCTTGAGTGGCAGTTCTTTAATAAGCGTGCAATTATGAGTTTGTACCAAGATGCCCTATAAACACATAATCACTCTGAATTTTCTTTAACCAGAAGCATAATGTCTATGTGCTTAGACTTAAGATGTTTCTGTTATATATTGAAAAAGTATTACAACTTAGTTGTCACAAAATAACTCAAATGGTTTTTCTTATCAATCCATAATTAGCAGTTCATGTGAAAAGATTTTGCGTTCATATTCCAATAAGTTGGAGTTCATAAACCTGATGGTCTTTTACTTAATAGACCTCCGATATGTGAGCATGTAACATTTTTTTCTTAAATGTATTGAATGAATCAATTTGGTTGCTATCCAACAATTCATACCCAAATTGCTAAAATATTTGCTTGATATCCTAAAATCATACTCTATGTCTGAATGTGTATAAACTTGAGTATATATTAAATTCTTTTTTTATTTTGAAGCCAAGGAACCTTTTATATTTCCTTAGTTTCAAAATCATCCTTAAGACACTGATCAAGACTAAACTTGGTTCCTTTAGCAATAAGGGGTATTATTTGGTTTACTCCCACTGAACTTATAATATATATATATATATCAAATTCATCTCAAAACCAAACGAGATAACCACTTGGTGAAGTTTGTTATAAAATTAACGGGAGTAATACTTGAACTTATAAATGGATTTCCTTAATTTGCATATTATTAATTTTGTATTATTAGATACAATTTTCTAATTGCACCATATAAAATATTTTATCAATGTTACTATTGAGAAAAACAATATTGAAATACAACTTATGTAACTGAAAATCAAATATGAGCAACAAGTATCATAATTATCCTCAAAGAGCCTTTCAATGAAACCAAAGAAAAAGTCTCTACAAAATTAATGCTTCATTTCTGAGTATATTCTTGATATACAAGACATGTCTTATACTTATCAACATCACCATTTGCATCCATCTTGATTATAAATATTCATTTATAATCAATTAACTTTGTACCTTCTGCTAATGGGATAAGTCTTCAAACTTTATTATCTTGTATAAATTTATACTCTTCTTACTTGGCACTAATCCACTTTTGAGAGTCAGCTTTTATGACATGATGAAAGTTGATTAGATCATCTTTCATCATTCTACAGTCATCCTTATTTCTTGTAGAAACATAATAATTTAAAATAATATTTCTCACATCTCGTGGATCTTCCTAATGACACTTGTTTTTGAGATTGTTAAGTTTGATATTCCGTAACAATTTCTTTTCTTAATTAGAGAATTGTTCAAAATAATCTTATTGAGATTCTAGATTCACTTCTTGATTAATGACTTGTATGAACATATGTATATCATAAAAAATGATACTAGGAATTGAGTTATAATCAAATTCCTTCTCAAAATTAATTCCTTAAACCTTATTTCTCCCTCCAAACTCAACATCCTAAAAGATTGTGTTATAGAACTCACCTTAAAAATATTTTTAATTATGAGATCATAAAACTTATAACCCCTGGAGCACTCAAAATAACCAAAGTAATTGCTTACTGTTTTAGAATTTAATTTCTTCTCATATGTCTGAATTTAACTTAAAAAAGAACAACCTTTTTGTATCATATTGTTGTCTCTTTTAAGTTGTACTCTTAAAAACTACATTCTGATTTTTTTGCCCTTATCTTTATATGCACTTTTCAAGTGAGTACTTTTAGAATTATTATGCTTCAACCTTTATTCCTCTTGCACATAATGAGAAATGAGCTCATTAATTAGAGTTTATTTCTCCCTTTGAGTTGATTAAACTTTATAGGAAACGATATTGAAAACACAAGAACAAGTAATTCTTCAGAAAAACTCAATCTTAAGTGTCTTTAGTCTTGAAGCAATATGAAACATATCCATAATGTACTCCCTCACATTTCCGTGACCTTTATACTTTATAGACCTCAAATAAATCAAAAGTGATGTCATTTAAAACTTATTGTTTTTGGAAAAATATTTCTCAATTTCGTCAAGGAAACCATTAGCCTTAGTAATCTTTTTTAGATTATGTGCCCTTAAAGGCTTTTTAAAAAATGTGCTTCATGGCCACTAGAATTATGCAATTTAAACAAATTTCACCTCTCAAAATCCCTTATAACAATTAAGAATATTATACACATGAGAGGTGAAAATTGTTCTTTCCTTAACACAAAGTCTATATTCATACAGCCAAAACCTTCTGTAAGTGCATTTTTCCATTCCCTCGTATAAACTTTCCTAAGTACATTTTTCCACAGATAATATATTATAAAACCCTAAATCTCAGGTTAGAAGTTTCAGGCTAATCCGAGAGAGACTTTAGATAAGTTCATTAGTTTCTAGGGAGACTTGGTCCAATAATTTTTGTGTTTGGGATGAGGTCGAGCCCATTAAGCTATGCGAAATTATGTCTTTAATCATGAATTAAATGTAGAGTGACCAAATGAGCAAATAACCCATTTTTCAAACCAATGTTGAATTTCTTTAATTGTTGATGATATCATCGTCTGAATTTGCTACTCTTTTTCCTTACCAACTTTGTCTTATTTCCTACTTCTTCATCTTCTTCCTTCACCCCCATGTCCAAGAAAATTTTGAAACTTTAAGAGTTTTAGGCATCCTTTGAGAATTGCAAGGTAAGAACTACACTATACACATCCCAAGCTTCCATTCAAGCCCACATTTGTAATATTTGGCTTAATTTCTCTAAAGATAAGTTTTAATAGGGTTTATGAAACCTAGAAATTTTAGTCAATTTTTTGAGAGTTTTGAGTTGTAGAAATCGTCCTAGCATTGCTCTAAGTTCCAAAATGAGTTAACAACTCATTTTCATTATTTTGATTAGTGAAGGAGAAAGGGGAAAGCTCAAAGGCTAAGGGCAAGGAAAAGTTAGTCATTGGGTGAGATAGGAACATTTTGCTGCAGCTGAGCATCAAGATAACATGATTCTAAATTGACCATAACATAAGTAGATCATTAAATGTACATATATGGTTTGTTTAGCTCATGAAACATGTTAGAGTTAATTCATGGTAAATTTCATATTTGATGTTTGTAAGCATGAAAGATGGTACTCTTTGACCCCTAAGACCTTAAATAAGACTTTAATAACCTTTGTTGGTCTTAAGGGAGTGAATGGGGGAGACTTAGATGCATTTTTGTACCCAAAATAGGGCACTCAAGGTCGTCAGTATCGGTACTGGTAGAACAATATCGATATTGTTCTTCCTTAGTGTAAAAACAATAGCATTTCATGAGGGTAGTATCGATACTCCCTCATGGAGTATCGATACTCGTGGTCTGGTCTCGATACTCAAGGAGTGGTATCGACATCGATGACAAGTTTAGGATTCTAGTAGCCAATTTTGGTATCGTTACTCATGAAAGTATTGATACCAAGACTATCGAGATCGATACATTTTTCAAAACATCGAAGCCATTTTTGGTATTAGTACTCATTTTAAGTATCGATACCCAATGGTCAGTATTGATGTTGTTGGCACAATATCAATATCATCATTGATTTTTGGGTAATTTGGTTCATTTATTTAGGTGTTTGAGTGTGGGTGTTTTAAGATCAAGTAAACCTCAAGTACTCGACACGAGTGAAAATAGTTAAGCTAACTTAAAACATACCTATAAATAAAGCAAGTTAGGGTTACATAAGGTAAACTTTTGCATGATGCTCGGGAAACAGTCAGCATACCCGAGTTACTCTAGCTTTATGACTATCGTCCTCTGTTTGTGAAATATCCGAATATTGTTTGATCATGTACGCATCTGATACATGTAAAATTTTGGATCGTACCGAACACTCAAGAACCCATATCTATGGGTTTGGATGTGAGCTTCCGATGCACGTAAAATTATGGTTCTCACCCAGAAAACTCTTGGGTAGATGGGATAGACGAGGGAGATAAGTTTCGATGCATGTAAAATTTTAGCTCTTACCCCGAGACTGTTCCATCTCAAGATAGGCTAGTGTGTTGTCTGAGATACACGTAAAATTCCTCTGACCACATTATTAGGCATATATCATGTTTGTTGAGTTACCTATACATATTAATGACTTTATGCACTGGCATATTCATGAAATGGATGTATGTAGTATTACATAGTTATTTTCGTGGCACTGAGCTTGTGAATGAAATGTGTTTTCATGTGTGGGTCAATAGGGGATCGATGAAGAGCCTATCATACAGATACATTCCAGACCAGACTTTTATTAGAGTATGAATTGATTAATTTAAGGGCATGCGTTTATGTGGACCTTGTATTTATTCAAGTCATAACTTTATTTTTTTGTAAAACTTAATGCTTGTATTTGTATGTGTTTGAGGGACTCCATATTTCGTAAACTTATTCATAATTTTTTTATTATATTATGATGAATAATTTGATGTATAATGTTTGAAAATGAATTTTTGGGTTGATCATTTCAGTGGTCCCATGTGGTATCGTAATCTATATGCCTCCGGGTCAGACTGGATTAGGGTGTTACATTTATGGTATTAGAGTGTCTAGGTCTAGTCAGTCTTAGGACCCGCGGGTTAGAGTTCATAAGAGTCTGTGTGAGTACATTCCCTAGAATGTCAAGAATATGTAAGTTTCTAGAATGGCGATAATGATATCTCATTCTTTTCTAATTGTAGAGTTTAAATCATGGTCGATAGTACTAATCCTAGTCTTGTAGGTAGGGAGGAGAGCCACGTTTCCATTACTAGTGGTATTGGTGACAAGTTCATCCCAGATTCTGAGCTTGAGGCACTAACAGATGCAGGCGTGGAGAAGGTTACCTTCTTTTGTGATCTAACTTTGACCCTTAGGCAGATCGTCCATGCCATCCCGAACGTATTTACCATGCCACCTCCCCCACTTGTACCTATAGTACAGTCGACAGTAGTGCCTCAAGGGTATCTGGTCGAAAGGATCCATATGTACAAGACTATCAATTTCTTCGGATGAGGGGACGACGACTCCATTTCAGCAGACCCGTGGCTCAGGGAGACACTTCGTACGCTACGTCAGCTTCACCTCACTCTAGGGAAAGTTAGAATACGTGACTGTGCGATTGATTGGTAGGAGACCGTTGAAATGACATTGGAGCCAGAGAGAAGCACATAGAAGAGACCCATACCGACGACTTGAGAGACCGTTTCTACACCTGACCCAAGGCAATAGAACGGTACTAGAGTACGAGATGTAGTTCCTAAAATTGAGTTACTATGCACCTGAGTTTGTTTCTACTATGGCTCACTACTGTAAGAGGTTAAAGGAAGGCCTCCACCTAGATATCCTCACCCACCTGGCAATCGACCTACCCTGTATTTTTGTAGAGTTGACCTGTCAGTCAAAGGTAGTTGAAAAAATCATATGCAAGAAAGTTCAAGCAGTAATCGATTCAGTGGGTTAGAATCGGAGGGCTTTAGAGACAACTAGATCATCTGAGTCATTTTTAAAGTAGAGCAAGGGCCCTCAGGGTTTGGGGAGACCATCGTCAGGGTCATCTAGAGGAGCAACCCAGAGCTTAGATCGTGGGAGTAGGTTTGGCCCTCGTAAGAAAACCCTTATCGTCAACTTCTGGTTTAAATGTCAATAGGTTACAGTAGGCACCAATTCACCCGGTGTGCTCGACTTATGACAGGAGGTTATTATCGAACGACTCGAGGTTGTTTCAACTATGGGCCCCTGGACCATTTTGTTAGAAACTCTCCTAGATCCTAGAGTATGACCCTCGTTTCATCATAGAGATTGGTGTTATATGTTCAGTGAGGTAAATGGTATATGAGAGGTGGCAGAGTTATTTCGGGTCAATCCAGTAGGGGTACCATCATATTAGAGTCCGATCAGGAGCCCAGAGTTGTCTCCCACCAGGAGTGTGATGCTATTGACATGATTATATGTATTTTTATAGTGTTATCTATTCCTTTTACTATATTAGTATATCCAAGCTCCACCCACTCTTATATTTTCTATGATTTAGTCCAAGAAAAGAACATCCCAACTGAAGATTTGGAAATAGGAGTCAGAGTGTCCAGTCCCCTAGGAGTAGATATCTTGGTTGATAAGGTTCACCATCGTTGCCCAGTGAAGATCCAAGGTCAAGTGTTAATGGTGTTACCGTTTTTAGAGTTTGATATGATATTAGGCATGGACTGGTTGTCAGAACACGATGCTAGTTTGAGCTGCAAGGCAAGGCAACTTAAACTTCACAAGGACAATAGAACAAAAATAGTGATGACCAGCGAGAGATCGGATTATACTATTAGATTAGTCTCCACTATTATAATTCAAAGGTTGTTGTGTAACAGGTGCGAAGCCTTCCTGGCCCATATTGTGGACACACGAACCTCTGTTATGACGCTTGGAGATATTCATATAGTGAAAGAGTTCTCCTATGTGTTTCCAAAGGAGTTACTAGGGTTACCTCCAACCATGAAGTTGAGTTTAGTATTGAGGTGTTGTCATGTTCAACTCCGGTGTCCATTGCCCCTTATCGTATGACACTGATAGAACTGAAGAAACTAAAGAATTAGATCCAAGAGTTGTTGAAAAGGGGTTTCATTTGACCTAGCGTTTCTCTTGGGGAGAATTGGTTCTTTTTATTAAGAAGAAGGTCAAGTCTATGAGCTTATGACTTATTAGTTTAAAGGAGTGTGTTTGTAATACCCCAAACATCAGGTTAGTGACTATAATGAAAGGATTTAAAATTTGGTGGTTTAATTTGAATAAATTGAAAAGTGCAAGGACTGATTTAAGAAATTTTGTTTAAGACTTATTAGTAAGGATGAAAGAATAAAGGGGCATTATGTTCTTTTTAAGAGAAATAAGTTTAATATTCATTTTTTAGAGATTTATTAAATGATGAATAGGGATAAAAGGATAAGTCTAGAAAGTGGGTTCTCTACTCTTCTTCTTCTTCTCTTCCCTGTAACACCATAGCGAAGGTAAGAGTTTTTCAATTTGGTTTTTCCATTCATTTTTGGGTTGGTTTTGAAGCCTTGAGTGATATAGAAGCTTAAGGAAAGCTTAACGGTGAATAAAACTAAGAGATTGGTGATTTATTAGTGATTTAATAAAATGGGTTTTTAAGTGATTTGATGAAAATTTTTCAGTATTTAGAGTTTAAAAGCATATTTGACTTGTCAAAGAAGTAATAAGAGATTTGGAGATTTAGAAGTGATTGAAAACATGTTTGAATATTTGGTGTGATTCTTAGTTTTAAGTGTTCTTTGGAGAATTTGGATGTTATAAGGAGATTTATGAATCTAAAATAGTTGAGATAAGTGGTATTGAGTTTGATGGTATGGTTGGAGATAAGAGTAAGAGATTTAGGTGAAATTTGGGTAAAAATCGAAGTGAAATACGTAAAATCTGGGTAAGGGTATCGATACTGGAAGAACAATACTGATAATATAAGGTCAAATTGGAGGAACGAGTATTAATACAATGAACAGTATCGATACTGATTAAAGTATTATCGATACTGATGTGGAGGTATCGATACCAAGAGGAAGGTATCGATACTGTAATTGAAAAATGGAATTCCATAATGCAAAAATGGTATTGATACTGAAGTGGGTATCGGTATCATAGAAGAGAAGTATCGATACTGTAGAAGGGGTACTGATACTATTCGGTCTGAAATTTTAAGTGATAGTTTATTTCTTTTATGTAAATGTGAAATTAATCCATTTTGGAAAGTGGTAAAGTTTAAGTACAAATGGTGAACATTGAGAAAGTTAAGAGCTTAAGTGTTAATTTTGAGTATTATAACTTGTATAAATGTTAGTAAGTATACTAACATTATATTTAATATTTGTATGTGTGATTATGGATGCTAGTATAGATCGAAATCAAATTCCTGAGTCAAGAAAGCAAAAAATCAGGGATAAGGTTGCAAAATAGTCGAATTACATTAAGGCATAATATCGAGGCATACTAGGTTAATGCATTTATTATGTACTTATATGATATGAGGATGATTTGCGATGAGTCAACCTTGAATGTTTTTATAAAATCATATTTTATCGTATTTTGAAATAATTTCATAAAGTTTATTATTATGATTTGTAATGCATATGTTGCATTTTCGTATTAGTATTATGTGTACTTTCGGCACTTTGTATGCATCCCTGATATTCTTAATAAGTTTGTGAATTACCATTTCGGAACTATGTGTGCAACCATAGTATTCATAATGAGTTTGGGAATTACCATTTTGGCACTATGTGTGCATCCATGGTATTCATAATGAGTTTGTGAATTACCATTTCATTACATTAGTATAGTGTTGCAGTCACCACAGAACATATGCTTTCATTTAGCACTTAAGTGCAACTCGTGTACCTTGTATTCTTATATGACATACAGTGGACAAATCAATATTATGTATTACTATTATTTATATGATTAAATTCATATTTTGATATTTTATGATATATTATGTCTCTATTTCGCCTTTTTTTTATTATTATGCCTCACTAAGTGAATACTTAGCATGTAATGGTTTCACGCTTAGGTAATAACTTACAAGCGGAGTAAGGAGTGTAGCTGACATTGTGAATTAGGGTTGCCTAATCAGTAGCTGTTTGACAATAATTATGTGTACTTTTGATATTACTAGATGACATGTAATAGATTTATGATAATGCTTTGGAATGTATTTAAGTTATGATGTTTGTAGTATTTATCATGTTAGAACTTTACAGCTATTTTACATAATATTAGTTAATGAACATTTTTATTATTATTATAGTAAAATATTTATTTATAGAAACAAAATTTTACTGATTTTATAATACGGAAATGTTTTAAAAGTCATGTGACATCTGTGACTCGTGTATTGGGACGTATACGGGAAATGAGTGTTACAATGTGTGTTCTCTAAGATAGACTTAAGGTCAAGGTATTATCAATTGAAGGTCAAGGATGACGTCATAGCCAAGAAAGTTTTTCGACGAGGTACAACCATTACAAGTTCCTCGTGATGTCATTTGGACTCACTAATATTTTGGCGACATTTTTGGATTTTATGAAACGAGTCTTCCATCATTATCTAGATTAATTTGTAGTGGTCTTCTTAATATCTTGATATAATATCGGTTTGAAGAAGAGCACGACTGACACCTTCTTATCATTCTACAGACACTTAAAGAACACCAACTTTACGCCAAGTTTGGGAAGTGTGAATTTTTGTTGACAGAGGTGGCATTTTTGGGTCACGTGGTAGCAGCGGACAACATTCATATGGATATTTAAAAAATTCAGGTAGTGTTAGAGTGAAAATCACCTTGGAATATATTTGAGGTACGTAGCTCATTGAGCCTTGTAGGGTATTATCATCGCTTCGTTAAGGGTTCCTCAATGATTGTAACACCGTTAACCAGGTTACTATAAAAGGGAGTTCTTTCACCTAGAACGAGAAGCTTTAAGATAGTTTTAACCATTTGAAGAAGATACTCAAGCTCTCATTTTGACTCAACCAGAATCGGGTAAAGACTTCACTGTGTTTAGTGATACGTCTCTAAATGACCTAGGATGTGTCTTGATGCAAGAAGAAAAAATTATGGCTTATGCATCTCGCCAGCTCAAGCATCATGAGAGAAACTATCATACCCATGATTTGTAATTTGTTGTGGTGGTTTTTACACTGAAAATTTGGAGGCATTACTAGTTTGAGGAGAAATATCATATCTTCACAGGCCAAATGAGCCTTAAGTATCTACTTACTCAGAAGGAGTTGAACTTGAGGTGACATAAATAGATAGAGTTACTGAAGAACTATGATTGTGTGATCAACTATCATATGGGAAAAGTGAACATTATTGCTGATGCCTTGAGCAAGAAGACCGTGGTAGAGTTGTAAGCTTTACTAGCGCGTCTGAGTTTGACAGACTCAGGTTGTTTGTTAGTTAAACTACAGGCTGAACCAAAGTTAGTGAGCTAAGTTAAAAGGTTGTAGAGTATGGATGAGGAATTGAAGACCCAAGTGAAGTAAGTCATCCAAGGAAAGGCTCTAGGTTTCGAGTTACGCGATGGAAGCGTGCTATACTTCAGAGGACGATTTTGTGTGTCGGCAGACAAGCAATTACACAATAAGATTATTAATGAAGCGTATTGTAGCCCCCTTACAGCCCATCCAGGTGGTAACAAGATGTACCGAGAGCTCTAACCATTGTACTGATGACCGGACATGAAAATAGAAGTGTCCAAATTTGTCCCCCAAGTGCTTAGTCTTTCATAAAGTTAAGGCAAAACACCAGGTTCCCTCAGGATTATTACAACTGATTCAGTTATTGTAGTGGAAGTGGGATCGGGTGACCATGGACTTTGTAACCGGTCTACCGATAACAAGATTTAGGCATGATACAGTTTGGGTTATAGTAGACCGACTAACTAAATTCTCTCATTTTCTTCTGGTTCGGATGGATTATTTGCTAGAAAGGTTGGCTCGATTGTATATCTGCGAGATTGTAAGGTTGCATGGGGCACCTATTTTAATCATATCCAACACATATCTACATTTCACCTCTCAATTCTAGAAGGCACTATACGAAGTATTAGGTACCAGATTGCACTTCAGCACTACCTTCATTCTTCAGACAGATGGACAGTCTAAGCGAGTTATTCAAATCTTAGAGGATATGCTCAGATGCACAGTGATAGATCTTCAGGGCAGTTGGGAAGATCATTTGCCTTTGGTAGAGTTTGCATATAATAACAACTATAAAGCAAGCATTCAGATAGCCTCCTATGAAGCATTGTATTGGCACAAGTGTAAAACTTCATTGTGTTGGATAGAACTCTGTAAGGGTAAGATCGTAGGACCCTACCTGATCCGAAAAACTAAAGAAAAAGTTCAGTTGATTCGGAGTCGACTGAAAAAGGCTTCTGATAGATAGAGGTTATATGTTGACCTGAAGCGCAAGGATATAAAGTTCGCAATGGGAGACAAGGTATTCATTATGGTTTCTCTGTAAAAATAGGTATTTCAATTTGGACATAAGGGTAAGTTGACCCCACGATTCACTGGACCATATGAAGTGCTATAAAGGGTTGGGACAGTGCCCTATCGATTAGTGTTGCCTTTAGAGCTTGAATGCATCCACAATGTGTTTCACGTTTTCATGCTTCGAAGATATCGGTCTGATCCATCCCATATCATACCCTTAAATCAGATCGAGGTAAATCAAGACATGACCTACGAGGAGGAGCCGCTTAAGATCTTAGCCAGAGACATCAAGGAATTGAGGTACAAGAGGATACGTTTGGTGAAATTTTTATGGAGGAACCATGGTACAGGGGAAGCGACTTGGGAAATCAAAGAGGATATGCAACTCTAGTATCCTCACCTCTTTTATTCTAGTAAATTTCAATTATGAATTTTTTTCTTAGGAGGAGAGAGTTGTGATGGTCTGAATCTAGGGTTTGGAGTTTCGGGCTAACCCGAGAGAGATTTTAGATAAGTTCATTATTTCTAGGGAGCCTTGGTCCAAGAATTTTTATGTTTGGGCTTGGGTCGAGCCCATTAAGCCATGAGAAAGTATGTCTATAATCATGAATCAAATGTAGAGTGACCAAATGAACAAATAACCCATTTTTCAAATCAAGGTTGAATTTCTTTAATTGTTGATGATATCACCATTTGAATTTGCTTCTCTTTCTCCTTACCAACTTTGTCTCATCTCCCACTTCTTTATCTTCTTCCTTCACCCTCAAGTCTAAGCAAAGTTTGAAACTTTAAGAGTTTCAGACTTCCTTTGAGAATTGCAAGGTAAGAACTACACTCTACACCTCCCAAGCTTCCATTCATACCCCCATTTATAAGGTTTGACTTAGTTTCTCCAAAGTCAGGTTTTAGTGGGTTTATGAAACCTATAAATTTCAGTTCACTTTTGGGGAGTTTTGACTTGTATAAATCATCCTAGAATTTCTCTAAGTTCCAAAATGAGTTAACAACTCATTTTCATTGTTTTGATTAATTAAGGAGAAAAAGGAAAGCTAAAAGGCTAGGGGTAAGGAAAAGCTAGTTATTGGGTGAGATAGAAGCATTTTGCTGTAGCTCAACATCAAGGCAACATGATTCTAACTTAACCATACCACAAGTAGGTCATTAAATATAAATATAAATATAAATATATGGTTGTTTAGCTCGTGAAACATGCTAGAGTTTGTAAATTCCGCATTTGATGTTTGTAAGCATGAAATATGGTATTGTTTGACCCCTAAGACCTTAAATAAGACTTTAATAACCTTGGATAGTCTTAAGGGAGTAAATGGGGGAGACTTAGAAGCATTTTCATACCTAAAATAGGACACTCTAGGTCGTCAGTATCGGTATTGGTAGAACAATATTTATATTGTTCTTACATAGTGTAAAAACAAGAGTATTTTGTGAGGGTAGTATCGACACTCCCTCGAGTAGTATTGATATTCATGGTCTGGTCTCGATACTCAAGGGGTGGTATTGATACCGGTGGAATATTTAGGATTATAGTATCCAATTTTGGTATCGATACTCATGGGAGTATCAATACCAATGGAAGAGTATCAATCTCCCCATAGAAGTATCGAGACTGAAACATTTTTTAAAACATTGAAGCTATTTTTGGTATTGGTACTCATCTTAGGTATCGATACCCAAGGGTCAATATCGATGCTATTGGCACAATATTGATAACATCGTTGATTTTTGGGCAATTTGGTTCCTTTATTTAGGTGTTCGAGTCTGTTGTGTTTTAAGATCGGGTAATCCTTAAGTACTCGATACAAGTGAAAACAATTAAGCTAACTTAAAACACACCTAGAAATCAAGAACGTTAGGGTGACATAAGGTTGGTCTTTGCATGATGCTCGGAAAATAGTCATGACACCCGAGTTACTCTAGCTTTATGACGACCTCCATCTGTTTGTGAAATATATGGATATTGTCTGATCAGGTATACATCTAATTCATGTAAAAAAAATTATCGTACCCAACACTTGAGAGCCTGTATTTGTGGGTTCGAGATGTGAGCTTTCGATGCACGTAAAATTCTG
Organism: Hibiscus syriacus; assembly: GCF_006381635.1. NCBI lineage: Eukaryota > Viridiplantae > Streptophyta > Magnoliopsida > Malvales > Malvaceae > Hibiscus > Hibiscus syriacus. The sequence goes on along the minus strand of NW_024062641.1, from coordinate 2,178,542 downwards.
GTCCTCACCCTGAAAACTCTAAGGTAGGTAGGATAGACGAAGGAGACAAGTTCTGATGCATGTAAAATTCTGACTCTTACCTCGAGACTGTTCCGTCTCAAGATAGGCTAGTGTGTTTTCAGAGATGCAAGTAAAATTTCTCCGACCACATTACTAGACTTATCTCATGTTTATTGAGTTGCATATACATTTTCATGGCTTTACGCACTGGCATATTCATGAAATGGATGTATGTAGTATTGCATAGTTATTTCGTGGCACTGAGCTTGTGAGCTCAGCGTACGGAATATGTTTTCGTGTACAGGTCAGTAGGGGATCGACGAAGAGCCTATCACGCAGATACATTATAAACCAAACTTTTATCATAGTATGACTTGAGTAATTTAAGGGCATGTATTTATGTGGACCTTGTATTTATTCAAGTCATAACTTCATTTTGTTTTAAACTCAATGTTTGTATTTGTATGTGTTTGAGGGGATCCCATATTTCGTAAACTTAATCATGATTTCTGCTTATGTTATGACAAATGATTTGATGTGTATAAACCTTTGAAAATCAATTATTGGGTTGACCATTTTGGTGATCCCGTGTGTCATCGTAATCCATGGGCCTCCAAGTTAGACTGGATTAAGGTGTTATAGATATTGTGGTAGCAATAAATAAATTGAATATAGAACGAAATATAAATAAAACTGAAGCTCACATCTTAAGTAAACAAATAAATTCAAAATTATGGCTAATTCCCATCACAACAATAAACAATACTCTTGTTGTAGTAATCAAACATTGATAATAAGCTATTTCGAACAAAAGACTAATCTTTGGACTAATGTAATGATCACATAAAATAAATACCTTATAATTGTCACATGTTATTACCACATGTATCGCTTGAAATCCGACCAAATATCAACTTTCCTTTGGGTCAATTAATAAACACATGAATCACGAGAAACACATAATCATCTTGATATTTCAAGTAAAGCAATCTATACAAAAGGGGTCACTTTGGCGGCGGCATTTTATTTCAACTAATCTATCAAAAATATCAGACATAGCCATAATATGAACTAATTTGTTTCAAAATGTATATAATCTATTAACCAACAATCAAAACTGAAAAAATTGAATTGAATATATATATATTGCATTAACAGTGTAAATAAAATCATAGAAATATTGTCAACTGATCAATTTCTCTTAATTTCTCTTTTAATTTAATTAAAAGATAACCAAAATAATAATAAATTTGAATACACTTAAACTTTATCTAAGGATATCAAATACTCCATTAATATTTCATCTTTAGACAAAATATTCAACTTAAGTGATATCTGATGCTGTAACCAAACACTGATAATAATAACATGTTAAGCAAAAATCTTCTTTTGAGTCGATTTATTAGTCACACATCAAACCAAATAATTATCACATGCAATTATGTCAACTATTAATCTTCATTTGGGTCGATCAATAGTAACATATCTTAAGTTACATGTACATAACCTGTCTAAAATATTTTTCATAACTAAAGCCATTTTAACGCTTATTGCTTTAATTAAGTCGTCTTAAAATAAATATCAATATTCAAATTTAATATGTCTATAACAATCAAAGGTCAAAACTGAAATTTCTGATTGCACTACAATATCTGAAATAACTCAGAATAAGCTTACATAAAAAGTACTATCAAAATCGAAAACTTTAGTCTTTGATTGTTTTTGAAGAATTCCTTAAACATGCATTTAATTCATAACTTCATAAATTACTAAAGACAAAACAAAAAAACATTTAACCTAAAATCAAAATCAAAATGCATGCTAATGAGTTAAATCTTTAATTAAACTGAATTGAATATCTTCAATGTCAAATATATATTATGTAATTCAAAATAGTAAAAAAAATTGATTTTTTTTTAATCACGTCTTGATTTTTGAAATAACTTCTAATAAAGTTGTCTTAACGACGTTGTTATAATCCAAAAACTTAAATATTTAACTATTCCTTAAGAACTTCTTAAACGTAACTATATCCAACATAAATATGCATTTAATTTATATTCTAAATTTAACAAACACATATTTTTGAAGGAACTAAATCAAATGCATATTAAAACTCGATTAAAAAATGAAAACAAATCAAATCAAATCGAGAGAAAGAAAAACATTTGCTTACGTTAAAAGAAAACATAGTTTTCAATAGAACATGCAGTACTAACTGTCAAGGGTTTAGATAAACAAAAGAACATGATTTATTTTTCCAAATAAAACCCATGACTTTCCTAACTTTGAGGTTGCTATAATTCAAAATTGAATTAAAGTAAATCATCTCTTTAATTAAAAATCACTATCAGATTTGATAAAAAAAACTAATGTGCCAAAGGTTAAGAAAATAAAATAAAATTATGTGAATTTCAAGAATATTCACATACATATCATCACGAATTCTTTCATAACATATACTTAATACCAAATCTAAATTCTTATATAATCCTTCGTTACCCAAATAACAATTAATGGATTTAAAACCCCAAAACTCTGTTACTATATATTGAAGAAAAAAAACAAAATCTAGGATTAAACTGTAGAGTAACTCAAATTTAGAAAAATAAATCTAAATGTATGTCACCTTATACCATTATTATTAATTCCCAAAAATTGAAGAGTTAAAGCAAGAAGATTATCAATAATAGGGAACATCAAATCACATCGAAAAAAATAAACCCAAAATAAGGATTCATAAAAATTTAAACACATGTTTCAATATTGATCTTAATTTAATCGTAAAATTAAGATATAAAATTGAAATAAAAAAATCAATAAAAAATAATTTATTCTCAATGAATCAACGTGATCCGTCAATGATATCACTTGTTAAAACTAAATCATAATAAATATGAAATTAATCAGGATTTAATTATGTCAAATTATCAAAAATAAAATAAATACTAAATGTGGAAGCATACTTGAATTGATATGTTGAAATCCTTAAATATTTATTTAATTGTAATATTTCAAGAATATAAAGTTCCAATTAAGTATAAATTATGTGACATGATAAGAGTAAATACAATTATTTATTTTTTTTTGGGACATAACCCCTTTATATAACTGATTTAAAAATCATTTATTGCATATTTATAACTCTACCCCTCATCAAAATTATAAATATAACTTTAATAATATTTACACCCTTATTACTATGAAACTTTTAATATCGTACAATTTTATAACATAATTAATTATTTAATTTATATCATATTTTATAATAATAATATACTTCATAAATATGTGTGCATAGTTATGAATCTTTTAGAAAAACGTGAAAATATAAATATTGCATCAAGAATATATGTTTTATCTAATACTTAGTGACCCATCTTACAAAAAGTTAAAATTCTTGTAACAATGAATGGTAAAAGAAGATTCTGTAATTATGTTTAGAATAAAAATGATGGAAATTATTAATCCCAGTTATGAAGATATTTTTCTCCTGCAATCGAATTGAAAACGACAAATGAAAGAAGAAACACCACCATAAGTGTCCAATGCAGATAAGTTAGCTCCCACGTGGGCTTATTCACTCCACATTCATAACTCAGAAGCCACTTGATTTTTTCTTCCCCTTGGTTCATTATTTTTCTTCCCAAGCTTTAGCTTTTCTAGATTTCAATATCAAATGAAATAAACAAATGTTCATCTAAATTACAATTAAACCAAAGACAATAGCTATTAGCAACAACTATTTTCCTTCAAATATCAGTTTAATTCTCTTTTATTTTTAATTTCGTTTACGCAAAACTTCAAACAGATTCTGCTCTTTCTTCAATGGCTCTTCCTCAGCTAATTCCTTCCCACTCTTCCTCTTCGCCCGCTCACCAACCTTCCATAAACCCTCACACAGCCAACCCATACCCCATTTTCAATCCCTTTTCCAAATCAACTTCTCTCCCTCAATTGCGCAGGCCTCACAAGCTCAACTCTCTCCGGTGCTCGGCTTCCTCTTTCCCCGAGAATCACCACGCCGAGCCTCCAAAATCAGACGACGTCGTAGAGCTCCCCATATTCCCTCTCCCTTTGGTTCTCTTCCCCGGCGCCATCCTCCCTCTCCAGATCTTCGAGTTCCGTTACCGCATTATGATGCACACGCTCCTCCACACCGACCTCCGCTTCGGTGTCATTTACTCCGACTCCGTCACCGGTAGCGCAGACGTCGGGTGCGTCGGCGAGATCGTCAAACACGAACGCCTCGTCGACGACCGCTTCTTCCTCATATGTAAAGGACAGGAACGGTTCCGTATCACCAACGTCGTCCGAACGAAGCCGTATCTCGTCGGGGAAGTCAATTGGCTCGAAGACCGACCTTCCGGCTCTGAGGATTTGGACGGATTGGCCAACGAAGTGGAGAGTTGCATGAAAGACGTGATTCGGTTATCGAATCGGCTTAACGGGAAACAAGAAAAGGAAACGCTGGATTTGAGGAAGAATCTATTTCCGACCCCTTTTTCGTTTTTTGTTGGGAGTACATTCGAAGGTGCGCCCAGAGAGCAACAGGCTTTACTGGAGTTGGAAGATACTGCGACCAGGTTAAAAAGAGAGAAGGAAACTTTAAGGAATACTCTTAATTACTTGTCCGCCGCTTCGGCTGTGAAAGATGTGTTCCCCTCTTCATGATGAGGATTTAATCAAAAAAATTGAAGTGAATATATACATATTTTGATGCGTAAATGAACTGTAAATTATGGGTATGGAATCTTTTCTTCTTTTTTCAGTAGCTGTTGTTCTTCAGGTTACCCTCTTGAACAAAATTCTTCCTTTTTCCCACAGAAAACTGCATTTTACATCCATAGGTTCTAACACCTGTTATCGATGCCATTCGCGTTTTTCATAAATCGGTTAAAAATACGCTACAAATTCCCACCATTATGAATGGGCAAATGTCCCACGAAAAATGTTTTACAATACAACTCTGAATATATTCTGTAAAAGCCAAGTCTCAACAAAAGGATCACCAACTGCTGAACTTTCTAAAAGATTGATTCTTTTCGGATGCTTGCATTATCGTAGCATTTCCAACTGCAAGCACGAATGAACATCCATTAGTACAGAGTAATAGAACGCTAAACCTAATCAAAATCATCGAACTAGAGAAGTTCATTGATTCATTGAAATATGGTTTAGTTCATTAATTCAATTACCACTTGACACTACAAAATCCTACAACTCTGTTTTGTCATGCTCCGATTATTTGAGATATAGAACCATAAGTGTCTAGTAGTTAAAAATTTCGCACTAACCTTGAAACACTGATTGTTCTTTGTGTCGCAGATTGGATAATCATGGGGGCAGCAGTTACGATTGTCTTTGCAACACACGGCTGAATCCAACTCACAACACTTCCACGAAAAGCACAGTCTGATCAGGCGATGTGTACAACAACAGGTTTCCCCAGTTGAACAGTAAGTGAAGAAATCACACTTAGTTGGTCCTGGAGGAGGTGGAGGGGGATTCAGGCTAGTCTTTATCGGATACGAAGCCAACATGTTAATGCCACAAACCCCTTCAGAATTGCCAGTGTTACGTATCATATGAATATATTCATTCATTCCCCACCTCGAACCCCATGAGTTTTTCACTATCCGATAATCCAACCCATTTTCCGAACCATAACCTACAATCAACACAGCATGGTCCAAGGAAGTTGAACATGGACCGGTGAATATTCCCTGTCCTATAAATATTTGTTAATCACAATCATACCAGATCAACAAAGCTTTACTTTCCAAAACAACTATTAGAAGTTAAAACTTAAAACCAACCTTGGAGTACAATTGAAATGCTCTCTCGCTCCCACATATACCCACACTCACAGGTTGAGTTGCAACTGATTGCAATAGCTGTTTCTCATTGTTCATAGGCACATCGGCATAATCATCAAACGTTACCACCCGTCGTTTCCTCTGCAATAAATAAGAAAAGCATGTATACATCAAAACCGAAGTTGTTGAACAAATTCAAAACTTTTTGACAAGAGTACAAGATCTAAGGAATTGAAAAACCATTACTTTGTCTTTGTTGCAAGTTTTTTCCCGACCTTGATATGGGTAGTCTTCTTCGGTGTCTATTCCATGGTTATCAATGACAAATTTATATGCATAATCCATCAAGCCACCCTCACAGCCGGTATTGTAAGCTCTGTCACAATCAACCAATTCTTGTTCAGAGAGGCTGACAAGAGATCCAGTAAAAAATTTATTAACACCTTCCATGGCTCCAGTTGCCGCAAATGACCAACAAGCACCTAGACAAAATCAATGTTTAGATTTTTCTCCATCTAAATTACATAAAAACAAGTTTAATCTACAGTTTGTAACTCAAAAGATTTCCATGTATTGGTGATGGAATAACCACGAATAAACTCCAAATTGAAACTACAATATTCTAGAAAGAACCATGAATAAACTTGAATCATTCGGGACCAGAGGGATTGTTGCATACCTAAGTTCCCAAATACGATAATCACGGAGGTTTTTGGTATCAATAAAGGCACAGGAGTGGTCAGCACTCTATTATTGTTCAATTTTCTGATCATTAGGCAAATATAGATGAAGCTTATATCGGTTCTTGTTAATCACCCAAAAAAAGAAAGTGAAAAACTGAGCTTGTCGCAAAGAATCTATCAAATCAGTAACAAAACACAAACAGAAAAAGATAATCTGATAGCAAACATTTGCATACCACAACTTCCTTGATCTTTGGCCTGGGTCACGGCGCCTTTCTTCCTCCAATCCACTGAAGCCGGAATATCTCGAACAAGACCAGGCTCTCTAAGGTTGGGCCGCCTAAACTTAGTGGCGGAAGCGGAGAGACCCAATCGGGAGGCCTTGAACTCGTGGTGAGTGAGATCGGCAAAGGCGTTGAGAGCCAAAGAATAAGAAGAATTTGCCATCTCATTGTGTTGAACGACAAAGACATAGTTATCTTCAAAGACTTTAAGCCTGTAAGATTTTTCCTCCTCCGATGAGTAAATTTTCCCATGTTGATCGCACCATGATTAAAAGAGCTGGGAGATATGGGAAGGAGAAGCATAGAATGAAAGGTCAAAGAAAAGAAGGAAAGATAACAGAAAGGAAGCGAAAAGGACTTCCATTGGTGTTTTTTTTTTTAAAAGAAAAAGGAGGGTGGGTGATTTGGGTTTCCTCAATGGTCTATGTTGTTTCGGCTGACTCAAGTTCCCTAAAACCGTGGGTATCCAACCAAAGAGGAAGTGAACACACGTGGATTTTTTTACCATGGGTAGGTAATTGTCCGAAACGACCAAACCTCCTCAATATTCTTGTCCTGTTGGAGATCAGATTAGAAGGATAATTTTGGATGCTTTGGGCTAATGTTTGTCGGTTTCTTTACAAAAGGCAAGGCTTTCGTCCATCTCCGCAATATTTGGCTAATAGATGATTTACTATGCTACTACAGGAATATCTTAATTGAAACACAGAAGAACCAAGTATCAAATTTTCCAGTCTAATTGGTTACTTAACAGTGAATTATACCTTATATATAGCATTTTGCTATGGACACGCTGTCAATTTGTTGGAACATTGTACAGGAACTTTTTCAGTTTGCTGTACAAGGTATTAGTACATTTTAAGGCAATTAATTGATTCGACTTCCATTCTGTTCTTCTAAGACTTCGTTTCGGGTGCATCTGAATGTTGATGCACTTGTTCAAGTTTGTATCTTCTCGTGGAAAGGCGTTTTAAAGCAGTGGGTTTTTACTAGGCTACCAAGCAAGTGGCTAGCTGGAACCCTAAAAGTCCTTTTCATAACACCATAATCTTATTATGAAAAGTTAGCTCTTATAGGGCTAATATTTCACTACACCCAGGTTAAAATAAATTTTATTACTTACGTTACTATCAAGTCATTTTAGACTTTTTATAATTAATAAATCATTTGTCCTTTGGATAGGTCCGGAATTAGGTTTCGACTTAATTTTGATGTATTAGAGCCTTCACCAGCCATTTAAAATAAGATTGACCGGACACCTTAACTTACCATTTGTCTGATCTTTGTTTTACCAGAAATTAATCGAATTCGGGAGTCGATTAAAGTCAAGGAATGATTAGCACCCTTGTACTGCCCTTTCGGTACCAATTTAATTTCTCGGTTGTCTTAATTGCGAAAATTAAAAGTTAAAATTAAATTTAAAAGTTTGATCCAAATTACTTACCTTTGACACATTTAGAATTGACCTAAAAAATAAATCAGATTAATGTTAAACTGTAAAATGAAATAAAATGAATAAAAAAATGTTAAATAAGTAAAAGAAGAAAAAATAAAAAAAATAAAAAAATAAAAAGGACTAAACTAAAAAGAATTTAAAAAAATCAAGGGTCAATTTGATGTTAATTAAAAGCTGCAAGGAAAAAACCAAAAGTTAGGGGGTCAAATTGCAAAAATATAAAAAATGCAACAAGAATTAAATTGAAACAATTCAAAATTCAAGGGCAAATTTATAATAGGTGACCAAAATGAATTACACATCAAACTCGCAAGGAATGCGAAAATAATTAAACTATTTTATAATTACAAGGTGGCCCCTATAAATACCCCTTAAAAAATTAAAAAAATCATTTTATACCAAATCACCAAACAAAAACCCCTCTCCCAAAATACTCTCAACATTCCCCAACCGGCCTAGAGCCGATCACTCTCCGGTGACCCTCTCTGCTGCTCAATCGTCGCTTCGGCCACCACCTCCAGTGGTCGAAATCCTAAAAACTACTCAAAATGCTCTACTCGTTACCCTGAACCCAAAAAATAGCTCCAAACACCCAAACATTACCCCTACCGATGTAGATCTAAAAATATTTTCGATTCTTACCTTTGTTCGACGGTGACTGATGGCTTTCCGAATCAAAATCGAAGCTCTACCTTGATGCCTTTTGTTTTTTGTGATATTTTCTCGATATCTTTGGGTATTTCAATTCTATGTAGTGTATTGCTTTGGTTTTTTTGTTGCGTATTTCTAGTGGTTTTTTTGTTGTTCCGATGGTACCGCTTTGTTTTTTCTTGTTGTGGTTGTTGTTCTCTCCGATTTTTCTTTTTTGTCCTTTACTTCGATGATTCTCGGGGTTTATATAACCCCGCCAGTGGTTATTGTTGTCGATTTCTTTGGGATGATATAGTCCCGTTCGACATAACTTTTGTTTGTTCCATAACACGCTTTGATTTTTTCGCGATTTTCCCGGTTTCTGGTGCCGAAAATCTCAGCCAATGGGTGACTTGTTTGGAGCGTGGCCTTCACGCGCTGTTGGAATGTTAATCTGATGCATCTTGGTCGTTAGATCAAAGAGCCAAATCCAACGACTCTTGTTGATGTGGCGCCCCCTACTAATCACAAAACCCTAGCTTGTTGGCTTTAGGCTTCGAACTGTTGGGCTCGTCGAGTTGGCATGCTGGGTCAGGTCTGTTTACCCGGTTGAGCTCCAACTATTGAATTTGAACTTCTGGACTTTATATTGGACCTAAAAACAATTAAATAAATAAATGAAAATAATATAATAAATAACAATATAATATATTAATAATATAATACTAATATATGTAAAATATAACTATATATAATACTAAATATATATACTATAATATATAATATATATAATATAATAATAAATATCATATACTATATGCATACTATAATATACAATATAAAATAATATATAAAATATAGTGTGTATTATATAAAAGAACCTGAATGAAAATAAGTGTCTATAGTTGCCTCTCTTTGTCCATTATCGTACAACGAGAATAGGGTAGAGATAAAATGACACAAATTTTCGTTCGGCAAGAAGAGATTCCAAAAGCAAATTTGCTCTTGTGACTCTTATATCTTTTACTGTAATTGAAATATGACTCAATGTATGTTAATTATTTTATTGAATATCTTCCATCGTGGAGTTGAAATCCGACTTAATAGAAAAGTGGCTCTCTGTTGTTAAGTTGAATTACGGATGACTTATTCGTCGTGAAGTTGAGTCGATCTTGAGATGTCTTTAAGCACGATATCATTTGTCATGAAGTTGAAATCGTGATCGACCTCTTCGTCATGAGGTTGAATCAGGGATGTTTCGAACACGATATCCTTCGATGTGAAGTTGAAATCTTGCTCAATGGCTGGGTTAGGCGGTAATAGTTCTTCGTCGTTGAGTTGAACTATGTTGTAGATGACTCATCCGCTATGAAGTTGAGTCGATCTCGAATGTCTTGGGCACGATATCCCTCATTGTGAGGTTGAAATCGTGGATGATTCCTTCATCTTGAAGTTGAATCCAAATTGAGTGTTCTTTTGAGTCGGATATCCTTCGCTATGAAGTTGAAATCCAGGCTGGATAAGCTGTATTGTTTTAATCTCGAGTTCAATATCCTTCATTGCAAAGTTGAAATTGATTCTGACAAAAACTACAAAATTATGCATGTGTGTGATGTTATGGATGTAATGTTCTTATGTATGCCTAAAATGCATATGCAAAATATGTTATTTTAGGATTTTAGAGAGAAATCTCAATCTCTTTCTGTCAGTCTTGATTTTCTTGAAGTTTCTTTATTCTTGCAAATTTTGATTTCCTGAATCTCGGTTCCGGATTCCCTGATTCTCAACGAGTCTTGATTTTTTTTTTTGGGATTTTTGTTTAAAAAATAAGTTAATCTTCTTGTGTTCATTTTGATCTTTGATGTCTCCTGATCTTTAGTCAATTTTTTTTTATTTTTCTTGGTAGGTTGTGAACTAACACCCATGCCATTCTTTCGAGTATTGTTCAAGAACCACTATCTGCTTCCAAATACATGTACTTTTCAGGAAATCTTTGTGCAGTAATAAGCAGTGATCTTTTTCAAAGTGAATAAATTGTTTTTATTTAAATTCAATACTAGATGCTAAGGAATTTACTTTTCTCGGAGAAATAGCCATATTTATTTATGTGGAGAAATAAAATACATGGTAAGCATTACGAAAAATGAAGATATTTAAAAATACAAATAGATGCCCTATACCTCGATAATGTGGACACCTTTGAACTGGCACGCTGTTAGATCACTTTGTGTGTAGCATTTGTCAAGGGGAATTCAAAGATTATGACAACGTTTGGAATAACACAAAGTTCTTCCCAAATTATTAAGTCTCCGAAGACTTGGATGCCATTGCGTTAATCCCGGACCTCCTCGTGCATGAATCTCGGATCATTATCCAAGCCGCCTTTTAAGGTTTTTAACTTGGATCCTCTATTGGTTTCAAGACGCCCTTTTCCGACTTTTAATCTTGGACCCACCTTTTTTTTTTACTTAAGGCACTCTTTCGGGTTTTCACCCTAAGCGAAATATCTTTTGACTGCATCAGAATTAACGGGATTGGATAGTTCTGGCCCGCCCATTTCAGTTAAGATTAGACCTCATCCAGAAGAGGTCTTTTTTACGAAATAATACCCTTCCCAATTCGACATCCATTTTACTATGTAATCTTTTTGGATTGGCCAAATATTTTTTAGCACTAGACCTCCTTCATGGAATACTCTTGGGTGCACCTTCTTATTATATGCTCGAATCATTCATTTCTGGTAGATTTGACCATGGTAAATGGATTTCAACCTATTTTCCTCTATTAAGTTTAGTTGATAATATCAAGTTTGTGCCCATTCTGCATCATCCAACTTAACTTCTGATAAAACCCAGAGTTACGAGATTTCTACCTCAATGGGCAACACAACATCCATCTCATATGCTAATGAGAATGAGGTTAGCCCAGTCGAAGTCCGCACCAATGTTCGGTAGGCAAACAAGGCAAAAGGTAACTTCTCGTGCCAGTCTTTGTATGTCTCAGTCATTTTCTCCACTATCTTCTTGATATTTTTGTTTGCTGCCTCTACTGCTCCATTAATCTTTGGTCGATAAGAAGTAGAGTTGTAACACTTTATGTTGAATCATTCACATGCATCAACCATTATCCTGTTTTTTAAATTAGTTGTATTATCGGTAATGATCCTTTTTGTAAACCACACCGACATATGATCTCATTTTTCAAGAATTTACAAATAGTGGACTGAGTGACACTAGCATATGATGCAGCTTCCAATCACTTGGTAAAGTAATCAATTGCCACAAGGATAAACCGATGACCATTTGAAGCTTTTGGATGGATTTTTCCGATAATATCCATGCCCCACATAGAAAAGGCCATGCAACCGTCATCACATGAAGAGGACTACGCGGGACATTTATTTTATCTTGGTAGATTTGACATTTGTGACATCGCTTGGCATAATTGATACAGTCACTCTCTAATGTGGACAAGAAATATCCGCATCTCATAACTTGTCTTGTCATCATATGTATATTTGTGTGAGTTCCACATACTCCATCATGTACTTTGTAACACCCCAACCCATACCCAACTCGGATACAAATATGAGGCGTCACATTAACTTTTCAAAACATGTACATTTATAAAAACTATAGGAAATTTAAACTTTCATTTACATAAAATTTGTATTTTACATAATGAAGTTCAAAACAATACAAAATTGATCAGAGAATACGCACTTTACGACTCTATTCACATGCCAACACATCTAATGTATAAACAAAACATACTGTACAAAGTACTTATGATCTAATATTCTAGCGGAGATATACCGCTCTGCTGATCCTAAGGTTGATCCTCTTGTTTTCATGTACCTACCTGTAAAACACTTACATGCTAAGTCATAGACTTATTGAGGCACAAACATATAATAATGAATTTTCTATATATGAACATGCAATCTAACTATCCAATACAATTATGCTTATCATATCATAAATCAATAATGCCATATATGAATAAGTGTAAACAATAATAACATGTTAATATACAATCATGTACATACTCTTTATGTCTTTTATAAGCCCATATACATTACTGAGAACTCAAGGTATACGAGTACTTTGAGGTTGTGCACACATATGCTGTCACCACAGCTCGTATAAAAATCCACTAAGTGGCATATGAAATCTATGTCCCGAAGGACCTATCCATATGTCTTGAAGGACATAGGTACCTATCCTTATGTCCTAAAGGACATAGGTAACCCTCGACTCTTGGCATGGAAACTATACCTATAGCTCCCATGTCATATAACATGGGCACTATCATTATGTTCCATATATCGAATCATATAAACATGTATAACTTATACATGTGTTTATAATAATCATAACTTATGCATGTTTATAACTATTAGATCATGACAACTAATATAGGAAATAGACTTATCACAACTCTTATGTCCATCGTATTAAACCTATAGCATGCACTGACCTTAGCCTCACTTAAATTTCCAATTCCACCTCTATAATTCCTCTCTTTGGATCGAATTCTAACTCTGGTTGTTCCGGAACTTGCTTGTACTTGATCTTTACACAAACATACATATCAATATATCAGCAACCCAAATATCATGATTCGATTTTAAATTTCTTGGATTAGAAGAAATACTAAATTTCCTTTTTTACTTAAAGTAGTATCAGAATCCCCTTTAGGGTATCGATACTTCCCTATTTGTGGTATTGATACCATGCCTAGGAATCGATACCCATATTGCATTATGTAATTCTCGTTTCAAAGATGATATCGATACCGTCCTTATGGTATCGATACCCCTTGGTATCGATACTGTTCTTCAGGTATCGATACCTCATGAATGCCTTCCCTATTTTACTCTTGAAGTATCAGTACCTGATGAAGCCGTACAAATACCCATAACCTAGATTTTCACATTTCAACCCAAAAATTCACTCAATTCAGCTTAAACACTTCATGTCTTAACCCCTTTAATACTCTTAACTCAAATATACCTATACAAACCAATTCCTATGCATTTAACACTTCTTTATCTTCAAATTTTCATCCTCTATATGGAAATAAAAAATCATACCAAAATTGCAACATGTTCTAATTCCAATTCCATCACTTTATATTTGTTAATTCAACTATTCACAAGTTAAATTCAGCTTCAAATTCCACTTATAAACTTTTTTCCAAGATTTCATTTATAAACCCCTTATCTTTAATCTCTTCTAACTTCTTTATCTTATGGTTTTACTATAACTTAAGTTTTTCTTAAGCTTAAGTATCACCTAAGGATTATAAACCAACCTTAAATTCAAAAAATAATCAACTGATAAGAAACTCACCTTTGCTCTTAAAGTTCACGGCTGAAAGAGAATGAGAAGAAAGTTTTTGGACATTTTCTTCTTTCCTTTCCTCTCATCTACATGTGTATATATCTCTTCCATATTTCAATTTTTAATTCATTTCCTCATCAAATGACCATTTTGCCCTTCTATTCTTCTTTCTTTAATATTTAATCCTATACAAAATTTATAATATAAGTCCCTAAACTATTTAATTTATCTTCTTTGGCAAGAAATTCTGAAGTTTTTTCAATTTAGTCACTAACTCGGTATTGAGGATGTTACAAATCTCCCCCTTAAGAATATTCGTCCTTAAATTTTCATTGCACAAAGAGATGGGGGTACTGATTCCTTATGTCCTCTTCACGCTCCCACGTTGTTTCCTCTATCTTGTGATTCCTCTACAATACTTTGACTAATGGAATAGTCTTATTCCTTAGTTGTTTCACCTCATGAGCTAATATTTGGACCGGTTCTTCCTCATAAGTCAGGTCAGGCTGAACTTCTATCTCTTTTGGTGTCAGAATATGGGAGGGATCGGACCTATATCTCTGAAGCATTGAAAAGTGGAAAACGTCATGGATCTTCTCCATTTCAGGTGGCAAAGTTAATTGGTATACCACTAATCATACTATCTTTACAATCTCATAGGGTCCAATAAATCAAGGACTCAGCTTTCCTTTTTGTCCAAATCTTCGATGGAGATATCTTTAAAAATACTTTATCTCCCACTTGAAACTCAATGTCTCTTCTCTTAAGATCATCATATGATTTCTGTCGATCAGCTGCCACTTTCAGATTATTCTGAATTACATTAACTTTCTCTTTCACTTCCTGAATTAATTCAGGACCAATAACTTCTCGATCCTTAAGCTCATACCAATTTAAAGGTGTAAAACACTTTCTCCCATATAGTGCTTCATAGGGAGCCATCTTGATACTTGACTGGTAGCTATTGTTATAGGCAAATTCGGTGAGTGGAAAATATTTTTCCCACGATCCTTTGAACTTTATTACACAGGCTCTCAATATATCCTCCAAAATTTGGATAGTCCGTTCAAACTGTCTATCAGTCTGCGGATGAAATGCTGTGCTAAAGTTCAATCAGTTACCGACGCTCCATGCAAAGTCTTCCAAAATCTCGATGTGAATCTAGGATCTCGATCAGGAACAATTGAAATCGGTACACCATGTAATCTGATAATCTCTCTGATGTACAATTCAACATATTTATCCATAGAGAAATCAGTTCTTACTTGAATGAAATGAGCTGACTTAGTCAATCTATCCACTATCACCCATATTGAATCTCTTTTGTTCGGAGTCAATGGCAACCCCGTCACAAAATCCATCGTTACATTCTCCTATTTTCACTGAGGAATAGACATTGGTTGTAACAGTCCTGATGGAACTTGATGTTGATCTTTGACTTGCTCACAAGTCAAGCACTTGGACACAAATTCTGTAATATTCATTTTCATTCCTGGCCACCAGTATAGACTCTTGAGGTCCATATACATTTTGTTTCCACCATGGTGCATCGTTAATATGCTACAGTGAGCTTCAGTTAAAAGTTTATTCTTCAACTCATCATCATATGGAATCACTAATCTCCCTCGATAGTACAGATTCCCATCGGCTTTAATCTCATAATCACTAAGCTCTCTATTCTTTACTTGTTGCAACTTCTTTAAACACTTTTCATCTTTCTCTTGCAATTCCTTAATTCGATTTAGCCATGATGGCTCAAGAATCAATTCTGTACATATTGCATCATCTCCATTTAATGACAATCTAGCATCAAAAGCTCGTAAGGCTGCAAACGTCTTTCGACTTAAGGCATCCGCTACTACATTTGTTTTTCCCGAATGGAAATCAATCACCACATCATATTCTTTTAGAAATTCCACCCATATCCTCTGTCTTAAATTCAATTCCTTTTGAGTCATCAAATACTTCAAGCTCTTATGATCAATATATAAATAGTAATGTTCACCATATAAGTAGTGACGTCAACTCTAGATCGTGCGTTGGATAATTCTTCTCGTGCGGTTTTAATTGTCTCGAGGCATAAGCCACCACCTTGCCGTCTTGCATCAGTACACATCCCAAACCATTATGGGACGTGTCACTATACACCACATAATTTTTACCAGACTCAGGTTGAACTAATACTAGAGCTTCTGTCAAAATCTTTTTCAACATATCAAAGCTTTCTTGACATTCAGGAGTCCAAACAAATGCCACACCTTTCCTCATCAACTTAGTTAAAGGTAAAGCTATCATCGAAAAGTTCTTAACAAACCTTCGATAATAACCGACAAGTCCCAGAAAACTTCAAACTTCAGATACATTCTTGGGAACCTCCCATTCCAAAATAGCTTTTATTTTCTGAGGATCAACCTGAATTCCTTCCGCAGAAATCACATATCCAAGGAATGTTACCTCATTCAACCAAAACTCACATTTGGATAGCTTAGTATATAACTTTTTGTCTCACAGAATTTGCAACACTATTCTTAAGTGTGCACTATGATCTTCATTCGTTTTTTAATACACCAACATGTCATCAATAAAAACAACTACGAATTGGTTCATATAAGGTTGAAATATTCTATTCATTAGGTCCATAAAAGGAAGCTGATGCATTCGTAACTCCAAAAGGCATCACAATGAACTCAGAATGACCATACCTCGTTCTAAATACGATCTTTGGAATATCTTTCTCCTGAACTTTCAACTGATGATATCTAGATCGCAAATCAATCGTAGAGAAAACTGAAGCTCCTTTCAACTGATCAAACAAATCATCAATTTTAGGGAGAGGAAACTTGTTCTTGATAGTTACTTTATTAAGCTACCTGTAGTTGATGCAGAGATACATTACCCATCGTTCTTTTTAACGAACAATACTGGAGCTCCCCAGGACAAAACACTCGGTCTAATGAATCCTTTATCCAACAATTCCTGCAACTGAATCTTTAACTCTTGCAACTCTTTTGGAGCCTTCCTGTATGGTGCCATAGCAATAGTCACAATTCCAGGTATTATTTCGATCTGAAATTCCATTTCTCTATTCGGAGGTAGCCCCGACAATTCTGCTAGAAAAACAACAGGAAACTCTCTGACTATAGGTATTTATTCTAACCCTTTCTCCTTAACCCTAATATCCATTACATTAGCCATGAAACCCTGACATCCCTGTAGTAATACCTTTTTTGCTAACATCACCGAGATAATATTTGCCAATGGATTTCATCTTTCACTGAACACAATCACTTCCAATCCATCTTAACTGATTAATGTTACCCTTTTCAGTCTGCAATCGACATTCGCATGATAGCAATATAACCAGTCTATTCCTAGTATTACTTTGAATTCAACAAAGGGTAATTCCATTAGATTAATAGGGAATTCAATTCCCTAAATCCGTATGGGACACCCTCGACACACTCTATTTACCCGAGCAATGTGCCCTAATGGATTTGTCACTATCACATCATTACTAGTAGTTTTTGATTGAGTTCTCAATTCTCTCACCAATTTACTACTAAAATATGAATTTGTAGACCCCGAATCAATCAATACCATAACACACTTATAATTTAATAGAAAGGTACATGCGATTATCTCTGGATCATCACGGTCTTAATTGATCTTGAGATTATACACTCGAGCAGTGGAGCGTACTTCCTGATGAGTAGAGGACTCTGGCTAACTTCTTCCTCTACCTCTACCTCGTCTTCTCTGAGACATTGAAACATATCGCTTTGATTGTGCAGGCTCTCCAGTCCTCAATGGACATTCTCTCATGAAATGTCTTGTTTCCCCACATTGGAAACAAGCTCCGAATTGTACTCTACATATCCCACCGTGGTATCTTCTACAAATCTGATAGTGTCTCTGTTGTGCTCTTCCATCACCAGACCCTACTGATTGAGCTTGTCTAGCTCTCATCTAATTTTATCCTATAGAAGAGGATGTCACCGACTATGACCTCATCTAAGACTAAAAACCAGTATCTCTACCTCTCTTGGGTGGTGTAGAACTTGATGAAGCCCCAATTCTTTTTGACGGTTGGGCTCTTTACTCCCCAAATCGTTTATTTCTAGCTCTCTCTAGAGCTTTAGCACGATTTACTACCTTTTGAAACGAGGAAAAGTTCAACACGATTAGCATCTCCTTTAACCTTGGACGCAAGCCCTCAACAAACCACTCGCATTCATCTTTCTCTATTGGAATCAACTCAGTCGCAAAACAACTTAACTTGTTGAACTCGCACTTGTATTCATACATAGTGCGATTCATTTGCTTCAAGTTCAAGAATTCTTTCTTCATTTGCTTAATGAATTGATCTCTTATGTACTCGTGCTTAATCTCTTCAAGAAATAAAGACCATGTTACTTGGTCACTTGTCATCCTCAATGTGACATTTGTCCACCAGATTCTCGCTTGCCCACAAAACAAGGAGACCACTCCGTCTAACTTCTTTGCATCAGAACAATAGAGTCTCTCTAGCATGATCTTTACATCATTGAGCCAAAAGACCACATCAACATGATCTTCCTCGACTTCTCCTTTAAACTCCGGTGCTCCTTATCCCTTCAACTCCTTTGCTACATTCATTCTATGAGTTGAAGAGACAGGAGGTTGGAAATGCTTCAAGATAGCGTACAACGTCCTGAAGAATACGTATTGGTCTTGCATAGGTACTCCAGAAGATGCTCATTCTTTACCTTGCCTGGCCAGGACAGGTGAATTACTACTCTCAGCTAATCTATCATCTCCCGCTTCACTTTGGGAGCTATCTTGTCCGGACATCTAGTAAGATATAACCAAATATCTCTATTAGCATAACATCATACTTATTACTCCTATCAGATCAGAAGTTCTTACTATCATATTGGTATGTTCATATTTTAAGACATTCTAGACTCCGGTTTATATCGAGAATCGACTAAACTATAGCTCTGATACCATTAAATGTAACACCCCTAACCCGTACCCGACTCGGATATGAATCTGAGGTGTCATATTAACTTTTCAAAACATGTACATTTATAAAAACTATAGGAAATTTAAACTTTCATTTACATAATATTTGTATTTTACATAATGAAGTTCAAAACATTACAAAATTGATCAAAGCATGCGTACCTTATAACTCTATTCACATGCCAACACATATATTACATAAACAAAACATATTGTGCAAAGTACATCTGATCTGATCTTCAAGCAGAGATATGCTGCTCTACTGATCCTAAGGTTGATCCTCTTGTTTTCCTGTACCTATGTGTAAAACACTTACACACTAAGTCATAAACTTAGTGAGTCACATACATATAATAATGAATTTTCTATAGATATGAACATGCAATCTAACTATCCAATACAATTATACTTATCATATCATAAATCAATAATGCCATAAATGAATCAGTGTAAATAATAATAACATGTTAATATACAATCATGTACATGCTCTTTATGTCTTTTATAAGCCCATGTATATTGCCAAGAACTCAAGGTATACAAGTACTTTGAGGTTGTGCACACATATGCTATCACCACAGCTTGTATAAAAATCCACTAAGTGGCATATGGAATCTATATCCTAAAGGACGTCATCTGTGTCCCGAGGGACCTATGCATATGTCCCGAAGGACATAGGTACTTGTCCATATATCCTGAAAGACATAGGTAACCCTCAACTCTTGGCATGCCAACTATACCTATAGTTCTCATATCATATGACATGGGCACTATCATTATGTTGCATATATCGAATCATATAAACATGTATAACTTATGCATGTTCATAATAGATCATGAA
Source organism: Hibiscus syriacus (assembly GCF_006381635.1). NCBI lineage: Eukaryota > Viridiplantae > Streptophyta > Magnoliopsida > Malvales > Malvaceae > Hibiscus > Hibiscus syriacus. Next base: position 2,158,480 of record NW_024062641.1, on the reverse strand, counting down.
AATTAATATAGGAAATAGACTTATCACAAGTCTTATTTTCATCGCGTTAAACCTATAACATGCACTCACCTTAGCCTTACTTAAATTTCCAAATCCACCTCTATAATTCCTCTCTTTGGATCGAATTCTAACTCTGATTGTTACGGAACTTGCTTGTGCTTGATCTCTACACAAACATGCATATCTATATATCAATAATCCAAATATCATGATTCGATCATAAATTTCTTGGACTAGAAGAAAGACTAAATTTCCTTTTTTACTTAAAGTAGTATTGGTACCCCCTTTAGGGTATCAATACTTCCCTGTTTGTGGTATCGATACCATGCCTAGGTATCAGTACCCATATTGCATTCTGTAATTCTCGTTTCAAATATGGTATCGATACCATCCTTATGGTATCAGTACCTCTTGGTATCGATACTGTTCTTCAGGTATCGATACCTCATGAATGCCTTCCCTATTTTACTTTTGAAGTATTGGTACATGATGAAGCAGTATCGATATCCATAGCCCAGATTATCACATTTCAGCTAAAAAAATCACTCAATTCAACTTAAACACTTCATGTCTTAACCCCTTTAATACTCTTAACTCAAATATACATTTACAAACCATTTCCTATGCATTTAACACTTCTTTATCTTCAAAATTTCATCCTCTATATGGAAATAAAAAATCATACCAAATTTGCAACATATTTTAATTCCAATTTCATCACTTCATATCTCTTAATTCAAATATTGACAAGTCAAATTCAGTTTCAAATTTCACTTATCATCTCTTTCCAAGATTTCATTTATAAACTCCTTATCTTTAATCTCTCCTAACTTCTTCATCTTATGGTTTTACTATAACTAAAGTTTTTCTTAAGCTTAAGTATCACCTAAGGATCATAAACCAACCTTAAATTTAACAAATAATCAACTAATAAGAAACTCACCTATGCTCTTAAAGTTCACGACTGAAGAAGAAGGAGAATAAAGTTTCTGGACATTTTCTTCTTTCCTTTCCTCTCATCTACACGTGTATATATCTCTTCCATCTTTCAATTTTTAATTCATTTCCTCATCAAATGACCATTTTTCCCTTCCATTATTCTTTCTTTGATATTTAATCCTATACAATACTTACAATAAATCTCTGAACTATTTAATTTATGTACTTTGGCTAACAAATTCTGAAGTTTTTCAATTTAGTCACTAACCTGGTATTGAGGATGTTACATACTTCCTCCAAGATCATTTTTGCTTCTTCTGCATCTACACATCTTAAGAAGACTTGATCATGACTTTTCTTGTATGAGACTTCCCCATCAAAGACATATCTTTCTGTTATTCTTATGATTGTTCTTTTGTCATTTTCAGTAGCTTCTTCTGTATAGCTTTGATTTTTGATGTATTGAGAATGTCATGGTACCATGGTTTTTCATCTTTCACTTATTCGATATGATAACAGAGAGCCAGATATTCATATCACTGCATGTCGATTGGCGTCATGTTAGACTCCCCATCAGTTGTGAATGTTGCTGCCAAGGTAGCTAAAACATTTGTCATTTGATTCTCTTCTCTAGGCACGAATGGAAAATGACCTCATTAAATTATTTAACTAGATCTAAAATGAGCTTTCTGTATTCCATTAGTTTGGTATCTTTTTTTCCCATTCTCCTCGAAGCTGATAGATCACTAAGGTAGAATCTCACATGTGGAAGTACATGTTTCTTTTAAAGATAGGCCATCAAATCTTCATCTGGGAAGTCGAAGTCCAATAGTTCATAATTTTTAGAAGTCCTGCTTGTTAGGAAGTCATATATGACACTACCTATTATAGCTTTCTAACTCATGTACTCAATGTCAAATTCTGATAATAGCATATGCCATCGGGCTAACCTTCCAAAGAGATCATGAATTTTAGCGGGTCCAACATGGAAATTAGTAAGGTGGTATGATATAGAATGTATTGCCGGAGTCTTCATGTAGCCTAGACTAGAGCCATCTAACCTTCTCAATTGGTGGATATCTAATCTTGCAATTAGTAAACTTCTTGCTAAGGTAGTAAATGGTTCTTTCTTTTCTCCCATATTCATTATGTTGCCTTAGGACACATCCCATCGAATTCTCAAAGATGGACAAATATAGAAACAAAGGCTTGCCTGGGATGGGAGACTTTAGAATTAGGGTGTGAGATAAATACTCTTTTACTTTCTCGAAATTGTTCTGGCAATCATCATCCCATGTCCCTGAGTTATTCTTTCGAATAAGACGGAAAATTGGTTCGTACTTATCCGTCAACTGAGATATGAACCGAGCAATGTAATTTAGTCTACCCAAAAAACCTCAAACTTCTTTCTGTGTTTGTAGGGGGTAAATTTTGGATAGCTTTGACTTTATCCGAATCAACTTTAATGCCTTTTCTGCTAACAATGAAACCCAATAGCTTCCCAAATATTACTCCCAATGTGCACTTGTTTGGATTCAACTTTAATCGAAAATTTCTCAATATTTGGAAGAGTATCCTCATATTCTCGAAATGTTCATCTTCATTTTGTGCTTTGATAATCATATCGTCAACATAGACTTCAATTTTCTTATACATCATGTCATGAAACAATGTCACCATAACTCTTTGGTATGTGGCCCTAGTATTCTTTAACCCGAAGGGCATCACATTGTAATAAAATGTTCCCCACATTGTGATAAATGTGGTCTTCTCCTTGTCATTTGGATGCATCTTAATCTGGTTGTATCCTGAGAATCCATCCATGAATGAGAAGAAAGCAATTTCTATTGTATTATCCACTAGAGTATCTATGTGTGGCAATGGAAAGTTATCTTTAGGACTTGCTTTGTTGAGGTCTTGATAGTCAACACACATGCGTACTTTTCCATCCTTTATTGGCACTAGCACTATGTTAGCCACCCACTCTGGATACTTGGCTACTTGAAGGAAACCCGCATCAAATTTCTTCTTAACTTCTTCTTTTATCTTAAGGAGCATTTCTGGCCTCATCCTCCTTAGTTTTTGTTGTACGAGTTTAAATTCTAGCTTGATTGGGAGTTTGTTAACCACCATATCATTGTTTAGTCTCGGCATGTCATGGAATGACCATGCAAACACGTCTTTTTACACTTGAAGTAAGCCTATCAAAATTTTCCTCGCTTCAAACGAAAATGTTGTTCCAATTTTAACTTCTTTATTTTCTTCTTCAGTGCCCAAGTTCAAGACTTCAATTTTCTCTTCATGGGGCAATCTTAATAGTTCAGAAGGTAAGTTGCATTCTTCTTCATTATCACATTTATCGAATTCCCCAAGTCACTTAAGCTGCTCAAAATCCACCTCCGGGTCAGAATCATTATTATCCACATCATTTACATCCAAATCCTTGAAAGGAAAATAAGAAAATATATATATGCGATATAAAAATATCCCTTATAGAATGTAGAAATAAATGTATTAATAGGAAAAGAAGTGAAAGTAAGAAATGTTTGCCATAAAGGAAAAATGCTTCTTTTATTGAAATGTAAATAAAAATAATTCATTAACCTTTACAAAAGATCACCTATTACCCCAGGTATAGGAAAATAGGGAAAGTTTGAGTATTACTCTGAAAAAGATTTGAAAACCACTGGTAGTTCTTCAGCAATCTAGTTGTTAAGCATGAACCCTAGCAGTAATGGATGGATTCCATATCTATCAAATCTTTGGTCCCATCCGTTATTATAGCATTGATATTTAAGTCTTTCATAGCTTCCTACAGATCAGGTAAGGTCATCATTACTTCCTCCTCAAAAATATAACCACCAAATCTGAACGTGTTCTAGAGGGGAGGAAAAGAAATTGGTTTCCACTGAACTTTTTCTCCAGTTAGTCTTGCATTCCTCCTTTCTTGGAACCTCTGAATCTTTTTCCTTCTTTGTTGATTATATGGCTGATATCCAAGCCCAAACTGATCTAGCTTGACAACAGGAAAAATGGGGTTGATTCTTCTCTGTAGAGAACTCCTAAACCCTCTTCTTATCTTTTTACCTCTCCCCAAAGTCTTCTTTATTTCCAAATTGGTGCATTCTAAGAGTCTAGGTCTTGAATTCTTACCCCTTTCGGCCACAAATATGGCACCGACAAACTCCAAAGATTAGAACGAACACTCTAGAGACTTCTAATTCACATCTATATAACGGACATCGGTGGTCACGCTTGCCACTATGTCTTCTTCAACATTGATGATTACAAGAGCCCCATCAATAACAAACTTGACTTTCTGGTGTAGTGTTGATGGTACTGCCCCAGCTTGATGAATCCATGGCCTTCCTTAAAAGTAGTTGTAAGAAGGCATAATATCCATCACTAGGAACTCTATGTCATACGTGGCAGGACCAATGGTCAATGGTACTTCAATTTTTCCAAACACTTCTCTCTTTATCCCATCAAATGCTCGAACCACACTTTAACATATTATCATGTGGGAAGTATCCATTGGTAGCCTCTTAAGAGTGACCAAAGGCATTACATTAAGGGAAAAAACATTATCAATTAGTACACTTAGAAAAGCACACCCCTTGCAATTAGTAGTGATATGTAATGCTTTACCCGACCCCTTCCTCCGGATGAAATCTCATCATTAGAAAATGAGATGAGGTTATCAACTTGAATATTGTTAACCAATCAATCCATCTTATTGATTGGTATGTTTTTTCACACAAATGTATGATTCAAGATCTTCAGAAGTTTCTCTCTGTGTGCTTCCGAACTCAGCAGCAGTGCCAAAATTGAAATGTGTACTGACAAGCTATGTAATTATTCCACGATACTATATTCACTGTGCTTTAGAAATTTTAAGAATTCCACAGCTTCATCTTCTTTTATGGGCTCGTTCACTGCTCTTTTATGGGCTCGTTCACTGCTGGTTCATCCCCTTTGAACGGTTCAAGTGTACTCTAGGGTCAGCTGGATTTTTGGGAGTAGCTTTTCCCAATTATGTACCCCACTTCGTTCGCGTATTTTGTAGAGCTCACTTGGGATTCATATTTCCAAGGAACTTGTTTTCTTTCTTTATAAGGAAAAGGTATTGGTCCTATAATCACCACTTTTTTCGGAGCCTTATCAATTATCCTAGCCTTAGGGGTGATTATCAAAGGTCCGCTCGTGCCATATCCCTTGTCAGATGAATCTCCAGCCGATCAAACATTGGTTTCTGGAGTTTCCTTGCTTTTATAGAATTCTATCTTCTTTCTGTCCATTATAAGCTGGATTATAGCATTAAATTCTAAACACTCTTGCACATTGTGTCTTTCTTCATTGTGATAACATCAATGGTTACCATATTCCAATATGTTAGAATATAGTGCAAGAATACCTTCCTTTACCATTTGCCTCCATACCCAAGCTAGATGAGACTTCACTTCATAAACACTTATTTTAACTATTTTGCCCCTCTCCTCAATAATTGCATTAACCCTATTTTTTAGTGGTTAGGCAAAGCGTTCTGTGCGACACTAGGTATTCTGAATTATTAAAATAAATCATGTTCTTATGCGTATTCGTTAAACGATTTTCTTGAAGGCGAGGCAGTTCTCAATATCATGTCCCGGGACACCACCATGATATTCACAATATATATTTTCATCATACCACTTGGGGTACGGGGGTTTTAGTGGTTCTACTGGGTATGGTTACACCACATGTGTGTAAAAAGCTATTAGTAAAGTTCCTTGTATGTCATAGGAATCAGATCGGAATGTTTCTTTTCCCTCATTGGTTCCATCGTATCTTATTTAGAAGTACCTGACGGTACAACTGCAGTTGGTTTTGACTTAGAGATCGTAACACTTTTGTTGGTATTAAAAGTGTTGATGTTGTTGATATCTCATTCTCTCTTCTTCATAGGAGGTCTTCTACTCGACTCACCCCTTTCTATATTTCCTTGCTTAATGGTTGTTTCCACTATCTCTTCAGCCATCACCAAATCAGAAAAAGTTTGCGGACATAATTACAACCAAACGCCTAAAGTAAGGAGACTTCAAGGTATGTACGAAGAGCTTCCTTATCTCTTTTTCATCTATAGGTGGATGAACCTGCACAGCTAAACCCTTCCATCGTTGTGCATACTGTCTGAATCTTTCGTTATTCTTCTTCTCTTTACTTTGTAGCATAGCACGATCCGACCTCATATCATTTACATGCTTGTATTGATCCAAGAATGACTTGGCAAGATCTTTCCATGTCCTGATCTGTGAACGGTTCAATTGGTTATATCATTGAATGGTTGAACCTGCCATACTCTCCTGGAAGCAGTGAATCAAGAATTGGTCATTGTCCACATGTCCTGTCTTTTTTCGACAGAACATGTTAATGTGGACTGAAGGGAAACTATTCCCATCAGAATTCTCGAAATTCAGGACTTTAAACTTAGGAGGAAGAATCAAATCTGGATCCAAACTTAGTTCTAGAGGGTCAACTCCATAATAACTATCTTCTCCTCTAACTATCTTCATTTGATCTTCCAATTGCATGATATTTTCCTCTATTTTCTTTATTTTGTCTTCCTCAACAAAATCTGGGATGCGATAATCATCCGGGTTATTATGGGGGTTGGTTACCCAGGTATGTGCTTTTGCAGTATACAAAGCTTGTGCTTATGTAGCAGATGAGTCCCCTTGAATTCTTGGTAAGATTCTAGGTGAGATAACCAACTGCAGAGTGGGTAGTACAGTCACCCCTTCGGATACTTCTGCATTAGGGGCACTCATTTGATTTAGGCCAGACAATTTTACAACGATCTGATTAACCAGTGAGTCTTGGTTCCTAGTGATAGAATCCAAGGGATTTTGATTATTCTGACTCATTTTCTCCTCAAGCTCTTTTTGAAATTTTATCATATTTTCCTCAAGTTGAGGGATCTTAGCCTCCATCTTATTCTTCTTTGAATAGGTATTGTGAGGATGAGGTGTGTCCACTGTTTGTTCCTTTGTTTGATGAGACATTTTTTGTTAGTTAACTTGAATGTAAAGAAATGAAAAAATGCAAATAAAAAAAAAGCAAAAATGCATGATGCAAGAAATGTTTGAGGCATTGATCCAAAACGTGTATGATATTATAAATAGTCTTTATTAGGACAAAAGTGTTACTTATAAGATACCAGAAAGTAATTCAAAGGTACATTCTAGCTAGATCCTCTAGACTCCAAACGACTTCTAATAGGGTGGAAAGTCTTCTTGCTTCTTCGGTCATGGTTGGATACCTTGTCGAACTACCCCAACTTCTCTTATCAACCCATGCAAGTGACACACCGTTTTCTGTACCTACTCTAATAAGTCTTGAATGACTTCATCTCTAGCCTTTAGCCTTTGCTGAGTCTGTTCCTAATGAAAGTTCCATTGGATTCCTCCATCAAAAGGAATAATTTGGAGTTCATTCACCTGTTTCCTGAATTTATCCACAATGACCTCCAATTCAGCTATATTTTACCATCATGTTCCTGTTGCTTTTAAAAGAACCTTTCCAAATTAGTTACCTTGGTTTTTAACCTCTTGTTCTGGTGTTGACTTTCTGATAACTGTCTTTGGGAAGTCTTTAACCTGTCATCTTGTCCATCAAATTTTCTTTTCAGGTTGTCAGCTTCGTATTTCCAATACATGAAAGATCTTTTCAGGCTTGTATTTTTCAGGACCTGCTCTTTATACCCTTTTTTGAAATCTTTCAACTCAAAGCAGACTTTCTTATATTCCTTTTCTAATCTGTCTGCTTGATCCTTTTTAGTATCGACATTTAGCTTTCATTAGAATTTTCAGCTTCTAACTCCTTAAGTCTTTGTTTCACTTCCTCTTTTTCAGCTTCAAATTTCTTCTTTGCTATCTCCAGCTTAGAGGGTTCTGGTTTAAGATGCTCTTCAATGGTCTGAGTGTCTTCATGATCCGGTATAAGAATAGTGTCATTTTTCCTCAACTTCCTCCATTCCATATAGTCTGGAGTAAGAATGTCCTTGGCAACCACAACATCTATACAGAATATCTTCATCCATGACTCGACTATATTTTTCACCTTTTTCTTGTTATTATCCTCATGATAAGTGAATTTGGATCTGGATATCTCATGTGTAACTGGGACAAACTGATGTTCCCCATACTGTCGAAGTGCTAAAAGTGGAGAATAACCATCTCTTCCCCACAACCCGAGTAACATTACTATGCCTAAATCCCCCACACTGATACAGAATGTCATTATGAGTCAACCAAAGGGCTCTTCATACGATGTCCTTGTCCTGGAGGTTGATAAATACCTTCACCCATATTTCCTTTGGAACACCTTTTGCCAATTTTGTGTAAGGAATTCCTACAAGGGTGAATACGTCGTACTGAATTGGCGGTAAGAAATCCCATCAGTTTTCTAAAAATGACTATGGATCCAGACCTGAAGTAGCAATGTGCATCCTATGAAACATCCTTCACCGGTCCTTCTATAATGGTTTAAAGAGCGAAAGGTCTCAGCTAGGATTACTGGTGCAGGGTTCACTCGCTTAGGCAATTGTTCGAACAATTCCATCACAATTGCCTCGACTTATCCCAATGTTTTTGGGAAGATAACCAAGTCATAAATATTGAGTGCAAAAAGATCAACCACGTTCTACTCGTCAGGATGATTCTTCATTAACTACTTGATGTGAGTCCTAGCAATTTTTTCACCTTTTCCTTTATGTTGAATTTGGTCAGTTACTCACATTTCATCGACCTATGCAACCTTCGCCAACATATTCTTGAAATGATGACTCTTGATATATTTGATGAAGGCTCGATCTATTTTGATTCCTTCGCGGCCCGATCTATTTTGATTCCTTCGCAGTGTAACAGGGTAGTATAGTCCTTAGTTGTGGGCACCATGTCTTCTTGATTAAATTTAAAGTAGCTTTATCCCGGATTCCAAAATTGCACTAGGGCCCGGATTAGGGGTTTATCTATCTTGATGTAGAGTAAGTGTGTGATATCACCATATCGCTGGCAAAACTTTTATTTTCTGTTAGCTTTTCAACTGTCCCAGATATTATGCAATTCCTGAATATTATTTTGTTTGAGGCTGATGGAAGCGTAGCCAGCCAGGTCTGACACCTAGTTATCTTGCAAACTATCCCCTTTTTCCTTCTGAGTCATTTATGACCATAGTCGTACTTCTGCATTTTTAACCTCTTGCTTTATAACCCCTTTGTCCATTAATGTCAACTATTTGGGTTTTAACAAACACTTTTGTCGATCAACACCTCTTTATATGATGCAAATGATAAAAATGGAAATAAAACAAAATTGAAAGTAAATATGTTAGTAGAATAAAATCAAAATAATATTGAAAATAAAATAAGATTCCTATTCCACATGAGATTTACCCCACATACGTTATTCCTACCAAGACATGATCTCTATCCCCCATGTTATTTTCTTGAACAAATCCTAACCGCATAAATTTCTAATTCGCATGTTTTGAACAGAATATAAAGCAGGAAATAAATCAAGCATCCTAGGTTTTGAAATGAAGTTTTTGGGGTGGTCTCTAATTCCTTACAACATCACCGTTTGGTTCTAAAAAGGTACTCAAGTTCTCCTTGTTGGTGCCCCTTGTGCCTGCCAGACCCTCAGTCTTAAGCCCATTACAAACTCATGTGAACCAAGTTAAACTCGAGAGGATACATTACCTTATGTCTATACGGAGAATAAATTCACATGAAGACAAAGGTATATGAATCCCGAAAGTTACTTGCTAGGTCTATATAAAGAATAAATTCTCATGAATGTGTCGCTTTCACCTCCACTTAAAAAGGTTTGAAGCTCGGGAATAGAGGCTGAGATTGGATTTTGAAAAAGCTGAAATCATTGAAAAACATCAGTAAAACTATTTATTCGAAAAATAATAATCAAAGGTAAATAGCACGGGTTGAAATAATAAATTATAATTTATACTTACAATTTTTTCTTAAGAAGACAACCAAAAATCAATTTTTTCTGACTTACTTACATGTCCCCAGTGGAGTCACCAAGTTGTCCCAATCGTCTTTCGGGTGGGCCCAAAATCGGGGTTTGACTTAATTTTGATGTGTTAGAACCGCCACCAGTCATTTAAAATAAGGTTGACTAGACACCTTAACTTACCATTTGTCTGATCTTTGTTTTACCAGAAATTTATCGAATTAGAGGAGTCGATTACAGTCAAGGAAGGATTAGCACCCTTGTACTGCCCTTTCGGTACCAATTTGATTTCTCGATTATTTTAATTGTGAAAATTAAAATTTAAAATTTAAAATTAAATTTAAAAGTTCGATCCAAATTAGTTACCTTTGACGAATTTAGAATTAACCTAAAAAAGTAAATCATATTAATGTTAAACTGTAAAAAGAAATAAAATGAAAAACGAAAAACATTTAAAAAATAAAGAAGGACAAAATTGAAAATAATTAAAAAATCCATATTCAATTTGATGTTAATTAAAAGCTGCAAGGAAAAAACCAAAAGTTAGAGGGTCAAATTGCAAAAATATAAAAAATGCAACAGGGATTAAATTGAAACAATACAAAATTCAAGGGAAATTTTACAATAGGTGACCAAAATGAATTACACATCAAACTTGTAGGGACTGTAAAAAATAATTAAACTATTTCACATTACAATGTGGCCCCCTATAAATACCCCCTAAAACTTAGAAAAATCATTTTATGTTAACTTACCAAACAAAAACCCCTATCCCAAAACATTCTCAACCTTCCCCAACCGGCCTAGTACTGGTCACTCACCGGTGACCCTCTATGCCGCCTGACCGCCGCTCCGACCATCGTTTTCGATGACCAAAAACCTAAAAACTACCCAAAATGCTCTACTTATTACCTCGAACCCAAAAATAGCTCCAAACACCCAAACAATACCCCCTACCGATATAGATCTAGAAAACTTTCCGGTTCTTACCTTTGTTCGACGGCGACTGATGGCTTTCCGAACCAAAACCGACACTTTACCTTGATGCCTTTTGTTTTTTGTGTTATTTTCTCGATATCTTTGGGTATTTCGATTTTATGTGGAGTGGTGCTTTGGTTTTTTGCTGCGTATTTCTAGTGGTTTTTTGTTGTTCCGATGATACCGCTTCATTTTTTCTTGTTGTGGTTGTTGTTCTCTCCGGTTTTTCTTTTTTGTCCTTTACTTCAATGATTTTTTAGGTTAATATAACCATACTGGTGGTGGTGGTTGCCAATTTTTTCAAGATGGTACAGTCTCGTTTGGTATGACTTTTGTTTGTTCTATAACGTGCTCTGATTGTTTCACGATTTTTCCAATTTCTGGTGCCGAAAATCTCGACCGATGGGTGACTTGGTTAGCGCGTGGCCTTCACGCGACGTTGGAATGTTAATCTGATGCATCTTGGCCTTTTGATCAAAGAGCCAGATTCAACGGGTCTGGTTGATGCGACGCCCCTCATAATAAAAAACCCCTAGTTTGTTGGCTTTGGGCTTCAAACTGTTGGGCTCTCCGGGTTGGCATGTGGGTCAGGTCTGTTTACCCTGTTGGTCTCCCTCTATTGGACTTGAACTTCAGGACTTTTTATTGGACCTAAAACAATTAAACAAATAAATGAAAATAATATAATAAGTAATAATAATATAATATATTAATAATATAATACTAATATATATAATATAACTATAATAACTATAATATTATATATATATAATATAATACTATATACTATATACTATATACTATATATATATATACTATAATATAATATATAAGACTATATAATATATATCATATACTATATACTACTATAATATACAATATAAAATAATATATAATATATAAAATATAGTGTATATTATATAAAAGAACGCGGACGAAAATGAGTGTCTACAAGTTGTAATTAGGGGTGTGCAAAATCGATTTGGGAAAGTATATGCATAGGGCTAAAGGCCCTTTTATTTTTCAAATATTTGGATCATTCGAAATCGAGAATTCTTCGATATGTATGCGATTCGATTATTTGAATTTTTAATTGGATATTTAATCCGAATTATCTAAAAAAATCAGATCGGATATTTTTGCATACCCCTAATTAAAATGTGTCTAGTTCTTATATAACTAATGAATTTTCTGATGATGATTGTGTGGTGTTATGAGAAACTATTGTTTCCTAGTAATATTATGTACCAAAAAGAATAGTTCATGGACCAAACTCAGTTCAGCAGATTCGGGTCCATAGCCATACTGTTGGCGTTGCATGGAAAATTAATTTGTTGAGAGTAGGATTTGAACCTTAATCTGGCGCCTTAGACAACTCGGCTGTCTCAACACAGTTGTTTAGTTTTCATTGTTTATATTAAACAAGGAATATTCAAACAATTCGAGATTACATGGCTGTCCAAAAATCCGTCTAAAAATCCGTGTCTTCCGCTTGAAATATGACAGTTAAAATATAAGCTGGAGTAATTTGGATCTTCATTAACGAGGGTTCTGCTATGAGACAGTTAAAATATGACTAAAAAATAAAGTGATTGGTTAAATAAGTTATCGATTAAAAGTACTATCATAAATGTTATATGTTTTCACCGGAAATTTTATGTGTCGGTAATAATAATGGTAATAACCAACAATATCAATGTTGTATGTAAAATGTGTCAAATTTTTTTTAACTTTAACATAACCGATTAATTACTAGAAACATTATCAACCATAATAACATAACAGGTAGCGCCTTTATAGCTGATAGGGACTTAAAAATCCGACGATAATAAAACTGGTTAATTACTTAATATGTTATCAATATTATCAACATATTAGGTAGCGCCTAAAATGTTACTAAAGTTTAATGTTGAAAACATTTTTGATGTTTCGATATAACAAATTAAGTTAAACGAATTTTAAGATTTTACAAAAGATCTTCTTAGTATATTCGATTTAATTATTCGAATATCAAAATATTACTCCAAGTATTTCAAGATCAAATTCAAACCTTACTAAATGTGTAAAATTGTGTTTTATACTTAATATATTTTTGAAACAATTTTCACAAAGTATTTTGAACCAAAATCAAGCCTAAAATCAATTTTTCAAAGTGATGCACCGATGCACCAATCCATGCATCGATGCACCATGGATTAAATTGAACATCGAATGCATTTTATGCATCGATGCACAAACCATGCATCGATGCACTCTGGCTATTTTGAAACATTGAATGCATTTTATGCATCGATGCACTCTTAGTGCACCGATGCACTAAGGGTCCAATGGTCAAAATATTTGAATTTTACACTGATGCACCGATGCACCATGGGTATGCATCGATGCACTGACGTTCCCAACTGCTTTAATTAATTGTTTTCACACTTAAACGGCTCTATTGACTCCACTAACCATCCCCAACGTTCAGAATCATTTGAAGGAGTATTTAAACAAGCTTAGAAGCCATTGATCAACAACAAGAAACAACAATAAAGAAGAATCAATAGAGAAACAAGAGAGAAAGCATCAAACATCAAGTTTGTGCAATTCAAGTCAAATTTCCTTTCAATATTCATTTTGCTTTCAAGAACACTATTTGTGCTCATTTGTAATCATCTTTGAGTGTTCTTATCTTGTTCTAGAATTGTGCAAACATATTACCTTGTGAGGTTTTCCTTGAAAGTTTGCAAATTTGTAATATTCTCTTTGAGAAAGAGTGTTCTCAAGAATTGGGGTATATTCTTGAGGGAGTTTGTAAGGTTATCTCTTTAGCCTCAAAAGAAAGAACAAATTAGTGAATTTTTTGGAAAATCCTTAGTGTGGGTAGTGGACGTAGACTTTGGTTGAGAAAGTCGAACTACTCTAAATCGCTGTGCAAATCTTTTCAATTTTCTTCAAAAGCTTCCACCAAATTTTTAATTGCCAATTCACCCCCCTCTTGGCCAATTCCATCGATCGATTAACTCAACAATTGGTATCAGAGTCTCACTCATTTGAAGGATTAATCGCCTCTTGAGTCGATTCGGGAAGAGTTACATTGATTATCAAGTCATCAATGGCCTCTACTTCAAATGTCGACTCCGGTCTCGATTCGATGCCCATCAACAAGCCTCCTTTCTTCAATGGAGATAACTATGCCTATTGGAAGAATAGGATGATGTATTTCATTCAAGCAAGTGACATGGGAGCATGGAATGTTGTAGAAGACGGATATATCAAGCCTCTTACTCATCCAAGATTGTGGAGTGAAGGAGAGACAAGAATGTTCCAGCTCAACTCCAAAGCCATCCATATCATATTTTGTGCTCTTAGACCAGATGAATATGGAAGATTTTCATCTGGGATAAACTACAAGTTACTCATGAAGGCACCGACGAGGTAAAAGAATCTAAAATTAGTCTTCTAACACATAGCTATGAAAATTTCAGGATGAAACCAAATGAAGATATCAAAGCTATGACGGATAGATTATCAACAATTGTAAATGGTCTCAAATCATATGGAGAGATCATTCCAAACGAAAAGCTTGTAAGGAAGTTAGTTTACTCACTTCCAAAATCGTGGCAATCCAAGAAAACGAAAATCATCGAGGCTAAGAACCTAAAGTCCTTAACTCTTGAAGAGATAATTGGTTCCCTCCTCACTCATGAAATGATGCTTGAAGATGAGGTGGACCTCGATAAGATTGATGAGACACCAAAGGAGAAGGAGAAGAAGAAAAACATTAGAGTTGCTCTTAAATCCACAAAAGATGAGAGTGATTCAGATAAAGACGATGGTGACGAGGAAATGGCATTGTTTGCCAAACGGTTCAAAAAAATGACGAGACCCTACCGAGGAAGAAAATTCAAACGAAATGAAGGCCTAAAAAATGAACCAAAAGAGAAGGACCCTATCATTTGCTATGAATGCAAAAAGCAGGGCATGTCAAATATGATTGCCCACAATTGAAGAGAAATGGTCAATCAAAGAATAAGCACAAGGCTCATGTGGCTACATGGAGCGATAAAGAAGGTTCTGATGAAGAGGAGCAAGAAGTAGCAAACTTGTGCTTGATGGCATTAGGGGAAGATTCTAAGGTAACCTCTAACTCATTTGAATTAGATGATTTATCTTATGATGACTTATTAGAGAAATATAATGGGTTAGCTTCGGATTATGAGAAATTGTTTTTAAAATTAGTGATTTGCAAATCAAACTAAAAGAGTTTGAAAAGAAAAATTTAGATTTGCAAAATTTACTTTCAAAGGTCAATGATGATCATCAAAATAAAATTGATGATCTTAAAGCTTCTTTTGATAAAGTTGGAACAAAACGTTTTGAAAATGGAGAAAATTCAAAATCCAACTTTGTTAGAAAAAGTTTTAAAAACTACAATCATAGAGGTCCCCGAAGAACCTCTAATGGAAAAATCATTAGAAGTATATGGGTTCCTAAAGGACTTGTTACTACTAAAGATAAGGATATCCTACACAAATGGATACCTAAGGGGACTATGATTTTGGAAACTAATGAATATGAACCCAAAAGAATTTGGGTACCAAAACTTAGAAATTAATCTATGTTTGTAGGAAAATGAGCATTGCTACAAGGCACGGGAAACAAATTCAAACTCATGGTACATTGATAGTGGATGCTCAAGACACATGACCGGAGACAAAAGTTGGTTCATAGAGCTTAACGCCAAAAATGGAGGAGAAGTGACTTTTGGTGATAATTCAATACGTCACATTGAAGGTATATGTATCATAGGTAATACCTCTTCAATACAAATTAAAAATGTTTTATATGTGAATGGATTAAAGTATAATCTCTTAAGTATTAGTCAATTATGTGATAAAGGATTCAATGTCATGTTTGAAACTAATGGTTGTAAAGTTATTGACATTGCAACTAATCGGATTATGCTTGTTGGTCATAGAATAGGAAACATATACATGGTGCATTTAGACTCTATTGATATGACTAATTTATGCCTAGTTTCTAAGGGTGAGCATGATAGTTGGTTATGGCATAGGAGACTAGGACATGCTAGTATGAGTGTTTTGCAGCGGCTAATTCAAGGAAATTTAGTTCGAGGGTTGCCTAAGCTTAAATTTGATAATGATAAAATCTGTGATGCTTGTGCTAAAGGAAACAAAAGCGATTTTCTTTTAAATCCATTAATGATGTATCAACTAGTAGAGTATTATAATTGATCCATATAGATCTTTTTGGGCCAACTAGGACTACTAGCTTGGGCGGAAAACAATATGCATTTGTGTTGGTAGATGACTATTCTAGATATACTTGGGTTCTATTCCTAAGTACTAAAGATGAAGTATTAGAAAAATTCATCACGTTTTCAAAAGTAATCCAAAACGAAAAAGGTTACTCTATAACTAGTGTTAGGAGTGATCATGGAACTGAATTTGAAAATCTTGGATTTACTGATTTTTCTAATTCTAATGGAATTAGCCATAATTTTTCAGCACCTAGAACCCCACAACAAAATGGAGTTGTTGAGAGGAAAAATCAAACTTTAGAAGAAATGGCTAGAACCATGCTTTGTGAAAACAATTTGCCAAAATATTTATGGGCGGAAGCCACAAATACCGCTTGTTATATTGTAAATCGAGTAATGATTAGTCCAATCTTAAAGAAAACTCCATATGAAATTTTCAAAAATAAAAAGCCTAACATTAGCTATTTTCATCCTTTTGGATGTAAATGTTTTGTTTGAAACAACGGTAAAGACAATCTTGGCAAATTTGATGCTAAAAGTGATTAAGGAAATTTTCTGGGTTATTCCTTAAATTATAAAGCTTATCGAGTATTTAATAAAAGAACTTTAGTTGTAGAAGAGTCTATACATGTTGTTTTCGATGATAATCCCCTTCCGAGGAAGGATTCTTGTTTGAATGATGATGTAGGTATTATAAATATAAATGACGTTGAACATGACGTTGGAGAACCATCATCAAAGGAAGAAACGAAAGATGAGGAAACTCAATATCCTCTCGAGAATCCAACCATTGAAGAAAGGGAAGTATCTTACTCAAGAGAGTACAACTATGTCAAGGATGGTGAGATTATAGGTGATCCATCCAAAGGGGTAACAACTCGATCTTCTCTTAGAAATATTTGTAATTATGTTGCATTTATCTCATGCATAGAGCCTAAGAATATTAAAGAAGCATTAAAAGATGAACATTGGATTATAGCTATGCAAGAAGAGTTAAATCAATTTGAGAGAAGTAAAGTATGGACATTAGTTGAAAGGCCTAGTAATAAATCTACTATAGATACTAGATGGGTATTTAGGAATAAACTTGATGAGAGTGGTAATATAGTGAGAAACAAGGCTAGACTTGTTGCTCAAGGCTATATTCAAGAAGAAGGCATAGACTATGATGAAACATACTCTCCCGTAGCTAGGATGGAAGCAATTAGAATGTTATTAGCATTTGCATGTTTTCATGAATTTAAATTATATCAAATGGATGTTAAAAGTGCATTTGTAAATGGTTTTATAAAGAAAGAAGTGTATGTTGATGATTTAAAATTTCCAAATCATGTTCTTAAGTTGACAAAAGCACTTTATGGTTTAAAATAAGCTCCTAGAGCTTGGTATGAAAGATTGTCAAACTTTTTAATTGAGAAAGGTTTTTCCAGAGGGAAGGTTGACACTACATTGTTTTTAAAGCATAAAGGTAAAGATTTATTAGTAGTTCAAATTTATGTTGATGATATAATATTTGGTTCTACTAATGATGTTCTTTGCCAAGAATTTTCTAAGCTAATGCAAAGTGAATTCGAGATGAGCATGATGGGGGAGCTCTCATTTTTCTTGGGACTCCAAATCAAACAAAGAAAAGATGACATCTTCATCAATCAAGCTAAGTACGTCAAAGATATGCTCAAGAAGTTTGGACTGGAAAATGGGAAGCCACATAACACTCCAATGAGCTCATCGACAAAGCTTGACATAGATGAAGGAGGTAAATGTGTGGATGTTAAATTATATAGGTCAATGATTGGTTCTTTGCTTTATTTAACTGTAAGTAGACCATACATTATGTTTAGTGTTTGCTTATGTGCTAGATTTCAATCATGCCCTAAGGAATCACATTTACTAGCTGTTAAGAGAATCTTTAGATACCTTAAAGACACTCATAGTTTAGGACTTTGGTATCCTAGAGACTCTACCTTTAGCTTGCATGCCTTCTCTGATGCAGATTATGGAGGTTGCAAATTAGATAGGAAAAGCACCCCCAGTACTTGCCAATTCCTTGGAAATATGCTGATTTCTTGGTTTTCAAAGAAACAAAATTGTGTAGCATTATCTACCACTGAAGCGAATACATTTCAGCTGGTAGTTGTTATGCACAAGTTTTATGGATGAAACAACAACTTTTTGACTATGGAATTGAAGTATGTACCATTCCTATCAAGTGCAACAATACTAGTGCTATTTGTCTCACTAAAAATCCCATCCAACACTCTAGAACTAAGCATATTGAAATTAGACATCACTTCATTAGAGACCATGTCGCTAAGGAAGATGTAGTTCTAGAATTCATTGATACTTTGCACCAATTAGCAGATATCTTTACAAAACCTTTAGACAAGGAAAGATTTTGGACACTTAGGAGATAATTAGGTTTAACTGACCTATCTTCACTTAGTGTTTAAAATAATTTTATCACTTTTAAGTATAAATGAAAAATGTTTATAATAATAATTTTTGATTGCATTCTTTGCTATTAGTTAGGGGGAGTTTATGTTGCTTGATGAAAATTAATTTTATGTTCAAAAGTAGTTTAAGGATTAATTTGATTAATTGAACATGATTAATTTTCAATATATGAGTTTCCAATACCACTAGAGCCAATTAATTTAGAATTTTGAGTGTTTAAAACAAATTTTTGACATTTTTGTGCTTCATGCATCGATACACCTAACAGTGCATCGATGCATCCTTGAATGTGCATCGATACACCATGTAGGTGCACCGATGCACGTCTTGAATGTGCATCGATGCACAAGGCCATGCATCGATGCATCCAATGGGTTTTGGTTAAAAACCCTGATTCTCTTCTTTATTTCAAAACCCTCAAAACACTCCTTTACCGCCTCTCTTTCTCTAAATCTCCTTTTGCTCAAAATCATCGAAAATTTGTCAGAATCTTCGAACTTTTCATCTCTATATCCTGCTACTATCATTAAATCGTGCAACACAACATCTCATTCCTCTCAAATCCGAAATTTTCAAGGTATTTTTTCTAAAAACCTCTATTTTATCATATTCTAATCTTAGGACTAGTTTTAATTAGTTCTAAGATGAACATTTTATCGGGCATTGATTGTTTGATGATTACAAACTAGATTTTACAACCAATTTCATCAAAAACTCATAAATTTTCAAAGAAATATTTGAATTTTCGAAATAAAAAAATCAAAAATTTGAATTTAATTTTTAAATTTGATGTTTTTGATTTAATTATGTTGTTTTCATAAAAACTATACATATTATGATTTTACAAAAATTGTTTTCAAATAGTTTTCAAAACTTGCCCATTAGGATTCAGTTTAGAGAACCTTGAATTATTGAGGACTCAGTTGAGTTTTGGGATTGATTATTGTGAATACATGTGTTTCAAATTGCAGGTTACATTCCTTTTTCCGAATCTTTAAAACATGTCAAATCCCAAACGCCCTAGGACTTCATCAAGTCGTTCTCGTTCAAACCAACCTCCTAATCTCGTTCCTCCTCCACCTACATCTCTATTAGGATCTTGTTTTAACATGCTTGAGCGTCGTAAAGACGAATTATACTCTAGGTACAGAAATTCTTTTCAATCTTATAGAATCCGGGAAGAGCGTATTCCTTCTCTTCAAGCTATGATAGATATTAACTTTGAATACCTTCCGATTCTTAAAGCTTGGAAGTTTGATAAAATGTTTCAGCTCAAACCTATCGTTTATCAACAGTTAGTCAACATTTTCTATTCCAATGCGGTATGTATTCAAAACGAAACTCAATGTGGGACTATAGCCATTAGATCCTATCTTTTAGGCCAATATATTAATATTGACCCCGAGACTATAGCTTTCCATTTTGGGTTAGATGATGATGGGTTATATAATGAGAATGAAAATGTGGAATATGCATATGTTCCAAATTCTAGTATTAGTACTCTACGATCTCATCACGATCGTTTTCTTCATTTGATGATCTCTTGGTGGTTTAGACCATCCGGAGGTAGGTACTCCACTCATCGTGCTAGGGATTTATGGTGGGTGCACTGTATTAAAAATAAGATCAAAATAAATCTGCCCCACATTATTTTTAGTCAACTAGTGGATATCATAAACATTGTTCCTTCAAAACATATTGAAACATTGATTTATTGATGTCCTCTGAGTAACCTCTTTATCAAACTCTGTCTAAACATCTCTCTCGACAATCCTATCCCACTCCAAAATCAAATCAATCTTACTTCCTTGAAGAAAGCAGATTAGAAACAAGATGAGGAAACCTGTCTTTGGGTATTTCGACCCGGTAAGTAAACTCCGGGAGCTAGTTCTTCATGAGCTGCTCCTAGATCTTCTCGTGCTCCTCCTCCTCCTCTGGCACTGGCTGCTGACGATGATCCTGAGTTTCAACAACTTATGCAAGATATCGACGATCACGTTCCAGACGATGAGCCTACACCAGAACCGGCATGACAAGAAGATCAAATGCCACCATATTTTTGATCCTTCTTGGAGTTGTTTGATCTGAGGTTTGCCTCCATGGAGTCTCAGATTACTAGTTTCAGTGGGATATGTGTGAACGTATGGACGCGCTTACTCTTGAAGTTCGAGCTCATTATCCTCCTTCTCCCGACCCTCCGATGGATCAGACCTTTTCTCCATGCTTTCTTAGTATTTCAAACTTGGATTGTTTTTTATGTTTCTGGATTGTTTGTTTTGGATTGTTAAATGCTTGAATTTGTTTTGGTTTGGATGATTGGATTTTGAACTTAATATATATATATATATATATATATTTGGTTTGGTTGAATTTTCTTATTTTTGCATCATTCAATATATATGACCAATTATGCCATTTCACATTTGTTTATGAATATTGATTATGGAACTAATGGCTAATCTCTCTTTTGATTGTGATCTTAGCAGCTTAAGCTATATATATATATATATTTAAAATCAATTGGCTATGCTTTTCAAAACCTTGTTTAAAACATTTTTAAAGTCTTTTTGATTTAACGAAAAGGGGGAGAAATATTAAGTATTAAAGGGGAGAATTGATATAGATATTAAGTGTTAAGTGTTATAGTAAAGGGGAGTAGTTTTTCAAAATTGATTTCAAAATTTTAGAAAATCTTAAAATTACACAAATGTTTTGTTATATAAAAAAGGGGGAGATTGTTGAAAACATTTTTGATGTTTCGATATAACAAAACATTTGTGTAATTTTAAGATTTTCTAAAATTTTGAAATCAATTTTGAAAAACTACTCCCCCTTACTATAACACTTAACACTTTTAAGATTTATACAAATTTTAAAATTTGTGTAATTATTGAAAACATTTTTGATGTTTCGATATAACAAATTAAGTTAAACAAATTTTAAGATTTTAAAAACGATTTTCTTAGTATATTTGATTTAATTATTCGAATATCAAAATATTATTCCAAGTATTTCAAGATTAAATTCAAACCTTACTAAATGTGTAAAATTGTGTTTTATACTTAATATATTTTGGAAACAATTTTCACAAAGTATTTTGAACCAAAATCAAGCCTAAAATCAATTTTTCAAAGTGATGCACCGATGCACCAATCCAGACATCGATGCACCATGGATTAAATTGAACATCGAATGCATTTTATGCATCGATGCACTAAGTGCATTTGATGCATCGATGCACAAACCATGCATCGATGCACTCTGGCTATTTTGAAACATCGAATGCATTTTATGCATCGATGTACTCTTAGTGCACCGATGCACTAAGGGTCCAACAGTCAAAATATTTGAATTTTACACTGATGCACCATGGGTATGCATCGATGTACTTACGCTCTCAACTGCTTTAATTAATTGTTTTCACACTTAAACGGCTCTATTGACTCCACTAACCATCCCCAACATTCAGAATCATTTGAAGGTGTATTTAAACAAGCTTAGAAGCCATTGATCAACAACAAGAAACAACAATAAAGAAGAATCAATAGAGAAACAAGAGAGAAAGCATCAAACATCAAGTTTGTGCAATTCAAGCCAAATTTCCTTTCAATATTCATTTTTCTTTCAAGAACACTATTTGTGCTCATTTGTAATCATCTTTGAGTGTTCTTATCTTGTTCTAGAATTGTGTAAACATATTACCTTGTGAGGTTTTCCTTGTAAGTTTGCAAATTTGTAATCTTCTCTTTGAGAAAGAGTGTTCTCAAGAATTGGGGTATATTCTTGAGGGAGTTTGTAAGGTTATATCTTTAGCCTCAAAAGAAAGAACAAATTAGTGAATTTGTTGAAAAAACCTTAGTGTGGATAGCTAAGGTAGTGGACGTAGACTTTGGTTGAGAAAGTCGAACCACTCTAAATCGCTGTGCAAATCTTTTCAATTTTCTTCAAAAGCTTCAGCCAAATTTTTAATTACCAATTCACCCCCCTCTTAGTCGATTCCATCGATCGATTAACTCAATATTTAAGCTGATGGAGCCTTAGAAATCCGACGATAATAAAATAAGTTAATTACTAGAAATATTATCAACTATAATAACATAACAAATAACACTTATTTAATATAATAGGTAGCGTCTGTTTAAAGCTGATAGGGCCTTAGAAATCCGATGATAACAAAATATGTTAATTACTTAATTTATTTTCATATTATCAACATATTATCGTGTACATTATTAATTTACCTATTACTTTAAACTAATAGGTTTCAAAATTATAATTATCGATATTATAATTATCGATACTTTATATATGAGTATCGATACTTGGACATTTACGTATATTTTCATTATATCAGTAGAAGCGTTTACTGTGTACTTTGTTAATTTACCTATTACTTTAAAGTAATAGGTTTAGAAATTATAAGTATCGATACTTTCTATATGTGTATCGATATACTTTGCGTGCAAATTGTTTGAGAAGCATACTGGAATAAAAGTATCCATAACTATATAAAAGTATCAATACTTGGTATTTACGCCTATTATCATTATACTGGTAGACTTTTACCGTTTACATTGTTAATTTACCTATTACTTTAAAGTAATAGGTTTCGAAATTTCAAGTATCATTACTTTATATATGTGTATCAATACATTTTGCATGCAAATTGATTGAGAAGCATACTAGAAGAAAAGTATTGATACCTATATAAAAGTATCGATACTTTGTATTTATGCCTATTTTCATTATACTAGTATATTTTTACTGTTTACATTGTTAATTTACCTTTTACTTTAAAGTAATAGGTTTAAAATTCCAAGTATCGATACTTTATACATGAAACGATACATTTTGCATCCAAATTGTTTGAGAATCATACTAGAATAAAAATATCATAACTATATAAAGAGTATCGATACTTGGTATTTATGCCTATTATCATTATACCGGTAGACTTTTTTCGTTTACATTGTTAATTTACCTATTACTTTAAAGTAATAGGTTCCAAAATTCCAAGTATCGATACTTTATATGTGTATCGATACATTTTGTGTGCAAATTGTTTGAGAATCATACTGGAATAAAAATATCCATATCGGTGTAAGAAGTATCGATACTTTGAAATTTTCATACTCTGCATACATTGTTTCGAAATTATAAATATTGATACTATAATAATGTGTATCAATACATTTGGTGTGCAAATTGTGTGACAAGTATACTGGAATAAAAATATCCATATCGACATAAGAAGTATCGATACTTGGACATTTTCATATCTTGCATACATTTTTTCGAAATTATAAATATCAATACTTTTATAATGTGTATCGATACATTTGGCATGCAAATTATTTGACAAGCATACTTGAATAAAAGTATCGATATCGGCACAACAAGTATCCATACTTACAGAAAATATGTATAAACTTATATTCAAAGTATCGATATTTACATTAGTGGTATCGATACTTCCAGTTAAATTTATTGCATTTGGTACGTATTAATTGTACAGACCTAAACATGTCCTAACAAATAATTGTTGTACACACCCTTCAACTCCATCAGCTAATACAATTAAAAGCACCACTGAAGCATGTTGTTTTATGAACCTCTATTTCAACATCTAACATCAACTCCTGTTGGGACCACTGATGTAACACCCATCTCCCGTATACCTTTTGTACATGAGGTACAGATGCCACATCACTTTTAAAGCAGTTCCTCATTTGAAAACCAATAATTTTTTTCGATTTTTTAAAACATAACATTTTAAAGATAAAGAAAAACATTAATTGTAATCTGCTACAAAGTTCTACATAATTAAAAATTCAGAGCATTTTTATTACTTTAATTACATGCCAAATAAGTTTTCCAAAATAAACTAGATTGCCCTATTGTCACTGACGAGTCAACCTTACTTGATGATCACCACTGCTACACCTGCAGTCCTTACTTAGTTAATCTCTGCCTTTATCTATGCGTGAAATCCACACACGTTAAGTATGTACTTAGTGAGACATAATATTGTAAAGAAACAATAATGTATACTTAAGAATATCATGGTTATTTGATTTCGAACTAATTCACATCATCCATAAGGATTAGATAAGTCCATATTATTGAAACCAAACTTCTTTCATACTATTATCATAAACAACCTTAGTATATCAAACACACAATTCTTTCTTGTACAATTTTTTTCATTTTTCTTTAGTAGTTATTCGTTATTTTCATTTATGGCCTTGATAACTCCATAAAAAGACTCAATTTCTAGTCTTTTCACTTAAGTTATTGCTCGTCTAAATAAAGTATGCACTGCATTTTTAGTTGCATTTAGTTGCATATAGGTTATATTAGCCTGTGGTGGATAAGTTTTGCTTAGGCAAGATTTATTTGGCTTCATTGATGCTGCTGAGGAGAAAAGGTTGTTTGAGTTGTGTTTGTGCAGGAATTCTATAGAGCAAGAACATTTCAGTCGTGACAATGAAAAGTTGTAAAGGTTAACGAAACAGAAGAGAACGTGAAGAACAGATTTATCTCACCGAGGCAAGATTTATCTGAAGAAGTCTGAAGCAGGTGTGGCGAAACCGTCTATGTCACATGCCAGCTGGATGACCTACTTCACGTGCAAGTAAGCCTTGATTGTTCTGACAGCCGCTAGCCGCCTTTCCTTTCTAAGATTGGGAAATTAATAACGGCTAATTAAGGAAACTCTAAAAGCATGCAAAGCCCTAGGAGATTTTTCCTTATATATATTCATCCGTAGCCGTAAAAAGAGAGGAGGCAAGGAAGAATAAGAGAGAAGAGCTTTACCCAAGGTGTGAGCAAGAACTATAGTGCTTTCCCACCGTCTACCCACCAATCTTCCTTGGTGTCCTCCATAGCCAGACGATAGCAGAGCAGTGATCAGGCCACGAGAGAGGGTGATCACCAAGGCAGGCGTGTTGCTGATCAGGATTGTCGTGAAAGAGCCCCTGATTTTGGGAGTCGTTCTTCCTTTGTTCTTAATTCTTATTTTATTTGGGGTTGTATTAAACGATTAATTCTTGGATGATCTTTGATAACACCATGAATGCTTTGCTTGGTATTAAACTTTGTTTTGCCTAAACAATATTTTTATGTTAATGAATGATGAATTATGTTT
Source organism: Hibiscus syriacus (assembly GCF_006381635.1). Taxonomy (NCBI): domain Eukaryota; kingdom Viridiplantae; phylum Streptophyta; class Magnoliopsida; order Malvales; family Malvaceae; genus Hibiscus; species Hibiscus syriacus. Next base: position 2,132,688 of record NW_024062641.1, on the reverse strand, counting down.
GCTTATGACTGTTTTGCTCATAGTTTAAATATTTTGTCTTAATACTGTAAGAGCATCGAGAGATCGTCTGGGGTTTCGATAAAACATATCTTGGCATTGTGAGAGCATCGAGAGATAGCCTTTTGTCTAGATAGTGATTCTTAGATTTGAGAGAATTAAGATATATCAACATGAACAAAGGAATAAATCCGGGATGGTGAAGTTCTAACTTGTCTACCTTAGAGATAAGGAGTGAGTTTCAAGTGACTAAAACGGATAAATCGCTAGAGTAGGTTAACACAACGTCTATAGTTAACGCCGAGAGCTATTACCAGAGCAACCGTCCAAGAATACCTAGTAATCCTGTCGGGCAGCTTATTGAGGCATAAAAATTAATTAAGAAGTTAGAATAATTGTTGTCAAGACAATAGTTTAGCATCAGTGCTATGTGACACGTCTGAATATGAGAGGTTGTTTGCATTATATTTAAACCAATACTTGTTTTGTTTTGTTTTATCTGTTTGCATATTTCCTTTGTCTCGACTACATTATTCTAAAATCATTGAATCATTCTTCTTAGTTTAATCGTATTAGTTCTTAGTTCTAATACTTAGTAGGATTTAGTTTGTGACATTAGTTATAGTTGTGGTGAAAATATATTTCTAATCCAATCCCTGTGGAGACGATACTCACTCACTACTATATTACTTGCATCGATTGTGTATACTTGCACAGATTTGCTTGCCGTAGCATATACATTTACAAGCGATCAAGTTTTTGGCGCCGTTGCCGGGGATTGGGAACTGACGAATTTTTTTTTTGCCATAACAAGTTCTTTTTGTCACTTTATATTTATTTAGTCTAACTTAGTTTTTATTTTCTTTTATAGGTTTTTATTGCATGACATTGAGATTTGCTGGTAAACCTTTGGAACTATTCGACCCCGAAGTTAAGCAATCGTTAAGACAAAGGTTGCGTGCCCAAAGAACCAGAGAACATTTTGAATCAAATGCAAAACGACATGGGAAATCTAGGAGACCCAGATGCAGCGATTAATCTCCAAGTTGTAAGACTAAGAGCGATACGAGATCATTTGAACCCAATTCTCGATGACCTCAATCATGGCATAGTGGCACCTGAGATACAAGCCACTCATTTCGAACTTAAACCAGTGATGTCTAATATGCTGAACTCTATCGGCCAATTTGGAGGTATACCCAATGAAGATGCTAGACAGCATGTACGTTCTTTCCTTGAAGTATGCGATTCATTTCGACAATAAGGAGTACATGAAGATGTGCTCAAACTGAAGATTTTTCCTTATTCCTTACGTCATAGAGCAAGAGCTTGACTCAGTGGTGTTCCTTCCGGATCAATGGAGTCATGGGCAGATTTATGCAAGAGTTTCCTACTCTGATATAATCTGCCCAATATGAATACACAGCTTCAGATCGACATCGTGAGTTTTCGCCTAGGAGATTATGAATCAATGTACGAATATTGGGATAGGTATAAAAGTTTACTTCGCAAATGTGTTAACCATGGATTTCACGATTGGACGCAAGTGGTGATGTTTTACAATGGAGTCAATGCACCAACTCGAATGATGTTAGATGTCTCAGCAAATGGCACCTTACTAGACAAATCACCCGAGGAAGCTTTTGACATTCTCGATATAATAACAAATAATGATTATCAATTTCCAAGTGCAAGATTGGGAACCGTCAAAAAAACCCCTGGAGCATATGAATTAGAGAGTAAAAATTCGGTAGCAGCTCAACTTTCTACCATAACCAACATGTTGAAAAATTTGCAACGTCCTAATGAGGTAAGAGAAGTCAAAGCAACCAATAATGTGTGCATGTTCTATCATGGAAACCATCATGAGAGTGAATGTCCTTAAAACCACGAGTCAATCAATTTTGTAGGCAACTACAATCGGAACAACAATAATCCCTATTCGAACACGTACAATCCTGGTTGGAGACAACACCCAAATTTCTCCTGGAATAATCAAGGAAGCAAAAATCAAGCCGCAAATTACAGGCCACAGCAAAATAATTCCGACCATCAATATTTTCAAAATTAGCATCATCAGTAGCCCTGGCAGAACAATAAAGGTATAGCTTTTTCCTCTAACCCTCATTCCAATACTAACTCCTTAGAATCATCCTTACAGGAATTCATGGCCTCGATAAAATATTTCATGGCTTCTACAAAAACCTCGATGCACGAATATTCTGAAATAATTAAAAATCAAGGAAATTTGTTACAAAGTCAAGCAACACTATTGCAAAGCCATAGTTCATCTCTCAGAGTGCTGGAGAATCAAGTAGGACAAATTACCACGGCATTACATTCTCGCCCACACGAAAATATCCCTAGTGATACTGAAGTCACCAAGCATCATGGGAAAGAGCAATGTAATGTACTAACGCTAAGGAGTGGAAAACAAGTCGACCAAGATGACAAGTTTGGGGGAGATCACCTGAACAAGTCTTGCCAAGGCGTATAACAACCTGATCAATCTGAGAATGTTGAATGAGAGAAAGTGCCTGAAGAGAAGGAAAAAAGTGAAGGCTCAGAAAAGCATCAACCAAATAACAAGAAATTCATGGTCACGGCCAGCGATTCTTTAGCACCATCAGCAGTAGATGTGAGACCTCCACCGCCGTTCCCTCAATGGTTGAAGAAATATGATGATGACATCCAGTTCAAGATATTCGTTGATGTTCTGGAACAGTTGTGTATCAATGTGCCCCTACTTGAAGCCATTGAGCAAATGCCTTCCTATGCCAAGTTTCTAAAAGAAATTGTTACAAAAAAAGGAAGCTAAAACGTGTAGCCACGGAAACAGAAATCTGCTCAGCAGTTAGCAAACTCCCATCAAAGCAAAAAGACCCTGGCAACTTTGTGATTCCATGTTCCATTGGTAATGACTTCATAGGACGAGCTCTTATTGATTTGGGATCAAGTGTAAACTTGATACCAAAGTCCATATTCATGAAACTAGACGGATATGACGCCCATCCCACATCAGTCATCCTACAGCTGGTTGATCGGTATTATGTGTGACCCGAGGGCATAATTGAAGACGTTGTAGTAAAGGTGGATAAATTTGTATTTCCAGTTGATTTTCTCATCCTGGATTGCAAAGCCGATGAAAACGCACCAATCATTTTGGGACGCCCATTCTTAACCACCGACAAAATTTTAATAGATTTTGAAAAGGGAGAATTCACCATGAGAATTGGAGAGAAAAGAGTCACGATCAATGTATTCAACTCTATGAAATACGCGGACGATCCAGAGGAATGCCAATGCATTAATAAGATTGAAGAAAAGGCAATCCTTGGACGAGGAGAATCCCTAAGGCTCGATAAATATAGTACTTTGTACCATGAACCTACAACTGAGATGCATAAAGTAGAAAACTTTGGCCGAGACAAATTATTTTTAGAAGATGATTCTAAAAATTATGGCACCAACCATAGAAATCTGAGCAAAGAACACCCTGAAAACGATACCAAGGCAAGATGCAAAGGAAAGACAAAGGACCAATTGAGATTTCTTCATAGGTCAGGTATAAAATTGAACCTTTAGATTATAATGAAGTTAAGTCTCAAGAGTAATCTTCACAACATGCATGGGTTAGCCCAATATAATGCGTACCAAAGAAAGGTGGTGTGACCGTGGTCAAAAGCGAGCATGATGAGTTACTCACCACGAGAACAGTCACGGGCTGGCACATATGCATGGACTACAGGAAGCTCAACAAAGCCACAAAGAAGGATCATTTTCCCCTCCCTTTTATCGATCAAATATTGGATAGATTAGAGGGAAAAACATTTTATTGCTTCCTCGATGGATACCCGGGATATAACCAAATTGCTATAGCACCCGAGGACCAAGAAAATACAACTTTCACATGCCCATATGGTACTTATGCATTTCAACGAATGTCGTTTGGACTGTGTAATGCTCCAGCTACATTCCAAAGATGCATGATGGAAATCTTTTCAGATATGGTGGAATAGTGCATGGAAATATTTATAGATGACTTCTCCATTTCGGGTGATGACTTTGATCGATGTCTCAACAATTTATCCAAGGTGTTAAAACGATGCGAATAAGCCAACCTAGTACTGAATTGGGAAAAATGCCATTTTATGGTAACCGAATGAATAGTGTTGGGTCAAAACATTTCATGCCATGGCATCGAAGTCAACAAAGTCAAGGTGGATACAATTACAAATCTATCCCCACCTACTAATGTGTGAGGTATACACAGTTTCCTTGGATATGCAGGATTCTACAAGCGGTTCATAAAAGACTTTTCTCAAATCTCTAAACCCTTATGTCTTTTGCTTCAACAAAATCATTCATTTGAATTTACTAATGATTGTTTGACTGCCTTCACAGATTTGAAGAAAAAGCTTACGGCAACACCAATTATTATCCCACCAGACTGGAACGAACCATTTGAGCTCATGTGCGATGCTAGTGACTATGCAGTCGGAGCAGTGCTAGGGCAACGAAAAAATAAAATTTTTCATGTTATCTATTATGCAAGACGAACTCTTAATGATGCACAAGTGAACTATACCACCACTTAAAAAGAGCTCTTAAAAGTAGTATTTGCATTCGATAAGTTTAGGCCATAGCTAATAGGCACTAAGGTAATTGTGCACACAGATCACTCAGCATTAAATATTTGATTAATAAAAAAGATGCAAAGCCTATACTAATTCGGTGGATATTATTACTGCAAGAATTCAATTTAGAGATCAATGATAGAAAAGGTATAGAAAATCAAGTGGCAAACCATTTGTCTAGGCTAGATAACAAACCTGATTATCCTGACATTACAGAAATTAAAGAGGATTTCCCTGATGAGAAAATATTATTTGTCACGGCTGCACCGTGGTATGCTAACATAGTTAATTTTCTTTTTAGTGGTATTGTTCCTCTTGATTTATCTAGCCAGGGAAAAAGGAAATTTCGACATGATGTGCGACATTACTTCTGGGACGAACCATTTCTATTCAAGTAATGCGGAGACCAAATAATCCGAAAATGCATTCTAGAAGAAGAGCAGCAAGATATCCTACGCCAATGCCACTCGTCACCATATGAAGGGCCTTTTGGTGGAATGAGAACAGCATCAAAAGTGCTTAACTCCGGATTTTATTGGCCAACCCTGTTCAGAGACGCGCATGAATTTTATAATTCATGTGATAGATGCCAACAAATAGGAAACATCTTGAAACAACATGAGATGCCATGGAAAAACATTCTGGAAATTGAACTTTTTGATGTATGGGGAATATATTTTTGGGACCTTTTCCAACATTATTCAGAGATATGTACATTCTCTTGGCAGTGGATTACGTATCAAAATGGGTTGAAGCCATTGCAACACCTAAGAATGATTCCAAGACGGTGTTGAAGTTTATGCACAAAAATATATTAACCCGATTTGGAACACCACGAGCTATCATTAGCGATGAAGGCACACATTTCGACAATAAATTGATTGCCAAGGAACTGAAAAGATATAGAGTACGACATAGAATCACTATGGCGTATCACCCTCAGACGAATGGACAAGCTGAAGTGTCTAACCAAGAAATCAAGTAGATCCTTGAGAAAGTGGTCAACCCAAGTCGAAAAGATTAGTCGCCGAAGCTAGATGAAGCACTATGGGCTTATCGCACAACATTCAAGACACCGTTGGGAAAGTCCCCATTCAAGCTGGTCTACGTGAAAGGAATGTCATTTACCGGTTGAACTTGAACATAAAGCTTATTGGGCCATCAAAAAGATAAACATGGATGCTTAGCTTGCTGGAGAAAGAAGACTATTGGAGATGAACGAGATGGATGAATTTAGAGCACATGCATACAAGAATACCCTCCTTTACAAGGAGAAAACAAAATGATGGCATGATAGAAAAATATTACCGAGGCAATTTTATTATGGACAACAAGTACTGCTCTACAATTCACGCCTTAAATTATTCCTAGGCAAGCTAAAATCAAGATGGTCATGACCATTAATTGTTCACCAAGTCTATGACAATAGAGAAATTGAAATCCAGAACCAAAATGATGGTTCTATCTTTAAGGTGAATGGACAGAGTCAAGGAGTACAAAGGAGCCCCAGCCATGCGCGACACACCAGCATCGTTGGCACATGATGCCCAAGAGTTTGCTTTACTTAATTGAGAAAATATTCGTTGCCTAGGCAATGAAAATCTGAATTTTGTACATAAATAAGTTAAGTTATTTTCTGCTTTAATCCATTTTATTTTATTATTTTCTTCTTTCATATTATAGGCAAGCAAGGAACAAGTGGTAGAATGGGGAGTCGAAGCATGCATGAAGGAAAAAGGACAAACTAGAGAAAAAGGTTTTGGTGGTAAAGTAAAGGGGGAAAGAAATCTTTTCTCCTCCTTTATGATAAATCACATATTTCTCATTTAATGAGAAATCTTTTCCCCACCATGTAAAGACTAATATACCCTGAAACAACCCATCACTTTCCAAGAAAAACTACCCACCCACCTCTTCTTCATCGTGCTTCCCTCTTTCTCCATAAACCAGAAATTTGTTTTCTTCTTTCTCTCAAAAATACCTCCCCGTCGCCACCACTAAATTCAGCCAAGAAAAATGGTGAGATCAAGATCAGCCCCAGCCCCCAAATAGAGTTTTGAACATTTCCAAATAGTCGAATAAGAAGCACACTTCAAAACCATTCAGCAACACCAAGTATATTTGGAAGATGGATTCGTTTTTCCAACCGAGGGAAATGATCCATTTGGACCCGAGGTGATGGACGTCATAAAGAAGCATACATGGGAGAAGTTTGCTCAAAATCCTAACGTCGTAGCACCAAAAATGGTGCAGGAGTTCTATTCCCATCTCGAGGACCACACAGTATATGTTCGAGGAAAACTCATTCACTTCTCCCCATCTGTACTCAACAAATACTTTAAGTTGGGGGAAGTGGATGACCAGCACAAGAGATTTGTGGCCGAAGCAGATCAAGAAACATACAGTGGAGTTCTACAAGATTTATGCTTTGAGTGGGCCAAGTTCGAAGGGAATGCCCCCACAAGGAAACGAGTAGATCACCGAGCCCTAAAACCGCACGTGAAATTATGGAACCACTTTCTTAAAGGCAAGCTGATGCCAACATCCCACAACACCACTGCCCTCGTCAAGCGACTGATGCTCTTGCACTCGATCATATATAGTAGGAAGATCGACGTGGGCGAAATCATCTTTGAGCAGATTCATGATTGTGCCAAACGAAATCGGGGTAACCTACTGTTTCCAAACCTTATAATATCGCTATGCAAGAAGAAAAAGGTTCCTGAGGAACCATTCAAAGATTTCATCAAACCCAATGAGGGTATTACAAAGAAAAAGGTCCTCGAGTTGATGAGTTTCAATGATGACGACCCAAAGGAAAGTCTGGAGCGGGGCGTAAAATCGGTTGCTGCGACTAGAATGGCTGTTGTGGTCACGCACACGCGAGAAACGCGTGAAAAGATCGGACACCTGGAGGTCCACATGAAAATTTACTTTGAATATCCCAAGCCAATGGACATGCAACTCAACGCCTTCACCAAGGAGTTGCTACCAACGAAAATGATCAGATTGCCAAACTTTTCCTAGTGTTATCCTCAACTACAATGCAGGTGGCAGCATATTCCATGCCTCGACATCTTATGACCCTCTAGACTTTCCACCAGAAGTGCCCACTGATGTGCCACCACTGGCAACCCATGTCCCACCAGTACCAGAAGAAGGCCAAGGCGACACAGAAGAGTTCCTCAGTTCCTCATCCATCTCGACCACCGAAAGTTGCGATGATACTCCACCCCACTTCTTCACTAATGAAGATTTCATGCTAACACCGAAGCAGCACCACCAGTCCCAATAGAAATTCCTAGTCCACCACCCATCCCAGCATAACAGACTCCTACGACCAAGCAGCTCTCTCCAACACATGCCTCGTCTAGCAAGAAGCACTACAAGAGAATAGCAGGACATATATTTCAGCCATCTCCCTCCCTAACAGCAGTAGACTTCGGATCCGAGAGTCTCTCTCCTCCCAAATGATGTCGCACGAGGGCGTCCAGTCAAGCCACCCCACCAAAGTGAGTCTATTCTTCTTAATTATTGTTTTCTTTTTAATTTTTTTGCTTCTGTATATAAAATCATATAATGTAGTTTTCATGCATTGAGGACAATGCATCCCTCAAGTTTAGGGGAGGAGTTGTACCATTCTGCCATACTTTGTTAAATAGTAATTGATGTTTATTGGTTAAAAATTTTGGTTTTCATGACATAAGCAGGTTAAGATTATATTGTTAGGAATGAATTAGGGATGCCCAATGATGAAAGCAAAATTTTATGACCTAGGCCAGAACATATTGTTAAGACTGTCTAAAGAAGAAAACCAACCCTAGCCTTGATTCTTTAAAATTTATAAACATGATTGTAGGTTGTCTTTGCTCTAGGTAATCTATAAAAGTTTTAGGAAAGAACTTTCTAATTGCTGAGACTTCAAAAAAATATTCTAAGAGTAAAGTAAAAACTCCCTAGTGTTTAAAAACTTGAAAAACTCAAAAAACACAAAGGGACACTCCTCTCTGCAAAGGCATGAACAAGAAAAATGCTCCCTTTCACCTAGAGTGTGGAATAATAGGTGTGATGAGCTGACTCCCATATAAAAAATGTGTGAATAAAGAGAATAAAAGTTGGTAAATAACTAGGAGTATAAACTAAGCCTGATGAATAGTTTATTTCCTTGACAACCTAGAAGTGCTTACTTTAAGTTTTCTAATTACCTCTATGCATAGACTTCTTACAATCACGCACACACCATAGCAAAGGATCCTGACTAGGGAAGGGACTTGACTGATATGACTGTCGAACATGTTGAGGCCAAATATTTTTGCTGAGGGCTGAAATCTCAAACCTGATGATGTTCTTGATACTGCTTTGCCATGACAATTTTAATTTTCTTCTAGCTATTATCCATAGCTTGAGGATAAGTAATAGTTTAAGTTTAGGGATGTGATAAGTCCGTAAAAAGACTCAATTTCTAGTCTTTTCACTTAAGTTATTACTCGTCTAAACAAAGTATGCACTGTATTTTTAGTTACATTTAGTTGTATATAGGTTATATTAGCATGTGGTGGATAAGTTTTGCTTAGGAAAGATTTATTTGGCTTGATTGATGATGCTGAAGAGAAAGGGTTGTTTGAGTTGTGTTTGTGCAGGAATTCTATAGAGAAAGAGCATTTCAGTCGAGACAATGAAAAGTTGCAAAGGTCAACAGAATAGAAGAGAACGTGAATAGTAGATTTATCTCACTGAGGCAAGATTTATCTAAAGAAGTCTGAAGCATGTATGGCGAAACCGCCTATGTCACATGCCAGCTAGATGACCTACTTCACGTGCAAGCAAGCCTTGATTATTTTGACAGCCGCTAGCCGCCTTTCTTTTTTAAGCTTGGAAGCAAGCCTTGATTATTTTGACAGCCGCTAGCCGCCTTTCTTTTTTAAGCTTGGGAAATTAATAACGGCTAATTAAGGAAACTCCAAATGCATGCAAAGCCCTAGGAGATTTTTCCTTATAAATATTCAACCGTAGCCACAAAAAGAGAGGAGACAAGGAAGAAGAAGAGAGAAGAGATTTACCAAAAGCGTGAGCAAGCAACTGCAGTGCTTTCCCACGTACCCACCAATTTTAATTATCTTTGATAACACTATGAATGCTTTATTTGGTGTTAAACTTTGTTTTGCCTAAACAATATTTTACCTTAACACTGTAAGAGCATCGAGAGATCACTTGGGGTTTTGGTAAAACATGTCTTGGCATTGTGAGAACATCGAGAGGTAGCCTTTTGTCTAGATAGTGATTCTTAGATTCGAGAGAATTAAGATAGATCAACGTGAGCAAAGGAATAAATTCGGCATGGTGAAGTTCTAACTTGTTTACCTTAGAGATAAGGAGTGAGTTTCAAGTGACTAAAAGGGATAATTGCTAGAGTATGTTAAGACAACGTCTATAGTTAACGCTGAGAGGTATTACCATAGCAACCATCCAAGAATACCTAGTAATCCTGTCAGACAGTTTAGTGAGGCATAATAATTCATTCAAAACTTAGAATAATTGTTGTCAAGACAATAGTTTAGCATCAGTTCTCTGTGACATGTCTGAATATGAGAGGTTGTTTGCATTATATTTAAACCAATACATGTTTTGTTTTATTTTATCCGTTTGCATATTTCCTTTGTCTCGACTACATTATTCTAAAATCATTGAATCATTTTTCTTAGTTTATTCGTATTAGTTCTTAGTTTGAATTCTTAGTAGGATTTAGTTTGTGACATTAGTTCTAGTTGTGGTGAAAATATATTTCTAATCCAATCCCTGTGGAGACGATGCTCACTCACTACTATATTACTTGCATCGAATGTGTATACTTGTACAGATTTTCTTGTCTTAGCATATACATTTACAAGCGACCAGGCCTCCTTTCAAGCCTTAATGTACCAGTATACATTTCATTTATGGCATCCTTTTATGTCTTAATGCATCCTTTCATGCATTTCAAATATGGAATCCTTTCATGCCTTAATGCATCCTTTCATGCATTTCATTTATGGAATCCTTTGATGCCTTAATGCATTATTTCACGCATTTTATTTATGGCATTATTTCATGCCTTAATGCATCCTTTCATTCATTTCATTTATGGATTCGTTTTGGAGCAGTTCATACTCCAAAACTCATTCATAATATCCTTTCCATACATATAATGATAACATATTAAAATTAAATACTATAAAACATACATTAACTTAAAACGTTCTAATTTGAATCATTGTAAATCTTATTCATCTCAATTAATTACAATAAATGTACTCACCCGGTAATCCTCGCTAATAAGATGTAAAGATGTCTGGCTAATCAACAACTTTATCTTTCCCCTTTTTCTTGCTAGATTCAGGAGCTTGGTTATGATCTACACAAGCATCCATTGAAGACATATATCATACCAAATGTTCGTATATTCCCTAACATTTATACTTTAATAATACTCAAAAGTACCATTATTTCAATTTCTATCACAATTCCAATCTATCATATAGTTTCAGGCTCAATAGTATGGATACCTCTACCATGGTATCGATACTTCTATACTATGGTACCGATACCTTTCTCTCAGAATCGATACTACTACACTATGGTACCGATACTCCCTTTCGGTATCGATACCATTTTGGCACTCTGTTACCCATGGTATTGATACTTCCCCTTGTTAGTATCGATACCCCATCAGTATCAATACCACTAACATCGGTATCGATATTGTTCATCACATTTCTACCCATTTATACATATAATATCGGTATTGTTTTATTAGTACTGATAGCATTGCCCAGATTTACCATTTTCAACTCGATTTTCACTAAATTTTCCCTTATAATCTTTTACTTTTACCTCTAACAATACTATTAAACTCTTCTTTGTTTAACCTAACTAACTTTCTTTTATTTAGCCTCTTATAACATCTAAAATATCCATGGAACATCTCAATCCAAGAATTATATCACTTTTTCTAACATGCTTTTAATAATATCCAATGTTTCTAATCTCTTATTCACTCATTTGACAAGTCAATTCTACTAATAAACCTCAATAAAAACTCATATATCAACATATCATTCAAAAACTCATTTCCTTAAATCTCTTATAAAACATCCACCACTTAGTTTTAATCTTCTTTAATCCTTCCTTAAGCTTACATATCACTTAATGTTACAAGAGAAAGCCAAAATTTAAAAGAAGAACTAACTAATTGAAGTTTACCTTATGCTATGGAGGTGAGCACTGTTCACGTGAAGAAGAAGAAGAAGAATAGTAGAAATAGCTTAACTTTCCTCTTTTCCCCATTTTAAATCCTTAATAAAAAATATATTTTAAATTCATTTTCCCTCTTAAAAGACCAAAGTGCCCTCTTAATTTATCTATTAGTACAAATTAGTCTAAACACTATTCCAAATCATTTTCTCATCTTTTACCACTTATTCAAATAAATCTTAAATTTTCAAGTCCCTGACCTGATATTTGGGATATTACAATTCTCCCCCTTAAGAAAATTTCGTCCCTGAATTTAAAGAAATACTTTAACCAAAGAGGTATGGAAACTGCATTTTTATGTAATTATCTCTTTCCCAAGTAGCTTCTTCAACATTATGATTTTGCCATAGCACTTTAACTAAAGGAATATTTTTTCTATGCAATTCCTTGTTTTCTCTAGCCAGGATCCATAATGGTTCTTCTTCATAATTTAAATATGATCGGATCTCTATCTTCTGTGGTGTGATAATGTGGGACGGATCTGATCGGTATCTTCTGAGCATCGATACGTGAAAAACATTGTGGATCTTATCTATATCCGGAGGCAAAACTAATTAATATGCTACTGGTCTGACCCTTTTCAAGATCTCATATGGTCCAATGAATCTCGGACTCAGCTTTCCTTTGCACCCAAATCTCAAAACTTTCTTCCAATGCGATACCTTCAGAAATACTTTATCTCCCACTTGAAATTCAATTTCTTTTCTTTTCAAATCAGCATAAGATTTATGCCGATCAGAGGCTATCTTTAGATTGCCGTGAATAATTTTTACTTTCTCCTCCATTTCTTTAATCAACTCCGGTCCAACTAGGTCTCGGTCTTTTAGTTCAAACCACTTTTAATGGTGTTCAATACTTTCTCCCATTCAAAGCTTCATACGGGGCCATCTTAATGCTCGATTCGTAGTTGTTATTATATGCAAATTCTGCTAAAGGAAAATACATTTACCGTGATCCTTTAAACTCAATCACACATGCCCTTAGCATATCCTCAAGTATTTGGATAACTCGTTCTGACTGCCTATCTGTCTGTGGATTAAATGTTGTGCTGAAGTTCAATCGAGTACCCAATGCCTCATGTAACAACTTCCAAAATCTTGAAGTAAACCTTGGGTCTCGATCGAACACTATTGAAACATGCACTCCATGTAGTCTGACTATCTCTTTTATATACAACTCCGTAAACTTATCCATCGAGTAATCTACTTGAACTGGAATAAAAAGAGCTATCTTGGTCAATCGATCTACAATTACCCATATGGAGTCCTTTTTACTTAGTGATAAAGGTAACCTTGAAATAAAATCCATGGTAACTCGCTCCCACCTCCACTCAAGAATAGATATCGATTGAAGCAATTTGGTGGGTACTTGATGTTTAGCTTTCACTTGCTGACATGTCAAACATTTTGCTATGAACTCCGATACAACTCTTTTCATACTAGGCCACCAATAACGACTTTTTAAATCCTTATACAATTTATTCCCACCTAGATGCGTCGTCAAAGGGCTATAATGTGCCTCATAAAGAATATCTTTCTTCAATTCATTATTATCGGGAATGCAAAGTCTTCCCTGATAATATAAACATCCATCGACTCTTAATTTGAAATATTTGGCCTCTTTCTTTTCGACTTGTGCCATTCTCGCCAAGCATTTCTCATCTTGACCTTATAACTTTTTTACCCAATCCAAAAACATCGGCTTTAACTTAAACTCAGTAATCAAGGCACCATCTTTCTTAATGACGTATGCACATCTAAAGCCCATAGAGAGGCAAAAATCTTTCGGCACAGTGCATCCATTACCACATTCGCCTTTACGGAATGATAATCGATAATTAGATCATAATCCTTTAAAAGCTCGATCCATCTTATTTGCCTCAAGTTTAGTTCTTTCTGAGTCAACAAGTACTCTAGACTCTTATGATCCGTATAAATATGGCACCGCTAACCATACAGATAATGACGCCAGATTTTTAATGTAAACACAATGGCTGTCAATTATAAATCGTGAGTCAGATAATTTTTCTCATGATTCTTCAACTGTCTTGAGGCATAAGCCACAACTTTTCCATCTTGCATCAGCATACACCCCAGTCCATTTTGGGATGCATCACTGAAAACAACATAGACTTTTCCTTACTCAGGTTGTACTAGAACGGGGGCCTCTATTACTATTCTCTTGAGCCTTTCAAAACTTTCTTGACATTTCTCCCTCCATACAAATGACATATCCTTTCATAACAACTTAGTTAGCGGTAACACTAACATTGAGAAGTTCTTCACAAACCATTTATAATAACCAAAATGTTCCAAGAAACTCTGAACTTTAAAAACATTATTTGGGGGTTGCCAATCCACTATAGCTTGGATCTTTCTAGGATCTACTCTTATGCCTTTTGTGGAGACTATGTGACCAAGGAAAGCAACTTCGGCTAACTAAAATTCGCACTTTGACAAATTGGCATACAACTTCTTCTCACAAAGTGTCTGAAGAACTACTCGAATATGAGCATCATGTTCCTCTCTTAACTTGGAATATACCAAAATATCATCTATAAATACCACCATGAATTGATCCAAGTACGGTTGGAATACTCTATTCATCAAGTCCATGAATGTCGCAAGTGCATTAGTCAAACCAAATGGCATCACTACAAATTCATAGTGCCAATACCGAGTCCGAAAAGATGTCTTTGAAATATCATCATCTTTGATCTTTAGTTGTTGGTACCCCGATCTTAGATCTATCTTAGATAACACCGCTTCTCCTTTAAATTAATCAAACATATCATCAATCCTCATAAGAGGATACTTGTTCTTTATTGTTACTTTATTTAATTAACAGTGATCGATACATAATCATATAGACTCATCCTTCTTTTTCACAAACAGCACAAGTGCTCCCCAAGGAGAAACATTGGGTCTTACAAATCCCATATCGAGTAACTCTTGTAGTTGGGTCTTTCATTCTCTCAATTTAGTCAGAGCCATCCTATATGGAGCCATAGAAACAAGTCCGATACCCGGGTAAACCTCAATCCTGAATTCTACCTCACGATCTGGGGGTAATCCTAGTAACTCCTCGGGAAAAACGTCTAAAAATTCTCTAACCGTGGGAATATCATTTACTCCAACTTCTGGTATTCGAGTATCTATCACATTGGCTAGAAAAGCTATACATCCTTTCGACCTCATTTTCCTTGCAGTCATGGTTGATATCACATTTGATGGTGATTTCGCTTTTCACCGATCACTACTATTTCTGAACCTTTTTCATCTTTTAGAAACAAGTGTTTCTTATGACAATCTACCCATCCATAATGTGGATACAACCAATAAATGCCCAAAATGATTTCAAATTCATCAAAGGGCAACTCCATCAAGTTTGTCGGGAACACAATCTCTTGGATCTTTATAGGGTATTTTCTACATACTTGAGTTACTCTCGCACTATAACCCAAAGGGTTTACCACTATCATCTCACTACCAATTGGTTCTAAAGGAATTCCCCTAGTTCAAATCAATTTTATACTGATGTATGAGTGCGTAGAACCAGAATCAACTAAAACAATTACAGGCTCATCAAAAAGATGGAAAATATCTGTTATGATTTCAGGGTCATCCCGATCCACATTAGTCTTAATATTGTTAATTCTAGCGACTCCCTGAGTCTCTTGTCTATGTATTGAATCCGATTTTCCCCTGGATCTAGCCCTTCCTCTGCTTCTATTTGAGGCTGCCACCGATATTTCAGATTGCGCCAAATTATCCCCAGATTTCTTAGGATAATTTCGAGCAAAGTGATCAGTCTCTCCACATTGGAAACAAGCTCCAATGAGAAGGCTTCATATTCCACTGTGAAATTTACCGCATGTTTGACATGGAATTCTTTCCCCGGATGCTCTACCTGAGCTAGCAGCAAAAGACTGAGATTGTTTATTTTTCTGTGGAGCTGTTGTAGAACTATCTCTATCAGTATATCTAGAACTCGATCCCTTGCCTCTTTTAACTTGATGGGAAGTGGAAAGCATTATCACTCTTTTCCCTGTCTGTAAACTCTACTCCGAAGCTAACATCTCCTCCTGAGCTCTTTCAATAGCTTTGGCTCGGTTTATGATTTCTTGTATACTCGACAAGTTCAAAGCCAACATCATCTCTTGCAACATTGGCCTCAAACCCTCTATAAACCAATCACATCTTGCTTTATCATTTGGAATTACTTCAGTAGCAAAACGTATCAACTTGTTGTACTCATCCTCGAACTCATATACGGCTCGATTACCTTACTTCAGATTAAGGAACTTTAATAGCATTGCCTATCTGAACTGTTCACCCATATACTTGTTCTTGAATTCTTCAAAGAATAATTGTCAGGTCACTTGCTCCGGTAGTGCATACATTGTAGTATTTGACCACCATACCCGAGCTGATCCTCTAAGTAAAGATACAACTCCACCCAACTTTTTCGGATCCAAACAACGAAGACTTTTGAGCATTATTATAACATTATTTAGCCATAAGTTAGCCTCTATAGGACCCTCACTCTCTTCTCCCCAGAACTCTGGAGCTCCCAAGCTCTTCAGCACTTTTGGGATCAACATTCTCAGTGCTGGAGGAATAGGGGGAGGTTGAAATCAAGTCAGTATAGAATCAAGGGATTATATGAAAGTACCAAACTCTGGCACTGGATTCCCCTGATGTGCAGGTGCACTAGAATTTTCAGAGGGGAGAGGTTGTTCACTATTAGCCACATAACTTTCACTACCAGTTCCTTCTTGCATCTCTTGTTCCTCAACTCTTCGCAAATTATAAGATTCTGACATCTATTATGACATACATGATAATAACATTACAATTAGTATGGAGTGTATCAATTCCACTCTAATAACACCATACTAGTAACATTGACAATCTTTATGGCATGTAATCCCTTTTCTATTTTAAAATAAAACCAATTTCGGCCAAGAATCGGCTAAGCTTGTAGCTCTGATACCAATAAATATAACACTCATCTCTCGTATACCATTCCGTACACAAGGTACAAATGTCACATCACTTTTAAAGTAGATCCTCATTTGAAAACCCAAAAAATTGCTTTCTTAAAACATAACATTTTTAAGATAAAGCAAAACATTGATTGTAATCTGCTACAAGATTCTACTTAATTAAAAATTCATAGCGTTTTTAGTACTTTAACTACATGCCAAATAAGTTCCAAAATAAACTAGATTGTCTTATTGTCACTGACGAGTCAACCTTATTTGATGATCACCACTGCTACAGATGCACTCCTTACTCAGTTAATCTCTGCCTTTACCTACGCGTGAAATCAAACACACATTAAGTATGTACTTAGTGAGATATAATATTGTAAAGAAACAATAATGTATACTTAAGCATATCATGGTTATTTGATTTCGAACTAATTCACACCATCCATAAGGATTAGATAAGTCCCTATTATTGAAACCAAACTTATTTCATACTATTATCATAAACATCCATAGTATGTCCAACACGCCTTTCTTTCTTGTACATTTTTTTTTCATTTTTCTTTAATAGTTATTCGTTAATTTCATTTATGGCCTCCTTTCAAGCCTTAATGTACCAATATGCATTTCATTTATGGCATCCTTTCATGACTTAATGCATCCTTTCATGCATTTCATTTATGGATTCGTTTTAGAGCAGTTCATACTAAAAAACTCATTCATAATATCATTTCCATACATATAATGATAACATATTAAATAATATAAAACATACATTAACTTAAAACGTTCTAATTTGAATCATTGCACATCTTATTCATCTCAAATAATTAAAATAAATGTACTCACCCGGTAATAAGATGTAAAGATGTCTGGCTAATCAACAACTTTATCTTTCCCATTTTTCTTGCTAGATTCAGGAGCTTGGTTATGATCTACACAAGCATTAATTGAAGACATATATATCATACCAAATGTTCGTATATTCCCTAACATTTATACTTTAATAATACTCAAAAGTACCATTATTTCAATTTCTATCACAATTCCAATCTATCATATAGTTTCAGGCTCAATAGTATGGATACCTCTACCATGGTATCGATACTTCTATACTATGGTACCGATACCTTTCTCTCAATATCGATAGTACTACACTATGGTACCGATACTCCCTTTCAGTATCGATATTGTTTTGGCATTTTGTTATCCATGGTATCAATACTTCCCTTTATTAGTATCGATACCCCATCAGTATCAATACCACTTACATCGGTACCGATACGGTTCATCACATTTCTACCCATTTACACCTATAGTATCGGTACTGTTCTATCAGTACCGATACCATTACCCAGATTTACCATTTTTCAAATCAATTTTCACTAAATTTTCCCTTCTAATCTTTTACTTTTACCTCCAACATTACTATTAAATTATTCTTTGTTTAACCCAACTAACTTTCCTTCATTTAGCCTCTTATAACATGTAAAATCTCCATGGAACATCTCAATCCAAGAATTATATCATTTTTTCTAACATGTTTTTAATCATATCCAATGTTTCTAATCTCTTATTCACTCCTTTGAAAAGTCAATTATACTAATAAACCTCAATAAAAACTCATATATCAACATATCATTCAAAAACCCATTTCCTTAAATCTCATATAAAACATCCACCACTTAGTTTTAATCTTCTTTAATCCTTCCTTAAGCCTCCATATCACTTAATGTTACAAGAGCAACCCAAAATTTAAAGGAATAACTAACTAATTGAAGTTTACCTTATGCTATGGAGGAGAGCACTACACACGTGAAGACGAAGAAGAAGAAGAAGAGTAGAAATAGCTTAACTTTCCTCTTTTCCCCATTTAAAATCCCTAATAAGGAATATATTTTAAATTCATTTTCCCTCTTAAAAGACCAAAGTGCCCTCTTAATTTATCTATTGTAAAAAATTAGTCTAAACACTATTTCAAATCATTTTCTCATATTTTACCACTTATCTTAAATTTTTAAATCTTTTCAATACAGTCCCTGACCTGATTTGGGGTATTACAACTAAACTTTCCTATAATAATTTTTTAGGGACCATTGAAGAATTTTTTATGGACTATACTGTATCAGAAGATGTTCGAACGAGCGGGAAATGCCATGAAGTACTTACTCTTGATGAATCTGAAAGATTGGTTGGTCAACTCTTTTCTTCATGTAAGGAAGTTTGGGTTTTTACAAGGAATACGTACAGAAGAATTTGATATTCAATGGTGTTCAATTGTTTGAGAATTCAATGTCGAAATGCATATCAACGAGTTGAAAGTGGATTAATTAAGTTCCCCATACAAATCCCTTCTAGATCAAAAAACTAAGACCTAGAAAGCTACACTGCTAAAATTTTTACGCGCAAATCAATTCGGATCTTCCAAGAAGAACTTCAAGGGGAGACCTTGTACAAGCTTGAGGAACAGATTCAGTCCTTACCAGATGAAGTTCAAAAATTTTATTTTGTCAAAGTACAAACAAAAGAATAAGATATTTGAAATTTGTTTTGATTTCGTTACGAAAACCCTAACATTCTTGTGTAGAAAACTCGAGAATGTAGAATTCCATGTCGCCATCAATTTTACGTTTTGAAGCACTTGGATTACACATCTCTGCCTAAGTCTCTGATTCTAAGTGTGTGGATTAAGGATACGAAGGCTTCTGCACCAAGTTTTATTAACTTCAATGTACCCCCAGAAGCTATGCAAATGACACGATTTGCTTCTCTAAGTGAAACAACAAGTCGTTTATGTTACATTGCATCAAGGACAAATGCATTTTTCATAACCGCAAGAAATGAGATGAAAATACTAACAGCCGAATTTAAAAACTCGTTTGGTTTGAAAGATTCAGTCCACCAAAGCAATGTCATAAACAATATTTACAACCCTAAATGAAAACAAAAAAAGTGAAAAGAAGTACAAAATAATAAGGTCGACAAGAAAATTAGGCGATGTGGGTTCTGTAACGGTGAATGACATAACAAAGTAACATGTCCTCAAGTAAAGCTCAGTTTGGAAATAAGCACAACCTGCATCAACAGATTTTTTGAATATGAAATGGAATGGTCGAACGGTCTCGCAAATGATGACAATGATGTGAGTTACTATGTCCATTTTACTATGAAGTCTTAAATTTTTAATGCTTATTTATAATTTCAATCTCTCCATTATGTCTCAGGATAACGACGACCTTTGGAATACTGCAAGTATCGATCTACATATATTGTCAATATCATAACACCTGGTATGTATAACAAACATATACAATAATATTTGTTAAATTTAGTAATCACATACATAATTTCATTCACATACAAAATTCCATTCACATACAAATTTGTTGTAACTTTAGTAATCACATACATAATTTCATTCACATACAAAATTTAAAGCTAACTCTGCTAAATAAATACATACAAAATTAGGCTTATATCATCACATCTATTTTTCCATGTGTCTCATGTAAGCAATTGTCAACGCATCTCTCATTTTATTTCGATCGTGGCTTATGAGATCATTTAATATTCTTATATGATCTCACTCTCCAACAACCTATATTCAAATTGTCAGTATGTTAACCACATCATTAAATTTACGAGTTTTAACATTTTAACTACAAAGTAATTTTTCAAACCACTTACCACTTCATCCGTTGACCCTCTAGCAAAGATCCCTTCCTTCCTTATCATCACATAAATGTCACAATCATGTGTGTTAAAAACATTGAATACCACAAATGTCAAATATGAAACCCTTATAAATATTTCACTTCTTACATACTCAAATTTCATACCCATTCAATTACGCATTCGTTTTATACTCTACAAAGTTGAAACCTTTCAATGGGACCTTCAGTTGACCACATACATTTACAAATATCTCTTCCTTATTATATTTATCTAATTCTTTCATCTGCGTGAAAAAAAATATCAAGTTATATTACAAACAAATTATGCATTATAAATTATTCTTTTCTTTCATATATACCAATTTCCTTGCATCTTCCACTCTCTTTTTGGCCATTGACGGTGTAAATAGACTATCATAAACCGTTGCAACATGAGAAACCATATCCAACACCAACAGATACCAATGGCTCTGATTGTTGTTTATTCTAATAAAGATCTACAATAAATGTCACACATAATTTAACAAAATACAACATTTCTTTATAAATAATTAAATGGAAAACACCATTTGCAAATCATATGGTATCTTATCGTGTCACAATTGGTTAATTTCGAATAGTCTGAATATACACTCCCAAAATCCCACAACATCATCAACACTTGACAAGTGTCCTAACACCATTGACTGCATTTCCTTGACAATCATTATTAATTGACCATCCATAACACTACTTTTCAACATTTATTAATTTAACTCATCGCAAAATTGTATGGAAGGTAAGTAATCTTTTGCTTCCCCGATATCTTCTTCTTCGAATCATGAACCAATACCCAGCCGACTAAATCAATAACCTAACAAGATTAATTACACAATTACAACATATTCACTGGGTTTTAACAATTTATACTTTCTACTTACCACACCACTAGCCCATGCCATACGTTTTAATGTCGCAACGTCGGCTACAGTGGTGAATTGGTTTCCCAATTCGATTACAAATTTGTTGTATAATAAATTTAGATTAATGTTTTCAAATAAATATTTAAATATCACTCACAAAACAATATATATTACTTACCTCAATGGTAACCCAATATACAATACATATTCATACATTCCACTTCAAATATATCAATTTCTTTTGGTATTTTGACTTTTCAACCTACAATTTCGATTAAAAATATTAGTCACAACACAATAATCAAAATCAAATTTATTTTCTTTTATTCATTTTACCTTCTTCTTCTTCTTCTTCTTAGGTGCAAAACATTCTAAATCCAGGTCAGTATCGATAACATTCCCCGGTGTCCCCATAACATTAAACTCCTTCCTCCTCATTGCATCCAACTTTTCTTCTTTATATTTCTTTAATTCATCATATTTTTTCTCCACATAACTCTTAATATCTTTCATTTCAGCCCTGATATTTTCCCCGTCATCAATTTTTTTTCAACCTTTTCCATCACCTCCTTCAATTCACCCCTCAATTCCACCATTTTTTCACCACTCTATCAATTTTCCCCTACTTCCCCCTTAAGGCTCTCAATCACCTCTTCGATTTTGGATTGTCTTTGAAAAAAAATTAGAAATGGTTTTTTAGCTCCGTCAACTCAGACAACAAAATGCCAAATTTACTTGCACTCCCTCACCATAATCCCCCTATTGCCTTCTCTTCTTCCTCCTCTTTCTCTTATTCCTCATTGGCAATAACCTTAAAAAATAAATTACAATATTCATACAGTTTTTAAATCCTTAATATTATATAATTACTTTTATTACCCTTTTTTTTCTTGCTCAGTCTTTCCAACTTCAATTTTTCCATCACTCGAACTACTTCTTTCTTTCCCCATACACGGATGCGTGCCACTCCAGTTCTTGGGAATGCTGAAACACTTACACAATTAGACCAAAAATCAAATAATACAACCTTCATTTATAATGAAATTTATAAGCGTATCGATACTTTCAACAATTCTGGTAGTGCTTTACCGGTTTTGATAAATTGAAATCGGTTTTGTCAAATTTCAATATGTCATATTGTCATGTATCGATACATATGTCTAAGGTATCGATACTTTATATGCGCTATTATTGCAATTCTTTTAAATTCCTAAAGTATTGATACTTTGGTACATATACTTATAAAAGCATTGATACAAATTTCAACCATTCTGGTAGCTTTTTACTGGTTTTATCAAATTGAAAACGATTTTGTCAAATTTAAACATGTTATATTGTCATGTATCAATACATGTGTCTAAGGTATCGATACTTTATAGCCGCTATTATTGAAATTCTTTTAAATTCCTAAAGTACTGATACTTTGATATATATACTTATAAACATATCGATACAAATTTCAACAATTTTGGTAGCTCTTTACCGATTTTGTCAAATTTAAACTGGTTATATTATCATGTATCGATACATGTGTGTAAGGTATTGATACTTTATAGTTATTATTATTGCAATTCTTTTAAATTCATATAGTACTGCTACTTTGGTACATATACTTATAAATGTATCGATACAAATTTCAACAATTCTAATAGCTTTACCGGTTTTGTCAAATTTCAACCAGTTTTTTCAATTTCCAATCGGTTTTGTCAAATTCATTACCTGTTTTTTCAAATTGAAACCGAATTTGTAAAATTTTAACCTGTTATATTTCCATTTGTGTAAGGTATCGATACTTTATATGTGCTTTTATTGTAATTCTTTTAAATTACTAAAGTACCAATATTTTTTTGCATATACTTATAAAGGTATCGATACATGTCTACTTTTAACCTGTTTTCTTCACTTTCTTATATATTACTATATATATCAGTGTTTCTGTGCATGGTATCGATACCTACCGATAAGAAAAGTTTGTAGGTTGCCAAATTTATTTTAATATTTCTTCATGTTTTCCACCTACAACATTATTATCAGTCAACATTTCTGGTAGCACTTAATCGACTTTGTTAAGTATCTTGTTAAATTTTCGATCACACCGTTTCTTATCTGTATATTAGTCTGTCTTTCCTTAGACATTCCCACAAAAGAGAAAAAATAACCTAAACTTCACTTACTTCTTATTATCTATGATTGGAAAGTGCCATTTTTCCTTTGCTGGGAAACATAAGTATAACAATGCCCTCTTTTTACATTTTCTCATTCCCCTTATTTTAAATAATTGGTTCGTGGGATAATACTTCAATGTTACTTAATATATACATATATATATATATTAGGTTTCTTATATTATCTTAAAACTAGACCTGATAAACTTGACCCGAACCAAATTACTTGAACCGATTTACCCAACCCAATATCTGATATTAACCCAAACATGATAATCAAATTTGATCTAATACCTGGTCGAAATCAACCAGAATTGAAATTAATACGAACCAAAAGCAACCCGAACCATACCCGATCCAAAATTAGGGGAATTGAAATCAACCAGAACCAAAATTAACACGAACCGAAATAGAAATTAACCCGAACCAAAAGCAACCTGAACCGAAATTAACCCAAACCAAAAGCAACCCAAACTAAAATTAACCTGGACCGGATTTTAACCCAATCTGAAAGCAACCCGAACAGATTGAAATTGATAAAATTTATTAAACGATAAAAGTTATTTTCAATAATTAATTAATTTAAATAAAAATGATAATTTATTTAAAAATATTATATTTATAATAAAATAATAAAAATTTTAAGAGGAATATAAAAGTAAGAATCTAATTGTAAGATTGAAAACAATAATAAATAAAGTTTACTTATCTTACGTGTTATAAAAAGATTAGATTTATAATAAAAATAATAGAAAGCAACTAGAAATAATATTAAATTAATAATAAAATTAATATAAAGTTCACTTATGTTACTACTAAAACTTAACAAATAAAGTTATGTATTATTTTTTAAATTTTAATAAAAATTATTAAATTTATAGTTGGAAATAAAAATTTTAATAAAAAAAATATTTCTTTATCAAAAAGTTCTCATTATAAACTTTTCATACAAGATCAATATAAAATTTTGACAACAAATTCTTACACGTATTATAAGATCATATTTGTGTCAAATTATCGATTTATTATATCTAAATGATGGTTTAATTCAAAATATTGAAAGATTGAAAATTGAAATTAAACCTAAATGATAAAATTAACAAATAAGAAGACGTATTTTTACAAGTATATATCAATTATTCTATATATACTTGATTTTGATTATACTAATAACCAATTCAATCTGAATTGATCAGATCTAAAGGTTGACCTAAACCGAAAATCAACCAATTCGATATTGACCTAACCCGAAATCTAACCGATTTGGTATTAAACCAACCCAAAAATCAACCGATCTGATATTGATCTGAACCGAAAAACAATCGATCCAATAATCACACGACCCAAAAATTGACCTCACTTGATACCTGACCCGATCTGATTCACTATACACCCAAACTAGATCCGAACCAGATCTGATCTGATCCGAATAAAATTAAATCGAATTTAATCTAAACCCGAAATTACCTGACCTTAAATGACCCGACCCAAACCCGATCCGAATGACTCGTTTATCACCTCTACTTAAAACTTAGATTTCATATTTTATATTTATAAATAATAAATTTATTTATCGTTTTTTATTTTATTCTAAGTTGTATTAATTTATCATTAGTTATTTTTTTGGGTACATAATTTATCAGTAGTTATTGATTTAGTAGATTAGTGGTTATAAGAAAAGATAATATAATTTTTTATTCCTCTAAGTTTATATTTTTTATCATTTTAAAAATTAAAAGATTATAATTGTAATTGATTGAAAAATTATGTTATTTAATTAAATATAATCTTTTATTTTTTAAATATTACAAATTAAAATGTACAAATACAAAGAACTAAAAAGTAATTTGCTTTTGCATACTATCAAGGTATTTAAATATTATTTACTAATAAAAATATTTATTTAAAATTTAAATCTTTTAAATAAAAAATATTTTTTAACAATTCATACGTGAGGAGATAGAAAAGAATAAATTTATTATTAATGGGTGTTGAATCTAGGGTGTCAACTGAGAGATTTACGCGGAGATTATTAAAAAATTATATATTTTTCATGCAAGCTAAATTGAGAGTGAACAAATAGATTTATCTCTATTCCATCGATACCCCTCTAAAGCATTAATAATCGGAGATACATACGTTTTTATTTTGTAAAATAAAGTTTCAAGGACGCCGAAAAGGGGAAAGAGAGACTGTAGGTCTATGACTCTATTCCGGGAATTTGTGACAAAAAGGGTAAGTAGACACGAGAAATGCCAATGAAAGCAGGATGGGGACAACCGAGTTGGAACCCTGAGTTGATTTAAATATTTGGACTCGGTAATGATACAGTGTACGAAGGTATGTTCATTGGAAAAGTTTAATTAAAAAGTAACATGGTGCATGTATGAATGCGAATGCGAATGCGAATGCGAATGCGAATGCGAATGCGAATGCGAATGCGAATGCCTGAACCTGGTTTCACACTTTGACACTGTTTCATTCCACAGCTCCCACCACTTAATGTACTTGGGAGCCCCCACGTATCAAATCCCCCTTTCCTCGTTTGTCATTTGTCATGTGTTCTCTCTTCGAACCCACCACCCTTTGTTCTTATCTTCAACCGATCATCCAAGCACGCCGTTTTCCATTGCTAGATGCACCATTATCCATCCTTTTTCTTTTCTCTTCTCATTTTCCATTTCATTTTTTTTCCTTTCTGTTTGCCAGCTGATCTTGTGTGCAGACAAGAGTCAAGGCCAAGTGTGTCCATGAGAAATGGCTGTCGACACGAGCAAACAAGTCTCCATGCCAAGTACCCAATTCCAATTTAAGACACGTTTCGGTCAAGCTTAATTGACCCCATTGGAGCTCTTATCTCCCTTTACTGTCATATAAATACCGTCACCTTTTAGACAATGTGCTTATCAATCACTTTCCTCAACTTTCTTTTTTTTTTACTTTCCTTTGGTTTCACTGTTGGAACAATGTCAACATCACTCATGGGTGGGTTTGGGGAGCGAAAACAAATCAAGAAGCCTGCACAAGCAAGCTCAAGAAAAGGATGCATGAGAGGGAAGGGAGATCCAGAGAATGCTATCTGCACTTACAAAGGTGTCAGGAAGAGAACTTGGGGTAAATGGGTGGCTGAAATCCGCGAACCCAACCGTGGCGCTCGTCTTTGGCTTGGAACTTTCGATACCTCTCATGAAGGTGCAATGACTTATGATGCTGCCGCCCGTAAACTTTACGGCCCCGAAGTCAAACTCAACTTGCCAGAATTGTGTCCCAGCCCTCGGTATCCACCACCTTCAACCAATTCTCAGGTACCTGCCACCACAGGGAATCAACCTACGGGTTCATCAAATATCCCAATTATCAGCAGATCCAACGATGTACAACCCGTGTACAACAACGACTCGGTCATGTCTTTGCCTCACGAGAAGCTTGATTCTCAATGAAACCTGGCGAAGAACAATGAAAAAATAGGGCAGAATGAAGATGGAATCGATGGGTTCTGGGAAAATATGTGTGTGAATTTGCCTGTTTTAGATTAATCGATTTGGGCTGAAGCTTCTATCTCATTAGATTTCCCAGTGATGGATGATCCTGGCAGTTTTGCTGGCAACCTTGTGGATGCAACTGGCTGGGATGTCTTGGAATCCCCATGGTGCATGTAAACCAAAGCGGGATGTTAGCATTGGTGGAAACGTGAAACGACACATACTTAGGGTGCATTATACATGCATATACAAGTCATTAGTCGTAGTTATAGATATAAGTGTGTATATAGAAATATAAATGTTGTTTCCTTCGTACCATCTGCAATTCTACGCTCTAGTCTATCATCTTATAGTAATAGCCATGAATACCACATAGGATTTTCTGGGTTTGTCGTGGCATTATTTGCTTTTGCTTTTTTCCAGTTTATGTTGCTGTGTCACGTGTTGTTCTAGCCGCATTATATGTCGAAGCTTATAAAGTTTGTATATAACATAAACAACACGTGCAATATATGTCCTGTCATAGAATAATTTCAATGTTAATTAGAACGTGAAAAATATACAGGAAGTGTTACGTTATTGTTTATACAACAATAATAGTTACTGTTTCTTTCTTATTGCTTGGTTTCAGTCATAAATTGAAGGGCTAAACTCAATCAACTAAAAAATTACGATGGAAACAAATACAAGGATCCGTGCTCCGTAAGAAACGTCAGCGATTGCGCACTTCAATATTGATAATCTTTGCTGCTCTTGTCAGTAACCGCAGGCTTTTCGTGTACATCTCTTCTTTTTTCCCGGTGCGTACAATGAAAAGACATTTCTTTGGTTTTTCTTTTTCCAAAACGACAAAACTTGTGTTCAAACGCTTGTTTTTTAGTGAGAACTTATGTTCAAAGTGATCTTAGGATCGGCATGTTAATATTTAATTACTACTGCGTTGAATGATCGTGAGATCGAGTCTCACGGAGGACATTTCATAATTCGGAGGTCTCTTACGGAAGTTGCTCTCAATCTGGTGTTGGGGGTAGCCTACTATCTTACCTCCCCCTTACCCCATATATATGGAAAAAAGGGACAGCCATTTGCATTGAATGATCCATTAATATGAATCTACAAGAGATTTCCCAAAGGGGTTCCAATATCTGTTGAGAAACCAGAAAGAAATCTGTACTCTGCAAATATTTCAGATCAAAATAGAATACCAATTGTACAAGACAAAATAAATCTGTACTCTGCACATATTTCAGATTATATTCTTTACTGGAATCATTTTGCTTGATTTGCATTTAGTCCATGTAATAATTTTCATTCATAGGTGATGTTATGAGCTTACCATATGCTGAATATGACTATAAAACGATGATATAAACTGAAGCCCTCTTGATCGAATACCATAAAGGAGATGTGCTATTTGATGCTGCATATGGCACCTAATATCTGTGCATTTATGGCTCAAAGGGTGTAGTTTCCTCCTGCGAAATCAACCAAAATTATTCAATCCTTAAGGACATTCAATGTCGAGCAAGTCAATATTTTTGTAAAGTTTTGCTCATGTGCAAAGGCAACATTACAGGGAAGAAGATTACAATCAAATGGATGAAAATTTTGATAAAAACTCGAAGATGGAAGATGAATAGTGTAGTTACAGTAAGTGAAAAAAAAGTTAAACCACATACAAGTTGAGGAGAAAAATCAAGTTCATGATTCCCCCCAGTCCAAATCCAGGGCTAATATGCAGCATTCCTCTCCATAAATCTTCCCCATGTATCCCACCTAGTATTGTCATGAAATGGATAGTCATTCGAGTATGAGAGATCCCCCAAAAACAAGACTGTTGGACCTTTCTTTGGATTTGATTCATAATGGATGAGTGTAACATTTGAATCATGTGTTGACCAAGATCCCCTGTTCCATAGTGCTCAATTAGGATTGAGATCAAAATAAAACATGCATACTCTACAATGAAACCATGAACAAAAAAGAAGAAACAGAAGAGTTTAAAGAGATATGCATATTATATAATCAAACAAATTGGATTAAGATAAAAATAAAACATGCATACTCTACAATGAAACCATGAACAAAAAAGAATGAAGCAGAAGAGTTTAAAGAGATATGCATTTTATATAATCAAACAAATCTGAGGCGACAGATAACGAAATAAGACGATGACATGGATGTACCTATCAGGCCAAATGTGTGAGGAAAATCAGGGCCAATTTTTTGCCATATATTCTCAATACCTTATCTTTATGGGAAGTAAAAGTTGGAAGTTTTGCAATGAATAAGAACACTTTGGTTCTGTGAAGAACTGTGATGGAATAATATAAGGGCTTAGCCTCCTTAGTTAAAAAGAACACCTTGAATGATATAATTAGGATGAGTAGCTAAAGCAATGCAAGGTAAAATCATATGCTGACTACAGATAATTCTTCCGACTCTGAAACACTCCAATATCTATTCTTCAACCAGAGGGAATTGACTTCCACAGCATAACCATCTTGATTCCGATTCCAGCCAAAATAGGCATGAGTCCTGTTCTTTATATCCAATATTCCATGACCGAAACTGGCTTCATGATAAGCCGAGTAGCTTGGTTGTGGCTACGTCATCCTGTTCAAATTAAGACAAACCCTGATAAGTGATCACAAGCACAAAGAGAATTTTGATTCAAGGAGACAAATCTTGAACACCAGATTGCATACTCTGTCACTTATACTTCCAGATTTCCTATCTCCAATGGTAATGTACACGGGAGCATATGGATCGTTTATGGGAGTCCACAATCCATTAACAATGTTTGATATGCATTCTTGAAGTGTAAATGATCAAATCAATGAAACGTGAGTGCCAAATATGGATATAGAATCATGGATAGTAACATTGAGTGTTTAAAGGCTAAAGGACCTTTATGTAACTACAATAACTTGCCAAGTTACTTTTACTAGTAAAACAATTGATCAAAGGGTGTGGTCTTACAGATCTTTCATAGGCATGGACTTGTCCAGAAAAAACAACATCAACCTTGTACTTTACGAATCATGGCTCATGCATTACTCTCATGGTCTCCCCCTCCATATAATGATGTACATAACAGCTGTAAAAAGGACAATGCATAAGAACAATGAGCCATGGTGTTTCTGTTCTGTTCACTTTTAGAAACTCTTTTTCAAGCCATTTGCATTGAGGTGTAGATTTCCTTGCAATAAACATTTTCAGGAGACTATTGAGATATTTCCAGATACCTTCATCTGCTATATGCATACAAACAATTAAAACTGGATGAGTAAACCTTATCTTCAACATGTCAAGGCAGCTCACTTCAACTTCTTGGTTGTTTTACAAGGAATCATGGGAAGAAAACAATCAACTGACATTTTCTCTTGAAGTTTGTTTCGCTCAAGTAATAAGATGAAGCACTGTACGTTCTGTTGAATCACTGAAAAATCTAGTCGCATTGAATACCATATGCTCGTCATATAATTATTTGCAGGTCTATAATAATTCACTGGCATAAATAATGAGGATTCACTACAAAATGAGCCCCAACTGGACATGGTGGCAAATAGCTATCAACCTAAGTCTAGTCAATAGTTATAAATTGCTAGGAATATTTCATAACCCACATATAAGTTAAATATTAAGTTTAATACCATAAGCCGAGTAAGAAGACAAGACAATGATGTATGCTGATGCTCTCTTAATGGAGTACCAGAAAGGAGATGTACTCCCTGATGCTCTATAGGTACATGATGACAGTGTACATATGGCTTGAAAGGTATACTTCCCCCTGAATCAAAATTGCCAATGCTTAATAAATCCGCTTCTGCTAATCATGGCTCTGATATAAGGAAAGACAAGAAGTAATTGAAAGATCAAGGAAAAGAACTCTAGTTAACAATTTTAATGCATTGATTTATAGACGCCTGACGCCACCACATATTCTCTAAAAACACTGTTCATGTCCACACATGCATCATGCATGTCTAAGGAAACATTGTTCCTGCCCACAGCTAGTCTTGCGGATGCATTAATCTGAAAACACTGTTTTCGTCTAACATATCTCCCGACTTACATCTATTTATATTCATTTCTCCTCACCTCGGTTGATGGTCTGGACGAGAGGAAGTGATTCACGACGGTTCGCCCCGGTTGATGAAGGTGGAAAGCTTCTGAGTTGGACGTTCAGAACTTGTGGACATTGGAAAACGAGGGGGTCTCTAAGGAGAGAGGTTTGTTCCCTAGTAGGAGGGGTCAAGCCCTCTTTTATACTCCTAGGTTTCATGTGGCAGTCATTTATAGGTAAGACAGAGGGGTGCGTCTTGACGATACTAATGTGTGTAGTTTAGGGCCATTATGAGATTTATCTCACTTGTGTATCCCATTTGTCTGATCTCTTGACAGTGAAGTAACTGATTAGTTTTAGTTTTGACAGACGTTATCTCATCCTTAACTATCAGCCAACAGGGTGAGGAGAAAGGCTTAGACATAACGACATACATTACAAGTAAAAGAATATGTTCGGCTCAAACAGTGTTTCCAGAGTTAATGCATTCGGAAGACTAGCTGTAGGCAAGAACAGAGAATATGTGGTGGCGGGTATAAGTCATAGAATCTTAAGAAAATTCAAATAGGGAATGCAGATATGTGCCTACTATTTCAGGAAAAAAAATCAATTTCATGGTTTCCGGCAGTCCATATCCAAGGTTGATACGCATCATTTCGCTCAATAAACCTTCCCCAAGTATCCCATTTTGTGTTGTCATTAAATGGGTAGGTATCTGCATAGGATAGGTCTCCCACAAATAATAGTGTCTGTCCCTTTGAAGGATTTAACTCATAATGGGTAACTGTGCGATTTGAATCATGAGTCTGCCCCGATCACCTGCACAAAAGCTCATCAATGTAAAGACCAAAATGCATAGCATCCCTCATGCTAAAATTTCAAAGGCAAAAATCAATCGAACAAGTTACTTTATGCCTTAACTCCTTCCTACAAAATCATTAGCAATACCTATGAGGCCGAAAGTGTGTGGTACATCAGGGCCAACTGGGGGGGAGATACAAACCAGAAACGTCTTGACGACTTTCCAATCCCAACCTCATAATAAAACTTGGTATCAAACTGCAAAGGTAATCAAATTAGGTCCATCAGAAGTAGAATCAAACATATTTTCATGGAATTGATTTTTAAACTACTTATCATAATGAAAAGAAGTTAGACGGCATAAACAAGCCACAAACAGTACAAACCTCCAAATCCTCCATGGTGCAATGGTGAATGTAACCAGAAGTGTAATTGAAATACTTGTATGTAAGAACAGTGCCTTGTGCACTATTTTTGAGTTTACTGTTTTCAGACAAGTAAAGGACTGAGCTTGAACCAGGTTCATCTGGAGTAACCCAAGAGACGATCACAGCCTTCCCCAAATGGTCCCCTTGTGTTATATGAACCTTCAATTACATCATCAAACAACAGATCGTAAAATAGCATTCACCCACTTAAAGCAATTAAGCGATATGGCAATTTAATCGATGCACTGTTGTGCATCAATTGGAAGAAAAGGCAAATAAGCAGTCTTCCCAAAATTTTCAAGGACTCCAGCTTCCAGTTTTGAAATGAAGTTATTCCCTTTCAAGAGAAAAATGGTTTATAGAAGTGATCAAACCACATCAATGATTATATAGAAATGAATATGGAATAGAAAAAAGGAACAGCTGCTGGGGAGCATTGTAACCTGGAGGCACCCGGAACACATGGCTGTTCAATGGCATATCACGAGACAATTGATCATTCCTCACGAAACTGGTGCTTCTTCCACCAATGCAAACCTCAGCTATACTTAAAATAAAGCTCGCGGCAGAATCCAAAACAATCCTACCTCACAGCAACCATCTCTAATTCCAAATCAGTGTTTCAGCAGTTTGTTTCAGCAGAAACTGCAAAAGAGATTCAGACAGTGGAAAGTAGAGGGATCTGTTGAACATATTTTAATATTTGATATCGACAGATTGAGACTGGTAGTTGATTCCCTAATAGTTGCTTGCAAAACAGGAATGTTTGTTATCACATGCACAGTGAGCTGACTGACAGAGGTTGGTTTGCCACTTCTTCGGTCTGTTTTTGTACTTCATTCATGTGAGTAATGCAAATTAGTGGGAATCGAGGACACCAAAAGGAGTTGTTGAATAATTTTACTCTTATATTACAACAATTCAAGGTTTGGTAGGTGGAAGCCATCCAATGAAATTGGTTCAAATGGAATATCCATTCTTTGGGTCCCAATATATTGGGGATTGTGTTCACAGCAAATGGAATCCCTTTACTTCTGAATACGAGTACAAACGTTAATCTCAATGAGCCATACCCATAAAGAGCCCAATTCCATATACTTTTTGAAGGAACCCAGTTTGCATGTGGCCTAATTCCCATCATTATTAAACCCAAATCAGGTGTAGAGCCTAATTTAGTTGGCCCATCTTGGATCTGCTAGTGTAGGCCATCTCTGCTTTTGTTCTCCGGGAATATTATTATATATTTCATCCCTCAGTATGACATAGTAGAATCAGATATGGAATATTTGATGTATTTATTGTATATTATTTTTTTTAATAATTAAATTTATATAATATTTAAAAAAAATAATATCTAACGTAATCATGTAAAAAATTATAATTTTATTCGCACACGTCTTAGTTAATACTTCAAATTAAATTCATAATGGACATATAAAATAGAAGTTCAAGATAGAGTGAAATCCATTTATTTATTAAATGTATTCTTATAAAATTATATGAATTTGAATATTTTAAGAAAAATAACATTCTTTTTAATTATCTAAGTCATTCAGCTCAATAAAATTTAATTTATATATGCACTTAATACTTCAAAAGATATTGTGTTGATAATAACGGGTTAAAGTACTCGATGAGTTATTTTTTATTTCCATTACTTAACCAAATAACATTATAAATTTCAAAATCGGTACATCATATGCGTGTATCTCGCCATCTTTAGTCAAAAAGAAGTTAGTCTTGATAAGCATTGTATTTGTTGCATTGGGTCCATCACACCATACATAGTGATCTTAAGCATTAACTTCATAATTTGCATACAATTTATATGAAATCAAACCATACAATTATAACATATAGAATGCGTACGTGATTTCCTGTTCCCATAGACCACACAGGTTTGACAGTGTTCACCATTGTTAGAGTAGCAACTTCATTGAAAGAATGAACCAAAAATGCATATATTTTATTGAACCACATCACTACTTATATACAAGAGATTACAACAACATACAACTTAACAACTAACAACTACTCATAACAGACACTTAACAACTTCCTAACTACACAACTACCTACACACGTCAGCAACATCTTCATCATTGAACATTCTCTCTACTTCTTCTTCTTTCTCCCCGAGAAAAGACTGAACATTCACTCTGGCTTTAAACACTTCAAACTGAGCTGCAGCTAGAGGCTTTATGAATCCATCAGCAACTTGATGGCTACCTGACACATAGTTCACCACCACTTGCTTCAATGTCACCTTCTCAGGAACAAAGTGATCATCAAGCTCTACATGCTTACTCTTTGCATGATAGACAGGATTAGTTTTCATGGCCACAACATTGTTGTTATCACACCAAACAATTGGTACTCTCTGCCTTGCAACACGCAAATAAGTCAGAAGAGCATTCATCCATGTTGTTTCAGCAGTAACATCTACAACGCTTTTGTACTCAGCCTCATAGTAGACCTGGAAACTGACTTTTGCTTCCTAGAGTTCCACATTACTAGATTATCACCTACAAACACACAATAACTAGAGATAGACTTGCGATCGTCAGTGTTTCCGCTCAATCAGCATCAACAAAGGCTATAACATTGAATCCTGCCACTGCATGTGCTATGACCAAGCCATGGTTAATCGTCCCTACCAAGTACCTCAAAATCCTTTTAATTGTAACAAGATGTTCTTTTCTTAGAGCATGCATATATTGTGTCACCTTATTAACACTAAATGCAATGTCTGGACGAGTGTGACATGCATATAGCAACATACCTACAATACTTCGATACTCATAGGCATTCTGAAGCAACACCCCTGCACCTTGATTCAACTTAGAAGACACGAGCATGGGTGAAGATGCAGGATTAGCAATACTCATTTTTGTCTTCATCAATAGTTCTAAAATAAACTTCCTTTGGCTAAGAATTAATGAACTACCACAACGCTTAACTTCTATGCCCAAGAAATAATGTAGATCACCAAGATCGTTCAAGGCAAATTCAGTCCCAAACAGTCTCACTACTTCTTCAATCTGCACATTGGAACTTCCAGTCAAAATTATATCATCAACATACACAAGTATGTAAATCCACTGATTGTCTACCCAACGAACAAACAACGAAGTGTCTGCTGAAAATTCTTTAAACCCAATTTTAACTAGACAATTTTTAAGTTTGTCATGCCAATTTCGAGGAGCTTGACGTAAACCATACAATGCCTTTTTCAACCTACGTACCAAGGGACTACCATCAGTAGCGACTTGCTCGAACCTAGGTGGTTGTTGCATGAAAACCTCTTCATGCAGATCACCATTCAGAAATGCATTGTTTACGTCTAGCTGACGCAGCTGCCAACCATTCATTATAGCCAATGAAAGGACAACATTCAGCATTGCAAACTTGACAAAAGGATTGAATGTCTCGCCAAAGTCATGTCTTGTCACTTGTGATAACCCTTTACCTACTAACCTAGCTTTATACCTGCTAATTGAACCATCAGGATTCTTTTTCAACTTGGAAAACCATTTACATCCAACCATTAACCGTCCTTCAGGAAGCTTCACGAGGTTCCATGTACCATTCTTCCTCAAATCTTCAACTTCTTCGTGCACTGCAATTCTGCAATGAGAAGATTGAAGTGCCTCATAAACATTCACACGCTTCATATCATCACAACTAGCCAAATACAGCTTAGGCTTAAATATACCACATTTCCTTCTTGTCTGCATAGAATGTTGATTCAAAGAGCATCCATTGTTACCATCCCTTGTACCGGTTATTTGTAATGGAGGAGAAACATTGTCAAAGGAATCAGTCATTGCCACAGGCTGAACTTGACTCACTGGCTCAACATCCTTAGTTGTACTGACTGAAGTTGCACCACCTTCTTCTTGTTGGACTGCATCTCCTAGAGAAGTATCACTCATGTCTACAGTGGCCTGTTCCATATGATCAGAACCTTTATCAAAACTACCTTCATTCGCACTAACTACCTCTTGTTGAACTGCTACTCTCAGAGGAGCAACACCCTCATTCAAATCAGCCTGATTCATACCACCAGAACACATTTCTTGAGCTGCACCAGTCCTATCGGTTTGAAACTGCCTCATATCAGATATAAGCTCAAGTGTTGTAGACTTCTATTTATTATTCACAGAAGCATTACTGGAACTACCAATTCCTACAAATGGAAAAGTAAACTCATAAAAAATTACATGTCTATAAACATATATCTTGCCACTGGCTGCTAGACACATGTATCCTTTGTGTTGAGGGCTATAACGTAGAAAGGTACATGTTTAAGAACGAAAATCAAGTTTATGTTGTTGAAACAATCTCAAGTGAGGAAAATATTTGCACTTAAAAACCTTCATGAATTCATACTATGGTTTCTTCCCCCACAACTTCTCGTGAGGTGACAGCCCATCCAAGACCTTAATAAGGAGTCTATTAAAGAGAAATATTGCAGTAACATCTGTATAGTACCAATAACGCAAAGGCATAGCAATCTGAGCTAGCAACACCAAGGCAAGTTTAATGATGTGTCTATATTTCCTTTTTGCCACACCATTCTGCTCAGATGTGTGAGGGCATACAACACAATGAACTATCCCATCTTTCAACAGCACATATGATAGGTTACGATACTCCCCACCCTATTCACTTTGCATAGCCTTAACAGATAGCCCAAACTGAGTAGCAACCATTTGTTGAAACAACTTAAATGTATTTACTGCCTGCGATCATGCTTTTAAAAAATAGACCCAAGTATGCCTCGAATAAGCATCAACAAATGACAAATAATAGTAATATCTATTAGAAGCTACATGAGCTGATCCCCATATATCAGTGTAAACAAGTTGAAAAGGTTCAATATAGATAGAATTAGAGTGGAAGAACAGCATTTTATGACTTTTGCCAATACAACAAGCTTCAAAAATCTTTTTTATATCTTTATTAACTCGTACATTAATAGTTTGGCATACACTAGCAATTGTATCATACGCTGCATGCCCTAACGTTCTATGCCAAAGACTGTAAACATCATCAGCCACAACATAATTTACACATGCATTTTTACAAACACTCGATGTAGTAACACTAGCAAACACATAAAGTCCTTGTTGCATACGTCCTTGGAGAATCACCTCTCCACTAACAGCATAACGAACACAACAACCTTACGCATGGAATTCAAATACCACATTGTTATCCCTAGCAAACTTAGATACAAAAAAAAATTCTGAGTTATACCAGGTACATGGAGTAAATCATTAACTAACAATACTATAGAAAAAGACTTCATGAATGTATTACCAACCAAATCAAAAGCTAATGAAACACCATCACCTACAACCAGCTTACCTGGACCACTGCGACCAGTTCTGTGAGTTATATTATCCGTATCTGGAGTGACATGGTGTGTAACACTAGAGTCAACAACCCACCGATCATTCTCAGCCACTGAAGGGTATGCACTAGTCAAAGCATGAAGTCTAGAACCTTTCGAAGAACACATACAACTGTACTTATCATATGCAGCAGTGTGAGTTTGAGCAGAATCTTAATCATATCTAGACTGGTTGCTACTAACAATCTGAAAATCTTCATCATAACGATGCAAACAATGATCATCTAAATATCCGATCTTGCCACGCAGTTGACATTGAATGTGTGGCCAGCCACGTCCTCAACTCGCTCAACCACCAGATCTTCTACATGACTGAGCAGTGGATATTCGTTCACTATCGTAGTTCGAATATGACCGTTTAGAGTAGTCATGTGAACTAGTTCCATGAGTAAGATGAGCTACAAGCACTACAGTTTCTTATTGAGTAGTAAACCCAACAATCTGTGTTTCTACGTCTCTAAGCATGGTACAAACCTTATCTAAGGGAAACATGTCACTACTTGACGTAATAACAGCCATAAACGGTTGATACTCATACGGTAAACCCTTCAAAATGCTGGCAATATGTCCTACTAGAGGAATTAGACTTTCAGATGAAATCAAGGCATCACAAACTTCTTTAACCTTGGCAATGTTTATACGCATACTATATTTTCCCTTCTTGAGAGACTGAAGTTTACAATGTAAACTCATCACC
This sequence comes from Hibiscus syriacus, assembly GCF_006381635.1. Classification (NCBI taxonomy): domain Eukaryota; kingdom Viridiplantae; phylum Streptophyta; class Magnoliopsida; order Malvales; family Malvaceae; genus Hibiscus; species Hibiscus syriacus. The sequence continues at coordinate 2,094,134 of NW_024062641.1, read as the reverse complement.
TAGGTTGAAGACCGAGTTGCAAAGTATTGCAACACCGTAGCCCAGATAGATGCGACTATCTCAGTACCCACAAATTGAGACAAAAGATGTGGACTAATGGTAGAAAGTAGCCACGACACGAACGTATTGTCCTGTGCTACAAAATCATCATAAGCTTCATTGGGAATAAGGCTGCCATCTTCATCAACAATCATCTCCAGTGGAGATTGCATACCACCAGTAAGAAGACGCTCACGCTGATGATTGCGAACAGTAAGTAAGACTTGTTGTTTCCACAACAAGAAGTTTTTTCATCCAACACCACATTGATCTTTTTGTTAGTAAACATCGCAGCAACAACACTCAGTAGAACAAGAACCAAGAAGCGCATAAATAACCGATATACAAGAAGAAATATCATACCAAAATCATTGAACAACCTCTCTTGCATATGAATAACGTAATGAACTAAACACCTAGAGTTATGCATCAAATAACGCATGAATCTCTAGGATCTATGGCGATTGATACCATGTTAGAGTAGCAACTTCATTGAAAGAATAAAGCAAAAATGCATATATTTTATTGAACTACAACACTGTTTATATACAAGAGATTACAACAACATACAACTTCTATAACTGCTCAAAACAACTAACAACTACTCATAACAAACACTTAACAACTTCATAACTACATAACTACCTACATATGTCAGCATTATCTTCATCATTCAACAATCATCATCATTCATAAAAAAACGCTTCTCTTTTAACCCTATATGCTACTTACATAAGCCATTGATTAACAAACTAGAGGGAAAACACATAGATAAAACTAAAATCATACACATAAACTTTCTGATACATCTAGTGGCGTTGAACTTCCCATTTGTTTAACTTTTATTATTTTGTGTTATTTTTTCTATCTCCATCTAGCCAACTATGTGCTTGAAAGTTAGGTTTTCTAGTTAAACATTTTCGGTAGAAAGATGAATAAATGGCTTCGTGAGGGAATAATTGATATAGCTTGATGTTCTGAAGTTGGTGTGCTCTGGAGTAGACTGAATTGTAGCAACCTTGTCTTGAGTTGCAAACTTTCTCCCTTGGCTTTTATCCCATAGCACTAGGTAAAATCCTACAATGATCAACACAACCCCGATAATGTTGTGTTTGAAGAGATTTTGTTAATGCCAAGTTAATCACAAGCTTAATGTAATGAAACAAATTTTGTTGATTTTATATATAAACGTAGGGGGTAACTTTAATAGATATATGGTTGATGAGTTTTGAATAAAGAATGTATAGATAATGTAGGGGAGAAAAAGACCTACATAGTTCTTACTTACCCTTCCAAATAGAACTCTTTCCCAGAGCAAAGGAAGCCATGATGGCGATAGTAAGTGTCTGAAGAGCTTGATAAACAGAAATGAAGATAGGGCCACCTCTTCCAATGCACCATATCTGTACAACGAATGCAATTCCCTACGCCACCACACCCTGTTTTTTTCCACACAGATGTTTTGTTCTCATTTCATTTTAAATAACCCACCACCCTACACATTATTGCATAAAATGACTACAAGAGACGAGATCTTATAGAATCAACTAAGGGTTTGTAAATTGTATCCCATGTACATGTATTATTGCCTTATAAGCAATTATTTGTACTGGTGGTTATTTAGATTACTTTCCTCATGCTCAATGAATTAATAGTAAGAAGAAATATATGTGAATGGTTTGAGTAAACGAGTGATGAAATATTGACTACGTAGAGAATAGTGAAGAGTTCTCCGCCAGAGTGGAAAATCCAAGCTTGAGATTCTCTCAAAAAAACTACCACAATGATGAGGAACTGAATAAGACCAAAGAAACATGTGTAGGATGTCACAGAGAGTCTAGTTGGGTACTTATTTAGGACTGGTTCCTGCAACACCAGCCAACTAGACCAGAACAAGCAATTACCAATCAGATACAGACAACCAAGTGTCTAGTTCTTTCCATCCGCATCTTCCAATGACACAAACACTTGGGTGGGTCTATGTAGATGTGGAGTTGGCCTGTATATGGTTGGAACTTTATATAGAGTTATCTCTGATACTCCACCCATACATAAGATTATTCCCATAACCTTTGATATCCCATATTTTCCATTTACCCGCACTTTCTCTATCCTGAAAATACAACAACATGCAAATGAAAGCAATCAAAATCAAAATTTGCATGTAAATTAATTTTTATAATAAAAGAGTAACTTTGTGCTAATTACCTGTTGGAGTAAGCTGGAAGCTACAGTTATAGATGCTCACGTGGACTGGTGCAGTTAGGTTGTTAATTGGTTAAGGTTGTTAGTATCTATGTATAACCGTATGGATGTTGTCTATATAACTTGTGTAAAGGGAAGTATTAAGCAATGAGAAAGAAAGCATTCTTCTGGTTTTAAGAGTTGTAGTTTAGTCTCTTTACTTTCTTTCAACATGGTATCATTTGCTATTGTATTTAGGGTTTCTTTAATAAGGAAAAGGTTTGCTTTCGTTGTCCGTGCTTTTCATGGATCAAAGTTCTACTTCAGCATCTACTTCAATGAAGTTTTCTTCAAGAAATACCAAAGTCTTCACCAACAAAAAGGTGAATTTGATTCTTGATGAAACAAAATTTCTTCTTTGGAAGCAACAAGTGTTACTCACCGTGAGGAGACATCATCTTGAATGTTGACTAAAATGATGCTGCCTCCTCCAGAAATAGTGGTTGGTGAAGATGTAGTTGCAATTCTCAATGAAGAATATGTGGAGTTCTTGGCCCAAGATAGTGATTTAGCTTCTTGGTTGTTATCAACGGTTATTCCCCACTTAATCCCTCAATTTATTGGTGCTGAAACATCAACCCAGGTATAGAACAAAGTGTTGCAATTCTTTGCTAACCGTTCTACCACTGCTATAATGAGTTTACATTACAAGCTTCAATCCCTCATGAAATAAGGAGATATCACGAGAGCATATCTTACAAAGGTAAAAAAAGTAATTGATGCATTAACTTCATGTGGAAGTCCAATTCTTGTGTCTAAACATGTTGCAATCATTCTAAAGGGTCTTACAAGGGAGTATCAACCCTTCATTGCAATCATATCTGCTATGCGTGATTCACTGTCACTTGATAGCATCTGCACCATGCTTATTGATGCTGAAACATAGTTTGAGGGTTTCGATTACCAGCCTGAGTGTTTGCCTATTAGTGTTAATCTTGCATAATAAAATGTGAATTCTGATTCTAACAAGAATCGGGAAAAGCAATAATATCGATCTAAACGTCCATCCTACTCTCATGGTATATCTCGTGGCAGAGGAAGATGAAGGCCTAGGGTTCAGTGTCAGTTATATGGCAAAAATTGACACCTGGTCAGTCAGTGCTGGCATCGGTTCGATGAGGACTTATTTGGTATAACACTTGATGATCATACCTCTAACACTGAAACTTCAATAGTTTATTATGTTGCAAATGGATCTAGTGATAATGGATGTAATTGTTGTGGTCACAATATCAAGTATCGTGATGATAATAGGTCTGCTGGGCAAACTCATGCACATGTTGTTACTGCTGGCCAAGATCAATGGGTGGTTGACTCTAGTGTAACACACCATGTTACTTCCAATGTGGCCTCGATCACTCATCACACCAATTGTAGTAATCCTGGTAAGTTAATGGTAGGGAATGGTGATTCTTTGCCTGTTAATATGGTTGGCAAGACTGAGTTACTTGCTTCATCACGTACTTTGTCTCTTAGTGACATTCTATATGTTCATTTTATAACTAAGAATCTACTTTCTGTATCTAAGATTTCTAGGGATAACCATGTGTTTCTTGAGTTTCATGCAAAAACTTATTGTGTTTGAGATTAAGTCACCAAGGTTGTTTTGCTATGAGGTGAAGAGTGTGATGGTTTATATGTTTTCAATTCTAACATTTCTCAAAGTATAGATAGTGTGGTTGAAGTGCATGCTACCATGGCATCCTCCAAGGCGTCTGAAATCTGGCATAGGCGACTTGGTCATCCTGCCTAAGATACTCTTATGATAATTTGTAAACAAATTGATGGAAAAACCATTCATGATGTGAATAAAAATTGTGTTCCTTGTCATTTGGGTAAAAGACATAAGTTAACATTTCCTCGATCTGATAGTGTGTATACTAAACCATTACAGCTTGTATATTCTGATCTATGGGGACCTCCCCACATTTCTTCAAATGGTTTTTGATTTTATATGTCGTTTGTTAATGTTGCCACTCGGTTTACATGGTTGTGTCTATTAAAAACAAAGGCTGAAGCAGTTACAACATTTCATTTGTTTCAGCAATTGGTTGCTACTCAGTTTGGTGGAATTGTTAAAGCTCTTCAAATCGATTGGGGAGGAGTATTTCGGCCATTGACAGATGAATTAAGCAAGGATAGTGTTCTTCATCACCTTACTTGTCCTCATACGTCTGAATAAAATGGAGTGGTTGAATGAAAACATATGCACCTTGTTGAAATGACCCTAATATTGATTACTCAAGCCTTTATGTCCATTAAGTTTTGGTCCTATACTATTCAGACAAATGTGCACCTCGTTAATAGGTTACTATCGAGAGTGCTACAGGATAAGTCTCATTTGAGCTGTTGTATGGTAAAATTCCATATTATAGTGGGCTGCGAGTGTTCGGCTGTAGATGTTTTCCATACCTAAGACCATTCTTGCATCACAAGCTTGAGTTTTGGTCTCAGTTGTGTACGTTTCAAGGATACAGTACTCAGTACAAGAGATTCTAGTGTTTAGCAAGTGATGGATGTGTTAACATTTCTAGGCATGTAGTGCTTAATGAAGTTGTGTTTCCTTTTATAGATAATCATGAAAGGAGTTCTATTGCAGCCACAAGTGAAAAACAATCTCGAACGCTTGAGCTTGTTACTAATGTCACCAAGTTTAGGGCTCAACAACCTGAAAATTGTAGGCTGTCAACAAATGCTGACAGTAGTTCATCAGAAAGCATGCATGTACCTGGTGGTTCTCATGGTATGGGTAGAACCGAGGTTTCTTTTATCACTGATGGACAGTTACATGTACACACTACGTGTGGTAGTGGTGAAAGTGTAGAGCACGAGATGGACCCAAAACAACATACTGATGACATGGCTATAAGTGCTGGTGCTGGAAATGAAGTAAGTCATGGCAACACTCACCCTATGATGACTCGTAGCAAATGCGGGGTGTTTAAACCAAAGTTTATATCGGTTCTGTTGTTGATGATGTCCCATGTAATGTGTATGAAGCATTTAAATCTTCAGAGTGGAAAGCAGTAGTTCATGAGAAGTATAATGCACTTCAACGCAATAGAACTTGGGAGCTCACTAGTTTACTAGATGGAAGGAAAGTTGTAGGCTGTAAATAGCTGTTTAGACTCAAGAAAAATCCTGATGGCTCGATTCATCGTTACAAGGCATGCTTGGTTGTTAAAGGATTCTCACAAATTCCTGGCCATGACTTTAGAGACACGCTTAGCCCTATGGTTAAATTCTCCACCTTGAATGTTATTCTTTCACTAGCAGTACTGAACAACTGGGCTCTACGACAAGTAGATGTAAACAATGTGTTTTTGAATGGTGATCTTCATAAAGTGGTCTTCATGCAACAACCTCCAGGTTTTGAACAAACTACTCCTGATGGAAGTAAGCTTGTTTGTCGATTAAAGAATGCACTCTATGGGCTACGATAGGCACCCAGAAGTTGGCATACCAAGCTTTGAGATAGTTTGTTGGATATTGGTTTTAAAGAATCATGAGCTGATGTGTCTTTGTTTGTCAAGAAAATGGGTGTGCACTACATGTATATACTTGTGTATTTTGATGATATAATCATCACAGGGCATTCGAGCATTGAGATAGATGAAGTAGTACAGCTGCTGAGTGATAGATTTTCACTAAAGGATCTCGACCAACTTTCCTATTTCATGGGAATTGAAGTCAAACGAACTAGTCATTGTCTTGTCTTGTCACAAACGAAGTTTTTTCTTGAGCTCTTGGAGAAAGCTAATATGTTGAAAGCTTCCCCTACACCTACTCCCATGGTAGTAACCACCAAGTTGCGTCGTGATGATGGGGAACTAATTACTGATGCACACAACTATCACAACATTGTTGGAGGGCTACTTTATGTTTGCCATACAAGGCCAGACATTGCTTTCTGTGTAAATAAAGTTGCACAGTATATGCATTCACCACGTCAATCGTATATGATTGCAGTAAAATGGATTTTACGATACTTGGTTGGCACGGTGAACTTTGGTCTAGTGTTTTCTGCTGCTGGAGCTGGAGTGAAAGTTATTGCCCTTACAGATGCAGACTTGGGTGGTAGTCTTGATGACAAAAGATATGTGTTTGGGCATAGAGTTTTTGTTGGTAACAATATGGTTGCTTGGAGCTCAAAGAAACAGAAGTCCGTGTCTGGCTCTACAATGGAGGCTGAGTACAAGAGTGTTGCTGACACTACAACAAATGTGGTCTGGATTGGAGCCTTACTTGCAAAGCTTGGTGTCTGTTAGAAAGAGGAGTCGGTTATATGGTGTGACAACACCAGTGTTGTGGCTATGAATGTGAACCCTGTCTATCATGCTCATACCAAGAACGTTGACCTTGACATACATTTAGTTAGAGAGAAAGTTGCAGCAAAACAACTATGTGTCAACTATGTGCCTACTGTTCATTAGATTGTAGATGGCCTGACTAAGTCTTTGGCTCGAAATGCATTTGAAGAGTTTCGTGAGAACCTGTGTGTGAAGCTGTGTTGAAGATCAGGAGAGGAGAGAAAGTAGGAAGAATGTTGGAGTAAGCTGGAAGCTGCAGTTATAGCTCCTCACGTGGCATGGTGTAGTTAGGTTGTTAGTTGGTTAGGGTTGTTAGCAGCTATGTATAACCGTATGGATGTTGTCTATATAACTTGTGTAAAGGGAAGTATTAAGCAATGAGAAAGAAAGCATTCTTCTGGTTTTGAGTGTTGTAGTTTAGTCTCTTTACTTTCTTTCAACATTACCGTAGTATGGCTGCCATGAGAAATGTATTGGGTGGGACAGAGTTCTGGATTACTGATGCAAAGGTTGGTGATGTGTTATCTAACTCCAGCAAGTAGAAGCCTTGATTTGCTGTTATTCTGTCTCGTTAATTAAAAAAAGGAAATAGAACCGGTTAGTTTTTGCTTTGAACTTTGAAGAATTTCGTTCTCATTTTTTTATTTTAAAGGGATGAATATCATGCGTACCCTACAAGAGCGAGGAGGAAGAACAGTAAAAGAAAACTGAGAGTAATGGGAGGTCTCTCCTTCCTGTATAGAGAATGAAAAACAAGTTAGGGTTTTGAAATCGAAATTCAATGAGGTTATTATGGTCTGTATGATTTACTTTTCAAGAAAATATGCAAAGGGAAGGAGCAGAAGCAAAAAAATGTTATTCCTATAAACTGGGAAAACAAGTTTGCTAACTCCCATATTAAGGGCAGCTCTGGAAACAACATCTGCAAGGCCAACATGGTCACATGCATGCAGCTGTAGTCTTTCAGGAACCGACCACAACATTCTGTTCGCGGAAGCTGAACCACTGATATCAGCCATTGGAGCAAAGACTTGAGATAAAAACGAACAAAAGAAACGGTTTTCTACAAGAGATTAAGCAAAGGTGAGGATGGCAAAGTTGGGGAATGAGATGGTGATATGAATATACATTTTAAGAATTCGGATAAAGACATATAAAAAGAAAAAGGAGATTTAGATGTGGATAGTTTGGCCCACAATGCTGTAAAATGTCGTTACGTCAACTGTTAATAACCCATGAAGTGTTTTTGGTTGTCTTCCATTCTTCGAGATATAACATGAATCGAAAGTGAGAGAAAAAGAAAAAGATCAGCTCCATTTATTTACTGCACTATTATATAGCAGGTTCTGTTTTGGCTCCATGGCGTCCATGCCACTGATAATTGAAGGCGAGGAAGTGTGAGCCGCCATTGATAAATAGGCGCAGTAGAACGCACGAGAGGAAGGTGGGTACCTTACCTTCATCACCCGCACACATGCGTACCAAGTTTAATTTTTTTTTTTTTGTATTTTAATACATAGCATTGTAGTAAATAAACACATTCCTTGCCGAGACTGCATTTCCTATTCATCAACGCCTACCATTCAATAAATTAACAAATTCTTGTTGAGAAGATCCCACCTAATTATCCATTGCCAACTAAGATTGTCCTTGTAAATCAATTGTTGAACCAAGCTGTGAACGACTTGTTTGTGTTATAAAATCTGAATGATGATTATCGGCAAACAAATAAACATGATCGAAAAAAAATAAAGAACAATAGGATTTACGTGGAAAACCCAAAAGGGAAAAATCATGGGCAGAGAAGAAGAATTTTACTAATACGAAGGAAGAAAATACAAGAAGAATTTGATGAAAGAAAAGAACTTGATTTCTAACCCTGACCCTTAGTATAACAAACAAGAAACTCGAAATGAAGAATGCTTTCTTTCACTTGCATGCAAAGAAAGTTACAAAGATGTTTATATAAAGCTATAATGTTAAGTAACTAACCGTATTAAAAACAGATTAAAGAAGCTAACTAATTACAGTTAATGTATCCTAATACCCTCCCCTCAAGCTGGAAGTGCATGGATATTAAGAAGACCCAGCTTGGCAATAAAACCACGATGCATGGGAGGCCAAAGAGTCTTTGTGAAGATATTAGCCAACTGTTATGAAGAGCGAACATGAAATAGCTTCAAAAGCCCAGCCTTCACTTTGTCCCTTACAAAATGACAATCAACCTCAACATGCATTGTTCATTAAATACTTGATTTGTTGCAAGATTAATTGCTTCCTGGTTATCAAAATATAACCTTGCATGATCAACAACCACATGAAACAAAGAGAGCAAAGAAACAAGCCAAACCACTTCACAAGTAGCCATAGCCATGGCTCGATATTCAGCCTCGTAAGAAGATCGACTAACAACCGCCTGTTTCTTTGATTTCCAAGACACCAAGCTATTTCCAAAGAAAGCACAAAAACCTGTCATGGAACGTCGTGTATCAGGACAAGAGCTATAACCTGAATTAACAAATATACTTAATTGATCAGTGGACTGAACCGGAAAAAGTAAGCCAAGGCCAGGAGAATTTTTTATGTATGCTAAAAGATGCTTCAAAGCTGTCATGTGAGGCAAGCAAGGAGAAGAGACGAAATGGCTTAACAAATGCACAATATGAACAATGTACGGCCTGGTATTAGTAACACGGGCAATTCGACTGGTTTAGCACCTAAGCAACTTGTATCCTCCAACAGTTGCAATGCGTATTTCTTTTGAGATAAAACAATACCAGAACTATTCCTAGCTATTTCAAAGCCAAGAAAGTAACGTAAAGGTCCCAACTCCTTTAGTTTCAAGTGTTGTTCTAAAAGACCTCGAATCTCATAAAGCAACTATAAGTTTTCCCCAGCCAGAATAATATCATCTACATAGACTAGAAGAGCAAAAAATCCATCTCCAAAACCTTTTGTAAACAAAGAATGTTCAAAGGGAGACTGTTGAAAGCCAAGCTGAAGAAAAACATTAGAAAAAATAGTGAACCATTGCATGAACGCTTGCTTGAGACCATAAATGGACTTACGATGTCTGCAAACCATATTAGATCCCTTAAGCTCAGGCTTGTATCCAGGAGGTAGTTTCATGTAGACCTCCTCATCTAAGATGCCATTTAAAAAGGCATTATTTACATCCAGTTATAGCAAATGCCATTTACGTGTTGTTGCAAGAGAAAGCAAGACCCGAAATGAAGTCATCTTTGCAACAAGTGAGAATGTATCCATGTAATCAATACCCTCAACTTGTGTAAAACCCTTAGCAACCAACCAGGCTTTATGACAATCAATCGATCCATTAGTATTATACTTTACATGGTAAACCCATTTGCAATCAACATCATTCTTTCCATCGGGTAAGGGAACAATGGTCCATGTGTCAAGAGTCTCCATAGCTCGAAGTTCATCATCCATAGAACTTTTCCAAGTTAGAGACTTGATAGCTTGATGATAAAAATATGGCTGAATAGTGGATGAGATATTAGAAGACTTGATAGCTTGATGATAAAAATATGGCTGAATAGTGGATGAGATATTAGAAACAAAAACTCCATACTCAGTTGAATGTTTTGAAGAGGAGACAAAATTTTCAATAGGATATAAACATTCAGAAGAAGCATTGTTATAATAATATACTGAAGATATGATGGCTTCTAAATAATACGAGAAGATCGTCGAATTGGTACTGAAACAACAGTATCAACATGCAATGAAGCATCATCATTTGAGTCAGCAGGCCCAAGAGAAAGCTGTTGAATGGATATGGAACCATCATGTTTAAGCTCGGGTACATGTGAAGGATTAACCATGTCATGTAAAACTTTTGGTAAGCAAAAATCCTGGAAATATCAACAGAATGATCAAACAAGTTTACATTTTGAAAAGGAAACAGGCCTTCATGAAAAACCACATTGCGAAAAACAATGATTTTCTGACTTTTTAACACATATACATGATACCCCTTCACACATGGAGGATATCTAAGGAAAAACAGCAGGCAGAGCACGAGCTGAAAACTTATCTTGTTGGGACTTCAATGTGGAAACAAAACAAAGACAACCAAAAGCTCGTAGTCGACTGTAATTTGGTATATGACCATACAGAACTTCATAAGGATATTTATTGTTCAACACAGGCAATGGAAGTCTATTAATTAAATAAGTGGCAATGAATAAACAATCACCTCAAAACTTAATTTGATTGAAAATACAAAGCACGAGAAACAACCAATAAATATTGATGTTTCCTTTCAACTATAGAGTTTTGTTGAGGTGTTTTCGCAAATGAGAACTGATGAACTATACTCAAGCTAACAAACAACTCAGTGAAATTTAATTCAGGAGCATTATCAGACCTGAAAACCTTTATATTAATCTCAAATTGTTTCTTTATCATGGATATAAAGGCAGGTATGATTGTACTGGCATCAGATTTGTGTTGTAGCAAATAAACCCAGGTGGATCTCAAAAAATCATCAACCAAAGTAAGAAATTAAGTCTGACCAGGATACATTTTGTTCTTATAAAGTCCCCATATATCACAGTGAATTAATTCAAAAAGTCGTGTGGTATGAGAACAAAAAACAGGAAATGATAATCTTTGTTGCTTGGCCTATGGGAAAATTTGACAAGGATCTTGCATTTTTATATTCTTGAGAGACAAAACATCTTTAAGAGGATGCATAACATTAAAAATAGGATGACCCAAATTATTATGTGAATATCTAAACAAATCACTAGAAACACTATTACATGAAATATTGGATTTGAAAGAAGACATCTGCAGCAAGTAAAGTCCTTGAACCATCTCACCCTTCCCAATCACTCGATGAAGGCCCTGAATTAAACAATCCATTTTGCAAAACAAAGTATTTAGATCAGAAGATTTCAACAATTCACTCACTGAAAGCATATTGAAGCGAAAAGCCAGAACAAACATCACATCATGTAAAACAAGATCAGAAGAAAACTGAACTGTGCCTGCAAAGCTAACTGGAATAGTGGATCCATTAGGCAAGGTGACTGAACAACTTGTTATGGGAAATAAAGATTTAAAGAGTCTTTGAATAACATATATGCCTTGAAGCCCCATAATTTAAAATCCAATAATCAGACACCCCAACACATGAACCATTTATGTGTGACATAATCTTACCTTACATGGCATTATTAATTGAAGTGGTAGGAATATCCAAAGAAGATGCAATTTGTAACTGAGAAGTTAGCATGGAAATCAATTGCTGGCATTGCTCATGAGAAAAAGCTTCAGGGATTGTAGAAGAACATTGCTGAGAAACAACAGAGTTGGTGTGAGCCACTTGGGTACCTTTACCATGAGAAGAATTTGAAGAATACCAATTCTTGGAATTATAACCAGGCAAATAACCAATCAACTTATAACACATGTTCTTTGTGTGACCAAGAATATTATAATGGCTACACAAGGGTATGTTATTACTATTACTAATGCCAGAATGAGCCTTGACAACAAAGTTAGGCTTAGAAATAGGATGAATAGGTTGCATATTTCTTTGATTATCTTATTGAACAACCAAAGAAAACACCTTTGCAATAGGAGGAAGGGGATCCATTAAAAGAATATGCCCCCTGATATGATCATAAGATTCATTCAACCTCATTAAAAATTGAATGACTTGTTCTTGTTGTTGTTCAGCAAGCATACGTTGTACTCCTCCACAAGTACACTGGAGACAACTACATAATTGTCGAATCGAAAACAATTCATCCCACACAATCTTTAACTGAGTGTAGTAATTACTTACTGACATTTGATCTTGCATGAGCTTATTTAAATGAAACAATCATGGCTTATTCGATTGTTGGAAGAGATCAACCAAATCTTTCCATATTTCAACTGCAGTTGCATGATACAGCAAACTCGCAGCAATGTCTTTTGAAACTGAATTAATAAACTAAGAATTAACCAAATTGTTGGCTCTTATCCAAGTGATGAACTGATTTACCATGGACGAATCAGGAGCTGGAATAGAACCATCAATGAAACTAAGTTTATTCTTGGAAGAGAGGGCAAGCATCATCGATCTTTTTCAACTATGAAAGTTATCATTGGAAAGCAGCCGGCTCACCAATATCATACCATGATTATCAGATTGATGCAAATAATAGGGATTTGCCCCATTATCGAAACTATAATTTAAGGAATCGACCATGATGAAACGTAAAAAATAAACTTTTGATACCATATAACAAACAAGAAACTGGAAATGAAAGAATGCTTTTTTTCACTTGCATGCAAAGAAGGTTACAAAGCTGTTTATATATAGCTATAATGTTAACTAACTAATCATATTAAAAACAAATTAAAGCATCTAAATAATTACAGTTAATGTATCCTAATACATAGTATCTATTTATAGGGATATATACTTGATTACGAAGGAAAACTAAATAAAGTAGAAATCTACTTTAATAAAATTTTCTACTTTTAATCAAATTGGATTTTCTACTTTCCCAATATTTATATATTAATTAATTTGTTCCACTTTGAATTCAAGTCAAACTCTAACAAATCTCCACCTTGACACGATTTCTGAAAGTGCAAAGGTTTCAAGACAAAACACCCAAATTCGATGTGACACCCAAACTCAACAAAAATAATTCTTCACTTCAACGAACAAGTTCTCCACCTCTTTCACAACACCCCTCAAAAGGGTAATCTTCAGTAATGGACACTGACCGAATCCAAGCTTTTTCTAGGCTTGGATTTAGTCTTCACATAGACATGGTTATTATAAGGGCCAACTTTGCTCACAAATGTTTAACCACGAGTAATAACATCACAACACGATCCCAATCATCAATGATAGTTATATCTTCAAATTCATTATGTTCATGAAATTGAACTCTTTTCTGCTTCATATAATCATTTTTCCCACGATTATTTTGTTCAACAGCGTTATTTGACACGGTGGATGAAACATCAACTGCATTATTTAAAATTGTTGAACCTTGTAGAATATAAAACTTGGTAGTCTTTCTCTTTTCTTTCAACACAACAAAAGAGTCCTTACAAATTTTCATAGCTCCACCTTCACTGGAGAATTTGTACCCTTTTGAATCTAGAGTACCTAACGAAATTAGATTTATACTCAAATCTAGAACATGTCTCACATTACCAAGTGTTTGAACAATCCCATCGAACATCTTAATCTTTATTGTGCCAATACCTGTGACTTTACAAGAGACATTATTTCCAAAAAATACATCACCTGTAAATATAGCTTCATCGCAAACCATTCACGATTAGGACTCATATGAAAACTACTACCATAGTCAAATATCTACTCATCAGTTGTTATAAAGTTATTATCAGCCGTAAGTAGGAGTTCTCCGTCATCGTACTCTTCTACTATACCGACCTCACTAGATTTCCTAGAGTTTTACTCTTTACCTTCTCTTTTGATTTTATTTTGCAACTTGTAACACTCCGATTTAACATGGCCTTTCTTTTAACAATAGTGACAAGTTTTACCTTGGTTGGAAAATTTTGATCTACCCCTTCCAATATTATCAGAAGAACGCTCTCCTTTTCTCCCACTGTCTGAACTAGTCAATTCATGTATCCCAAGACAATCTGCCTGAGGCTCAAAAACAGATACAAGATGTTTCATCTTGGCAAACGAGTGCAAGCCATTGTAAACTTCTTCAAGAGTGAGTGTTTCGTGATTGTACAATATTGTATCTCTAAAAGATGAGTAGGAAAGAGGCAACGAACATAAGAGGATCAGTCTTAAGTCTTTTTTATCATACTTCATTTTTTAAAGTCTCTAGATCAGAGACAATTTCTTTGAATGCGGTCAGGTGCTCTTCAAGAGACGAACATTCCACCAACTTGAGCAAATAAAGACGTTGCTTTATGTGCAACTTGATGGTCAATGATTTATGCATGCAAAATTGCTCCAATTTCACCCAAAAATATGTAGTTGTTTTTTATTTCAACATATCCTGTAAAATTTGATTTGAAAAGTATAAACGAACCTGAGAAAGATCTTTACGATCCTTATGATTTTCCTTATTTGTGCATTGTGTTATCGGCTTCTCATCAAATCCTTCTATTACATCGTTAAGGTCTAACTGTACAAAAACAACCCAAATCTTCACCTGCCATAACGAGAACCTATGTTTCGATCCAACAACGATATATCATGCTTCATTGTTGCCATAATCTTGAACCTGAAACTCTAATAACAATTTGTTATAATATCATAACGATGATTATCGACAAACTAATAAACAGGATAGAAAAAGAAAAACAAAGAATACCATGATTTACGTGGAAAACATAGAAGGGAAAAACAACGGGCAGAGGAGAAGAATTTTACTAATATGAAGGAAGAAAATACAAGAGGATTTTGGTGAAAGAATATAACTTGATTTCTAACCCTGACCCTTAATATCTATTTATAAGGGTATATATTTAATTACAAAGGAAAACTAAATAAAGTAAAAATCTACTTTAATAAAGTTTTCATCTTTTAATCAAACTAGGTTTCCTACTTTTACAATATTTATATATTAATTAATTTGTGTCACTTTAAATTCGAGTCAAACTCGAACTGTTTGTGTTCTGAGTTTGACTACTTGCTACAACACAATCAAGAATGATCCATTTGTATTTGCTTCGTTTGTTCTTCAACAAAAAAAGAGAAAAAAATATTCATGTGGGAATATCAAAAGGTAATTGCCAGCCATCTTCAATTCAACAACTTGTATAGCTTTTATTTCTCCACTGAATTAAAAAAGAAAAATGTTTAATTTATAGCAGCTTAATTACCTTAATCAATTTTAATTAATTGAAGGTCTTTTAACCATTGGTACAGTTGAAGTTTGATCATCCAATCCCAGGAGTGTTTCTATAAAGGTTCCCACTCCCAAAGATTGGTCCCAATAATCAATTGTGGGCTCTGTGTTGATCTCAACTCTCCCTTGCTTTAAGAGACATGTTGGTTCCTCTCAATTGAGACCACCATCATGCCAAATTTCAAAAGAAAAGGCCCTCCTTGGAAAATAAAATAATGTTATCAGCCTTTTGCATCTCACAGGAAATGCTTGAGCTTTTACTAATATTTTACGTTGTGAGACGAAGATCTGGGTCTTATCTAAACCGGTCGGACATTCCAGTTGTGATCTTAATTGCGTTTGTCGGAACCTCTTCGTTCTGCCTTTGAAGTCGCATAATAAGTACAGGACTGACAGCTAAAACTGATTTTGTTTGCACGGGAGAATCTTCAACCACACTCTAGTAGGGACTGACTCAACTTATTGGAAGCAAGGGCTAAATTAAATGCAATACACGTGTGTGTCTGTTTATATAAAATAGTTTTTAAAACCCTAATAGTAATTTAGCCAAATTCAAACTATAAATGAGACGGCTCAACATTCATTCATTTTTCAATGAAACTAAGCATGCAGCACCTCCTCGTAATAATATTGTTTGGTAATCAATTATGACAAGATATTTGACAGGACAATTTACGGGGTAACATGTAAAAAACTATTAGATAGAACTCATTGTCTTTGGATTATCCTATGAAAAAGCTAGCCTAGGTTGAGTTGCTTTGCTAACCTCAGTCCAATTAAATCATGAACTATGACATACAATTTTTACTTGGAGCTTTAGGCGCATAAAGTGATTGCACCACACTCAGCCAATTTACTTCACATGTTTTTCTTTAAGAACCCCAACATGACAAGATACGATACCATCTAATTACACAAATTGGGTGTGCTCTAGTCCAATCAATTAACAACTTTATCAATATTCCCATTGTTGATTGCTTTTAGGTATGTGAAATCAGGTAACCATTCAAGTTTTAGTCGGATATTGTCAAGTCAGGTCAAATCAGATATAGATTGTGTTTGGTTAATTTTATGGTTCGACTAAGATCAAATCAAGTCTGAGTCAAATCAGTTTGGGTCATTTTCAGGTTGATTTGACATTGGGTTAATTTCAATTTGAATCGATGTTAATTCATGTCAAAATGATTTAGGTTTGAATAGTTAAATTACAGATTAATTTAGGTTTGGATGGGCTTCAGTCGAATCTCGTTCAGATTGGGTCACATAATTAATAGACAAAATTCAGTTCAGATCTTATCGGATACAGATTGAGTTCAGGTCGAGTCATTTTTAGGTTAATTACTTTTCATCTTTCATGAACGACGAATTGTAATTTGTAATTGTAGATAATTTGGAGTAAATTATAAGAAAAATAAAAATAATTATGGGTTAATTTTAATAAAAATATAATTTTAAGGAATAAATTGAATAAACATTAAATTACAAATTGAAATTTAAATAAATTAAACAACACACATGAGATAGGGATCAAATCGAAATAATTATAAAATGTAAGTTAAAATTAATATAAAAATGGAATAATTTGAATCCATTTAAAAATTGGTGAACAAAAATTTATAAGGTTTTGATATTATAGTATAATTTTAAGGACTAAATTGATTAAACATAAAATTACAAAATATATGTTAAATAAATTAAACAACATGTAAGGATCAAATTAAAACAACTATAAAATACGATGAATGTTATGATACATACATGTGTGTATATATATATATATATGTACATTACACTTATGAATCCATTATACTTATAATTTATATATGTAAATATGTATGATGTATGTATGATGCATGTATATATATGTGTCATGTTTTAAATAAAAGTAAAAATAATAATAATTTTAATTATTAAAAAATAAATTTATCAAAATATGATAAATAATAAATAAATAATGTTTAAAATAATATAATTTAGGACTAAAGTAAATACATATGAAATTTTAAACCTAAATTTAAATAAATTATAAATATATAGGGATCAAATTAAAAAAAATTAAAAATGTAAAGCTTAAATTAATATAAATTTGGACTAAATTGAATGAATTTATAAACTTGAGGACGACACTACAATCCCATTAAACACCAAAAACACGCGGGCCAAGTGGCTCGAATTTCAACTTACTATTTAAAGGCAAATTTTTCTAATTTCAAAAACTTTTTATTTTTTTCTCATTTTCTATCTGTTTCTCTCAATATTCTCTATCTTTTCTCTAGAATTCTTAGCCACAAACACCAAAAACATAAAAAAAAAATCAATTTTTTTTATCAAACACTCTAGTTTCATCTGTGTTCGTCCTTTGTTCATCCCTAAAACCTTGTTTAATCCTTACAATCATATAAACCTTGACCCAACCTATTTTTTAGATCAAAACCCAAAACTTTAAGCTTGATCATCCTTTTTTCATCCCCAAAACTATCGATTGATCCTTACAAACAACAAAAATATTAACTCAACTTATTTTTCTATATCAAAATCCAAAAATCAAACAATTATCATCTTTTTTTCATCCTAAGACCCTCGTTTGATCCTTTCAAACATAAAACAAAATTTCTCAACCTATTTTTTAAGATCAAAACCCCAAAGCCTAAACATCAATCAATTTTTCCTTTAACCCTAAAATTTGAGTGAGACTTTTTTTCTTCTATAACTGGGATTGGTCTTCTTCTATTATGTTCCCCAAAATCCCAAATACCAAACATTATTCACCCTAAATCTAACTAAGACTCTTCTCTTTCTTCTTCTCTAACTGATTCTTCTTCTGTTACCCAAAATTCCAAATCTCATACACCATTCATCCCTTTCTTCATTATCAGAGATACTTCCCAAAATCGATTATTCTTTTGTTCCCTTTCTTCTTCTTTGTTTTTTCATCTTCTCAAAATAGTGTAAATATTTTCACCTGTCCATATTACTTCAATTCCTCTTCTCTTACTAGTGTTCATATCATATTCTATTCCTTTTCTTTTTCACTTGTCAATTTGAAACCTACCTTTTTTTAGTGTTCCATGGATATTATGTCTAATGAGTTGAACTTTTCAGGTAATATGTAATTTTTTAATTTATTTTTTAATTTTATTTGTTATTTCAAATTAATAATTTTTTGTATATTTTGTATAAGATTTACCAGCAGATCAGAATGAACAATATTCTGAAAGAGGTAAATGATCAATGATTTTTTTTATTATGTTTTATATATAATATATTTGATAATATATGAATTTTTCTTATAAGGGATGTAAATGATCAGCTGTATAAAGCAGTTGATGGCAATAAATCCTCTAAGAGGAATGCTACATGTTCATATGATTTTGGGAGAAGAACTTCTCCTATTTTGGAGCATTATACCTTCAACAAATATGTTGAGTGTAATTATTACAAAAATAAAAGGTATAAAGTTATTTCTTATATTGGTACATCTAACCTTAGAAAGCATATTGACAAATGTCAAGCTTATAAGGAGCATGGCTGAAAATCCTGGTATGGTAAGTTCTTTTGATCAAAACAAATACTGTGAATTATTTGCTAAGGCTATTTTGTGTCATGGTTATGCTTTGAGTATGGTTGAGCATGAAAAACTTAGGGTTTTGCATAATTACCTTAATTCTAATGTGAAGCATATTTTGAGGAATAATGTTACTAAGTATTGTATGTTAGAGAATTATAAGCATAAAAATTGCTACTTGATTCAATGTATTCTATTTCAAGTCGAATTTGTTTTACATGTGATAGATGTTTTGCCTATACTTCACGTTCTTATTTTGCACACACTGCACATTTTGTTGACAATAAGTAGAAACTTCAGTCTAAAATATTGAATTTTTGTTGTTTTACTCCATGATAGTGAGTCGATTTTTAAGTTTGTGAAAAAAATGATATGTGAGAGGGGTCTTGAAAAAAAAAATTTATCATAACCCTTGACAATGCTTCTGCAAATGATAAAATGGTTAAGAGACTTAGAGATGATTTGAAGGTCATTTCTCATTTTCCACATTTTGAACTTGATAGTTCAAAAATGTTTGAAGGTAATTGATTCTTTTGTTATTAAACTGCGTGAAATTGTTAAGTTTTTTATTCTTCTAATTTTTGACTTTGTGCCTTTAAATTAGTTGTTAAAGACTGTGATTATTCTTTTCATGATAAGTTGTTATTGGATGTTCCTACTCGATGAAATTCTACTCACTCAATGATTCATAGGGCACATGAGGCTAGATTAGCCATAAACTTGTTTGTTAATAGGGAAATGAGTTGGATATGATTATTAATCATGATTGGGAAACTATTAAAACAATATGTGGTTTTCTTGAGTCATTTTATGAAATTACTACTTTATTCTCAAGATCTAAGTATCACACTTCTAACTTGTACTTGGCTAATGTTGTTGTGTAGACGCCCATTTTCATCCGGAACTTCAAGGGTCTTTATTTAGTATATATGATTATATATATATATATATATATATATATATATATAATAATTTCAAAAATATATAATACATATAGTTTTTGAAAATATAATATATAATTTTTAAAAAATGGGTTTTGAAAGCATATAATATATAGTTTTAAAAAATGGTTTTTGAAAACATATATAATATAGTTTTTGAAAACATATATATATAGTTTTTAAAAATGGTTTTTAAAATGTATATAATATATATAATCTTTGAGAACATAATATATTGTTTTTGAAATATAATATATATTATATAGTTTTTTAATATACACATATTATTATATATTATTATTATTAGTTTTCTACTTTCCTTTTTCCTCATATATTTTCATTTTTATCCATGTGTAAGTCCAATGTCCATCATGGGTGACAAGACCCAATCTGCCTGACCCAGCAGATTAAGATTCAAGGAAGTCCAAGCCCAACAAAGATGTTTGCCTGACCCAGTAGACCAATCTGCAAAGCAATGGATGGGGCCCAAGAAGCAAGGTCAAGCAACACTAGGGTTTCATCATTAAGTCCAATGCCACATAATTAGATCAAGATGGAGATCAACAGCCAGAATCATAAGAGAGCTAAGGTTTTTTAAACCCTAAAATATCATCACACCATAATCAATCTTGGGTTATTGGATCTGCAACCAATCCAATGGCCAAGATCAAATCCTAGAATGTTCCAGAAGTTCAAGAGCCACCGAAAACAACGTATGGAATCACGCGCTAGTGAGATTACTAGTTGACCGAGCTTTTTGACTCTTGAAATGCAAAAAATCAGAGTAACTCGGACGGAACCATCCGAGATGTCTAGTTAAACACGAACTACGAGCAACATAAATAAATTAGATAGCCGAGAAACAACCCTAAAATTCACGAAGATAACCCCAAGATGCTCAGAAACACCACCGTAGAAGGTATATATAAGCCCCTGCAAGTCAAACAATAGGAAACAACGAAAAAGCATCACCGTAGCTACCAAAAGGAAACCAAGCAGTTGAAATAGCCAAGCACACAAAGCAATCGAAACAGCTCAAAAAATGCAAAAACATTCAAAGCGATAAAATAACAAACAAAGATCCTCAAGGATAAGTTGTGGCCTCGGTTCGAAAAGGAAGAGAACTGCCATAAATCGGAAGGTCGTCGTTAAACAAAGGTAAAAATCAAAACCTTAGGCGTAGATCTATGCTATTTGGGGCTTTTTTTACGAGATTTAGGTTTCGATTTTATGTTCACAGGATTGAAATGAGTGTTTTTGGGTTTTCCGGCCACCGGGGGCAATGGCCGTAGCAACGGTCGGTAGTGGTCCGGGTGATTAGGATGTGGATGGCCTGTGGCCTGTTGGGGGGAAATATTGAGAGAAATTGAGAGAAATTGGGGGAGAGTTTTTTTGAAATAAAAGGAGAAATGATTTGTTTTGGTAATTTTGGGGGTATTTACTAAATAGTTTAATTATTTCCGCAGTTCCCTTAGTTTGAAGTGTAATTCACTTTGGTCACTACTTGTAATTTTACCTCTGAATTTTAATTTTATTCAATTTAATCCTTGTTTTATTTTATTATATTAACTACTTTTGTATCTTGTAGCATTTAATTTTGTTTACTTTCTTATTTTTGGTTTATCATTTTTATCCTAACATCGCTTTTTTTAGGAGTCAATTAATTTTTTGCTTAATCGTCAAAGGAATGTAATTCGGATCGAATATTTAAATTTTAATTTTCACAATTAAGACACCTAGAAATCAAAGTGGTACCGAAAGGGTAGTACAAGTGTGCTAATCCTTCATTGACTGTAATCAACTCCCGAATCCGATTAATTTTTGTTAAAATGTAGATCAGGTAAATGGTAAGTTAGGGTGTTTGATCAACCTAATTTAAAATGATAGGTGGCGGCTCCAATACAGATTATTTCAAGTCAAAACCTTACTTCGGGCCCACTCGAAGGACGGTTACGATATCTTGGCGACTCTACTGGGGAGAGTTAAGTGAGTCAGGCCAAAATTGATTTATGGTTGTCTTCTTAAGCAAAAATTGTAAGTATAAATTATAATTTATCATTTTAACCCTTGTTATTTACCTTTGATTATTATTTTCGAATAAATAGTTGTACTAATGTTTTTTAATGATTTCAACTTTTTCAAAATTCATTCAATCTTAGGCTCTATTCCCAAGCTCCAAACCCTTTTTTAAGTGGAGGTGAAAGCGATGCCTTCGTGGGAATTTATTCTCCGTATTGGCCTAGCAATTAACCTTTGAGATTCATATACCTTATGTCTTCATGTGAATTTATTTTCCGTACATACATAAAGGAATGTAACCGCTCGAGTTTCACTTGGTCTACATGAGTTTGTAATGTTCTTAGGATTGAGGGTCTGGTAGGCTCAAGGGGCACCAGCAAGGAGAACACGGGTACCTTTTTTAGAACCAAACTGTGATGCTGCAATGAATTAGAGCCCATCCCAAAACTCCATTTCAAAGCCTAGGATTCTTGATTTATTTACTACTTTATTTTCTATTCAAAGCATGCGAATTAGAAATATATGTGGTTATGATTTGTTCAAGAAAATAGTATGCATGATAGAGATCATGTCCAGGTAGGAATAAAAGCATGTGGGGTAGGAATTTTTATTTTCATTATTTTTTTTATTTTACTAAATATTTCCTTTCATATTTTTTTTATTTCCATCTTTATCATTTGCATAATTTAAAGAGGTATTGATATACAAAAGTGTTTGTTTAAACCTGAATAGTTGGCATTAACGAACAAATGGGTTATAATGCAAGAGGCCAAGAATGCAGAAGTATGAGTATGGTTAGAAAGGACTCAGAAGGAAAAAGGGGATAGTCTACAAGACAACTATATGTCTGATCTAGTTGGCTACGTTTTCATCAGTCTTAAACAGAATGATACCCAAGAGTTACAAAATATTTGGGACAGCTGCAAAGTTAGTAGAAAACATAACTTTTGCCAGCGGTACGGTGATATCGCACACCTGTTCTACATCAAGGTAGATGAACCATTAATTCGAGCCCTTGTGCAATTTAGGAATCCAGGATACAACTACTTTACTTTCAACCAAGAAGACATGGTGCCCACAATTGAGGAGTATACTTCTCTGTTACATTACAAATCAACCATAATGGATCGGGTCTTCATTAAATATATTAAAAGTTAGCCTTTCAAAAATGGGTTGGCAAAGGTTGCAGGGGTTAATGAAAAATGAGTAACTGATCGGATCCAACACAAAGGCGAAGGTGAAGGAATTGCTTGGACTCACATGAAGTAATTAATGAAGAATCACCCTAATGAATGGAAGGTGGTTGGCCTTTTTACACTGGTTATTTACGACCTAGTTTTTCCCCCAAAAACTTTGGGATACATCGAGGCAACTGTGGTGGAATTGTTTGAACAATTGCCAAAGCGAGTGAACCCTGCACCAGTAATCTTAGCTGAGACCGTCCGCTTATTAAACCATTGTAGAAGGACTGGTGCAAGAATGTTTTATAGGATATGCGCAGTTTCTTCATGTTTAGATCCACATTCATTTTTGGAAAACATATGGGATATCTTACCTCCGATTCAGTGCAATATATTCACCTTTGAAAGAATTCCTTACACGAAATGGAGAGAATGCATTCCAAAAGATAAATGAGTACAAGTATTCATGCACCTCCAGGACAAAGACATCGTATGGAGAGCCTCTTGGTTGACTCATAGTGATATTTTATATCGGTGTGGAGATTCATGTGTAGTAATGTTACTCAGGCTGTGGGGAGGAGTTGGTTATTCTCCACTTTTAGAACTTCGACAATATGGGGCACGCCAGTTTGTTATAGTCACACATGAGATATCTTAATCCGAGTTCGCTTACATGAAGATAATTACAAGAAGATGGTTAAGGATATATTTGAGTCATGGAATAAGATTTTTCGTACAGATGTTGTGGTCACCAAGGATATACTTACTCCAAACTATATGGAATGGAGAAAGTTGAGAAAAAATGACAATATTCCCATACCAAATCATGAATACACTCGAACCAATGAAGAGTATATTAAACCAGTACCCTCTGAGCAGGAGATACCAAAAAAGAAATTTGAAGAAGAAAAATAGGAAATAAAACAAAAACTGATAGAGTTAAAAGCTGAAAAATTCCAATGGAAGCTAGAGGCAAATACTCAAAAGGATCAAGAAAACATATTAGAAAAAGAACATAAAAAATATGTTTTGAACTGGAAGATTTGAGGAAAGGATATCAAGAGCATGTACAGAAAAATGCAAACTTGAAAAGATCTTCCAAGTAATGGAAAGACAAAGCCGGCAGCCTGAAAAAGAAATTTGAAAAACAAGATGACAAGTTAAATACTTCCCAAAGATAGTTATCAGAAATTCAACACCAGAACAAGAGGTTTAAGACCAATGTAACTGATTTTGAAAGATCCATTCAAAAGTAATAGGAATAGGATGGAAAAACTATAACTGAATTGAAGGTCATCGTGGATAAGTTTAAGAAGCAGTCAAATGAGCTCCAAATAGTTCCTTTTGATAGAGGACTCCAGTGGTGTTTTCGTTGGGAACAGGCTTAGCAAAGGGTGAAGGCTAGAGATGTAGTCATCCAGGACTTCCTAGAGCAGGTACAGAAAGTGGCACGCACTTGCATGTTTTGGAAAGAAAAGTCGGGGTGGTTCGACAGGGTATTCTGCCAGTGGCAGAAGAAGCAAGAAGACTTGTCAACCTATTATAAGCCATTCGGAGTCTAGAGGATCTAGCTAGAATGTACCTTTTAATTGTTTTTGGTCTCTTAGAACTAACACTTTTGTCCCAATAAATACTATTTATAATAACATACACGTTTTGGATCAATGCCCGAAAAATTTCTTGCATCATGCATTTTTGCTTATTTTATTTGTATTTTCCATTTATTTATATTCAAATTAACTAACACAAAATGTCTCATTGAAATAAGGAACAAACATTGGATACACCTCATTAAGCATTGAACACACCTCATCAAGCACTGAACACACCTCATCCTCACAATACTCATTCAAAGAAGAAGAAGATGGAAGTCGAGATCACTCAGCTTGAGGAAAATATGCTAAAATTGAAAAAATAGCTTGAGGAGAAAATGACACAGAATAATCAAAATAACTTGGATTTTGTCACCAGGAACCAAGAGTCATTGATTGATCATATCGTTGTAAATTTGTCTGGTTTGAATCAAATGAATGCTCTTGGGGTTGGAGCATCTGAAGGGGTAACTGTACTACCTACTCTGTAGTTCGTTATCTCACCTGGAATCTTACCAGGACTTCAAGGTGACTCATCTATTGTAAAAGCTCAAGTTTCGTCTACTGTAAAATCTTAAGTTTCATCTACTACAAAAGCATAGGCCTCTGTAACCAAACCCCAAATAACCTGGATGATTATCGTATTATGGATTTTGATAAGGAGGATAAAGAAAAGAAAATAAAGGAGAATATCAAGCAGTTGGAAGATCAAATGAAGTCAGTCAGGGGAGAAGACAATTATTATGGGGTTGATGCTTTGGAATTAAGTTTGGTCCCGGATTTGATTCTTTTCTTCTTAGTTTAAAGTCTTAAATTTTGAGAAGTTTGATGGGAATAGTTTCCCTTCAGCCTACATTACCATGTTCTGTCAAAAAATGACAGGATATATAGGAAATGACCAACTTCTTATTCAACACTTACAGGAGAGTCTGGCAGGTTCAGCCATCCGATGGTACAACCAGTTGAAATTTTCACAAATCAGGACGTAGAAAGATCTTGACAAGTCATTCTTGGAGAAATACAAGTATGTAAGTGATATGAGGCCGGATCATGTTATGATAAACAGTACGGAGAAAAAGCATAATGAAAGCTTCAGATAGTATGCACAACGATGGAGGGATTTAGCTATGCATGTTCATCCACCTTTGGATGAGAAAGAGACAAGAAAGCTCTTCGTACATACCTTGAAGGCTCCTTACTTTGAGCATCTAGTTGCAATTATGTCCGAAAACATTTCTGATTTGGTTATGGCTGGAGACATGGTGGAAACGACCATTAAGTAAGGAAAGATAGAAGAATATGAGTCGAATAAAAATCCCCCTATGAAGAAGAGAGAATGGGAGACCAACAACATCAACACTTTTAATACCAATAAAAGTGTTAAGATTTCTAAGTCTAAACCAACTGCAGCTGTACCGCCAGGTACTTCTAGACAAGATACGAGTGAACCAATGAGGGAAAAGAAGCATTGTGATTCAATTCCCATACCGACAGCTTTTTGACACACATGTGGTGTCATCATACCCAGTATAACCACTAAAGGCCTCATACCCCAAGTGGTATGATGAAAACGCACATTGTGAGTATCATGGTGGTGTCCCAGTGCATTCTATTGAAAACTCCCTCTCCTTTAAGAGGACCAATCAAAGGATGCGCAACAGGAAATTGATTTATTTCAATAACTCAAAAACACCTAATGTTACGCAGAACCCTCTGCCTAACCACCAAGAAATGGGGTTAATGCAATCATCATAGAGAGGGGAAAAGAGTCAAAACAAGTGTTTATGAAGTGAAGTCTAATTTGGCTTGGGTATGCAGGTAAATAGTAAAGGTAGGATTTCTTTCACCACATTCTAACAGATCAGAATACGAATTTGGTAACCATTGTTGTTATCATAATGAAGAGGAGCATGATATTCACAAGTGGTCCAAATTTTTTATCTAGCTAATGATGGACAGGAAGAAGCTGAAATTCTATGAGTAAAACAAGGACACTCTGAAAGCTGATGTTTGTGCGATTGGAGATTTATTTAACAAGGGATATGGCATTGGTCACCCTTTGATAATCACCCCTAAGGTGAAGATGGCGGATAAGGCACTGGCAAAAGTGGTGATAGTGGCACCAAAACCTTTTTCTTACAAAAACAAAAAATAAGTGCCTTGCAAGTATGAATGTCAAGTGAGATCCTTGCATGAAGATGTTAACAAAGAGGGGAATTCTGTTGGGAAGTATTATTCCCAAAAGTCTAGCTTAACCCATAGAATGCTTGAACCATTCAAAGGGGATGGACCAACAATGAATGAGCCCATAAGAGAGGAGGAAGTTGTGGAGTTTCTGAAGTTCTTGAAACACAATGAATATAGCATTGTGGAATAGTTACATAGTCTACCAGCACGTATTTCAATGTGGGCACTGTTGTTGAGTTCGGAGGCACATAGGAAGACACTACTGAAGGGTCTTGAATTAGACATTTGTGCCAAAATACATACTAGTCAATAAGTTGGATCGACTGGTTAACAATATTCAGGCTGGTAATCTAATCTCATTCTCTGATGATGAGATTTCGTTTGGTAGAAGAGGTCGGGCTAAAGTATTACATATCACCACTCATTGCAAGGGGCATGCATTGTCGTGTATTAAATGACAATGGATCTGCCCTTATGGTAATGCCTTTGGTCACTCTTAAGAGGTTACCAGTGGATACTTCCCATATGAGAACATACCAGAGTGTAGTTCGAGCATTTGACAGAACAAAGAGGGAGGTTCTTGATAAAATTAAAGTAACATTGACTATTGGGCCTGCCACATAAAACATAGAGTTCTTGGTAATGAACATTATGCCTTCTTATAATTACCTTTTGGGAAGGCCATGGATTCATCAAGCTGGGGCAGTACCATCACACTGCACTAGAAAGTCAATTTTTTTTGTTGATGGGACTCTAATAATTATCAATGTCGAAGAAGACATAGTGGAAAGCTTGTCCACTGAGGTCCCTTATATAGATGTGAATAAGGACGCTCAGGAATGTTCTTTTCAATCATTGGAGTTTGTCAATGCCATAATTGGGGTTGAAATGGTAAGATCTCCAAACCTAGATTATCATATTGCACCAAGATGGAAATCAAGCAAACTTTGGGGAAAAGTGCAAAGACAACAAGGATTCCGGAGTTCTCTACAGGGAAAAATCAGCCATATTTTTCCTGTTGTCAAGCTAGACCAGTTTGGGCTTGGATATCAGCCCAATCATTAGTAAAGAATGAGGGAGGTTCAAAGGTTCCAAGAAAGGAGGAATGCAAGATTAACTGGAGAAGAAGTTCAGTGGGAACCAATTTCTTTTCCTCCCCTTCATAACACATTTAGATCTAGCGGCTATGTTTTTTAGAGAGAAGTAATTATGACCTTACCTGATCTGAAGGAAGCTCTAAAAGCCTTGAGCATTAATGCCATCACAACGGATAACGTTGAGGATATTGATTGATATGGAATCCATCCATTACTGTCAGGGTTCGTGCTTAACAACTGGATTGCTGAAGAAATACATGTGGTTTTCTAATATCTTTCAGAGTAATACTCAAACTTTCCCTATATACCTATACCCGGGACAATAGGTGATCTTTTGTAAGGGTTAATGAAATATTTTTATTTATATTTCAATAAAATATACAATTTTTCTTTCTGGCAAACATTTCTTCCTTTCACTTCTTTTTTTATCCATATAATACATTCGTTTCTACATTTTATATAGAGTATTCTCCTCTCACACATATATATATATATATATATTCTTCCCTCTTTTCTTTTTAGGTCTTTGGATATTGATTATGTGGATGATGATGATTCTGACCCGGAGCTTGACTTCGAGCAACTTAAGTGTCTCAAGGAAATCGTTGAATGTGACAACGAAGAAGGGTGCAACTTACCTCCCGAGGGTTCAAGAATGGTGGAAAGAGAAGACAAACAAATCTTGCCCCATGAAGAGAAAATTGAAATTTTGAACATGGGCGCTGAAAAAAAAGAAGGAAATTAAAATTTGCATGACACTCTCATTTGAAGCAAGACAAAGCTTAATAAACTTACTTCAGGAGTTCAAGGATATGTTTGCATGGTCATATCAAGACATGCCTAGACTTGACACTGACATGGTGGTTTACAAACTTATAATCAAGCCAGAATGCAAACCTATATAGCAAAAACTAAGGAGAATGAGGCCGAAAATACTCCTTAAGATAAAAGAATAAGTCAAGAAGCAATTTGATGTGGGTTTCCTTCATGTAGCCAAGTATCCAAAGTGGGTGGCTAACATCGTGCCAGCGCCAAAGAATGATGGAAAAGTACGTATGTGCATTCACTATCAAGATCTCAACTAAGCAAGCCCTAAAGATAACTTCCCGTTACCATACATAGATACTCTAGTGGACAACACAGTAGGAAATTCTTTCTTCTCATTCCATGATGGTTCCTCAGGATACAGCTAGATTAAGATGCACCTAGACGACATGGAGAAGACTATATTTTTCACAAAGTGGGGGACATTTTGTTACAAGGTGATGCCCTTCAGATTAAAGAATGTTGGGGCAACATACCAAAGAGCTGTGGTGACCTTGTTTCATGACATGATGCATAAAGAAATTGAAGTCTATATCCACGATATGATTGTCAAAGCACAAACTGAAGATGAGCATATCAAGAATCTGAGGAAACTCTTACAAAGATTGAGAAAGTTTCAATTGAAGCTGAATCTAGACAAATGTACCTTCGGAGTAACATCTGGGAAGTTATTGGGCTTCGTTGTTAGAAGAAAATTAATTGAGGTTGATCCAGATAAAGTTAAGGCCATCCAGAATTTACCTCCCCACGAACACAGAAATAAGTTCAAGGTTTTCTGGGTAGACTAAATTACATCGCTCAGTTCATATCTCAATTAACAAATAAGTATGATAGTATTTTCCGTCTTATTTGAAGGAATAACTTAGGGAGATGGGATGATGATTGTCATATCGCTTTTGAGAAAATAAAATAGTATTTTTCCTGCACTCTTGTTCTAATGTCTCATATCCTATGCAAGCCTTTGTTTTTTTATTTGACCATCTTCGAGAATTCAATGGGATGTGTCATGGGGCAACATGACAAATATGGGAGGAAAACATAGCCATATACTACCTTAGTAAAAAGCTCACTGATTGCGAGGCAAAATATCCACACATTGAAAAAGTTTGATGTGCTCTAGTATGGGCTACACGAAAACTCAGGTAATGCATGCTATACCACATTACTTGGTTGATTTCTAAGTTGGATCCACTAAAATTCATGATGGGTGTACTCGCTCTCTCAAGAAGGTTAGCACGATGGCAGATATTACTATTTGAATTTGACATCGAGTACGTGAGTCAAAAGACCATAAAAAAGTGTTTCTTAGCATGTTGGACTTCTAAAAACTATGAATCGTTGGACTTCAACTTCCCAGATGATGACTTGATGGACATATCTTTAAAAGAAGAGTACTTCTACGTGTGATTCTTGGAAAATGCATTTCGATGGTACATCGAATGCATTGGGCCTATCTTGGTCTCACCCAAAGCAAATCATTATCTGTTTACTAGCATATTGAACTTTGACTTCACTAACAACATGACAGAATATGAAGCTTGTGTTTTGGGGATTTGAGCTGCTATTGGACAAAACATAAAAACTTTAAGGGTGTATAGGGATTATGCCTTAGTAATCTATCAGCTCCAAGGAGAATGAGAAACAAAAGATATCAAACTAATAGAATATAGAAAGCTCGTATTGGATCTACTTAAAGAGTTCGATGAAGCCACTTTCCATTACATTACCAGAGAGGAGAACCAGATGGCAGATGCCTTGGCTACCTTGGTAATAGCATTCAAAGCTAGTGGGGAGTCAGATATGATGCCAATTAACATGCAATCATATGAGTACCCAGCTTATTGTTATCAAATCGAAGAAGTAAAAGATAAAAACCCATGGTACCTTGACATTCTACAGTACATTAAAAATCAAAACTATCCAAAGGAAACTACTGAAACTGATAAGAGAATTATCAGAAGAATGGCAGTAGAATATGAATTTGATGGGGAAGTCTTATACAAGAAAAGAAATGATCAAGTCTTCTTGAGATTTGTAGATTCAGAAGAGGTAAAGATGATCTTGGAGGAAGTACATAACGGAGTATGTGGAACTCACGCCAATGGACATATGATGTCAAGACAAGTTATGAGATGCGGATACTTCTGGTCCACATTAGAGAGTGACTGCATCAATTATGTCAGACGATGTTATAAATGTCAAATCTATAGGGATAAATAAATGTCCCGCCTATTCCTCTTTATGTGATGATGGCTCCGTGACATTTTTCTATGTGTGGCATAGATGTTATCGGACAAATCCATCCAAAATCTTCGAATGGTCATCAGTTTATTCTTTTGGAAATTGATTATTTTACCAATTGGGTAGAGGCTGCATCATATGCCAGTGTCACTCAGTCCACTATTTGTAAATTCTTGAAAAATGAGATCATATGTCAGTATGGTTTATTAGAAAGGATCATTACCGATAATGCAACAAATTTAAACAACAAGATGATCGATGTTGCATTAAACAATTCAACATAAATCATCATAACTCTATTGCTTATCGACCTAAGATGAATGGATCGATAGAGGTAGCAAACAAGAATATTAAAAAGGTAGTGGAGAAAATGATCGAGACGTACAAAGACTGGCATGAAAAGTTACTTTTCGCCTTGTTTACCTACTGAACTTCAGTGCGAACTTCGACTGGGATATTATTTGGTCCTACTCGTTATATTCAATGAAGAAGATCTATTGCTCAAAAAGATTTGGCCAATCCAAAAAAATTACAGAGGAAAATGGATACCGAATTAGGAAGGATCTTATGTCGTTAAAAAGGCCTTCTCGGAGGAGCACTAATCTTGACTGAAATAGACGGGCAGGAACTTCCCAATCCCATTAATTCTGATATAGCCAAGAAATATTTCACTCAGGTTAAAAACCCGAAAGGGCGCCTTAAGTAAAAATGTAAAAAAAAAAGATATTTATAGTGAAAACCTGAAAGTGTGCTCTAAATTAAAAAAGTTTAAAAAAACAAAAAAAAAGAAACAAATAAAAGGTGGGTCTAAGATGAAATCCTGTAAAAGGGCGTCTTGAAACCAAGTGAGGATCCAAGTTGAAAACCCGAAAGGGCAGCTTAGGAAATGATCCAAGATTCGCGTACAATGAGGTTCTAGATCAAGGCAACAAAGTATAAAAACATCCAAGTCTTCGGAGACTTAATAATTTGGGAGGAACTTCACACTTTTCCAAATGTTGCCACAATCTTCGAAGTTATCTAGACAAAGGCTACACTCAAAGTCGTCTAACGGCGTGCCAATTTAAAGGCATCCACATTATCGAAATCTAGGGCACCTATTTGTATTTTCAAATATTTTTCACTTTTTGTAATATTTGCCATGTATTTCTCCACATAAATAAATATGGCTATTTGTCTAAGAAAAGTCAACTCCTTAGCATCTTGCATTGAATTTAAATAAAGTAATTTATTCGCTTTGAAAAAGATCATTGTGTATTAATGCACAAAGATTTCCTTAAAAGTACAAATGTTTAGAAACTTATAGGGGTTATGGCATGATACTCGAAAGAATGACATGGGTACCGTTCACAACCTACCAAGAAAAAGGAAAGACGTTAACAAAAGATCAGGAGACATCAAAAATCGGAATTAACAAAAGTCTCAGAGAGGATATCATATCAAAATATCTTAAGGGCTAAAGAATCAAGAACCAAGAATCAGGAAACCAGAGTCAGCAAAAATCAAGAAAGTAAGAAAAATAAAGACTGACAGCAAGAGATTGAGATTTCTCTCTAAAAATCATAAAATAACAGATTTCACATATGCATTTTAGGCATACATAAGAATATTGCATCCATAGTGTCGACACCGTTTTTCGCCCGGGCGGGGAAAAACTTAGTACGACTTGGGGTTTTCTTTGAAAAGTTTTTGAAATGATTTCGAGTCGCCATCGACATTTTTTGTTATGTAGGTCGAATACCTAAAATTTTCTTTTAAAATAGTTTTTAAGAAAACATCATTTTTAAAGATAAACCAGTCTACATATGACCAGAGATTCATTATTTTTTGTAATAAAAAAGGGGTTCAGGGATCGATTACGTGTGGGGAATGATAAGCACCCTCACAACGCCCAAAATTGGTACCCCATTGATAAGCACCCTCACGATGCTATTATTCCAAATTCAACCATACAATTTTTATTTAACGAGAAATTATAAGGAGAAATAGAAAATATTCTAATATTTCCAATCAAAGAGAAAATAATCCCTAAAATACATTACGACAAATATTTCTCTTTCCAAATGAAATAAAAATAATATAATAATTTTTCTCGAGAATTCGAGATTAAAATAATTTTATTCGACCAAAGAAAGAAATTAAGCCAGTTTATCCAAATTTATGATTCGAAAAGATAAGGGATATTCAATTATTTAAAAATATCGAGACTTAGTCCCTAATAAAATTAGGTGAATTGTCTCGATAAATTTAAATAAACAAATATTTCTTTTTCCCTTGAAACTTAATTAATTTTAAATGTAATGAATTTTTAGGGTTTTCTAGTGGGGTATTTATTTATTTTAAAACTTCGAAAAAAAATATCTAGTTACTTTAAGACCGTCCCATATTAATATTTTGAAATAAATAAATACTACCCTTAATCCAATTATATAATTGGTCGAGTTATGATTATGAGGCTTTCATATATATTCAAAATATCTAGATCTATATGTACAAACAAATTTACATGGAAAAAGCTAAAAAAATTAAAAATACTAATTAGGAACAAATAAATGGAAATTAAAACAAAGATGAAAATTAAATGATATTTCATGCTGGAAATAAAATTAGACTAAATTAACAAGTGCATACTTTAAAGTATAAATATTACGTTAAATAAGTAAACAAAATATAATTACTAAAATAAACATTACAAAAATTAAAGTGCTAAATAATAAAGTCTAAATAATAAATACTAATATGAACATTACAAAGGTAAATAAAGAAATTAAAGTACTTAATTTAAAAAACATAAAATTGTACATTCACCTAAATTGTAAATATTAAAATATAAACATATGCATCGCTTAAAATACATACTACATATTTTATAAGCAAAATATAACATATAATACATTACATCACAACTAAGGACTAAAATAGAATATTACAATAATTAGAATACCGAAAAATAAAAAGCTGAAAATACATGACAATAAACACGGAGGTGTTGAAATGTAAATAAATAAAGTAAAGATGTTGAAATACAAATACTAGAAATTCAAAAGGCTAAGAACAAAACATCAATGGGACTAAAATAAAAAAACAGAAACTAGAGTGCAACAATTAAAAGACTAAAATTAAATTTCTGAAAAATAAGAGACCAAAATGTAATAAAAATAGTAGCCCAAATCAGAAATAATTAATGACTAAAATGCATAAAATAAAGGAACAATAGCTAAATCAGAAATAACCAGTGACTGAAATGCATAAATAAAATATATATCACAAAATTCATGAATAAATAATAAAACAAAATACACAAAGTGACTAAAAAAATAAAACAAGAATTAGTGACCAATTTTGAATAAATAGAAAAATAGAATAATGAATAAAGTATAATAAAATAAAGCAGAATGATAAAAATGCAATAAATTAGAAAAGAAATGTACAATGACCAAAATGCAAAACACGTCTAAAAGCAAAGGGACTAAACAGAAATTAAACCAAATATATAAACCAGTCATCAAAAATGGGTAAACTACAAAAATAGTCCCTTCAGGTGACCCTTTTGAAAACACACTTAACTTAGGGTACCTAAGTGCAATTTTCCCCATACGTTTTCTATAAATATCAACTTTTCTTCTTTTTTATTTTCATTTAATTTTTATTTAAATTAGATTTTAGAGAGAGAAAGTCTCTCTTCTCTCTAGAAAATCGACTAATCGCCGGTGATTACCTCTGTCAGCCTCCATGTCGGCCGGTCAGCCACCGTCGCGCCGTCTACACCGCTGATGGTTGATAGTCACCAAATTTCACCAAGAGGTTCTCCTTGACCTCCTCGTCACAGATCTGACCTCCGTTTTGTGAGACTTGGCTCTGTTTGTTGCAAAAATACCGAAAACCGCTCGGGCTTCCCGAGCTCCAATCACCGCCATCCGTCGTCCGATCGACCCTAAAGTTTAAATATTATTCTACAATTCCCCTTCTCCACTTTGACCGTTCAGATCTTCGAACAGAGGTACTGATCACCGTGAAATGTCATCGGCTGAGTGGGTAAGCAATCATTCTCTCTTGTATTTGTTGTTTCGAAATAAGAAAAAAATTAAAATAAAAACAAGAAATTTGTTAGAACTTTTTTATTTACTGATACTTTTGAAATGTTACACTATGTTTTGTTTGATTCGGGGTTCTTTTTTTATGATTACATTATTTTTTACCAAAAAAATAGGAAAACCCTTACAAAACCAAGAGCCCCTCCCTTTTTTTCTCATTCGGTTCCCCCCAGTATCCTCTGTTGAAAACCAAGGCTCTTCCATTTTTATTTTCATTCCCTTCAATTATATCCATTCATTTACTTCTAATTTGTGATGAAATGATGTTATTGCAGGGGGAAAGTTTGTGGTGTGCAGGGCATGGGCACGTGTATTGTGGAGCAGGGCATGGTTCTGCTCGATTGGTGGCAGCAACATGGCTTGGGCAGGGTATGGCTTTGGTAATGATGATGATAATTCATGTGGGATGCTGAAGATGGTAGCTAAACGGGTCATTTAACCGGGTCGGATCTTGGGTCGATCCTTGGGCCAAGTTCTGGGCTTTGGGTGGGTAATTTGTAATCTAGGTCGGTTAGGCCATGTCTGGGTTCAGTTTTAGGTTGTTGAGGCTGACCTTAGTTGGGCCTCGGGATTAGGCCTACAAAACAATGTAACAAATGTAAATAATAACAATAATAATAATAATAATAATAAATAATATATTTAAAAAGGGATGAAAAACGAGTGTCTACAACTATCCCTCTTTATCCATTCTTGTAAATGAACCATAAAATACAGTGAATAAAACACATAGAGGAAATGAAAACCCTAATCGCATAATTTCTAGTTCACATGCATTTATTCAAAAATAATATGTTGAATAAATTAAAAGACGAAGGTTAGAGTTCATTTTTATTTTGTGTACACTAAATTGGGCACCTATGGATAGAGTTTCAGCATGGCCTTAAATCGGGTGGGTTTCTACAGTTTATTATATGCAGAGTTTTGGTTCTAAAAGTAAAGGTACTCAAATTGTCCTTGTCGGTGCCCTTTGGGCGAGCCAGACCCTGAATCCTCACCCATTATAGGCTTAAGCGAATCGAGTTCAACTCGAGAGGGCACATTTCCTTATGCCTGACACGGAGAATAAATCCTCATGAAGATATAGGGCATATGAACCCCGGAAGCTACTTGCTAGGTCTGACACTGAGAATAAATTCTCACGAAGACGTCGCTTTCACTCCCACTTAAAGGGGAAAGAGCTTGAGTATAGAGAAAATGTTATGCAATGCAAGTGTCGTGTGTTAGGAGAAATTGAATCCAAAATTTCACTATCTGAAAATCAATCAAATACAAACATTAATATATATAAGGATATAAAATAATAAAAGAATTGAAAAAAATCAAAAAGATCGTAAATTAAATAAAATTGAATTCTCAATTTCCAAATATAGAGACAATATATAATCGATTTAGGGCTTGATCCACTAAGTCCCTAAAAGAGTCGCCAAGCTGTCGACACCGTTTTTTGCCCGGGTGAGGAAAAAACTTAGTACGACTTGGGGTTTTCTTTGAAAAGGTTTTGAAATGTTTTGGAGTCACCATCGACCTTTTGGGTTAGGTAGGTCGAATATCTAAAACTTTTCTTTTATAAGAGTTTTTAAGAAAACATCATTTTAAAATATAAAGCAGTTTATGTATAACCAGAGATTCATTCTTTTCTATAATAAAAAATGGGTTCGGGGATCAATTACATGTGGAGAAGGATAAACACCCCCACAACGCCAAAAATTGATTCACCGTCGATTATAAATTGTCTCTAATAGTGTAAATCTAAGAACTCAAATATAAATTTAAATTATGATTCTATTATTTTAAATTCAACCATACAATTTTTATTTAATGAGAAATTATAAGGAGAAATAGAAAATATTCTAATCTTTCCAATCGAAGATAAAATAATCCCTAAAATACTTTTGGATGAATATTTCTCTTTTCAACTGAAATAAAAAGAATATAATAATTTCTCCCAAGAATATAATAATTTCTCTCGAGAATTAGAGATTAAAATAATTTTATTCGACCAAAGAAAGAAATTAAGCCAATTTATCCAAATTATATGATTAGAAAAGATAAGGGATATTCAATTATTTAAAAATATCGAGACGTAGTCCCTGATAAAATTAGGCGAATTGTCTCGATAAGTTTAAATAAGCGTATATTTCATTTTCCCTTCAAACTTAATTAATTTTAAATGTAATCAATTTTTAGGTTTTTCTAGTGGGGTATTTATTTATTTTAAAGCATCGGAAAAGGACATCTACTTACTTTAAGACCGTTCCATCTTAATATTTTAAAATAAATAAATACTACCCTTAATCCAATTATGTAATCGGTCGAGTTATGATTATGGGGCTTTCATAAATATTCGAAATATCTAAATCTATATGTGCAAACAAATTTACATGGAAAAAGCTAAAAATTAAAAATACTAATTAGGAACAAATAAATGGAAATTAGAGCAAAGATGAAAATTAAATGATATTTCATGTTGGAAATTCTAAATTAACAAGTGCATACTTTAAAGTATAAATATTACATTAAATAAGTAAACAAAATATAATTACTAAAATAAACATTACAAAAATTAAAGTGTTAAATAATAAATTCTAAACTAAACATTCCAATGGTAAATAAAGAAATTAAAGTACTTAATTTAAAAAACATAAAATTGTACATTCACCTAAATTGTAAATATTAAAATATAAACATTTGCATCACTTAAAATACATACTACATATTTTAAAAAGCAAGATATAACATATAATACAGTACACCACAACTAAGGACTAAAATATAATATTGCAATAATTAGAATACCGACAAATAAAAAGATAAACATACATGACAATAAACATAGAGGTGTTGAAATCTAAATAAATAAAGTAAAGATGTTGAAATAAAATACTAAAAATTCAAAAGGCTAAGAACAAAACATCAATGGGACTAAAATGAAGAAAAAGAAACTAAAGTGCAACAATTAAAGGATATGAATTAAATTTTTGAGAGATAAAAGACCAAAATGTAATAAAAAATAGTAGACCAAATCGGAAATAATTAATGACTAAAATGTATAAAATAAAGGAACAGTGGCTAAATCATAAATAAGAAGTGACTGAAATGCATAAATTAAATATATATCACACAATTTATGAATAAATAATAAAATAGAATACATAAAGTGACTAAAATAAAATAAAACAAGAATTATTGACCAATTTCGAATAAATAAAAAATAAAACAATGACTAAATTAGAATAAAATAAAGCATAATGATAAAAATGCAATCAATTAGAAAAAGGTGGTACTGTGACCAAAATGCAAAACATGCCTAAAAGTAAAGGGACTAAACAGAAATTAAACCAAATATATATATAACAGGCATCAGAAATGGGTAAACTACAAAAATAATCCCTTCAGGTGACCCTTTTGCAAAACACGCTTAACTTAGGGGGCCTAAGTGCAATTTCCCCTTAAGTTTTCTATAAATATCAACCTTTTTTCTTTTTTATTTTCATTTAATTTTTATTTAAATTAGATTTTAGAGACCTCTCTCTATAAAATCAGCTAATCGTCGGTGATTACCTCCGCCGGCCTCCGTGTCGGCCGTCGTCTCGCCACTTCCACCGCCGGTAGCCGATGGTCACCAAATTTCACCAGGAGGTTCGCCTTGACCTCCTTGTTGCCAATCCAACCTTTGTTTCGCAAGACTTGGCCATGTTCGTTGAAAAACGCTAAAACTCGCTCGATTTTCCCGAACTCCGATCAATATCGTCCGATCGACCCCAAAGTTAAGAATGTTATTCTACGACTCCCCTTCTCCACTTTAACCATTTGGATCTTCGAACGGAGGTCTCGATCGCCGTGAAATACCGTCGGCCAAGTGGGTAAGCAATCCTTCTCTCTTGTATTAGTTGTTTCGAAATAGGAAAGAAAAAATTAAAATAAAAACAAGAAATTTGTTGGAACTTTTTTTATTTGTTGATCCTTTTGAAATGTTACACTACGTTTTGTTTGATTCGGGGTTCTTTTTTATGATTACATTTTTCACCAAAATAATAGGAATCCCCTTACAAAACCAAGAGCCCCTCCCTATTTTTTTTTCTCATTCAGTTCCCCTCAGTATCCTCTGTTGAAAACCGAGACTCTCCCTTTTTTTTTCATTCCATCCAATTATATTCATTCATTTACTTCTAATTTGGTGATGAAATGATGTTATTACAGGGGAAGTTGGTGGTATGCAGGGCATGGGCATGGGTACTGTGGAACAGGGCATGGTTATGCTCGGTTAGTGGCAGCAACATGGCTTGGGAAGGGTATGGCTTTGGCAGTGATGATGATGATTCACGTGGGATGCTGGAGATGGAAGCTAAGTGGGTCATTCAATCAGGACGGATCTCGGGTCGATCCTTGGGCCTAGTACTGGGTCGGTTGGGTCATGTTTGGGTTGTTGAGGCTGACCTCAGTTGGGCCTTGGGATTAGGCCTGCAAAATAATGTAATAGATGTAAATAATAATAATAATAATAATAAATATATTTAAAAGGGGACGAAAAACGACTGTCTACACATAGCATTGCACATATGTATGCTTTTTGCAAATTTTTGTCAAAGTCAATTTCAACTTCTCAGCGAAATATATTGAACTCGAATAATACTCAAGGTTAAGAACGATACAACTTATCCAAGTTGGATTTCAACTTCACAATGAATGATATCTGACTCAAAAAACATTGAATTTAGACTCAACTTCACGATGAATGGGTCACCTACAATCTTAACTTCACGACGAAGGATATCGTGCCCAATAGATTGACTCAACTTCACGATGAAGGAGTCACCTACGATTTTAACTTCAAGATGAAGGATAGCATTCCCAATAGATTGACTCAACTTCATGGCGAATGAGTCATCTACTAGATAGCTTAACTCAACAACAAGGAGTTATTTCCAGTTCAGATTTCGAGAAGGATTTCAACTTCACGACGAAGGATATTAGACTCAAATCAGCCATTATCTCAACTTCATCATGAATGATATCATGTTCAAAGTCATCCAAGATCGACTCAACTTCATGACGAATGAGTCACCCATATTTCAGCTCAACAGTAGGGAGCCATATTCTATTGGAATTTTCAAGTCAAATTTCAACTTTGCGAAGGAATATATTCGATAAGAAAATCAACAAACATTTGGTCGAATTTCAATCACAAAGAAAGATATCATACTCACATGAGCAAATTCACTTTTGGAATAACTTTCACCAAACAAAAATTTGTTTCCTTTTATTTTTTCCCTATTTTTTCGTTTCACGATAAACAGGCAAAGAGGGCCAGCTATAGATACCCATTTTCGTTTAGAACTTCAAGGGTCTTTGTTTAGTATATATGATAATATGCTCTCTAAGATTATATATATTATATACATTTTCAAAAACTATTTTTTAAAAACTATATATATATATATGTGTGTGTGTGTGTTTTCAAAATAATATGTTTTCAAAAACTATATTATATATGTTTACAAAAATCATTTAAAAACTATATATTGTTTTTGAAATATAATATATATTATATAGTTTTTAATATACACATATTATTATTATTAGTTTTTTACTTTCCTTTTTCTCATCTATTTTCATATTTATTCAAGTTTAAGGTCTAAAGTGGAGGCCCAACAGAGAGGTTTGCCTGACCCAGCAGACCAATCTTCCAGGCAATGGACGAGGGTCAAGAAGCAAGCCCAAGACACACTAGGGTTTCATCATTAAGTCCAGTGTTGTAAAAATGAGGGTCGTTAGATCAAGACGGAGATCAACGGCTATTATCATAAGAGAGCTAGGGTTTTTAAAACCCTAAAATTTTATCACACCACAACCAATATTGGGTCATTGGATCTGCAACCAATCCAATGGCCAAGATAAAATTCCAAAATATTCCAGAAGATCAACAGCCATCGATAACAGTGCTTGGGAATAATGCGCCGGTGAGATTACCAGTCAGCCAAGATTTTCGGCGCTTGAAACGTAAAAATCAGAGTAACTCAAACTAAACCATTTGAGATCTTCGGTCAAACACAAACCACGAGCAACACAAATAAATCATATAGTCGGGAAGCAACCCTAAAATACTCAGAGATAACCCCGATATGCTCAAAAACCACCACTGTCTAAGGGCTATGTAAGCCCCTGCAAGTCGAACAAGAGGACACAACGAAAAATCATCATCAGAGCTACCAAAAGGCAACCAAGCAGTCGAAATAGCCAAGCAAACAAAGCAATCGAAACAACCCAAAAAAATACAAAAATATTTGATGTAGTAAAAAACATAAACAAAAATGGTCAAGGACAAGCTGCATCCTCAGCTCGGAAAGGAATAATTCGGAAGGTCGCCGTTGAACAAAAGTAAAAAATTGAAACTTAAGGTATAGATCTACGTTATTTGGGGCTTTTTTACAAGATTTAGATTTTGGCTTTGTGTTCACGGGGTTGGAATGAGTGTTTTGGGTGTTTTCGGGTTTTTTAGCTATTAGGGATGGTGGCCGGAGCGGCGGTCAACGGTGGTCCAAGTGGTGAGGATGTGGCCGGCCTATGGCCGGTTGGGGAAAATATTGGGAGAATTTTAGAGATAGTGGAAGAGTTTTTTTGAAATAAAAGGAGAAATTATTTTTTGTAATATTGGGAATATTTATAGGGAGCCACCTTGTAATTACTAAATAGTTTAATTATTTCTGTAGTCCCCCTTAGTTTAAAGCGTAATTCACTTTGGTCACCACTTGTAATTTTACCTCTAAATTTTAATTTTATTCAATTTAATCCTCATTTTATTTTATTATATTAACTATTTTTGTATCTTGCAGTATTTAATTTTGTTTCATTTCTTATTTTTGGTTTATCATTTTTATCCTGACATCGATTATTTTGTGGAGTTAATTAAATTTTTTATTAATCGTCAAAGTTAAGTAATTTGGATCAAATATTTAACTTTTAATTTTCACAATTAAAATGACTGAGAAATCAAACTGGTACCAAAAGGGCGATCCAAGGGTGCTAATCCTTCCTTGACAATAATCGACTCCCGAATCCGATTAATTTATGGTAAAACGCGAATCATGTAAATAGTAAGTTAGGGTGTCCGATCAACCTAATTTAAAATGATCGGTGGCGTCTCCAATACACGTTAATTCAAGTCGAAACCTTATTTTGGGTCCACCCGAAAGACAATTATGACATGTTGCAATTGAAATTTTGTTGTGTGATGCTCATAATGATCCTTATGAAGGTATTTCTGCAATGGTGGGACCCATGCTTGAACTATGCGAGAAATATTGGTTTGATCATTCAATGATTCTATCTTTTGTGATTTTGCTTGATCCTCGATATAAATTACAACTTCTGAAAGAGTTATACAATGTTCTTTATGTAGAGGACGAGGTTCAATGGAGGGTAAGGTGGTGTTTGTTTTTACTGTGTAAGGTCTGCAAAGCTCTTATGTCTGCGCCGCGCAGACATTGGGCTTCGCAGACTGTTTGTTTTTTAGAAGACAAAAGCTCTTTAAACGTCTGCACTAGCTCTTCTTGGTGTAGACATGATTTTATGTCTTCAAAGGTCTACGGGAAAATTAAAATCATTTAAATCCATTTTAAAATTTATTTTAAAATATATATTGATTTATTTTAAAATATGAATTGATTTATTTTAAAATATGGATTGATTTATTTTAAAATATAGATTCATTTATTTTAAAATATGAAAAATTTTATTTTAAAATATGGATTGATTTATTTTAAAATATGGATTGATTTATTTTAAAATATGCATTGATTTATTTTAAAATATGGATTGATTCATTTTAAAATATGGATTGATTTATTTTAAAATATGGAAAATTTTATTTTAAAATATATATTGATTTATTTTAAAATATGGATTGATTTATTTTAAAATATGGAT
Organism: Hibiscus syriacus; assembly: GCF_006381635.1. Lineage (NCBI taxonomy): Eukaryota > Viridiplantae > Streptophyta > Magnoliopsida > Malvales > Malvaceae > Hibiscus > Hibiscus syriacus. The sequence continues at coordinate 2,050,991 of NW_024062641.1, read as the reverse complement.
TGATTTATTTTAAAATATGAAAATATTTATTTTAAAATATGAATTGAATTATTTTAAAATATGGAAAAATTTATTTTAAAATATGGATTTATTTATTTTAAAATATGGATTGATTTATTTTAAAATATGGATTGATTTATTTTAAAATATGAAAAAATTTATTTTAAAATATGAATTGATTTATTTTAAAATATGAAAAAATTTATTTTAAAATATGGATTGATTTATTTTAAAATATGGATTGATTTATTTTAAAATATGAATTGATTTATTTTAAAAAATTTATTATTGTAGTTGTATGGATTATTTAAATTTCAGTATTATAAAACTAAAATTATTTAAATTTCAGTATTGCAAAACTCTTTTAAGTTTAAAAAATCAGTTTATTTTAACAGTCAGTAGACGTTAAAAACAAACAATCTTCTTCTTGCAGACTGTAGACTTTTGGTCCACCTCTTCTGCTGCAGATGTCTACAGATGTGGTCCGCAGACTGCAGACCTTTTACCTCTTCAAAAACAAAAACCTCCTAAGTGTCATTTATAATGAGTTTCTTGAGTAATATATATTTTATTCAGAAAACTCACCTTGTGGTTCTTCTTCTTATTTTGTCCAAAGTAACACATCTTTAGAAAGAAGTATGTCAAGTTTTAATTGGCCTCGATCATTTAAAAAATCTAATCTATTTTAGGTTAGCTTTTAGAATTTGATATTTAATTTTATTTATTTTATTTTTATTCTATTTTTTATAATTTAATTATTTTATTTTCTTTATTTTTTAGAATTTTGATGCAAATTTAGTTCATTAAAGGATTGGATGATTAGATGTTGACTCTTACATCAGTTTGCGTCTTGTCCTTCATACTGGAGATACTGACTTTGATATTTTGAAGTATTTGAAAAAAAAAGTATTTCTTATCTGGTACTTTCTCGTATGGCGAGAGATATATTAGTCATTCCAATTACTTCAGTTGTATCTGTAGACACCTAATTTCGTCCGGCTCGATTTGATTTATATTACTACTATATAATATATTTATATTACATATTGGTTTATGTCATTTAATATGGTACATACATAATACATATTTTATTTTTGCACCAGGTCCAACATTACAAATCAATCAGGCCTAGATGCAAAAAGCCCAATAGTGATCCACAACAGTAGCGACCCGAAATGAACTGGAGCCCGACCCGAGACCCGATTCACGACCCGAACCGGTCCAGGGTAACCTAGCTTCTCGCCAGTCTACTCAGTGCCGTAGTTGTTGTATCTCCCCACTCCTCATGCTTCAAACAACCCGGAATTCTCGGTACCCACTGAAAACAGAAAAATAACCAAGTCAAACACAACAGCCCTAAATCAATTTTTGAATCCTATTATGACTCTAAATCCACCCAAAATAGGGAATTATCAAGCTATAAATTAGAGTAAAAATCATAGAAAAAGGGGGGAGATATACCTGTAAACACTGAAATAAATACGGGAATGAGGAGCAACCGATTCGAACATAAAAAAAGGAGAGATAGAGAGAGAAAATACCCTTTTTTCTGCCACCGAGCAGTATCCAATGTTTTCACCAAAGCTCTCGACTTTCAAAGCATGCAACCTTGATCGATCTAAAAAATAAGAGAGTAGAGTTTAATTTTTACCTTGGCTTTTTGAGGTTTGTTCAGTGAGGAGGAGGTCATAGTTCGTTGGGTTTTTAGTGTGGAACGGCCACCAAGGCGGTGGTCGGCCGTTTAGCCTTTGATTTTCCTCTGTTGGCATCGTGTGGTGAATGATAAAGAGAGGGTTAAAGGTCTGGTAATCTTCGGCAGATTGAAAAAGGGGGAAGCCTTTTTTTAGCTTTGCACGTGTTCTGAAAATGATAAGAGTGATGGTTATGTGTTTTTAATTTTTGGGTAAATTTGGCACTATGTCCCTAGTTTCCAGGATACTTCATGCTTTTGTCACCCAGAATTATAGGTAAATCACACTCTCAGTCCCTGTAAGTTGTACTCTTTATAATTTAGTCACTAAATATGATTTTCGATATTTTAATTTGGATTTCGAATTTTATTATTTTCACATTTAGTCACTAATTTATGTTTTATTTGAAAATGGCCTAGGAATTCATGCATGTTTTAATTTAGCTACTATTTTCCTTTTTGATTTAGCCACTGTTATTCTAATTGTTTGTATTTTGATCATTTTTTACTTATTTATTTTTTTGATTTTTTGTTAATATTTATTCTTATTTATTTTTTTACATTTTTCCATTTTTCTTTTTATTTCAAAATTTAACATATTTTATTGTTTTTTATTTCATTTTTTATCCTTTTATTTTTTTATTTTTTTATTTTATGTTTTCTTTTTTTTTTTGATAAATTTTATTTATTTATCTTTATTTATTTATTTAATTTATTTTATTATTATTATTATATTAATATTTTTTCTTTTTTCATATTTATTTTTTTATCATTTAACATATTTTTGACATTTTTCAGTAGTTATTTCGATCGGTCAAAGGTAAGCAATTCGAATCGGGTTTTTAAATTTAAATTTAAATTCCAAATTTTCACAATTAAGACAACCGACAAATTAATTGGTACCGAAAGGGCAGTACAAGAGTACTAATCCTTCCTTGACTGTAACCGACTCCCGAACCCTACACATTTCTGGTAAAATGCATATCAAGTAAGATGGTGTCTGATCTACCTAAATGTTTTTAAAGTGGTCGGTGGCGACCCTAACCCATTATTTCAAGTCGAAGCCCAATTCTAAGCCCAACCGAAAGACAGTCGCGACAGTTTGGCGACTCTGCTAGGGAAATGTAAGTGAGTTAGGCCGAAATTAATTTTCGGTTGTCTTTTTTAGCGAAAATTACAAGTTTGAATTTTAATTTATTTATTCGATTCTAATTATTTATCTTTGATTATTTTTCAAATAAATAGTTGTACTGACGTTTTTTCAATGATTTCAGATTTTCAAAATTTTTATCTCAGGCTCTATACCCAAGCTCCAAACCCTTTTTAAGTGGGGTTGAAAGTGACACCTTCGTGAGAATTTATTCTCCGCACAGGCCTAGCAAGTAGCCTTCGGGATTCATATACCTTATGTCTTTGTGTGAATTTATTCACCGCATAGATATAAAGAAATGTATCCTCTCGAGTTTAACTTAGTCCACATAAGCTTGTAATGGGCTTAGGACTAAGGGTCTGGCAAGCCCAAGGGGGCACCAGCAAGGATAACTCGGGTACCTTCTTTAAAACCTAAATCTGGAGACTACAAGTAAATAGAGCCCACCCCAAAACCTCATTTCAAACCCTAGAATATTTTGAGTTTATTTCCTACCTTATTTTATGTCAAAGCATGTGAACTAGAAATTTATATGGTTAGGACTTGTTCAAAATCAACTTGCATGATAGAGATCATGTCCGGGTAGGAATAATAAGCATGTAGGGCAGATATCATGTGGGGAATGACATTTTTTATTGTTTTGATTTACCTCACTAACTCTTTTTCGTTTTTGTTCTCTTTCTTTTTTTGTCATTTACACCATTCAAAAGAGGTGTTAATCCACCAAAAATGTGTTTGTTAAACGTAAATAATTTGCATTAATGGACAAAGAGGTTATAATACAAGAGATGAAAAACTCAGAAGTCCAGCTATAGTCAGAAAAGTCTCAGAATGGACCGGGTTTAAACCATGCACATCAAAAGTCAACTTTTCCAAAACATGTTGGCAAAATTTGCAGGGGCAAGTTGAGAAAAGGTTACTGACCTGGAGAGTCCTTTCAAAGACAACAAGAACAAGATGGCCAAAATGATAACTGAAATTAGATGTCATTGTTGATGAGTTTAAGATAATTTCCATCAATGGAGGGTTCCAATGGTGTTTCCGTAAGGGAACAGACTCAGCAAGGAGTGAAAACCATAGATGCAACCATTCGAGACTTATTGGGACATGTACAAAAAGTAGCTCATCACTTGCAGGGTTTAGCCAGAGAAGTCAGAGCGGTTCGACAGGGTATTCAATCGGTGACATACGGAGGCAGAAGGTGAGTCAACTTGTCATAAGCTCTTTGGGGTCTATAAGACTTAGTGGTTTTTTGCTCTTAAGAAATAACACTTTTGTCCCCAATAAATATTATTTACAATAATAGACACATTTTTCGATCAGTGCCTCGAAACTTCATGCATCATGCATTCTTTTATATTTCTCACTATTTTTTTCTCTTTTTTTCTTTTTTTCATTACATTAACTAACAAGAGATGTCTAATAAAGAAGGATGAAATCAAGGACACTCCCCAAGAATAAATTTGTACATCTGAGGGTACATAAAAAAGAATGCTAGCAAGTTAAACAGTTGAGAAATAGGGAACAAATACAGATGAAGGCCCTAATCCAACTAGTGGGACATCTTAATATGACCTTATTCCATTTTGCAGCATCCTGTTTGATTTTGTTTTTCGAACTTTCTCATATTTTTTCTTTGTAATTTGTTTTTTGAACTTTCTTTATAAGGATATTTAAATGAATTTATGTTGAATGTTGAACCAAATTTACAACTTAAAATTCTTTGAATATCAATTGAATCAAAAACTCTGTAAATGATCGGAGTTACAGATCATTGACATTGTGACATGATTAAAAAATAATGACCTTGGATTTTACCCCAGAAGGAACATTCGAACGCCATACCCCTTCTCTTTTAACCGATATAGCCTTCTCCTTTCATAAGGGAATGAATAAGAGGCTTGTTATTAGGCATGCATAGGAGTGGACAACATGGGGCATCTCTTGTGTATGACATTATTATACTTTTGTTGAAGACGTTCCGTGATGATCATGATCTTTACGGATGGGATAGTCGAATAGGTGAATCTAGTTTAGGTCAGTCGCTTGGAAATTAAATTGTAAAGATGAGATTCCTTGACTTCCAACAACACCTAGACTATAACAGGCTCTTCTTAACAAACTTAAGAAATTGGATCCGTATGCCCAGATTATTATATATATATATATAATAAAGATTGAGATGTCCCTCTAAAGCAATTGGTTAAACACCCTGTCTTTATGAATAAGATTCAGCTAGCCTGATAAAGGTGATTATAATATATAATAAAGCTTGAGTTGTCCCTCTAAGGCAATTAGTTAAACTCCCCGGCTTTATGGATAAGATTCAGCTAACCTGATAAAGGTGTTTATCTATTGAGCTGCCCCTCTAGAGCAACTGGTTAAACGCCCCAGTTTTATAGATTCAGCTAGCCAGACAATGGAAAATTAAATCAAATTTATTTAAATAAGGAGTTTCGATACAGATGGACTAAGGGAGTTAAGGAACACATGTTATAGTCAATTTCATACGAGCACTCAATAATTTCATTTTTAGATCGATATTTCAGCACTACCTTTGTTAAAGGAGCCTACGAAGCTTGAACAAATGGAAGATTTCAAAGAACCAAAATAGAAAGTCTAGTAAATGATTATGCTTGTTTCGTCATTTTGTCCGCATACAGTTAAAATATCAGGCCAAGAAATAGGGGCATGTTGCATTGTCTAAAAGAACAGACGAAAAATTACATTTTGGTGGCTGAAACCTTAGAAAATAGAAAGCCAACCTGAAACAATCTCATCAATTTTGGAAATTTGTCAAAGAGCTATAACTCTGAAAGCGATAAAGAGCTATTGATTCTTTTGATATTCTTTGAACTCACGTTTATGATTTGATTCGATTGCGAGCCTAGATTAAAGGGCAATGTTCTACAGATTTCTTACATTTTTATATATTTTTTCTTCCCTCCTAAAATAAGAGAAAGGGAAAAAACATTTTCAAACAGGACAATCTCAAATGTGAAAAGTCCTGGAAGTTGTTGAGGCTCATTTTGCATTTGTTGAAGAAAGAACAAACAATGTCAAATTTTGAGCATTTCATATTCTTGAAAACAATAAGTCCTAGAGACCATATAGAACTTGTGACATTGTCAACAACCTAAAAAGTAAATGGGGCATGGTAGATTCCAAGGACAAGACTGGCAGACAAAGCACGAAACTCCACCCAGGAGATAAAACAAGAGCTAATTCATATTTCATGCATCTTAGACATACTTAAGAGCATCACATTCATCATGTTTTTGCATACATAATTTCTTTGCAGCTTTTAGAGTTAATTTCAACTTCACAGCGAAGGATATTGGACTAACAAACAACTTTCCAGTTTCAATCAGAGTCAATTTCAACTTCACGTCAAAGGATATTGGAATCAACAAACAACTTTCCAGTTTCATTCAGAATCAATTTCAACTTCACAACAAAGGATTTTGGACTCGAAACAATGCAACTTACACAAGATTGGATTTCAACTTCACGACAAAGGATATCCAACTCAAAACTAATTTGGTGAAACAACCCCTTGGATTTCAACTTCACAACGAAGAATATCCAATTCAAAGCTCAACTTCACAATGAATAAGCCATCCACGATTTCAACTTCACGACGAAGGATATCCAATTCAAAGCTCAACTTCACAACGAATGAGCCATCCATGATTTTAACTTCACGGCGAAGGATATCGTGCCCACAAGAAGCATCCATATCTAGATTGAATTTCAAATTCACAACAAAGGATATCCAATTCAAAGCTCAACTTCACAACGAATGAGCCATCCACGATTTCAACTTCACGACGAAGGATATCGTGCCCACAAGCAGCATCCATCTCTAGATTGGATTTCAACTTTAGAACGAAGGATATCCAATTCAAAGCCCAATTTCACAACGAAAGAACCATCACGATTTCAACTTCACGACAAAGGATATCGTGCCCACAAGCAGCATCCATCTCTAGATTGGATTTTAACTTCACAACGAAGGATATCCAATTCAAAGCTCAACTTCACAATGAATAAGCCATCAACGATTTCAACTTCACAACGAAGGATATCGTGTCCAATAGATCGACTTGATTTAACAATAAATAAGTCATCTGCAACAACATGGGTTTATTCCCCAGCCAAGTACAGCATAACTCAAGGCGAGAAGGGTTATATGTCAACCAAGACCTTCGAGTTCGATTACACTCAGCTCAAAAGCATATCAAATTCGCAGCATAACTCAAGGCGAGAAGGGTTACATGCCAACAACTGTGACCTTCGAGTTCGATTACATTCTGCTGAAAGACACATCAAAAGTACAACATAACTCAAGGCGAGAAGGGTTATATATCAACCAAGACCTTCGAGTTTGATTAAACTCAGCTCAAAGGCATATCAAATTCACAGTATAACTCAAGGTGAGAAGGGTCTACCAACAACCGTGACCTTCGAGTTAGGTCAAAGGCACATCAAATTTATAGCAGTGCTCAAAGCGAGAAGGGTTATATGTCAACAAAAGACCTTCGAGTTCGATTACACTTAACTCAAAGGCATATCAAATTTGTAACATAACTCAAGGTGAGAAGGGTTATCTTCCAACAACCGTGACCTTCAAGTTCGATTACATTCAGCTCAAAGGCACATCAAATATACAACATAACTCAAGGGGAGAAGGGTTATCTATGAGCAAAGACCTTCGAGTTCAATTACACTCAAAGACATATCAAATTTACAACATAGATCAAGGCGAGAAGGGCTATCTGTCAACCAAGACCTTCCAGTTCGATTACATTCAGCTCAAAGGAATATCAATTTGTAGCATAGCTCAAGGCGAGAAGGTTTATCTATCAACAAAAGACTATCGAGTTCGATTATATTCAGCTCAAATGCACATCAAATTTACAGCATAGCTCAAGGCGAGAAGGGTTATCTGTCAACAAACCTTCGAGTTCGTTTACATTCAGCTCGAGGGCATATCAAATTTACAGCATAGCTCAAGGCGAGAAGGGCTATATGTCAACAAAAAACTGTTGAGTTCGATTCCATTCAGCTCGATGACATATCAACCGTATGGTAGCAGCGAGGAACTACTTTCTGGTTGAAGTTTAAACCAAGGTCTTTAAATCAAGAGGAAGATTTGGGGCAATCTGTCAGCTTAGTATAGCATAGCTCAAGGCAAGAAGGGTTATCTGTCAATGAAGACTTTCGAGTTCGATTTCATTCATCTCGAGGGCGCATCAACCGTGTTGCATCAGCAAGGAACTATTTTTTAGTCGAATTTTTAATATCAAGGTCTTTAAATCGAGAAGAAGGTCGAAGTTGAGTATAATTTGGCAACGAGAAACTGTATCCCAATTCAAGTCCCAAACCACGTCTTCAATTCCATATCATTTTAAGAGGGACTCGACTCCGCGATGGATGAGCCATCCGCAACTCAATTCGATAGGGAGTTATTCTTAATTGAAATATCAGAGTCAATTTTCAACTCCACCGAACGAAAATTTATGTCAATCTATCTTTTTCCTATTTTTCGTTCCACGAAAAAGGACAAAGAGGGGCAGCTGTAGACACCTAATTTCGTCCGGCTCGATTCGATTTATATTACTGCTATATAATATATTTATATTACATATTGGTTTATGTGATTTAATATGGTACATACATAATACATATTTTATTTTTGCACCAGGTCCAACATTACAAATCAGTCAGGACTAGATGCAAAGAAGCCCATCAGTGGTCCACAACAATAACGACCTTGAATGAACTGGAGCCCGACCGAGACCCAATTCATGACTCAAACCGGCCCAGGGTAACCCTAGCTTCTCGCCAGTCTACTCAGCGCCGCAGCCGCCGCATCTCCCCACTCTTCACGCTTCCAACAACCCAGAATTTTCGGCGCCCATTGAAAACAGAAAAATAACCAAGTCAAACACAATAGCCCCAAATCAATTTTTGAATCCTATTATGACTCTAAATCCACCCAAAAATAGAGGGTTCATCAAGCTATAAATTAGTGTAAAAATCATAGAAAAAGGGGGAGATATACCTGTAAACACAAAAAATAGGGAACGAGGAGAAACAGATTCGAACATAAAAAAAGAGAGATAGAGAGAGAAAATACCCCTGTTTCTATCGTCGAGCAGTGTCTGATGTTTTCACCAAAGCTCTCGACTTTCAAAGCATGCAACCTTGATCGATCTAAAAAATAAGAGAGGAGAGTTTCGTTTTTACCTTGGCCTTTTGAGGTTTGTTCGCCAAGGAGGAGGTCGTCGTTCGCTGGGTTTTGAGTGTGAAGCGGCCACCAAGGCGGTGGTCGCCGTTCGGCCTTTGATTTTCCTCTGTTGGCATCGCGTGGTGAGTGATGAAGAGAGGGTTAGGGGTCTGGTAATCTTCAGGCAGATTGAAAAAGGGGGAAGCCTTTTTTTAGCTTTGCACGTGTTCTGAAAATGATAAGGGTGGGGGATATGTGTTTTTAATTTTTGGGTAAATTTGGCACTATGTCCCTAGTTTCCAGGATGCTTCATGCTTTTGTCACCCAAAATTACGGGTAAATCACACCCTCAGTCCCTGTAAGTTGTACTCTTTATATTTTAGCCACTGAATATGATTTTCAGTATTTTAATTTGGATTTTGAATTATATTATTTTCACATTTAGTCACTAATTTATGTTTTGTTCAAAAATGGCCTAGGAATTAATACATGTTTTAATTTAGCCACTATTTTCCTTTTTGATTTAGCCACTGTTATTCTAATTGTTTGATTTCGATCCTTTTTTACTTATTTATTTTTTTGGTTTTTTGTTAATATTTATTCTTATTATTTTTTAACATTTTGTTTTTATTTCAAAATTTAACCTTTTTTATTTTTTATTTCATTTTTTATCCTTTTTATTTTTTTATTTTATGTTTTCTTTTTTTTTTTTTTTGCTAAATTTTATTTATCTTTATTTATTTTATTTATTATTATTATATTACTATTTTTTTGCTTTTTTTCATATTTATTTTTTATCATTTAACATATTTTTTACTTTTTTTCAGTAGTAATTCCGATCGATAAAATGTAAGCAATTCGAATCGGTTTTTTAAATTTTAATTTAAATTTAAAATTTTCGCAATTAAGACAACTGATAAATTAATTGGTACCGAAAGGGCAGTACAAGGGTGCTAATCCTTCCTTGACTGTAACCGACTCCCGAACCTGACACATTTCTGGTAAAACACAGATCATGTAAGATGGTGTCTGATCTACCTAAATGTTTTTAAAGTGATCGGTGACGACTCTAACTCATTATTTCAAGTCGAAGCCCAATTTTGAGCCCAACCGAAAGAGAGTCGCGACAGTATCTTAATCGTCCTTTAGTATGGGGGTCAAATTCTGAACAAGTTGAAAGCTAAACTCTTACCTAAAAATATTGAGATTTTTGTAACAACTCGTAATTGGTTGTATGATTTTAAACCAAAGGAAATGGATGAATATTATCTTACTGTAGTTAATGATTCCTATATTTAAATATAAATATAATATTTACTATAGTTTTTTATTTTAATTTCATTAGTATTTCAAATTTCTTGTTAATGATTTTATTTTTATTTTTGTAGGGTGTTTTACAGTAAGTAAATACATTGGAATTGGTTTGTGAATGATTTTGTCTTGTTTTTCCCCTTTAAAGGTAACTTCACTTTTTATATTTATTATATTTATTTAATTAATTTTTCAAATTGTTTATTAATGATTCTATTTTTTGTAGAATGCCTTACAACAAGTATAATGTTTTGTTGTTTCTTGTGAATTGATTATGTCCTGATTTTGCTTGATATTACTGGATTTGAAAATGTTTGTTGAATCCTTGATTTTAAGGGTATGGTAAACCCTAAATATTTTTAAAGTGATCGGTGATGACTCTAACCCATTATTTCAAGTCGAGGCCTAATTCAGGGCCCAACCGAAAGATGGTCGCGAATGTATCTTAATCGTCCTTTAGTATGGGGGTCAAATTCTGAACAAGTTGAAAGCTAAACTCTTACCTAAAAATATTGAGATTTTTGTAACAACTTGTAATTGGTTGTATGGTTTTAAACCAAAGGAAATGGATGAATATTATCTTACTGTAGTTAATGATTCTTCTATTTAAAGGTAAATATAATATTTACTATATTTTTTATTTTAATTTTATTAGTATTTCAAATTTCTTATTAATGATTTTATTTTTATTTTTGTTGGGTGTTTTACAATAAGTAAATACATTGGAATTGGTTTGTGAATGATTCTGTCTTTTTTCTTCCCTTTAAAGGTAACTTCATTTTTTTATATTTATTATATTTATTTAATTAATTTTTCAAATTGTTTATTAATGATTTTATTTTTTGTAGGATGCCTTACAACAAGCATAATGTTTTGTTGTTTCTTGTGAATGATTATGTCCTGATTCTGCTTGATATTGCCTGATTTGAAAATGTTTGTTGAATCCTTGATTATGTAAGGGTATGGTAAAATCGGAAATGTTTGGCGTTGTTGGCCATCTTATTTCCTTTCGCTTTACCACTGACTGGATGCTTGTTGAATGCAAAAATGTTGGATGTTGAATTGATGCAAAGTTGTTTGCTGCTGGATGTTATTGCCTTGTAAATTATTGTTGGTCTAATTGAAATAAATTGTTGTAACTTGTAAATTCTTTTCTAAATAGTTGCTCATATTAAATTATGTTTGTGACATTTTGGCTTTTAAAGTTGAAAAGTTGTCCATAATTTAATAATGTTGGCAACATTTAAATCTTTTGAGATAAAAGCTCGATGAAGAAATTTCTGGTAGCAAAGTAATACTTTTAGTCTTATAAAATTTTTGTTATATGTCCTGAGAGTTTAAATTTTAAAATAAATTTGTTTAGTTCATTTTATTGTGATTTCATTGTATTAAAGTGTAATAAATTTTATATTATTTAAATTTTTAATCTCAAGTAAATTCATCTTTTATATAAATGTTAACATTTTCAGTTAAATTATATTTACATTATTAGTTAATTATTACATAGAACATAAATTCAATTTATGCATCCCTAATTGCTTTCCTACTTTCTTGACTGAAAAATCTTTCATGATTGTGCATTCAGGCATCAAAATCCACCAACTGCCTGGGGTACCAGCCTTTTCGACTTTACCCTTCATGGCTTTACCCTTTATATGGTAGTTGAGATTAACAAGTGTAATCTTTTTCGTTGGTGTGCATTGAAGTATATTAGACATTGATTTTAATTCTAACAATAGAATAATTTGTTTGTCATAATATTTAAATTAAATAATTTATTTACATTTTTAAAAATAATATATCAATTATTAATTATTATTTGATTAACTTAAAATAGTTACAAGTAGTATATGTTCTAAATACTCTTAATAATTTGATAATAAATGTTTAATCACCCTATTGAGGCCACTGGAACCCGTAACCTATGAAAATAACAATTATTCATATAACTACTGAGGTAACTTGGTTCGTGCAATAATATATAGATTATTAAACTCGTAAATAAATAATTCGTGATATAATTTATCTTTATGATTTAACAAAAATAAATAACATTGGAAACGAGAATAAAACAGAATGGAACGGATTTTTTTTTCTAGTGACCCAATTAATCATGTTGAAATACGGGGCCAAAAGGCCCAGTAAGGCTAGCGAAAGATTTTCATTAAATTAGCAATTTTTTATTTTTTTTATTTTTTTGCAAGAATAGAAGGAAAGGTTTGGTTTTCGTTGGGCATATGCTTTAAGCATGCCAAAATACTATTTGTTTTTCTCCATCTGACCTAATTTAAGAAAATAACTCAATCTAACCCTCCTATTTTTTTCTTCTATTTTGGTTACTAAACTTTAAAAGTTTTCAATTTAATCATTCAACTTTTGAATTACTAATGTTTTAATCATCATGATTTATTTTATTAATATTTATGTATGATGTGGAATTTATTATTCTTATTTTTATTAATATATGATTAAAATAATATTAATTAAATTAAAATTATATTGAAACAACAAAAATATTTCCAAAATTATAATTAAATTAAAAAATATTCCCTCTGCTTTATATATTTCCAAATCTCCACTCTCCTCCTTTATCCTCTCGTTTCATTTTTCTTCCTTTTCAACCAAAGATTTCTTCTTCATTTTTTCCTTTCATTACCCGGTCAAGTAGCTAATCCTCAATTTTTAATTTTTTTGCAAGTTCAATCTAGATTCACTGAATCTGATAATGAAAGAAAAAAAATATTTGGTTGAAAAGAAAAAATACCACACCAGACATAAATGTCACATCATACATAAATATTAATAAAATAAGTCATGATGATTAAAACATGAGCAATTCAAAAGTTGAATGATTAAATTGAAAATTATTAAAGTTTAATGACCAAAATAGAAGAGAAAAAATAGGATGGTCGGATTGAGTTATTTTCTTGAGTTGGAGGGTCAGATTTAGAGAGAGAAAATAGGCTTTTTGGCCTGCTTAACGTACCACGTTAGCACAAAGTAATGGAGTCGTTGGTCAACGACGGAAAACGTTGGTCAAATGATCACATTGAGTTTTTTTTTTTTTTACTTGGAGGGACACGTTGAGTGCAAAAAAAAAATGAGGACCTCATTAGTTTTTTTAAAAAATTACGAGGGACTTTGGTACCCTCTTACCTTATTCATTTGGGAAGATCTCAGATTTACATCCGATTTCATTGATCAAAATTACTAATTTATAGAGCAACAAACATTAATTCTATAGTACTATAAAGAAAATCTCAATTTTAGCTTAATTTCATACACTTTGTTTTGGATATTGGCAATATAATTAATTGTAGCCTGAAATCACATGAAAATGATAATGGCACATCTGTTAATCAATCCTGTTGCAATAATAGTTCAGTTTGCAATAGTTTTAGCTTCTGGAGGCCAACAATCTGTTTAGGGTTGGAAATCACAACGCTTCAGTTATTGGCCCACAAATTTGCTGCAGAGCGGCAAACGCTGTGAATATTGCTACCAGTAGATTTGCAGGCCGTTTGTAAATGAGATGTCCAACCAATGGTTTTTTTCCAGTAGGCACCCGCGGTAATTATTTAGCCAAAGAAGGCGTCTCAAAAATTAATTTGAGATCTACAGTATTTTTTATGGTCCAGGGTGAACTCGTCACGTCAAGGTGGCGAGCTTCATAAAATATAATTTTTATATTATGGACCTAATATTTTAATATTTCATGTAAAGTTCATCACCTCGATGTGATGAGTTCTATTAAAAATTATTACTTTTTTCAGATTATTATACGAATATAAGGCTCGAAAGAAAAAATACATACGAACTCATTATGTCTAGGTGACGAGTTCTGTTAGATTTTTTTTTGAAAAAGAAATACAAACTTAATACATTATATTAGACTTTCATAAATGCACATTAGGAAGAAAAGAACTACAAGCTTAATACATTAACATAAGGACGTATATAGGATTAACCTTCCGAACACCATAAACATTAAATAAAACCATTGACATAGTAGTATTAATTAAGAAGTTTTAATTTTCGTAATCAGTAGACTCGTTAGAGGTAAGATTAAGTTCTTCAATTTCCCATTCTTTTTTTCGTTGTCATTCACATATAAATTGGAACCATGCTTCTGGGTCTCCGTCATCTATATTTATTTCTTGATCATTTATCTGAGATGGTGGGATATTAGAGTTGTAAGCAACATCCTCAATGGTACGAGCAAGGTCGAGATCATCAAACTCTACAAAAAAATCGACATTAGACAAAGAGTGATAGTAACATGTCTCAATTATTCCAGAAAGGTCTACATCATCGCTTAGATGAAACATCATTTATGATAGTGGAAATTTTTAATATAAGGAAGATACTCTTCTATTGTTGCCGAGTAAAACTCTTGTTTCTATACTAAACTTCAACTCATGTAGTTGAATGTTTTTTGGGAAACACGTGATTATAAATTTGCAATCGTAAAACAGTTGAACAAATAGTTGACAAGTTTGAAAAAAAAACTCAAGCTATGGAAGTGAAATATTGAAGTTTTTTTTTGCTTCACAAGTACAATAAAATGTCTTTCAACTCACACATATCAATAGTTGCTGAAGATGATTAAATGAACATTGAAAAGTTGGTGAAATGGGTCATTATTTGGTCTATGATAAACGAACGCTTTTTTATATGAAGTGATAAATGAACCATAAAAAAATTTCTGATTTGAGTTTATACATCACTGAAAAGTTGTTAAAGATGATAAGTCACCACTATTCCACCTGTTGTTTGAAATGTTGTTTAAATTATGCATTGAATAACCTCTGAAATGTTGCAGAAGATGATAATGCACCACTATATGGGACAGTGCATTATTTCTACAATAAATGACATCTACATTATTGTTGCAGTAAATGCCTTCTGAGATGACATTTCACTGGAGAGTTGTTGAATGATAATTAATGATGGGTCGTATTTGTTTTAAATTGACTCACTTCAGATGAATCTTCACAAGACTTGTTATTTTTACAATTGTTTTGAACAAGCAAAAACCAATATCTCTCTGAAGCTATGACGAACAAGTTTTTTACAGTCGTCCACCCAAATGGCCAAGTTGTCAAAAATGATGATGTTGTTCAGTTCATGTCACAGAGGCTCGTGAACATGATGTTCTCGGTAGATGTATATCATCGACAAATAAAGATGAAAATCGGAAAAATAAATTAGAACTTAGATTTCAAGTTTGAAATATCGACACATCATTTTAGAGACTCCGCTCAAATATGGAGCAATCATGCTCAATGATGATAGCGATGTAGCTGTTATGGTTGGTCTTCATCAATCTTCCAATAATCAAAGATTGAGATTATTGTCGAAACTACACATGTTCCTACTTCATCAACTACTGCACCGTGACTGCATAAGTATGACCATCAGAAGGTGAAGATAACCTCGTCGGGCGATTCGGTGAAATCCTTGGTGATTTTAGCGAGGACGATGAAACTTTTGTTCCACTTATAATGGATGATGACACACCAATAATCGATGAATCTGATATCGCTGAGGCTACTTCATCAACTGCTTCCAATGTTCCACTTTATTGATTGAAATAGTCATATTTACGTCATTATGGTAATGTATTAAGTTTGTAGTTTTTTCCTTCCTAATGTACATTTCTGAAAGTCTAATATAATGTTCTTAATTTATTGTTATTTTCAACATAATCTACCACATTTTAAACAGTAAAAAAAAGTCTAACAGAATATGTCACATCGACGTGATGAATTATTGTGTATTTTTTTCCAACATTAAATTTGTATAATAATATGAAAAAATAATAATTTTTAATAGAATTTGTCACCTCAAAATGACGTGTTTCATGAAATATTAAAATATTGGATCCAAAATATAAAAATTATATCCTATAGAATTCGTCACATTAACATGATGAGTTTGCCCTTAATTATAAAAAATATCATAGATCTCAAATTAATTTTTGAGGTGTCCTATTAGACGAAATAGTTAGTGCCCTATTACGGAAAAACCCCAACCAATACTGTAACCTTAATTCACAACCCTATCTGCCTATTGTCCGGTTAACCCCTTAGTTGATAAGGATAAATCGACCAACACTCTCATTTCCACTGTCAACTGTTAATTCAATAACTTGGTAAGTTTCCGTAAAGAAATATATCAACACTGGGGCCTCGTGATGGTAAATTATTACACCAAACTAGGTTAGCATAGGTCAGCTATATCGCCTAATTTTACTTCGCTCGTATGGTTTTTATTAAAAATATTAATTCTTTAAATTATTTTTGGGCTTAATTATAAATAAGTAAATGAACTACACCATTTTTCATAAATAGGTATTTAAATTTTTTTAAATTATCCAAATATCTAATATTTTAAACTTCGTTAAATAACATAAGTCACATTTTAGTAATTTTAAAATATAATTTTAAAATTATCAAAACGTGACATGTATTATTTTTAAAGGAATTTTTTAATAATTATTATAATTATGACATTTAAAATAATAATATTTATAACATTAAGTATCTTGATATTTAAAAAAATTAGACAGAAATTTATAAAATGTGATATACTATAAAAACTTATTTTACAATTAAACTTTATTTTTGAGATAATATTATTTTAATTATAAAAAAATACCCCCTCAAATATGACAAAGCTCAGATCTTCTGCCTCAGCAGTCTCCATCAATGTTGAAAGAAACAAAAAAACGTCTTGTACGACTTTAATTATTGTGCCAAATCTTGTGACTTATGACTTATTTTTTTGTTACTTTATTAATAAGACAGATGATCAATTGATCTTACCTACGGTGTACAACACATTTATGTTGAAGCTGGAATATTATATGGTTGGGAAATAATCACGTGTAATAGTTTTAATATATGATTAAAAAAATCTGTTATCGATTTTATTATTATTTAAATAATAAAATTAAAAAAAATTATCAGATACATTATTATTTCTATCAGTTTTGTTATTTTTTTACCGATTTTATTATTGTTGGATACTTTATTAAAAATGTTAAAAAATATTGATGTTTTAGGTAAAAATAATAATATTTTAAGTAATTTTTTACCGGTTTTTTTATTTAAATAATAACAAAACCTGTAACATTTTTTTAGTTGTATATTAAGGGTACCGCACTATAGAACTTTCCTATGGGTTTGAGAAGTCGATTGACAAGCTTAATGACCGAATTTTATCGATATTTTATTTGTGAAAAATATTATTATTAAAAAAATAATCTTTTTTAAAATTATAATTTTATTTTTGATTTGTAAAAATGATTATTATCATATAATAGTTTATTTTTAGGATTAGTAGTTTTTGTTAGAATAGTAAGAATGTCAGTGTCTCTTAATTTTTAAGTATTATATAACTCATAGTTTTGGATAAGAATATTTATGTAATCATGAAAGTTTTTATATAGATTCTTCTCGGTTTACATTTTTCGTGATTTATTTAAAATTATATATTATTATTATGTAAAAAAATTAATTTAGAACATATTAATAAATTTAAATAGATAAATTATTTTATATTTTATATTTTAATATATAATATATTGATTATTTTCAATTTTATGAGGTGAAAAAATGATACTATTGTAAAACTATAATTATTTAAAATAATATTTAATTTTAAGTTATTAAAAAATAAATATTATACATTTAAAAATAATATCTTTGTCCACTTGAGACTATAACATTATTTTTCATACTATATTATATTTTATATAAATAAATACAATATTTATTAAAACTATTTAAAAATATAAAATTAATATACTAATTATATTAATTATACTTAAAAATATTTAAAAATATAAATTTGATATACTAATTATATTAATTATATAGTAAATGTATTTTTTTCTCTCAAAAGTTAAATAGTGTAACAATTAAAATTTTCTATGAATTTTTATTCTAATATTTATAATTTGATATCAAAGTATAACTTGTTGAAAAGAAAACATATATCCTAGGATAATTTTGTAAAGTATGTATCTGATTAATTTTATATTCCTCCAACTAAACATTATAATTTTACATTTCTGGTAAATAAACCAAACAATAAAATATCACAATTTCAAAATAATATAACGTTCCAATAATCTTGTTCTTAAAGATAATTTTAACCTTTAAATTCATTGGAATAATTATGTCATGCAATTTAACACGTAAAGTTAAAAAAATTAAATTTTAAAACAATAAAGACAATTATTATATTAAAATTTGAGTAAAGTATACAAATCATCCCCTATTATATGACACTTCATTATTGAGTCCTCTGATTATAGGATGTTTCTTTATTGAGTCTTCAGATTATTAAAAAGTTTAAAAAATGATCACCTGATTATAGGTTGTTGCTTTGTTAGTCCTCCGACTATTAAAAGTTACAAAATTTTCACCTGACTATTCATATATTTCAAACTCGTCCTTTTCCGTTAAAAATTATGAGCATCTGAGTTGAACATTAGCTTGTTGAATTTGATGTGATAAAATTTTATCCCAAAATTGTTTGAGTTGTATTTTGTGGATCAACCCTCCGTTTACATTATCTCATCGAGAGAGTGTTTGGACGCAACGAATATGCCAGTTGACATCATTAAAATATGATTTTATCACATCTCATTTAGTAGGTTAACGTGCAATTGAGACGACCATCATTTTTTTTACGAAGAATGATATATTTGAAACATATGAAGAGTCGAGTGATCATTTTATTACTTTAAAAGTTATGAGACTCAACAAAATAGAGCTTTATATTTGGGGGACCATTTTATAAATTTTAATAATTAAAGACTCGAAAAAAAGCATCCTATAATTGAGGGACCATTTGTATAATTTACCCTTAAAATTTCAACATATACGAGTTAAGTATACAGCTGGAGCTGGTTTCCTTTTTTGTATTTTTGTGGGGATGTGCAGGAAAGTCTTGCTTTCATTCAAGAATTAGGTACACATTCTTGGGATGCATCTAATTTATGAAAGTGATCGTCATTTGCTAGAAGAAATCGTGTTGAAGCCCACAAGCTCTGCTGTCATTCATTGGGATCCATATAACAAAGTTTATAATTTCCCATTGGACCTCGCACATGCATCGTCTCTTTTGGAGATTTATGAATATAATTCCCTAGTCAAGTCTCTTCTCATACTGTACCCATTATTTTGTCTGGGTACTTTCCAAAATATATATTTAAAAATTTACTGTTTTATATTCATGTTCTAAAAACAACAGCCAGTTCGAAAAACCCTAATTGATAAGTATACATTTAAATATTTACTGTTTCATATTAATCTTCATGAATGAAGATGGTCAGAGCACATATTTGAGCCAGAAACTTGAAAGTTTCACAAACTCTTTTTCCCCTTGATTCCGAATGCAATAGTTGTAGAAACCTAGACAAACAGAAGCATCTCTCTAGATATCCGTGAACACATTCGTAGCTTAGTCTATATCATCATTTTCAGACTAAACATACAACATTATCGCATGCACAAAGTGCGGAGAAGCATTAATACTTAGTAGCATAATAAGCAAGGGTTTCCGTTCGAGCAGCGGGTCATATCCATGCATGTCTATTCAAACGCCTGCATTTATTTGCATAGATCAGTAGCTACTAGAAATGGCCAATGAAAGATTTTTTGTATGTATAGAATACGTAAATTCCCTTTCAAAAAGAAAGAGAGCACGGTTTTTGCTTTTTGGAATGGATTCCAATGCATGGAAGACTTGTAAAGCTGCTTCATGGGCTTCCTTTTCTTCTTCTTTTCTCTCTCTCACGGAATTATTTATCGAAATTTAAAAAATTAAAGAAAAAAGTACTAGTATTAGAATTCTTTGCTTAGCCGAACACGAAACCTTGATGTACCATTACCATCCGGCATGTAGACGGATAAATGGGTAAAAGCAGCTTCGAGTTCAACACCAACTCGAAAGCAAATTCAAGATCAATCAAACCCACAAAAAGAAGGGAAAAATATACTGAAAAAGGGGATAAAGAAAAACTACAAAGAAACAAAAATAATAATAATAATCATGCACACCAAAAAAAAAAACGCATCCACATGCTACATTAACTACACCCAAACCCAAAAACAAAGAACTAATAAGCGACCCGAACAAAATCTGAAATGAAATTCCAAAACAATATCCAACGTCCCCAATATCATAAGCACCTTCAAAAGTTTCTATTCTCATCCAAATGTTTTGTTCTTCGGTGGTGTTAAATGACATTTGACAAACTAAATAATAAAAGGACAACAAAAGACAATGGTTTTTTTTTTGTTTTTTTGCTAAAATGAAGGGATCCGCTCGTACAGAGGTCATTGTGAACTGTGGAATCAAGACCTTGGAGGTGGGAAGAATTGCGTACCAGCAACGAAAGCATTAGGTGGAGGTGAATAAAGAGAAGGGTCAAGCAGACTTGTTGCTGGATCGCCTGTCGTAGAAGTGATTATTGTCGTTGTAGCAGCTGCTGCGGTGGTGGACGCATCTGTGATGAGGTTGAGTGATTTAGAGCTTTCGCCAAAACTTGTATAACGACCCTCAGGGCCTCTATCGTAGAGAATTCCCTTGAATACATGCCCTGCTATATTCACAGCCGTTTGATAAGCTAACTCCCCCTCTACATCGTCCATAGGGCTTACTTTTACACAACGGAAGACTGCTGCAGAACTCACTTCGGGAGGGAATTGCCCCACTTCCAACCCTAATTTTCGAAGTCAGACGAGATGAAAAATAATAACAATAAATGGGTAGTTCAAACTATATAAAATGAAGAGAAAATAAATAATATTTCTTTAAATTCTCTCCCGGTTTTTTCCGGGACATTATGGTCAGTTTCAGAAATTGTGGAGGAATTAATGGGGAAAATGAAGAAAAGGAAAGGCAGTTGGTTGGGTGACAATGAAGGTGGACTTGCTCACACGCAAATGATACAGTCTTGTTGGGACACTCACTAGTATTCCAAGCAGCTACTGGAATTTTTTGGACTCTAACCAAATTAAACTTTCTCTAGCCATGTTTGCATACGAGGTTTTTGAAAATTCACTATCCTAGACATTTACCCGATTTCAAAGAATCCAAAAATCTTGCATTGATCTTTTTCTTTGTTTTTGATTTTATCTATGTATATTGTAAACCAGTACAAGTTTACCTGATGTGGTGGGGGATAAACGAGTGCAGGCAAGAGAGTAAGAACCATGATTGTCTCTCTGCCTTTTAGGATTCTCTCCTCGAAACTGAAGTTGGTGTTGTTGCTGTTGATTTTGCTGCTGCTGCTGTGTTTGTTGCAAAGCTGCAAGTTGTTGTTGTCTCTCTCGCCTTTTTGCAGCAGGAACCCAAGTACTCTTAACGTGTGTTCGGCACTGAAAACTACGGCTTTTGCAACAAGTCCTGCATCTCGAATGTGGACAATCTTTCTTAGCTTGGTTTCCACAGTCTTGGCAGTTCATACCTCCTGGCCTCGTAACCGTAAACCCTGCTGATCTCGAAGGAGACTCATCGGAAAGATTAAAGCCAGTGGCTCTTCGACTAGGACCCGCTCCAAACGAGTAGTTGTTGACGGTTTGCTGTTGGTAATAATACTGAGGCCATATCTCAAACCCTTTGCTGTTGATCTCCTCGTTTCTGTAAAGATACAGGTTCTCCTCTTTATCTTCTCCTTGATGTTTGTTCACTCCTTCTCGTCCACCTAGATAGAAGAAGCCAGCCATTTGTTGCACCCAGAAGCTGAAACCAATCTAAAATTTGACCCAAAGTCCATAGCAGAAAGATCCTATTTAGTGCCCCCTCACACCCTTCACCGCTAGATCACCAGTGTGGTGAGCTGGTTGGATTTTCCTGTGGAAGCTTTTTCTGTTCAATTTTTAAAGCTAGTCTGTGAAATGTCTGTAGATCAGGTGTGTCTGGGGGGGGGGAGGTTGACCCGATCTTTGCTATTTCTGCTATATATCTACCCCTCACCCTCAATGACTACAATTCAATACAAAGAGCCTGTTTCAATTTCTTTTATGATTTCTGGGTTTTTTCCCTTCCATTTTTTGAGGTTAGAAAACTTTTAGGGTAAAAAAATAAAAATTTAGAAAGAAAAAACTATGGTTTCTACTTTATCTCCCACTTCAATTTCCAGCAATAATGCACGAAATTAGAGCCCCTGCAGCGCCGCCACGAGAACTGCTCTGAACCTCGCTCTCTCATCACTTATGACAAAAACTTGCTGGTTCTTCCATCTCCGTTTTAAATTCTAATAAAAACAACAACTCGCTATATAAATCTCCGGTTTTTGTTTAGTAATGCAAAGTGGAAAAAGAAAAGACGAAGATGCAAGAAAATGTCTGGGAATTTCTCTACAGTTTATACAGTTCTCTTCAAGTTTCAATGAATCTATTCAACTAATGGTTTCAATCTCTGCCGTTGCATGTACATCGTACGTTCCCTATTCTTACCAAGTGGCACAGCATCAGCTTTTCCTTATTCGTCCTTTGCACCGGAAAATCCGCTATAACTTTTTTTTTTCTGACCGTCCTTATAGTTAGATTGATTTCCCCCCCCCCACCCTTTATTTTCTTTAATCTTCTATTATTACAAACATGCTAATTCTAAACTAAAATATGTGGACAAGAAAAAATACAACAACCCTTTAAATTTATTTGTTTTACTGAAATATTTTTTAAATGAAAATATAATATTTATATTAAATTTAAATAATTCTACATAAAATTATTCGTGTCTACACTATTTTTTCTTGCCCCGTACAGGTATTTTATTTCTGTCGATGGCTCATCTTCTTAAAATTCTTTAGGTAATCATTTTATCGTCTGAACCGAAAATCACATTTTTATTTTTTTTTTACAATTTTTTAAAAGAATTATGATTCCGTTTGAAGGAATTAAATCAACGCATTTGATGAGAAAAGTCTAAAACAAAACTGGTTAATATGCGATTAAAAAACTATATATACAGTCTCAACCTAAAATCTTATCAAAAATCATAAATTTTTATTTTGTATAGAGTAACATTTTAGGTTGAAAACTGAAAATATTATTTTCTTCATAATATTTCTAGTTATAACTTAAATTATTACAAATTGTATAACTTTTTGGTTGTAAACTATTTTTTTTGATAATTGCTAAAAATTCATTACCCGAAACGAAGCAAAGTCTGCTACCACTAACAGTAAAGAACCCCTAAAGGCACAACCAAATTATCCAACCAATAGCAAAATAAAAGCAAACATGACAAACTAACCAACTAGAAACTATCTAGCAATGCCTCATGCTATACACAGTCTGTCATTTCTCCCGAGCGAATAGCGACGGTTGATAAACGCAATTGGACCTCCTCCTTAATCACCCCGATCAATTCAATTGCATTCCTCTAAGCTCCCCCATTCTCTCATTCCACACATGAAAATATAAGCACTTCAAGAAATTCTCAGAAGAATTAAAATAAACGGTTTACCCTTGAGTTTTGCAATCGCCCAACAACCTCATCCCTCGAGGTAGCGACCTCTCTCGAAATCTGACATAATTTCAAAAATCACCTCCACACTTCCTCGTAGTAGGCACACCAAAAAAATATGTGGTCCCTCGATTCCAACCCTCAACACAGAAGCAACAACTTCCCTCGATTCCAACCCCAACACAACAATCGATCCCTAGTTGGTAGTCTATCCATTAATGTAAATAAGGCAATGATAGCATTTCTTGGAATTGGAAGAGGAAACCAAAGAAGACTTACCTAGTCCACCTCCAACATTTGTGAAAATATGAGAGTTTTATATCCTCATTCATCTTTTTCTCTTCATTTCCTTCTCATTCTTCCTTCCAAGTGTCATAGCTCCAAGTTAAGATCTTTAAGCATCTTTCATGCTCCATTTAGTCTTAAAATTCGTCCTTAAGATTTGCAACAAATTTGTTGGTGATTCAACAACCTGTTTTATGTTTTGGGCAAGAGGAAGTGGATGGTGAGCATACTAGGTCAAGGAGAAGGTGAGAGCAAGTGTGGTTGATCTAAAACAGCTTCATTTCGAATTCTTAGCTAAGGTAGTGTATTTTTAATCCTTTGTTGTGTTATGAACTTTATAAATAAGATGCTTTGTTGGAGATTTAGGTTTTGAGCATATTTGGGGGGTTTTCTTGATTTATGTCTAGATGACGTTTTTATGGTAAATGTAGTGCTTTTATGGTTCTAAATAACCCTAAATGACTGCCTTAAGCTTTAAAGTTGATTTGAGACCAAACTAGAGTATTTTTTAGGATTCTTGAGTGTTTTCTAAGCGTATTTCTGGGTTTTCTGGGTTAGGGTATCGATACTAGGCAAATAGTATCGATATTGGATGAAATGAATCAATTTTTGGGCATTTTATAAGGGGAGTATCGATACTTTAGAGAGGAGTATCGATATTACAGCCCTGGTATGATACTGAGGTAACAATATCAATACTGGGGGTAAATTTTGTAATCTAGTAGTCATTTTTTGTACTGATACTCATAGGGATATCGATACTTAACAATATGTTATCGATATTACCCACTTTGGATGGTTAGTTATGACCTTGTTAAGGCCCGTAAGAGTCAAAGATGATATGAAATGGTAGAACTTAGTCCGTGAAGGACGTAAATGGCCAAAGGGGCCCGAAAGCACTTATAGGAGTGGGTTACAACCGGAGTAACCATACCAAGCGTAATACTTCAGAGTTTCTTCAATCAAACGTGCATTGAGTAATTGTGAAGGAATGATCGTTTCAAAAGATATGCTAGCGAGCGAGAATATAAATGACATAACTAGAGTGATTGTGGAATACAAGTACTACGTGGATACCTATAATCAAAGATGTGTAATTTATTCTACCGATTCAAGGGCGAACTAATGGAAAATGCGATGAGAACAACTAGGGATTCGTTGTTAATAAACTATACCCAAATCGAGAGTTGGGCTAGTTATAATATACTTAGTGGCTAGTTATAGAATATTATGAAGCTCTTGCATAATGTTATAGGAGAGAGAACGAATGAGATGGTAGTGGGTGAGGGAACGATCTCACCTGCTTATGTTGTTATTGATAATAATTACAAGATAATTATGTGATAAAAATGTAATGAAATGAGTTACAATGGATGTTGTAACAAGTAAAGATTATTCAAGATAATCTCAAGATAGTTGTTGATTAACAATAACCATTCAGATTTGAAAAGAAAATAGATCTTCTATTAAGTTGGTGATAAGTATTTTTTTTAAGTATCAATCAGATTCATCTCATGATATCATATCGAAGAAAAATAAGATTCAATCAAAGTTTAACTTATAAAATCAGTACTTATTAAAGTTTGCTAGATAAATCAAAGGCTGAAAAAGTTAATTGGAAAATAGAGTAGATTATGAAAAAGCAGTATATTCATTTGTTTACATCATCTTTGTATTGAAAATTTAAGGATGAATTTTCTTAAGGGGAAGAATTGTAATACCTCAAAATTTTGGTTAGTGATCAAAATGTAAAATTTGAAAGTTTAGTAACCAAAGTATAAAATTAGGAAAAGTTTATGGACCTAAATGGTAATTTTTCTAAAAAGATTTTTTTTCTCCATAAATGGACATTTTACTCTTGAGAGTAGGGTTTTATAGAAATCATATTCTTGATATGGAATTAGTGTTAAAAACTAGAAAGTGTTAAAGTCTGGTAAAAATTT
Organism: Hibiscus syriacus; assembly: GCF_006381635.1. Lineage (NCBI taxonomy): Eukaryota > Viridiplantae > Streptophyta > Magnoliopsida > Malvales > Malvaceae > Hibiscus > Hibiscus syriacus. Next base: position 2,024,889 of record NW_024062641.1, on the reverse strand, counting down.
GGTATATCAGATCGAATAGAAATTTTGAGAAAATCTAAAGGATGATAAATTAAGCTTAGAAATATTATTTCTACATTTAAAATTATGAAAATAATATAGAGTATTGGATTTGAGAAATAATTTCCATGTTTAATTTGGATCGTTGGATGAAAAATGGCAATATTGAAATTTTGAAAAAGTTGCATGGGCAAAGTTGTAAAGGATAAATTAATTTGTTTATATTTGACTTTATAAAGATTATAAGGGTTATGTGGCTTGGTATGGATGTAATTATCAAGTTTCATTAATGGTAAATTTGTCATTTCTCATTAAATGAATTTTATATTCATTTAAGCTTAAATACACGATAAATTAACATGAGATTAACTAAAATTTCATGAAAACTTGGTCATCTTTCTCCTCCATTTCGTGGCCTTCATACCCTAGGTAAGAGAATTTTTATTTTCATTTTTAAGCCAATTTATTAAGTTTTTGGATTAAGATGTGAAATAGAAAATTTTTCTATTATATGAGCTATATCATTTGGTATCATTATTGCATGCTAATCTTTCTTAAGTTCAAAGATCTGGGATCCTAGGGTTTATGTTCATATTAGGGTTTATGAAATAGTTGATGGATTTTTAGGTTTTTGAGTTTGTAGAATCATTTCCAAGCTGACGTTCCCAACTGATTTTATTAATTGCTTTCACACTTAAACGGCTATATTGACTCCACTAAGCATCCCAAACGTTCAGAATCATTTGAAGGTGTATTTAAACAAGCTTAGAAGCCATTGATCAACAATAAGAAACATCAAACAATTAGAATCAAGAGAGAATCAAAGAGAAAGCATCAAACCTCAAGTTTGAGCATTTCAAGCCTATTTTTCATTCAATATTCATTTTGCTTTCAAGAACACTTATTGTGCTCAATTGTATTTATTCTTGAATGTTCTTTCTTTGTTCTAGAATTGTGCAAACATATTTGCCTTGTGAGGTTTTTTCTTGTAAGTTTGCAAATTTGTAATCTTCTCTTTAAGAAAAGAGTGTTCTCAAGAATTGGGTATATTCTTGAGGGAGTTGTAAGGTTATCTCTTTGGCCTTAAAAGAAAGAACAAATTAGTGAATTTGTTGGAAAATCCTTAGTGTGGATAGTTAAGGTAGTGGACGTAGACTTTGGTTGATAAAGTCGAATGACTGTAAATCGCCGTGCAATTACTTTCAATTTTCTGCAAAAGCTTCCACCAAATTTTTTATTGCCAATTCACCCCCCTCTTGGCCGATTCCATCGATCTATTAACTCAACAATTGGTATCATATCCTCACTTATTTGAGGTTTAATCACCTCTTGAGTCGATTCGAGAAGAGTTACATCGATTATCAAGTCATCAATGGCCTCCGCTTCAAATTTTGACTCCGGTCTCTATTCGATGCCCGTCAACAAGCCTCCTTTCTTCAATGGAGCAAACTATGCCTATTGGAAAAATAGGATGATGTACTTCATTCAAACAAGTGACATGGGAGCATGGAATGCCGTAGAAGAATGATACATCGAGCCTCTCACTCATCCAAGATTGTGGAGTGAAGGAGATATAAGAATGTTCCAGCTCAACTCCAAAGCCATCCATATCATATTTTGTGCTCTTGGACCAGATGAATATGGAAGAGTTTCATCTTGTACAACCGCCAAAGAAATATGGGACAAACTTCAAGTCACTCATGAAGGTACCGATGAGGTAAAGAAATCCAAAATTAGTATTCTAACGCATAGCTATGAAAATTTCAGGATGAAACTAAATGAAGATATCAAAGCTATGATGGATAGAATTTCAACGAATGTCAATGGTCTCAAATCATATGGAGAGATCATTTCAAATGAAAAGCTTGTGAGAAAGTTAGTCTACTCTCTTCCAAAATCATGGCAATCAAAGAAGACGACAATCATCGAGTCTAAGGACCTAACGTCCTTAACTCTTGAAGAGCTAATCGGTTCCCTTCTCACTCATGAAATGATGCTTGAAGATGAAGTGGACCTCAATAAGATTGACGAGATACCAAAGGAGAAGGAGAAGAAGAAAAACATTGGAGTTGCTCTCAAATCCACAAAAGATGAGAGTGATTCGAATGACGATGATGATGACGAGGAAATGGCATTATTTGCCAAATGATTCAAAAAGTTGATGATGCCTAACCGAGGAAGAAAATTCAAACACAATGAAGGCTTCAAAACTGAATCAAAGGAGAAAGACCCGATCATTTGCTATGAATGCAAAAAGCCGGGGCATGTCAAATATGATTACCCATAATTGAAGAAAAATGGTCATCTAAAAAGAAGCACAAGGCTCATGTAGCTACATGGAGCGATGAAGAAGGTTCCGATGAAGAGGAACAAGAAGTTGCAAACTTGTGCTTAATGGCTATCGGGGAAGATTCTAAGGTAACCTCTAACTCATTCGATTCAGATAAATTATCTTATGATGAGTTATTAGAGGATTATAATGATTTGACTTCGGATTATAAGTTTCAAAATACAAAAATGATATTTCAAAATTGAAAACAAAAATAGTCTTTTATCCAAGATCAACAATGAGCTTGAAAGTAAGATAAAATAATTGCAAATCAAAATTAATGATTTTGAAAAGAAAAATATTGATTTTCATAACTTACTTTCAAAATTTCATGATGATCATCAAAAGAAGATTGATGATCTTAAAACTTCTTTTAATAAGGTTGGTACAAAAAGTTTTGAAAAAGGTGAGAATTTAAAATCCAATTTTGTTAAGAAAAGTTTTAGAAACTACAATCATAGAAGTCCTCAAAGAACTTCAAATGGTAAAATCATTAGAAGTATATGGGTTCCTAAAGAACTCATTACTACTAAAGATAAAAATGTCCTTCATAAATGGATACCTAAGGGGACAAGGATTTTAGAAACTAATGAATATGGACCCAAAAAAATTTGGGTACCAAAAATTAGAAATTAATCTATGTTTATAGGAAAAGAAGCATTGCTACAAGGCACGGGAAACAAATTCAAATTCATAGTACCTTGATAGTGGATGCTCGAGACACATGACCAGAGACAAAGCCGGTTCATAGAGCTTAACGTCAAAAATGAAGGAGAAGTGACTTTTGGTGATAATTCAAAAGGTCACATTGAAGGTATTGGTACTATAGGTAATATCTCTTCCATACAAATTAAAAATGTATTATATGTGAATGGATTAAAGCATAATCTATTGAGTATTAGTCAATTATGCGACAAGGGATTCAATGTCATGTTTAAAATTAATGGTTGTAAAGTCATTGACATTGCATCTAATCAGATTATGCTTGTTGGTCATAGAATAGGAAACATATACATGGTGCATTTAGACTCTATTGATATGACTAATTTGTGCCTAGTTGCTAAGGATGAACATGATAGTTGGTTATGGCATAGGAGACTAGGACATGCTAGTATGAGTGTTTTGCAACGGCTAATTCAAGGAGACTTAGTAAGAGGGTTGCCTAAGCTTAAATTTCATAATGATAAAATCAGTGATGCTTGTGCTAAAGGAAAACAAAAGCGAATTTCTTTTAAATCCATTAATGATGTGTCAACTCGTAGAGTATTACAATTGATCCATATAGATCTTTTTGGGCGAACTAGGACTACTAGCTTGGGTGGAAAATAATATGCATTTGTCTTGGTAGATTATTCTAGATATACTTGGGTTCTATTATTAAGTACTAAAGATGAAGCATTATAAAATTTCATCACATTTTCAAAAGTAATCAAAAACGAAAAAGGTTACTCTATCAATAGTGTTAGAAGTGATCATGGCACTGAATTTGAAAATCTTGGATTTAATGAGTTTTGTAATTCTAATGGTATTAGGCATAATTTTTCAGCACCTAGAACCCCTCAACAAAATGGAGTTGTTGAGAGGAAAAATCGAACTTTAGAAGAAATGGCTAGAACCATGCTTTGTGAAAATAATTTGCCAAAATATTTTTGGGCGGAAGCCACAAATACCGCTTGTTATGTTGTAAATCGAGTAATGATTAGGCCAATTTTAAAGAAAACTCCATATGAAATTTTCAAAAATAAAAAGCCTAATATTAGCTATTTTCATCCTTTTGGATGTAAATGTTTTGTTTTAAACAACGATAAAGAAAACCTTGGCAAATTTGATGCTAAAGGTGATGAAGGAATTTTTATGGGTTATTCCTTAAATTCTAAAGCTTATCGAGTATTTAATAAAAGAACTTTAGTTGTAGAAGAGTCTATACATGTTTTCGATGATAATATCCTTCCGAGGAAGGATTCTTGTGTTAATGATGATGTAGGTATTTTAAATACAAATGAAGTTAGACATGACGTTGGAGAATCATCATCAAAGGAAGAAACGAAAGATGAGGAAACTCATGATCCTCTCAAGAATCCAACCATTGAAGAAAGGGAAGTATCTTATCCAAGAGAGTACAACTATGTCAAGGATGGTGAGATTATAGGTGATCCATCTAAAGGGATAACAACTCGATCTTCTCTTAGAAATATTTATAATTATGTTGCATTTATTTTATGCATAGAGCCTAAGAATATTAAAGAAGCATTAAATAATGAGCATTGGATTATGGCTATGCAAGAAGAGTTAAATCAATTTGAGAGAAGTAAAGTATGGACATTAGTTGAAAGGCCTAGTAATAAATCTACTGTAGGTACTAGATGGGTATTTAGGAATAAGCTTGATGAGAGTGGTAATATAGTGAGAAACAAGGCTAGACTTGTTGCTCAAGGGTATACTCAAGAAGAGGGCATGGACTATGATGAAACATACGCTCCCGTAGCTAGGATGGAAGCTATTAGAATGTTATTAGCATTTGCATGTTTCAATGAATTTAAATTATATCAAATGGATGTTAAAAGTGCATTTTTAAATAGTTTTATAAAAGAAGAAGTGTATGTGGAACAACCTCCTAGTTTTGAAGATTTAAAATTTCCAAATCATGTTCTTAAATTACAAAAGCTTTATGGTTTAAAACAAGCTCCTAGAGCTTTGTATGAAAGATTGTCAAACTTTTTAATTGAAAAAGGTTTTTCAAAAGGGAAGGTTGACACTACATTTTTTTTAAAGCATAAAGGTAAAGATTTATTAGTAGTTCAAATTTATGTTGATGATATAATATTTGGTTCTACTAATGATGTTCTTTGCAAAGAATTTTCTAAGCTAATGCAAAGTGAGTTTGAGATGAGCATGATGGGGGAACTCTCATTTTTCTTTGGACTACAAATCAAGCAAAGAAAAGATGGCATCTTCATCAATAAAGCTAAGTACGTCAAAGATATGCTCAAGAAGTTTGGACTGGAAAATGGCAAGCCTCATGATACTCCAATGAGCTCTTTAACAAAGCTTGACTTAGATGAAGGAGGTAAATGTGTAGATGTTAAATTAAATAGGTCAATGATTGGATCTTTTCTTTATCTAACTGCAAGTAGACCGGACATTATGTTTAGTGTTTTCTTATGTGCTAGATTTCAATCATGCCCTAAGGAATCACATTTACTAGCTGTTAAGAGAATCTTTAGATACCTTAAGGACACTCCTAGTATAGGACTTTGGTATCCTAGAGACTCTAGCTTTAGCTTGCATGCCTTCTCAGATGCGGATTATGGAGGATGCAAATTAGATAGGAAAAGCACCTCTGGTACTTGCCAATTCCTTGGAAATATGATGATTTTGTGGTTTTCAAAGAAACAAAATTATGTTGCATTATGTACCACTAAAGTGGAATACATTTCAGCCGGTAGTTGTTGTGCACAAGTTTTATGGATTTTTGAGTTAATCGATTGACGGAATTGGCCAAGAGGGGGGTGAATTGGCAATTAAAAATTTGGTGGAAGCTTTTGCAGAAAATTGAAAGTAATTGCACAACGATTTAGAGTGGTTCGACTTTCTCAATCAAAGTCTATATCCACTACCTTAGCTATCCACACTAAAGATTTTCCAACAAATTCACTAATTTGTTCTTTCTTTTGAGGCCAAAGAGATAACCTTACAACACCCTCAAGAATATACCCCAATTCTTGAGAACACTCTTTCCCAAAGAGAAGATTACAAATTTGCAAACTTACAAGGAAAACCTCACAAGGTAAGATGTTTGCACAATTCTAGAACAAGAAAAGAACACTCACAAATAATTACAAATGAGCACAAATGGTGTTCTTTGAAAGCAAAATGAATATTGAAAGGAAAATTGGCTTGATTTGCATAAACTTGGTGTTTGATGCTTTTACTCTTGTTTCTCTATAATTTCATATCTTTCAAAGGCTTCAGAACTTGTTTAAATACACCTTGAATCACTTTTGAACGTTGGGGATGATTAGTGAAGATCATATAGCCGTTTTAGTGTGAAAATAATTAATAAAACAGCTTGGAGCGTGGAGGGAATCGGTACCCCCTATGGGGAATCGGTTCCCTAAGTGTAAAATTCAAATATTTCGACCATTATACAAGGGGGAATCGGTACCCCCTGGGGGGGAATCGGTTCCCTCCGAGCATACTGGAATTCTCGGAGCCAAACCATTCAGGGGGAATCGATACCCCCTTGGGGGGGAATCGGTTCCCTATTAGAAATCTGGAATTTTTGCCTTTGAAATGGTTCGAAATACTTTGTAAAATTATTTTGAAATTGTTTTAAGATTAAAACTTAATTTTACACTTGAGTAAGGATTAAAAATGATTTTTGAAAGATTTGGAGTAATGTTTTGATATTCGAATAGTTATATCGAATATACTTAGAAAATTATTTGGAAAATCTTAAAATTCATTTAACTTAATTTGTTATATCGAAATATCAAAATGTTTTCAACAATCTCCCCCTTTTTGATATAACAAAACATTTTAATAATTTTAAGATTTTGAAATCAAGTTTTGAAATTACTCCCCCTTATTTTAACACTTCTCCCATTTATCATTTAAAACACATTTAACACTTCTCCCCCTTTTTGTTAAATCAAAAAGACATTTTAAAGAATTTAAACAAGTTTTTGAAATTATTTAGCCAATTGATTATATATAGTTTAAGCTGCTAAGATCACAAGCAAGAGAAACGTTAGCCATTAGTTCTATAATCAATATTCATAATTAATGTGACATGGCAAAATTGGTCATATTGCTAAAATTATGTAAATGATGCAATAATGAATAAATCACACCAAATATATAAGTTCACATCATCCATAAATCCAAACAAATTCAAAATCAATCAATCCACAAATTCAAACATCCAAACAAATCCAAAGTCACAAAATCAAACAATCCAAAAAGTTGAAGCAATAATCGTTTAGTTCAAGGTTTTAAAGTTAAGCACATAATCACATATCCGGATCAGGAGGAGGAAAACGAGCTCGCATAGCAGCCATTTCGTGATTGAGTTCATTAATACGCACGTGGTTGCTTCGTTGTTTGCACATATCTCCCGAAGAATTTCTAATTATTGAGCTCCCATTGTGGATAAATGAGACTCTATAGAAGTAAAGCGCGAATTCATGGTAGCATATCGGAAATCAAATGTCTCCATAAAGGATTAAAAATATGGAGGCATTTGATGCGTTTGTTGTGCTTGCTCCTCGGGCTGCTCAGGCTCATTTTCGACTTCATCGATGTCTCGCATTAATTGCTCAAGCTCGGGATCATCATCAGCTTTTGGTGGAGCTCGTGAAGAACTAGCTCCCAGAGTATTTGCAGAAGATCAAACCCATTCACCGGTTTCCTTATCCTTTATCCATCCCGCTCTCGTTAAGGAAAGAAGATTAATTTGTTTCTTAAGGGGGAAAACGGCATCTAGACCGAGTCTAAGCCCAGCTTTGGAAAACAGATTACTCAAAATGCAACCGTAAACTAGAGATGAACATAGCTTCTTGTTAGGAACAAGATTTACGATTTCAACAATTTCAGCAAAAATAATCTGAGGTAGGTTTATTTTAATATTGTTTTCAAAATAATGTAACAACCAAAGATCTAAGGCTCTAAGAGTAGAATAATGACCTCCGGATGGTCGAAACCACCAAGAAATCATTAGATGAAGAAAACGTTCATGAAGGTCTAAGACACTTGCACTATCTCTTCTTTTATAACGAGATCCTAAAACCTATTTTTCATTTGAAATACCATCATTATCTAATCCGAATGTATTGGCTATGTAAGCCAAGTCAATATATAAGAATTATCCTAGGAGGTAGGAACGAAATCCTATGGTTTCGGTTTCAGTTTGGTTTTTAACAGAAACGGCATTAGAATAGAAAATACGAACAAGTTGATGGTAAACGATGGGTTCAAGATCAAAGAGTTTATCAAATTTCCACTCTTGTAAAAGAGGAAGATATTTAAAATTAATAGCTAACATAGCTTAACAAGAAGGAATACGTTCTTCCCGGATTTTGTAAGAGTCGAAATATTGATAATACCAAAATCGATGATTTCTAGGACTAGGATGATTGAAGCACGAATTTTGGATAGTCAAATTAAGATCAATGGGATTAGGATTAGGAATTGGATTTTGAGGATTTGGAAGTGGATTTGGTTGACGGTGTGAGCGACTAGATGATGACCTAGCACGTTTAGGATTGGACATGGTTTAGAAAATCGGAATAGAATGGATAACCTGCAATTTAGAAAACACATGTATGCAATTCAATCAATCCCAAAACTCAATTGAGTCGTCAATATTTCAAGGTTCTCTAAATCAATCCTAATGGGCAAAGTTTTTGAAAACTTTTGAAAAATACGGCTGTGAGAAACAATATATGTATAGTTTTCATAACAACAACATAATTCAATCAAAACACAATAATTTGAAAATCAACATTTTTTTATTTCGAAAATTTAAAAATTTTTGGAAAATTCTTGTGTTTTTGATGAAATTAGTTGTGATATCTAGTTTGTAATCACTAAACACTCAATGCCCGATCTAAAGTTCATCCTAGAACTAATTAAAACTAGTTCTATGTTCATAAATTGATGAAATAGAAGTTTTGGAAAAATACCTTGAAGGATTTCGGATTTGAGTGAGATTAGATGAAGTTTGCACGTTTTTGATGATTCCAACAGGTTTAGAAGATGATATTTGAAGTGAATTTCGATTAAAACGTTGATTTGAGGCAAAAATGGAGATTTGAGAGAGTAGAGGAGTGATAGGCGACAAGGAAGAGAAAAGAAGAGGGTTTGAAGTTTTGAAGGGTTCTGCCCGTGTATATCCAGAACCCCAGGGGGTATCGATTCCCCTGTGGGGGGAATCGGTTCCCCTTCAAAGGGGGAATCGGTTCCCTCATGGGGGGATCGATTCCCTTTGTACCAAAATGCTAAAATCCAATTTTAAACACCCAAAATGCTAAATTAATTTCCTCTAGTGGTATTAGCAACTCATATATTGAAAATTAATAATGTTCAAACAATTAAATTAATCTTTAAACGATATTTGAACATAAAATTAATTTTTCATCAAGAATCATAAACTCCTCTAACTAATAGCAACGAATGCAATCAAAAATTACTATTATAAGCATTTTTCATTTATTATTAAAAGTGCTAAAATTATTTTAAACACTAAGTGAAGATAGGTTGGTCAAACCTAATTCTCTCCTAAGTGTCCAAAATCGTTCCTTGTCTAAAGGTTTTGTAAAGATATCCACTAATTGGTGCAAAGTATCCACTAATTCTAGAACTACATCTTCCTTAGTGACATGGTCTCTAATAAAGTGATGTCTTATTTCAATGTGCTTAGTTCTAGAGTGTTGGATGGGATTTTTAGTGAGACAAATAGCACTAGTATTGTCACACTTGATAGGAATGGTACCAACTTCAATTCCATAATCAAAAAGTTGTTTTTTCATCCATAAAACTTATGCACAACAACTACCAGCTGAAATGTATTCGGCTTCAGTAGTAGATAATGCAACACAATTTTGTTTCTTTGAAAACAAAGAAATCAGCATATTTCCTAGGAATTGGCAAGTACCGGAGGTGCTTTTCCTATCTAATTTGCATCCTCCATAATCTGCATCAGAAAAATCATGCAAGCTAAAGCTAGAGTCTCTAGGATACCAAAGTCCTAAAATAGGAGTGTCTTTAAGGTATCTAAAGATTCTCTTAACAGCTAGTAAATGTGATTCCTTAGGGCATGATTGAAATCTAGCACATAAGCAAACACTAAACATAATGTCCGGTCTACTTGCAGTTAGATAAAGTAGAGATCCAATCATTGACCTATATAATTTAATATATACACATTTACCTCCTTCATCTAAGTCAAGCTTTGTTGAAGAGCTCATTGGAGTGTCATGAGGTTTCCCATTTTCCAGTCCAAACTTCTTGAGTATATCTTTGACGTACTTAGCTTGATTGATGAAGATGCCATCTTTTCTTTGCTTGATTTGGAGTCCCAAGAAAAATGAGAGCTCCCCCATCATGCTCATCTCAAACTCACTTTGTATTAGCTTAGAAAATTCTTGGCAAAGAACATCATTAGTAGAACCAATTATTATATCATCAACATAAATTTGAACTACTAATAAATCTTTATCTTTATGCTTTAAAAACAATGTAGTGTCAACCTTCCCTTTTGAAAAACCTTTTTCAATTAAAAAATTTGACAATCTTTCATACCAAGCTCTAGGAGCTTGTTTTAAACCATAAAGAGCTTTTGTCAATTTAAGAACATGGTCCAGAAATTTTGAATCTTCAAAACCTGGAGGTTGTTCCACATACACCTCTTCCTTTATAAAACCATTTAAAAATGCACTTTTAAAATCCATTTGATATAATTTAAATTCATGAAAACATGCAAATGCTAATAACATTCTAATTGCTTCCATCCTAGCTACGGGAGCGTATGTTTCATCATAGTCTATGCCCTCTTATTAAGTATACCCTTGAACAACAAGTCTAGCCTTGTTTCTCACTATATTACCACTCTCATCAAGCTTATTCCTAAATACTCATCTAGTACCTACAGTAGATTTATTACTAGGCCTTTCAACTAATGTCCATACCTTACTTCTCTCAAATTGATTTAACTCTTCTTGCATAACCATAATCCAATATTCATCATTTAATGCTTCTTTAATATTCTTAGGCTCTATGCATGAGATAAATGCAACATAATTACAAATATTTCTAAGAGAAGATCGAGTTGTTACCCCTTTGGATGGATCACCTATAATTTCACCATCCTTGACATAGTTGTACTCTCTTGGATAAGATACTTCCCTTTCTTCAATGGTTGGATTCTCAAAAGGATCATGAGTTTCCTCATTTGTTGTTTCTTTCTTTGATGATGGTTCTCTAACGTCATGTCTAACGTCATTTGTATTTATAACACCTACATCATCATTCACACAAGAATCCTTCCTCGGAAGAGGATTATCATCGAAAACAACATGTATAGACTCTTCTACAACTAAAGTTCTTTTATTAAATACTCGATAAGCTTTAGAATATAAGGAATAACCCATAAAAATTCCTTCATCACTTTTAGCATCAAATTTGCCAAGGTTCTTTTTACCGTTGTTTAAAACAAAACATTTACATCCAAAAGGATGAAAATAGCTAATGTTAGGCTTTTTATTTTTGAAAATTTCATAAGGAGTTTTCTTTAAAATTGGCCTAATCATTACTCGATTTATAACATAACAAGCAGTATTTGTGGCTTTCGCCCAAAAATATTTTGGCTAATTATTTTCACAAAGCATGGTTCTAGCCATTTCTTCTAAAGTTCGATTTTTCCTTTCAACAACTCCATTTTGTTGAGGGGTTCTAGGTGCTGAAAAATTGTGGCTAATACCGTTAGAGTTACAAAATTCAGTAAATCCAAGATTTTCAAATTCAGTTCCATGATCACTCCTAACACTAGTTATAGAGTAACCTTTTTCATTTTGGATTACTTTTGAAAACGTGATGAATTGTTCTAATGCTTCATCTTTAGTACTTAAAAATAGAACCCAAGTATATCTAGAATAGTCATCTACCAAGACAAATGCATATTATTTTCCACCCAAGCTAGTAGTCCTAGTTGGTCCAAAAAGATCTATATGGATCAATTGTAATACTCTACTAGTTGATACGTCATTAGTGGATTTAAAAGAAATTCGCTTTTTTTCCTTTAGCACAAGCATCACAGATTTTATCATTATCAAATTTAAGCTTAGGCAACCCTCGAACTAAATCACCTTGAATTAGCCGTTGCAAAACACTCATACTAGCATGTCCTAGTCTCCTATGCCATAACAAATTATCATGCTCATCCCTAGCAACTAGGCACAAAATAGTCATATCAATAAAATCTAAATGCATCATGTATATATCCCTATTTTATGACCAACAAGCATAATCGAAAATAGATGCAATGTCAATCAATTTTGCAATCATTTAAAATAAAACATTGTATCTTTTATCAAATTTATTTTTCAAAAGATTATGCTTTTAACCCATTCACATATAAAACATTATGCAATGTTGATTATAGAGATTAAGAGCACATGCATAAAGTTTTTGAAAATATTATGCATTAAAACTTTATAATATTTAGACAAAAATCTATGAATAAACATTAAGAAAAATTTCAGGTCAAAATTTTGCAAAACCACAATTTTTTGAAAAATCAATATCAATTGTTAAAGAGATATCAATTACATTTAAAAACAATATTGACCAAAAAATAATATGATGAACTAGAGTTTATAAAATATTACCAAAAATTACCATGTTCATCATACAATATTTTTTTAACATACATGAGATAAAACATAATTCAACATTTTTAAAAACTCATGCATGCCTAAACTAAATGAGCAACCAAATAATAAAAATATTAAGTTTAGAGGTTACCCATTCCCTTTTTATGTGTGGCTAGAGCATCTTGAATATCATCATCTTTATCACCATTGCTTTCACACACCTACAAGAGACATTTAAGTAGATTTTGGTATCCAAATTGCTTTGGATCCTTGAACATTAGTTTCAATGCCTCTTGTTCCTTTTGGAACTCATACTTGTCTAATTTTAAATCGTTTTCCTTTCTTGTAAGGACAAGTATGTTCCTTATGACCATGATAATAACAATGTGAACATATTGTCATTATTGAACTAGATGAATTATTTAGAATGATCTCTTTTTCTCTTGTTAAACATTCAAGCTTATCTTTCAAATTGATTTTTTTTTTCAATACTTTCAAATTTCATTTTTGAGAGTTCTAAATCATTCTTCAAGATTTCATTTTGATTTTCAAAATCCATTTTCATTTCTAGAAGAAGTTTGTTTAATTTGAAAATTTCTTTTTCAAAGTTTTCAGATTTTATTTTTGAAAGCTCTAACTCTTTTCTCAACATTTCATTTTGATTTTCCAAGTCTGTTTTAGCTTTCAAAAGAATATCATTTTTAGCAATAAATTTAGAAATCAATTTTTTGTATTTGGAGTTCATGGTCTCAAACTCCGAAAATAATTTATTATAAGCATCTTGTAACTCATTAAAAGATTTTGAATTTGATATATTTGAGTTAGAAGATACCTTTGGCTCTGTGAGAGCTAATAGAGACATCACTTTTATTGGTTCTTCATCTTTCTTGTCTCTATAGATCTCCTCAAGCTTATCCCACATTTCCTTGGCACTTGAACAAGAAGAAACTCCTTTATATATATTAGGATCAATTGCACAACACAACATGTGTATAGCCTTTGGGTTTTGTTGAGCTTCCTTTCGTTCTTGAACACTCCACTTCTTTGCCTTCTTAGTATGAGAGGAATATCCTTTCTTGATTATCATCCAAGCTTCCATATCAAATGCTTTGATGAATATCATCATACACCTCTTCCAATGACGATAATTTATTCCATTGAAGTGTGGAGGCACGTCAATAGGTCTGGATTCTTCTATGGAGAATGAACCGGAAGTATACACCATCTTTATCGATTTAACTCTTCCCGGATCGACTCAAGAGGCGATTAAACCTTTAAATGAGTGAGGCTCTGATACCAATTGTTGAGTTAATCAATTGACGAATTGGCCAAGAGGGGGGTGAATTGGCAATTAAAAATTTGGTGGAAGCTTTTGCAGAAAATTGAAAGTAATTGCACAACGATTTAGAGTGGTTCGACTTTCTCAATCAAAGTTTACGTCCACTACCTTAGCTATCCACACTAAGGATTTTCCAACAAATTCACTAATTTGTTCTTTCTTTTGAGGCCAAAGAGATAACCTTACAACACCCTCAAGAATATACCCCAATTCTTGAGAACACTCTTTCCCAAAGAGAAGATTATAAATTTGCAAACTTACAAGGAAAACCTCACAAGGTAAGATGTTTGCACAATTCTAGAACAAGAAAAGAACACTCGCAAATAATTACAAATGAGCACAAATGGTGTTCTTTGAAAGCAAAATGAATATTGAAAGGAAAATTGGCTTGATTTTACTACCAATTTCGTCAAAAACAAACAATTTTACTACCAATTTCGTCAAAAACAAACAATTTTTTAAGATTTTTTTTGAATTTCAAAATTTTAAAAAAAATTATTATGATTTCGAAAATTAGTAATATTTTTTATTTAATTGTGTTGTTTTCATGAAAACTATATTATGATTATCAAATATTATTAAATATTTTTCAAAACATGCCCATTAGGATATGGTTTAGAGAACCTTGAATTATTGAGGACTCATTTGGGTTTTGGGATTTATTGTGCATACATGTGTTTCAAATTGCAGGTGATATTCCTTATTTCGATTTCTTTTAATCATGTTAAACCCTAAATTACCTAGATCATCTTCGAGTTAGTCAAACCAAAACCGTCCTCCCGTTCCTCAACCCCCTAATCCCATTCCTCCTACACCTTCATCTCTATTAGGATCTTGTTTTAACATGCCTGAGCGTCGTAGAGACGAATTGTACTCTAGGTACAGAAACTCTTTCCAAACTTATAGAATCCGTGAAGAGCGTATTCCTTCGTTTCAAGCCATGATTGACATTGATTTCGAATACCTTCCGAATCTTAAAGCTTGGAAGTTTGATAAATTGTTTAAGCTTAAACCTATCGTCTATCAATAATTGGTCCGCATTTTCTATTCCAATGCGGTGTGTATTCAAAATGAAACTCAATGTGGAACTATAGCCATTAGATCCTATATTTTAGGCCAATATATTAATATTGTCTCCGAGACTATAGCTTTCCGATTTGGGTTAGATGATAGTGGTGTATATAATGAGAAGGAAAATGTGGAATATCCCTATGTTCCAAACTCAATTGTTAGTACTCTATGATCTCATCACGATCATTTTCTCCATTTGATGATCTTTTGGTGGTTTAGACCATCCGGAGGTAGGTACTCCACACTTCGTGCTAGGATTTATGGTGGATGTATTGTATTAAAAATAAAATCAAAATAAATCTGCCCCATATTATATTCAGTCAACTAGTGGACATCATAAACATTATCCCGTCCAAACATGTCGAAACCTTAGTTTATGGTTGTCTTCTAAGTAATCTCTTTATCAAACTGGGTCTAGATGTCTCTCTTGACAATCCTATACCACTTCAAAACCCTATCAATATCACATCCTTGAAGAAATCAGATTGGAAATTAGATAAGGTAACTGGTTTATGGGCTTTTAAACCCGGTAAACAAACTCCGGCTCTGACTTTTGACGATGATCCTGAATTTCAACAGCTTATGCAAGACATCGATGATCATGTACCCGATGACTAGCCTGCACCGAAAACAGCTCCACAAGAAGATCAAATGCCTCCATATTTTCGTTCGTTTTTGGAGACATTTGATTTACGGTATGCGTCCATAGATTCGTGCTTCACATTCATTGAGTCCCAGCTCTCTACCTTGGGAGCTCGACAACAAGATATGAATGATCGTTTGGATGCACTCACGCTTGAGATGAGAGCTCGTTACCCTCGTCCTCCTCCCGAACCTTCGATGGATGAATATACTTATCTTGCTTTGATTTTTTTGGCTTTGAAATTGAATTTAAATTGTTAAAACATTTTGGGTTGTCTTTCTTTGATTGTTGGATGTTTGTTTGATGGATATTTGAACTTTGATTGGTTTGTTTCAATATATGCATCATTTATTTTTTAGTTGAAATATGACCAATTTACCATTTCACATTTTATTATGAATATTGATTATGAACACTAATGGCTAACCTCTCTTTTGATCTTTGATCTTAGCAGCTTAAGTTATATTCAATTAAAATGTTTAATCAATTGGCTATGGTTTTCAAAGCCTTCAGTTTTTGAGTCTTTTTGATTTAACAAAAAGGGGAAGAAGTGTTAAGTGTTCAAAGTTTTAAAGGGGAGAAGTGTTATAGTAAGGGGGAGTTATTTGGAGTAATTTCAAAAATGATTTCAAAACTTATTTTCAAAGAAAATCTTAAAATTACTCAAGAGTTTTGTTATATCAAAAAGGGGGAGATTGTTGAAAACATTTTGATGTTTTGATATAACAAATTTAAGTTAAATGAATTTTAAGATTTTACAAATGATTTTCTAAAAGTATATTCGATTTAATTACTCGAATATCAAGCTATTACTCCAAGTCTTTCAAGATCAATTTTAAACCTTACTAAATGTGTAAATTTGTGTTTTATACTTAAACTAATTTTAAACAAATTTTCACAAAGTATTTTGAACCAAAATCAAGCCTAAAATCAATTTTTCAAGGGCATGCACCGATGCACCAATCCATGCATCGATGCATCAATTAATTTCTTGAACATCGAATGCATTTTATGCATCGATGCACATACCATGCATCGATGCACTCAGTGCATTTGATGTATCGATGCACAAGACTATGCATCGATGCACTCAGGCTTTTTCAAAACATCGAATGCATTTTATGCATCAATGCACTCTTAGTGCACCAATGCACTAAGGGTCCAACGGTCAAAATATTTGAATTTTACACCGATGCACCATGGGTATGCATCGATGCACTGACGCTCCCAACTGATTTTATTAATTGTTTTCACACTTAAACGGCTATATTGACTCCACTAAGCATCCCCAACGTTCAAAATCATTTGAAGGTGTATTTAAACAAGCTTAGAAGCCATTGATTAACAACAAGAAACATCAAGCAATTAGAATCAAGAGAGAATCAAAGAGAAAGCATCAAACCTATTGTGCTCAATTGTATTTATTCTTGAGTGTTCTTTCTTTGTTCTAGAATTGTGCAAAAATATTTGCCTTGTGAGGTTTTTTCTTGTAAGTTTGCAAATTTGTAATCTTCTCTTTGAGAAAAGAGTGTTCTCAAGAATTAGGGTATATTCTTGAGGGAGTTGTAAGGTTATCTCTTTGGCCTCAAAAGAAAGAACAAATTAGTGAATTTGTTGGAAAATCCTTAGTGTGGATAGCTAAGGTAGTGGACATAGACTTTGGTTGATAAAGTCGAACCACTGTAAATCGTTGTGCAATTACTTTCAATTTTCTGCAAAAGCTTCCACCAAATTTTTTATTGCCAATTCACCCCCTCTTGGCCGATTCCATCGATCGATTAACTCAACAATATGCCTTTGAGCTGAATGTAATCGAACTCGAAGGTCTTTGAAGACAGATAGCCCTTCTTGCCTTGAGCTATGTTGTACTTGACTGGGGAATAAACCCATATTGTCGTAGATGACTTATTTGCTGTGAAATCAAGTCGATCCATTAGGCACGATATCCTTCATCGTGAAGTTGAAATCGTGGATGGCTCATTCGTTGTGAAGTTGAGCTTTGAATTGGATATCCTTCGTCGTAAAGTTAAAATCCAAGGGTTGTATTCTTGCTCGTGGGCACGATATCCTTCGTCGTGAAGTTGAAATCCAAGGGTTGTATTACTGCTTGTGGGCACGATATCCTTCGTCGTGAAGTTGAAATCCAAGGGTTGCATTGTTTCTTGTGGGCACGATATCCTTCATCGTGAAGTTGAAATCATGGATGACTCATTCGTTGTGAAGTTGAGCTTTGAATTGGATATCCTTTATCGTGAAGTTGAAATCCAAGGGTTACATTGCTGTTTGTGGGCACAATATTCTTCGTCGTGAAATTGAAATCGTGGATGGCTCATTCGTTGTGAAGTTGAGCTTTGAATTGGATATCCTTCATCGTGAAGTTGAAATTGACTCTGAATGAAACTGGAAAGTTGTTTGTTGAGTCCAATATCCTTCGTTGTGAAGTTTAAATTGACTCTAAAAACTGCAAAAAGTATGTATGCAAAAAATTATAAATATGATGCTCTTAAGTATGTCTAAGATGCATGCAATATGAATTAGCTCTTGTTTTATCTCCTGTGTGGAGTCTCGTGCTTTGTCTGCTTATTCTTGCACTCGGATGAAAGGCCTTCAGAAGATCTAGTAATTTGCATCAGGGTGTTGAATCCCCAAAGATGCCCCAATATTCGATGTTGAATCTCCAACAATACCACATATTTGATATTGAATCTTCAAAGATACCACCATTGTCCCTCATTTCTTGCTTCAGCATTGATTCTTAGCATGAGTTTTGTGTTTGAGAGCCACATGTCATTTACCAAGATCCACTCTACATAGATTGTCTTGTTTGAAAAAAATGTTTTTCTTCTCCTTTTATTTTCGAGATCTGAAAATATCAATTGGAAGAGTTTTGAAAAACGTTTGATCAAAAGTTTTGAAAATATTGCCCCTTTCTCGGTTTTACAATTGAGACGAATCATAAAACTAGAGTTAATTATATATCAAAGAATTAATTACATTTTTAATTCTTCAATAAATTATAGTTATTTGACAAGTGTCAAGATCAAAACTATCTTTGGGAAATGGTTAAGTAAGGAAAGGATAAAAAAAAGTCTCAGGTTATTGTTTTTGGTTATAAGTTTGGCATTTTTGTTTATTTGGTACTCAATGGTTTGATGGGGTAGCTTGTATGCTCCTTTACTGGAAGTGTTCTCCATCTCCCAGCTTTCATGGTCACACTCGAATTGCACGATGCCTTATCAAGGAATTTGTGCGATCGTATCAGCAACACAATTTTTATATTTGAGCCACCTTTTCAGGTTTTCAACTCGAATCCTCCTTTGGTTTCAAGATGTCATTATGAATTTACGTCTTGAACCCCCCTTTGTTATTGTTCTCTATCATGCATTAAAGATTTTAGAAAACTTTTTGCAAATAAAAATTAATCCTGATGGGCGGGATGAAATCTGAAGATAGTATATTCTGTTTAGAAATCCATGTATGATTAGAATGGACTTTTAAGGCACGTAATGTAGGCCAGGGTTCATGGTTATGAAGGAAAATGATAAATAGGCCCAAACAAGTGTTTCAGGGTATTGAATCAATGACCAATTCATTCTGATGCCTTCAATCATATCTTTCTCAATTTGAATTCGCTCGTATGTGTTTCTCTTTATTTTCTCTAGATGCTACTTGATATTCGAGTGAAGTGATTCTGGAATGATTGTGCTTGATCAATCTCATAATTTGAATCACGATGCGTTATTTGAATCAAGAATCATTGCATATGCGTCTTGTCTTCTTTTTTCTTCACTTTTTCCTTTGTTTTTATTCTGATTGGATCTTTGCACTTGGCATTTGGTTCACCTTTTGGTATCTCCTTTGGATTGATGTCTTCACTCATGTAGTCGATTCCTTCCACCTAGCCCCTCAGTGTGGAGGGTGATCCTTGGTTAGGGTTGAATTAGAGAAAAAAATACTATAGGCTCAAAAGGGGACAACAAGGGATAAATATATATATACATATGGATAAATGAAACAAAGTCGTTCATCATCTCATACACAAAAGTCCTCACAAAAGAGGTATCCCCAGGGCGACAGATTTTCAGGATTAATTTTATTCACATGAAAATAGTGTAATTAATGCATGATAGAATTATTTCGAATGAATTCTTCTTTCTGCTTCTTGTTCCCAACATGTCTCAATGTTCAGGCTCCCTGCAAGATGCCCCAAGTTGTGTCTTGGAAAAATACTCAAATGAACAATTCAATGCCTTAGATTTTATTGGAATAATGTTGATTTTACGTCTAAAAAGACGATGGTGTGACTTTATTGACTCAAAGGTATGTGTATGACTCTTTGTATCTTCATGAATTATTCTGAGTAAAGAATCGAGGGATTTGTTTTTGTTTTAGACAGGATTAAAAAGGTTTGATCTTGCCATATGTCAAAAATCTATAATTCTTGAAGAATTAAAAGAATCCTTAATTCATTCAATATTCAAATAACTAAAGATTAAAATTTGTTCAACTATTCCACCTTAGAAGGTAACATAAAATCATTTGTTTAAAGATTAAGCAAATATGAAAGATCAAAAACGTGTTCAAACAAAACAATACTCTTAGTGCAAATGGTAGATGTAATTCCCCCTTCTTTGATTGTCCATGCCCCTGAATCCATCAGGTTTTGGATCTTGCACTTCAGTGCCTTACAGTTCTCAGAGGAATATCTGGAGCTTCCTATGTAGTAACTGCGCATAGCTTCAATATTATAAACCGTAGGGAATGGGAACTCTTCTATTAGATCATCCTAGAAGGCTCAATCATACAACATGTCGAACAAACTTCCACCACACTGATTTCAGTTTTTTCTTTAATTGTTCAAATCTTGCTTCAATGTGGTTTCACGTGATTAGGACCACTTCATCGAATCCTCCATGAAAATACTTAAAAATGAAATATAGATGCAAAATGTAAAAATACATGAAATGTTCGAGGCATTTATCTGAAAATATGCATGTTATTATAAATAATCTTTATTGGACAAAAGTGTTTTATCTTTTAAGAGACAAAAATATCAAAGGTATATTCTGACTAAATCCTCTAGACCCCGAACGGCTTCTAAAAGGTTAACTAGTCCTCTGCCTTTATCTATCGCTAGTTGAACACCCTGAAGAATTGCTCCGGCTTCTCTGGCTAAACCGTGCAAGTGTTGAGCTACTTTTTGTACTTGTTCCAAAAAGTCTCGAATGACTGCATCTCTGGCTTTCATCTTTGGTTGAACCTATTCTCGATGAATACGTTATTGGAGCCCTCCATCGAAAGGAAGTATCTGAACCTTACTAGCTTGCTTCTTGAATTCGTCAACAATGGCCTCCAATTTCAGCTATCATTTTGCCATCATGCTCTTGTTGTCTTTGAAGGGACTCTCCAAGTTAGTAGTCTTTTTCTCGTCTTGCCCCCTGCAAATTTAGCCAACTTAGAAGGTCGACTTTTGATGTGCTCGGTGTAAATCCCAATCCATTCTGAATCCTTTATAAGGCAACAGTGTGTCATATTCTTCGATTACAGGTACTACGTCTTCTTGGTTGAATTGTCTTGCAGATTGTCTCCCTGACCATAGCTGAACCTCTGCATTTTCACATCTTGTATTACAACCCCTTTTTCCATTAATGCAAATTATTTAGGTTTAATGAACATGTTTTAGTAGATCAACACATCTTTTAAATTATACAAATGACAAAAATAAACTGAATGAAAACAAAAATGAAAAGAGTTAGTGAGGTAAGGATAATAGGAAAAAATAATAATGAAAATAAAAAGTCCTACCCTTCATGATATCTACCCCACATGCTTTAATTCCTACCCAGACATGATCTCCATCCCGCATGTTAATTTTTGAACAAGTCCTAACCGCATATCTTTCTAGTTCGCATGCTTTGAACAGAAAGTAAAGCAGGAAATAATCTCAAAATAGCCTAGGGTTTGAAATGAGGTTTTGGGGTGGGCTCTAACTCCTTGTAGTCTCTCGGTTTAGGTTCTTAAGAAGGTACCCGAGTTCTCCTTGTTGGTGCCCCCTTGGGCTTGCCAGGCCCTTAGTCCTAAGCCCATTACAAGCTCATGTGGACTAAGTTAAACTCGAGAGGATACATTCCCTTATGCCTATACGGAGAATAAATTCACACGAAGACATAAGGTATATGAATCCCGAAGATTACTTGCTAGGCCCATACGGAGAATAAATTTCCACGAAGGCGTCGCTTTCAACCCCACTTAAAAGGGTTTAGAGCTCGGGTATAGAGCCAGAGATGGAAAAAGTTAAAGATCTGAAATCATTGAAAAAACGTCAGTACAACTATTTATTTGAAAAATAATCAAATATAAATAATTGGAATTGAATAAATAAATTAAAATTTAAACTTGCAATTTCTGCTAAAAAAGACAACCGAAATTAATTTCGGCCTGATTCACTTACCTGTCCCCAGTAGAGTCGCCAAGCTGTTATAACCATTTTTAGGTGGAACAATTATTTATTGTTTTAAAAACAGTTACGACTTGAATTTGAAAATTTTGGTTATTTTGAAATTAAATTGGATAGAATTGAAAAAGTGTCTCCATCGATCTTTGGATTAGGTAGGTCGAACACCTAAAAATGTATTTTTAAAAATAATTTTAAGAAAAATTATTTTTAAGACAAAAAAAATTGGTATGTGTTTACAAAGATTCGATTAAAACGAGTTCGGGAGTCGGTTATAGTCAATGAATGATTAGCACTCTTGAACTACCCTTTCGGTAGTATTTAATTTGTCGGTTGTCTTAATTGCGAAAGTTAAAATTTAAATTGAAATTTAAAAATTCAATTCGAATTACCTACCTTTTATCGATTGAAATTACTACTGAAAAAATCAAACAAAATATTAGATGGTAAAATAAAATATTGAATGGTAAAAAAAGAAATAATTTTAAGAGGTTAAATTAAAAATAATAATAATAATAATAATAATAAGGTAAAATAACGTCATAAAAAATAAAATAAAAGTTAAGAAAATGTTAATATAAAAAATAATAAAATATTAATTTATATAAAATAAATAAAAATTTAAAATTTAGGAAATAATAATAATAATTTCAAAATATCAAATAAAAGACTGATTAAAAATAAAATTATTTCACAATTAAAAGACTAAAATAAAAGAAAAATAATTTACACTAGTGACCAAAATAAAACATGCATAAATTCTTAGGCTATATTCGAATAAAAACATAAATTAGTGACTAAAATGTAAACATAGTAAAATTCAAAATCCAAATTAAAATGTTAAAAATTAAAATTTAATGATAAAAGATACAAATTACAGGAACTGAGGACGAGGTTTGCCTATTTTTGAAATGACACAGAAGTCCTTCCCCAAAACGACGTAGTTTTGGGGAGGGTATTTATATCCCATAACATGTTTAAATGCCTCCCCATCTCTCATTTTTCATTTTTGCTTTTTTCTCTATGAGAGAAGCTCTCACTCTCTAATTTTCCCTCATCGGAGGGAAACCAGTCAACGGCCGGCCACCGTGTGCCGCCACTGCTGGTCACTATTCACGATGGCCGAAAAATATAAAATACACTAAATCGAAGCTCTCACCACCCTAAAGTCGAATCCGACAACCTTTCTTTCTAAAATTTCTAGATCGACGTAGATCTAAATTTTTACCTTCGATGTTTTGACTCCTCCGGTGATGTTTGAAGCCTCTGACGGTCGTGGTAAGCCTCTTGTTCTCTTCCCTCTCTTTTATTTGTTTTCAGCCCCCCTTATTACATTTTTTTCTTGGGTTTATATAGCCTGATTTGTATATTTTTTCTTGTTTTTTTCAACATGCTTGAAAATATTGTGTATTTTTTTACTTTGGCTTGATTTTGGGCTGCTGGTGACGTAAGTGATGACGATGGCGGTTTCAAGAAGTCTTGGTTACCGACTAGAATGTCGTTGGTGGCTGATTTTTTTGACCAGGACAAAACGGGTGTCTATAGTTTATAATGATGGTCATTTATTTTGTGCATGAAATCAAGATTAAGCAATATTAAAGGTAAGGAAAAGTTTAAGGATGGAATGCGAATTTCTAAGGAAGGTTTACAAGCTAAGGACACCATGTAAGTGCAAATTTAATTTGTACTTATGTTATCCAACAAACATTAGCTTGCGATGAGCCAATTACGGAGTTAATATGGTAAAAAAGTGACTCCTAATTGTTATGAGTTTGTGGTTCATGCATATTTGTTCATTTGGTGAGCTAATAGAATTAGTGAATAAGTTGGAAATGCAAATTGGTGAAATCTGCCAGGATTTGTGATCGGAATAGTAAGTTTAGAAAATCATCAGAAATTCTACAGAAATAATTAGAGGATGAATATTACACCGTTGGATACATATATCAGTTTAGTTTTGTTTAAAACAAATGGATACTAATTCAAAGGAGTATACAAAAGGATATGAATTTTTTAATAGAAGAAGTGCCTTATACAAGGTAACGAATTATGCTCAAAACAACTTCTGTAAGTTAGATTTGAAAATTCATTATAAATTTTAAAAATTAAAATAGAAAAAGTACCTTATATGGTTAGATTCGTATTTGAGTCTAGTTTTCAGTGGTATAAATGGAATAATTTTTAAGTGTGTAGATTAATATAGAATAATATTTCTTTAAAAGTAGTGCAAACTGCCAGAGTAGTAATTTACGATAAATTTTGTAACCCAAGTAATCGAAAGCGAATGAATAAACCTAAAGCTCAGTGAGACTTATATTTTGGACCTATAAATAAAGTGTCAAAGTGATTCATTATTTATTTAAGTTATATCTATCTGAGGAAGACTTGTAATAAGTCAACCTCAGACGATTTAAAAGAAAAGTTTGGATTAAATTATGGGATATTTCCATACTGATTAACGTAATTATTTATGATATATTTGGATATGAAATATCCATTATGTTTTTATATGATATTTTATAAAAATATATTTGAATTAAAATTTAAAATAATTTTTAAGCAAGAACGACTCAAATATGTTATGTGATATATGTATTTCTAATTATGGATGGTTTCAGGTATAAACTGCCCAATGCACTGTTTTGATAAATGATATTGAAAAATGCTACTGATTGTAAATGTTGAATTATAAATTATATGAATTTAAAGTAAAACCCATTGTATGTTGCATTGAGAGTTGTAGGTACAATTGGCATGCCATAAGGTGGAGTGATTATGATTTTGATTCTGATATGGTACATTTGGTACATTCTGTATCTCACGTTTGCAAATGATATGATTGCACTTGGAGTGCATAGTCTGAGTTTGATGAAAGAACTGAAGTGCTTATTGCGCACTCGTCTGACTCACGTACCTTGCATTCTCATACATATACATTGGGCTATGAATCTGAAATAAATTATGAATTTGGAAAGTTCTGAATCTGAAAATGAAAGTTCTGAAATATGTCTAAATGAAATATGTCTAAATGAAAAGAATATGACGTTATTATTATATTTGATATTGATTCAAAAATTGATTTTTCCGGGTACCCGGTTACCCTAGTACCCGGTTACCCGAGTACCCGGTTAAGCTTTTTTTGACATCTATCTCTGACATTCCTTAACCTACTTCTGATCATTATAATACCTTTACCTCTCTAGTATTTCTCTGTATTCTGTAAATAGCCGTTGCTCTATTTTGTATAAATTTGTTGCTTATGGAGTTCCGATGTACGATGGAAGGAGGTAAACTAAAAGGTCACCCCTTGAAATTCTGGGGTTAAGAATTCCATTCAATAATGAAATATTCTAATGTAAAGTTAACTTTGTTGGCATTACTGCTTGTGACTTTCTTCACATACAAGATTGCAACTTTCTTTCAAGCTATAGATGATGCAGTTACTGTTGTTGGGGGAAAAACAAAGGTCTAATATTAAAAAAACGGTTGAAGTATCGCTCTTAGTATTCTTTATCATTGTTCACTGGAAAATGCTTTGGAGAAGATGACTATAATGCTTATTCTTGTACAATTTCTGTAAAGTGCTGTTCTTTTCCATTCATTTGTGATTTCTTCTTGTTCATATATCTCGAGTACCTCAAAACAGCGCATATCGGTGTGAACCTTGTGGGTACGTTCTGGATTTTAAATGCGTTGGACTGCCGTACGACAAGCATGATCTAACTTATCACAAAAATGTTGTGAATCCCATTTATTTTCTGTAAATGTACAAGTATAAATTATTTATCTATCAAAAAAATTAAAAAAAAATTGAAAAAAAAATTCCAGGTATTCGGGTACCCGACATACGGGTACCCGCAAAATCCGGGTACCCGAAACATCCGGGTCGGGACACGGGCCGAGAAATCACCGACCCGGATGTTCTGGGTACCCGAAAATCCGGGTACCCGGATTTGCACACCCCTAGGAATAGCAACTTGAATAAGGCGGTTTGAATATTTAAAAATCTTATTTAAAATTTAAAATTATTATAATATTATTAAGTTGCTTTATATATGATATCACTTTAGTTTATTTATAATGTCTCGCTAAGTGTATACTTAGCGTGTGATGATTTTAACACGTAGGTAAAGAAGAGCAAATGAAGTAAGGAGTTGAGCTTGACATCAATCAACCAAGAATAATTACAGGTACCAGTAATGACAACCTATTATTTTAATTTCCTATATGGCATTTATGCGAATAAGATATGCATGCGATATATAGTTATGAATACAAATATGAATCTAAGATATGTGAGTAAAAAATATATTTTTATCAGAATAAGAAACATTTTAAATTAGATGATTATTGACATTTTATTTTATGATAGAACACAATATAAAACTATCTAGTTGATGCCTAAAACTGTTATTGATTTGGGTGATCTAAATATTATATTATGATTTTACGTGACTAACTTATTATATTGAAAGGATTAAATTGAATAAGTTTTAAATAAGCAAATTTGTATCGATTTTTCAACTATCAAATGTCTGTAAATGTTATGTGACATCTTTGACTCGTATTCAGGTACATATACAGGTTAAGGGTGTTACAGTACCTAACGTCTTTGTGATATCAGGGAATATCATTGAATGTTGCATGATGATGCATGGTAGGATGATACTGAGGTTAGAGACCTAATATATGTCTACTCACGACGAGACCCTTAGCTGAGATTAGGGGAAGTACGAGACTTACAGTAAAAAGGTATAACTGTTGAACCTTAAGTAGGTAGCACTTGATTAGGATCATACATGTACCTACTACTTATTTTCAAGTCTTCTAGCATGCTTATGTTTATGAGATTCATATGCTGCTCTAGATTAGCGATTATACTACTAGACTTTGTAAGCTCATTGTTTAGATGTTTTCATTCGCAGATTAGTATATTGAGTTGTTCAGGAGCACCGTCACAATAGGATTCCCAACATTTCCTAACATAGTACTGGTTGGAAAATTGTAGTGGGCATTTGTACCCTTACTTATGTATTAAGATTTGTAAACTTTGAGTTGTATTTTTTTGTTTTGAATTGTGTCATGGAGCTCCGGTTTATAAAAAGGATTTATTACTGTTATTGGTGTCTTTTCATACATACATGGAGTTTTAAATGAAAAAAATGGTTAGCCATTTCGATGGTTTCACGTGACATTTAATCCTCTATACTTTGGGTCGGATCGGATTAAGGTGTTACAAAATATGATTGCATCGATAAATGAACCATAAAATAGAATTAAGCTATCGATAGACAATTGAGAATTGTAAATCAGAGTCAAGCGTCATGAGAAACTATCCATGAACGAAAAACCACACATTCAAATTCAATCTGAAGGCCCACAGCAGAGAAGATCAACAAGATTTCAAATAAATCCCATCTTGATCAGTCGTGATATCGTCAAATCTAACCCTGAGAAAACATAAATAAAAAACGGACAAATGACCAAAAAATGAAAAATGTGTCATAAAGGTAGAAATAAAAGTGTCACAAAGGAAAAAAATTATTCTTATTAAAAAAATAAAGAGAAAAGAGATCCGCGGTCGACAACCAACATTAAAATCGATACCGTCGCCAGCTAAACAAAATCAAAGAAGAAAAAGTTAATCTAATCTATAAAAAAAGGACACAAACTCAAAGAAAAAAGACGTAAGGAGAGAGCGACTAGGGTTTAAAAGTATGCTTACTTTTAAGGAAATAGGTAAGTGGCTACATGCATGAACAATAAGAACATAACAACAATAATAAAGAAGTTACATTTGCATAGTCATTATATTTGAAAATATATTAAAGTGATTATAATAGTTATACCAAAAAAATTATAATAATTTTATTGTCAGTATTCTTTGAGCTATCTTTAATGTGACCTAAAGTATTAATTGGATATTCTATTTCTATTTAGAGATAATTTTGTTACAATATTCGACTTTGATTTATAAGGTGATCTTTTAATAGTTTGGTCACATATTGTGGATAGTTTGTTTGATGTAGTTAAATATATTCACACCTATATTTTGTTTGGTTTTTTTGAATGTGTTTTAGCCTCTCATTTGTATTGTCATTTTATGATTTTAAGTGATTAGTTTATTATGAAAATAAATATAAAAATATCTTAATTATATATTTAATTTAAAATTATAGATATTTATTATAATTTTAATTTTTTTATTTTTTAATAAAACTAGCATCTTCCATTCGCATAGAAAAACATTTAGGGAGAATAAAGTTGAGACTATAGACTTGGTTAAGAAAAAAACTAAAATAAAAGATCATAATCAAGCCAAACAAGGAAAATGACTTCACTGACCCTTGACTCAAAGTTAGCTCATAATAAAAAATCACGTCCAAACAGCGTGAAATTAGTGGCCACTGATTACTGGATTTTAATTAATGGGTTTGGTATTTCCCCCCTTTCCATTAAACCTTGACATTTTTAATTAGTAAATAATAATTATGAAGAGTAATGGGATGGGCGGCGGCGTTAGTCTCCATGTATAACCGCAGCCGCTTTGACAAAACAGGCTTTGCCATGCCTCTTACTATAATAAAATAAGAGTTAATTACTGAGAAGCTCCTTAAACTATAATCATCATTGTATATTTGTCCTTAAACTTTATAATATTCTATATGAGTTTTGAAATTATGATATTCTAAATTGATCTATGAACTTTAAATCATTATATATCATTCTCAAATTATGAGTATTGAACTCAAAATCTTTTTAAAAAATAATATATTTTTGAAGGTTTGAAAATTGTTTAGAAGGAGGGGTTCAAATCTCAATACCTTGGAAAACAAATTATTTTTTTTAATAAGTAGAGTTAATGACACATAAAGGAGATAATCGGTATAGAATAGTATTAATAGTTTGAGATTGATATAAAATAATTTAAAGCTTAGGGTGTGATTTAGAGTGAGGTCAATTTTTTGGATTAATATAATTTTTTTAAAATTCAAGGACCAAATTAAAATGGAAATCATAGTTTGCATACATCTTACAGAACTATATCATAAAGTAATAATTATAACTACTAATTAATATCCAAACAAATCTATGGAAAAATGTTGATTAAGTTAAGGTCGATTCTAAAGGGGGCCCTCCGGCGAGTCGATCGCCCTTTTGCACGGCATTTACTGTTGACTATCGGCTATTACAGTCGATTAGATTGTTTAGTAGAATATAGTAGAGAAATATATTAGGGAAGAAGCTGATCTGATCTTCTCGTCGTTTTCAAAACTAGGGACCACCTAAAACGTAATTGATTGAACCTATGATCTTTAGAGATAATGATACTTTCTTGAATCATTGAGTTCATTTGATGGGTTGATTGGATTTTAATCTTTAATATGATTAGGGTTGAGAAATGGTTTTAACTCAATCTTCGAAGACGGATTCTTTAAGTCATCACTCAAGGTGTTTTAAACAAGTGATTAAAGAATTTGTATCTATAATTCAACTCTAATCATATTTGATTAAATTTTATAAATTTATTTTTATATAAAATGGTCTCATTAAAAAGTTAGTATTCTACATGCATATCACAAAATTACTGAATAAATTTTTATATTGTACCTAAACATTTATTTGTTCACAATTGAACCTTCAAATTGTATTTATTGTTCAATATTAGTTTCAATAATAAAGTGTAATGTGTTTATTTGTTTGTCATAATTACATCATTCATCATGTTTTATATTTTTATTGATTATCGTTATCAACTTTAATTCTTTTAAAACGTTGTTCAAAAGAGATGATGTTTAAGGGATGTGATATAGATCGGTTCGGATTAGGCTGAGTCAAGTTCTGAGGGATCGGGAGAATTGAAAAAGAGAATGTTGATCTCTTAAGACGTCTAGAGTTCAACAGTTACATATACAGGATGTATGTTATCATTTACTAAGAGATACTATTAATAGATACTAACTTGCAATCATCATAGACTATTTAAAAAACTTTGTTTATTTATAGAATTTCGTGTAACGAAATAAGGGATGAATGAAAGGCATTTTCTGGTTATCTTTCAAAGTCCAAACGAAGAGAATAAACGGATTCAGGTATCAAAGAGAAAAAAAAAAAGTGTAAATAGAAAAGTAGTAAAACAAATAATTTTTTTAAAAGCGTGGATTAAACGTACTTTTATATCATGTGTAAATATATGGTAAAATTTTAAAAATAAAACCAAAAATCAACTTATCCATTAAGAACAAAGTTTTAAAAAGTAAGAATTTGATTTGTTTTTTTGTTGAATGAATATATTTTCTATGCTTGTGGAAGCATATTTTGTTGGGCCTTAAACATGTTCCATAATTTGATTCTTTCGGCCGATCAAACTTTTAAAAGATTCTTAATATAATTCAAGAAAATTATAAGGAACAAAGGCTGATTGATTTGATCACAGCAGATCACAAGATGACAATGTGGAAAATGAAAAGAGATGGGATGACAGAGCATTTATACAGCATAAAAGTTTGAGTTCCATATAATGATGAATACGCATTTCCTCAAATTGAGTGAAAGTTAAGCGGCTGTAGAATTTGAGTAAAACCATCCGTCGTTTAAAGCGAGTTAATGACATGACGTAAAGATAAAAGGGAAAAGCCAACCACACTCCAAAAACAAAAAGAAACGACGGGGTTTAATTGCAGATTGAATGAGTCTCAATAATTGTGTCCCTCTCGAGCCCTGCGCTTGCTTTCTCCTCCTCCTCTGTCTCAGGCCTCAACCCTTAACATACATTATTACAGTGAGGCAATGGTCGAGTTGAATTTATTGCAGTAAAAATAACTATTTTAACTTTGTGCTTTCTGGGATTCTAAACACAATTCCTTTCGCATTATATTTTAGTGTCGAATATTAGATGATTTAAAACAATGTTAATTTGGATTGGCTTTGGAATTAGTCATTTCATTTCATCATGAACTCGACAAAGCTAAGCTTAGCCATCAATTTAGTGATGGACAACGATTATATTTTTAGTTTTTCTATATGCTCTTTTTAAACTCTAATTACTAATCATTAGCTTTCCGTCCTCCGAAAAGAGAAAGACAAAAGTGTTTGTACTGTTCATCAAAGCCTAAAATTTTGTTGTACAAAAGATTACACATGTTTGACCTACGAAATACCTATTATAACCCTAATCCGGTAGTTTCCTACGTAGGTTTGAAAGTTTTCTTGTCGTAGAAAATTTTTAAAACGAATATTTCATATTACTATTAAAAAAAAGAAGCACCCTAAAAATTTAAAATAAAAACAAAGAGAATTCGGAGGGGATTTTGTCAAGTCACGCCAACTATTAGAATTACCATCAATGGCCACATGATGCCTGCCAACTAGGTCGTTAACTAGAAACTGAAAGAAAGAAAAAAAATCACGGCCACAATTCTTATTGGTACTGACTCATTTGGGAATAAGAAAATGTGCTATGCATCTTAAATCTTTCATACTTTTTTTTTATTTCCAATGACGATTCAAGAGTTGCACAGTAAGACAGTAACATCATAAATTTCGAGTTAGTAGTTTAGTTTTATCCAAGAGGTAAGTGGACCTGTAGAGTTCATTATTAAAGTCGTGGGCATAATTGAGTTGAATTTGGGCCTGATTGATCACAAAAAGGGTGTTTTGCATAGCAGAAATTAGAATGACCAAAAGCGTAATTAGCCCATTTTTAAAAAGATGAGAGATTTTATATCTCTTTTCTCCTTCTTCTCTTCACTTTCTTCATTCTCATTTCTCTTCATTCTCCTTCTCTCCAAGTGTCATAACTAAGGCTAGAGAGAAAGTGAGAGTTTATCATCTAAGCCTTGGAAGAGAGTGATAGCTAGCAAAAGGAACTTAATTTCGGGGATTCTAGCATCAATGTAGTGTATTTCTAATCCTTTGTAGTGTTAAGGCTTTAATAAGCATGAAGATTTGTTAAGATTTGAGTATTTGAGCATTTTAGAATTTATTTTTGATTTCATTATTAGATGGTATTTTTTACGTAAATCATATGTTTTATGGTACTTTATGACCCCAAGTAACTTCCTTTAGCTTTAAAACATGTTTTGGGATCAAACAAAAGCCTTTAGGATGATTTCTGGGTGGAAGTATTGATATTGGAAGAACAATATCGATATGAAAAAACAATATCGATACTGGAAGAACAATACACTCTATAGAAGAACTATTTGATATCGATATTTTAAGTCATTTAGAGGCATTTACAAGCGTCGCGAAAATGATTAATAGTGCAAAAAATAAGCGTTGCGCAAAGTGCCGCTTAAACTAACTCCACAAACATTAGTGGCTTTTGTAAACAAGAAACATTTCTATATACCATGATCTTTAACAGTGTTTGTGTATAAAACATCGCTATATACTATGATATGTAGCAGCGTTTGTTATACAAAAATGCCACGAAATGTTAAGCCATATAGCGACGTTTAAGAGCAAAAAATGCAGCAAATACGTAGTTTTTACGGTGTTTTTCATCTTAAAACACCACTAATCGAATCTATTTTACAAATATTAATTTTGTACTGTTTATAGCCTAAATTTAATATATCATGTAACAATATCCAATTACAACCTTGATACGACTCGAATTAAGTAAAAAAATACTTAACAACATAAATAAATCAAGTTTACAAACATTCAAGTAATGTAATTCAACATTCAAGTGAAATGTAATGTACTTCAACATCTAAGTGAAATGTAACAAAATTCAACAACTAGAATAAACATTGCATGGACCTAAGAAATCACCTAGAGTGGTGAATTTCGTGCTTGATTTTACTGCATCATCTGCTTCACAGCTTTAAGTTGTTTTTGAAGTTCATCATATTTTCTTGATACGTTGTTTCTCTCGCTTTTCTATCCGCTTCTCTTGATTCAACTTGGCTTTCATTTTAGTAAAATTTTCATCCACTACAGTTAACTGTTGTTTTAATCAAATAACTTCTGATTGAGAAGATTGGCTCTGTGATGGCATGTACTGAGATGAACTGGATCCAAAATATTTGGATGGGGTAATGAATGATCTTTGACAACGAACTCAACCATATCTTTCAGCACCAAAAACTTCAACAATAACTTGATTTTCAATCTCGTCCACATTAATAGAACCATGAATGAACCCATTGCTTTATAATCTATCCTTTTACCACTCAATTTTTCCTAATAATCAATTAAGAATTTATAATGAATTCTAATATACCATGTTTTATGCAGCTTCAGGAGCAATAAGAGAGCTATCTTTTTTTTTGTATGTGTCATTTTGAAGAGCTTTATTCGTCCAACTTTACTAATGGGCGTAATTTCATACAGTGCATAATATAAATTAGTTCTTACAAAATGTAATAAATAACATGAAAAATATTCACCACTATGTGAATAATCATAATTTTAAAAAAATATCTCCTCATGAGCTACACGAGCAAAGCTCTTCAATCCATTTGTGTGAGTGAACTTTTGTTATTGTCTGCTAGCAATACCAATGTGCTCTCAGTCCTACAATTTGAAATTTACATGAATTATAAAGTCAAAATTATAGTGACATAATATTATTTTTTAAAGTTCATTAAACCTCTCCTTTCTTTGAACTCTAAAACATGATTGTATCTTCCCATTGATACCTGAGCATTCCATGTGGGACATTTTGCAACTTTGTTCTAGGTTGATATTATTCTTAAAATAATCCATTTTCAAGGAACTCTCATGGTCTCTCCATTTCTTTCCTACGTCTTGCTTCAAATAATCATCTAAGACCTCTAGAGAAAATTTATCATACAAATAAAACAAGTGTCAAAAGTAAATATAGAATACCATTGAACTATAATGAATTATCTATAATAATGAAATTATTACCTTAATACAATCCACAACCTGATTTTTGTTACTATCTGTATCTCAAACCACGACTCAAAATTGATCGGTAGAACATTAGCATTGCGTGCAATCACACCTAAGTAACCAACCATAACACGTGTTTTTGCCTCAATAGGTTGGTCGACATCGTTACTCGAAACTTTCACAGATCCTCAAGAGGAAGTTTATATAATTCCTTCATTATAGTGCGACCTCTAGTCTTACGCCTTTGACCATTTAAATAAAGTATCAAAC
The DNA here is from genome assembly GCF_006381635.1 of Hibiscus syriacus. Taxonomy (NCBI): domain Eukaryota; kingdom Viridiplantae; phylum Streptophyta; class Magnoliopsida; order Malvales; family Malvaceae; genus Hibiscus; species Hibiscus syriacus. Next base: position 1,990,548 of record NW_024062641.1, on the reverse strand, counting down.
ATTACCTTCAATTTCTACAGTTTCTTTAACTGTATTCGGAGCTTCTGAAGATATTCCACCAATTGATTCTTTATTATTTGTTTCTTCCTCCTCTTGAGGAGCTTGAACAATCCTTAGATCACTTAATTTTCTCCTAGGCATAATATCTGTAATAAACAAACAACAATATTAGTAACTAGTTACAAGAATATTATTAATATATATTATAAATTAATCAATTAAAATATAAAAACTTAATAAATTGTTATGTCATATCAGTTTTCATAAATACCTTCATTCATGTCATCCCAAACCCATTGGAATTGTGAACTAGTACTAGTAAAAGTTTCATCTAAATTTTATGCGACAAAAGGTAAAGTTTTTGATCTTGTTTCAATGTCATCTCTACTTTCATCCCCAATGTCTATCAAGCCTCTAGGGGTATTATGGAGTACAATATACCAACCCTCATCCATTGGATCATGGAAATAAAAACCTTGTTTGACTTGAGAAGAAAATACATATGGCTCATCCATCAATTGTTGACCAGTGTGAATTAATCGAGAGAAGTTCACCATTGTAAAACCTAGTTGATCTCTTTTAATGCCTCGAGTACTATTTACATCAACCCAATCACACCGAAATAACACAACCTTTCCTTTGCCATAATAATTTAACTCACTAATGTCTATAAGGATTACATAATATTTTATATCTCCCTCTACTATCTTAGCACTAGCATAACTTGTTTTGAAGAAGTAACAATTACTCCATAATTTTTTTTTGTCTTTAATTTTTCATGAGATTTCATGTGGAACCTAAACCCATTAACGAGAAAGGCATTATATCTTTTAAAAATTCTATTCAGACCTTGAGAAAGCAATTTAACATCTTCACTAACTTCTCTCTCACTCCAAACCTATTATGTATGAAATGTGAATATTTAGCATTTATATCAATAAATAACGAACATAAGAAGAGTTATACATTATGTACTTGTGGTACAAGGATTTAATAACTTACCATCTGTCCTAATCATTCCTGAAAAGTTTATGTGAATAACTTATGAATCTCTCATTGATTTAATCTTTTGGAGCATGAAAGAGATCTCAAGATTTCTTTATATTCACTACAAAGTAGATTCAATGATTAAAGAATAAGAAATATAAAAGATTAAGTGTCCCAATTAGAATCTTTATTTTAAATCTGTTAGGTATAGCTCATAAATATAATGTAAAGAGGACAGAGGATGGAGTGGAGTGAGCGAAGCGAACATTATCTGTCCTTACAAAGAAAGTCTCGTAGTGGGGGTTACGATCGCCCCCGCGGTATGGTACAGGTTATTTTTGTAAATATGTACCAGTGTTTATTTATTATAAAATGAGATGTAACCTAAACCTATGAGATATTGAATTGAATAAAATTATAGCGCCGCCTAAGGCACCGAGGACGTAAACACATTGCTGAACCTCGTTAAAATTCTTGTGTTCTTTCTTTTTTCTTTACCCTATTATTCAACAATTGGTATCAGATGTCAAGAGCCAAATTTGAAGTTACGAAATTCGATGGTCAGGGTAACTTCGGATTATGGCAAATAAGGGTGAAGGATCTGTTAGCGTAATAAGGGATCCTGAAGGCTTTGTGACCTACAAGCTGGCGTCGATGGAGGAGGAAGATTAGGAAGAATTGCATCAGTGAGTGGTAGGAACCATGCGATTATGCTTGGCGGACGAGGTCATATATCACGTCATGCATATGTTGACTCCAGATGAAATTTAGAAGAAATTAGAAAGTCAGTTTATGTTCAAATCCTTAACGACTAAATTGTATCAAAAGTAGTGGATGTATGGCTGAAGATGTAAGATGATCATGATTTGGCGCAACACATGAATGTATTCAATCAAATCGTTTCTGATTTGGCTCAGCTTGATGTGAAAATTGAGGATGAAGATAAAGCGATGATTCTGTTGTGTTTGTTGCCTCCCTCTTACGAACACATGGTGACTACTCTTACATATGGGAAAGAGACTATCAAAGTTGAGGATATTACTGCAGCCTTGTTGGCTCACAACCAGCAGAAGCATAATGCTGGGAAAAGCTCTCAAGCTGATAACTTATATGTCAATGGTAATCGAGACCGTGGACAGAAGCCAGAGAAGACATGGTCTAGGATAGGAATTTCAGATCCAAATCTAGGGATAAGAAGACAATTCACTGTTACAAGTGCAAGGAGGCAAGACATATGAAGTGAGACTGTCCGAATTTGAAAAAACAGACTGATGAGAAGCGTGATGACTAATCTAAGTCTATGAATGTGGTCAAGGATGGCAATTCTGATTATAGTTAGGGTGATATGCTCTCTATTTCAATAACTCAATTGATGGATGCTTAGATTCTTGATTCTGGATATTCTTTTCACATCACGCCGAATAGGGAATGGTTTTCAACATACAGATCGATTGATTCTGGTTCTGTTTTTTGGGTGATAATCGATGTTGCAATATTGTTGGTATTGGTGATATCAGAATTAAGATGTATGATGGTTCTATTCGGACGTTGTGTGGAGTTTGACATATCCCAGATTTGAAGAACAATTTGATTTCTTTGGGCACTTTACACAAGAATGGTTTTATCCCTAAGGCTGACGAGGATAGGGAAACCATTTGGATTGTTAAAGGAGCTTTGACTGTGATGAAAGGAAAGATGACTGCAGGGAATATTTACAGATTGTTAGGGAGTACCGTTGTAGGTGGAGTTCATTCTGTTGAGTCATGTGATGATACTACCAAACTGTGGCATATTCGTTTGCTCATCTTAGTGAACGTGGTATGGTTGAATTACGTAAAAGAAATCTGTTGCATGGTATTAAAAGCTGTAAGCTAGATTTTTGCAAGTATTATGTTCTTGGTAAACATACTAAAGTTCGTTTCAAGACAGGGAAGCACACAACTAAAGGGATTCTTGATTATGTGCATTTTGATGTATGGGGGCCTTCCACGACATCGTCTTTGGGTGGATCTAGGTATTATGTTCTTTTATGACGATTTTCACAGAAAGTTTGAGTGTATTTTTTAAAACAGAAGTCTGACGTTTTTTAGAAGTTCAAGCTGTGGAAAGCTGAGGTAGAAAACCAAACAGGACGAAAAACAGTGTTTGTGGTCTGAAAATGGTACATAGTACACAAATTCAAAGTTTCTAAACTTATTAAGGAGCATGGGATTAAGAGGAATTTTACAGTGAGCAAGACACCACAACATAATGTTATTGCGGAACGGATAAACAAGTTGTTGAATGAAAGAGCCAGATGTTTACGGTTGAATACGGGGCTTCCCAAATACTTATGGGTTGAGGCTGTTAACGTGGCGTGTTATCTTATCAATAGATCGCCAGGGGCATCATTGGATGGGAAAGTTACAGAAGAGGTATGGACTAGTCATGATGTTACTTTTGATCACTTACGGATTTTTGGTTGTCATGCTTATGTGCATGTACCTGCTGATGAGAGATCCAAACTTGATGCAAAATCGAAGGAGTGCATTTTTATGGGTTCACAAGACATGTGTCAAAGGATTCAAGTTATGGGATCCAATGAGAAGAAAATTGTGATCAGTAGAGATGTTGTTTCTGAAAACTTTATTGAGTCAGAAATTTGATATGAAAGATTTAGGTGCTGCAAAGAAAATTGTGATCAGTAGAGCTGTTGTTTTTTATGAACAACCTATGTTGCAACAGAAGAAAGACACGACAGTGGTGGAGTTTGAGCAGTTTCTAGTTGAGAAAACAGAAACTTCTCAACCGACTTATGGTGGTTCCGCTACGGTTGATTTGCAGGATTAAAGTCTCACCAGAGACAGGGTGAGACGGACGAATATAAAGCCTTCGAACAGATTGGGTTTTGAAGACTTGGTCTCTTTTGCACTTACTGTTAGCAGTGATGGTCCGATTACTTTTCATGACGTTGTTACTAGTCAGGAAAACGATAAGTGGATGGCTGCCATGGTTGAGGAGATGGAGTCTTTGAATCACAATCGTACATGGGAGTTAGTTCGCCTTCTTAAGGGTAAGAAGCCTATTGGTTGCAAATGGGTGTATAATAAGAAACCAACAGTAATAGAAAAAGAGGGGGAGAAGTTCAAGGCTCGTTTAGTAGCAAAGGGTTTTTTCACAGCAGAAAGGAGTTGATTATGATGAAATTTTTTCTCCTCTGGTCAGGCACACTTCAATCTGAGCAGTACTTGCATTGGTGGCTAGTTGGGATTTGCATTTAGAGCAGATGAATGTTAAAACTTCTTTTTTGCATGGTGATTTAGAGGAGCATCTACATGTAGCAGCCTAAATGTTCATTCAACCTGGAAACGAGCATTTAGTTTGCAGATTGAAGAAATCTTTGTACTGGTTGAAACAGTCTCTGAGACAATGGTACAAACGGTTTGACTCCTATATGATCAAGATTGGCTACAAGCGATGTGAGTATGATTGTTGTGTCTATGTTAAGAGCCTTGATGATGATTCTTTTATTTTTTTGTTACTGTACGTTGATGATATGTTAATTGTTGCGAAGAACATGGATGATGTTATCAGTTTGAAAACTTTATTGATTCAGGAATTTGATATGAAAGATTTAGGTGCTGCAAAGAAAATTCTTGGAATGAAAAATTTGCAGGTAAGAGACTCAAGGAAACTGTGGCTATCTCAATGGGGTTATGTTGAGAAAATACTAGAAAGGTTTGCGATGAGTAGCGCAAAAACAGTGAGTACTCCATTGGTAATCACTTTAAGCTCTCATCAGAACAGTGCCCTGAGATAGATAAGGAAGCTGAAGATATGACAAAGGTTATGTATTCTAATGCTGTTGGCTACTTTATGTATGCAATGGTATGTACTCGTCTTGATTTATCTCATACTATTAGTCAAGTTTGTAAGTACATGTCTAAACATGGTGAGCAACATTGGGAAGTAGTCAAGTGGATGTTTAGGTACTTAAAGGGTACTGTGGGACATGGAATTATTTTTGGTAGTCAGCGGGATAATCCTTTGGTTGTAAGATATGTGGATTCAGACTATGCGGGTGACTTGGATAATAAAAGATCTACTATAGGGTATGTCTTTACTCTTGGTGGATGGCCTATTTCTTGGAAGTCTAATGTTCAATCTGTTGTGACATTATCTACAACTGAAGCTGAATACATGGCAGTGGCTGAAGCTGCAAAAGAAGCTTTATGGCTTACTGGTTTAGTGAAGGAGTTAGCTGTTCAACAAGGTGGAGTTCAGTTGCTTTGTGATAATCAAATTACTATTCACTTGGCTAAGAATCAAGTATATCATGCTAGAACTAAGCATATTGATGTAAGGTTTCACAAGATCAGAGAGTAGGTTGTATCTAGAGAGATTTTGTTTCAGAAGGTACATACTGATGAGAATGCTGCTGATATGTTCACCAAGCCAGTTACGACAAACAAGTTCATGCATTGCTTGGACTTGTTGAATGTTTCGAGTTGTTAAAGAAGTAAGGTAACCCAACCCACATTGAATGTTTCCTAAGGGGCAGAATATTCGCCAAAGTGGAGATTTGTTAGGTATGGCTCATAAATATACCGGTAAAGAGGACAGAGGATGGAGTGGAGTGAGCGAAGAAAACATCATATGTCCTTACAAAGAAAGTCTCGTAGTGGGGGTTACGATTATGTGGGTTGGGGGTGTAGCCCCACGGTATGGTACAATATTATTTTTGTAAATATGTACAAGGGTTTATTTATTATAAAATGAGATGTAACCTAAACTATAAGATATTGAATTGAATAAAATTCTAGCATCGCTTAAGGTACCGATGACGTAAACATATTGCTGAACCTCGTTAAAATTCTTGTGTTGTTTCTATTTTCTTTACACGATTATTCAACAAAAACTTACTTGCGTAAGAGGTTAATTGAATCATGATGGAAAAAAACATATCGACGTGCTTGTACCCAAGACTTTACATCTAATTGTGCAATTTCAACTTTGTTGAGTGGTTCATGATAACTTCTAAACAAATAAGTCTAAGCTAATTTATTCATATTTGACACTTCATTTTTATTTGGCCTATTCAACCTTGTTTCAGCATCTTCTGAATATCCAGAGAAAAATTTATACACTCACTCCTCTTCCAAATACCCTTCAACAATTGATCCTTCTAGATATCACTTATTACGACAGTAAGACTTCAACTTGTACAAAACCTAGACACAAAACAAAACATTATATTATTATTTATGATTAAAAGATATATCCAATAATAATTGAATACATACAATTCAATTAGAACTTCTCTATATGATACATCAATCAATAGAAAATCAGTCCACCAACTTTAGCTTCGTGAGGGAGATGAACTAGCAAGTGCACCATAATTGTGAAGAATGAAAGTGGAAATATCTTCTCCAGATTGCATAAAGTCAAGGTGGCTCGATATTGTAGTTTCTCAAGTTCTTCAACCATCAGAACTTTGCCACAAATAACTTTCATTATATTGGAAAATTCAATTAATCAAGATGTTCCCTTATTCGACATACAACCACATAAAGCAACTGACACTAAATTTTGCATCAATATATGATAACCATGTGACTTTAGAGAATAAAGTTTTGATCTTTAACACTGGCACATCGAGATATATTTGATGCATACCTATCTGGGACCTTTATATCCTTTAACATCGTGCAAAACAATTCTTTTTCTTTCTTCTACGTCGTAAAAATAGAAGGCGATAATTGAGATTTTCTATTAGAAAATAATTTAGGATAAAGATTACATCGAATTCTAATGTTAACTAACTCAAGCCGACTCTTTAGATTATCTTTATATTTACTATCGACATTAAGAATGGTCCTAATTATATAGTCACAAATATTCTTCTCAATGTGCATTTCATCAAGATTAAGTCTCAAAACGTGATCCTTCCAATAAGGCAACTTGAAGAAAATACTTCTATTTTTCCACAAATCCAACTCATTTGGAGCATCATTTTCATCAGACTCATTATCACACTATTGTTCAACATAACAATCATACACTTGCTTTTCCTTTTTCTTTGATCACGTGTTCGATTGTTGATTCATTTTTCCGTAAGTGAAATTGCTATGTTTCAATATTAATAAGATATCAGAGTTGATTGTTTGCTCATGAGCTTTGCTAAACTCTTCAATACCACCCACTATATTTTTTTGATATCTAAATATGTTGTTTTCATCTAACCACCGATGATGTCCCATGTAAGTGAATTCTTTCCATTGTACAACCACTTTGAACATTTATGCGCAGCACAACAAGGACAAGCATAACGACCTTCGGCACTTCAACCAGGTAGATTTTCATAAGTAGGGAAATCATTAATAGTTCATAATAAAGATGCACGTAAATTAAAGTTCTCAATCTTCAACACATCATATGTTTCAACACCCACCCAAAATTGTTTAAACTCTTCAATAAGAGGTTGTATATAGATGTCATATCATTCTCGGGACCTTTCTAACCGGGATTGTCATTGATAAGATAAAAGATGATTGTTTTATGCAAATCCATGAAGGCAAATTATAAGGAATAAATAGAACAAGCCAAGTACTATATGAAGTATTCATGATTTTAAAGGGATTAACCCCATCATATGCAAGATTGAGCCTGACGTTTCGGGGTTGTTAACTTTATCGATCAACTGAAATAGCCAAGAGGGAGTGAATTGTCCTTTAAAAACTTTGTGGTGGAAGCTATCAAAAAATAAACTTTTTTCACAAGGAATTTAGAGTGGTTTGAATTTCTAAACCAAAGTCTACATCCACTACCTTATCATCCACACTAAGGATTTCCCAAATCCACTAGATTTACAAACCTTTAAGAAAAGGTGTAACCTTACAAACACTTCAAGGTTTATACCCAAATCTTGAATACACACTCTCCCAAAGAGCAATTACAAATTTAGCAAACAAAAGAAAAACCTCACAATGGCAAATAAGTTTGCACAAATTAAGCACTCACCAACAATCACAGTTGAGAAAATTTAACAATGTAGCTCACAAGTGTTTACAAAGAATTTGACATTTTTTTCTCTAGAACTCTATTGATGTTGGGTTGATCTTGCAATTAATATTCTTGTTGTTCTCTATTTGAATCTTGGTCCTTTTATGTCTTCTAACACCAATTTATCGTTTGAAGTAGTTGGGGATTGATTAGAGGCATTGGAATAATTAATTTTGAGCATTTAATGCTCATCTGTACATTGGTATCAACACCAGGATGTTGGTATCAAAGACGAGCATCCTAATGATCAAATTTATAGTCGCTGAACCCTTGGTATCGATAATGTTTGGATTAGTATCGATACTCAACCACTGGTCTCGATACTAAGACCATGGTCGAGAATGGGAAGCCTTTTGGGATTTTGGTGTCGAGACTAGCACATTGATCTCGAGACTGGGAGGGGTTTTGCCTAAAATAAAAGTGTTTTAAGCTTTAAAACAAAACTTACAATTTATGAAATTACTCAATAAGACTTATGATTATTTTTCACACTTAAAAATACTTTATAATCGTTTATGAAAAATTATTTATAAAATTGTAAAATAAAAATTTTAACAACTTAATCATTTAAAAATTCATGTTGTACCAAAATCAAAAGTTGGTTCAACAATCTCCCTCTTTTTGATATAACAAAACTTCTGTGAAAATTTGCTTTAGCTTTCAAAATTATTTTTCAATTTAGTTTTGTGAAAAATAAAATCTTCCCCTAAGTAAAATAATTTTTGGCTAGCAAATTTCACCCTTACATATATTTCTCCCCTTTTTGTTATAACAAAATCAAATTTAACTTTAAAAGAGAGACTATGTTAGTGTAATAGGAGACTCAAATATTCAACAATAAACATAAGATCAAATTCATGCTTGATATAAATTAAAAAGTTCATAAGATCAAATAAGTATAAATTCATCACAAGAGTAGTTCAAACATAAAGTACCAAAGTAAAATGATATCAAAGAAAAAGCAACATAAAGTGCTAAAATAAAATCCATAAAGTGCATAAAAACAAGTCATGATACAATAATCCTAAAAGCATCATATATAGGTATATTCTTCCAGATTTAGTGGAGAAGGAGAGGGAGGCATAATGATGATGTATCGAACGAACGTCATGCTCAAGCACATCCAAGCGATGATCCATAGTATACTCAAACGTGTCCAAGCGAGTATTTATGTTCTCAAAGCTTTGAACCATATATTCATACATGGTTTTCATCTAAATCTCCTCTTGAGGTTGGGGCATCAGTGGATCATCCATTTCATTTGCTTGTTCCTCAAATCCTAGAGATGTCGTCTAAAAGCACGCCACTCACCGGTTCTTACATCGAAATCCCAATTGGCCGTGTGAGCCGATTTAAGATCGTTAAGAGGAATGAAGGAGTTATAGACAATGGACACTCTAAGTTTATCCCTAAAGATGTAACTAAGGATACAAAATAGGGATGAGTTTTGACATAGTTTGTCCCATTAGACATAACGTCGACAAGCTCTAAGAAAATAATCATGGAAAAATTAGGACGGATTCCATTCTTGATATGATAAAACCACAAATAATTGCAAGCGCGCATATGGGTATCTTTACCACCGGAAGGATAAAAAAACTATGTAATGAGGAGTAAAAGGAGACGATCAGGGAAATTGAGAGAGATAGGGCTATCATTTGGAAATCGCTCCATAGGACATGTGCATTTTCTTTAAAAGGACCATCATCATCGTTTATTTTTTAAGAATGAGGTAATTGATGTGAGACAAAGAGTGAAGGTCTTTCCCATGAGGTATGACTATATCTTTACAACTTTATTTACATCATCCTCTTAATGGATAAGAATAAAATTTGATAAGAAAACTTGAACAATGTTAGGATACGCTAAAGAAGGAATGCTAAACAAATCCAACCAACCCAAGTGGCAAAAATTTCAAAAATTGGAAATTAATAATTTCTAAATATAAGAAAGTTTGGATCGATGGTACGTTCAGTTTGAAGAGTTTTTTTAAAAACACTATTGAAGATTTCAAGGGCATTAGGATTAAGAAAGCATGCATTTTTAAAACTAGCGATATTTTGGGTTTGATAATGTTTGGTATTGCCACTAGTCTTAAGACGCTTTAGGTTCATTCTAGGAGACATAATTAGACAAAAAAAGGCTAAAGACAAAAGAAAATTCTCTTAGGATTTTTGTTGAACAATTGTTGTGCAAAACTAAATCAATGATTCTAAGATAATATTGGTGAATGGGTTATCCTCTTGCATTGAAAACACATATAATACAACCCAATAAATCAATAAATTTCATAATTTTGTTCAAAAATTGCATAAGTTTTAAAAAAATTGAAATCCTATATTGAACAAATTTGAAAGATTCTTGAACAAAACACGTTTTTGATACAATGGAAATGTGTTCAAAGGATATATAATAAATTTTACTAGCAAGAATCGTCATAAAAACATGATTAGAGCCATTAAATAAATTTGACATATTATATCAAGGAGTCCATTCGAAAATACCTTGAAATTCTGATGAAAAAGATAGATATTGATGAGTCACTTGATACAAATGCACTTGATACTATGCAAGGATGATGAATGCAAGTGAAAATTTGGGTAAAATCAATATTTCGTAGGGTGGATTTAAGAGGATATTGATAAAGGGCCGATTAGGTTTTAAAAATAATGAAGAATTTGGGCATTTTTAAAGTAAAAATATGATTTCATGCGTACAGAGCCCAAGTCACGATACCAAGAAAAAAGGTCTCAAGGCTCACTGATGGGTATCGATACTAATAGGAAGTATCAATACTAATTTTGGCTACTGAAATTTCAGTTTTGATACCGATGGAAAAATATTGATACTCATAGCCTGGAAATGCTAAAATTGATATTTTAAACCCTCAAAGTATTTCAGAATAAACACCTAATGATTTTAAGACTATATGAAGTACTAGAAACTTATTTAGGCAATATAGATAAAGATTGATACCAAAATTAATGTTTTCCTAGGAACTTTACTAAAATGTATGTTATGGTTTTTTGACGAATTTACTATCTACATCAAACAAGGTCCAAAACATATAAAACAAATTAAGGCCACAAGATATCAAATTAAACATAGAAGGCCACAAGAATCCAATTCATGCAATATTAACTTCCCTTAATTAAATGTAATAAGGCACTAGGAGGAGACATACAATCAAGAATAAAAATAAGTATAATCAAATAAAAACACAAAATTGCATGAAATTGAAAGATTTTACCCCTTGAAGTAAGGTTGATTGGTTATTCTTCATTTCTTCAATTTTCTTCCTTAGTGTATTTTTGGAGCTCCAAAATAGCTCGAATTTGCTCACCATAGCTCCAACACACCCACAATAGACAATTATGCAATTTTGGTACCCAAATCTTTTTAGGTCCATTCATGTTAGTTTTGAACAATATAGTCCCTTTAGGTATCCACAAAGATATGATATCCAAATTTTCGGTAGCAATGAGTCCTTTAGGGACTTATATACTCTTAATTATTCTTTCTTTATAATATTTAGAGGAATAAGTATGTCTATTGTAAAAACTATTTTTGACAAAATTTTATTTGGAGCAATCTTCTCTTTCAAATTTACTTTTAATAATTTTCTCAAAATTAGCCTTTTCTTTCTTAAGATCATAAATTTTCCGTTGATGATCCTTATGAATTTTGGAAAACAAGTTTTTCAAGTCTAAATTATTTTTCTAAGAAACATTTAATTTTTCTTGCAAGCCTTTGACTTTGCTTTCAAGTTCACTATTAGTCTTAGAAAGTAAGTCATTTTCAGTTTTTAATTTTGAATGAATCTTTTTATGTTTTGAAATCATAACTTCTCATTCTAAAACTAATTCATGATAGACATCTTGCAACTCATTAAATGTATATGAATTTGAATTAATTGAGTTAGATGATACCTTTGAATCTTCTTGGATTGCCATGAGGAAAAGTTGACTACTTCATCCTCTTCATCATCGTGACATCTTCATCACTGCATGTAGCCACAAAAGCTTTCTTCTTTGGCTAGCTTGATCATTTTTTCTTTAAGTGGGGATAATCATACTTAAAGTGTCCCGATTTTTGGGAATGGTAGCATATGATAGGATCTTTCTTCTTCTTCGATTCATGTTTCCTTTCTTTTTCTTTGGATTACATGAATCTCTTGAATTTCCTAAAGAGCTTGGCCATCTCTTCATCTTCATCATCCATTTCTTCACTTGAATCTTGTTTGTGTTCATGGGTGGATTTGAGAGCAATACCAACATCTTTTTTTCTTCTTCTCCTTATTCTTTCCTTTGAAGCTTCATTTCATGAGTAAGTAATGACCCAATTAGCTCATCGAGGGTATACAACTCCAAATCCTTTACTTATTCGATGGATATTGCTTTGCCTTCCTGAGATGTAGGCAATGAGGAAAACATCTTCCTTACTAATTCTTCATGGGATAGACCTTCCCAAAGTTATTCAAATCATTGATTATTGAAGTGAACCAATGGATATCATCTTTATGTCTTCATCGGGTTTCATCTTGAAGTTCTCGTAATTGAGAGTGAGAATAACAATCTTGGATTTCTTCACTTGGCTTGTTCATTCACGAGTCACCTCCAACTTGTCACATATATCCTTAGAATTAGAGCATGAAGATACTTTACTATATTCATCCAGGTCAAGTGCACAAAAAAGAATGTGCATGACTTTAGCGTTGAGTTGGGCGAGCTTCTTATCTTCATTAGTCCACTTCGACATGTTTCTTGGAGGGTTAGGAGAACCGTCAACGATTGCACCACAAACATCAAGATCAGTGGTTTAAATGAACAAACTCATATTATTCTTCCAATAGGAGTAGTTTACACCATTGAAGTATGGAGGTCTTAAAATGTATTGGGAGTTTACAACATTGTAGGAGCTGAAATTTGAAGCCATCTTTATCTGTCGATAGAATAAGTTGATAGAGCTCATCTAGGATCTTCACAAGGTTGTTAAACCATCGATTGTGACCTGCTGTGATACCAATTGTTAGCCTTATCGATCAATCAAAATAGTCAATAGGGGGTAAATTGGCCTTTAAAAACTTTGTGGTGGAAGCTATCAAAAATAAACTTTTGCACAAGGAATTTAGAGTAGTTCGACTTTTAAACCAAAATCTACATCCACACTAAGGATTTATCAAATCCACTAGATTTTTAAATCTTTAAGGATAAGTGTAACCTTAAAAACACTTCAAGGTTTATACCCCAAAACTTTGAATACACACTATTCCAAATACTAATTACAAATTTAGAAAACAAAAGAAAAACCTCACAAAGGCAAATTAGTTTGCACAAATTAAGCACTCACAAACAATCACACTTGAGAAAATTTAAAAATGTAGCTTACAAATGTGTTTCAATGATTTTGACAATTTTTACTCTAAAACTCTATTTATGTTGGATTCATCTTGTAATTAACATTCTTTTTGTTCTCCATTTGAATCTTGGTCCTTTTATGTCTTCTAACATCAATCTAGCCGTTTGGAGCCATTGGGAATTGATTAGAGCCATTGGAATCATTAATTTTGAGCATTTAATGCTCATATTCATATTTGGTATCGATACCGTGATGTTGGTATTGAGACAGAGCATCCTAACGGTTAAATCTATAGCCGTTGAACCCTTGGTATCGATATTATTTGAATTAGTATCGATACTCAACCATTTATCTCGATAGTAGGACCGTGGTCTCGAGATTGAAAAGTCTTCTGGAATTTTAGTGTCAAGACTAGAAAACTGTTCTCAAGACTAGGAGGGGTTTTGGCTAAAATACAAGTGTTTTGAGCTTTAAAGCAAAACTTACAATTTGTGAAATAACTCAAGAACATTTATGATTATTTTTCACACTTAAAAACACTTTAAATTGTTAATGACTAATTATTTATAAAATTGTAAAATAAAAATTTTAACAGCTCAAATCATTTAAAAATTCATGTTATATCAAAATCAAAAGTTGGTTCAATAGTGGTCTCTTGTAAATCTTGGAAATTTTTGTTCAAATGACTTCTAAGCTAAACAATCCGTAGGATGCCTTAATAATCCATCAGCAGTTTGTCCATCATGATGCCACCTTATAGACTCAATAGTCTTTGAAGCCTAGGAATTAAAGGAAATATCACAGAATCTTGATAAGACTCCTGGATTTTTCGGTCAAATGGCTTCTGTCTTGATCGTGCTTCAACTTCGTTCTCACTCACATTTTCTACGTCCCTATTCATCCACTGAGATTTCGCATTTATGATAAGACTCTTGGTTTTTCGCTTACCCCAATAAAAAATGCAATCATTATGACAACTATGAATTTTCTCATAACCAAGGCCCAAATATTTTATCATTTTCTTCATATATTTGCATTAGTGAGGGATTTTTGCAAAAGAAAACATTTATCTAAGAAACTCTAATAATTGCATTAAAGAGTTACTAGTTCATCTTCCAAAGCATTTTAAGTGGAAAAAATTAATGCAAGAGAGGAGTTTTGAATATTTTTCTCCCTCATAAAGTTGTTTATTCATTTCATTAAGCAATTTGTAAAACTTTTCCGCTTCTCCATTTGACTCTTCATCACATCCACTCCTTCCCATTTCAGTGAAATCATTAACATCAATATCACAATCGTCTTCTCTAATAGATTAATTATGATTGTGCATATTAAATACAACTCGCAACATACCCTCCATGTGGTGAGAATCAGGAGGATAATCTGGGTTACTCATGGAAGAAGATCTATGAGATGTTAACTCTCCATGGAATATTCATTTTTTATAGCTCCAAAAAAAAGCCAAAAAAAATTACATGTTCGTAAACAACTTCACGAATATGCCAATTAATGTTAGTAAACTTCTTACAAGGGCAAAGAATCATATTCTATTGGCTTGCTTTTACAAAAGTAAACTTTAGAAAAGTTTCGACTCCATTTTGAAGTCGTCACTTACCCTAGACAAATCCATCCAACTCTTATCCATTTTGTATTTCTGGAATATTTATTTTAAATGTGTTAGAGAATATCAATATCGTTAAAGGGAAAGACATAACTCGTGTCATTTTTACAAGAAGAAAAATAAATTATTCAAATATCTTTCATTAAATCGCTATCATTTTTCCCATCATTGACTGTCTATTGCTCTCTATTTTTATCAACATAATTATCTTAAATAGATTCACAATCAACTAAAGTGTCAGATAATCAACTAATGTATTTAAGTAATTCTTTGATCCTAAGCTACACCAACAAATGTTAAAAAATATATATATTGTTGTCAGAGTTCTATCCTACAATCACGGTATAAGTTTATGAGGCTATGCTTTGTAATAGCAAGAAAAATACAATTAAGTTCATATTCGTAATAAAATATATAAGTGTCCAAATAGTTGATGAGGGATATAAATAACCAGCAAGGCCTAAAAACACTCATAGGAGTGGGCTACAACCGAAGTAACCATACTAAGCGTAATACATCCAAGTATCTTCAATCGAGCATGTATCGAATAATTAAAAATGAGGATTATTTTAGAGGATGTACTGAAAAACGATACGATAAGTAAGTCAGATTACATAATAGCAAAGTTGTATACACTGGAAACATTAGTTAACCGAGAACGTATAAGTCGTCCCTCTAATTTAAGGGGTATAGAAGAGAACTGCAATAAGAGTGACTAGAGTATCACTACTCAATAATGAAGCTGAGTCAGGTATCACGCTAGCTAGTATTACAAGCAGTGAACAACAAACATAGTAATCATCGTAAAATCATGAAACGCGTAAAGACCTTTTTAGAGAATGAAATGACTAAAATACCCTTAAGTGTTATTGATCAGAATAGAGCTGAATGAATTATCATAAATAGCATACTAATAAACCTCCACATAACGTTCTAGTTGAGAAAAGCAGCGATATTGCAACTAGCGAGGGATTGACCTCACTCTAGTTTGTCCAGCTACATTACTGTGTAGTTAGGCTACCTTAGTTGCCCTAATGAGATATTGTCAGTGTTGTGTGGCCTTTGGGCCCTCAATTATGCATGTGTAGTTACATTAGTCCAGTACAACAAATATTCTTAAATCTTGGTTTGATGGTTGTGTGAGACCAAGGCAATTCTTTCGTTGAGCGAGAACTATACCGATACTATGTGACACCGGGTTCACCCTCCATGATCTGCTTGATTATTATGTGAGACCAAAAGATTATTCAATAGCTTAGTGGGAATTTTACCAATTATATGTGATAACAGGTTCTCTCACTCAACTAATATCTAGTGGCTATGTGAGACTAGATACTAGCATAGTGTTGCATTCAAATAATGCACAACAGGGCCAATGTCACATTCAGATAATGCATAACAATTATAGTCATCATGGTTAGAGACCCTTTATAGGTATAGTCATAACGAGGCCCTTAGTAGATGATTAAAGGTAGCATGAGACTTATATCTTAGCGATAGAATAGTTGAACCTTTAGTAGGTAACATTTGATTATGATCATGCATGTATATATTGCTTAATACCATGTCTTTAACATGCTTATGTTTATGAGAATCATAATGTTGCTCTAGATTATCGATTATACTATTGGGATTTGTACGCTCAACGCTCATATGTTTTCTATTTACAGGTTATTAGTGTGAGTCGTTCGTGCAACACCGTCGCAGTAGGGCCTACCAACCATATTCTGCAAATTAAAATTTCAAGTTCTAGTTATAATAATATTACTATGCACAATCCTGAAAAAGTCATGTGATTTTGCATATATAAATAGAAATCCAAAGGGATTAAAAAGTGACTTTTTATTATAAAAAACCTCAAAAATTTATTTTTTTAAAAAAACAATCCCAAACAACATTAATTGGAAAAATACCCCCCAAACTGTCCACGTAGGACCACCTCGCATTACACAACCCGTGAGATACATCCTACGTGGATGAACTTTGTAGATCTCGTAATTTGATATTTCTATAAAAGACCTCGTATTTTACGTCATATGTGGTCCTTGAGAATTCGAAGCATTCCCAAGAATTAAATAATCGAATTTAATTATTGGGTATTTGGAATGGACCTTGGGGGTATGTGTAATGTGAGATCCTTACTATACTAATAAAATTATCAAACTATTTTATGAATTAGGTTAAATTAATCACAATATTTTTATTGTAAAGTATATAACAAAGTAACAAAAAACTCTATTGTAATAAATATACAATACTTATTAAAATTAAAATTCATTATATTGTAACGTCTTACAAAACAAAGTTACTTCATGGTTCAATAAACAAGAATCATAACAAGTACAAAGGTTTTTCGTTGGTTACCACACTTGGTCGATTGAAGTACGCAGACAAATGTTATCACAATTACAATATTCGATTAACTCTGGAAAGGAAAGGTTGTTACGACTCCATGACATTAAGCCTACAAACACATTAATTTGTGAACGAATAAATTCTAAATTTATTTTCTTAAAATTAGAATAATGTCATAGACATATATAGCTTTGATATTACCTTTATCGGCTGCTCTTTTCAAACAATGCAGACCAAACTCCAAATTTATTCAACTAAAATAATTATACATAAAGGTGGCAAACGGGTCATTCGATCAGGTTTGGGCTGGGTTTTTTGGGTTGGTCATTTTGGGACTAGATTATATTTGGTTTAATTTTATTCAGGTTGAATCGAGTCTGGTACAGATTTAGTTCGAGTGTATGGTAAATTGGGTCGAGTCGGGTAGTGGGTCAGGTCATTTTTTTGGTCGGGTAACTATCGGATCAGTTGTTTTTCTATTCAAATCAATATTAGATTGGTTGATTTTTGGGTCAGTGGACCGGTTAGATTTCTTGCTGGGTTAATATCATATCGATTAATTTTTCATTTGGGTCAACCTTTGGATCAAGTCAATTCAGATTGAATTAGTTATAAGTTTAATCAAGTATTTTAAAATTATAGTTATATTCTAGTAAAAATATGTCTTTATTGGTTAATGTTATCATTTAGGCTTAATTTGGTTATAAATCTAATCAAGTATATATATAAAAAAATTGATCATATTTCTTTCGATTTAGATTAATTTCGGTTTGAGTTAAATTCTTTTCGAATTACCTTTTGGTTCGGGTTAAATTCAGTTCGATTTTTTTTATTCGGGTTATTTTTTGTTCAGGTTGTTTTCGGTTTGATTCAAATTGGATATGGGTCCATATTAGGTAAGCTAAATTTTGGATCAGGTATGGTTCGGTTTCAAATCAAATTTGATCATCATATTTAGGTTAATATCGGGTATTGGGCCAGATAAATTGGTTCGAGTAATCGGGTTCGGTCAAGTTTGCTAGGTCTAATCGTACATGTCTCCTCCATATATCGCTTCATGATTAATACTAGCTTTGCATCTTTCTTCAAAATTTATCTCATTTTGAGTGCATGGAATGAAATAAATATTCTTCATTGAAACGTTTTGATACATGTAATTGTGCTTTGAGACTTCATGAAAAGTCTTCTAAGTCAACCGCGTATTAACGAAATAGACAATAGAATTAGACGTCATATGCTTAAATTTTTTATAACACTTCTTTTTGGGAATAACTCCACATTATTACTTTTATTTTTCATTATTTTGAAAAATGTTCAGAAAACCCTGCACTTTCCAAAACGAGGAATCGATGGACCTCGCTTTATACAGGATACAAGGTTTATTGAAACGATGTGACTTTTAATTCAAATAACATCTAACATGTCAGAATGATCTCGAGGCTTGCAAAATGCCAAGTGGTCTTTTCGTAGGATCCACGCGAGGTTCGTTTATCTCTAGCCCACGATTTCCTTGTTTATATGCATGCTCGAGGCATTTTCATGTTGTAAATTGGAAATTTTCGTAATTTATGAGATTAATGGAATAATATTTGAACTTATCTTTTGTTAAGTCTAATATTGGTGTATACGAGACATTATAAGTAGGGTAAAATCGTGTTAAAAATGGCTCCAAATCTTGGTTTGTGCATGAAGAACATACATGTTCGTGGAGTATTTTTGGGAAGTTAATCAAAACATACAAAACATTGTAAGTGGGGTACAATCATGTTCAAAAAATGTTACAAACTAAAATAAATTGAAAACTAATGAAAATATTTTGTAAATAATTTACAACAATGTGGCGTAACCAACACCAAATAATATCTGAAGTTGTTGAGGCACTTATCGATGTGTATCTTAGCGCGGAGAAGAAGACGATGCCTTGTATAAAATATTACCAACACGTTAGAGAAACCCAAAGTGATACATGTATCACAAGACTCACATCAAAGAAAGATAGACTAATGCTTCTAAGTGATCCACACGATAAATCATTGGAAAAGAAGAACAACGTAATATCATACTTGAGACTGCTTTTTGAATGGTATCTTGATGTTATTTGGTCAACATGTCTTTGGATTTACAACCTTTTTCCTCTTATCTTTCCAACGGCTCTTAAATCATCTCAATTAGATATCAGGAACTCAAGATATGTTCATTTTAGAGAAGATAGTGCATGGAGAAAATCCTATACAGATTAATACATGATTTTGTAAATATTACAAATTTTTAATATTTTTATTGATTATTTGTAATATAATTTAATATAGGATGATATATTAACTTTTGGGATTAGATTTATTATTTTTTAGGAATTAAAATAGAGTTAAAATAATTATCTTTAGTTTATTGCTTTTATTTATTATTTTGTTTCATAGTTATGTTACAATAAGGATTCCTCCTTACCTGTATAAAAGAGGCCTCCCACCATTGTAAAAACATATTTTCTTTGATTGGAGGGTTGGTTGAGTTGTATTATCAAGTTTGCCTTTTCATTGTGACTAGGAAGGTTCGATAGGACATTTATCCATCTATTTTCATCTTCCAAAAATCCATTATCCTTTTTCCTCCATTATTGTTGTCACCTCCATTGACTAAGTTTAATATTTCCTTTACATATCTTTATTTTATCTTAATCTATTCTTATATTTATTTTATCTATCTTTTTTATTATCTTTATTTTCGATCGTCTTAATTTTTTTTATTTGTCTCAATTTCCAACAACCCTAATCCAATTACCTGCATTCTTTACCGCCACACATAACCTTATTCCCTCTTGTTCTTTAATTGAGTCTAGAGCTTTTTAGGTTAGATTCTTCATCGAAGAGAAACGTTCATCATCCACTGTCATATCTCTATCAATTGGTATCAGATTTGGGATGATTATTGGAAAGAAACAAGTAAATTTGAATCTCCTTTCACACCTACTTCATTAAGGTACTTCAACGAAGCTAGTTCGAAAAGACTCATCGTTTCAGATTCTTTTTATATATTTTTTAATTTCATTTTCTTCTTGTTAGTTTGTTGTTTTTCATTAAAAAAAATCAAAAAAGAAAAGAAAAAAAGAAAAAGGAGAAAAAACTCAAATAAATTCCAGAAATTGCAAACAAAAGAATTTGGAGTTGATGTTTTACATGAACATTCTCATCCTAAGAAAGATTTAAATTCCAAAATTCAAGTCAATCAAACATCAATAGACTTTCTGATCCATCGTTTAATATTGTTCTGCAGATTGGAGGACTAGTCATTGATGATTTTTCCTAGAATTTTCTAGAAAGAATTTGGTACAGAAATTAAACAAATTGAAACTAAACCCATTGGAATACATCCAAAAAAATATTTCAAAAATTTTTGGGGATCAAAAACCCCTTCATAAACATTGCTCAATTTGATCGACATATTTGGGGACTTTAAATTGACGATTTTTTTGAGAATTTTCCAGAATGAATTTTGTGCTAAATGTTTCCAGATTGAAACTTAACTCACTTATAAACAATAATTTTTTTAGAGTTTTTGGAGACCGGAAACCCCTTCAAAAACGTTGCTCAGGTTTATCTAGTGAATCAGTTTTTTTGGTTTAAGTTTTCAAATTTTTTTTCTTTGACGCTTATTGCCTTAGGTTCCTTTGTCTTACCTTTTCTTTGTTCCTCTATATCATTTAACACATTCTTCTTATTGTGTTAGTAGGATTAAAAGAGTTTGTGTTGAACCTATTTTGATATAACAATTTTAAGGGCAAAAATGTTTTTGGACTAAATTGAATTTATTCAAAGTTTTCAAAAATAATTCAAAGTCCATAAAACTTGAATTTAAACACAAAAATGATTTTCTAAAGAATAAGTACCAATAATGTTCTTACATTATCGATAATGTTCTTGTAGTATCGATACCCAAGGTAAGGGAAGTATCGATACTCGTATACAGTTTCAATATTGCCTATTTGTTTTAAATGTGTTCAGATTTCAATAGACATTTTTTTAATATCCCAAATATCAGGTTAGGGACTATGTTGAAAAGATTGGAAATTGAAGATTTAATTGAATAAATGGTAAAAGACGAGAAAATGATTTGGAATAGTGTGTTGAACTAAATTGTATCAATAGATGAATTAAGATGACATTTTGGTCCTTTTAAGGGTAAATGGATTTAAAATTCATTTGTAATAATATATTAAAGAAAAAGGGGGAAAGGGGGAAGAAATTATCAAAAGCCATATTTCACTTTTCTTCTTCTTCCCTGTAGAAAATCTCATCCATAGCTTAAAGATTAGAACCAAGCTCCCGAGACACAAAAAATTAAGGGTAAAGGAGAAGTACCAGAATAATCAGCCTTACATTTTGGGATACTTAGTGAGGAAACTCAGGTGAGTGCATTTAATTCTGTCACTATATGTTGTATTAAGCATATATGTATGATTGTTTAATATGTATGTGGTGATTACCAAATAGGCACTAAGTGTACATTCCACAAAATTCATCATGAGTTGATGAATAACCGTACATGTACTAAGTGTGCATTCCACGGAATTCAATATGAGTTGATGAATAACCGTACATGCACTAAGTGTGCATTTCACGGAATTCATCATAAGTTGATGAATAACCTTACAGGCACTAAGTGTGCATTTCACGGAATTCATCATGAGTTGATGAATAACCGTACATGCACTAAGTGTGCATTTCACGGAATTCATCATGAGTTGATGAATAACCTTACAGGCACTAAGTGTGCATTTCACGGAATTCATCATGAGTTGATGAATAACCGTACATGCACTAAGTGTGCATTTCACGGAATTCATCATGAGTTGATGAATAATCGTACAAGCACTAAGTGTGCATTTCACGGAATTCATCATGAGTTGATGAATAACTGTACAGGCACTAAGTGTGCATTCCAAGGAATTCATCATGAGTTGATGAATAACCATACAAGCACTAAGTGTGCATTTCACGGAATTCATAATGAGTTAATGAATAACCATACAGACACTAAGTGTGCATTTCACGGAATTCATCATGAGATGAATAACCGTACAGCCACTAAGTGTACATTCCACGAAATTTATCATGAGTTGATGAATAACCGTACAAGCACTAAGTGTACATTTCACGAAATTCATCATGAGTTGATGAATAACCGTACAGACACTATGTGTACAAATCCACGGAATTTATCATGAGTTGATGAACTACTGTATAGGCACTACGTATGCATCTTAATAAATGAACATGAATAGGAAATTGGTAAATTACCATGTTAGCACTAAGATGCAATTGTGTAAGGTTTATAATAAATTATAAAGTTTTAATTGATATTATAAATAATTATTAGATTAGAAACTAGTCCAAAATAAAAGAATAAGGGCCTAACTATGCAATTGGAAGAAATGTGTCAATTATGCCAGTTAGATGAACGGTTAAAGACCGTTGAGTAAAAGAACAATGGCCTAACTGAGCAACTGGCAAAAAGGTGTCAATTATGCCAGTTAAATGAATGGTTAAAGACCGCTGGGTAAAAGATAAAAAGTCAAACACTTTTGAATAAAAGAATAATAGGCTAGCTGTGCATTTGACAGAAAAGTGTCAAATATGCAAGTTAAGTGAAAAGATAAATACCTTTGGGGGTAAAAGAATAAAGGAATTATAATGTAATGTAATATGAATGGTATATAAATGATAAGAATATATATTATATATATATGTAATAATGCATAACTAGTATGAAGGGATGTTATAAAGGAAAACATAAATAGTTCATAATAGGCATGAAAGGATACCTAGATGAAAATACAAAACAATGTATTAACAGTATTTAAGGTGCCACCATAATGATTATAAAAGATACATGACCAATTAGTACCTTGGTGCAATATATGTATAGTACTTTCACATTTAATGTACACATAGAAAATAAAGAATAAAGAGAGAAAATATACAGAAGGATAAGTATGATGGAAATACTAAGAGAGGGCTTAATCGGTTCTTATGAATGATGAAATTAAATTATTCATTCAGTATTTTTAAAGATATAGTCATATAATTGTAATATCCTTGTAGTATTATGTTTCACTAAGTAAATACTTAACGTGTTTTTATTTCACGTGTAGGTAAAGGCAAAGATTAGTTACGTAAGGAGTGCAGTAGTAGCAGCAACTTTCATCTGTTGAGGTTGACTCTCTCATCAGTAACGGTAGGAAAATCATGTTTATTTTTGAATAATTGCTGGCATGTAATCGGATTTAAAGAAAAATGCTCTGGAATGTATATAAAGTGGAAATTGGTAGTATATTTCGATGATTGTTTTATAATTGTTCTAAAATGTTTTTAATTTAAATTTTTAAACAAAATTTTACGGGTTTTCAAATGACAAAATATTTTAAAAAGTGATGTGACATTTGTATCTCGTGTACGGAAAGGTATACGGGAGATGGGTGTTACATTTATTATATCATAGATACAGGTTTAGCAGATTCTCGGCCAAAACCGAGTTAATTGAATTGAGAAAAAGGAATACATGTCATTAAGATTGTCAAAGTTACTAATAGGGTGTCAATTAGAGTATGATTGATGTCACTCCTTATTAACTTGAGTGATATTCTTATGTATGTTCTAATAGATGTCAAAAACTGATGACAAAAGTAAGAAAGTGGATAATATTTAAAAAAATGTCGAGATCAAAATTGACCCAAGAGAATCCGACATGACTTCAGTATCATGTCTTAGAAGGGTAAAAGTTACTAGGGATTTTTCTTCATTCTGTGGAAGGAATACCCCAGCGTTTAATGACGTTTCAGCCTTTGAGAAATATTTAAGTGAAGCATTAAAGTGTTTAAAGTATGATTAATTTGAGTAAGAGAAGAAATAAATAAGCGGTAAGTACATTGACCGCTAAAAGCTTATAGAAACAAGAGTTGTCAGTGGATCAACTGATTATGAGTTGTTTAAGAATAAATGTTAAGTTTTATGAAATTAATAGAGTTATTTTAAAAAATAATTTGTGAAAATGGATTTACTACCCGTTTCATGCTTTAATGGATTATTATTTAAAATCGAGATTAATTCTTGAGAACTTGGAAAAATGTCAAGTTCACAATGGAAGGAAAAAGAGTAAATTGGTTACTAGTTTAATTTTAGCATTAACTGCTAGGAGGTTATTGCAACAAAGTTGTCAAGTCTTCTTATTTAAGGATGTGGATAATTAAACTTTCATAGTCGAGAGAGAAATGTTTCAATTGCTCGAAAATATTTTAAATGGATTTGGAAAGTTACACGGATTTTCTCAAGAAGGAGATGAAAGATTTTAAAATAAAAGTATTCTATTTAATTTAATCTCGAGTGAGAGGATAGCAGTAAACCCTAGAGTCATGGTACAAGCATGAGTTCGACAGGTAGTAAACATTTAATAAAAATTACAGGGGTTATGTTCCATGTGAATCTGATGGAATTGTCATATGTTGAATTAAGATCATATTGGGTATATGTTGTTTGTCTCTAGAGATGATTAGGTCAGACAAATATATATATAGCTTTTCTGACTAGTGAGATAGATACTCAATTGATTAAAGTAGAATTGTTTGATAATTTCACAAAAGTTGGGAATTTATAGATGTCTTTTCAGATAGAATTATTGGGGTTATCTACAGTTTGAGTGGTGGAATTCAAAGTTGATGGTTAGTAAATTATTGAACATGTTTCTCTGATTTCGTATACAATGACTTAGGCTGGTCAAGAGAATTAGAGACTCAATTATAAGAGTTGATTGATCAAACTTTATCAACTCAAGTATTTCATCTTGGGATGTATGTGTGCTATTAGCGAAAAGAAAGATAAATCTATGTGGTTATACCTAGATTTTTACAGTTAAATAAGACTCTTCGAGAGAAGAACTTGTTTTCCAAACTAGTCAAATGTGAAACTTTGGTTAGCAGAGATGGTTTTCTTTAACAATGTTGTTTCGGCATAAGGTATAAGAGTAGATTTTAAGAAAAACTCATGTGGTAGTAAATTGAAAACTCCCAAAGAATGATCCTGAAGTTTGGATTTCTTTGGAGCTTGCTATTTACTATTAAAGATTAATGTAAAATATATTTCGACGTTAGCTCTGTTGCTAACCAAATTTTAAGGAAAGATATGTCTTTTTGTAGAACGAAAAAGAGTCAGGAGAGTTTTGAAATACTAAATATGATTGTAACAGAGATACCAATATTTATCCAATTGGAGTTGGTAAATATTATGTAATTTTTTCTAATGCATCTATCAACAGGTTAGGAAGTGTGCTTATGCACAATGGTAAGGTTATGGCATATGCCTCAAAAAGTTAAAGACACACAAGAGGAATTTCCTTATACACGATTTAGAGTTGGTAGCAGTCGAGTTGTTTTAATGAATGGACGTCATTATTTGTATAGTGGGTAGTGTTATAGTTGTGCTAATTATAAAAGTAATATGTTGATCTAAAGAGAAAATTAGTTGAGTAGCAATAAAGTGATAAAGTTTTTCATGTGTCATTGCTTATTAATTTCTAATCAGATCCATTGCATGTTCTTACTTTGGGAAAAATAGAGAATTGATCAGATTTGAATTATGAAAAAAAACCCATATAGATCTGGACTCGGGAAATCCATATTTGGTGTAGCAAAACAATTCCTCTATTTGAAGTATTGTGGTAAATGTATAAAGTCTTTAAATTCGAGGACGAATTTTCTGAAGGGGAAGAATTGTAATATCCCAAATATCAAGTTAGGGACTATGTTAAAAAGATTGGAAATTTGAAGATTTAATTGAATAAATGGTAAAATATAAGAAAATGATTTGAAATAGTATGTTGAACTAAATTGTATTAATAGATGAATTAAGAGGGCATTTTTGTCTTTTTAAGGGTAAATCAATTTAAAATTCATTTGTAATAAGATATTAATGAAAAAGGGGGAAAGGGAGAGAGAAATTATCAAAAACCATCTCTTTATTTTCTTCTTCTTCCCCGTAGAAAAGTTCCTCCACAGCTCAAAGATTGGAACCAAGCTCCCGAGACAAACAAAATTAAGGGTAACGACAAAGTACCGAAATAATCAGCCTTGCGTTTTGGGATACTTAGTGAGGAAAGTAAGGTGAGTGCATTTAATTGTGTCACTATATGTTGCATTAATCATATATGTATGATTGTTTAATATGTATGTGGTGATTACCAAATAGGCACTAAGTGTGTATTCCACGGAATTCATCATGAGTTGTAGTGTGCATTCCACAAAATTCATCATGAGTTGATGAATAAACGTGCAGGCACTAATTGTGCATTTCAAGGAATTTATCATGAGTTGATGAATAACCGTACATGCACTAAGTGTGCATTCCACGAAATTCATCATGAGTTGATGAATAATCGTACATGCACTAAGTGTGCATTCCACGAAATTCATCATGAGTTGATGAATAACCGTACAGGCACTAAGTGTGCATTTCACGAAATTCATCATGGGTTGATGAATAACCGTACAAGCACTAAGTGTGCATTTCATGGAATTCATCATGAGTTGATAAATAACCGTACATGTACTAAGTGTGCATTTCACAAAATTCATCATGAGTTGATGAATAATCGTACAGGCACTAAGTGTGCATTTCACGGAATTCATCATGAGTTGATGAATAATCGTACATGCACTAAGTGTGCATTTCAAGGAATTCATCATGAGTTGATGAATAACCGTGCATGCACTATGTGTGCAAATCCACAGAATTTATCATGAGTTGATGAACTACTGTATAGGCACTACGTGTGCATCTTAATAAATGAACATGAATAGGAAATTGGTAAATTACCATGTTAGCACTAAAAGTGCAAATGTATAAGGTTTATAATAAATTATGAAGAGTTAATTGATATTATAAATAATTATTAGAGTAGAAACTAGTCCAAAATAAAAGAATAAGGGCTTGACTATGCAATTGGTAGAAATGTGTCAATTATGCCAGTTAGATGAACGATTAAAGACCGTTGAGTAAAAGAATAATGGCATAACTATGCTATTGGCAGAAATGTGTCAATTATGCCAGTTAGATGAACAGTTAAAAACCACTGAGTAAAAGATGAAAAGTCAAACACTATTGAATAAAAGAATAATAGATTAGTTGTGCATTTGACAGAAAATTGTCAAATATGCAAGTTAAGTGAAAAGATAAATACCTTTTGGGGTAAAAAAATAAAGGAATTATAAAGTAATGTAATATGAATGGTATATAAGTGATAAAGGAAAACATAAACAATTCATAATGAGCATGAAAGGATACCTAGATGAAAATTCCAAATGGTGTATTAAGAGTATTTATGGTGCCACCATAATGATTATAAAAGATACAATGACCAATTAGCACATTGGTGCAATACATGTATAGTACTTTCACATTTAATGTACATAGGGAAAATAAAGAATAAAGAGAGAAAATATATAGAAGGATAAATATGATGTAAATACTAAGAATAATTTCCATGATGGTATGAAAGAATTATGGTTTAACTGAGGAGGGCTTAATTAGATCTTATGAATGATGAAATTAAATTATTCATTTAGTATTTTTAAAGATACTGTCATATAATTGTAATATCCTTGCAGTATTATGTTTCACTAAGTAAATACTTATCGTGTGTTTATTTCACGCGTAGGTAAAGGCAAAGATTAGTTGCATAAGGAGTGTAGCAGTAGTAGCAGCTTTCATCTGTTAAGGTTGACTCTCATCAGTAAAGGTAGGATAATCATGTTTATTTTTGAACAATTGTTGGCATGTAATCGAATTTAAGTAAAAATGCTCTGGAATGTATATAAATTGGAAATTGGTAGTATATTTCGATGATTGTTTTATAATTGTGGTAAAAATGTTTTTAATTTAAATTTTAACGAAATTTTACGGGTTTTCAAATGAAAAAATGTTTTAAAAAGTGATGTGACATCCGTATCTCATGTACGGAAAGGTATACGGGAGATGGGTGTTACATTTTTGGTACCGATAATCCAAAGAGTATCGATACTACTTTTTATAGTAGTATCGATACCATGACCTCAATATCGATACTCCCAACGCAATGCTTGAAAAACGACTAGTTTTTATTAGTGCAGTATCGATACTCTAGGCCTGAGTACAGATACTCCCTAGTCTGGGCAGTTTTTGTAACACCCATAACCCGTATATGCGAACCAATACGAGTTACATATGTCACATTAGAAATTCAAAACATTTCTTTAATTTAATTGAGTAAAATTTTGTTTCATTCAAACATCTTAAGTTTCATAACTTAAACAATTTTTATAAAATAATTATTCAGAGAAAAATCATAATATTTATTCATACTATTAATTATATTTAATACTAATTATTTTAAGAAATTGCAGACATTTCATTCTCGTATACATGCCAGCTAAGACTTTTAGAACACAGTAGGATGTCATCATTGTTAGCTGTAAATATTTCCTTGGTGATTGATGCCAAGCTCAGCTCCTTACTCATTTTGTTCTATTTTTCCTACGCGTGAAAATCATCACACACTAAGTATACACTTAGAGAGGCAATAATATGAATATTTAAATAAATGCAACAAATAAATTTAAATGAATAGTCATATTCAATGCAATATGATCAATTTACTTGTATTCCAACCATGTTACCATATATTAGCATGATATAACCGGATATAAAGTTTCTTACCAATATACTTGCCATTTATCCCATAAGCTTGTAAGGTTATTTGCATATTTACCATTTATTAACCAAAAAGCCATAGCCCAATTTAAACCCTGAGGACCTAGGTATTCGAGTCAAATATATGCACCGTAGTGCTAAATCTGCACTAAGTTTACGCTCTAGTGCTAATCCGGATATGACATATAAGGTCGTACCCACTACCTACACTAGGTTTACACTCTAATGCTAATCCGGATATGACAGATAAGGTTGTGCCCTCCACATGCACTTAGTGTCCTTTCACACTAGTGCTAATATAAACCTGCAGCTGCTACACTCTATGGCATGCCAACTATACCTTGTCCCTCAATGACTTACTTGGGCATATCGTCTATTTTTTTTATTCCATCCATGACAAAGTATATTAGCATAATTTAACATTGGGCAGTTCATACCCGAAATAACATTTGCAACAAACACCATATATAATAACCAATGATCAATGCATTTTATACTCAACCATTGACATATTTAGAATATTTCAAATATATGATAAATAACATAAATATCATGTCAATATAAACAAGGTAGACTTATCGTAAGTCCTACCCAAGGATATATAAAACATCCATGTATAATGTTATGCATTCATTGCACTCATTTTGACATTATATGCAAGTCAAAATATAAGCCTCACTAAGCTTTAACTTGATCATTTGCTTCTAATTAGGTTAAATCCCAAAATTGGTCATAATTTCATGTTCCGGCAGTTTGCACTACCTTTAAAGAAATATTATTCTGTATTAATATACAAATTTAAAAATTATTCCATTTTTACCACTGGAAACTAGACTCCTTCTAGTTCAATTTGTACGTTTTATGGTAAATTTTAAAAGTGGACCGATAGAATCTGTTATGAGTATAATATGCTACCCTGTTTTCTGACCTATCATCAGTTAAAAATTCATATCTTTTTGTATACACCTCGAAATCAGTTTTTGTTTATTCAAAAAAAAACTAGACTGTATAATATTCCAACAGTATAGAAATAATCCTCTAATATTTTTTTGTAAAATTTATGGTAATTTTATAAACTTACTGTCCAGAACATAAATTTCTAAGCATGTTTCACCATTTTGCATTTTCAATTTGTTAACTAATTCTATTAGCTCACCAAATGCACATATATGCATGCATCACAAATCACATAACATTTTAGGAGTCACTCCTTACCATAGTAACTCTATCACTAGCTCATCGCAAGCCAATGTTTGTTTGATAACATAAGTACAAATTAAATTTGCACTCATCTGGTCTCCTTATCTTGCAACCTTCCTTAGAATTTACCATTTCATAATTAAACTTCTCCTTAGATTTACTAATATTTGATCTAGCTTTCAAGCACTCAATCTCTAAATAAACATCATTACCAAACATATACAAATTCAAACCAAATGTTAGAATCTTACTAACATAGACATACTTTGGAAAATAAATTCCTAAAAAACATTTCCGATGCTTATTCGATACAATTTCCATGTCACAACATAAATGTTGACCTTAATACTTCTAATTGACCACTCAAGTTCCATTTTATCCCAACTTCACAAAATATTTTCACTTAAGCTCCCAACCTTTCCATATTTATAATTTAAACCTCAACTTTTACAAGCTTTCCAAAATAATCAAATTTCACATCCTAACTTAAATTTAAACACTCAAACATTAATTTCTAGCATATCACATCAACTATCAAACAATTACACAACAATACACAACTTTTCAAAAATTACCGATTTGGTACTCAACTTTTTAAAAATTATAGAATGGTCCCCAAATTTTTCTAAGGCTTGTAGAATACTTTTACATCATTTTCAGCCCTTCAAAAAAATTTCCATAATTTTTATCATCCATACATGCCATGGTTGTATGTTTTTAAAGTTTCTAGACTTTTTCATGATTTTGCTCAATTTTGATTCGATTCAAGCATGAAATCAACCTCCATCCAACCTTACAACATCTCTATAATCAAATCCCTAATCTAATTTCATCAAAACAAAAAGTTTTCCCAACTTATAGTTTGGTTGAATCTTAAAGAACAATTTCTAGGAAGATTTAACTGTTGTAATCATCATACAAGCTTGAAAATGAATATACAACCTCAAAAACATCAAGATTCATCATCAATTCCATAAATCTCAATGTGAACACAAACCCTAGAATTTGGGATCTTTGAACACAAAAAAATTAGCAAGCAATAATGGTACCAAATGATAGCGTTTTTCAATTAGAACAATTTTGTATTTCACGTCACGATCCAAATTTCTAATAAATTGGCTTGAAAAATCAAAAGAATTTTTTTCTTACCTTGGCAAGGCTCGCAACAAAGCTTGAGAATATGAATAAATTCTCTTGAAAATTCATCTTTCTTTATTAAATAATGAACTAAAAATTTATTAAATGCTAAATTACCAATTTACCCTTAAAATTAAAATATCTTTACTAATTTACCCTTAATGAAACTTCATATTTACCATAAAACCAAGAGAAATCAACCTTATGATCTTCCAAAAGTAAAAGATGAACAAAATATTTCCCACTTTACATTTTGCCCTTGTAATTTCCCAAACATTGTAATCTTACCATTTTAATCCAACTGTCCAAAGTTAGCATGGAATTAAATCCTCAAATTCAATGTATTCCATCATTTGGAAAAAAAATTTTAAGCCTAATTTATCATCCTTCAAATTTTTCCTAAATTTCTATTCGATCTGATTTACCGAAATTTTTACCAGACTTTAACATTTTCCAGTTTTTAACACAATTTCCAGATCAAGAATCTGATTTCAATAAAACCCAACTCTCAAGATTAAAATATCCATTTATGGAATAAAAATTCTTTTTTGGGAAAATTACCACTTAGGTTCATAAACTTTTCCCATTTTATACTTTGGCCACTAAACTTTCAATATTTATATTTTAGTCACTAACAAAAATTTTGGGGTATTACAATTTTATTTTGCAGGAATCAAGTCCTCAGCGGTCTAAAACTTCTTCAACGGCTAGAAACAGTCACAAACATATTCCAACATATAAAATGAAGTTCAAGACACTTGAAGAATGTTATACACACCTATCCAAGTATTAATCATAAAAAAAAAGCTTTCATTCTTTATTATTCATTTTCTCTTGTAAATAGTGTGTTTTTAATGAGCTTAATTTGTAAACACCTTCATTTGAGAGGTTTCTTATTTACATTATTTTTTATCTTTTTGAAAAGGGGTTGGTTTCTAGTTTAGCCATTAAAAACTAGGGAGTTGTAAAAGGTTACTTTTGAGCCTAGAAAAAGAAAGAATAAATTAGTGAATTTGTTAGAAATCCTTAGTGTGGAGCTAAGGTAAAGGATGTAAACTTCATTGAGGAAGTTGAACCACTCTAAATACTTGTGCAAGTTTTCTATCATTTCTCTCCATACTCCAATAATTTTTTATTTAGCTAATTCACCCCTTTTGGCACTTTTTCGGTTGATTGTTAGAGTATCATAAATACCAACAATTTGCACACTTCTTCTTCTTTGTATCCTCGTTCTCTTGGAGTCATACATTTGTTTGGCTTCTTAAATCTTTTAAGTAACTTTTTCCTTTATTAGCGATTGAACTCCGATACGAACATTGAAAAGTTATTTGTAGAATAGAGTTTTTAAAGAGTACAAGATCAAATTTCTTACCGCTCGTTGTTTTATTTCCTTGAAGTGACTGTGAGGTTTCTTGTTTTATTTGATTTTATTTTTTCACTTTACATGTTGCATTGAGTGTTGTGATTT
This sequence comes from Hibiscus syriacus, assembly GCF_006381635.1. NCBI lineage: Eukaryota > Viridiplantae > Streptophyta > Magnoliopsida > Malvales > Malvaceae > Hibiscus > Hibiscus syriacus. Next base: position 1,957,646 of record NW_024062641.1, on the reverse strand, counting down.
TTAGGATGTTCAAACTAAAGATACCACGATCAAGCATTCCATAATTTTATAGCGTACAAAACTCACACGCCTGCTATGAGTGGGAAACCAATATGGAATTCATATTAAATGACTACAAGGGTTCCGAACTAGAAAAATACTTTGTAACTAAATATGGACTGAGAGATAACACTCTTGGAGTATACTAGTTAGACTTCGAAAACATCTAATCAATTCCTGGGATGAGCTCAAATTTGAGATACAATAACGGTTTGTTCCAAGTTACTACACTAAGGAAAGACTAAAACACTTCTAAGACTACGACAAGGTAAAAGATCCGTGGAGGATTATTATAAAAAGATAGAGTCTTTAATTCGATGAGCAAGAATTTGTAAGGAAGATTACACTGTTACTGATTCATGAGAGGTCTCAGTCGAGACATTCGAGATGAACTTATTGAAAAATACTTTGAATATCATCAGGGTATATTACAAAAGACCCTCACAATTAAAAATGAACAATAATAAAAATGTTGTTTCTAATACACTTACCAAGGCACTTCATCTACTTTCACTTTATCTTCTACTCCACCTTCTACCGTGGATAATGAATCGAATGATGAAAAAGATGAATATGATGGTAGCAACCTTGTAATGGAAGATATCGATATTCAGTCACTTAGCTTACACCATTTGAATCAAAAGATGAACTTGAAAGTCATGCGATGAAATTTTATGAGGAGGGTGGGAAAACACAAAAAGAAAAAGACACTGAAAAAGAGGCAAAAACAAAAGAGGTCACAACCCATAAAAGCCAAGAAAATGTCCCACGGGAGGTCAGTAAACCTGATTTTGAGAAGAAATAGTGACTAAAAATTTACGTACGAGCATAAAAATTTGAGAGATAACTTCTTTACAAAAAACCTTACATCCTTGTTCACATTAGGGAATCAATTATTTCGATTTCTAACATTAACAAGGATTTTTCTAGTGTGTTTATTTCTCTCTTATAGGATTTTTGAGAAGTGTCAGGTGATCCACCTTATGGATTACCACTTGAAAGAGGGAAACAACAACATTCCGATCTAATTTAAGGTTTTGTCATACCTCGTCAAACAAATAATCTCGGAGAAAATAAGGAGTTAGATTTGTTGCCAAAATGCTATATTCAGGAAAGCCTTAGTCATTGTGCTATCTCGGCGATGAAACACGATTTAAACCACTTCACAAGTAAGTATTTTTTATCTATGTTGATGATATTTTTATCCACTCTTTTTCTATTGACCAGTTTAAATAGATGAAGTTTGACAATAAGACATACTTTCGGAAAAAGGTTATCATCCATAGTAACACTGATTCTTTAAGTGGTTAAAAGATCGAGGTAAGAAAAACATAGTAGAAGATGCACTATCGAGAAGGTACACTCTTAACTATCAAAAGCATACTACTATTCCAAGAATTGGACATATCAAAGATGTATATCATGATAACTCGAATATTTCTGAATATATACTCATTCTTCTAAAAGTGATTTTAATGAGTTTTATTTTGTGTATGGGTTTTGTTTTCAACTAAACTGGTTTGTATTCCACAAAGCTCCTTACGAGAATTATCAGTTCTTGAACCACACTTAGGAGACTTCATAGATTACTTTCATGAACCACTTGACAAGGTTTTTAACCACTCTTTCTCGCCACACACAAGTGAAACCATGGAGAAAACATATGAATCAATTATAGACAAAGACAACAATGGTCGACACCGTGATAAATTTCAACACAAATGTTATACTACAAGAGTGGTGTACAAAAGAGGATTTCAAGACAACAAGAAATTGATTCCAACAAGGAAGAAACCTCTCCTAAAGCGTATAAAGACACATCACATTGATCCATGTAAGTGTTTTACAATTTTTCCTTTCCACGCATCTAATCCTCTTTCTCTTGGATTTTTATATTTTGGATGAATCCTTTGAGAAGTGGGGGAATGATATATGCACTGGAGTCCATAATAATGACAACTCATGCTTATTTGGACTATTTTTCTACTCGAACCTATTAGAACAACAAAATCTCAAAGATTCAAAGCATATCTACTGGATAAGTATAATTCGAGTTAATTCTTAAAATGATCTAATGTTTTTCCCTTTGATGTTTTAGATTTGAGGTTGAATCCTTTTGAAGAGAGTAAGGATGATACATGCATCACAAGACTCACATCAAAGGAAGATCGACAATTGCTTCTAAGTGATCTACACGACAAAGCATTGGAAAAGAAGAACAACATAGCAGCAGGCTTGAGAATGCTTTTTGAATAGGATCCTGATGTTATTTGATCAATATGCCTTCTGAAGTTACGACCAACTGTCTCTTATCTTTCCTACAGTTCTTGAATTGACCTAATTCAATATTGATAACTATAGATATGTCAATTTTAGTGAAGACAATGCATGTACAAAATCCTATACGAGTTTAATACGGGATTTCTTAAATATTACAAAATTTCAATTTATTGATTATTTGTAATATAATTTAATATATAATGATTCATTATCTTTTAGTTTTATATTTATTATTTTATTAGGAATTAAGATAGAGTTAAAATAATTATCTTTAATTTATTGCTAATTAGGACATCTTTTATTTATTATTTTGTTACATATTTATGTTACAACAAGGATTCATCCTCACCTATATAAAGGAGGCTTCTCCCACCATTGTAAAAACATCTTTTATTAGAATAATAATACAACGTGAGTACGTTTTTGCAAGAATGATTTCCTTGTGCCTTCGAAGCTTTTTTTCCTTTGAGTTTTTTTCAAGTTCTTGAGAAAGAGATCTTCACACTCATATTTGTCTTTTCATTGGGATTAGGAGGGATTCTTAGAGTTGTATTATCGAGTTCACCTTTTCATTGCGACTATGAGGGTTCAATAGGACATTTATCCATCTATCTTCATCACAAGTCCATTATCCTTTTTCCTCCATTATTGTCGCAACCTCTATTGTCTACGTTTAATCTTTCCATTATATATTTCTACTTTATTTTTATATATTCTTATCTTTATTTTATCCATATTTTTTATTATCTTTATTTTTAATTTTTTTAATCTTTGTTTTTTGTCTCAATTTCCAGCAACCCTAATCCAAATACCTAAATTCTTTATCACCACCATAAACTTCCCATTCTTTATCTCTCATTCTTTGATCGATTTTAGAGCTTTCTAGGTTTGATTCTTCAACGAAGAGTAATGTTCATCATCCGCTGTTGTATCTCTATCACATAGGGCGTCCATACAAAATGACGAGTGGAGGTGTGTTATTTGTGAAATCAATGTCACAAGTGAGAAAAACTTCATTTTAGACTTTTGTTCTTGGTATCGTCCGTAAAAATGCAAGGAAAAAGCTTAGCAAACATATACCAACACGCTAGAGAAACTCAAAAGATGTTCGCTTGATCCTAATTGATGTAACTAGAAGTTTCTCAAGAAGTACAAGGGAAGAAGAAGATATCATCAAAAGATATTAGCACATACGAGACATTATAAGTAGGGTAAAAATCACGTCGTTCTACAAAATTCTTCTTGACATGACGTGACCAGGAACTCACATCTTGTATAACGCGAGATCTATTCCATTTCACGTTAAATCAATGTTGTACATTGGTTATTCTCACGTCAGGAATCTCTGAGAAACTCACATCTTTTAGAACACGAGGTCCATGCTGTGTCACGTCAATAATCTCTGCAAACCCATTTCTCTACCACGTCACATAAAGAATCTCTACAAATCTCATTTATTGAAGAACACGACTTCCATTCGAGTCCTTATTTCAAGCAAGTGACGGCAAACAAACAAACTATATCAAAGTGAAGGCAAACAAACCATAGAAGGCAAGGACAAGGGAAGTGTTATGTAACTGTTTTAATTGTAAGTTTATGTGAAATTTCTCAATTATTGCATAGTTTGCAGTCATTACAATTTCGCTGATATTTGTTCTTCTCATTTTATAATCGTAGATATTTTCAAAATATGTCAAGAATAGAAAGTATTATTACTTTAGTATACTATGATGGAAAAATGATCACTGATGTATCTCTTGGTATTGTCTTTTAAGCTGGCACATACAGTGACGATAATGTTGCCAAGGAATTAACGTATAAGAAGTTGTTGAAGAAAATGAAGAACAATGTTCCACATGGTCTCAAAAAAACTTAAACTGTTGAAGTACAGAGTACATGCATCATTAAAATCATTAACCAACTCAATATACAATGTTGAGGATGATGGTGATGTTGACATGATACTCGATTCCCACTTGCAGTATTCATTAGGAGGACCCCTTGAGCTATTTGTACTTTTTTCTAATGATAATGATTCTACTAATGTCCCAATTTGGAGACTGAAAATTTTTGACTTCGATCTTAATGATCGGAGTCCAAAATCTAATTTATGTAACAACTTAGCTTATTAAGCACACACAGTACTTGCAATAACTTGGGTGGATCATTATCTTTGATGCCAAGGTAATCTTGCGTAGCAAGCTTCGACTTTGATGTAAACTTGCCACTAACGCAACATTCAACGTATAATCTATACAATATTGGTGTGGTAGCGACATCTTCTCAACATGACATGAGGTTGCAAGACATGAAGTGTTTAACCTGTTCAATGATTTCTTATCTAGACGATATTCTTGTACTGGTATTGTCGACCTTGATCTTGGTAATAAGGTTCGTGAGCGGTATCGCGATCGACACAAAAATGTTACACATGTTATCCTCACATTCGACAATGTAAAACTAATATGATTTAAGAAGGATAATTCTGATGAAGAACTGATAAGGGAGATCGACCTCAATGGTGACGAGTTAGGCCCATTCAAGGAAAAACTAGATGACCTTGACATACCAGTAAGAGCGGATGATGATGACATTCAACATGTTATCACTCTTATTTCTTATTACTAGACATCATCCCACTTCACAATAATTGATATGGAAGCTTTCAATGCTCTATTATTTTCGTAATTTCTACAATTGAGTAATAAAACCAATGTGTTGATGGTGAACTCTATATTGGAATAACATTCGAAACAAAAGAACTCGATGTGGTTTCTATTAAGAACTATAATATATGTCAATCAATCACGTCGATTGTGAAAAAACAAATGCGGACAAGTACATTGTTGAATATATTCACTAGAACCAAGGATATAATTAAAGGGTCTGTGTATCACACTTGAAGACGGTGAACAACATATGAATGCTGATAAAATACGACCAAACTCATACATGCACCGTCAATAGGTTCAGTGAGGATCATCTTAACTTGGATGTGCACAAGCATTGTGTTGCCTTTATTCCACTAGTAAAAGTAAATCTGCATATAACTTTTATCACTTGTATTACTGTAATTAAATCTCAATATAGTTACACAGTTGACTACCATAAAGAATGGTATGCAAGGTCTTGGGCTCAACAAAAATTTTATAGATAATGGGAAGAATCACACAAAGAGTTGCAGTCATGGCTAAAATTAGTGCAGAAACACATACCAAGAACAGTTGTGAAACTGAAAAATGTACCAGTGTACAAAAATGATCGTGTTGTATAAGGTATGTGCCAATTCTACGATTATTTTAGATATTTATACAATGTGTTAATGCATTATGCCGTTGCAAGCCGATGGTTCAGATCGATGACACTTGGTTGTACGACAGATACAAACAAATATTGTTGTTGGTAGTTGCACAAGATGACAATAGGAAAACATTCTCATTGTCTTCACAATAGTCAAAAAGAAAGATATAGATTCTTGGGAATTCGTCCTTAAGAACTTACGAAGACATGTTCAATCATATGTTTTTCATGATAGAAATGGTGGGATATGTCTTATTTATTATAGAGGTACAAGGATCAAATATGCAATCATGCTTTTGGAAGCATCTTGGCAACCTGCCTATATTTTTCAGTGATGTTGTTTACGCCATATTGCTACGAAATATTTCCAAAAGTTCAGGACCAAAGTTGAATGCATAATGGTGTTGAAATGGGTACATCTTTTACTTTTTTTGGGTTAAGATATCTTTTCACTTTTTATTTCTAATTAACTGTTACATTTTCAATGATAGGCCACACGTATTCGTACGTGAGGTTAAGGAGATGCTTAAATAATTGAGATATATGAATGAGTAAGGCTATAATTACCTTGTCGAAATATGAAGGGAGAAATGGCTTTAATCATTTGATGAGGGTAGACAATATGGTCACATGACAACTTACTTGGATGAGGCGATCATTTATCACTGAAGGGACTGTGACATTTTCCTATCACTTTCGTTATCAAAGTGACATATTATCGGTTGACAACTATGTTTGCAACCATGGGAAAGAAAGAATTAACTGGATGATAGGTGGTCACACATTTCACCAAACCTCCACACAGAATTGTAAACATTTATGCATCATTCAAACGCGATGAATATGACATGCATATATTGCGAACAAAACAAATTATGTGTTTCAAATATTCGAGGCCATTGGAAGGCATACGACACAATGCATATGTGGTCAATCTACGAGAAAGAACATGCGACTTCAGAGTATTCCAAACATTCAAATACCTATGTATGCACGCCATTGTTGCTTGTTATTTTGTATGGATTCACTATATGCACTTCGTTGCTTCAGTATACTTAGTTGAAACTGTATCCAATGTTTACCAATACAAGTTTCCTCCCATTGTAAATGAATGATATCTAGATGAAGTTGATGATGAACCTACTATAATGGCCCAAAATTTTGGCAATTGACCAAAATGTAATTTTTGAAAGTTTAATAAGCCAAAGTAATAATTTAGGAAAAGTTTAAGGACTAAAGTGGTAATTTTCCTAAAAAAACTTTATCCCGTAAATGAATAGTTCTCCCCAACAAGGATATTTTATTGGGAATCAGATTTTTCATTTGGAGTTTGTATAAAAAAAACTATAAAGCGATAAAGTTCAGTAAATAATCAGATAATCGGATCGAATCAGAAGTTTACAAAAATTTGAATAAAGGTAGTTTGAGGTTAGAAATATTATTTTGATATTTTTAATCAGTATAATTTGATGTGGAGTAGTGGAATTAAGTGGATTTTCCATGTTAAAGTGAAATAGTTGAATTAAAGTGACCAAATTGGAATTTTGGAAAGTGCAAGGACCAAGATGAAAAATTATGAAATAATTGTTGATATTTGTATGATGATGTAAGAATGGTGATGAAATCATGATGAAGCATGGCAAGGTCGTAAATTTCAAATTTCATTAAGGGTATAATAAGTGAACGTGATATTTTAAGTGTAGAAAAAGCTCTCATCTTCTTCTCTTCAAATTGTGGTCTCCATGGATGGGTAAGAAAGCTTTTCTTTTTCATTTTCAAGCCATTTTAGTAGGTTTTTGGACTAAGACAAGAAATAGAAAAATACCCTACATGAAATTCTCTACAAATTGATATAAAAATTTCATTGTTTTCATGCTTAAAGTGTTGAATTGGTGATTGTGGGGGTTGAAGGAGAAGTGAAAATTAGATACTTTAAGGATAGAATTTGATGTTAGTAGTGTTATAGAATCATTTTCAAGTTTTTAGGATGACTGAAAACACTTAGAACCCTTTGATGTAGTGTTCGACCATGGTGAAAATACATGAAGAAATGTTGAAGATTGGTTTGTTTTGATTTGGAAATTATTGAGAATACATGAGAAGGATGTTTAGATGATGAAATCATGCTTGAATAAAATTGAATATTATTACAAATACACCCATTAGTATTCAACCTTAGTGAGAAAATTAGGAAAAATTATACAAAAATTTCCTAAGGTTTAGAATGGGGATTAAAGAATTATTCTACATGCTTTGAAATAAGTTTTTGACCGATTTGGAACATTGTTAAGCTAAAAGGACATTTTGTAAGTTTTAAAAAATTGAGGGATTAAGATGAAAATGTTTTAAAGTTAAAGTACTATGCTAGAAATTAGTATATATGGTCAATTGGATCAATTTGGAAGATTTTATAAGTCTAGGGATCAAATTGTAAAGTTTGGAAAAGTTGAGAACTAAATGGCAATTAAGAATAGGTTGGAATACTACATTGGATAACATTGCTAGAATGTTTGAATATGGTGATTGAAATGGAAATTAAAGTGACCATTTTGGAAGTTTTCAAAGTATTGGAATAAATTTTAGAGAGCTCTATTAGTGGGTTTAATGTGAAGTTTCGAAAAGTGAAGAAATTTATTGTCAAGAATCATTATTTCCAAGGACTTGGAAGGTTAATTTGAAGGAATTAAGTTAGAATTTATTTAAGTGAAAGAAATTAGTATCGATTAGGTATTTATCACATTTTTAGAATTTTTATACAAATACATGTTTATTATGTTAGTTAAGATACTAACATACGCGAAATTGTATATGTAGGGTAAATTAATTTGAGAGTAGACCGTGATCAATATCAAGATCAAAGTGAGCAAAAAAAAAAGGAAAAAGTTCGAGAGTGATTCGATATATACAATAAGGCACTTATGGTGCAATTCTACGAGGCACTTTCTAGTGCAATTCTACGAGGCACTTTCTAGTGCAATTCTACAAGGCATTTTTAAGTGCATATAGCGTGCACACTCAATAAGACTCACATACTTGATATTCTCAGTTAAGATACATTAGGCTATGATTTAAATACAAGAAAAGTACAAACTTATATGGTTCGAATATGGAAAGCACAATTTATATGAATAGAAAAATAACAAGTCATTTACCAAACATTTGGGTTGACTCGATATGTTTTATATGTGAGATAACTTTGAAAAGATTATGTTATAAAAATTTTATTATTATTTTAATAATTTTCTATATTATGATTTTATAAGATAATTTGGTTATTATTTGGTTTTATTTAAAATTACCTAATGCCTCATAAGTGAAAACTTAGCGTGCGATTGTTTCACATGTAAATACGAGTAAGCAAGTAGAGTAGAAAGCATGACAACATCATTTTCGAGGAATCGAGTTTGCCTCTAAGATTAGTAAGGACATCATACGATTGTTGATTTTGACTTAAATAGTGGCATGTTTATTAAAGGGTTTTTAGCTAATCTAATATGAAAGTTATAAAAATAGTTTTGTAATATAAAAATAAGTATTGTTTAATTATAGTAATATTAAGTATAATTAGTATTATAAATGAATAGTGTCTTATTATATTCTACTTTAAAAGCTAAAAGTTAAATTTTAAATTAGGCAAATTTTTAGACAGTTTTATTTATGATGTAAAACAGTACTGAATTGTCTAATTGTTGCATAAAAACTATATTCGATTTTGATAGTAAAATATTCAATTACTATTTTACGTGATTTCTAGATTTAAATTGAATATGCGATTTAGAATATTTTTATAGAAACAAAATTTTTATCGGTTTTTGATTTGTAAAGATTTTAGAAGAAGCATGTGACATCTCTACCGTATACGGGAAAATGATGGTACACCTACAATATGGCTAAATTTTACATCACGACGCGCAAAAAAGGGTCGTCTACAATCAACGTAAATTTACTGTGACGAGGATTTGGTTGAACATCGAGATTAAACCCGACAATCGAAACTATGCACTATCTATAGGATTCCCGAACACATGAAGAACAAATGTCATAATCGATCATGCCCTCGTATCGATTAACAAATACATTGTACTACTTTTGTAATTAACAAAATATATTTGTTAGTTTTCAATTTCTTTTGGTTTTGAACCATTTTCAACGTTGTTTTACAGTACTTAAAATGTCTTGTATGTGTCGATACTAGCCTCAATTGAAACATAAGTACTAATACTACACCTTTAATCTTATAGATTACGAAAATTTTCATATTAACTCACGAAAATACTCCCCGAACATGCCTATCAAGCCATTTTAGTTTCTTCTTCATGAACAAAACCAAGCTTTGTAACCATTTTGAATGCGATTTTTACCTTGCTTACAATGTCTCATATGTGCCGATATTACCTTTAATTGAAAGAAAGTTACAATACTACGCATCTAATCTTATAAATTACGAAAAATTTCACATTAACTACCCAAAAACCCCCTCGAATATGCCTATTTAACCATTTTAGCTTTTTCTTCATGCACAAAACAAGCTTTGGATTCTTTTTTCATCTGATTTTAACCCGCTTACAATATCTCGTATGTGCCGATATTGGCCTCAACTAAAGGATAAACTCTAATACTACGCCTCTAATCTTATAAATTACAAAAAAGTTTAGATTAATTACCCGAAAATACCCCTCGAACATGCCTATAAACACATGAATTGTGGGCTGGAAATGTACGTACATCGTGCTTTGTAAGATGCGAGGTTTGTTAAATATTACCAGGATAAATCCAATTTCTCATAGACCTCGCGTTCTGCATACCTCGATGTCCTTTATCCTAACATTAAATTGGGTTATCTGAAAAGTGCTTCTAGGTCGGACGAGTCTCATGCTCGTAATAGGTGAAGTCCTTGTACACATTTTGTTGACCGCGAGAAAGTCATTCTTGGGCACTTTGGGGGTGGTTTTCCAATTAATGCTGATTGTGGATTATTTTTCTATGAAATGAATTTTTGGTGTCTTTTTTTAAATAAAAACGCCTTAAAAAGGATGGCCATAAAATATACTTATTAGTAGGGCGCCGAATTCCTTTAGAAACTGCCTGCAAAAGAGTGAACCGGGGCTGCAAGCTGACTAAGAGAACTCTCTTACTCACAATACATGGAGGAGTCCCTCTCAAATCACATACGCACACAGGCAAAGCTGGCCCCCACCCTATACAGCCTTAAACAGAGCCGCTCGGCTCTACCGTAAAGAAGGGCCGGTGGAGACAGACACTAAGTACAATTTAGGTGAAGATTTTAAAACTGCAATGGGTGGTGGGGGTGTTGGATAGGGTCATAGCCTTTATCGTTGGCATTTGTTTTTTATTTCATTCAGCGTACTACTAGTTTGAAGACCCTAGAAAATACCTACTTTTGAAACCCGTTGGTTTAATATCGTGAGGTGAAACTTGAAACATACTTGAACATCTCGTACAATACGAACAATTCTACAAATATGGTAAATTTTCGAATGTTTACTCTATGTTTAGATTGAGGGAAGGATGGGAAATAGGAACCCTTCCTTTGTTTGAAAAAAGAAAACAAACATATTTAGATGATAACAAAGAGGATGCTAAATAATTTTCACTTTCTTTTAAATATCCAGAAACAGAGAAAGATGCATTATTCCATTTCTTTTCCTTTCTTTTACCACTAGAATCTATCATAGTCATTAGAGTGGGTTAAAAAATGGGGTTGGAGTGGACCCACTGGGCTTTCCCATGTGATGGACATGATTGAGAAGATTTATAGGTCGAAATACATAGGGCAGTAGAGCTTTTACCCTTTAAGCATATTATTAGTGGTGTAATTAGGCCATTGCATGACATAGTTGTCACAAAGCCAAGTTACCAAACTCTTTATCACGTGCCTACAACCCAACCTCTTTTTTCACAAACCTAATGCCACTTCACTCTAAGAAATCTCTGTTTTCTATTCACCACCAAAGGTCTTTTCTTTTCTAAGAAAAGTTTAAAAACCAACACTTTCTTGGTACAGCTCTTATTCTCTTCTCGAGAAAGGATTATATAAAACAGATACCTCGGTTTAATCCTTTTATATCCCATAGGAGTCATAAACCAACGGTTCTAAGAAGAAGAAAAAAATATTGGGCTCGGAGTATTTATTGAGAGAAATTGGGCTTGTAATGGTAGGTTCAATTTTGCCTGGTGGACTCAAAATAACTGCAACTCTCCGGCTTGCTTAGCTAGCTAACGGCCTAATGCAAAACCAATTGGCCTCTTGTAGTTTGATCTGTTTGCAATATTTGATGTTGCTTGATCAAATGAAAAAAAAATAAGCGTTAACTATATTTTTTAAAAAGATTCTAAATGAAATCTTTATCCTGGAAGGGGAAAAGGAGGCTCCTGAAAGAAAATACTCCTGGTAGAATTCCTAGTGTTGAGTGGAGAATATTGATGGGAACCTCTTGCAATGAAAAATGCAATACGAAAATCGGAGAAAAGGGGACCATTTAACACTTGTCAAACATTTTAGAGGACTTTTTGATATGTCCATCTTCCCTTGTCATAAATACAGTTGTGAAGTTTGACTGTCTGCGACACTCGGCATATTTTTCCACCAACATATTTATAGATAACTTTTTATATATAACTGATAAAAGTTTTTTTCTGTACAAATAAATTTAGTATAGCATTATATACTAATATTTTTATTAAATAAATAAAACTGAAAAGGATTATTTATTTATTTTATATTTTAGAAATGAAAAGAGTAATATTTATTATTATACGTAATATATATTTCACAAATATAGGGATGTAAAAAAGCTGACCCACCTACAAACTGACTAAATACAACTTGAGTCAAATTTGATTCAAGTCGAAACTGGTGTTGACCTGAATCCGAGTTGGATCTAGAAATTTACGACATGCACTCGACTTGCACCTGAGAACGACCTGGACCAGAATTGAATCTGATAATGTGATAACTGAACTTGACCTGCATCCGACCTATATGAACCTGAACCCGAGATTAACCCGGTAAATAATTGTTATTACCTGACCTGTTTTCAACTTGACCTATTATAAACATGACATGTAATTGACTCAACTTACAAAGAATCCGACATGTTATTAAATTGAACCGATATTTACCTCACTTGTATTCATATGTAAGTTACAATTGATGAAGTTAAGAAATTATAAGTTTCTAATATCATAATGTTACATAATACATTTTTACAATTTAGAGGGCGTGATTAACTATGATAATTAAATTAATATATTTATCTTTGTTTAAAAATTGTAACCTATAAATATATTGAAAAATTTTATGGAATGAATGGCTTGGAATTGATAAAGTTAATAATAAATATAAAATAAATTAGTAATTATGATCATTTTATTATTAAATTTACTTTATGTTACTAAATTTACTTTCTATATTTATTATCATCAAAATGTTAAAAAAAATATTTATAACTATTACTTTAATTTTATTAAATGATTTATGAATATTTTTATGTAATAATTAATAACTTAAATATAATTTAACTTAACTATATTAAACATGATTCTAGTTATGATAATATTTGAAACTAAGAAATGTATAGATATACCAATTAAATTTATTACAACTTAATACACCACAATTACAATATGATTAGTTTTTAAAAGTTAAAACAAATTGTTAGTTATGATAATAAAGTATTATAATTAACATGATAATTTTCAAAAGTTGTGAGATTTTAAATTTATAATAAACAATATAGCAATTAAATAAACCATGATAATTAATATGATTACTCTTTATAAGTTAAAACAAATTGTTAGTTATGATAATTAAATTAATAAATTTACTTTCTATATTAATTATAATCCTTATATTATAAATCTTAATTATAATCATTAATTAATTTTATTAAACAATTTATTTATTGAACATGGTTTTATTAGATTATATAAAATTAATTTAAATGTTTATAAGTTCACTTTATTTATATGTAATAATTAATTAATATTAAATAAAATTTAATTTAAAATTTTTAAAAAATATATAAAAGATAAATTTACTTAGATTAAAAATTTAAAATTTTAAAATTTAAGCATCAATTTAAAATAAACCTTATAATCCATGGAGATATTTGTGGTGGGGGGGTTAAGAGGTTTCAGTTCTCGGAAGCGTGTTGTGTTAATCCTTCAACTGTGATAGAATTCATGGCAATGAAGATAGAGGTTTCAAAATCTTGGAGTTGGGATGAGGCTAAACTTTTGTATCGAATCAGATTGTGAAAATGTTATTGACTGGTTGTCTCAGAAAATAAATCCACTTGAATTTGCGATGAAAGATGTTCGGGAAGTGGTGATTTCATTAGGGAGATTAGAGCATTATCAGATGGGTTCTGAGAAGATGCAATCTGGAGGCGGATGCCTTAGCTAAAGCTGGAATTGGAGAATGGAATTATTTTTAATGTTGGTTAGTTCTGCAGTAAATGATTCTATCTGATCGAATTGGGTTGAAAGGATGATGGTTCGGTCGGCATTATTTGGTTGGAAGGTCTCTTGTACGGGTTGTTTTGGTTTTTATTTTAGCGAAGAGGAGGGATCGCTAAATTGGCTTTTTATTTGCTTAGGAGCAAAGTGCTGCGGATGCTTTGGTGTGTCTGCCTCTTTGGATGGTTCTCCAAGGTCAGCAAAATGGAAATAGGGGTGGGGCAATTGGTTTTGAAGTAAGGTATTCTTGCTTTGTGGATAGTTTTCATAGGTCATGTTTTTAAAATATTAATTGTGTTGAATGCTTGAGCTTAAGTGTGGAGAGGTTCGGTGATTTGGAACCTTCTTTGTAGTGAGTTGATATTTGGTATGGAATAAATTTAAGGCACTCTTTTCTCCTTTCTTAGGTTTAGTGAGGTTTTTAATGAGGTCTATTTATCTTTCATAAAAAAAATTATATATTCATATGTGTGGTGGGAGAACTTTTAAAAATAAAGATTAATTTTTTAGGGAAAATTTGATTTTTTAAGAATTAGAAGAGGGAATTGACAAAATTTAGAAGAAGGGAAAATTTTATATTTTAGGAATTTAGAAGATGGAAGAGGGAAAAATTGATATTTTGGCAAATGTTGGCGCCATCAACTTGTTTTAATGTCCAATAGATTTTTGGGTTAATTAGGATTGTGCTCCTCTAACAATTAGTGCTTTCCTATTTTGTAATTTGATTTTTAATTTCTTTCAATTCAGTCATGGTTTAATTATAAATATCTTCTTGAATTTTCAATTCAATGCAATTTAGTATGTATATATTCTAATTACTTTTAATTTTTCCTTTTTTAATTTGCACAATTATTAAATGTGAATATTAATTTTAGAATATTTTATTTTAATCATTTATGTTTAATGATATACTTTTTATATATATACTTATTATATGTATAACACACACATATAAATATATATATGCATCATACATATGTACGTACATATATATACATATAAAACATACATCATTGATCATACATAACTACATATACTATATATATATATATATATATATATATATATATCTATATATATATATATACTTAGATATACATATATACATATAAAACATACATCATGGATCATACATAATTACTTATATATATACTTTATAGTTATTTTAATTTGATTATCGTATGTTGTTTTGTAACATCCCAAACATTGGGTTAGTGATCATATTGTAAAATTTCAGAATTTATTGACTAAAGTAGATAAATTGAAAAGTTTAGGGCCTTATATGGAAAATTTTGTAGGACTGAATAGCAAAGAAGGATGTTTTGAAGGGCAAAATGGTCATTTGACCAGTAAATGAATTAAAAATTGGTATGAGTTATAATATATATACACGTGGAGATTTAAAAAAAGGGAGGAAAATATCCAGAGTTCTCTTCATCCTTCTTCCTTCTTCCTTCTTCCAGCCGTGCACTCCAAATTGGTTAAGGTGAGTTTCTTGCTAGCTGATTATTCATTGAATTTTAAGTTTGGTTTATGTTCCTTATATGATACTTAAGCTTAAGGAAAGCTTAAGTTGTCTTAAAACCAAAAGATTAAGGAGTTAGGAAGGATTAAAGATAAGAGGTTCATAAGTGAAATATTGGAAGAGAGTTATTAAGTAAAAATTTTACTTGTCATCAGTTAGATTAAGGAATATGAAGTGTTGAATTGAGATTAGAGCATGTTGAAAAAGTTATAGAATTCTTGATTTCAAGATAAAGGATGAGATTTTGAAGATAAGGGTATGTTATATGAATATAAATTGATTTGAGTATATGTAGTTGAGTTTAAGTGTATGAAAGGGATGAAGGAATGAAAGGTTTAGGTTGATATTGGTAAATTTCGGGTATAAAAAGTGATTTCTGGGCTATGAGTATCGGTATTGATTCATTCAGAACTGATACTTCAAAAGGTAAAAGAGTGATATTTAGAGTAGAGGTATCGATATTGGTAAAACATTGTCGATACCATAAGCCAAAAATTAGATAAGTTATTCAAGGGGTAACGATACCTAAAGGGGTAGTATCGATACATAGGGTATTGATACCAAAATGCAAGTATCGATACCATTTTGAAATAAGGATTCCATAATCGAAAATGGGTATTGATACCCAAGCTAGGTATCGATACCACAAGTAGGGAAGTATCGGTACCATAACTTGGGTACCGATACTACTCAAAGTAGAATATTGAATTAAGCCTTTCTTTTAGCTTAAGTTATTAAGGATCGAATTATAATACCTATGATTTTGATATACATATTAAATGTATGATTATGTAGATATCGAGCATAAGCTAGTTCTGGAACAATCGAAGAGTTAGAAACGGTCGAGAGAGATATAAAGTCATAGAATTTATTCGAATCAAGTGAGGCTAAGGTGAGTGCATACCATAATTATAATAGATGTTGTTTTATGGAAATAAGAGTTGTGATAAGTCTATTTCCTATATTTGATTTCATGATTCCATATTCATGTACATGCATATATTATGATTATAATAATACATGCATAACTTATACATGCTTTAATATGATATAATATGAAAAGATATGTGATGTATGCAAACATAAGAGAACAAATCTAAGCTATATGTTATAAGAAAAGTGATTATATGTGTACATGAGAAATATGAGATGTGGTTATATGAGAAATTATAGAAGAGATATGAAAATATAGAACGTATCAATATTTAAGCCCATGTTATGTGATATGAGAGCTGCAGGTATAATTGGCATGCCAAGAGTCGAGGGTTCTATGTGGTCCTTTGGGATATATATGTAATCCTTTGGAACATATATGCGGTTCTTCGTGACACATATTTGGTCCTTTGGAATATATATGTGATCCTTAAGGAGTGGTCTTTCGGGACATTTAAGTGGTCATTCGGGACAAATTCTATGTGCCCCTAGTGGGAATTTATATGAGTTGTGGTGACAACAGATGTGCACAACCTCAATATACTCAAGTACCTCAGGTTCTCAGTAATGTACATGGGCATACAAAAGATAAACTGAATTAAATACCTCATAAGATGATATGTATTATTTATGCATTCCATTATTATATATGTTATGGTTGAGTAAATATATAGAAATTGTAATTTCATGTTGGAAATATAGGATTTATGTTTCATGAATTCATTATTACATGTTTATATTATGCCTCACTAAGTCTGTGGCTTAGCGTGTGATTGTTTCACATGTAGGTACCAAAAAGCAAGAGGGTCAAATTATGAGTTACAAAGCCAGCATACTTCTACCAGCAGATCAGATCAAAAGTGTAACACCCCCAACCCGTATCCAACCCGGATACGAGTCCGAAGTGTCGCATTGACTTTTCAAACCTTTATTCGTATAAAATAGTGAGTAATTTTAAAAACTTTTATAACATTTAACTTATTCAAAACATTTTCAAAACTATTCAGAGCTTATTCAATATATTCTTTTGATTACATGCCAACTAGAACTTTATATAAAAAAAATATACATATTATTCACCTCTCTTCTGATGTGACATTCGATAAGGAGAACTGACCTGCCTTGTTCCTCTTTACTTCTCTTTTCGCTTTCCAAAC
Organism: Hibiscus syriacus; assembly: GCF_006381635.1. NCBI lineage: Eukaryota > Viridiplantae > Streptophyta > Magnoliopsida > Malvales > Malvaceae > Hibiscus > Hibiscus syriacus. Next base: position 1,939,931 of record NW_024062641.1, on the reverse strand, counting down.
CTACGTGTGAAACAATCACACGCTAAGTCGATGACTTAGTGAGGCATATAAAACATATAATATTTCATATAACATAAAGCATACATAAACATATACCATCATTATCATAATCTCTATCATTATCATTAAGAAACACATATAAGATCATATGGTTCATGTAACACATTTCAAACCACTTACTTTTGATAACCATTTATAAACCCATCGTATACATATCACATTCAGTATGTTTGTTTAATCTCTTTATTAGCCCATGTACACTAGTGAGAACTTAAGGTATGTGAGTACATTGAGGTTGTGCACACATATGTTGTCACCACAGCTCATATAAATGTCCCGAAGGACCTATCCAGAGGTCATAAAGATCATCGGTAACTATCCAGAGGTCATAAAGATCCTCGGCAACTGTCTATAGGTTCCGTAGAACCTAGGTAAACTGTCCATATGTTCCTTAGAACATAGGTATACTGTCCATATGTCTCGAAAGACATAGGTAATTCTGTCCATATGTTCCGTAGAACATAGGTATACCCTCGACTCTTGGCATGCCAACTATACCCCTAGCTCTCATATCACATAACATGGGCATTATCATTTTATAACATTTTATATCACTTGTTATTTCTCTTCTGTCACATGCCACATGTATGTGTAACCATATATCTCATATCATATCACATGTATCACAAGTGCATGTATTCACGCAGATCGTTTCATATGACTTATATCATTTCTCATTTGTTCATGTAACTTGCATGTCATATCATGTAACATATAACACATAATCATATAGGCTCACGGTTTTATCACCTATCATGTTATTTCACATATACACTTTTATATCGCATAAACTCATATATATATCATATCACCTATAATAACATATGACACATATACCCATAACTTCATATCACATACTTATATCAATTCACACTTAGTCACAGGGTCATTTCTCATAATATATATCACATCACATATGTTCATGGTTATATCCCATAGCATATAAAATAACATATAAACTTATATATTTATTCATGTGTATACTTTCATTTAGCCTATATATCAATTTCATACAACTTATATTACCTATGCATATAACCTTATGACTTATTATCAGTACTCAACTAATGTTCCTATATGGTTCCATCTTTATCATCTAACCTATGAGCTATTCTCATATTACCCTATATCAACCATACTTTGTTTATCTCACTTTTCATATCATTGATTTATCACATATATGTTACTTTTCACTTATCACATAGTTTACATCCTATGATCATAGAATCATATCAATAACACATATACTCATGCACACATATAAATCATAGCAAACACATACCTCTATGAATTCATGCATTTTACTATTGGAAATAGACTTATCATAAGTCTTATTTTCCATTTAACATCATATACTAAATAATGTGCACTCACCTTAGCTTTGCTTTGATTCGATTATAATCCTTCAATTGATTCAGAACAGGATCACGTTCTATATCTACATAATCATACATAGATCTATATTAGTATTATAACTAATATACTCTAATGGTTCACCCTTTAGATTAAGATAAATGTCAATTTCTTCTTTCAATAAGGGTATGCACCGATCCACTACTGATGCATCGGTGCATAAAATACATTCGATGTTGTATTATTATTGGGATGCATCGATGCATGCCTTATGCATCGATGCACTAATTGATTCAATGTTTCTATTTTAAAAGAGTGCATCGATGCACTACCTGTGAATCGATACACCTTCAAACAAATTTCTGGGTTTTATCATCGATGCATCGGTGCACAATGAATGTGCATCGATGCACATTGCCCAGAACTGACATTTTAGCACGAAAATCATCAACTCTTCCCTTAATTCTTCTATTTTAAGCCCCTCTTATGACATTAAACTCCACTACTATTACTTGAACCAACTTATATCCATGTGAATCATCTTTAACCTCAAAATCCTATCTTCCTTATGAGATTCAAGAATCATACCAAATTTTTTATATGTTCTAAATCCAATTCTATCACTCCAAATATCTTAATTTAACCATTGACAAGTCAAATTTAACTTCAATTTAAGAAATGAACTTTATTCCAAGATTTCATTTGTAAACTCTAAATCTTTAATCTCTCCTAACTCCACCATCCTTTGCTTTTAAGATGATTTAAGCTTTCCTTAAGCTTAGTTATCATCTAATAATCAAAACCCAACCTTAAAATCAACAATTCAATTATAAACAAAGAAACTTACCTTTGGCTCTTGGCTTCCACGTGAAGAAGAAGAAGAAAGGAGAAGAGAACTCTGGAGAATTCTCTCCCTTTCCACGTGCATTTATCCTTACCAATCCCATTTTTTAATTCATTTCTTGGTCAATTGACCCTTTTGACCTTTATTTCCTTTAATAATTACTAAATAACCTTCATCATATATATATCCAATAATCATTGAACTATTTCATTCTTATACTTTAGTCACCAAATTCTGAAACTTTACAATTTGGTCACTAACCTGGTATTGCGGATGTTACAAATCTCCCCTCCTTTATAAGAAAATTCCTCCTCGAATTTTCACTGGACATCTTGATAGAAACATATCTTCTAAAGTTCTCATATTGCTTCATTTAATTAATCTTTCTTGTCATCATCAGAAACTTACTTTTCAATCATTTAGCTTTTCAATTACCTTTTTCCTTTATATATATATATATATATTCATATCATGTCACTTATCATTTAAACAGCAACCAGTAACTTCAATCCATTTTCATTAATCAACAACCTAAATCCATCTCTATCCAAATTCGTTTTCCATCATCATTTAACCGAAACACAACCTTAAATCTTCTTTAAATATGATTTAACATACCCTTTTAAAGAATCTATTCACATACCCTTACACACTTTTCTTACTTCTATATCAAAATTATCATCTACATTCCATATAACCTTTATCGTATTTGATCCTTTAACTCAATCCCTTTCATTTCTTTATTCCATTCTTCCTTTATTTATTCCTTATACACATATCATATCTTTCCTTTCATGTTCACATACTCTTGTCTTATCACCTATATTCATCTCTTTATTTGTATTTTCTTCTTTAAATCCAATTTTTAAAACATATCAATGCTTATCTCTTTGCCTACATCATATCTGCATGATCAAAATACATAACCACATCCAGATTCATATCATATTTGATTAACTCCACTTTATCTTTCCTCCAATCTTATAACTCTAGCACCTTTACTCTGACAGCTAGATAATAACTTTTGTTCAATCTAGGGCACAAGCCCTATTATACCATTCATATACATCCTTTCCAATCTAAATTATCTCAAAATTCGCTTACTCAACTTATCAATTTCACCTCTATTCTCATACATCCTGAAATTTCTTTTGCTCAAACTCAACATTCTGACTTCCTGTGTCCTATAATCTGATCATCGATATACACATTCTCAAACTCTTCTTATCAATCCTCAGCTTTACTCAAATATACAAATTCTTACTTCCTTTTCCTTTACTATACCACATTACTATGATCCAAATATGCAACTGCATCCAGATCCATTTCAGATTTGGTTATCATATCCTGACAATATCTTATAATCTTATAATTCCAGTACATGTTTATCACATACTCTGGTTATCCAACTCTAATTCTTTCCATCTTAACTTCAAACCCTTATCATAAACATACTCTTGTTTATGCTCAATACTATCACTTCGTTTAAAACTCATAAGCTCTGACTTTATACATCTTACACTTGTCACTGATGCACTTATCCTTGAGTTCTTCTATAAGTACTCACCACGTCATTAGATCTTTTTAACATTCTTATGGTGACACTTGTTCACCATATTCTATCTTATCCACATAATAACAAACTTCTCAATTTAATTTCTCCACTATGGAGAAATGAACATCTTCTAGCATTATCTTCATAACATTTATCCAAATGTCTGTAACAACAGAGCCTTCCTCAAATTCACCCTTGATCTCGGGTGCTCATAACTCTTTTAACTATTTCGATACATTCATTCTATGAGTTAACGAAGTATACAATTGAAAACACATCGGAATATCATTCAACATCCTGAATCATTCTCTAATCTTATAGAGACATTCCCTGAGGTTTTCACTCTTCTCCCTGCCTGGCCAGGGCAGGTGAATGCTATTACCTTCAGGTTTACCGTCTTGTATTTCACTTTAGAAACTCTCATATCATTTCTTCTATCACATATCACGTGTGCATATGATCATCCAATTCATATCATATAACATGTCATTTGCATATGTTCACATATCACCTATCATATCATATAAATATATATATCTCATAAATCATTCTCAGTATTCACTTATCTTATATAACATAATATTTTAACTCTATTAACAAGACAGCACACTCCTTACCCTATCATATCAGATTTTTTTTTCACTTTGTGTTGCCATGTACACTTTTTAAAACACTTTTGATTTCGTTTTTAGCCTAGAATCGGCTAAACCGTAGCTCTGATACCATTAAATGTAACACCCCCAACCCGTATCCAACCCGGATACGAGTCCGAAGTGTCGCATTGACTTTTCAAACCTTTATTCGTATAAAATAGTGAGTAATTTTAAAAACTTTTATAACATTTAACTTTTTCAAAACTATTCAGAGCTTATTCAATATATTCTTTTGATTACATGCCAACTAGAACTTTATATAAAAAAAATATACATATTATTCACCTCTCTTCTGATGTGACATTCGGTAAGGAGAACTGACCTGCCTTGTTCCTCTTTACTTTTCTTTTCGCTTTCCAAACCTACGTGTGAAACAATCACACGCTAAGTCGATGACTTAGTGAGGCATATAAAATATATAATATTTCATATAACATAAAGCATACATAAACATATACCATCATTATCATAATCTCTATCATTATCATTAAGAAACACATATAACATCATATGGTTCATGTAACACATTTCAAACCACTTACTTTTGATAACTATTTATAAACCCATCGTATACATATCACATTCAGTATGTTTGTTTAATCTCTTTATTAGCCCATGTACACTAGTGAGAACTTAAGGTATGTGAGTACATTGAGGTTGTGCACACATATGCTGTCACCACAGCTCATATAAATGTCCCGAAGGACCTATCCAGAGGTCATAAAGATCCTCGGTAACTATCCAGAGGTCATAAAGATCCTCGGCAACTGTCTATAGGTTCCGTAGAACCTAGGTAAACTGTCCATATGTTCCTTAGAACATAGGTATACTGTCCATATGTCTCAAAAGACATAGGTAATTCTGTCCATATGTTCCGTAGAACATAGGTATACCCTCGACTCTTGGCATGCCAACTATACCCCTAGCTCTCATATCACATAACATGGGCATTATCATTTATAACATTTCATATCACTTGTTATTTCTCTTCTGTCACATACCATATGTATGTGTAACCATATATCTCATATCATATCACATGTATCACAAGTGCATGTATTCACGTAGATTGTTTCATATGACTTATATCATTTCTTATTTGTTCATGTAACTTGTATGTCATATCATGTAACATATAACACATAATCATATAGGCTCACGGTTTTATCACCTATCATGTTATTTCACATATACACTTTTATATTGCATAAACTCATATATATATATCATATCACCTATAATAACATATGACACATATACCCATAACTTCATATCACATACTTATATCAATTCACACTTAGTCACATGGGTCATTTCTCATAACATATATCACATCACATATGTTCATGGTTATATCCCATAGCATATAAAATAACATATAAACTTATATATTTATTCATGTGTATACTTTCATTTAGCCTATATATCAATTTCATACAACTTATATTACCTATGCATATAACATTATGACTTATTATCAAGTACTTCAACTAATGTTCCTATATGGTTCCATCTTTATCATCTAACCTATGAGCTATTCTTATATTACCCTATATCAACCATACGTTGTTTATCTCACTTTTCATATCATTCATTTATCACATATATGTCACTTTTCACTTATCACATAGTTTACATCCTATGATCATAGAATCATATCAATAACACATATACTCATGCACACATATAAATCATAACAAACACATACCTCTATGAATTCATGCATTTTACTATTGGAAATAGACTTATCATAAGTCTTATTTTCCATTTAACATCATATACTAAATAATGTGCACTCACCTTAGCTTTGCTTTGATTCGATTATAATCCTTCAATTGATTCAGAACAGGATCACGTTCTATATCTACATAATCATACATAGATCTATATTAGTATTATAACTAATATACTCTAATGGTTCACTCTTTAGATTAAGATAAATGTCAATTTCTTCTTTCAATAAGGGTATGCATCGATGCACTACTGATGCATCGGTGCATAAAATACATTCGATGTTGTATTATTATTGGGATGCATCGATGCATGCCTTATGCATCGATGCACTAATTGCATTCGATGTTTCTATTTTAAAAGAGTGCATCGATGAACTACATGTGCATCAATACACCTTTAAACAAATTTCTGGGTTTTATCATCGATGCATCGGTGCACAATGAATGTGCATCGATGCACATTGCCCAGAACTGACATTTTAGCACGAAAATCATCAACTCTTCCCTTAATTCTTCTATTTTAAGCCCCTCTTATGACATTAAACTCCACTACCATTACTTGAACTAACTTATATCCATGTAAATCATCTTTAACCTCAAAATCCTATCTTCCTTATGAGATTCAAGAATCATACCAAATTTTCTATATGTTCTAAATCCAATTCTATCACTCCAAATATCTTAATTTAACCATTGACAAGTCAAATTTAACTTCCAATTTAAGAAATGAACTTTATTCCAATATTTCATTTGTAAACTCTAAATCTTTAATCTCTCCTAACTCCATCATCCTTTGCTTTTAAGATGATTTAAGCTTTCCTTAAGCTTAGTTATCATCTAATAATCAAAACCCAACCTTAAAATCAACAATTCAATTATAAGAAAAGAAACTTACCTTTGGCTTTTGGCTTCCACGTGAAGAAGAAGAAGAAAGGAGAAGAGAACTCTGGAGAATTCTCTCCCTTTCCACGTGTATTTATCCTTACCAATCCCATTTTTTAATTCATTTCTTGGTCAATTGACCCTATTGCCCTTTATTTCATTTAATAATTACTAAATAACCTTCATCATATATATATCCAATAATCATTGAACTATTTCATTCTTATACTTTAGTCACCAAATTCTGAAACTTTACAATTTGGTCACTAACCCGGTATTGCGGATGTTACAAAAAGTAATTCACAAAGTATGTATTTTGTTATATTAAATGTGTTGGCATGTAGAAAAAATTGTGAATTACATATGCTTTGATCTATTTTATACTATTTTGGTCAAACTTATGTAACTAAACTAAATTTTGTTTTAATGAAAGCTTAGATTTTCATGATTTTGTAAAAGTCAAAGTTTTGAAAAGTCAAGGTAATACCTTGGATTCATATCATGGTCGGGTACAGATTGGATGTGTTACATTTAATGGTATCAGAGCTAAGGTTTAGCCGATTCTAGGCATAAACCGAAGTTTCTAAAGTCTTTAAAGGTATATATGCCAACAAAATAGTGAGAACTTCTGATCTTATAGGGTAACGAGTATGATGTTTTGCTAATAGAATTATATGGTTATGTCTTATTAGATGTCCAGACACGATAGCTCCCGAAGTGAAGCGGGAGATGATAGACCCGCTGAGAGAAGTAATTCACCTTCCCTGGTCAGGCAAGGTGAAGAATAGACACATTCTGGAGTGCCTGTAGGAGATAAAGATGTTTTTTTCAGAACGTTGGATGCTATCCTGGCACGTTTCCAACCTCCTACCTCCTCAACTCAAAGAATGAATGTTGCGAAGGAGTTGAAGGGATTAGGAGCTCCAGAATTTAAGGGTGAAACTGAGGAAGGTTCTGTTACTGCAAACCTTTGGCTCAATGATGTGAAGATAATGCTTGATGGGCTCCACTGTTCTGATGTGGAGAAGCTGGATGGAGTGGTCTCCTTTCTCCGATGGTAAGCGAGAATATGGTGGACAAATGTTAATCTGAGGATGACCAGTGATCAGGTGACCTGGTCCTTGTTTTTAGAGGAATTCAAGCACAAGTATATAGGAGATCAGTTTATTCGACAGATGAAGTAAGAGTTTATGAATCTGAAGCAATAGAATCACACAGTGTATGAATATGAGTATGAGTTCAACAATTTAAGTCGCTTTGCTGTTGAACTTATTCCAACAGAGAATGATGCTTGTGAATGGTTTGTAGAAGGCTGCGTCCTCGATTGAAAGAGATGTTGATTGTGTTAAATCTGTCCTCGTTCCAAGAATTAGTTAATCGTGTGAAGCTCTAGAAAGAGCTCAGAATGAAAGGTTTGTAGATCAAAGAGCCCAGACGTCTAAAACAACGGTGCTTCTTCGAGTTCTACACTATCAAAAAGGGGCAGAGATGTGGTTCTCAACCCCATGCAAGATCTAAGTCAGTTGCATCCTCTGCTAGAGGATCAAATCCGATAAGAGCCAGACAGACTCAATCTGTAGGATCTGAAACTGGGAGATCTAACCAGGGTCAATTCGGACAATGCAACATTGTGGAAAGAATCATCCTGGGGTATGTAGAATGATTTTTGGATCTTGTTTCAAATGTGAGGACACCAGATATTTTATCCGGGATTGTCCAATGATGGGTGGAGAATCTACACCGTCTGATAGATCTGCTTCGATGTCTCAGAGAGGAAGAAGTAGAGGAAGAAGTCAGCTTGAATCCTCTACTAAACAAGAGATACGCTCGACGGCTCGGGTTTATAAACTAAAGACTAATGACGATCGTGATGACCCAGAGATTATTGCAGGTATTTTTTAATTGCATGATAAGAGTGTTTTAGTATTGATTGATCCGGGTTCAACATATTCTTACTTTAGTAGTAAATTGGTGTGGGAATTGAAAATTCAGTTAGAAGCTACTAATAGTGATTAATATTGACAAATCCATTATGTCATAGTGCTCGGGTAAATAGAGTGTGTCGGGGGTGTCCCAGACGGATTCAGGGAATTGAATTCCCTGCTAATCTGATGGAATTACCCTTTGACGAATTCGAAGTGATACTTGAAATGGACTGGTTATATCGTTATCATGCTAATATTGATTGTAGACTGAAGAGGGTAACGTTGATCAGTTTAGAAGAATTGGAAGTTATAGTGTTTAGTGAAAGATGGAATCCATTGGCAAACGTAATATCAGTGATGTCAGCAAAGAAGTTATTGTTACAATGATGTCAAGGTTTCATTGTAATGTGTTGGATATTAGAACCAAGGAGAAAGGGATTGAAGAAATTCCTATAGTTAGAGAGTTCCGAGATGTCTTTTCTGCAGAGTTGCCAGGTTTACCTCCGGATAGAGAAGTGGAATTTCAGATTGAGTTAATTTCTGGAACAACGCCCATTACAATGGCACCAAACATAATGGCTCCAAAAGTATTGCTGGAGTTAAAGATTCAGTTACAGGAATTGTTGTATAAAGGATTTATTAGACCAAGTGTATCACCCTAGGGAGCTCTAGTGTTTTTTGTCAAGAAGAAAGATGGTTTAATGCGTCTCTGCATTGATTATAGGCAGCTCAACAAGGTGACTATCAAGAATAAGTATCCCCTCCCTAGAATTGACGATTTGTTTGTTTAGTTGAAGGGAGCTTCAATTTTCTCTAAGATTGATTTGTAGTCTGGATATCATCAATTGAAGATTCAAGAGAAAGATATTCTAAAAATGACTTTTATAGCGAGATATGGTCACTATGAGTTTATTGTTATGTCGTTTGGGGTTATAAATGCATATGCTACTGTTATGGACCTGATGAATATAATATTTCAACCCTATCTAAACCAGTTCATAGTGGTATTCATTGATGATATATTAGTGTATTCAAATTCAGAAGAAGAGAATAGTACACATCTGAAGATAATTTTGTAGATTTTACAAGATAAGAAGCTATATGCCAAATTATCTAAATGAAGTGACATTCCTTGGACATGTAATTTCTGCAGAAGGAATTCGGGTTGATCCCCAAAAGATAAAATCCATTCTAGAATGGGAAGTTCCAAAGAATGTGTTGGAAGTTTGAAGTTTTCTAAGACTAGCAGGTTATTATTGAAGGTTCGTTAAGAACTTTTCGATGATAGCTTTACCCTTAACTAGGTTGATGAGAAAAGATGTAAAATTTGCTTGGACTCTGGAATGCCAAGAAAGTTTTGAAACATTGAAGAAAATTTTGACAGAAGCTCCAGTATTAGTTCAACCTGAGTCTGGTAAGAACTATATGGTTTACAGTGACGTGTCCCATAACGGCTTCGATTTTTACTAATGCAAGAAGGCAAAGTAGTAGCCTATGCGTCTTGACAATTGAAACCACACGAAAAGAACTATCCAACGCATGACTTGGAGTTGGCTGCAGTAATACTCGCTCTTAAGATTTGACATCACTACTTATATGGTGAACGTTGTTACTTATACATAGATCATAAGAGCTTAAAGTATTGATGACCCAGAAAGAGTTGAATTTAAGGCAGAGAATATGGATTGAATTTCTAAAGGATTATGATGTGGTAATCGATTTCCATCCTGGAAAAGCAAATGCAGTAGCGGATGCTTTAAATCGAAAAAACATTTGCATCCTTACGAGCTCTGGATGCCATGTTGTCATTAGACAGAGAGGGTGCAATATGCGCAGAATTGAAGCTTAAACCAACATGGTTGGATCAAATTAAAGAATTGCAAACCAAAGATGAAAAGTTTTTAAAGAAGTTGCAATAAGTAAAGAATAAAGAGATGAAATATTATGATATCAAGTCTGATGGGAATCTATATTATCGAGAGAGATTGGTAATTCCAGATGATGATGAATTGAAGAATGATATGTTAACAAAAGCTCACTGTAGCCTATATTGACAATGCACCCTGGTGGAAACAAGATGTATATGGATTTCAAGAGTCGATATTAGTGGCCCAGAATGAAGAGGAATGTTACGAAATGCTTATCTAAGTGTTTAACTTTCCAGCAAGTCAAAGCTGAACATCAGGTTCTGTCAGGACTATTGCAACCAATGTCTATTTCTCAATGGAAATGGGAGAATGTGACGATGGATTTTATGGCAGGGTTTCCATTGACTTTGAACAAAAGAGATTCCATTTGGGTGATTGTGAATAGATTAACTATGTCAGCCCATTTCATTCATATACGCTGATTTCTCCATGGATAAGTATGTTGAACTCTACATCATGGAGATTATACGATTTCATGGTGTACCTGTTTCGATTATTTCTGATTGAGATCCTATATTTACATCGAGATTTTGGAAAACTTTACATGGAGCATTAGGAACTCGATTAAATTTTAGCACAGCATTTCATCCTCAAACCGATGGACAGTTGAGCGGACTATCAAAATTCTGGAAGATATGTTAAGAGCCTGTGTGATTGAGTTTAAAGGATCTTAAGAAAAATACTTACCACTTGCTGAATTTGCTTACAAAAATAGCTACCAGTCAAGTATCAAGATGGCTCCCTATGAGGCTTTATATGGGAAAAAGTGTCGTACACCCTGAATTGGTACGAGTTGAAAGATCGAGAAGTTCTTGGTCCTGAGTTGATTAAGGAGGTGGAAGAGAAAGTTCAAGTGATTCAGAACAATCTTAAAGCAATAGCTGATAGACAGAAATCATATGCTGATCTTAAGAGGAAAGATATTGAATTTCAAGTTAGAGATAAAGTGTTTCTAAAAGTATCTCCTTGGAAAAAGGTGCTAAGATTTGGACTAAAAGGAAAACTTAGTCCCCGGTTTATTGGACCCTATGAGATTGTTAGGAGAGTAGGACCAGTGGCATACCAATTGGCTTTGCCACCTGTAATGGAGAAGATTCATGATATTTTCCATATTTCAATACTTCGGAGATATAGATCTGATCCTTCTCATATTGTTTCACCATAAGAGATAGAAGTTCAGCCTGATCTGACTCATGAGGAAGAACATGTACATTTTGGCTCATGAGGTGAAACAGTTACGAAAAAAGACGATTCCATTGGTCAAGGTGTTATGGAGGAATCACAAGGTAGAGGAAGCAATGTGGGAATGTGAATAGGACATGAGGAATCAGTACCCCCATCTCTTTGTACAATGAAAATTCGAGGACAAATTTTCTGAAGAGGGAGATTTGTAACATCCCAAACATCGAGTTAGTGATCAAATTATAAAATCTCATAATTTATTGACTAAAGTAGATAAATTGAAAAGTTTAGTGCCTTATATGGAAACTTTTGTGTAGGACTAAATAGCAAAGAAGGATGTTTTGAATGGAAAAATGGTCATTTGACCAGTAAATGAATTAAAAATTGGTATAAGTTATAATATATATACACGTTGAGATTTGAAAAAGGGGAGGAAAATATCCAGAGTTCTCTTCATCCTTCGTTCTTCTTCCAATCGTGCACCCCAAATTGGTTAAGATGAGTTTCTTGCTAGCTGATTATTCATTGAATTTAAGTTTGATTTATGTTCCTTAGATGATACTTAAGCTTAAGGAAAGCTTAAGTTGTCTTAAAACCAAAAGATAAAGGAGTTAGGGATAATTAAAGATAAGAGGTTCATAAGTGAAATATTGGAAGAGAGTTATTAAGTAAAGTTTGATACTAAATTTGACTTGTCATCAGTTAGATTAAGGAATATGAAGTGTTAGAATTGAGATTAGAGCATGTTAGAAAAGTTGTAGAATTCTTGATTTCAAGATAAAGAATGAGATTTTGAAGATAAGGGTATGTTATATGAATATAAATTGATTTGTAGTTGAGATTAAGTGTATGAAATGGGGGAAGGAATGAAAGGTTTAGGTTGATATTGGTAAATTTCAGGTATAAAAAGTTATTTCTGGGCTATGAGTATCAGTATTGATTCATTCAGTACCAACACTTCAAAGGGTAAAAGAGTTATATTTAGAGTAGAGATATCGATACTGGTTGAACAATATTGATAATAAGCCAAAAATTAGAAAAGTTATTCAAGGGGTATCGATACCTAAAGAGGTAGTATCGATACATAGGGTACCGATACCATTTTGAAATAAGGATTACATAATCAAAAATGGGTATCGATACCCAAGCTCGGTATCGAGACCACAGCTAGGGAAGTATCAGTACCATACCTTGGGTACCGATACTACTAAAAGTGGAAAATTGAATTAAGCCTTTCTTTTAACTTAAGTTATTAAGGATCGAATTATAATACCTATGATTCTGATATACATATTAAATGTATGATTATGTAGATATCGAGCATAAGCAAGTTCTGGAACAATCGAAGAGTTAGAAACGGTTGAGAGATAGATAAAGTTATAGAATCGATTCGAATCAAGTAAGGCTAAGGTGAGTGCATACCATAGATGTTGTTTTATGGAAATAAGAGTTGTAATAAGTCTATTTCCTATATTTGATTTCATGATTCCATATTCATGTACATGCATATGTTATGATTATAATGAGTACATGCATAACTTATTCATGCTTTAATATGATATGATATGTGATGTATGCAAACATAAGAGAACAAATCTAAGCTATATGTTATAAGAAAAGTGATCGTATGTGTACATGTGAAATATGAGATGTGGTTATGAGAAATGATAGAAGAGATATGAAAATATGGAACGTATCAATATTTAAGCCCATGTTATGTGATATGAGAGCTGCAGGTATAATTGGCATGCCAAGAGTCGAGAGTTCTATGTGGTCCTTTGGGATATATATGTAATCCTTTGGAACATATATGTGGTTCTTCGGGACACATATTTGGTCCTTTGGAATATATATGTGATCCTTAAGGAGTGGTCATTCGGGACATATATATAGTCCTTCGGGATAAATTTTATGTACTCCTAGTGGGAATTTATACGAGCTATGATGACAATATATGTGCAAAACCTCAATGTACTCACGTACCTCAGGTTCTCAGTAATGTACATGGGCATACAAAAGATAAACCGAATTAAACACCTCATAAGATGATATGTATTATTTGTGTATTCCAAGATTATGTATGTTATGGTTGAGTAAATATATGGAAATTGTAATTTCATGTTGGAAATATAAGATTGCATGTTTCATGAATTCATTATTACATGTTTATATTATGCATCACTAAGTATGTGACTTAGCGTGTGATTGTTTCACACGTAAGTACCAAAAAGCATAAGGGTCAGAATTAGGAGTTGCAAAGCCAGCATACTTCTACTAGCAGATCAGATCAAATCAGAAGTAATTCGCAAAGTATGTATTTTGTTATATTAAACGTGTTGGAATGTAGACAAAATTGTGAATTACATATGCTCTGATCTATTTTGTATTATTTTGGTCAAACTTATGTAACTAAACTAGATTTTATTTTAATGAATGCTTAGATTTTCATGATTTTGTAAAAGTCAAAGTTTTGAAAAGTCAAGGTAACACATCGGATTCGTATCAGGGTCAGGTACGGATTGGTGTTACATGTTTAATTTATTTAATTATAGTTTGTAATTTATTGTTTAATCAATTTAACCCTTAAAATTATATTATAATAACCAAACCCTAACTTTTGTTCACCAACTTTTTAAATGGATCCGATTTAGTCTATTTTTATATTAATTTCAACTTAATATTTTATAATTATTTTGATTTGATCCATCATCCATGTGTGTTGTTTAATTTATTTAAATTTTAATTTGTAATTTTATGTTTATTCAATTTAGTCCTTAAAATAATTTAACCCATAATTATTTATATATTTTTTAATTTACTCTAAAATCATACATAATTACAAATTACAATTCGCCGTTTATGAAAGACGAAAAATAATTAACCCAAAAATGACCCTACTTGAACTCAATTTGACCTGAATTTTACTTGTAAATGATGTGACACGATCTGAATGAAATTTGACTGAAGTCCATCCGAACTTGAATTAACCTGATATTTAGTTGCTTCAGACCTGAACTGACATTGATTCGAACTAAAATTAACATGATTCGAACTTGAACAGAATCTGATGTCAAATCAACATGAAATTGATCCAAACTGATTTAACCCAAATCGACCTAATCCGAATCGAACTATCAAATTAACTTGACATAACCTATATTCGATTTAACTTGACCTAACAAGATCCGATTGAAACCTCAAACGATTACCTGATTTTAAATTCCATCCTTTAACGGGCGTGTATAGCGTTTATTCCATTTCTATAAATCCCCAGCAGGCCAACCAAGGAAAATCTACTCAAAACTCGTACTCCATTCCAAAACAGAGTTCACTCACCTACATATACGAGGTTGACAGCTTTACTGCCAATGGCCACCGTAACATCTCAAACTGAGCTTCAGCTCGTGGTGGACACTGTATCCCACACCACCAGCGCACACCACTCGCGCACACCCTCTACCCATCAAAATCGTTGCAGCAACGCCCCTACCACTGTTGCGTGGCGTATCAAGGAATCATTCACCAACGTCGTAAAATAATTCCACCAACGTCGTAAAATAATTCCGTGCTGGTTATTTTAGGATAAGCCTATCTTTGGGTGGCCAAGCTTTATTATGGAAAACGTTAATAGGACCAACCGATAATACAGCACTTTTCGACTTGCCCTCCATACGTTTCATCCCACACCTTTTACTCTCCTCTGGTGTTTTGCATTCTTTACCCTTGTTTTGTTCTCCGTTATTTACCTTTTGAGATGCTTATTTCACTTAAAGATTGTGAAGGAGGAGTTCTTGCACCATGTTGGTGTCAACTGCTATTCGCTCCGTCGATTTCTTGGCTTCTTTTGCTTCAATCGGCAACCTTCTTTTGCTTCAACAACCCGTACTCATATGTAGGGTTTCAAATCGCGGTCGCGGTCGCGTTTTTGGTTATTTCGGATTTACCGTGATTGCGGCCGTCGCAGACACTATTGCGGGACGCTATTACGCCGTCGCAGGTAACTCGGAAGGCGGCCAAACCGCTATATCGCAGCTAAAATCGCGATCGCGGACCGTTTTTTAAAACCCTACACATATGCATTTCTGTGGTGGGTTTTCGCGATTCCTATTGTGGTGCTGGATGTTAAAATCTATGGCCAATGGTTCAATAAAGGAAAAAACTTTTTGTGAGCTGTTGCAAATCCGACGAGTCATTTGTCTGTTATAGGGAACCTGGTCGGTGCACAAGCAGCAGCAAATATGGGTGGGAAAGAGAGTGCCATCTGCCTCTTTTCACTGGGGATAGTACACTATTTGGTGCTCTTCGTGACGCTATACCAGTGTTTATCAGGCACCGATGGCTCCCGACGCAGTTAAGGCCGGCATTTTTCTTGTACTTTGCTGCACCAAGCATGGCGAGCTTGGCTTGGCAATCTATTGTCGGTTCTTTCGATACCGCTTCAAAAATGCTCTTCTTTCTCTCTCTTCCTCTTCGTTTCACTAGTAATTGATTAAGATAAGCTAATTAAAATTACTCTGTTAGGATAATGACATACACGGTATCCCTTTTGTGAAGCCAAGTTTAATAGTACCATTGACACAGGTTTGCAGGCCAACACTGTTTAAGAGATCAATGAAAAGGTTCAATGTGGAATGGTGGGCTTATTCGTTTCCCTTGTCCGTGCTGGCTCTGGCTTCCATGCAATACGCAGAAGAAGTGAAAGGGAGCATTGCAAATCTCGTAATGCTGCTTCTCTCAGCATTTTCTTTCCTCGTCTCCCTTGGTTTAATCATCTTCGCTCTGCTCAGCAACATTTCGCTCGACGACGACAAGTGTTTAACCAGATGAAAGATGTTGTTTAAAACAAGTAAATAACTGTACATATATAGTAAATGCTTTCCGAGATCTTATTTGTTAATTAAATAGTATTAGTGCTGTACTCAATTGGTGAATTTCTTAGAAGATAAGTTCAAACCTTAGAATTTGTAAATAAACACCTCGTTTCTCAAATTGGAGGAAATCAATCATGAGAAGAAAATATGGACGAAACCAAAATCTGTATTTGAAAAAGTAGTGGGAAGACGTAACGATTTATGAGATATTTGGATAACCTAAAAATGTATGTGCCGAATTTGCTGACAAATTGTGAGAGTAACCATTTAATTTTTCTACTTATATCAAAATGAAACGACCCACCAACTTGTTCTTTGATGTTCGCCACTATATCTTTGGAATGTTGATTGATTGCAGCGAATGCCTCTTTTTCATGTTTTCAACATTGAAAGCGATTTTTTGTATCCGTACAAGAACAAGTACAGGGTACCGACAGCCTACCATGTCCATGCCAGTTTTGCACTATATGATAAGTGAAGTGCATTTGGTATCGCCTCTCTTTTCCTGCCCGCCTACTTATCAGATAAATTACACTCCCACAAATATATTTTCTACCGTCAATTGAAGGCGGAATGTCTCTCAAGAAGAAAATCGATCTTATTACATTATTGGAAAAAAGTAATATAATTAATATATACGTTATTTTTCAATGACAATTACCCATGTGATGATTATTTAAAACTTTATTGACAATTTTATCATTTATAAAATTTTAATAACTAAAAATTATTTTTACATAATGTAATAATTTTAATACATTTTCTCTTTAATATTTAGGGTTGTCATCAGATTATAAGCTAAAATGTTATGTAGAACTTGTTGTTCAATACTTTTTATTTTAAAAAGAAATATAATATAATTTTGAAATTGTACCAAAAGATTATTTGTATCAAGTTGATAAAAAAAATATCGTCACATTTGGTCAAGTTTGAATCTTATCACCGTCATTTTTATGGATAATCTGTAAATTTTTTATGTAAATCATAATAAAGTCTTAGAAATACCATAACCCTCGGATGAATAACCACCCTTGACCTAAACTTATCACAAGCAAGAAAAATTCTAATAAGAAATGAAGATTTATGATAAGGCAAACAACTGGTTTTCATGAAAGATGACAAGTGAAGGTGAATTTATATAATCAATCCGATTAGAGATTAAAGAGAAAATAATTTCAGTGATCGAAAATGCCTTATAATATACGATTTTAACCAATTTTTTTTGGATTTACGAAAATGATTAAAAAATTCGCAACGCGAACTCTAATTTCGCAACACATGTTCCAAAATCGCAATGCGAATATATAAATCGCAACGATAATAGATAAATTGCAATTCAATTTTCAAATTCGCAATGCTAATTACCGATATAGGTAAACAGTACAATCGCAATGCGATTTTCAAATTCGCAAGGTGATTTTCAAATTCGCAACGCTAATTACCGACATAGGTAAACAGTACTATCGCAATGCGATTTTCAAATTCGCAACGCTAATTACCGATATAGGTAAACAGTACTAAAATTCGCGTTGCGATTTACATATTCAGGTTGCATATTTGGAAACTTTGTTGTGAAATTAGAGTTCGCGTTGCGAATTTGTTGGTCATTTTCGTAAATCCAAAAAAATTTGGTTAAAATCGTATATTATAAGACATTTTCGGTCACTGAAGTTATTTTCTCAAGATTAAATTGATAGCGAAAATTGTAGTTCAAATGTTTAGATTAGGTTGTAAATAAAAATGAAAAGATGACAGAATTCTAGGTTTGTCTGTATATTTATGTCAAAATCAAAGTTTTTGGAGGTCAGGTCATAGATGCTGAATGGCTAACGTTCCAACTTGTCAAATCCATCAAACTTTAGGTATTCGGAAATTTCACAAACTGTACCAAAGAAATTAGTTGTATTGTCAATACTTTCTCCTAGCATTAGCAGCCGCGAAAATTGCTAAGATGATATTTCATTATCAAGGTTCCATCCCATTCGTTGAATCAAACCCAAAAAGGAAAAAAAATAATCTCATTCGTCCGTACAAAATAAAATAATTTATATTGTAAATTATTGAATTTATTTACAATTATTATGTAAAGTATAATATATTAATTTAATCAAATTTATTTATACTAACATCATTAAATTAATTTAATCAAATTTATTTATACTAACATCATTCGATTATTTTAATAAAAAGTTAACTAAAAAGTCTTTGTTGATAGTCTTTTCAGTATCATCGATAGCAATTGTTTGCTTCTTCACAACCGTTTTGGACAGGTGGGTTTGCAAGGAGTTTACCGTAAGTATGTCTTGACCGAACTAAATCAGTATATAAAGCTATTGGTTTAATGTTTAATGGCCTGAAATTGTTTGGGCTGACATGAGTCCGTAATCCGTTCCAAGGCAAACTCCATGTTTCTTAACCGATTTTGTCTATTATGTTTGCTTCTGTCTATCAGCTCATGGCGGCTCCTTTGATCATACAGTTTTCCCAAGAAAAAATAAGACTTTATTAATATGGATCTTCAACGTTTAAAGCGTACAGATGGAACAAATGAAAAGGAAGCTAAATAAAAATATGAAAGACTTAAATTGCATTTTACTAAACTGATCGTCAATTGTCACGAGTCACGACAACTTATGAAAACGCCTTCTTTCTCGCGTATTTTCTCAGCAATAGGTCAGCGGTATGTACCCATTTGCACTCGATGCAGCTTGCTTAGGTATATATTAGCTCCCCCCTATAGTTTTAATAAAATAAACAAATATCCTTATTCTCCTTATCAATGTCTACCCAACATGGAATTCAATATTCATCTATCAATATTTTTAATGTCACAAATTATCCTTCACTCTTTTTCTCGAATCTATACATAGCTCTATAATAGGCTTGTCATACACTCAACCAGATTTCAAGCGCAAATTCATCGAGTTCATGATCATGGCTTTGACTATCCGATCAATGGCCAGCCTCAGGTCCGAACCTCAGATTGTGCCTGTCAACTCACCTCAGGCCAGTAACTTTACCACCCCAGTTCAAATCAGCCTGTCAGCCGTATTTCCCAGGCGGATGAAGCATTCACTAAGCCCCATCTTAACCAAATTTCATGCAGGTTATTTTAGGATAAGCCTTTCTCTAGGTGGCCAGGCTTTGTTATGGAAGACTCTGATAGGACCAACCCATGACAAAAGCACTCTGAGGCATGTGGTCCACATGTTCCACCCCACTGATTTTCTCGTATTATGGTGTTTTGCTCTCTTTATCCTAAGTTTGCTTTCTCTTCTTTACATCTTGAGATGCTTCTTTTACTTTAAGATGGTCAAAGCAGAGTACTTGCACCATGTAGGGGTTAACTACCTTTTCGCGCCATGAATTTCATGGCTCCTTTTGCTTCAATCAGCTCCATTTGTCGCACCAAAGACAACCTCCTATCTCCTACTCTGGTGGTTCTTTGCGGTCCCTGTCGTTGTACTCGATGTGAAAATTTATGGCCAGTGGTTTACCAAAGGGAAGAAATTCCTGACAACAGTGGCAAATCCAACGAGC
The DNA here is from genome assembly GCF_006381635.1 of Hibiscus syriacus. Classification (NCBI taxonomy): domain Eukaryota; kingdom Viridiplantae; phylum Streptophyta; class Magnoliopsida; order Malvales; family Malvaceae; genus Hibiscus; species Hibiscus syriacus. The sequence continues at coordinate 1,919,405 of NW_024062641.1, read as the reverse complement.
CAGATTTCGGTTATTGGGAATCTGGTTGGAGCGCAAGCTGCAGCAAGTATGGGGTGGAAAGAAAGCGCCGTTTGCTTGTTTTCACTGGGTTTGGTGCATTATTTAGTGCTTTTGGTGACTCTATATATACCAGCGGTTTTCAGGCAGCGATAGGTTACCCGCAATGCTTAGGCCGGTTTTCTTCTTGTTCTTTGCTGCACCAAGCGTGGCAAGCTTGGCTTGGGAATCCATAACTGGTGCTTTTGATACAGCATCCAAGATGCTTTTCTTTCTCTCACTTTTCCTCTTCACCTCTCTGGTAATGTTTAACTGCAGAATACTGCATGTCAAGATACTTTCTTGCCGTAAGGTGCTAGCATTGTAGACTTAGATGGAACAAAAAACTGTATATTGTTTAAGTAAGGTAGCATTCATCCTTGCATCATCAGTGGTCCTTCCAGGACCCGCGGAATTAACCCTTAACTAATGTTTAATTATTTTAAATCTTGACCCTTTTTGTTCTCATTTGATCAGTACTCGGTCGCGTACTGGTATGGCCAATCAATTTCATCTACAACTAACGCATTAACTTTATTAGTATATTTATATATCGCCTTTTCAATTTCTGAACGTACTGAATTTTGTGATATTGAATAGGTTTTCCGGCCAGCTCTTTTCAAGAGGTAAATGAGGAGGTTCAATGTAGCATGGTGGGCTTACTCGTTTCCCTTGACCATACTGGCTCTAGCTTCAACGGAATATGCAGAAGAAGTAAAAGGAAGTATCGCACACATCCTTATGTCTCTTATTTTATCTCTCTCCGTTTTAGTCTCGCTTGGTCTGACGATATTCACTCTGCTCAACACTAGAATGTTATTACCGGACAACGATCCAATTTCTGGTCTCCACCATTTACCAACAGTTTCTCCATATTCTCAAAGCCCCAAATCCAAGAAGCAGCCGAAGTCACCAGCAACTAATAGATAGATAAATATATGTCTCCTACCAGTTTCTTAGGCTATACATTTTGCATTTTGGTTGTAGCTATCGTAAGCATGCACATCTGTAAGCATTCGTTTGTGTGTTCTATTTGGAAGACTAAAATATTATTCATCCAAAAATGGTAGCTTGGTCTACGTTAATCCTGAGCATTCTACACATTGAAATATGGAGAGAAAAAAACTGGGTTGATTCCATTCTGGTTTGGAAGCTTATGATTTGCTTACCTAAATAAGATTTTACGTAATCTGTACTGATATCTTCATATAATATTGCCATTGAAATTCAATATGTATGACTTTTAGATATTATATAGCTTTGGACGATATGAAATTGTTTAAATGATCAGACACGTTTATGTTGAAACCATATTTAGATTAATAAAATGCGTGGGCAGAAAATAACAAATGTAGCACAGCTTGCAAATTATATCATACCGTGAAGATGACTGGTAACTAAACCAGGGATCGTCCTTACGTTGGGCGGCATGAAATCTTATAGTAATGTTTTAAGAAAATCAAACCTTGTCTAGTTCCCAGGATTAGGTGCTCAACTTATGACTTTATGTTCTGAATATTGATATTATGTAAGGTAGCTTGTTTTATTATGTTGTTCTGTGCTTCAGACTGGAAGAGACACTTTAAAGTCAAAATTCTGCATCAAGTCCAGGCTCCAGCAGCAAGCTGAGATTTTTATTCTTTAGAAATATCCTGGTTGAGTGATAATATAGTAAATATTTCGTATGGCGGTCAGCCAGTAACTCTAATCTCCTTGCTATAAATGTAATATATACCCAGTTCTTATCTTCCGACAATAAACTGCATTTCCAATGGATAGTATTTTTCTTCCAAACTGCACTCTGGGTATGCAATATTTCAATTCGGATTGAAACTAGCAATTAGCTTGCTTACAGACACTAGCTTCCAATAATATTCTGCACTTGTTTATTTATTCTGAACTCTCCTTCAAACTTGGTTCCTTTTGCCGGTGAGCATGGTAATTTGGGGCACCCAACAGCCGATAAACACATCGTCATTGTCCGAGTGATCAGTTTGTTCGTAAATGCAACAGCTCACAGCTCGTGACACTCATGACGCAGCCAGCTGGAAGTCACGGCAAACACATGGAAACCACGTCCAAATTATTTTTGGTTCCCTTAACGCTAACATCATTTTCTATTTCTCTTATATATATATATAACTTCTGAATATGGTAACCTAATTTGTCTGCATAAAACCCTTAACTAATTCTGGACAATGGTAAACTTTATCCAATGCATCCTCCTATATTCGCTGACGGTTAAAGATGATTGAGGACCCAAACTCTGGCTTTTTTACCCCACTGACACCGTTTGTTTTTATTTTTACTTTTCTAACACCGTTCCACCAATATTTCCAAAACTAGCACCCTTTTGCTGAGTTGGCAAAGGCGCGTCCCCGGGGGCGCGCTTACCCGGTTTTTTCGCTGTTGGATGCCACGTGTGAAAGGCGCGTCCCCGGGGACGCGCCTTTGGCAACTCAGCAGACACGTATTTTGTTTATAATAAATAGTTTATTTTATTATTATTATAAATTAATAATATATTATGTAAAATGTTTCGATTATAATGTAAAAATTATCAAGTTTCGAGTATTTTTGATTTTGATTATCGATCTATTAATTTTATCAGTTAATTATTTAAATGTTTCAATCTAGTCATCTCATATCAATATTTAACGAAAATATTGATGCATAAGTTAATAAATTAGTATAATTACATATTAATCTTCAAGACTTACATATTTTATAAAATTAGTCTTATTGAAATTTAATTTAATAAATTTAATCCTCCAATCAGAACATGAAATGTGTCATCGTATACATTATTAAATATTATATTAAAAATATATTAAATATATTTATGTATTTAAAGTTAAAAAAATTATTTAGGTGTACATACATTGACAAATTATATAAATGCAATAACATTATTAGAAATAAAAAAACATTTAAAAACTTTAATTACATAAGAGTTAACGGTTATATGATACAGAGCTGGACATTTTTTTCTATTGTGCCCGATGTTTCTACAATGCCCACATCGTTTTTGTTCTGTTGACTTCTCCCGAATATCCATATCACAATGTATTCTAGTAGATTTGGACGACCTGAGTCCCTCAATAGCAATGGATCTGGGACAATTGTAGCCAAGTTTGAATCTCATTTGGGTCTCTTTCGTTTCTATGGGCGGAAACTCAAATTCATATACCTTGAAAACTTGTGAAAGTTGGTATACGGGATCAACATAATTTTGTAGTCCAAATGCGAATGTGAGCAAGCAGCAATGACAGAGAGCATGGATATTTGAGTGCTTGAAAGAAACCACAATCGCACCACCTCTCTTGCAGATTAACTCTGAAAGAGTTAGCTTCATCCCTTGCAGCGCGACGGCATTTCGTTACACGAAACAATTCACGGGTGCGAGAAAAATTTGTAACTAAATCCCATTTGATGTAGCCATTTTTTTTCTGTAAAGCGGCTACTAGTCTTGGGTGGTAAATATGTCGTTTTGCATCCAAGTAAGAGCTTGTCCACCGAATTTTGCAAAGAGTTGGACCCAAACGAAAATAAGTCGTTTGGACCAACGCCGTGACTGGTAAATGACGCGCCCCCTTTAAGGTGAATTATTGCTTCAGCCAAGTTTGTTGTCATATGACCATAGCGATACCCCCGTCATATGCATTTGTCCACATTTCTTTGCTGATGTCCATAATGTACTCGCACCCCTTCTTATTTTTGCCAAACAGCTCTTGTAGCATCGACTCAAACCTTTGAGGTAAGAGTTCGTAACCTAAGTCATTAGGAATATGTAATAGTTAATGAAGTATAAATAAGTAATAAGAAATGATAGAAAAATTGGGAAAAGTAACATACCCATCCGCACGACTAACTGACGTTCATCGTTCTTCTGTATTTTCCATAATAGTTTGCAGCAATATGACGGACACAATAACGATGTTGAACATGTGGAGGTCTATACATTGTACCCAAAGAGTCCATTGCTGCTTTTATCCCGGCTCCTCGGTCTGAAATAATGCATACTCGTTCCCTGGTGACAACATGTAAACGTAAATTTTTAAGGAAAAAAGCCAAGACTCAGTGTCTTCTCCTTGAACGAGGGCAAACGCAACAGGAAGAATATTGCGGTTTCCATCTGGACCACAGCCAATAATAAACTTGCTTGTATTTCCCATACAAGAAAGTACCATCAATTTGGACAATTGGTTTACATACTGACTGCATTAATACACTGAGGGTAAGTCCAAAAGACTCGGTAAAATTGGCAGCGATCGCGAACCATTCGATCATTCACGTAATGATGTTGAGTTTCGAACTCAATAATTGTCCCGGGATTAAGTCTTTGCACAACATGAAACCAACTGGGCAGCTCGTTGTAAGAGGAATCCCATTCGCCATGAAGTTTGCAAATGGCATTCTGTTTTGCCAACCACGCTTTTTTATATGGACAGTGTACCCATATTGGGACTGTATAGCAGAAATCAACACTGCAAACAGCTATATGAGAGCTTTGCTTCACAATGGGCATGATTGCTTGACAAATAATGTTGGAGTCCAAGTTGGGATGATCCTGGTTATACTGTTGCACAACATGTATGACCGTTGTATCTGGTTAGTTCCCATAAGTTGTTCTTCCTCTTCCTCTTTGATACACGGACCACCATTGGACATCCGTTGTGACGTTGGACGCAGTAGCAGACATATTTCTCCGTGTTAGATCGATCAACTCGGGACTGAACTGAGTTACGAATATTGTAACTCTTTATTGCCATCATTGCTTCCTCCTTCGATGCGAACTCCATTCCAATATGTAAATTACCGTCATTGACTGATGATTGAAGTCCATAGTTTCCAACATCAGGAAGATCTGGAAATTCAGGCTCATACATTGCATCATAATCAGCCTCATACATATGTGCAGGAAGTTCGGCTGGTGTTGTATTTATCGGAACGTCATCCTCGTCATCATCAGAATGTACGTTAAACTGTGGTGAGTCAGGTTCAACGAATAATCCGTTTCAGCACCATCTGCACCTGGCTCCCGAAGAGGTTCTTCTGGTGGAGATGAGGGTTCCTCCGATAATCCAATGTTGAGGTCAAATAAGTTCCCGCTTGCGTGTCCTCCCCCTTGAACTTGAGGCATTGATCATGTGGGATGTGAATAGCTGTCGTCTCGTTGGCATTTCCATATGTAAGTCGAAACATTGGCAGATGAATGTCTGCCCCTTGAAGTAGAAGAGATGTTGCCATATGGATTATTGAAGCCCGTGGGTTGAGATCATAAGCAGTTGCAGATGAATGCCTTCCTATTGAACTTGATGGCATGGTATGGCGTTGGATCCGCCATTAATGATGTGAAATCATTACAGATAAGTTGTCGGGCTATCAACTTGATCAGTTTGATATGCAATGCCAAAGTGAGGAATAGAGACCACGAGTTACACGAACCTCAAATAAAAGTGGCATACATTTCAATAAGAGATTGTGAACTCCCCATATGAGCATCAACCATCATAGAAACATCATCATCGTTTGAAAGCTGAAATGATGTATACGTGAGCGGAAAAAGTTCAGTAGGAAATCTGTATTGAAGTGAAGATAGTCTTCTCTGGCCTGCTACACGAATCTTTAACGAAATTTTTGTGATTAACTCCTCAATTGTGATGTTTCTCTTCAAGGTTAAGGGGATATAATGATCTGACTCAAAAACAACCCCCTCTTCAGCTTCCTTAATTTCTCCATCATACAAAACAACAGCAGAAAGACTCATTTTCAGAGAATTTGAGAATTTAGAGTTTGGGAATTTGAGAATTTGAAAGATTGTGAACTGAAGTTTGTTTTGAAAGTTTATAATACGTTGCATATAATAGTTTCTATAATCGGTTCACTATTCACGTGAAGGCGTTCCGGGGGCGCGCCTTCTATTATTTCGTCAGAGAATATTATCATTGCCCTATTATGTCATTCATGTCCCTCGGGGACACTAGATATATCAGTACCTATTATTTCACTATTCACGTGAAGGTGCGTTCCGGGGGCGCGCCTTCTATTATTTCGTCAGAGAATATTATCATTGCCCTATTATGTCATTCATGTCCTCGGGGACACTAGATATATCAGTACCTATTATTCACTATTCACGTGAAGGCGCGTTCCCGGGGGCGCCTTCCATTATTTCGTCAGAGAATATTATCATTGCCCTATTATGTCACTCATGTCCCTCGGGGACACTAGATATATCAGTACCTATTATTTCACTATTCACGTGAAGGCGCGTTCCCGGGGGCGCGCCTTCCATTATTTCGTCAGAATATTATCATTGCCCTATTATGTCACTCATGTCCCTCGGGGACACTAGATATATCAGTACCATTATTTCACTATTCACGTGAAGGCGCGTTCCAGGGGGCGCGCCTTCCATTATTTCGTTAGAGAATATTATCATTGCCCTATTATGTCATTCATGTCCCTCGGGGACACTAGATATATCAGTACCTATTATTTCACTATTCACGTGAAGGCGCGTTCCCGGGGGCGCGCCTTCCATTATTTCGTCAGAGAATATTATCATGCCCTATTATGTCACTCATGTCCTCGGGGAATAACTTAAATTTAACTTCTTTTGAATGTTCAACAAGTTAAGAATAACTTAAATTAAAACGTTATGTGAAGTTTGAATAAATTAGATAAAATGTTATTGATAAATTGAATAAATGTGAAGTGATAAGTTGATTGTGACATTGAAATTGTATGGAATGAGCATTGAAATGTGACATTGAATAAATTGCCAATTCACCCCCCTCTTGGTTGATTCCGTCGATCGATGAACTCAACATAAGTTTGATTTTAATGTATACGTTTTAATATATGTTAATGATAAAATCATATGTATGGAGTCCTTTAATTTCAATTTAAGTATTGTGAACTATAATTGGAATATAACTTTTAATTTCGAATACAATTGGAATATAAGTTGAAATTTAATGTTAAATTTCGAATACTATAATTTATATTTTAAATTTAAATTTGAATAATATTATTTTTATTTTTATTTTAAATTTCGAATAATATTTGTATTTTAAAAACATTTATCAAACATTTAATGTTAAATGTGAATAAAAAATAACATAAAAAAATATGTATGTAACACCATGAAACATTTAAATATAACCAAATTACTAAAATTCTGAAATTTAATTATTTAAATAACATTAAATATAACTGGATCACCGATGTCGTCGTCTCGAATGAGTTCCACATGGCGGTGGTTGCCTATTTCGTGGAGGATTTCTTCGTGGAACTTGTTCTTCAGTCTCCTCATCTTCACTATCATCATCAGCAACATTTTCTTCATTTGGTGCAGATGACGCTGAAGGGGCTGAAGGGCCTGTATAAAATAACGACCCTGGAGGAGTGCTAGTAACAATCCCACCGCTCCCCGGGAACTGTGGAAACTGTGGAAACATTGGCATCGATGTATGTGATCCAGATGAAGATTGAGGTGTCTGCGGAGAAGCACCACCAGCCAAATAAGATGCATATGAAGCATATGCTGGATCATTAAACATAGTCGTATATGCACCTCCATATGGTATAAAACCCTGCGGGCTAGGCATGTAACCTGGCGGGCTAGGCATGTAACCTGGCGGGCTAGGAATGTAACCTGCGGGCTCGGAATGTAACCCTGCGGAGATGGCATATAAACTGGTGGGCTTGGCATGAAGTGGAGGGCTGGGCATGTACCCCTGCGGCATCGACGAATAAGGATATTGTGGTGGGACTGATGCAGAACCGGTAGCGCTTCTCTCCGTCCACGCGTCGGGGGCGATGATATGAGACGGTTGACGTCTTTCTCGGCGCTAGGAATGTTAACCCTCGTGCTTCCGCCGAAAGTAGAAACGGCTTCCCATTTTCATTAACCAGTCATATAGTTATCCGTAACCATATGACCAGTTTCAGCGTAATATTGTCGAGGGGCCAACAGTGTATATCGGTTCTCCCAAAGAGCAATCCAATCTCTGTGTCTCACCACCCAGTTAACATCTTTCTTTCCCCGTCTATCTATGTTATGCACGTCGTCTAAATTTCTAGGAGCTCCAGGAATATATGCGTACAACCATACTGACGGAGCACGCGATCAATGGATACCACTCAATAATAGCATAACATATAAGAGGTATAACCGATATCCATACCTCTAATGACCCTCTAAGGTGGGGTGGGATGCAAGCTTTCACTTCATCGCTCGCATAAGGTATCCACTGAAACTGAAATATAATACAATTCAAATAAATAAAATTTCTAATTATATCTAACATTTTAAATTAAAATATTAATAATTAAACAAATTTAAAAACATACCAGACCCAGCTTTCGTATCAATAAGTAAACGAATTTCCTCTAAAACAGTAGGTATACTTTTATGGTCCTTTCTTTTCATCGACCACCTATGAAATATAATAACTAAATATCACCCTATTTAATTGAAAATATTTAAATCAAAATTTAGTTCGAAAATTACCGCAACAATAAGGGGAATACGTGGTTCATTCACGATCGGGCATAAGAAGGCATGCGGAACCACGCCCATGATTGTAGAAGCAGAAGACATCCACCGATAGCAGTTTTCTTATAATTGGTCGCCCGACACATTTCTCTAAAGAGAAATGCCAAAACTGCAGCACCCCCAACTATATCTTCCAGCTCATCAAAATCGATCAGATGCCGCAACCACATACAATGCACCTGGTTGCGAGATTTGTCGGGCATCATATTCCTCCAATTATTCGTAGAATATATGCCCGAGCACATGCCTTTGCTTGATCCTCTGAAGCATTTCATTTAAAACCTCAAAATTAGCTTTCAACCAAGATAAAGCTATTCTACCTCCATTAAACTCTGGCGGAGCAGCTCCAAGATAATCAATGCACATTGATTGCCAATCACCATCCGCCATACCACACATCATATTTCCGTCGACGGGAAGCCCCAGATGCATAGAGACATCCTCCAATGTAATTGTTGCCTCTCCACATGGAAGGTGAAAAGTGTGTGTCTCGGGCCTCCACCTCTCAATCAGTGCAGAAATTAGGACAGGTTCGTCCTTACGTTGGGCGGCATGAAATCTTATAGTAATGTTTTAAGAAAATCAAACCTTGTCTAGTTCCCAGGATTAGGTGCTCAACTTATGACTTTATGTTCTGAATATTGATATTATGTAAGGTAGCTTGTTTTATTATGTTGTTCTGTGCTTCAGACTGGAAGAGACACTTTAAAGTCAAAATTCTGCATCAAGTCCAGGCTCCAGCAGCAAGCTGAGATTTTTATTCTTAGAAAATATCCTGGTTGAGTGATAATATAGTAAATATTCGTATGGCGGTCAGCCAGTAACTAATCTCCTTTGCTATAAATGTAATATACCCAGTTTTATTCCGACAATAAACTGCATTCCAATGGATAGTATTTTTCTTCCAAACTGCACTCTGGGTATGCAATATTTCAATTCGGATTTGAAACTAGCATTTAGCTTGCTTACAGACACTAGCTTCCAATAATATTCTGCACTTGTTTATCTTATTCTGAACTCTCCTTCAAACTTGGTTCCTTTTGCCGGTGAGCATGGTAATTTGGGGCACCCACAGCCGAATAAACACATCGTCATTGTCGAGTGATCAGTTGTTCGTAAATGCAACAGCTCACAGCTCGTGACACTCATGACGCAGCCAGCTGGAAGTCACGGCAAACACATGGAAACCACGTCCAAATTATTTTTGGTTCCCTTAACGCTAACATCATTTCTATTTCTCTTATATATATATATATATATATATATATATATAACTTCTGAATATGGTAACCTAATTTGTCTGCATAAAACCCTTAACTAATTCTGGACAATGGTAAACTTTATCCAATGCATCCTCCTATATTCGCTGACGATTAAAGATGATTGAGGACCCAAACTCTTTAGTTGCCAAAGATGTTTGTTCCCCGTACTTTTATTAAAGTCATTCCTCCAGTACCTTGTATTCAGGTTAAATTGACTTGGTTTCTTTCCAGTTTCGTAGAAGATATCAACTAATCTCCTCCAGTAATTTTACACTCAATTATACTTTTAATGTTATAGTAGAAAATCAATTTGAGTCCATCCATTGTATCATCTATTAAAATGAGAAAGCATAGAAATATTAATTAATTTACGCCCCATTAATTCTCAGCATTTATTATTATTTTATGATTTAAGTGTAGATAACGCATTTGGTACAATTAATAATCTTATGAGTAATCTTGCTGCAACTAAATTCCCAATGAAACAACAATTATATTTTTTAATACAAGTGAATCAAACACCTTTATGATGAATAAAGTTGAAGTTGTGAATGAAGAAATAATATATTTGATTGAAAAAAGTTTATGTTTAATTCAATTTCTTATGACATGCAGTATCATATTCTTCATATTCAAGTAATTGTCTTATGACATGCATAACACGAACCAAATAGTCTTTGTTATAGAAGAGTCAGTTATTTCTTAAAGATACAGGTTCAAGTATTATAGATAGTAGAAAGTGTATGTCTTCAATGTCAAAAGATTAAATCAGAAAGTGTTCTTTGAACATATACAACCCTTATACTTAGTTACTCTCTCCTTCTCTTCTTTTTTTCTTTTTTAGAGTTTGTGTCGTTTTCTATATATTAGATCAATTTTTTTTTTGATTTTATTTAGTTAGTGATGGCACTGTTATTCGGGGGTGAAACTTTATAGGGACCAAGAGTATTATGGACCCTTGTCAACTTTTTATAATGTTTATTAATATTAAAAATATATATTTTTTAAAAAATAAATAAAATAAGTTTTATTGGTCCCTCAATTGAAAAAAATAAATATTATTATGTGATTATTGATCAGTTGATATTATTAGACTCATTTTTTTTACCCGCGCTTTAATAAATCCCTAATTATGCCCCTACCGGTGTTAATGTTAGTTGTCATCCGTCAATTTTTTTTCTTTTTGTTTCCTTTTTAATTTTTTACCCTTTTTTTATAGATTAAATATTTTTTTCTGATTTTATTTAGTTGGTGAGGGCACAAGTATTCAAGAGCAAAACTTTGTAGGGGTCAGGAGTATTCTGGACTTCTGTCAACTTCTTTTAATGTTTATTAATATTAAAAAAATTAACAAATAAATAAAATAAGGTTTATTGGCCTCTTAATTGAAAAAAAATTATTATTATTAATTGATCATTAAACGGTTGGTATTACTAGACTCATATTATTTTACCCCTACTTTAATAAATTCTTAATTCCGCTTCTGTCAGCGTCAATGTTGGTGACATCCACCGATTATTTTTTTTCTTTTTAAATTTTTTGTGTTGTTTTCTATAAATTAGATCAATTTTTTTATTTTGTTTAGCTGATGACATCATCAGTATTAAGAGGCGAAACTTTGGGCGTTTTTCCCAAAAAATCACCGGTGATCGGTATATTTACCGATCTAACACCGGTCAGACTGTATTTCCTGATCTAGCACCCTTTACAGTAAGACGTGCCCCCTGCAGCGCGCTATACGTTGATTTGGCGCCACGTGGGGTAAGACGCGCCCCCTGCGACGCGCCTTATGCTGACATGGATACACATGTGTATGGCACGGGGCAGGTTTGTAATTAAGGGTATAGCGCGGCGCAGGGGCCACGCCTTACCTGTGATTCTGACACGCGTCAGAAAGGCACGGCCCCTGCGGCATGCTATACCCTTAATTACCAAATTACCCCCGCCCGTTCACACCCACCACCCCCTATAAATACCCCATTCTCAATCACTTTCATCACACCAAATCTTGGTTGACCCCTCCAGCACAACATGTGTGAGGACCGTTGTCCGTTGTTACTTCCCATTTGTTGTTTTTCCTCTTCCTCTTCGATACACGAACCATCCAATTGTATCCGTTTTCGCGTCGGGCACAGTAGCATACATATTTTTCGGTCGTGGAGCGGTCGACTCTGGATTGAACAAAATTACGGATATTGTAATTTTTGATAGCCATCATCGCTTCTTCCTTGCTTGAAAACTCCATGCCTAAAGATAACTCACCATTATTTATTGATGAGTAATATCCATAGTCACTAAGATGAGGCATATCCGCAAATTCTGGCACGAACATTGCATCATAATCAGGTTCATACATGTGTGCTGGAGGGTCAGTTTGTGCCACATTTACTGGAACTTCATCTACATCATCATCACCATCGGAGTTGAATTGTGGTGATTCTGGGTGAATGAATAGTCTAGTTTCATCACCATCCGTATCAGGCTCACGAAGCGGTTCTTCTGGTGGAGATGATGGTTCCTCATGCTCTCCACATTTAGGTCGAAGAACCTACTACTTGCACGCCTTCCCCTTGAACTGGAAGGCATATCGACATTCAGATCAAAAAAGCTCGTTGTCGAATGCCTCCCCCTGGAGCTTGAAGTCATCGTGTCAAATGGAAACTGCACAGATGGTTGCATCGATGGCATCTCCATATTAAGGTCAAACGGATTTGCAGATGAATGTCTTCCCCTTGAACTGGATGCGATGTTGTCATACGGATTGTTCGTCGACCCACCTCAGTACATATCGTAAGGAGTTGCGGATGAATGTCTCCCCATTATGGCATTAAAATCATTACACATTACTGTCGTCGGGTTGTCAACTTGATCAACTTGTTCAACCAGCCCATAGTGGGAGCTTAATGATTGACCCCGAACGGTATGCACTTGAATAAAATTTGCATACATATAAATATCGACGTCTGAATAATTACTTTGAGCTTCAACCATCATTTCAACATCATCATTGTTCAAAAGTTCGAACGATGTATAAGTTAATGGCAACAATAATGTTGGAAATCTGTACTGCAACGACGACATTCTTCTACTACTTCCAACATGAATCTTCGTTATTAGCTCCTCAAGAGTTATGTTTCTCTTCAATGATATTTTAACACGCTCATTTGATATGAAAACAATGCCGGTTCATCTTCTCGAATTTCACCATCATAATAAACAATAGTTGAAAGTCGCGCCATTCTTTGAGTTTAACAGTGCAGCAATATTATATCTGCAAAAAAAAAACTGAAACAATGCTGATTTTATATTATTACCTGTACCGCAAAACTATTTTGACGTATATTCCGCTTTCTAATTTTACAAACACATAAATTAATTGACAACAATTAGTATAATATTTTTTCAAATATTCATAATAAACAATAAATATAATAAAAAAATTATCACAAAATTACCTTATAACGAAAAATCGCACGAACTCTGAATAAAATATGAGAAAATTGTCATAATTATTGACTCGTTGGCGGAAATGTTGTATTAATTTATAAGTTGAGTGGAAAGATGTGAGGAGATGTGAGAAAATACCCGGGGGAGAAGGATATTTATAGCCGAGAAAAGTTTTAACAATTATACAAGACGCGATACCTGCTCTGCGCTATATATAATTATAAAGGTCAGGCGCGGCCCCTGACCCGCGCTATATCCTACGTGGCATAAGGCGCGCCCCAGGGGCCGCGCTATACACACGTGTATCCATGTCAGCATAAGGCGCGTCGCAGGGGGCACGCCTTACCCCCACATGACGCCAAATCAGCGAATAGCGTGCTGCAGGAGGCGCACCTTACTGCAAAGGGTGTTAGATCGGAAAATATAGTCTGACCGGTGTTAGATCGATAAATATACCGGTCACTGGTGATTTTTTAGGAAAAACGCCGAAACTTTGTAGGGCAGGAGTACTCACGCCGCTGTAAACTTTTTTAATGTTTAATAATATTAAAAAATATTTTTTAAGAAATAAATAAGTTTTGTTGGCGCCTCAATTGAAAAATAAATAAATATTATTATATGATCATTGATCAATTAATATTATAAGACTCATATTTTCTTAACCCCACTTTAATAAATTTTTAATTTTGTCTCTGTTGGTGTTGATGCTAGTTGCCATCTGTTGATTTTTTTTCTTTTTATTCTTTAAATTTTTAATAAGAATAACTATATTTTTGTGATACGTTTTTCATTTCCTTTCTTATCGTCTGGTCGTTCTTTTATTTATATTTTCTAAGTGTGGGATTTGACGCCGCCAAGATTAACTAAGATAATACTTGTAATCTTGTTGATCTTCCCTACTATGGATCTTTGGATTGCATTTGGATGTGTGATTTTGCGTTCGTTGATAGTTTCTCACGACGCTCGATTCTGATTTGTAATTCTCGGTGCTTTTCAATAGCTTAATCTCATTTTGCGATTCGTTTATCGATGTAATCAGATTTGTCCATATTTTTTTATTTGAGTCTATTAAGTGAGTTTTTAATCTTTTCCATGTATGGTCCTTATATGGTCTAAAGTGGCTAGTTTTAAGGTTACAGAAAAATCCAAATTATGTATTTAGTTTACGATAATATTGTAAATATTTATTGTAATATCATATATTTTTACTTTTTTTTAATAATACTAGTGTTTTATTAAAAATTTTAATGGTTGCATAATAATTTTACAATTTTATTAAAATAATGAAAAATTGATGATCGAACACTGGATGTCATAAACACTCTTGTAACTAGTTTAAAGTCTACATCCAATCAATATTGTAACACTGTTTGATAATTTTAAACTTAAACTAAGTCTTCACACTAATCCCTAATTCCATAACATGAAATAATTTTCAAGGAAAAACACATTAAGATAATATTGAAAGAAAGAAACTTTGGTATTAATATTTTCTTTCTTGAACTCAATAATAATTAAAAGAAGTCTGATACAGTTGAATTAAATCAAAGATGTTATTTCTTATAAAGGTGTACGGTTTATACCCTTTTCCCTGCACGTGGAAGCTGATGTTTTCTCCATGTGTCAACACACCTTTTCGTCCTACTAGGATTCAAACTCTTAAAAATAAGATATAATTTTACTAGGATTTAAACTCCTAAAAATAATATAGAGTTCTACTATGATTTAAACTCCTAAAGATATGATAGAGTTCTACTATGATTTAAACTCCTAAAGATAGGATCCACAAGCACTATAAATAGCCATTGTAACTCACTATTGTAAGACACGATTTACAGACAAAATACAGAGGAAAATACAAAGTCAAAGCTATTGTAAACGATTCGAAAAGGAAATAAATGGTAGCATTTTTTTGATTCGTTCATTTCTCGCATGTGCACGTAATATTTTTGAGATTTGGTTCGAATAACCCAAAACGTGGGTTGTGCCGATGACAAAAAATGGGTGGGGTTTCGAAGTTTCGAACTTAGATCTACCCCGAGGCGTGTTTATTTTTTATCCCCCTAATGCGTAATATCAACGTTAATTGTCTTTCAAATTTGGCCCCAATCTTTATTTTTCTCTATATTAATCCTTTTATTTATTGTATAGATATTTTTATTTATTTATTATTTACATTATTGTCATTATATAAATATATATACGTATGTTCTTTTAAATGATTTTCAATTGATTTTTTACACTATATATTATTATTATCTATACATATATTTTTTATTTATTTATATTCATTTGGTTATTTTTTAATACTATATTTATTATTTTTATATATATATATATACTTTTTTTTAAAAATATTTTACTTATAAGCGTATTATTACTATATATATGTATATATATTGTAATTATCTTTATTTAGTTTTTTTTTACTTTATCATTATACATATATATGTATGTTTTAATAGTTTATTTATAAGCCAATTATCATTATATGTATATTTTATATTGGTTTATATATTTTTATTTTTGTTTTTGGTTTTTTTTTATATTATATTATATTTCATGTTACTATTATTATTGTTATGATTATTATTTTTCTATTTTACTCATATATATATATATATATATATATATATATATATATATATATATTTTAATATTTCATTTATTTTTATTTATTTTCCTTTTATTTTTTACTTGTTTTTATTCTTCATTTTTTCATTTATTCATTTTTTCCCTCTGACACATCTTATGACTTTTTAAGGGTATTTTCGTCAATTAATCAGAGGTAAGTAATTCATTATCAAATTTTACCTTTTAATTTAAAATTACAATTTTCTTAATTAAGACAACGGGAAATTACGTAGTACTGAAAGGGCGGTTAAAGGGTGCTAATCCTTCCTTGACCGTAACCGACTCCCGAGCCCGACATATTTCTGGTAAGACGCAGATCAGGTAAGAAATAGGGTATCCGATCAACCCATTTATTTTTAAATAAATGATCGGTGGTGACTCCCAATCCACATTTTTCAAGTCGAAGCTCAATCTCGGGGCCCAACCGAAAGACGGTTACGACAGCTACAGTAATTTCCAGTTGTCTTTTTAATGAAAAGGGTAAGTTTAAATTTCAAGGTAACATTTCGATCCTTATTACTTACTTTTGATTATATTTTCGAGTAAATAGTTGTACTGACCGTTGTTTAATGATTTCAGCCCTTAAGGATTTTTCATCCAAAGGCTCTATTCCTGAGCTCCGAACCCGTTTTAAGTGGGGGTGAAAGCGACGCCTTCGTGTGAATTTATTCATCGTATGAGCCTAGCAAGTAATCTTCGAGATTCATATACCTTATGCCTTCGTGTGAATTTATTCTCCGTATGGGCATAAGGGAATGTTTCCTATCGAGTTTAACTTAGTCCACACAAGCCTGTGATGGGTTTAGGACTAAGGGTCTGGTAAGCCCAAGGGGGCACCGGCAAGAAGAACTCGAGTACCTTTTTTAGAACCTAAACCCGGAGACTACAAGGAGTTAGGGCCCACCCCAAAACCTCATTTTAAACCCTAGGATGCCTAAATTATTTTCTACTTTACTTTTTGTTCAAAACATGTGAACTAGAAATTTATGCGGTTAGGACTTGTTCAAAATCAACTTGCGGGATAGAGATCATGTCCGGGTAGGAATAATAAGCATGTGGGGTAGGACTTTTATTTTCATGATTGCTTTGATTATTATCTTTACCTTACTAACTCTTTTCATTTTTTTTCCTCTCTTTTATTTTATTTCCATCATTTGCATCATTCAAAAGAGATGTTGATCCACCAAAAAAACGTGTTCGTTAACCATAAATAATCTGCATTAATGGACAAAGGTGTTGTAATACAGGATATTAAAAACCCTGAGGTACGACTATGGTCCGAGAAGACTCAGAAATAAAAAGGAGACAATCTTCAAGGAAGTTATGTGTCAGAGCTTGTTAGCTATGCCTCTATCAGCCTAAAATAGAACAATGTGCAAGAACTTCGAGACATTTGGGACAGTTGGAAGAATGATCGAAAACATAAGTTCAGTCAGCGGTATGGTGACATTGCACTTTTACTTCATGTTAAGACCGGTGAGCCCTTAATCAGAGCCTTGGTTCAATTCTGGAACCCGGAATACATTTGCTTCACTTTTAACTAAGAGGACATGATACCTACCATCGAGGAGTATACTACACTATTGCATTGTGAAAGCATTAAACTGGAGCGAGCCTACATCAAACACATCAAAAGTCAGCCTTTCAAGAACAGACTGGCCAAGATTACAGGGGTTGATGAAAAGTGGGTGACTGACCGACTCCGAAACAAAGGTAACGAGCAAGGAATTGAGTGGATCCATATAAGGAAACTAATGAATGACCACCCTGATGAATGGAAGACTATAGACCTTTTTTGCACTAGGTCTGTATGGCTTGATCATCTTTCCGAAGATTTTGGGATGCATTGACGCAGTCGTGGAGGAACTGATTGAGCAACTTCCGAAACGAGTCAACCCAGCACCAACCATCTTAGCCAAGACCTTTCGGTCTCTCAACCATTGCCGAAGAGCTGGCGGAGGTAGATTCATTGGATGTGTTCAGCTCCTTCAAGTCTGGATTCACAGCCACTTTTGGAAAACTAATGGGGTTGTTTACCGCCGATTTAGCACTACGTATTCACCTTTGAGAGAGTTCATCACCATGAAATGGCTTGAAGGCGCTTCGAAGGAAAAATGGATGAAGGTCTTCACACATCTTCAGGACCGGGATATTACTTGGAGAGCCCCCTGGTTGTTCCTCAGTGACGTTCTTTTCCGATTTGGGGATTTTGACACTATGACCTTACTTGGACTTTGGGGTGCAGTTGGGTATGCTCCGTTGTTGACACATAGACAGTATGGGGCACGTCAGTTTGTCCCAGCAACATAAAGATTATCTACATCAGAGTTTGTGTATCACGGTGACAGTTATAAGAAGAAGATCAAAGAGATAGCCGAGTCATGGAAGAAAGTATCCTGGATAGATGTTGTGGCTGCTAGAGATATGCTCACTCCGGATTATGTGGAATGACGAAGATTGAGAAAGAATGATAACATCCCGGTGCCAGACTGTGAGGACACAAGGACCATGAAGGAGCATCTCAGGCATGTCCCTTCTGAACTTGAGATAGCTAAGGCGGAGTTTGAAGTTGTGAAAAATGAGTTAAAACAGAAGGTCAGAGAACTTGAAGCCGAGCGCTATTAGTGGAAGCTAGATGCCGACTCTCAGAAAGATCGAGCAGATAAACTAAAAAGAGAGCAGAAAAGAGACCGTTTAGAGATCGAAGATTTGAGAAAGGGGTATCAAGATGCTGTCAATGATAACTCTAAGTTGAAAGTGCCCTCTGAGTACTGGAAAGATGAAGCCCATAGCCTGAAAAGAAAATTCGAGGGGCCTGATGAGAGAACTTGGAAGGAACAGATGAAGACTGCCTAGAGGCGCTTAGCAGACAGTCAGCATCAAAACCTATGCCTGAGAATCCAAATGGCTGGTCTGGAGAAACAACATGAGAGAGATGGTAAAACAATAGCTGAGTTAGAAGCTATTGTAGATGGATTCAAAAAGCAAGCGAACGAGCTTCAGATAATGCCCTTCGACGGGGGTTTGCAGTGGTGTTTCCGTTGGGAGCAAGCACAACAAAGGGTGAAGGCTAGAGACGCAGTCATCCGAGACTTCCTGGATCAAGTATAGAAGGCAGCTCCCATCTACATGGCCTGACAAGGGAAGCTGGAGTGGTTCGACAAGGCTTACAACCAGTGACAGATGAAAACAAAAGACTTGTCAACCTGCTGGAAGTTGTTCGGGGTCTAGAGGATTGTCCGAATGTACCTTTGATTGTTTTTATGTCTCTTACAAGATAAAACATTTTTTTCAAAATAAGGATTATTTATAATAATGGACATTTTTCTGGATCAATGCCTCGAACATTTCATGCATTTTTTTTTTCATTTTGCGTTGTGCATCTACATTTCATTTTTTTTCATAAACATTAAATTTCTTCATGGAGGATTCGATGAAGTGGTTTTAACCACATGACACCAAATGGAAGCAAGATTGTAACATCAAAAGAAAAAATTGAAAACAATACAGTGGGAGCCTGATCAGCTGATTGTAGGACAAAGCCTGCCAGGATGATCTAAGAAAAGAATCCCCATATCCTAAGAGCTACGATGTTGAAGATGTTAGCTATTACCACATAAGAAGCCCCAAACATTCCTCTGAAAACTGTAAGGCGCTTGCCGAAGAAGGGGGCATGTCATATACCATTTGCACTTAGAGGATTGTTTTATTTTAACACGTCTTTGATCTTTCATATTTGCTTAATCTTTTAAATGATTGAATTTATGATGCTTTCTAAGGTGGAGTAATTGAACAAATTTTAATCTTTAGTTCTTCGAATATTAAATGAATTAATGATTCTTTTAATTCTTCAAGAATTATAGATTTTTGACATATGGAAAGATTAGACCTTTCTTACTCTGTCTCAAACCCCAGAATAAAATACCTTGATTCTTTGCCTAAAACAACTCGTAGTCATTACCAAAAGATGAAATTTTGACATTACCTCCTTTTGAAATTCTTGAACAATTGGCTTTATCTTTTTGATACACTCATACATTTCTTTGAGTCAATAAAATCACACCACTGTCTTTTTTAGACTCAAAAATAACCTTTCTTACCATTAAAACCCAAGGCATTGAGTTCTTCATTTTAACATGAGTATTCTTCTAAAGAACCAACTTTGGGCATCTCGCGGGGAGCCTGAATATTGAGACATCTGGGAAAAAAGAAGAAGAATTCATTCGAAATAATTCTATCATACATTAATTACACTGTTTTCATGTGAATATAATTAATCTTGAAAATCTATCCCCCTGGGGATACCTCTTCTGTGAAGATTTACATGTATGAAATGATGAACGACTTTCTTTCTTTATCCCTTCACAACAGGAGAAAAAATATATCACTTGTGTCCCCTTTTGAGCCTGTAGTATTTTTCTTCTGATTCAACCCTAACCAAGGATCACCCTCCACACTGGGGGGGCAAGGTGGAAGAAATATGCTCACATGAGCGAATACATTGATTCAGATGAGATACCAAAAGGTGAACCAAATGCCAAGTGCGAAGATTCAATCAGAACAAAAAGGGCAAAAACAAAAAAGAAAAGAAGCAAAAAAGAAGAAAAAAAAGAAAGAACAAAAATCAAAAAGAAAAAGGGACAAAAAAGCACATGCAAAGATTCCTTAAAGACAAATGGTACATCAAGCTTCAAACTATGAGATTGATCAAGCACAATCATTCCCGAATCACTGAATCACTTCACTCGAAGATCATAGAGCATCAAGAGAGAGAAACATTTTGAGCAAGATTGAAGGCATTAGAATGAATTGATCCTTGGTTCAACACCCTGAAACACTTGTTTGGGCCTATTTATCCTTTTCTTTCATAACCATGAACCTTGGCCTATATTATGTGCCTTAAAAGTCCCTTCTAATCATACATGGATTTCTAAACAAAAGAGAATATCTTCATATTTCATCCCGCCCATCAGGATTAATCTTTGTTTGCAAAAAATAATGTAATTAATGCATGGTAGAGAAAAATAACAAAGGGGGGTTCAAGACGTAAATCCTGAATAACGTCTTGAAACCAAAAGAGGATTCGAGTTGAAAACCTGAAAAGGTGGCTCGAATATAAAAATTGTGCATTGAGGCGATCACACAAATTCCTTGATACGACATCACACAACCCGAGTGTGACCATGAAGGTTGGGAGTCAGAGAACACATCCAGTAGAGGAGCATGCAAGCTACCCCATCAAACCGTTGAGCATCAAATGCCAAACCTATGAGCATCACATGTCAAACCTTTGAGCATCAAATGCCAAACCTTCGACCAAGCATAATAACCTGAGATTTTTTTTATCCTTTCCTTACTTAAGCACTTCCCAAAAATAGCTTTGATCTTGACACTTGTCAAATAACTATAATTCATTAAAGGATTAACAATATAATTAATTCTTTGATATCCGATGAACTCTAGTTTATGATTCGTCTCAATTGTAAAACCGTGAAAGTGACAATATTTTCAAAACTTTGGATCAAACATTATTCAAAACTCTTTTAATTGATATTTTCATAACTTTGAAAATAAAAGAGAAAGAATTTTTTTTTCAAACAAGACAGTCTCTCTAGAGTGGATCTTGGTAAATGACTTGTGACTTTTAGACACAAAACTCATTCTCAGAATCAATGCTGAAGCAAGAAATGAGGAACATTTGGGGCATCTTTGAAGATTCAACATCAAATATTGGGGCATTTTTGGATATTGGGGCATCATTTAGAGATTCAACATCCTAATGCAAATTATCAGACCTTTTTCACGAGATAAAATATAACCAATTCATGTTACATGCATCTTATGCATATATTTTAGAGCATCATATTTATCATTTTCCACATACATAATTTTTTGCAGCTTTTAGAGTCAAGTTTCGACTTCAAGACGAAGGATACTCGATTCAAAAGCACCTTTAAAGATTTATGTTGGTTGCTTAACTCAGCAGCAAGAAGCTACACTTCGACCAACTCGACAAATTGAAAGTTTCTCTCGAACTCACAATTTGCTCGAGAGTAGATTTCAACTTCACAACGAAGGATATCTAGCTCGAAGCCAAACATCCACGATTTCAAATCCACGACGGAGGATATCGTGCCACTCAAGACAATACAAGTTCAACTTCACAACGAAGGGACGGCTGGTTGTCAACAACAATTTTCCAATTTCGGAGCCAATTTCAACTTCACAGCGAAGGATATTGGACTCCAGACAACGCAAGTTCAACTTCACGACGAAGGGACCGCTGGTTGTCAATAAACAATTTCCCAATTTCAGATCCAATTTCAACTTCACAGCGAAGGATATTGGACTCCAGACAACACAAGTTCAACTTACGACGAAGGGACCGCTGGTTGTCAATAAACAACTTTCTAATTTCAGTGCCAATTTCAACTTCACAGCGAAGGATATTGGACTCCAGACAACGCAAGTTCAACTTCACAACGAAGGGACCGCTGGTTTTCAACAAACAACTTCTCAATTTCAGAGCCAATTTCAACTTCACAACAAAGGATATTGGACTCCAGACAACGCAAGTTCAACTTCACGACGAAGGGACCGCTGGTTGTCAATAAACAACTTCCCAATTTCAGAGCCAATTTCAACTTCACAGCGAAGGATATTGGACTCCCGACAACGCAAGTTCAACTTCACAACGAAGGGACCGCTGGTTGTCAACAAACAACTTCTCAATTTCAGAGCCAATTTCAACTTCACAACGAAGGATATTGGACTCCAGACAACGCAAGTTCAACTTCACGACGAAGGGACCACTGGTTGTCAACAAACAACTTCTCAATTTCAGAGCCAATTTCAACTTCACAACGAAGGATATTGGACTCCAGACAACGCAAGTTCAACTTCACGACGAAGGGACCGTTGGTTGTCAACAAACAACTTCTCAATTTCAGAGCCAATTTCAACTTCACAATGAAGGATATTGGACTCCAAACAACGCAAGTTCAACTTCACGACGAAGGGACCGCTGGTTGTCAATAAACAACTTCCCAATTTCAGAGCCAATTTCAACTTCTCAGCGAAGGATCTTGAACCCAATGCAACACAAGCTCAACTTCACGACGAAAAGGCGGCTGATTGTCAACAAAATTTCATTCAGAGTCAATTTCAACTTCACAGCGAAGGATATTGGACTCGAGACAACACAACTTCATGACGGAGGATATTGGACTCAGAACAATGCTACTTACTTGGATTTCAACTTCATGTCGAAGGATATCCAATTTCAGGCTCAACTTCACGACGAAGGGGCCACCCGCGGTTTCAACTTCATGACGAAGGGAATCGTGCACCCAAGCATCATCCATCTTTAGATTGGATTTCAACTTCACGACGAAGGATATCCAGCTCAAAGAAGGAGTATCTGTCAACAAAGACCTTCGAGTTCGACTACGCTCAGCTCCAAGGCACATCATTTACAGCATAACTCAAGGCTAGAAGGGTTATATGCCATCAAAATTGTCGAGTTCGATTCCATTCAGCTCAATGACACATCAATCGCACTACTCTCCGGTTGCAGTCGAGATTTTCAAGTCGAGAAGAGGAACTGGGTTAACCGTGCTTTAGTGACAAGCAACTATTTTCAAGCAAAAGTTATCTGTCAATGAAGATTTCTGAGTTCGACGATCCAAGGTCTTTAAACCGAGAAGAAGACCGAAGGGCAACGAGAAGCCATGTGCTGATTCAAATTCCGAACTACGGCTTCAATTTCATATCATTTCAAGATGAACTCGGCTTCACGACGGAGGAGTCATCCGTAACTCAATTCGACAGGGAGTTATTGAAACATCAGAGTCAATTTTTAACTCCACCGAACGAAAAGTGTGTCTTTTAATCTTTGTCCTATCCCCGTTACACGACTATGGGCAAAGAGGGGCAGCTGTCAACACACCTTTTCGTCCTACTAGGATTCAAACTCCTAAAAATAGGATAGAATTTTGCTAGGATTTAAACTCCTAAAAATATGATAGAGTTCTACTATGATTTAAACTCCTAAAGATAGGATCCACAAGCACTATAAATAGCCATTGTAACTCACTATTGTCAGACACGATTTACAGAAAAAATACAGAGGAAAATACGGAAAATACAAAGTCAAAGCTATTATAAACGATTCGAAAAGGAAATAAAAGGTAGCATTTTTTTTTGATTCGTTCATTTCTCGCATGTGCACGTTATTTTTTTGAGATTTGGTTCGAATAACCCAAAACGTGGGTTGTGCCGATGACAAAAAATGGGTGGGGTTTCGAAGTTTCGAACCTAGATCTACCCCGAGGCGTGTTCATTTTTTATCCCCCTAATGCGTAATATCAACGTTAATTGTCTTTCAAATTTGGCCCCAATCTTTATTTTTCTTTATATTAGTCCTTTTATTTATTGTATAGATATTTTTATTTATTTATTATTTACATTATTGTATTATATAAATATATATACATATGTTTTTTAAAATGATTTTCAATTGATTTTTTACACTATATATTATTATTATCTATACATATATTTTTTATTTATTTATATTCATTTAGTTATTTTTTAATACTATATTTATTATTTTATATATATATACTTTTTTTAAAAATATTTACTTATAAGCGTATTATTACTATATATATGTATATATTGTAATTATCTTTATTTAGTTTTTTTTTTTACTTTATCATTATACATATATATGTATGTTTTAAATAGTTTATTTATAAGCCAATTATCATTATATGTATACTTTTATATTTGGTTTATATATTTATTTATTTTTGATTTTGATTTTTTTATATTATATTATATTTTCATATTACTATTATTATTGTTATGATTATTATTTTTCTATTTTACTCATTTATTTATTTATTTATTTTTCCTTTTAATTTTTTTACTTATTTTTATTCTTCATTTTTTCATTTATTCATTTTTTCCCTCTGACACATCTTATGATTTTTTAAGGGTATTTTCGTCAATTAATCAGAGGTAAGTAATTCGTTATCAAATTTTACCTTTTAATTTAAAATTACAAGTTTCTTAATTAAGACAACGGGAAATTACGTAGTACCGAAAGGGCGGTTCAAGGGTGCTAATCCTTCCTTGACCGTAACCGACTCCCGAGCCCGACATATTTCTGGTAAGACACAGATCAGGTAAGAAATAGGGTATCCGATCAACCCATTTATTTTTAAATAAATGATCGGTGGCGACTCCCAATCCACATTTTTCAAGTCGAAGCCCAATCTCAGGGCCCAACCGAAATACGGTTGCAACACCCTGTTTAAATATCTCCACCATCTTTGTATGAAAGTGAGAGCATACAGAAATAGATGTCCCTTGTTCCCATATGTAATGGGGTAAGGGGGATGTAAGATAGTAGGTTGTCCCTAACATCAGATTGAGAGCAGTTTCCGTAGAAGACCTCCGAATTATGAAATGCCCTCCGTGGGACTCGATCCCACGACCTCAAGGTTAAGGAATAGTAAAATCATGGGTTCCTATCAATTATTTTTCTAATATTAATTACTATTGAAAAAATATTTTTAAAAAATAAATAATTTTTTATCAAGCTCTGCTCAATTAAAAATTATATTTTTAAAAAATAAAAAACATTTTAATTTCTTTTATAAATTTCTAATTTAGTCCCCGAGTAAAATCAATTTTATTTATTATTAAGTCGAAGCTAAAGATCGAAAGAGATGAGGATGGCAAGGAGATTGAAAGAGAGACTGATCGCCCACACAATTTCTCAATTATAATTACATTACCAATATTTCAGCTCTGCTCTTTCCTTGCTATTTATTTATTTTGGGGTTTAGGGTTCTAATAATGTTTATTAGGTAAACTACATATTTAGTACTTAAACATCGGTTTTAGTTTGTCTTAATACTTAATCTTTCAATTTTTTTAAAATTATACTTAAAGTTTAGTTTTTATTATATTTTAGTATCCAACTGTTAAAAATTTAACACGTTTAGTACCTAAACTGTCAATTTTGGTCCGTTTTAATACCTAAATTTCAATCTTTCCATAAGTTAATGTTAAATTTTGAACGAGTACAAAAATTAAACAAAAACTGATCTTTAAGTATGATTTTGAAAAAAAATTAAAAGATTATATACTAAAACAGACTAAAAGTAATAGTCTAGATACTACACACATAATTTACCCTAATTTTTTTAGATGAAATATATTTATATTTTAAAAATAAAAAATATTATATATATATATATATATATATATATATATATATATATATATATATATATATAAAGGAAGCAGACTACAATCTAAGCATCGCTTCCCTTCTAGCATCTGTCATTAGGAATGGAATCAGTTCCTCTGGTGGGTTCGTTAGTATGATTATATCGGTCTATTGCGTCTTAGCATATTTTTTATATTGATAGATGTTTATATTCATTTGATTGTAATAAAAATTAGTTATTAATGTGTTTATATATTTATTATTATATTAACATTGATTATATTTAATTTTATCGTTAATATTAATATTTATTTTTTAAATGATATAATTAATTTTTTAACTATGTTTATATAATATTATTTTTATTATTGAATTATTATTTTTTACAATTCAATAATTAAAAAAATATTAATATAATTAATAATTATTATGTGACATTAATCTATCAAAACTGTGATGGCTTTGTATAAAATAAGATTGACAATAATGAATGAGTGCAATTTAAAAATTTCACGCCAGAGAATTCGATAATAATTTATTGGTTAGAGGTTTACTTTCTACTCATTACGTTTTAATTCAATATTTAATATAAAAAAAATTATATAGTAAGCCAAAAATCTCACCATGATGAGGGAGGGTGTGGTCCTCTTTGCTGGAAATGCAAAAATAGGGGACACAACCTGTCAATAATATTCCTTTAAAATCGAGATTCAAATTCAAATTATATTAATAAAATTTCATCCCATTTCACTTCTCCGAACTCTTTTATTTTTTAAATTTAATGATATCTTTGAATACAACGTTTTTACTCGAATGTAATCTATTAAAACTATAATAATTAATCTGAGATCCGTCGGTAAGGCGGACTGTCACAACCCAACTTTTGAAATTGAATTAATTAATGGAAATTTTAGGGATCAATTTGCGAGAACTAAAAATGTTTGGCTGGTTCACGGATTTCCTGAAAGTTCAGGGATCAAGCCCTAGATTTTCCCATCACAGTTCTGCAGAGAAAATTAAAAAAAAGGAGAAAGGGGGATGGTAAGGATTGAACCCTTATTTCCGAATTCGAACCCGAAGGCCTCCAAATTGACCGTTAAACCCGAATGTGCATATGTAAATTATGTACTTATTATAGTGCATCAATTTTATCTGAAGGGTCAATGACTAATTAATGTCATCGAATATTTAAGGTACTCGTGGATCTCATGATCGTTCGCTTGCTCAACCTAGTTCCTCCCGATCTGCTCGTCTGCGAGAGCCCCTGTGAATACTCGTATAGTTTTGTAACCCTGTTAAATATTCATTTTTGATTATTATTCCGATTATAACCTTGTTCTATAATAACTTAGGTTCTCGTTCAGTCGAAGATCCTAGTGAAGTCAGTGCTCGATAGATCTCCCAGACTGATACTTTTTGCGAGGTGGGTTCCTCGTGTGTCATATACCTATTTTAAATATATGTTTGAAAAATCATGTGCACATGATTGTTTTATCTGATTTGCAATGTGACTATCTGTTTGACTTGATTTCGTATGATTTATCTGATTTAAAGACTTGTTTCTAATTAACTAAAGTTTAAGCCTGATTGTATGGTTTATTTTCTCTGGTTGCTGTTTTTACTAATAAATAAATATGTCTGAACTCTGATTTCCTGCTACCACTGATTACTGTATGAAAACTATTTTTTCCAGGGTACTTTGGGATCTGGTATGAAGTCTCTGCAGGTTCAACTCGGTCAAATTGGTTATTTCTTATATAGGTTCAGATCGATCGAGTTGGTAATTCCTTATGGACCTAAGGCGACTCTTGGGTGGGTTTATGAGCCTAATGGGCCTAGTGGTAAGACATTTTGGATCCTGAGGTACTTCTTTAGGGTGACACCTCTGCTATGTGCATTGGGTAAGTCCTTATGGGCCTGAGGGCACTCCTTTCAAGTGGGCACCTATGCTTCAGTTATGGTAAGACCTTATGGACCCAAGGTGCTCCATTTGATTGGAACCTATGCCCTTCGGGCCTAGGGTAAGTTCTTATGGATACAGTTATGAGGAACTACATATGGTGTTCGGTTAGAGGGTGATTATGTATTTTTAAGCTAAAAACACTATTGACGTTTTCACAATTTGGAACTGAACTGATTTTGGAAACTTTACTAACGTTTCATAACTTTCTTGATGAACTGGTTTTGAAATCTAAATTGTATGTTTTATTTCTGCACTGTTGGAACACACTGAGTTATATAGCTCATTTCCTCAAACTTTTCTCTTTTAGATATTTTAGATAGGCGACCTGTACCTGGCACTTGGAGGATTGACACATTCGTACAATGATATTTTGTTGTAATGTTTTTATCTTCCGATTTGCTTTTATTTTAGGTGACATGTGCCTATATTTTGAAAATGATGGAATGCTTTTATTATATTTAGTTTTTACGACTTTAATTATTTGGAATTGAATTTTAATAATATCAACAATATTTGTAAAGATATTTCTCCGTAATATGGTTTTTCATTATTGATAAATGTTTTGGAAAATATTATCATAATCCGCTATATCTGGTTATAACGTATTGGACGTCTGGGTCTAGGGGTTACAAATTTTGGTATCAGAGATTTCGATTTTTAAAACCTCGTACTGTGAATGGTCCAAACTAAAAATACAATTTTAAGATATTTTGAAAAATAAGTCACAAATGCCATGTCACTAAGTTTTAACGAGTTTAACTATGTATGAACTATAAGTGCCAAAACTAATCCTAGGTTTAATCTTACTGTAGTGAACCTCGAGACCCATCAAGATGAGTGCTATACGTGGTCGTCGACCTGGTCGAGGGCGAGGTCAAGCGACTAGGTTTACGAATCCTATAAATGAGATGCATATAGATCCCTCACCTCTGGTAGATAATTCTACTTCTGTAACCCCGATGGATCTGCCTCCCATCCCTAGTATAGGTTTGACTACTCCAAATAGAGGAGCGATCATTTCTGAGACTGAACCTACTAGATGAGAATTTCGATAGAAAGTTTCTCTAGTTAATTCATGGACGTCAGAGCTACAGGGGTTGTACAGAGGTTGAGGATTGACTCTGTGATACTGAGTGGCGCATGAACCAGTAATAATTAGAATCGCAACGGTGTTATTTGGGAGTTGTCTCTATGTTAGACGGGAATGCCCACACCTGGTTGGAGTTTGTTGTAAGTAGCGTTCTGACCAATTACTTGGCATGGGATTTCTTCAATGAGCGTTTTAGGAGCTATTTTCTAGAAGAGCATTATCTCACGCAGAGGCGAAAACAATTCGAGGATCTGGTTCAGAATGATATGACTGTTTCTGAATATGAGATAGAGTTTTTGAAGTTGCTGAAGTATAGTTCCAGTTTGGTATCTACCGAGAGGGATATGTGCCGAAAGTTTTCTTAGGGGCTCAGATACGAGCTGCGTCGTCAGGTGGTTACTCACCAGGATGAAGTGTTCGATGTTGTAGTAGAGAGAGCAAAAGACGTTGAAGAAGTTGAATCTTCTGCACCTGATAGAGATAGGGTAGATCGAGACCGATCTAGAATACTTTCAGATCAGTCTAAGCCTTTTTTAACCCATGATAAGAGGACTCGTACTGTTGTCCATCAGAGGAGTCATTCTAGTTCGAGGCTTACGTCACCTCCACCTCCGTTAGTTAGTCAAGGCGATTATTCAGGTTTCACTCCGATACCGAGTTACGAGCAATGTGAAAATCAATACGAGGGAGAGTGTCATAAGAAGATGGGTACATGTTATCGCTGTGGATATAGTGAGCACTTTCTGAGAAATTATCAGCATCTGGCTTCTTTCGATCGGACCCCCGCTCAGACTCCTGTATGTTCTCAGGCTTCTATTCAAACTCTATCTAGGAGCCACAGTCAGGGTAAGACTTCTGGATCTTTTTCTAGGGTCGACAGTAGAGCTCGATCACAGAGTAGATGACCAACTGCTTCTGAGGCTCGACAGCTTGCCTTTGTCTACGGTATTCAACGTTCTGGTGATCGAGATAAGCCAGGGACTTTTGTAGGTATATTTATTGCTATTTCTGTTTCTTATAACGCCCTTTCAATATACGGGTTTCGTATCTTGAGACCCCTCAGACTTTTGATTTAAGGCACCGAGGCCCTTGTTTCAACTATGAGTCTAAGAAGTTTTTCCATTATCGTCAATAGAATGATTATCCTTTGTCCTTTGAAAGAACTATTAGAGATCTAGGTTTTTTTTTTGTGTGACTCTGGTGAACTTCGAGGACAAAATTTTTTTAAGGGGAGGAGAATTATCACACCCTAATTTTTGAAATTGAATTAATTAATGGGAATTTTAGGGACCAATTTATGAGAATTGGAAATGTTTGGATGGTTCACGTATTTCTTAGAAATTCAAGGATCAAGCCTAGATTTTCCTATCACGGTTCTGTAGAGAAAATAAAAAAGGGAGATAAGGGGCTGGCCAGGCTTGAATCCGTGACCTAGGGTACGACCGACCATGCCCCTACCAACCGACCTAAGCCACTATTTGAGTTTAAAGTAATATATATATATATATATACCAATTGCTTTATTTTTGGGTTTTCATACCCATAACCAAAACCCCATTTCCCCTATGAAAACACCCTAATTCCCCCTAAGTTTTAACCGTAACTGTTGTACCCATTTCTCGATTCATTCGCTCTGGTCACCGATTATGTGCCCTGCTGAAATCATCAAAATCAACATCCTCTGGCAAACCTAACCCAATTGTTAGCGATACAAATCGACCACCATTTGGCATGAATCGATAGCAAGTTGCCTGTGATCACATCGCATCGGTTTTACTTCGATTTCGATCACCTCGCTCGTCAGCTCACTTCACCACCTCGACTACCAGACTCCTCAGCCTCGTACGACCAAAACCCGACTAGTGTGGCTCTTCACCTTCATTGTTTTCATCGTCCACCGGGGGTAAGATTCGAGTCATATTTATTTTAATATTTTACTGAGTTATGGTTGATTGTATTTGTTGTATTACTTTTGGTTGAGTGTGATGATGCATCCCGAGTGTTCGATCGTCCAAAACTTCCTTTTCGCAGTTGCCACGTGCCTCCAAGCACTGACGCATGTATGTGGGGCTCATCCATAACTCTGTAAACCTTCTCGAACCGGTCTGGGTCAACTCAGACCGAATCGAGTCAACCTAAATTGATCTGAGTCAACTTGAACCGATCTGACCCGTTGACTTAACCCGACCCGTTGAATTTGATCTGACCGTTGACTTTGACGAGAGTTGACCATTGACTTTGATCGTTGACTGTTGACTTTGACCCAAAAAGCTAAAATTTTTAAAAAGTCATATTTTATGTTTTTCGTCATCCTGAGATCGAATCCGAAGTATGTTTTTCCAAATTCGAACCCGAAAAAATCCTCCATATTGACCGTTAAACCTGAATGTAAATATGTAAATTAAGATTGTATTTCAGTGCATCAATTTTATCTAAAGATTCAAGGACTAATTAATGTTATCGAATATTTAAGGTACTCGTGGATCTCGTGATCGTTCACCTACTCGACTCGGTTCCTCCCGATCCGCTCGTCTGCGAGAGCCTGTGAATACTTGTATAGTTTTGTAACCCTTTTAAATATTCAGTTTAGATTATTATTTCGGTTATAACTCTGTTCTGTAATAACTTAGGTTCTAGTTAAATCGAATAGCCTAGTGAAGCCGGTGTTTGATAGATCTCTCAGACCGATACTTTTTGCGAGGTGTGTTCTTTGTGTGCCATGTACCTATTTTAAATATATGTTTAAAAAATAATGTGCATATGACTATTTTATCAGATTTGCAATGTGACTATCTGTTTGACTTGATTTTGTACGATTTACCTGATTTAAAGACTGATTTTTTATTTACTAAAGTTTAGTCCTGATTGTCTTATTCAAGTTCTCTGGTTATTATTTTTATTGATAAATAAATATGTTTGAACTCTGATTTCCTGCTACCATTGGTTACTCTGGGATCTGGTATGAAGTCAATGTAACACTTCTAATTCGTATCTGAGGTGCTCTAGGATCTGGTATGAAGTCTCTGCATGTTCAACTCGGTGAATATGTTTAGACTGATCGAGTTGGTAATTCCTTATCAACCTAAGGCGACTCTTGGGTGGGCTCCTAGGACTAATAGTCCTAATTGTAAGACCTTTTGGACCCTAAGGTGGCACATTTGCTATGTGCATTGGGTAAGTCCTTATGGGTCTGAGAGCACTCCCCTCAAGTGGGCACCTATTCTTCGACTAGGGTAAGACCTTATGGACCCAAGTTGCTCCCTTAGGTTAACACCTACGCTCTACGAGCCTAGGGTAAGTCATTATGGATGCATTTCTTGTAACACCCCCAACCCGTACCCGACCCGGATATGAATTAGAACTGTCACATTAACTTTTCAAAACCTTTACTCTTACAAAAATCATGAAAAATTTGAACTTTCATTAAAATAAAGTGAACTAATTTACATAAGTATAATCAAAATATTACAAAATCGATCAGAGCATATGTGATTTAAAGTTGATTACATTCCAACATAATTAATACAACAAAATGACGTACTATTTGAATCACTTCTGCTCTTCTATAAAAGGTATGCTAGCTTGTTGGATCCTAACTCTGATTTTCCTACTTCTTGGTACCTACGTGTGAAACACTCACACGCTAAGTCGCAGACTTAGTGAGGCATATAATACAATAATGCATTATCTACATCATGAACATGCAATTCAATCATTTTGGCATGCAATCACAACCATCCTATAACTACTCAATCATAACATATATGATTATTCGTTAACAAATAATAATATGTCATCTTATAAGAAAGTAATTTTTTTTATATATTTTATATGCCCATGTACATTACCGAGAACTTAAGGTATGTCAGTGCATTGAGGTTGTGCACAAATAATGTCACAGCAACTTGTATAAGTTTGCACTGACTGCCATATAAAATTATCCCGAATGACCTCATATATATCATGAAGGACCACATATATCTCCCGAAGGACCAAATATAATTGTCCCTAAAGACCACATATATGTTCCAAAGGACCAAATATATATCCCGAAGGACCTCATATATGTTCCAAATGATCACATAAATGTCCCGAAAGACCACATATAACCCTCGACTTTTGGCATGCCAATTATACTTGCATGTCTCATCTTATATAACATGGTCTTGAACATTTATATATTTCATATGTTCATATGGTTAACTAATTCTCCATATATACTTGTACTCATATACTTATATCATTTCTCATGTAATCACATATGTGTTTTCTCGTAACGTATATCATATGTGCATATAATCACTTATCTCATATCATATAGCTTATGTTTTGTTCTCTTATATTCACATGGATCACATAACATCTATCATAACATATACACATATGTCAATTATACATGTACTCCTAATGATCATAACTATGGAACCATGAAATCAAACAGAAGAAATAGACTTATCACAAGTCTTGTTTCCATAAAATAACATCTATACTATGGTATGCACTCACCTTAGCCTCACTTAGTCCAATCAACTCCTATGACTTTTATCTCTTTCTTGATCGTTCCTAATTCTTCGATCATTCCGACACTTACTTATGTTCAATATCTACACAAATTTACATTTGTTATGGATATTAGTATTCTAATCCTTATGAATCGATCAACAATAACCTAAACTAAAAGAAATACTTAATTTAAATTTCCACTTTAAGTAGTATCGGTACCCAAGGTATGGTACTGATACTTCCTTTGCTGTGGTATCGATATTGTGCTTTGGTATCGATACTCTTTCTCGATTCTGGAATTCCATTTCAAGAACGATATCGATATTTTCCTAAGGGTATCGGTACCATGGGTATCGATACTACCCCTATCGATACTTCTTGAATAACTTATCATAATTTGGCTTATGGTATCGATACTTATTCATATAGTATCGATACCCTCACCCCAAATATAACCCTTCTCTCTTTGAAGTATAGATACTGTATGAACAATACCGATACCCCTTGCCCAGAATTCATCATTTTAACTCGAAAATTCACCTGAATCCACCTAAACCTTTCATTTTGAACTCCTTTCATGCCATTTAACTTAACTACACTTATACAAATCACCTTATATCCATATAACACATTATTATCTTCAATATCTCATCATAAATTTTGAAACCAATAATCTGACTAAATTTCCAACATATTCTAATTTCATTTCTAACACTTTATACTTCTTATTCTAACCAATGAAAAGTCAAATTTAATCTTCAACTTCACTTACTAATCATTTTCAACAATTTCACTTGAACACCTCTTATATTAAATCATTTTTAACTCTCTCATCTTTTGGTTTTAATAAATCTTATGCTTTCCTTAAGCTTAAGTATTACATAAAGAACATAAACCAAGCTTAATTTAAATAAAAAATAAATGGATATGAAACTCATCTTGATAATATGGGGTTCACAGTTGAAGGAAGAAGAAAGATGAAGAATTCTCTGGAAATCTTTGATTTTTCCTCCCTCAAGCTCCACGTGGTTATAATATAACCATAACCATATTTTTAATTATTTCATTTGACAAATGACCATTTTCCCTTCCATTCCTCCTTTTCTATTCAATCCTACATAAAAATATTACACTTAAGTCCTTGAACTCTTTAATTTATCTAATTTAGTCACTAAACTCTAAAATTTTTATAATTCAGTCACTAACCCAGTGTTTGGGATGTTACATTTCTGGGGAAATTCATATGGTGTTCAGTTAGAGGGCGATTCTATATTTTAAGCTAAAAATACTACTGATATTGTCACAATTTATAACTCAACTGATTTTGGAAACTTTATTGACGTTTCATAACTTTCTTGATGAAATGGTTTTGAAATCTAAATTGTATGTTTTATTTATGCACTGTTGGAACACATTGAGCTCCCTAGCTCATTCCCCCAAACTTTTCTCTTTCAGATATTTTGGATAGGCGACCCGTACCTGACACTTGGAGGATCGAAACATTCATACAATGATATTTTGTTGTAATGTTTTTTATCTTCCAATTTGCCTTTATTTTGGGTGACATATGTCTATATTTTTAAAATGTTGGAATGTTTTATTACATTCAATTTTTAGAACTTTAATTATCTAGAATTGAATTTTAATGTTATCAACAATATTTTTAAAGATATTTATTCTTAATATGGTTTTACATTATTGATAAATCTTTTGAAAAATTTTATCATAATCCGCTATACCTGGTTGTAATGTATAAGTCGGGTCTATGGGGTTACACAGAAAATTGATGTCTTTATAGATAATATATTGAAGATCCACAGGGTTGAAAATAAGTGGAGAGTTAGAATCTCTTGAGGTTTTATTGGTAGTATCTATTGAGGTTTTATTGGCCATATGATCTGCAACTTGGTTGGCTTCCCTTACGATCAGGTTGAATTCAACATACCACACATTCCTGGATAGGAGGACGATTTGGCATACTTGGTTGAATAAACTATTTAGTGATGGTGGTATAAGGAGTTATATGACTTCAGCATTTTCTGATTGTACTATAACTCTCTCAAAGACTTGTTGCAAGCTAAGTTAAGTCTTTCGGCTACTGTCCAAAGTTTGGCTTCTAAAATGATTCAATGTCCAAAATAATTTATTGAACACGATAATGAATTAACCACGATAGGTTTTTACAAGGCCACTTGCTGCATTAGAGGCCTTTGTCACGATGTTATACTGCTGCTAGTAAGCTCGTGTGGCCTTAGACGCGTTCTTAGTCGAATTAACAACTAAGTAACCCAAATGCCTAAGCATTTATTGTTTAAAGCAAAGCAGAAACAAATAAAACAAAGGGAAAACAACGAGATGGATGCTCAAAGTAAAGAGAAGAGAGAATGAGATAATGTTAACTTGCATTCCTCAAAGTGACGATGACAAATGAATTGGAGAGAGCCTCATTTTATAGCTGGAGTCCCATACATCCAACAATTACAATTGAATTACATCAATGGTTCAGAAGAAATCCTACTCTATCTAATACTCTATTTTCTATCCTTTTTAAATGGATAATTACAAGAGATAATTGTGGGATTTATCAATAAGATAAATAAGGAATTATCATGTCTTATCTTTTTATCCAAATAAGTGGTCCAACTTTCTGGGTCTTCTGGAAACTCTTCTAGATCTTTTGGAAGACCCAAAATGTGAAAAAGAGAGCTTTAGGTAGCCTTGATCACATTTTATTCGATCTTGGGCTTGTGGCCTATAACATTCTCCCCCATTAGATCTAGTGACATCCTCATCGCGCGACTAGAATGAAATTGGTCAATCTCTTTTTTGAATTACCACAAGGCCTCAACAAGTTCCCAACTCCCCTCACTCACGGGAAGTCTCTTCCATTGAACAAGGTATTCATGTCTTGGGATGCATACCATTTGTCTAATGAATCTCTCTACGTGGATGGCTTCAACTTCTTTCTCGTATGAGACCTTCACTCTAACTGGTGATCGGTGTGATTTACCTTGATCTAGGTCATCCTCATCCTAATGAAATGACTTCAACAAACTCACATTGAAAACAGAATCAGATCGGATGGTCTATGGTAACTACAACTTGTAGGACATGGTGCCCACTCGTTTCATAACATTGAAGGGACTCTCGTATCTTCGCACAAACCCCTTGTTATTCGGGTTACGCAAGATCCCAATCAACTTAGCAATGACTAGATTGTAAACTTCAAAATTCATGTCCTGACGCTTTTTATCAACCCACATCTTAGTTTGCTTCCTCGCCTTATGCAAACAAGCGCGGGTTAAGTCGTGGTTCTCATGTTACTCCTTGAAAAATTGGCATGCTACTAGATTTAGCCCTCGGTACCCAGTCACAACCGCATTTGGTGTGAACAGTTGCTGCTTGGTCACAATCTTAAATGGACTTTGATTAGTTACCTCAATTCTCTTCAAATTGTAAGAAAACTGAGTTACATCTAGCAACTTCAGCCAATCACGTTGCATGACACTTACATAGTGCCTCAAGTAGATCTCAACGAGTGTATTCACTCACTTAGTTTGCTCATTAGTCTACGGATAGACACTCGTCGAGAAGTTTAAGTCTGATACCATCAACCTGAACAACTCTATCCAAAACCTCCCATTAAACCTTGTGTGCCTATCACTAATGATCATCTTCAGAACACCCCAGTACTTCACCACGTACTTAAGGAAAAGACGAGTCGCTTCTCGGTTGGACACACTTTAGACACTGGAATAAACGTCTCATACTTGGAAAATCGCTCAGCAATGACCATGATGTTCGAACATCCCTCTGACATGGGTAAAACGACTATAAAATCTATAGAAACAATTTTCTATGATCTCTCCGGGATCAACAATGGCTGCAACAACCCACATAGTATTTTCTGTTCAATCTTGTCTTGTTGGCAAACAATGTAAGTCTTCACATAGGCTTCAACATCATCATCAATATGCGGTCAATAATAGTGCTCTTCTATCAAGGCCAAGGCCTAATGAATCCACGGATGTCTCACCCACTTGGAATCGTGGCATTCCCTTATGAGCTCTTTCTGCAATCCCATAAATTGCGGCACATAGAGTCAGTGTCCCTAGGAATACATGATCTCCCCCTCAAGTTAAATCCTCCAAGTTTTGCCTCATTGGTAAGTTTCTTCAATGATTTTCCCCAAGATCATGTGACAAGTCCTCTTTGACATGATCTAGCATTGGTCCTTCCAACAAGCTCGCCATCCTGCTAACGTACCTTCGACTTAAGGCATCAATAACAAAATTTATTTTCCCTTATTTGCACTTCAAGAAAACATCAAAATCGGCAAGAAACTCTTACCAACAAGCCTGCTATGGTGATAACTTCTTATGTGTGAGGAAGTAACTATTGGCAAAATTATCTGTGTACACAATGAACTTTGACCCAAACACATAATGTCACAATGTGCGTAAATAATGCATAACCGCAATCAACTCATTCTCATGCACCATGTATCTCTGCTCAGTATCTTTAAGCTTTTGGCTCTCAAAAGAAATCGTATGTCCCTCTTGTATTAGGAGCCCACCAATCGCCACATCAGATGCATCGGTGTAAATCTCAAAGGGCTTGGTATAATCTAACAGCACCAAGACCGACTCGTTCACCATTGCGAGCTTGAGTTTTTTAAAGGCTTTTTGACACTCTGGTCCCCAATCTTATGCCTTGGCCTTTTTCAACAACACGATCAATGTTGCAA
Organism: Hibiscus syriacus; assembly: GCF_006381635.1. NCBI lineage: Eukaryota > Viridiplantae > Streptophyta > Magnoliopsida > Malvales > Malvaceae > Hibiscus > Hibiscus syriacus. The sequence goes on along the minus strand of NW_024062641.1, from coordinate 1,880,914 downwards.
TAATTCTGGAGTAATTTTTGATAAACCTTCGATAGTAGTTAGCTTACTCGAAGAACGATCTCAAATTTTTTTATCTTGGTTGGTGCTTCCTACTGTTCAATGGTTTGAATCTTGTCCCTGTTCATCTTGATCACGCCACCTCTAATAATGTGACCGAGAAACAGAACTTCCTTTTCATTCTTAACATAGAACCCATTCTCTCGTAGGATTATGAACACCTTCCTCAAGTGTTCATCATGCTCATCCAATGTCTTGCTATAAACCTCGATATCATCCAGGTAGACTATAATGAACTTATCGAGAAAGTGTTGTAGTACATTATTCATCAACGTACAAAAAGTGGCAGGAGCATTCGTAAGGACAAAAGGCATCACAATGTATTCACATGAATCGTACCTCGTCACACAAGTTGTCTTCAGTTCATCTCCCTTGGCTATCCTGACTTGGTAATATCTCGATCGCAAATCTAACTTAGTGAACTACCTCACATCACCAAGTTGATCAAATAAGTCTACAATAAGAGGAATGAGATACTTGTTCTTCATTGTGAGTTTATTCAAACCTCTATAGTCAATGCACATTCGAAGTGACCCATCGTGCTTCTTTTGAAACAACACCAGAGCACCGTAGGGTGACTTGAAAGGTCAGATATAACCAACATCAATGAGATCCTTCAACTATCTACTCATCTCCTCTAACTCGGGCGAAGCCATTCGATAAGGAGCTCAGGCGGGTTGCTCATAATTTGGCACAAGCTTAATCTTGTGATCAACCTCCCACTACGGAGGTAACTTTTTTGATAAATCGACACTCATCATATCCATAAATTCTACCAGCATACGTCCTACTTCACTAGGAACTTTCTCGATTGTGATAACAACATCACACACCAAGTTAGACAAGAAGGTCAGCTCCTCATTGGGTCACCTTCGAGAATTAAATTGCGGACTAGATCTTGGCCCCTACTTCGGACCCTTGATTCACTAGAACAATGCACTAATTCAGTGTAAAAAACTCAAAGCAAGTTCAAAATCAAGGTCATCAAGAGGAATACCTTGATGTCCTCCTTGCCGAACCATCCCTCAACAACTAACTACACTCCCTTTACGACTTCCGCAATCAAAACTTCTTTGGAATTTACGGTCTTGATGGTACTACTTGCCTTTTCTATATGAAGGTTAAGCTTTTTAGCAACTTGTTTTGACATGAACAACTCCGAGGCACTCGTATCAACTAGCGAACTTAACTTTTTTCCAGCAACGTTGATATCCACGAATATCAACCCCTTCTTCTTCCGTCTCTCTTGAGCTTCATATTACTGAGTATGGAGCCAAGCTTTAGAGTCTCAGTCTCTTCCCCATCCTTGTCCATGATGACATTAAATCTTGTTCTTCTACGGACACCCCTCGTCAAGTGCCCAAGGCCCTTGCGGTTGTAACATTAGATAGGTTCCTTGTCATTCTTATCTCCATTCTTGGCATTTGATGGCTTAGCCGCGCCACTCAAATCCTTACCATCTATGGATAACTTTCCCTGTTTTTATCTCCATCTTTGAATTTTGATTTCGATTTAGAAGAGTTAGGCTTTTTGATGCCAAGCTCAATGACTGACTTAGTCATCGTCAATACAGTGGAGAGATCATTGCAACCCTGCTACCTTAGCTGGTTCTTTTCTCATGGCTTCAGCCCCCATCCATAAAGGTAAATAACTCGTCATCTTCATCCAAACTCGGGACTTGGAGACTCAGTTTGATAAACCTTCGAACATGGTCCCTTGGTGATCCTTCTTGCTTGAAGCGACTCAACTTTGACTTTGCCTCCTCCTCAACATACTCTGGATAAAACTATTCCTTGAACTCAACTTGGAAAGCCTGCTAAGTCTCGATGGTGGAACTCCCCCGCTTCATATCGTTGTACCTCCGTCGCCACCACAAAAGTGCCCCCTCAGATAAGTAAGCACTAACAATGCTTACCTTATTGGCATTATCCTCAATGTCCATGGCTTAGAAGTATTGGTCTATCCCCCAAAGAAATTTCTCTACATCCTAGGTGGACCTGGCCTCTTTAAACTTATCAGGCTTATGAATATCACACACGACTTTAGGTACTATAACCGTCAGGTTACTCCCAAACGCAGCTTTGCACACTAACAACACGTTCTTGATTATCTCAACCTCTCTTTTCAGCTCGACAACTTCAGAGTCAGAACTCCGACTCTTGATTTCAACGACTTCTTTTCTCAAGGCCTCAATCATGGCATCAATAACATTACCACGCTCCTCTATCTTGATGTCAAATTCATTGAGGGTTGATTATACCTCCTCCTGGATACTCCCGTAGGCCTTCACCTTATCGAAATCCAATGACCCCAGCTTATTCAGATCTACAGACTCTAATACTCTGTGACCTCCTTGACCTTATTCATATAATTCTCCAGCTTGGTAACTATCCTTTGAATTGACGTCAAGAAATCCTTTGACGTAGCTCTCTTCTTCAAAGGATTGCGAGACTCATATCCCTAAGAAATTGTTGCCTCAACATATTAAGGTGCCATCTAACTCAAACAAAACTAGCTATGATACCACTTATCATGAGGCTAGACTGTTGCTAGTAAGCTTGTACGACCTTAGTCGCGTTCTTAGTCGAATCGAAAGCTAAGTAACCCAACGCTTGAGAAAAGATTGCTTAAAGCAAAACGAAAACAAACAAAAGAAAGGGAAAACAAAGAGATATGTGCTCAAAGTAAAGAGAAAAAAAAGAAAGGGAAAACGGGGCTCCTATCCCTAAGAAGTTGTTGCCTCAACATATTGTGGTTCCATCTCACTCGAACAAAACTAGCTCTGATATCACTTGTCACGGGGCTAGACTGTTGCTAGCAAGCTCGTGCGACCTTAGTTGCGTTCTTAGTTGAATCGTTAGCTAAGTAACCCAAGCACTTGAACAAAGATAGCTTAAAGCAAAACGGAAACAAACAAAAGAAATGAAAAACAAAGAGACATGCACTCAAAGTAAAGAGAAGAGAGAATGAGTGAAGCTAACTTGTTTCCTCAAAGTGATTCTGGAAAATGAAGTAGGGTAGAGCCTCCTTTTATAGCTGGAGTTTCCTACATCCAACGATTACAATTGAATTACATCAATGGTTCAGGAGAAACCTTATTTTATCTAAAACTCTATTTTGTATCAATTTTAAATGGATAATTACAAGAGATAATTGTTGGATTTAACTACAATATAAATAAGGAATTATCATGCCTTATCTATTTATCTAAATGAGTGGGTCAGCTCATTTGGGTCTTCTCGAAACTCTTCTAGATCTTTTGGAAGGCCCAAAACATGGTAAAAAAAAGCTTTGGGCAGCCTTGATCGAATTTCCTTCGATCTTGGATTCGCGGTCCTTAACACATTAGTAGGTATTTATTATTCTAATACCCAAAATCAATTAATTCGCGAGTTAATATTTTTTCTATCGTATACAAAACATTCATTTATTTTAATATCTCATAACTTCGATATTATTTATAATATATTGTTATTGCTAAAATTATTTTTTCGTTTCAAATATTTTTAAGTGTTATATTTTTTTTTACCAAAAGTGTTATATATTTCTATATGCAAAGATTTTATTATATTTTAATAAGATAAATTCAGCTTTAAAACAATATCACAAGCCTTAAATGATTACACCATACCACAATAAAACACTTTAAATACCCTGATCTTAGAACTCTAAAACAAAAATATAAAAACCATTCAAATTAAAAAATTATAGAACTTCAAAATTTTAAATCGAACATCTTTAGTGAAATGGCTAAAATTCAAGAGAAGTATTTTGTAAAATGTGTCTTTTTTTTAGTTTTATTGATTATACTGTTTAAAGATAAGGTATGCTAAAATGTATTTTTTAAAATATTTTTTAATAACACATACTTATTTCTATATTACATGATAAAAAATATTATTTTCATCAATAATTTTTAGATGATATAACCATAAATAATATTTAGATAACAAAATCGTATTTGATGAGATGGTTGATAGCTGTCATGAGGATAATAACAAATATAAGAATTCTGGTTCACCAATCACCAATGCTTTCAGTAATAAACTATAAATTTACAGTACAACAGCTATATCGGATGACGACCATGCTGATGCACAGCACCTTTGTTTTGATTAGTTAACTATTTATTTTACAGAAAAATGGTACAACAGCTTTCATTATACGACGACCATGATGATGCCATTTATAAAGAAAATGAGAGAATATGGTAATTAAAAATATACAGTTTATGTTAACAATATAGTTTATGATATCGAAAAGTTTGAAAGCTTATTAACTTAATTAAAGGAAATCACAAGTCATTGTCCCTTGGATCCTTAGAGGAGCTATTATTAGCGTTATCTTCACCTTACATAATTATTTTAAAATAAGACTAAAGTTTTACCAACCAGTGTCATTATGCTACTTTTAGTAGTTAATATATTATATAAGAATATTGTATTAAATAAAATATTTATAATTTTATATGACTACTTTGATATATTTAGTTAATTATTATTATCATATACAATAATTTTAAAATATTTTAAGAATAAATATATTTAATTTATTGATTACATTATTCAACTTTGTTTCATTATATTTTCTTAAGTTATTAGTTTATGGTTATTAAAAAATTTAATTTTTTTTGAAAATTTTTATTTTCTTTCTTAAAGTAAAATTAAATTTAAAATTAAAATTTATCAAAAAATATTTTAAAGAAAAATTATTATATTCATGTGCTTCCCACTATCCTTACAGCATCTGAAATATGAATCTTAATAACGTCAAAGCAATATATTACTGTTTACTGCATAGATATGCATAATGCATATAAACCTCTATTTCCTTCTCTTCTGGGGTTCCAAACTTTCACCGTCTTCACGGTATTCCTCTCTGTCTGGGGATCCAGAGTGATCGGATTGGAGCAAAGATCAATAAACAGATGAAGATTCAGTGCGATGTGTGTGACAAAGAGGAGGCCTCAGTATTCTGCACCGCAGACGAGGCCGCCTTGTGCGACGCCTGTGACCGCCGAGTTCACCACGCCAACAAGCTTGCCTCTAAACACCAACGTTTTTCCCTTCTCCATCCTTCCTCTTCGAAACAAGCCCCTCTTTGTGATATCTGTCAGGTAATTTTCACTTTCTGATCTCTGGGTTCTTTTTGTACTTTGTGTTATTGTGTACTTGTTGGAAATTGGACCTACTGCATCGGTGGATTGATTTTGATTTTCCTATTTTTTTTTTAGGAGAAACGAGCTTTCTTGTTCTGTCAGCAGGACAGAGCAATTCTATGCAGAGATTGTGATGTTCCAATTCATGCGGTAAACGAACATACCCAGAAACATAACAGGTTTCTTCTTACAGGAGTTAAACTCTCGGCTACCTCTTCTTTCTATACATCCTCCATCGCTTCCTTATCCAACGTTGCTGATTCTGTTCCTGAATTCAAGTCTCCACTATTGGTCAAGAACCCTATCTCTGCTTCTCCAGCAAATTTCAATCCACCTTCACTTGCTAAATCTTCATCAATCAGTACAACAACAGCAGTAACAAATGACAAGAGCACCGGAGATAACCTTCTAGCAACTGAAGACGGTGGGTCAACAAGTAGCATATCTGAGTACTTGATAGAGATGCTTCCAGGGTGGCACGTCGAAGATTTCCTTGATTCCACTTCACCTCCCCTTGGTTTCCGTAAGGTTTGCATTCATCTATGGTTATCCTTTTCTTACTATTTAGCTTTGACAAATTGTTTTTTTATTATTAATAATTATGTGATTTTCTTTTGGATTTGAATATATTTTTTGTTTTTTGGATCTATATTCAGAGCGATGATTGTATGTTGTCGTTCCTTGATGCTGATTTCGAGAGCAATATGAATGCTTTCTCACCAGAAAGTTTAGGGATTTGGGTTCCCCAGCCATCGTCTTCCCTGTATCCTCAACATTCTTCACAAACGGGAGGGCAAATCGGGTTCAAGGAAACAAAGGAAATCATGGGGGTGAAAGCTAACAGGAGATGGACAGATGATTCCTTTACAGTACCACAGATGAGGCCTCAACCCAAGAGATCTAAGCGTCTCTGGTAGGATCAGATGTTGAAAATGTTGTGTTATAAGTTTGACATGGGTTCAACTTCCCATCTTTAGCTTATCTTCTCATTTCTTGCTAAGTTAGATTTCAGTTTAATGTTTTCCACTCCCTAATAAGCCCAGTTTCGTTTATAGCACTTTCTTCATTTTCCCCACTAACAGAATGCAAGGATTTCGTAAACACGAATAAAAACAACTATTTCCATTTAACAAAACTGGAATCTAATCTAACAGAAGGCATGACATATCGTTATCAAAAAATCTAAAGAGAACATACAAGTGAACCGTCTCAACAGACAATCATGGGAACAAAGTAAAGGGATCTCTCCCCCCTTTCTTTTTGGTCGGGGAGATGTATTTTGTCAATGAGATTGGATCTGCCAATTGGAACCGGTTGTAATAGGAAGGGAATAACAAGAAGATAGATGATAGTTACGATAAATTGATGATGGGTTCGGATAAGGAAAAAGAGGGGTAGGACCAGCCAAGAGGTAGCTGGTTTTGTCCTAAAGCGAATTGCACTATCGGCTGGTGGGTCGAGCACATCCTCTGGAGGTCCCCCAATTATAGATATGCTAATTCATGCATCAACTTTCCTCAATTTTATAAATAAAATTATTAGTCAAAGATATTGCTTTTTAAATGTGAAATGATTTCCAATCGCGTCATGATATCATTATGAAAATGCTTTGTGTTTATAGGTCTTTAGTCTAAAACTAGAAAGGCAGTTAAAAATGACAACTTCTAAGGTCAAATCTGTGGACTGGTTTTTTTTGGAGGGTTCAACCAGATCGTACGAAAGGTAGCTTGTTGCAAACTTCTGTCTCCGGCACAATCTTTTTGGTGCTTATGGAACCTTTTTGTCTGGTGGGCTCAAATCGGCAATAATAACCTTTATTCTTACACCTTATTTGCATGAAATATCACATCAGGATCTTAATTTGTTTGATATTAAGAGATTTGCCTTTTTTTGCCATGTTTATTTCAAGCATTGAAGTGGTCGACATCGCCCACTATAAAAGCAAACGCCGAAACATATCGTGTAGGTTTGTTATCTAATAAGATTGAGTGTGTGTGAAGTTAACAATGTTAACTTAGATGTTGAAAATTGCGTGAAGTTATTGAGCGTTGCATGTGCGTGTGTGCATTGCGAGTGCACGTTAAACTTTCTGTTATGAGTTTGTTATGCTTCTGTTATCTAGGTAATGAGCTGTATAAAGAGGCTTCAAGCCTTCACTGAAATTTGGTCAAGTTTAATGAAATTCTTTTGCTGAAATATTTCCCTTGCGTGTAAGCTAGCAAGTTGTTCATCATGGTATCATTCGCTTTCCGTTCCTGAGGTGTATGCTTTGCTTCGCTGCTTCAGCTGCTGGAGGAGATGGACTCTTTGACTGCTAAGTCCTTTACACACAAAAAGGTGAAGGCCGTTCTCGATGAGTCTAATTTCTTACTCTGGAAGCATCAACTCTTGTTAACTGTTTGGAGTCACCGGCTTGAGCAGTTGTTAACTGGTTCGATGCAACCTTCACCTGATTTTGTGGTTGGTGCGAATGGTGAGTTTGTGCCAAATGATTTGTATGATGATTTTGTGGCACAAGATAGTGCACTTGCTTCGTGGCTACTGTCAACGATCAGTTCCCATTTGCTTTCTCAGTTTGTTGGGGCAGAGACAACGATAGCTGTTTAGAACAAGGTTTTGAAATTTTTTTCAAATCGCTCTACAACGGCAGTCATCAGCCTTCATTATAAGCTTCAGTCACTCAAGAAAGGAGATGACATCTTGAGGACCTACCTTACTCGGATCAAGGAGGTTTGTGATACGTTAGCATCGTGTAACAGTACGATCTCCATAGCATAGCAAGTTGCAAGTATCTTAAAAGGTCTCTCCAGGGAATATCAGTCGTATGTTACCTTCATGACCAAAATAAAAGATTCATTGTCCCTCGATAAGGTGTGTCCGTTGTTGATTGATGTTGAGACTTAGATTGCTGGCTTTGACGCTTGAGATGATCAATTTCCAATGAGTGCTCATGTAACTAATATGAGTATTGGTTCCAAACCGAGTAAGAAAAACTCTTAAAATCGATCTGATTATCGAAATGAATTTGGCTATGCTACTCGAGGACGAGGTCGTGGGAGGCCAAGGGTTCAGTGCCAGTTATGTGGCAAGAATGGACACCTAGTGCTTGATTGTTGGCATCGTTTTGATCAGAACTTCTCTGGTAGGGTTTCTGGTCGTTATTCATCTAGAGATAACACTGGCAGTGTTAACTACTCCAACCTTGAAGATGTGCCAGTAAATGGTGCAACATGTTCTTGTTGTGCTAAAGGACATACTGAAGCTCATGTTGTTACTGCTCATAGTGATTAATGGGTGGTTGATTCTGGAGCATCACACCATGTGACACCTGATGCTTTAGCCATTGGTCATAAGGGTGATTTATCTGGTCCATGTAAATTAATTGTTGGTAATGGTGTCTCTTTCTCTAGTCATGCTACTGGTAACTCTGTCTTAAGCTCCAATTCTTGAGCACTATTATTAAATGATTTGTTGCATGTGCCTAAGATAACAAAGAACTTGCTTCCGGTGTCAAAGCTTGCTAGTGACAGCGGTGTTTATTTTGAGTTTCGAGCTACAAGTTGTTGTGTTCGATATGAGAGGTCTGGTGAAATTATGTTGCAAGGTGAAGAACGAGGTGGTCTTTACTTTTTTCAAATGGATGTTGATGCTAGGAGTAGTAGTCAGGAAGAAGCTTATTTTGCACTTGCTTCGAATAAATTGTATTAACCTTGGCATAGACGCCTAGGGCATCCTGCACATGGGACCTGATCGCTTGTAAATGTATATGCTAAGGCAAGCAAATCTGTGCAAGTATACACAATCGATGCAAGTAATATAGGGTAAGTGAGTATCGTCTCCACAGGGATTGGTCGAGAAATATATTTTTACCACAACTAGAACTAGTGTCATAGACTAAGTCCTACTAAGTATCAACTTAAGAACTAATAAAATGAAGAAGTGATTTTACGATTGCATAAAAGTTTGGTCGAGGCAAAATAAGTATGCAGAATGCTAAAATAAAATAAAACAAGACAAGTGTTGATTTAAATCTAATGCAAACAACCTCACATATTCAGATATATCACAGAGCATTTATGCTAAACGTTTGCTTTGGCAACAATTATTCTAAGTCTATAATGAATTATTATGACTTGCTAAACTGCCCGATAGGATTACTAGGTATTCTTAGAAGGTTGCTATGGCAATACTCCTCAGTGTTAACTAAAACCCTTGGTGTGTCAAACTGTTTTTTGTAGCAATACCTCTCAGCGTAAACTATAGGCGTTGTCTATCCTACTCTAGCGTCTATCCCTTTTAGTCGATTGAAACTCACTCCTTATCTCTAAGGTAACAAGTTAGAGCTTCACCATCCGAGATTCATTCCATTGCTCACGTGGATTTATCTTAATTCTCTCGAATCTAAGAATCACTATCTAGACAAAAGGTTATCTCTCGATGCTCTTATATTGCCAAGACTTTTTTTACCAATACCCCAGGAGATCTCTCGATGCTCTTACAGCGTAAGGTAAAATATTTAAACAGTGAGCAAAACAATCATAAGCAAACATAATTCATCATTCATAAAACATAAAAATATTGTTCAGGCAAAACAAAGTTTAACACCAAGTAAGACATTTATGGTGCTATCAAAGATCATCCAGAATTCAACGTTTAGTACAACCCTAAATAAATAAAGAGTTAAAAACAAAGGAAGAACGACTCCCAAAATCGGGGGCTCTATCACGACAATTCTGATCAGTACCACTCATGCCTTGGTGATCAGCCTCTCTTGAGACCTGATCACCGCTCTGCTAAAGTCTGGCTATGGAGGACACCAAGGAAGGTCGGTGGGTAGACGGTGAAGAAGCACTGCAGTTGCTCGCTCACGCCTTGGATAAAGCTCTTATCTCTTCTTCATTTTTTTCTCTTTGGCGGCTACGGTTGATTATTTATAAGGAAAGATCTCCTAGGGGTTTGCATGCTTTTGGAGTTTCCATAAATAACCGTTATTAAATGCCCAGACTTAAAAGGAAAGGCGGCTGTCAGAATAATTAAGGCTTGCTTGCACGTGAAGTAGGTCATCGAGCTGGCGTGTGACATAGGCGGTTTCGTCACACATGCTTCAGACTTCTTCAGATAAACTTTGCCTCGGCGAGATAAATCTACTCCTCACGTTCTCATCTATTCCGTTGGCCTTTGCAAATTTACGTTGTCACGACTGAAATGTTCTTCCTATGTAAGTTTCCTGCACAAACACAATCTAAACAATCCTTTCTCCTCAGCAGGATCAGTCAGACCAAATAAATCTTACCTAAGCAAAATTTATCCACCACAAGCTAATGCAACCTATATGCAACTAAATGCAACTAAAATGTTGTGCATACTTTGTTTAGATGAGCAATAACTCAAGTGAAAAGACTAAAAATTAAGTTTTTTTACGGAGTTATCACACCCCTAAACTTAAGCTATTGCTTGTCCTCAAGCAATGTACAATAGCTAGAAGAAAATCAAAATTGTCATGACAAGCAGTGTTAAGAATATCATATGGTTTGAGATTTCAACCCTCAGTAAAAATGTTTGGCCTCAACATGTTCGACAGTAATGTCAGTCAAGTCCCTTCCCTTATCAGGATTCTTTGCTATAGTGTGTGCGTGATTGTGACCAGTCTATGCATAAAGGTAATTATAAAACTTAAGTAAGCACTTCTGGTTTGTCAAGGCAACAAATTATTTTTCAGGCTTAGTTTATACTCCTAATTATTTATCAACCTCTTTTTTTAGGGGAGTCAGCTCATCACACATGCCGTTTCACACTCTAGGTGAAAGGGAGCATACCTTCCACCCCCAAGCTAGTCGAGCAGAGTCATCCTGTGACTACTTTCATTCACTCATATGCCTTGGCTACTCTTAATTTCTTATGGAGTTTTTCTAATTATGCTTTTGCACAGAGGAGTGTCCCTTCTTATTTTTCGAGTTTACAAACACTAGAGAGTTTTCACTTTACCCTTAAAATATTTTTGAAGTCTCGACAAGCAGAAAGTTCTTTTCCAAAAAATTACAGATTACCTGAAGCAAGGTCAGTATACAACCGTGTTTATAAACTTCAAAGAATCAGGCCTAAGGTTGGTTCTCTTCTTTAGACAGTCTTAACAATAATTATGGCCTACGCAATCAAATTATGCATTCATCATCGGGCATCCCTAATTCATTCCTAACAATAATCTTAACATGCTTATGTCATGACAACCAGAATTTTTAACCAATTATCATCAACTGCTTTTTAACAAAGTATGGCAGAATATGGTACAATATCTCCCCCAAACTTGAGGGAATGCATGAAAACTAAAACTATATAAAGCTATATGCAGATGAGAAAAAAATGAAAACTAAAATAGAAACTCACTGTGGTGGGTTGGCTTGAATAGTTTTGGCGTCGAGGGGGATGGCTGAAGTATACGACCTGGCATTCTCTTGTAGTGCTTCTTCCTGGTCGAGGCTTGTATTGGAGTTGACTGGTCGACAGTAGGGGTTGGTTGTGCTAGAACTGGTACTGGACTAGGATCTGCTTCTGGGACTGATATTGCTTGATTAAAGGGGACTGTATAGGATCGTGCTCGGGTTGCTTTGGTACTGGAGTAAAAGCTTCATCAGGGAAGAAGTTGGGTGGGTTATCTTGACTGCTCTCGGAGGTGGAAAAGGAGGAGGAGGTGTGGAACTCGTATGTGTCACCTTGGCCTTCCTCTGGTACGGGTGGGACATGGGTTGCCAGTGGTGGCACATCAGTGGGCACTTCTGGGTGAACTTCTGGAGGGACATGCGATGTCGTGGCATGGTATGTTCTACCGCCTACCTTGTATTTGAGGATGACACTGGGGAAGGTCGGCAGTCTGGTGTTAGTGTTCGGGAGTAACTCCTTGAAGAATGTGTTGAGTTGCATGTCCCTACCCTTGACATAGTCGAAGTAGATTTCCATGTGATCTTCCAGGCGTCCGATCTTTTCACGTGTTTCTCGAGTGTGCGTGACCACATCGGCCATTCTAGCCGTGGCAACCGATTTTGCTCCTCGCTCCAAACCTTCATGTGGGGCATCCTCATCGAAACTCATCAACTCAGATACATTTTTCTTGGTAATACCCTCCTAGGATTTAATGAAATCCTTGAAGGGCTCCTCAGGAAACGTTTTCTTCCTGCACAGCGCGATTATTAGATTGAGAAACAATAGGTTACCCCGGTTCCTCTTGGCACATTCATGGATTTGCTCAAAGATGAGTTCTCCAACATCGATCTTCCTCTCGTATATGATCGAGTGTAAAAGCATCAATCTTTTCACGAGGAAAGTGGTGTTGTGAGATGTTGGCATCAGCTTGCCTTTGAGAAAGTGGTTCCACAACTTTACGTTCGGTTTTAGTGCTCGGCGATCTACTCTTTTCCTTGTTGGGGCATTCCTTTCGAACTTGGCCCACCCGAAGCATAAATCTTTCTGCACTCTGTCATACGTTTCTTGATCCGCCTCAGCCACGAATCGCTTGTACTTCTCCTCTACTTTCCCCAACTTGAAGTATATATTGACTGCTGAAGGAGAAAATCGAAGGAGCTTCCCTCGAACGTACACTGTGTGGTTGGATGGGTCTTCGAGGTGGGCGTAGAACTCCCTTACCATCGCCGGTGCTACGACTTTGGAATGGCTAGTAAACTTCTCCTAGTTATGTTTCTTTATCACGTCCATCACCTCTGGTCCAAACGATTCTTCTTCCTAGGCTGGGAAGATGAATTCATCTTCCAAATATACTTGACGTTTCTGAAATATTTTGAAGCGTGCTTTTGCTTCGGCTGTTTGGAAATGTTTGAAACTCTGTGTTGGGGGTTGGGTTTTCCTTGATCTTACCATTGTACTTGGTTGAAATTAGTGGTAGCAATGGGAAGGAATTCGTTGACAGAAATTTTTTCTTGTTTAGTGGAGAGAGAACGAGGCACGATGAAGAAGAAGAAGTTGGGCAATTTTTTTCTTTGGAAAGTAATGAGTGGTTTCGAGGTAGTTTTGTCCTTACATGAAGGGGAAATATTTTTGCATTTAATGAAAAATATATGATTGGACATAAAGTGCGGGAAAAGATCTCTTTTACTCTTTATTCTGCCGCCAAAACCATGCATCCTAGGGTTTCTTTTCTTTTCATGCATGCTCTAACTCCCCATGGGTGTTCTTTGCTTGCCTATAGTAAAAAAATAAAACAAAACGGATGATGAAAGTAGAAAATAACTTAACTTATTTATGTACAGAATTCAAATTTTCGTTGCCTAGGTAACAAATTTTGTTTAAGTAAATAAAGCAAACTCTTGGGCATCATGTGCCAACGATGCCAGTTTGTCGCGTATGAATGGGGCTCTTTTGTACTCCTTGAGTCTCTTCCCATTCACCTTGAAGATGGAACCATCTTTTTACTTCTGGATTTCAATTGCACTATTGTCATGGACTTGGTGTACGATGAATGGTCCTGACCATCTTGATTTTATCTTGCATGGGGATAACTTAAGACGTGAATTGTAGAGCAGTACTTGTTGTCCAGAATAAAATTGCATGGGCAATAATTTTCTATCATGCCATCGTTTTGTTTTCTCGTTGTATAGGCGGGCATTCTCTTATGCGTGTGCTCTAAATTCATCCATCTCGTTCAGTTCCAAGAGTCTTCTTTCTCTAGCAAGCTGAGCATCCATGTTTAACTTTTTGATAGCCCAATATGCTCTATGTTCGAGCTCAATAGGTAGATGACATTCTTTTTCATAGACTAGTTTGAATGGTGACATTCCCAACGGTGTCTTGAACGCTGTGCGATAAGGCCATAGTGCTTCATCCAGTTTCGGTGATTAGTCCTTTCGAATTAGGTTGACCACTTTCTCAAGGATCCGTTTAATTTCCCGGTTAGGCTTCGACTTGTCCATTCCTTTGAGGGTACACCATAACAATCCTATGTCGTACTCCAGATCGCTTCAGTGCGTTGGCAATCAGTTTATTATCAAAATGTGTTCCTTCGTCGCTGATGATAACTCGTGGTGTTCCAAATCGGGTGAATATATTTTTATGCAAAACTTTTAACACCGTCTTGGAATCATTGTTAGGTGTTGCAATGGCCTCAACCCACTTTGATACATAATCTACTGCCAAGAGAATGTGCACATCTCTAAAAGATATGGGAAAAGGTCTCACGAAGTCTATTCCTCATACATCAAAGAGTTCAATTTCCAGAATATTTTGCCATGGTATCTCATGCCTTTTTGATATGTTTCCTGTTTGTTGGCATCTATCACATGACTTATAGAATTCATACGCATCATTGAACAAGGTTGGCCAATAAAATCCAGACTGAAACACTTTCGCTGCTGTTCTCGTTCCACCGAAATGCCCTCCATATGGTGACTAGTGGCACTGGTGTAGAATATCTTTATGCTCTTCTTCTGGAATGCATCTTCAGATTATTTGGTCTCCACATTACTTGAATAGGAACGGTTCATCCCAGTAGTAATGTCGTACATCATGTCGAAACTTCTTTCTGCCCTGGCTAGATAAATTAGGAGGAACAACACCACTAACAAGAAAGTTAACTATGTCAACATACCACGGCGCAACCGTGACAAATAATATTTTCTCATCAGGGAAATCCTCTTGAATTTCAGTTATGTCAGGACAATCAAGTTTGTTATCTAGCCTGGACAAATGGTCTGCCACTTGATTCTTTATACCTTTTTTATCCTTAATTTCTAAATCGAACTCTTGTAGCAATAATATCTATCGAATTAGTCTAGGCTTTGCATCTTTTTTATTAATCAGATATTTAATGGCAGAATGATCTGTATACACAATTACCTTAGTGCCTATTAGGTATGTCCTAAACTTATCGAATACAAATACTACTGTTAAGAGTTCTTTTTCAGTGGTGGTATAGTTTACTTGTGCATCATTAAGAGTACGGCTCACATAGTATATAACATGAAAGATTTTACTTTTTTGTTGCCCTAGCACTGCTCCGACTGCATAGTCACTAGCGACGCACATGAGCTTGAAAGGTTCGTTCCAATCTGGTGGGACAACGATTGGTGCTGTCGAAAGCTTTTTCTTCAAATCTATGAAGGCATTCAAACAATCATTAGTAAATTCAAATGGATGATTTTGTTAAAGAAAAAGACATAAGGGTTTAGAGATTTGAGAAAAATATTTTATGAACTGCCTGTAGAAGCATGCATGTCCAAGGAAATTGCATACACCTCACACATTGGTGGGTGGGGGTAGGTTTGCAATCACGTCCACCTTGGCTTTATCGACTTTGATGCCTCGACACGAAATTTTGTGACCTAACACTATTCCCTCAGTTACCATAAAATGGCATTTCTTCTAATTCAGCACAAGGTTGGCTTCTTCACATCATTTCAATACCTTGGATAGATTACCGAGAGATCAGTCAAAATCATCTCCCGAGATGGGGAAGTTGTCCATAAATATTTCCATACATTCTTCCACCATATCTGAAAAGTTTTCCATCATGCATCTTTGGAATATAGCTGGAGCGTTACACAGTCCAAACGGCATTCGTCTAAATGCATAGGTACTATACGAGCATGTGAAAGTGATTTTCTCTTGATCCTCCGGTACTATGGCTATTTGGTTATACCATGAGTATCCATCGAGAAAGTAGTAAAATGTTTTCCCGCTAACATATCAAGCATTTGGTCGATGAAAGGGAGGGGAATGGTCTTTCTTTGTGGCTTTGTTGAGCTTCATGTAATCCATGCATATGCACCAGCCCGTGACTGTTCTTGTGGTGATGAGTTCGTCATGTTCGCTTTTAATCACGGTCACACCACCCTTCTTTGGTACACATTGCACCGGGCTAACCCATGAACTATCGGATATATGATATATTACTCATGCGTCCAACCATTTTATAATTTCTTTCATGACTACCTTATTCATTATTAGATTGAGCCTTCATTGAGGTTCCATCGAAGTGCTATGGCTATCTTTGAGGTTGATTTTGTGCATACATATGGTCTGACTGATTCCCTTCAAGTCTGTCATTATCCATCCAAGAGTTTTTCTGTGTTGTGACAAAACATTCAACAAACTATTCTCCTGCTCGGAGGTTAGGTTGGTAGAAATTATTACTGGCAGAGTTTCATCAGCTCCTAGATAAGCATACTTCAAGTGTGATGAAAAAGTTTTAAGTTCTAGTTTTGGTGTATGTTGCAAGAATGAGTCTTGAGACTTAACCTCATCATAATCTAAATGTTTGAATTTCATACATGATCTACTATGAAGAAGTCTCGATTGATCATTTGTCTTTCCTCCGTATTATGCATTGATATCATTTTTGGAGTGTTCATTGTTCAGATTTTCGTTGTCGGGGCCATGGTTTTCTGAATCGTCTTCTAGAAATAATTTGCTTGGAGAAAATGTATCTTGTTCGTAGATCTCGGTTTTAGGGTCATGGTATAAAGCACTATATTTATCGAGTCTTAGAGATTCACATTGTCCAAGGATTATCTTCTCCTCTACTTCTCTGATACACTGACACTCTTATGAATCATCCACATATTTCATGGAGTTGAATACATTGATGGTGACTCTTTGCTCTCCTACTCGCATTGTGAACTCTCCCTTTTCACAATCTATTAGGATTCTCCAAGTGGCTAAGAAGGGTCGTCCCAGAATGATCGGGCTCATCGGCTTCGCAATCCAGGATGAGGAAATCAGCTGGAAATACAAATTTATCCACCTTCACTATGACGTCCTCTATTCTGCCCTCTGGCCGCACGTATGACCGATCAACTAGTTGTAAGATGACTGAGGTTGGACAGGGGTGATACCTGTCTACTTTCATAAATATGGACTTTGGTATCAAGTTTACACTTGATCCCAAATCAACAAGAGCTCATCCTATGAAGTCATTACCGATTGAGCATGGTATTATGAAGCTGCTAGGGTCCTTTTTCTTTGGTAGGAGTTTGCTCACTGCTGAACAGATTTATGTTGCCGTGGCAACACGTTCTACCTTCCGTTTCTTTGTAACAATGTCCTTAAGAAACTTGGCATATTAAGGTATTTGCTCGATGGCTTCTAGTAAGGGTACATTGATACATAACTGATCCAGAATATCAACGAATTTTTTAAACTGGATGTCATCATCATGCTTCTTCAACTATTGAGGGAATGGTGGTGGATGTCTCACATTGTCTGTTGCTGTTATTGAAGAATCTCTGGCCTTGACCATGAATTTCTTCTTGTTTGAGTGATGCTTTTCTGAACCTTTTGTTCTTTCCTTATCTTCAGGTGTTTCCTCTCGTTCAACATTTTCAGTCCGATCCTCTAGTTGTGTTATGCCATGGAGAGGACTGTTCAGGTGTTCTCCCCCAAACTTGTCATCTTAGTTGATCTGTTTTTCACTCCTTAGTGTAAGTACATTGCATTGTTCCTTCCCATGATGTTTAGTGATCTCCGTAATACAAGGGAGATTTCCTTGTGGGCGAGAATGTAGTGCTGTAGCAATTTGTCCCACTTGATTCTCCAATTCTCTTAGGGAATAACCATGGCTTTGCAAAAGTGTTGCTTGACTTTGTAACAAATTTCCTTGATTTTTTAATTGTTGCAAAATGTTCGTGCATCAAGGTCTTTGTGGAGACCATGAAATCTTTTGTCGAAGCTATAAATTCCTGCATTGATAACTCAAATGAATTAGTATTAGAATTAGTATTAGAGGAAGAATCTATACCTTTATTATCTTGCCAGGGCTGCTGATGATGTTGATTCTGAAAATATTGATGATCAGAATTATTTTTTTGTGGCCTGTAATTTGTTGTTTGATTATTGTTGTTTCCTTGATTACTCCATGAAAAATTTGGGTGCTGTCTCAACCTAGGATTATACGTGTTTGAGTAGGGGTTATTGTTGCTCCGATTGTAATTGCCCACAAATTGGTTGACTCATGGTTTTCTGGGCATTCACTCTCATAATGGTTGCCGTGACAAAATAAGCATGCATTATTGGTCACCTTGACTTTTCTTACCTCATTAGGACGTTGCAAATTTTTCAACATATTGGTTATGGTAGAAAGTTGAGCTGCTACCGAATCCTTACCCTCTAATTCATATACTCCAGATATTTTTTTTGCCAGTTCCCAATCTTGTATTTGGAAATTGATAATCATTATTTGTTATCCTATCGAGGATGCCAAAAGTTTCCTCGGGTGATTTATCTAGTAAGGTGCTATTTGCTGAGGCATCTAGCATCATTCGAGTTGATACATTGACTCCGTTGTAAAACATCACCACTTGCGTCCAATCGTGAAAGCCATTGTTAACACACTTGCGAAGTAGGCTTTTTTACCTATCCCAACATTCGTACATTGATTCATCATCTCCTTGGCGAAAACTAGCAATGTCATTGCGAAGTTGTGCATTCATATTGGGTGGATTGTATCGAAGTAGGAAACTCTTGCATAAATCTGCCCATGACTCCATTGAGCCGGAAGGAACTCCGCTGAGCCAGGATCTTACTCTATCACGTAGGGAGTAAGGGAAAAGTTTCAGTTTGAGCAAATCTTCATGTACTCCTTGTTGCCGAAATGAGTCGTATACTTCAAGGAAAATACGAACATGTTGCCTAGCATCCTCGTTGGGTGATCCACCAAATTGTCCAATAGAGTTTAGCATGTTAAACATCACCAGTTTGAGTTCAAAATGAGTGGCTTGTATTTTAGGTGGCACTATGCCTGGATTGAGGTCATCGAGAATCGGGTTCAAATGATCTCTTATTGCTCTTGGCCTTGCAACTTGAAGATTAATAGCTACATCAGGTCCTGAATCTCCCATGTTGTTTTGCATTTGGAGTTGATTTAAATGTTATCTGGTTCTTTGGGCACGCAACCTTTGTCTGAGCGATTTCTCAACTTCAGGGTCGAATGGTTACCAGAAGATCTCAGGGCCATGCAATAATAAAACCTACAAAAGAGAATAATAAACTACGTTAGACTAAATATAAGGTGACACAAAAAGAACTTGTTATGGCTAAAAATTTCGTCAGTTGCCAATCCCCGGCAATGGCACCAAAAACTTGATCGATTGTAAATGTATATGCTAAGGCAAGCAAATCTGTGCAAGTATACAAAATCGATGCAAGTAATATAGGGTAAGTGAGTATCGTCTCCACAAAGATTGGACGAGAATTATATTTTTACCACAACTAGAACTAGTGTCACAAACTAAGTCCTACTAAGTATCAACTTAAGAACTAATAAAATGAAGAAGTGATTTAACGATTGCAGGAAAGTTTGGTCGAGGCAAAATAAGTATGCAAAATGCTAAAATAAAACAAGACAAGACAAGTGTTGATTTAAATCTAATGCAAACAACCTCACATATTCAGACATATCACAGAGCACTTATGCTAAACTTTTGCTTTGAAAACAATTATTCTAAGTCTATAATGAATTATTATGACTTGCTAAACTGCCCGACATGATTACTAGGTATTCTTAGACGGTTGCTATGGCAATACTCCTCAGCGTTAACTACAACCCTTGGTTTGTCAAACTGTTGTAGAAATACCTCTTAACGTAAACTATAGGCGTTGTCTATCCTACTCTAGCGTCTATCCCTTTTAGTCGATTGAAATTCACTCCTTATCTCTAAGGTAACAAGTTGGAGCTTCACCATCTAGGATTCATTCCATTACTCACGTGGATCTATCTTAATTCTCTCTAATCTAAGAATCACTATCTAGACAAAAGGCTATCTCTCGATGCTCTTATATTGCCAAGACTTGTTTTACTAATACCCCAGGAGATCTCTCGATGCTCTTACAGCGTAAGGTAGAATATTTAAACAGTGAGCAAAATAGTCATAAGCAAACATAATTCATCATTCATAAAACATAAAAATATTGTTCAGGCAAAACAAAGTTTAACACCAAGTAATACATTTATGGTGCTGTCAAAGATTATCCAAAATTCAACGTTTAGTACAACCCTAAATAGATAAAAAGTTAAAAACAAAGGAAGAACGACTCCCAAAATCGGGGGCTCTGTCGTGACAATTCTGATCAGCACCACGCCTGCCTTGGTCATCAGCCTCTCTCGAGACCTGATCACCGCTCTGCTAAAGTCTGGCTATAGAGGACACCAAGGAAGGTCGGCGGGTAGACGGTGAAGAAGCACTGTAGTTGCTCGCTCACGTCTTAGATAAAGCTATTCTCTCTTCTTCCTTTTTTTTTCTCTTTACCTGCTATAGTTGATTATTTATAAGGAAAGATCTCCTAGGGCTTTGCATGCTTTTGAAGTTTCTGAAATAACCATTATTAAATGCCTAGACATAAAAGGAAAGGTGGTTGTTAGAATAATTAAGGCTTGCTTGCACGTGAAGTAGGTCATCTAGCTGGCGTGTGACATATGCGGTTTCGTCACACATGCTTCAGACTTCTTCAGATAAACCTTGCCTCAGCGAGATAAATCTGCTCCTCACGTTCTCATTTGTTTCATTGGCCTTTTCAAATTTACGTTGTCACGATTGAAATGTTCTTTCTCTGTAAGTTTCCTGCACAAACACAATCCAAACAACCTTTTCTCCTCAGCAGCATCAGTCAGACCAAATAAATCTTGCCTAAGCAAAATTTATCCACCACAAGCTAATGTAACATATATACAACTAAATGCAACAAAATGTTGTGCATACTTTGTTTATACGAGCAATAACTCAAGTGAAAAGACTAAAAATTGAGTCTTTTTTACGGAGTTATCAGGACCCTAGAGCAAGTTTGCAAGTTACTTCATGTAGTGGTTGATAAGGATTTGAATGAACAATGTGTTGCTTTTCATATGGGAAAAAGCCATAAGCTCCCTTTTAATGCTTCATATACGATTTACACTGCTCCATTTCAATTGATCTATACTGACTTGTGGGGGCCTTCACCTGTTGTTTCAAACGGTTATAAGTACTATATTAGTTTTGTTAATGCATGCATACGTCATACGTGGTTGTATTTGCTTCATGATAAGTCCCAAGCAGTTCATGATTTTTAGTTATTCCATCAACTTGTTTCTATGCAGTTTGATTCGAAGATACTTGCTGTGTAGAGTGATTATAAAGGAGAGTTTCGCAGTCTTTCTCATGTTCTCCTAACACCTGACATTTCGCATTGCTTAACTTTCCATCATACATCTGAGCAAAATATAGTTGTAAAAAGGAAGCATAGGTACATTATTGAGCTTGCACTGGTGTTTCTTGCTCAAGCTTCTATGCCTATTAAGTTTTGAGCCTATTAAGTTTTGAGCCTATACTGCAGTGATGGCAGTGCACCTTATTAACAGGTTGCCAACAAGAGTTTTGCAAGGGCTTTCCCCATTTGAATCATTGTTTCATAAGAAGTTTAACTATAACTTGTTGAAAGTCTTTGGTTGTAGATTTATTTCGTATCTAAGGCCATATAATCGTCATAAACTTGAATTTTGATCACAACCATGTACATTCCTAGGTGTTAGTCCTCAGCATAAAGGGTTTTTATGCCTTGGGTCGAATGAACGAGTTTATGTGTCTAGGCATGTGAAGTTTGATGAATGATAGTTTCCATTTACAGCTGAGAGTAGTAACAGTCACTGTAATTCTTCTTGTTAGACTAGTCGATCTCTTGATATTGTAATGGATGTACATAGACTGCGTGATGTAGTTGATGAGGTGTTAGGAAGTTAACATGCTTCTGAACATGAACTTGAGGGTCCTGTAGTTGATTCTGTTGGTTCTCCTAATGATCTTGAGGAATCAAATGTGCCAATATGTAATAGTTAAACTCAGGGTGATTCATCATCCCAAGAGGAGACTGTTGTACCTGATGATTCTGTGTAAGGTTCAACTGTCAATCACCACCCCATGCTGACTCGCAGTAAATGTGGCATTTATAAGCCAAAGGTATACACTAGTGTCTTTGATGATAGTGTTCCTTCCAATGTTCATGATGCTTTGATGTCACCCAAGTGGGTAGTTGTAGTTAATGCTGAATATTCTGCTTTGATTCAAAATAAAACCTAGAGTCTGGTTGAGTTGCCAATAGATAAAAGTTGTATGGGTTGTAAATGGTTGTTTAAGCTTAAAAGGAATCCAGATGGTTTTGTTCATCCTTATAAAGCTCGATTAGTTGCTAAGGGTTTTTCACAGGTTCCTGGTCATGATTTTGTATATACATTTAGCCCGGTTGTTAAATTTGGAATTGTTTATGTTGTTCTTGCAGTTGTAGTTGCTAAGGGCTGGTCACTAAGACAGGTAGATGTCAATAACGTCTTCTTGAATGGCGATTTGGTTGAAGATGTTTATATACAATAGCCCCCAGGTTTTGAACAGTTTGGTTATGATGGATCTCATTTAGTGTGTAAATTGTAAAAAGCCTTGTATGACTTCGACAGGCTCCATGTATCTGGAATGAAAAGCTCAATACTAGTCTATTTGAGTTAGGCTTTGTAGTGTCACGTGCTGATGCTTCATTGTTTGTTATAGTCATGAACGATTCATGCACTTATATTTTAGTATATGTAGATGACATAGTAATTACAGGAAGCTCAAATGAAGATATTGATGTTGTTATTCAAATGCTGAACAAGAAGTTTTCCCTAAAAGATCTTGGGGTACTTTCATTTTTCCTGGGTATTAAGGTCAAGAGGAAAGGTGCTGAGATAACTCTTAGTCAGAGGAAGTATATTCTAAAATTACTAGAGAAGAAAGATATGCTTCAAGCCACTCCAACATGTACTCCTATGGTAGCAGCCTTAAAGGGTCCAATAAAAGGAAGTGTGTTATTACCTAATGCACGTGAATACCAGAGCATTGTTGGTGCATTGCTATATGTCTTCTATACGAGACCTGATATTGTTTTTTTTCAGTCAATAAGGTGGCTTAGTTCATGCAAGCACCATGCGAAGAACATTTGGTAGTTGTTAAGCATATCTTATGCTACCTGGCTGGCACGTTGGACTATGGTTTAGTATTCTCGACTGATGATACTAGGCTGTGTGTGAAAGCATTTTCATATGCTAATTGGGCTGGTGATGTTGGAGATAGACGATCGATGACTGGCTATGGGGTGTTTCTTGGTAATAGTTTAGTTACCTGGGCTTCAAAGAAGCAAAAAATGGTGTCTCGTTCAACAATAGAAGTTGAATATCGTAGTGTTGCAGAAGCTGTTGCAGAGGTAACATGGATTGATGCCCTATTGAGTGATCTAGGGTTACAATCACTGGATGATCCTATTATTTGGTGTGATAATACAAGTGTAGTAGCCATGTTTGCTAATCCACTATATCATGCGAAGTCAAAGCATGTTGATCTTGATATTCACTTTGTTAGGGAGAAGGTTGCAACAGGTCAACTAAGAGTGAGTTATGTACCTATTGGGTTTCAGCTAGCTGATGGTTTTACTAAGCCCTTGGCTAAGGCATCGTTTCAAGTGTTTCGAGACAGAGTTCATGTTCAACCATGTTAAATCAAAAGAAGAAGAAGAAAGATGGGAGAATTTTAGCTAATAAGATTGAGTGCGTGTGAAGTTAACAATGTTAACTGAGATGTTGAGAATTACGTGAGGTTGTTGAGCGCTGCATGTGCGTGTGCACCTTAAACTTTCTGTTATGAGTTTCTTATGCTTCTGTTATCTAGGTGATGAGTTGTATAAAGAGGCTTCAAGCCTTCACTGAAATTTAGTCAAGCTTAATGAAATTCTTTTGCTGAAATATTTCCCTTGTGTGTAAGCTAGAAAGTAGTTCATCAAGGTTCTATACTTGCTTTTGCGGTTAAGGCTAACTAATCAAATTTATATATTATATCTTATAAATGTTTAAATATGATATTTTAAATTTCTTTTTATTGAATGATGAAATATTAAATTTATTTACGTATGCCACCGTTGTTAAGCTTATATTAACATACTATACAAATATTTTCTAAAAATATTATTTACTTAATTTTTATCAAAAGGTTTTTTTATGATACTTTTTAAAATGTTTGACTTTTTCTTATCAATTAAACATGATATTTGCAAGAGAAAGATGAATAAAAATAATGCTTTACCTAATTGAAAAGAAAAAAAGAAAAAAGCCTGCAAGTTAAGACACAAGGTCCACCGCAATGAAGGGGACAATCCAAGCTCAGGCCTCTGCATCTTGTCCTAACCATGCACTCAGTAAACTCTCCTACCCTATAATCCTCCTTGTTGAAAACTCTCTTCCTATGCGCTTCATTTCTCCCAATCATGTCTTTATCTCTCCCTCTTCCTTTACCTCCACATCCCCAATTATACCATCCACCTCCTCCTCCTTCCCATCCCCATCTACCACCAGTCCCACCCCTCCCTCTACCTCCACCTCCACCTCTACCGCCACCCCATCCCCAACCAAAACTGCCACCACCTCCTCCACCCCCGCCTCCGCCACCACCTCCCCTTCCACCTACTCTAGTCTTGTTGTTGTTGAGCACAACTTCAGTGGAACTTGTATTACTTACTTCAACATTGTCTTTTCCTAGGGAAGCTTGAGATGAACCCAGCGAGAGGAAGAGTTTGGTATTGGCTTGAGGTTGAGCAGCACTATCATTTACCAACTCATCGCCTCTCACCTATCAACTGCCACTGCTACAAAAAGGACAACCCAAAAACCTCTTACAAATGTCCTCATCCTTGGATCTCTACTAAGATGCAACTGTTGCCTATACGTGTCTCACCTATATATATACACTCGGGTTTACATTAACAGCTATATTTGGTCCAACTTGATCCCTGATCTAAGGAAAACCCAAACCATCCAATTGCTACTGTTTTCTTCCAAAAGGCGCTAAAATTTGAGATGCCTTCGGAGTTCAGACGCACTTTCTCCCCACTTGCAACACCAAATTGTGATGTGAGTGGTGCATGCTGGAAGCCTCAGAATTTACTTCGCCCACTTGCACTATATATCATAATTAGAGTAATGTCACAATATCCTAACTTGTGATTATTTAATTATAATAAGAGTAATGGACACTTGTTTGAGCTGTGGGTTCATCGATTTTGTTCAGTTGTTTGGATGATTGCAAAAACATTGAATAAGCATGTTTAGTAAGTTCTGATTGTTAATTTTTTTCCTATAGCGGCACTAATCCATTGAGGCGGATGTGTTGATCGCAGTGATTGCCTACCGAAAAGTTTTTCAGCTTTTGATTTGCAAATGCAATGATCACAAACCAACATTTTGATGAAAAACTTGAGCAGAGTTGAACTTTGGAGCTATATAACAAGGTAACCGAATAACATCAACTAGCATGTTCAAGTTTTCACTTCAAATTACACCATAACAAGAGCAATTTGGGAGCATATTATACAATTTTGGCAAATTTAATCATCTCCTTGCCAGACAAATGGGGCTAAGTTTTCGAGCTTGCTTCGCCTACAAGTTTGGGAATTGAAAATTTTTTAAGAGCAAAGGAGCAGTCGAGTATATAACGGTTGTGGGGATACCATGCTCTTGCTTGTAAATACGTATTCCTTGAAAGGTACATAACAAATTGGTTTCATAGCAGTGGTACCATCATGCCTCCCACTTCTATGAGAAATAAAAAAATATAAAAAAAATTCTCTGGCAATCACTAATTCATATTCAGGCTCAAGTTTCTCTACTGATTTTCCTTAACCACCATCTATGTAGTGCTTTGTCCCAACTCATAACATGGATTATGCTTTGCTTGATTCTTGGACAAATTGGAAACGATAAGACCAGGCACAAACATGATTGAACAAAGAGCAACTTGGGACATAGTACTAAATTGCGGTCGCAACGCAACGTCCGCATTGTAACTTTTTTTAAGGTTATCGCGATGCAATATCGGCGTAACGTGATAAGGGAACCGCATCACGATTGTTGCAGTCAAAAACCATCACGTAACATTGCAACACGCTATAAATTTCGCCGCAATGCCGCAACAAACTTTAAATTATTTGAAATATAAATTTAGATGAATTGTTCTAATTTAATTATTAAAACTATATTATAATATATATCATTAATAATATCATAATAATTATGTTTAAAATTAATTACTTAAACTTGAATTAATTAACGTTATTTTAAAATTAAATTAATTTAAATTAAATTGAATTTTTCTCATATCTAAAATTGACTTGATTAATTTTAAATTAAATTTTTATATTAACTTAAGTATAATAGTTATATGTTTATTTATTATTATATAAATTTTGTATAAGAGATGAATTCACTTTATAATACTGTAATAGTATATGTATTTTATCTATTTACTATGAAACTCTAAAATTTTATCTAATCTATAATATAAAGAATAAATAAACAAATAATATTATAAATAAAATAAAAAAAGGAATACATTTCTTGACAAAATAAAAAAAATGATGGTGTGTGAGTGCAGAGGCCGAGGTGCAGAAAATCAAATAATTAATAGGCATGATTACATAAATTAGGATAAGACTAATACAAATAAATAAATAAATAATATTATAAAAAAGAATATATTTCTTGATAGTGTGTGTAAGAGACAGAAAAAAGTAATAGTGTATATGATGATGATGACGACGATGACGATAATGGTTGTGATGATGATGATGATAATAAAGGTATGTACCAATCAGAATATGTACGCATTTATTCTACTACTTTTCATGGAGATCAATGTACGTCCAAATATCCTTACGATGATAATTCAGGTTTGTATAGAACAAATGCATCACAAAATAGAAGAAATGATGATGATGGAACTCATAGGAGGATGGGAGAACACTTCTATGATTCATTTGTAGATTCATCATCATATAGTTCGTCTACAAATGATAATGAAATTAGTGAATCATCTCATGGTTCTCATTCTTACCAATCAAATTTATGTTATCCACCTTACCTTGAATAAAATCCAAGTTATATATTTTTTTGTCATTATTTATCATACAACATGTTTCCTATCAATGATGCATTTTATGATGCACGTAATGTGATGTATTCTTCACATGGAATAGGAAGGAATCAAAACCAAGACAATGACGAAGATGAAAATGCTTTAGATCTACCATGTCATTCATTTTGGTGGTGAACTATATGATATAGAATTTTTATATTTGTAGTTATGTATTTTTTCTTTCTAAGTTATGTAAAATGAACATTTTTATGTTACAATATAATAAATTTGATATGATTTTAGTGATATTGTTTATATGTTATTCATTAACATTATAATTGTTATTACTCATTATCTAGTATAATAGCAATTATATGGTTTATATTTGTTTTTAATAAATTTTTATCTATGAAATTAATTTTTTATTTTCAAAATAAAATATTAAAAGAGTATATTAATATTAGTATATTAAAATATAACTATAAAATGTATAAATATAATATTTTAGACGTATTGTGATTTTTTGAAGAAGATATCATGCCCGCAACAGTCGTAACACGTTACGTAACGTCCGTAGCATTCGCAACCGCGACACCACAATAAAATTCGCAATCGTAATTTGATACTATCAGTTGGTAGACCACTGAAACTGTCAGAATTTTTTTTTTATATGTAAAGAGTGGATTAGTTCATCAATTCTTTTATTTCTTTCCATCTGAGTATGTTTATTTGCATCGAGTTTGGTTGGACTGGGTAGCACTCCTGACATATCAAACTGTCTCAACAGTGTCTGAAGTTCAAACATAAAAAAGGAACAGTAAACGACAGAGGCAAGTGGTTGGTTTGAATGACTCTGGATGGTTCTAAACAAACCGTAGATGTTCAACAAGAATCAAGTTGGCAAAAACTATAATCACAATTCACAACCAAAAGACAACTTGGTGAATAAATTCATCAATTAGCATCGACTACTTCAGCTGAATAGTCTGCAGCTCTGCACCTCCAAAGGGTTAACATCTTTTTTTGGCCAATAAAAACATAACTATTGTTTCTCCATTGAAAATCATCCTGACAAATTCAACACTATAAAAAAAAGGGTGGAAGACTATACAATGAATAATCTCAAATATACATCATCTCAGTATTTTACCCCCACCCCCCATGAACTGAAGAGTAAAATACTCTGCAACAACAATTATGAAACAGGAATATTTCAGAGCCATCACTTGAAAATGGTTTCTTACACGAGCGTGATGCCCACTGGCAACTAAACATATTGATGAACTGTATAAAGCATAATGCACAATGGATTACTAAAACTGATACGATTGGATGGTACAAGATTAGCATAGGAGATGGGACACTAAACTAACTGCCTAAGAATCTGTCTGGAATTACAAATTAAAGCACATGCACTTATCTTTCATTGCTTCAGCTTCCTTTCCGTATTCTTTGAATTTATATTCATCCTGTTTAAAGTTGGGGGGAACCTTTCCCTCACTGTAGCATTGATTACAGAGATTAAAATGAGACTCTACTTCCTTAAAGCAAATCGATAATTGGGTAATTACAAACTGAGCAAACATGGTTCCCGTGACGATTCCTATCTCCAGTTTCTAACTTCAAGAGAGAGGATAAGATACCAAAGCCCCAATCAGGATCATCGAACATAACAAGGAACTCGCTGAAAGATACCATTGAGGTATCTGTTTCTCCGTGAACTTCCAGCATTTCACTAACCCCATGAGAAGGAATATATATAGCCAGTAACAATTTGATGTACTGAATTACATCTACCTTTCTAATCTGAGAATGACCTTCATTTACTGGCCACCGTAAGAGTGCATCAAAGGCAATCATTTTTCGGTTATCTGGAGGTCCATTACAAATGGGTGCAAGAACAACATAAAACATGCCCAAGTCCACCCTATCTGATCTTGTTTCATCCAAGACTGAGAGGACTTTCTCATTTATAGCTTTGACAGCTCTTTGGAAGGTCTCGGGTTTTAGAAAATCAAGAAATTGTGTAGAATTTCTTCCAAATTAGGCTTGCGTATGGATTTCTGAGGACCACCACTACCAGAGTAGGATACTGGTACATCAGTCTCATTCATTTCTTTCTTCAAAAGGTCCACTTCACATCGGTTCAATCACGTGATTCTCTGGAAAGCCCTAATCTGAAGAGCATTTCCTAAATCTTGCCACAATGTAGTCTTCTCACCCACCGTCTTCAATTTTGAAGGATCCACTATAACAAAAGCCACCTCCCCATTGGTACCACAATTAGCCTTGACTTTCTTCTTTTGAAGCTGCTTCAGGTGGTATATGGATCATGTAATTCAACCCTATTTGTCATTTTCAGAGCCTCCTTCAAAGCTTTCTTAGCTTCTTCAGTTTCTCCAACCCCCAAAAAGGATACAGCCTTATTCAGCTGCGCCTGCCAATGATTCGGCCACACAGCTAAAACCCTAGTATACATCTCAGAAGCTCTCTGAAACTTACCCAAGTCCATATAAAGTCCACCTAGATTGTATAAAGCATCAACATGATCTGGTTTCAAATCAATAGCTTTCTGGAAAACCTCAATTGCCCTCTCATCCTCACCCATACCATGCAAAGCTGATGCTAAATCACAATGTGCATCAGAATAATCTGGTTTCATAAAAATAGCTTCTTCTAAAGCCTTAACAGCTGCCCTATATTCCCCTACACCGTAAAGAGCACTACCAAAAGTTTCAAAGCTCTATAATGAGTAAGACAAAGAATCGCAGCCTCTCTATAATACTCACAAGCATGGTTTTAAATAGAGTTCGCGTTCACATTTTCGGTCGTGTCTCGTTTATCGTGTTTATCGCGGTTGCGGACATAACGGATGTCATCGTGTTCACTGCGGGTGTCGCGGTCGTGAATTTTTTTAAATTTTTCACAACTTATCTTAAAACATAATAAAAATAATTATAATTATAAAGAATCATTTATAAAGATTTTTTAAAATGTTTTCTAAGCGAAATTAACATATATATAATATAGTTTAACCAAATAGAAGACTTTAAAAATCCAATGATAGGATAAGATAATTAATTAACGATGACATTGTGCATACATTATTATTTAAAAGAAATAATACTATAAACATAGGAAAAATCTAATAAATTAAAATGGATAAAAATAAGTTTTGATATAACTATGAGATAAGAAATTATTTACCATTTTATCATAGAGTTATCCTTCACTGAAAAACTCAAGAATAATATATATATATATATCTCAAATGTAAGCAAAAAGAACAACACATATCTCATGCAATAATTAAAGTAAGAAAATAATCTTTATTAAAGCAAGAGCATAAGAGTACGATGTACAATAATTAAAACAACACATACCTCTTGTAACATAACTATGTTAAGATGTACAATACTTAAAACAACACATACCTCGTGCACGCCACCTAACTGTGTCAAGATGTTCAACAATCTTCATTAGGGGTATCTCTCTTTTAATCTAAAACCAATCAAACAATGTAAATTAAAATCCAAAAAAATGATAACTAATTAAATGTCATAGAAACATAGATTCTTTTGGTAGGTCAAACATACCTTAGAAATTGGGTGGTAGCAGTTTCACCAATTAGTGGAATAACGAGGAAGATCAAATCCTTCACCTTCACTTTGAGAGTGATCTCCACTTGATCTCTGTGGTCTTTGTCCAAAAATATATCCAAAAAATGTAACATTTTCACCTTGATTTTCAAATAATTGAGATGGAGGATATACTTGAGGAGGAGGATACATGTGAGGTGGAGGTAGGTGATACATTGGTGGCGGAGGGTACATTTGAGGCTGATAAGGTACAACATAATTAGGAAATGGTGGATAAAAACCATGCGAAGGTTGAAAATATGAATATTGTCCTTGTGGATAAAAATCATGAGTGCTAGTAGATGAATTGCTATACCTAGGGTTACTAGAAGTCAATCTTCTGTCAGAAGAAGAACCTTCAGAAGTATGTTTTCTGGTGTCTTTCCCTTTTTCTTTTGATCGAGCTCTTGGTTCACTTCTTTCTATACTAGATGAAGCACGAAAATGTCCACTACCTGTATAAACATATTGTTCTCCATACCGATCAGAAGATCTAAATTCAGCTCCATTACCACTCTGTCTATCATCGTCATCAATTGGACTTAAACCACCACCATCGGGCCCATCACCTCTTTGACTTGGTGTTGCATTAGAACTTGAATGAGATAAATTTTGTTGTTGAGATTGATCATCAACATTCATTTCATCATCTGAGGTATCCACATACAACACACCAGCATTTTCGCCATCTAATAATGGATTCTCTTTCTCTTGAAGCCATTCTAATAATGAATCAACATATTCAAAGATATTATCAAGGCTGATAGGATTGTAACTAGCGTTTATATCATCAATGCTCATTCTTTTTTAATGCCTCATTTTAAGTCTCATATTATAACAGGTAAACACTAGTTTCTCAAGTTTTTTGTACTTCAACCTGTTTCTTGCTTAGGTGTGAATATAGCTGAATGTGCTCCAATTTCGTTCACAATTTGATGCAAAAATTGTTTGACTAAGCACTTTAATTCCTAATCGTTGTAATTCAAGAGTACATGTGCCATATATCATCCACCACTCAGCTGCATAATATTATTTAAATTTCAAACTAATATCAAAATGTACAAATATAATTAAATAAAATAAAGTAAATAATATAATTAATTATTTACCTGGATTCATTTGATTCCAAGCTCTTTGTGACTGTGGAGTACCAAATGTCTCCTGTTTACTTCGAAATACTAACAACTGCATAAATAAAAGTTTAAGTTAAAATAAGAAAAATATTTCAATTTCAAATTATTTAACTAAGTTACAAATAATATTACTTGAATGAATCTAACCTGATTAACCATCCTGATTTGATTATCAATAGAAGGTTCTAATATTTCAATCATTGATCTTGTTCCTTCTAATGTTTCTGCTAATACATTCTCAGAAGGCTCCACCCCAGATTGAAATTGAGGATTGAGGAAATAACCACTCTTAATGATATGATATATTTTATCTTACCAGCTGAATGCAAGTCGGAATGCATAAAATTCCATCTATTGTCAATAATTCTTTCATGCTCGATGGAATATCGACAATTTTCCTTAATTGCTCATTTAGCTCTATCAACGGCCTCATAAATAAAACCAATTGTTGGTTTTTCATCACCGTCAACAAGCCTTAGAACTTTGACTAGGGGTTTGTAAACTTTTATGATATCAACGGCTTTTTTCCAAAAAATCTTTTCCCAAAACAATTTTTTTGGCTTCATAAGCAGGCCCTGATTTCTGTTGTCCCCATTTTGATTCTCTGAATTCCTATATTTAATAAGAAAAAAATCAATAACATAATTTAACTTATTTAAAAATTGGAACTAATAAAATCATTAAATATTGTTATATTTGACTAATCAGTAACTGTATTAACTAATTATAAATACTGACCTTTGATTTAAACATCTCTCTCAATCCTTGTTTTTTCCTTGTTATCTCCTCAAGCTGTATGAAATGAGTAGCGAATTGAGTAAGAGCAGGGCGAAGATTTTGCTTACCGTGAGTATACTTATTCATCAAATCAACGGTCCAAATGTGATTATATATGAAGCATGTCACTTTCTTCGCTTCCTTTAACACTTTTGCTACACTAGATTTTTTTTCCAATATCCTCAAGACATAAATCTAAGCAGTGAGCTGCACATGAGGTCCAATAAAGATGGCTTCTTTCAACATTAATCTTTTCCTAGCGGCTTTCATTGCTGCCTAATTGTCGGTCACTATTTGAATAATGTATTCTTCCCCAATTTCTTCAACAACTTTGTCTAACAAATTATAGTAGAATTCAACATCTGTACTACGAACGCTCGAGACATCCACAAATTTCCAAAATATAGTTCCTTTACTACAATAAACAAGGAAGTTGATGATGTGCATTTGATTTAAACTATTGGTCCAACCATCACACATCAGAGTTGCACCCAGTTGTTTCCAATGCGTCTTCAGTTCATTTACCCATTCATGAAGTTGTTCATACTCCGATGTCAAATACACATCTGAAATCTCATAAGGTGTTGGGAGCTTTACACCTTTTCCAACTTCCATTGATACTTGAATTAAGTTATACAACCAAGGCGAGCTTGCTAATCGAAAAGGAAGGCGATCGTATATTATAAATTTCGAGACCGCTTCACCCATCGTTTTACGCAATGTCTTTAAAATAGACTCCCTAACCTTTGGTTGTCTTGAGCTTTTTCTCTTAACCAATTCAGGTATAGTTCCCCTTAAACTAAATTCAGATCTTTCTTCACGATATCTTCCATGTAATCCAAGAGAATAAGATCGTCATTCTTCATAAATGTTATCCCAACCACCCGTACTTCGTCTGAATTCTTCTCTTCTATGTCATTCGTGTTGGGATTGGATACTTTCTTGAGTGGCTTGTCTCATAGCAGAAACATCATCTACGAATTCATCCTTTTATTCCCTTAATTGTGATAAGAATTCATCTATTCTCCTTTTTTGTCCATTTTCTTTTCCTTGGCTTCTTTAAGTAATTTCATCATGCTTTCTCTAATGATACATGTAATTAAATAAATATAATTCACACTATTAATAATGTATAATATTTATTATTAATATTTAAAAATAATTATAAAGTATATTTTTATAAAGAAATTATAAAGTATCACTATCACATATTCACATACCAGTGACATTAGGACATGGTGCGACTTCACCCGTTTTATGAGCAATGTGCTCTTTAAACTATTTTATTCCTCCTTTCACAACTTTGCAACAAAGTTTACATACAACATTTCCTTTTGTATTTGGAACTGGATCTTCAAAGTGCCAACCTATATCTCTACTCGGTGCTTCTTCTAATCCTTCAGTCGGGA
Source organism: Hibiscus syriacus (assembly GCF_006381635.1). Lineage (NCBI taxonomy): Eukaryota > Viridiplantae > Streptophyta > Magnoliopsida > Malvales > Malvaceae > Hibiscus > Hibiscus syriacus. Next base: position 1,846,849 of record NW_024062641.1, on the reverse strand, counting down.
ATTTTTCAATACGTAGTGGTATGCTTCAATTTCAATAAAAACTGAAATTAATATATGCGTAAAGTTAAACAAAAATATAATTTTCCTAGTTTGTAAACAAAAATATAAGTTAAACTGAAATTAAATAAAATATATGACAATATTAGAAGTTTAAAATACTCTTCTATTAACTAATCGAAAATAAAAAGCAATTTTCTAATAAAAATTTATTCTTTATATTCAATAGCATTTAAATATGAATACGTGTAGATAATATTTTAGATATAGAAAATTGTATATTCATATCACGATGTGCACAGTTCTGAACACTTATAATATGTTGATAGCTTTTACATATTAAATGAATATAAAGTTAGTGGCAGTAAGATAGCAAGCAATTCCCTCGGTGGTGCATGAAATAATTTTACATATTTTCTTTTTTTTAATATAACTCACACTCATTGAATTGAGTTAGTTGTTTCATTTAATTTCAAAACTATATAATAAAAAACAACTATGGAATTCTGAAGACCTGCATTTTTGTTTTTACAACCAAAGTCATAAAAAGCAAGTGATGGCCCAAGTTCCAACCATAGTGGTTGTGGCAGGGGCAGCACACCAGCACCAAACCTGAGTGGCACTGGCACTGCAACTCAGTTTCTTTAATTTTGTAATGGGGAGCAACTCAGTTGTTGTCTGTTTACTTTTTGAATTTTCAAGCCAACTTTATTGTTGATGATGTTTTTGTGACCTGCTATAAAGGAAATCTTATCCCACACGGCAGCTTTCATGGTTCCCAAGGGAGGTGAATACAATTGGGAAGCATGTGTGGCTTCCACCGATTATTTTATCTATTTTTAACCCATTTTAATGCTTTTTTCATCACGTCCTCCTGCTTTTTTATTTTTTTTATTTTAGTCAAAATGCGGGACCAAGCGTGATATTAGGGTGTGTTTCCAACGATTATTTTAGGTATTTTTTATATTTTAAATTAAAAAATTTATGGGTTTTAATAAGTAAAAAATTAAATCAGGTAGGGTCGGGTCAGAGTTTTTTAATTGTCTGTCGGGTCAGGTCGGGTCGAGTGAAATTATAATTTCGTCAGGTCGGGTTACGGGTGGAGTACCCTTTCTTCTCAGGTCGGGTGGTCCAAAAACCCGACCCAACCGACCCATGGCCATCCCTAGGTAGAGTGCATACATGATCAAGTGAACATGTAAAAATTATGATGAATTTTTTTAATATATGTGGATTTTTATAATATGATTCTCAAATTTAGATTATTAAAACTGTGATCCGTATTTAATCTGAAAAATCGAATTTCAAAATTTCGGATTGGATATCTAAATCTAAATATAAATTTTAATTTAACAAAAATTAATTTTAAATTTAATATTTTGTGATTTTATACAATTTATTATATATCTATATTATATATATTTATCAAAATATGCTTGAACAAAGTAAAAAAATGTCTTAATATGTCATTTCAAAGCTTAAAAATAAATAATTTAAAAGGTTAAAAAGGAAGAAGAACTCACTAGATTCAATTATAAAATCTGCAAGCATTAAGAGTTAAGACATTCTAATTTTAAGGCTCGTTGGGTAGTGATTAGGCGATGGGTCTTTCAGTAATTTTAGGGTCTATTTTTTATTAGATATTTGGATGATTTTTGTCTAATCAAATGTGTAAAAAAATTACATATTATCTTATTATCAAGAAAAATAAATCAAATATCTCAACTTCCAAGAGATGTTCTCAGAAGTTTCTCAGCTCTTCCCACTCCCAGTTCCCACTTCTCTCAAGTCAAAGCCATCTTCTTCGTTTCTTCCTATTCTCATTTCCAGTTAAATATTTTTCGGTTTTCACCCCACCTATTTCACTCTTCCATATTCTATATCGAAACCTCAAATCCCCCTAATGAAGATTGCATATTCAATCTTCCTAAACTAAGCAGCAAAAACAATTACCTTCTTAAATGGAAGCGGGAAGCTTGATGCCTTGATCTACTCCTTCACCGACGGCGAAGCTTGACGGACAGAAGACTTCCTACTGACTGGGCTTTGTTTCTCCGGCTCTTCTCATTCTCGATTGGTTTTTGGTAAGATGTGTATTGTGTTGGTATTTGAGTTCACGGTTGATTAAATAACCTATTTTGTTTTGTCCCACTCCCTATCCTGGTTGTAACTTGTATGTAATTTTTCTTTCCTTTCAGTTTTCAGTTAACTTTTCACTATACTTGTGGGCTCACAAGTTGCCGGGAATATATTCTCTTAATTTTATTTTTTGTTTTCTATACGATGATTGCAATGAATGTTGATTTTTGTATTTGTCTTAGAATCACAGTTGAATAACGGTGATTACATCCCGTTATCGGCGAATCATCTGTTTCCCGTTAAATTACAGGCGTAATCCACCGCGATCAGTGACCCACCGTGAAAACCACGAATAACAGTTTCAGACAGTGGCACGACCGTAATATCACGACCGCTATAGCATTTTTGGAACACTATTTGATACCCTGCTCACAAGCACTTAAAACCATACCTTCTCCTTTAATAGCAATCCCAAGATTGACATAAATTTGAGGAAGCAAGTAACCCCATTGATTCCCACCAGCCTCTGCTGATTCCAAAGCCAACTGAAACTCTTCTTTAGCTTTTTATACTTCCCTAGCACATACAAACAATTCCCAGTTCTAAAATGTGGTCTTAGATCCATTGGCTGTAATTCACAAGACCTCTTGAAACATATCAAAACTTCTTTAAACAACTGGTACTCATACAAAACCCTACCAATTGCCATTTCTCCATCAAATGCTTCTTCTATTGACCTTGCACCATCAGCTCTACTCCTTAAAGCTCCTAATTCTTTAACAAAAACAACATAAACAAGCCCTGATTCTTCCCAAAAGATCCTCTTCTCCGAAAGCTCTACAGAGGCTCCCAACTCCCTTGACCACCCAACATCTGAATAAGTATCAAAATTATCATTTCTAAATTTCCGATCTTTTGCTTGCATTGCTTTCAATCTCTTCAGTAAAATCTCCAAATCATCTACAAGCTTCTATGTGTCATCGAAAACTATCCCGTGATGCGGTGACACTGCCCAGGCTGCCATTCGTTGCTTCTTCTTCGAGTCTGTTACTCTCTCATCCGCAATTGATGACGATGATGCTTCATACACTATTGATGCACCTTCATTTTCGTCAAAATTGAGCTTCAGACCCAACGCATCGAAGTCACTGTCCATGTCACCGTCTCCGTCATCGTAAGTTCTCAACAAACTGTCATAAGTTAACCCCTTTTCATCGTCAATGAACTCCCCATAGGTCCAACCACCCGACGGTTCACACCCCTATCCCACCACCCGACCGTTCACACCCCCATCCTACCCCTATAAATACCTCTATTCTCAATCATTTTAATCACACCAAATCCTCTCAAATCCTCTCAACTTCTCTCAAATCCTCTCAACTTAAGGTATATTTTATTATATTTAATATTTTATTAGTATTTTATTTAATTATTTAAATATTTTATTTAATTAATTTTTTACAGTTATAAAATGGAAGGCTGTCTGCTTCGTTTAATGAAATCATATATCGAGTCATTATGCTGATATGGTAACATTTTTATATTTTAATTTAATTTAAATTATTAATAATAATTTATTTATTTAATGCATGATTATTAGTTTATAAATTAATTTTTGTAATTATTAATATTTTAGAGAGCGACCGTATATTAGATCATTTTATTAGGAACCTTAAGTTAGAGATACCTACCCGTGTCTGACCGTATTTAGTCGAGGCTGGATTCGGTCACATAGCTAGATATGAAGGCCATTGTAAGATAGAACTAAACCTGATTTCTACATTAGTGGAGCGGTAGAGGCCGGAGACCCACCCATTTCATCTTTCGTGCGGATAGTGCACGATTACGCTTGAGGATGTTTCTATGCACTTGGGGCTTTCGGTGCATGGAGATGTGATTTCAGGGATGGCACACGGTAATTGAACTACTTTATGCCAGGATTATCTAGAAGGTGTCCCACGAAATTTTAACAGTGGTCGGATACCGTTAAATTGGTTAGATGCAAATTTTCAGAATTTGAGTGAGGATGCCTCAGAGGATCAAGTTAAAATGTATGCACGGGCATGCATACTACAGCTGATAGGAGGGTTGCTGATGTCGGACAAATCGCGCAACCAAGTTCACTGTATGTGGTTGCGACATCTTGGTGACTTTTATCTGGCCGAATCAATGAGTTGGGGCTCGGTAGTTTTGGCATTCCTGTATAGGGAGATGTGTAGAGCGGTTGACTATAGGAAAAATGCTATCGGCGGATGTCTCCTTTTGCTGCAGTCTTGGGCATGGTATCGCTTGCCCTTTTTATGTCCTGTTGTGAGGAACCCACTCGTATTTCTTCTACTATTGAGGTAATTACAAAACTGATTTCGTATAGTAATCATTTTATCCAGTGTATAATAAAAAAATTTCCTTGAACAAGTGGTCTATTGACAGTAAAAATCATCAAGATTTACCTGATGAATTAGAAATAATCAAGTTGTTAATCGATTAGAAGGCTGTCACAGAGGTATGCATTTTAATGTTTGAAAATCAATTTTGTATTATAGTTATATAATTATATTATTATTTTGATAAGAATTATATATATGTGTGTTAGTTTGAATGGGCTCATATTCTAATGATGATATGAGGATGTGCATCCCACTTGAGTTGAGGGGCCCATCAGATATTTAGATGGTGGTGGTCCCTCTGATCTGTTATATGATTCTCGAGTGGCACCCCACTGATTGCGTGCTCTGACAATTTGGTTTTGTACAACCAATTCCAGAAGCACCTCACAATATGGACCAGTTGCATAACACAGATCGACGCGGCAAGACGGATACAGATTGGCTGGTGAAGCATTATGAGTGAGTAATGATATGAGAGGATCGACATCGTTGCCTTCCCCATAGAGAGCCCATTTATGTTGACCACTTGACGATTGCAGATGATTATTTTGAGTGGTTCAACAACAATGAGAAACCATTTCTACTTTCTGAGGATGCACGAGAATGGAGCATTCATTGACGTCGACAGAGACGTGCACCGTCACAACCCTATCTTCCCCGACTCATGGACGAAGAGCAGGTGCTTCCGATTCGTCGTCAGTTACACCACCGGAACCTTCACAGCAACCATCTTCTATAGCGACATACACCCCACAGCTATATCTGATGCCGCCACCGCCTTTCCCTTACCAGACGCTGCCACCGTCACAGAGTTATATGACCCCCTGGAGGATATTATAGGTCTATGTTTGCATATCGACTTGGGGATCATATGTTGGTTATTTGGCGGGTGCAGCCTCATCATCGATGGTCGATGCACATACACCTCCTGTATAGTTTTATCATTCATCGATGTATGTGTTTTCTAAGTTTTCCTAGTTTCTATGAGCGGTAGGTTAGTCAGTTATACACCTCCAGGGTCCTTATTCTATGGAGGTGTTACATCGTCATCAGTTCCTCATCAACAAAATGTATCTGCTCCTGAAGACAACGACGATGATGATGATGGTGATTATGATGACAGTGAGGAGTCACAACCAGTTATACGAAGAAATCTTCCTCGAGATCGACAACCATCGCCCTGCGGAACACATTCGCACCGCAGACATCGATAGTTTTTGATATTTTATTATATTTTTATTTACTTGTTTATTGGACTTTCTTTATTGTAATTTTTTATTATTTATCATTTAATACTTAATTTATTTTGTTAATTTTGTTGGACTTTTTGTTAATTAATTCTGTTAATTTTGTTGGACATTTTGTTAATTAATTTTGTTAATTATCATTTAATTCCAGTTATTGTAATTTTTTTTATTATTTACCATTTAATACTTATTATAAGTTTGTAAGTTTGAATACGCTGTATAAGTTAATGGCAACAATGATGTTGGAAATTTGTACTGAAGCGACAACATTCTTCTAGTACTTCAAACATAAACCTTCATTGAAATCTTCGTTATCAGCTCCTCAAGAGTTATGTTTCTCTTAAAGGATATTTTAACTTAATGAATTTCAAACTCCAACAATGCCGGTTTTATCTTCCCGAATTTCTCCATCATAATAAACAATAGCTAAAATTCGCGCCATTCTTAGAGTTTGAAAGTGAGACAATCTTATATCTGTAAAAAATCAGTCTGAGACAAGCCTAATTAAATAAATAATATATGAATTAAAATATAAGAAAATAAAATTTTTACACAAAAACGTAAATAATTTTATATTATTACCGTATCGGCAAAAATATTTCGACGTATGCTCCCACTTTCCAATTTTACAACTATAAAAATTAATTGAAAACAATTAGAACAATATTTTTTTCAAATAATCATATATAATTATAAAAAATTTTATAAAAAAGTTACCTTATAACGAAAGATCGAATGAACTTCTGAATCAAATATAAGAGGATTGACAGGTATTATTTACTAGTTGAGAGGATTATTGTATTAGTTTTTCGGTTGAGATGAAGTTGTGAGAGAGTTTACGGGGGAGAGGGGTATTTATAGCTGAGAGAAGACGCTTTACACCCGAGAAGTGCGGGTGCAATTATACAAGGCGCGACCCATGCACCGCGCCATTCTGAAGCCTGTCATAATTGCAGGAAGGCGCGGCCCATGCACCGCGCTATACCCCTACGTGGCAGAAGGCGTGGCCCATGCATCGCGCCTTACCCAGCGTGTCACCATGTCAGCATAAGGCGCGGTGCATGGGCCACGCCTTACCATAAGTGGTGCCACATTAGCGTAAGGCGCGGTGCATGGGTCTCGCCTTCCTACAAAGGGTGTTAGATCGGGAAATAAAGTTGAAATGGTGTCTGACAGGGAAATAAAGTTTTTAAGGGTGATTTTTGGGGAAATTCACCAGATATTTATTCTACGAAAAATTCTAAATAGCTTTACTAGTGTTGACGATAAATTTTAAAATCATTAAATCATAAATTACTCAAAGTATAATTATAATTTAATTAAAAATTAAAGTGTAATTTAATTAAAATACAATAATTCTAAGAAAAACCTTTTATAAATTTATTTTAATCAAATTAATTCAAATATAAATTTGAAAATTTTATAAACCTTGTTTTATTTCAATATTTTTAAGCTAAGGTCGTCGCTGATGTCGCTACCGTCACTGTCGCTGCTACTGCCGATGTTATTGTTCACCGTCACTAGTGTAACCAATCCCTAAAATAAGTTTTATTAATGATCCCTAACTCAAATTCCTCAATTAGTATAATTAGAAAACCCTAATAATCGAATTAAGTATTATATTTACTAAATTACAACTCAAATTAGAACATTCAAAACCTATTTTTTATGTTTGAGTCGTATTTAGTAAATCCAATACTGATTTCCCGATTGTTGTCCCGCTATCTGTATCAGTACACTGGTTCATTCGTATCGGTACACGGGCATTCTAGTATTGGTACCCTATACATACTGGTACATATATGTACAATGTTTTGGTATTGAGTACCGATACTCCATATAGGAGTATCGGTACGGGTGGTTGTTTCATGCTTTGTGGTATGTTAAGTGTGCATGCTTAGATTTTATCTTTTTCACGTAGATGAATGATATAAACTTAAAACCTTCAAAACAAGTTAAGATGATGGAGTGTAAGCGTCATATTGATATGAATTCGAAGAAGACAAAAAATGAAGTATGTACATTATAATTAACTACAATTTAAGGAAATTCAATAAAGCAACAACTGGTATCATAAATAGGTGGCCATAAACTAGAGAGTCTTGACCAACTTGAAAGATCTTTTAATGTAGTTGAAATAACTAAATTTTGAGTTCTTCGAATACATGTCATATCGAAACATAATTTGTAAGATCATTTAGTGTTTTTCCATAGAATTGTTTGTCTGATTAAGTATTATAGATTAAATTAATAAATATTTTACATGGTCAATATTTATTATTTTGGCCATTATTAATACAAGTGTTTGTATTGTTTTTAAATATTTTATAGTTTATCGATCTTTATCTATTCGATTTGTACTTAAGAGAAGAGCCTATGCGAAAGAAGTTATATTTGCTTGTATCCTTTCAGGTAAAAAATTATGAACTAGGGATCATATTATTTTGTGGGTATATATGTTAATGATATTTTCTAATTTATTTTTTCTTCAGAATATCCTTACGGATTATAGAAATGGTCAGAAGACGAGAAAAAGTTATAGCATTGTAAAATTTCATACCCGATGGATAGATGACTTTATGCCTACTGATAGTCGTAATGTTTAACATGTATATTTATAATTTGTTTTTTGCTTGTATGTACTTGCTTGTATTTTTAACTCACATTATTTTGCAGGTATATGTGCCTTTGCATGATATACAAGGCAATCAATGGTTTTTATTAGTTGTTGATATTGTGGAAGGACATAATTACGTTTTGGACTATCTTGGCGTAAATGAAGTGCGTAAGAATATTGCAGAAAATATTTTAAGTTATTTATTCATGTATAAGAACTAATAGCATTCATGTATTTTTAAATATAAATTTCTTAATTTTTTCTTTGACTTATTATAGCAGTTGAGTAAAGCGCCAGTTATGTATAAGGGTCATGCACATTTAGGTAGATTATTTGAAGATGTTGCAAAATTTTCAATCCATTTTCTTGACTTAACGAAGCAACCAAATCCGTACGTAATATAGATTTTAAATAATAGTTTCTATTTATTTGTCTAAATTTCTTTGTAATAAATTATGTATTTGATATTGGATTCAGATTATTGTTGCATGTACATATTAAAGTATATAGAAGTTGATAACAAGAGTGATTGGCGAAGTGTAATACCCAAACATCAGGTCAGTGATTAAAATGTAAGGATTTAAATTTGGTGGTTTAATTTAAATAAATTAAAAAGTTCAAGGACTAATTTTGGAATTTGTGTCTAGGACTTATTATCAAAGATGGAATAATGGAAGGGCAAAGAGGTCTTTTAGTATGAATAAATTTAAAATTCATTTTAAATAAGAATATTTAACATGTGAGGATTAGAGTAAGGGAAAGAAAAATCTGGAAGCTTGGTTATATTCTCTTCCTCTTCTTTTCCACCGTGACTCTATTGCTAAGGTGAGATATGTTTCAAGGTTATTTCTTTAATTTTTGGATTGGTTTTGAAGCTTTGAGTGGTATAGAAGATTAAGGATGCTTAAAGATGAAGAGAAACTAAGTGATTAAGGAATTAAGAGTGAATTAGTAAGATGGGTTTTTAAAGAAATTGATGGGATTGATTAGTATTTGGATTTCTAAAGATATATTTGACTTGTCAATGGTCTAATTAAGGTATGTGAAGTCTTATAAAGGATTAAGAACATATTTGATTGATGGCTATGATTTTTAGTTTAAAGTATTCTATGGAGAATTGTGGGATGTTAAAAGAGGATTAATGGATATAAGTTGTGTGGGATAAATGTTATTGAGTTTATGGACTTGAATAGAGTTAAGGGTAAGATATTTAAGTGGGTTTTGAGTAAAATATGAAATGGAATATGTGAAATCTGGGTAAGAGATCAGTACTGGAAGAACATTACCGATACTATAAGGATAAATTAAAGGAAAACGTATGAATCAAATTAACAATATCGATACAGATTGAAGAAATATCGATACTAATGTGGAGGTATCGATACTATAATTGAAATGATATTCCAGAATGCTAAAATAGTATCGATACTGAAGGGTGTATCGGTACCATAGAAAAGAAGTATCGATACTGTAGGAAGAGTACCGATATTATTCAGCATGAAATGTTAAATTAGGTGTTTTATTTCATTTATGTAAGTGTTAATTGGTTATTCGCTAATAGAAAGTTGATATTGATCTTGGACATATTGATGTGTAGATTTGGATCAAAAGGGATATAGCAAAGAGACTGAACGAAAGTTAAAAGGATTTAGTTTAGGACTTACATGATGCAAATGTTAGTGCAATTTATATTTTTATTTTAGATATGAAGACGACTTGCGATAAGCAACCTCGAAGGTTTTTGATCGAAATTTTTTTATTTATTTTATTCAATATTATATAATTCTTTATATAAAGTGTATTTTCAAAGTACTGTTTTGATTTTTATTTGTATGTGAATATGTTTTTCATGAAAATGTTCTATGTGAAAATGTGCTAAGTGAAAATGTTCTACGTGAAAATAACCTATGTGAATGTGCTCTACGTGGATAAAACACACTTAGAATAATGAAATATTAAATAATTATATGGTTAAATCCCAAGGTATATGTATGATAATTAGAGGTATAGTTGGCATGCCAAGAGTCGAGGGTTCTACGCGGTCCTACGGGACAATTCTACGTGGTCCTTCGGGACAAAATTCTAGGTAGTCCTTCAGGATAAATCTATGTGGCACTTCGGTGCATATTCTTCGTGGCACTTCGGTGCAAATTATATGAGCAGTGGTGATTGCATTTATAGTGCACAACCTCAATGTAATCAGATATCTTGAGTTATCAATGATGCGTTGTGCTATTAAAACAAAGTGATATAAATTGAACAACGTGTAAAAGTATATGTTATTTTCATGAAATGTATCTTGATTTCAATATGCAATGTTTTCTATGAGGTAAATAAACAAGTGTTTTTAAATGTTTTTTATACTCAATATTGCCTCATTAAGTCATCGACTTAGCGTGTGATTGTTTCACACGTAGATACAAAAAGATCCGAGGAGTAAAGATAGGAAAAAGCAACATACAACTGAAGATAATCTGATCAAAATTATTTGAATTGTAGGTTTTTTATGTTGGTTACTATGAAATTTTGTTGGCATGCATTATAAGGTTTTAAATCGAATAGCTCTTATCAATTTTTTAATCATACTATTTTAAGTTATGTAAATATATTGAGTATTTATTCTCATTATGAATTATAAATTTTTTATAGAAACTTTGGTTTAAGGGTTTCACCACTTAAATACAAATAAAATTTTAAAATTTCAACAAGTTTTCAAAGAGTCAAAGTTTTGAAAAGTCAACGTGACACCTTATATCTTATATTCGTATTCGAGTCAGGTACGGGTTGGGGGTGTTACATTTATTGATATCAGAGCTATGGTTTCACTAATTTTAAGTTTGAAATGAAACAAATTATGAATTTAAAAATTGTACATGCCAACAAAAGGTTAAGAATTTCTAATCTGATAAGGTAAATTATATGTTGTCCTTGCAATAAAGTTAGTGATTATATTTTAATATATGTTGGACTACGAGGGCTCCCGAAGTGAAGCGGGAGATGGGCATGAAGGAAGTAGTAATTCACCTGCACCAGCTAGGTAATGTGAAGAACAGACGTCTCAAGGAGTGCTTGTACAATATCAGGGAATCATTTTCAGGACGTTGGATGTGATTCTGACGTGTTTCCAACCGTCTGCTCCTTCAGCTCCTAAGATGATGTAGTTGAGGAGTTAAAGAGTTTAGGAGAACCTGAGTTTAGAGGAGAAGCTGAGGAAGGTCATGTTTCTGTGGATTTTTGGTTAAACGCTGTTAAAACTATGCTTGAGGGTCTCTATTGTTCTGAAATAGAGAAACTGGATGGAGTAGTCTTATTGCTACGAGTTCAAGTGCGTATATGATGGACTAACGTTACAATGAGAGCACATAGAGATCAAGTGACATGGTCATTCATTTTGGAAGAGTTCAAGAACAAGTATAGCGATGATCAATTTATTAGACAAATGAAGTAGGAGTTCATGAATTTAAAACAAGGGAATCACACTGTGTATGAATACGAGTGCAATTTCAAAAAATTGAGTAGATTTACAGCTAAATTCATTCCAACGAAAAAAGACTCATGTGATTGGTTCATGGAGGGTTTACACCCTAGATTGAAAGAGCTACTGTTAGCGCTAAACCTTTTTACATTTCAAGAGGTGGTGAATCGAGCAAAAACCTTGGAGATAGCTCATAATGAAAGATTTAGGGAGCAAAAGACCCAGTGGAATAAGAGAGTTGGTGCCTTGTCGAGTGCATCACAATCAAATAAAAATCTAGGGTTAGGTTTTCGACCTCAGAATCAACTGCATCCTCAGGTAGAGGATCAAATCTTGTGAGAGCTAATAGACTCAATCAGTTGAATCAGGAGCGGGAAAGTCAACTCAATGTCAGCAATATGGAAAAAATCATAGTGGTGTATGTCGGATGGTCTTTGGAGCATGTTTTAGATGTGGAGACACTGGACATTTTATCCAGGATTACCCATTGATGACCGGAGAGCCTACACAGTCTGAGAGATCTCCTACTTTACCTCAGAGATGTAAAGGACGAGGCATGGGAAGAAACCAATATGAGTCGTCCACTCAACCTGAACTGTGCTGCTCGGGTCAACAACCTTAAGACTACTAAAGATTATAATGATTTGAAAATCATTGCAGGTATTTTCTAGTTAGTAGATAAACTTGTATTGGTTTTGATTAACATGGGATCAACATTTTCTTATATTAGTAGTAAATTGGTGAGAGAATTGACAATTTAGTTAGAAGCTATAAGTAGTGAGGTGATTGTGACTAACCCGCTAGGACACTGTGCTCGGGTGAATCAAATTTGTCGAGGGTATCCTATAAAGATTCACGAAATTGAATTCCCTGCTAATATAATGTAATTACCCTTTGATGAGTTTAAGGTTATTTTTGGAATGGATTGGTTGTACCATTGCCATGCCAGTGTAGATTATCGATTGAAAAGAGTAACTTTGAGAAGTCCTGATGGATCAGAAGTAATAGTAATCAACGAAAGGTTTAATCCATTAGCTAATGTGATATCGGTAATGTCGGTTACGAAGTTATTATTGCAAGGATGTCAAGCTTTCATCGCCTATGTGATCGATACTAAAGCCATAGAGATGAGATTGGAGGACATTCCGACGGTCCTAGAATTTCCAGATATATTTCCAGCTGAACTACCGGGATTACCTCAAGATACAGAGGTGGAGTTTCAAATTGAGGTTATGCAAGGAACAACACCAATTTTGATGGCTTCGTACAGAATGTCCCCAAAAGAACTGAGTGAGTTAAAGGATCAGTTGCAAGAGCTTTTGGACAAAGGATTCATCAGACCCAATGAATCACCCTGGGGTGCACTGGTACTATTTATAAAGAAAAATGATGGTTTGATGTGTCTATGTATTGATTATCAACAGCTCAACAAAGTGACTATAAAGAATAAGTATCCTCTCCCAAGAATAGATGATTTATTTGATCAACTCAAGGGATCTTCGATATTCTACAAAATTGATTTGCGTTATGTCTATCACCAGTTGAAGATACAAGAAAAAGATATTCCAAAAATGGCTTTTAGGACTCGGTATGGCCATTATTAGTTTATGGTAATGTCGTTTAGATTAACCAATGCACCGGTAGCATTTATGGATCTTATGAATAGAGTATTTTAATAGTACTTTGATCAGTTCATGGTTGTGTTCATATATGATATTTTGGTTTATTCAAAAACAAATGAGGAGCATGACGTCTATCTTCGAGTGATTCTTCAAACACTACGAGATAAGAAGCTTTATGCTAAGTTATCTAAATGTGAATTTTGGTTACCTGAAGTGGTATTCCTTGGAAATGTGTATATGCAGAGGGGATTCGAGTAGATCCTCAGAAGATTAAGGCTATTATGGATTGAGAAGTTCCAAGAAATGTTTCTGAAGTTCAAAGTTTCTTGGGATTTGATGGATATTATCGAAGGTTTGTTAAGTACTTTTCGATAATTTCCTCCCCATTGACCAAGTTGTTAAAGAAAGAAGTGTCATTCATTTGGACGGATAAATGTCAAGAGAGTTTTGAATCCTTAAAGAAGGTGTTAACTGAAGCTCCAATGCTAGTACGACCAGTATCGGGCAAGGACTATACAATATATAGTGACGCTTCCCATAATGGTATGGGATGTGTTTTGATGCAAGATGGAAAAGCAGTAGCCTATGCTTCGAGACAGCTTAAGTCACATGAAAGGAACTATCTGACGCATGATATTGAGTTAGCAGCGATGGGGTTTGCAATGAAGATATGACACTATTATTTATATGTGAGCGATGTTATATTTACACGGATCACATGAGTTTAAAGTATTTGTTGACTCAAAATGAGCTAAACCTAAGACAAAGGAGATGGATCGAGCTACTTAAAGACTATGATGCAATCATAGATTACTACCTTGGGAAAGCTAACATTATAGTGATGCACTTAGCCGAAAGACTTTTGCAGGTTTACATATGTTAGACGCCCGATTTGTGTTAAAAGGCAATGGTAATATAATGTCCGAATTAAAGCTAAGACATTTATTACTGGAGCAGATAAAAGAGTTGAAAATAAAAGATGTTAAGTGTTCAACAAGATTAGAACAAGTGGAAAAATGTGAAATCAAGGATTTTGATATTGTTGTAACTGGTTTTCACCTGGGCACGAAATTTTACTTGGTGGGAAAAATAATGTGGATAAAAAATGATTTTGATTTAAAAATATTTTTGGAGTCGCCATCGACCTTTTTGGGTAGGTAAGTCGAATACCTAAAAATAATCTTTTAACAGAGTTTTTAGGAAAACATTAGTTAAAAGATAAACTGATATGCGTTTAACCAAAAATTTATTCTTTTTAATAATAAAAAGGGATTCGTGGTAGATTACGTTTGGGGAAGGATTAGCACCCCCACATTGGTACTTGTTGATTATAAATTGTCTCTAATAATAGAATTTAATAATTCAAATATGAATTTAATTTATGATCCTTTCATATTAAATTGGACAATTATAAGGAAGAAAAATATTTAAAATAATTTATACGAATTATAAATAAAATATTTATTCATTTAAAACATCAGAAAAGACATCTAGTTATGTTAAGACTGCTCTTTTCTTTGATATTAAAATAATAATTATTAAAATATTATATATATATATATATATATATATATATATATATATATATATATATATATATTTATATGACTAAGATGAAAATAATAAAAAAATAACAATGAAAGTAATAATTTAAACATATCGAAAGTAATAATAAAAACAAAATAAAATTGCAAATAAATAATGATCAAAATAAAAGAAATTAAACTTATAAAATTAAATTGCAAAATATATAAAACTTATGGTCACAATTAAAATTATATAAAAGTCAATTATTAAATTACAAAATATAAACAATTAATGGACATAGTTATAAATATTTTGTAGTATAGACATTAAGAGTGTAATTTAACACTAAATATTAATATGGGACAAAAATAAATTTAATAATATTATAAGGGACTAATCATAATATTTACCCTAAATTATTAATCAGGATTAAAATAAATATTATTAAAACTTAAGGGACTAAACAAGATATTTTACCTTAAATATATATAATTACGGGTGAGGACTAAAATGTAAAGAAAATAAAATTCAAATACCGAATTGAAAGGCTCAATAATTGATTTTAGTGACCAAATTATAAAGATGCAAACATAGAGAGGCTTGCCGAAAGATTTTACCCTTGTGGGAAATTACACAAATGCCCCCTCCTTAAAATGACGTTGTTCGGGAGGGGTTTATAAACCCTTTAACTGGCCCAAAAAAGGGCCTAAACTCACATTTTTCATTTCCTCTTCTCTCTCTAAAATGAGAGAACCAGAGTTCTCTCTGTCTTCTCTCTAGTTTCTCTCCCCGTTGAGAGAGCCGACCATCAGCCGACAGCCCTAATCCGCCGCCAAGCATCACCGCCGACCACCGCCTACGGTGGCCGAAATTATAATATTACCCCAAATCAAAACCTGATTCTCCTTTGTCCTAAATTCAAGCCCCATTTTTCCTAATAACCCCTAGATAACCCTAGATCTAAAATAAACCGAAGGTTTTTACCTTCGATTAAACGACGGTTCCGGTGTCGTTTGCTTTCCACGTGCCAACAGGTAAGTTTTTCCTCTCGTTTGCTTCTGTTGGGTGCTCGTGGTTCGTTCGATATTGCTCTCGATGGTTGCTGTTGCCTCCGTCTTTTTTGCAGGTGATCGATGATGGCTTTTATAGCCTCATCGGATGTTTGGATCGGACCAGTCCAAAGGGAGCCCTTCAGTGAGTCACCATAGCTATGGTGGTGACTCACCATAGGGCTTTGACGTGGAGAGGGCATTGTGGTATTTCTGGAGCATTCTGGCTAGGCGTGTCGTGGCCGCAAGGCGTCGGCAGCTGCTGGTTGGATCACCTGAATTGGAGGTGTCGGCAACAGCTGGATAGCTGAGGCAGCGGCGGCTGGGATGTAAACCTAGGGTTATTAAACCCTAAGGCTACATTTGCTGGAACTATCTGTGGACCTAGGGTCTTTAATTGGATTGGGCTCATGGATTTATAATTGGGATGTGTAATCTGGGCCTGTTTGTAATAATAATAATATTAATAATAAAAATAAATATATATAATAATAATAATAATAATAATAAATAAAATAATAAAAATAAACAAAATGAAAAAAACTAGTGTCTTCAGCTGCCCCTATTTGCTCATTCTTTTGTTAATGAGAATAGGGCAAAGACGAAAAGACAATAAGTTTTTTTCATTTGACTTCACTTGATTAGGATGGAAATGTTGAACATGTTCTTCTTCTTTAGGATTAGTTCTTCTCATTATGAACTTTTCCACTAGGGATTGATAATCCATATCGTTTTGTGATGAAATCTAGCAAAAGGTTAAATAAGTTTTTCTCATTATGAACTTCTTTTTCCTCTCCAGATGAGTTCTTCTCATTATGAACTCCTTCTGGAAATGTTGATCCTTAAGAAATGTGTCATTGATTCAACTTCATATGTGATGAATTAAAGAAGGTTGAACAAGTTCTTCTCATTATGAACTTCTTCTTCCTCTTCAGATAAGTTCTTCTCACTATGAACTTTATCTGGAAATGTTGGTCCTGATTTATCTTCTTCTGTGATAGAGTCAAACAAAGGTTGAACAAGTTCTTCTCATTATGAACTTATTCTTCCTCTTCAGATAAGTTCTTCTCATTATGAACTTTCTCTGGAAAAGTTGATGTTGATCTATCTCTTTCTGTGATAGAGTCATGCAAAGGTTGAACAAGTTCTTCTCATTATGAACTTCTTCTCCCACTTCAGATGAGTTCTTCTCATTATGAACTCTACCTGGCAATGCTGATCCATCGAATGATGAATTTGAGCAAAAGGTTGAACAAGTTCTTCTCATTATGAACTTCTTCTTCCTTCTTCAGATGAGTTCTTCTCATTATGAACTCTTCCGGAAATGTTGATCCATCAAATGATGAATTCGAGCCTTTGCTGAAATCTTTTCTAATCTTTGAAATTCCTGTTAAATATTCAAATCGATAAAATGAATGAAAATGCCCCTATTTTTGCAAATGCCTAAAAATAATACATGAATGTTGAGTGCATTTTTTCACTTCAAAGTGGCAAACTTGGTTTTCCTTCACTTGGTCAAAATGTCATTTCATGCTGGCATTTCTGATTTAGAAGAGCAATCTTTGTGTCTTCTTTGTTTCATGAAAGTCTCAGAAAAAATGTTTCATTTATGGAACTCTTGCTGTAATCAGAATTATGACCTTGATGCCCCCATTTTATCTTTGATAAAATCGGCTTTCTTCATCTGAACTTGTGTAAAAATCCAATAAAGCTTTCATATTTAAAAGAGAATCTATCATCTTTGAAGAGAGAATCTATCATCTTTGAAGAGAGAATCTATCATCTTTGAAGAGAGACTCTATTATCTTTGAAGAGAGAATCTATCATCTTTGAAGAATGTAGATGTAGATATACTAAACTCAGCAGAGATTAATTAGGAGATCAGCGTCTGTTCTGATTTAACTCTTGAAACACATTACAGGGAAGATTTATCCTAATTCCTTTCATGTCTCCACATCTAATCAGATCTCGAACAAGGTAACTTGGACCATATCATGTCAAGATGCTTAACAATAACCTTTCGTTCAACCTTAGTTGGCTCCACTAGTTTCTTGTTGTTAAAATTTCTGCTTCCCTTCTGTGGAAAGAATCTTCCTCATATATATCTTCTAACCTTGGGGCTGAAGAAGTCAGGTATTATCTTGTATAAATAAATGAAAACCATATGATCACAACATTGGTTCAGCATCAGAATAACTTTTTCGTAAAACATTTGATAATACATTCATCATCTCATGTGGTTTATGCTGAGATGCTAGTAAAACATTTGACAACACATTCATCCTTTCTTGTGGCTTTTTCTTTGATTTCTCATCAGTGAAACTCTTTCATAGTGTTCAAAGCTTTTGTATGATGTCTCAAGAACAAAACTCAATGGGAATATAAGTTAGATGTTGGTTTGTTTCATGACCAAAAAGTTGGTCAAATTCACAAAATATGCTAGTGTCGAATTGAATAAGAGATACCAACTAATCTTGATATCATCTTGGGCAAGGGCCAGTGTGATACCGATCACGTTTTCTTCCATAATGAGTGTTGTAGGAAGTATAAACACATCCGCTATAGGAGCCATGTATAGAAAGAAATCCATGGAATTCTTACTGTTGTAAATATAACGCACATGATAAACCAAATAGATGAAAACTCAGTTCATCCTGACTAGCAATGATACCCTCAGTAACAACGGGAATAAGGGTAATATACATAAGCTGAGCCTCTTTATTCAATGTCATCAAGTAAGTGAAAGCTGTTGTGAAAAATATCTTCGTAGCCCCAACAGTGTGTTTGAAATTAACTGTTAAGAACCTCAAAGAAATATTTCTAATCATTACTGTCACACAAAAGACCAAAATCAAAGTCGAGATCTTGAGGAACTGAACCTTGGATCGAATGGTTTGCATGAGGACCATCTTTATTCATGCAACTTTGATGCATCTTAACAAAGATCACGCTGTCATGTAACACATGGTTAAGAAGATTGGGTATTTGAAACCATACTTGTTGAGTAAATATCTATTCAACATCAGGACCCTAATACAACTATTTGATGAACGAAGCAATTATATATAGTCAGCTCAACTGCCACTGCTTATCCATTTTCTTTCTTCATACCTTACTGTCTCATTGGAAATATTTGCTCAAGTCAACGATCTTTCCATAAGATGATATGGATCTTCAGCATGCCCCAACATTGGCTAATACAAACGTTCAAAATATATCAACATTCATGATTCTAATTGAAAGGGGCTTTCAACATGCCCCAACATTGGCTGATACAGACGTTCAAAATATATCAACATTCATGATTATGATTGAAAGGGGCTTTCAGTATGCCCCAACATTGGCTGATACAGATGTTAAAAGTGTGCTCAACATTACTTCTTGCTGAGATGAGCCTCCAAGAATGCCCAAATATTCATATTACTACGAGCCTTCAAAATGGCCCACCATTCTATTTCTGGTTGAAATGGGCTTTCAAGATGTCCCGCATGGATCTGTCTAAATTGGGCCTTAAAAATACCCCAACTTTTTTAAACTGTAAGGCTTACTTTCAATGTTTGTTTGATTTCAATATCATGATACCCACGAGGTCCAATTTTGACAATGCACTGTTGTGGGTACTTGCGGCTTTATCCGTGCCTCAAATCTGTTTATCCTGAATACTCTCATTCTGATGTCACTAAATAGTAGTTGTCAAGTAACTTGAGGGATTCTCTTCATATTGTCACAAACTTAAGAAGTAATCAATCATTTTGACGAAAATGTCTGAGATATGTTCCTTTTCTGAATGAGGTGCGCATTTTTTGGATCTGGAGGGATATAGTCGGACAGAGTGGTATAAATTACTTGGTAATTCATTCCAGGCTGACACAGTGAACCTTGTTTTCAGTGAAGGTTATTGGAATATACTTTTCTGTGTGAGAGAAACCAATTTATGTGAACAGTAATCTTATTTTAATGCAATAGCAAGACTACATATACAGTGGTACAAGCTCTTGAAAAGTCCGCACCCATGCAACATGTTGATTCTGATAACTACTCATCTAATTATAAAGTGATCTTTCAGGATGATTTCATAGATATTGATAGTTCTTCTGATACCGAGGAAATCCTGAATTCTGATTCTGATAAGGAGAATAAACTGTTATACAGTGGTACAAGCTCTTGAAAAGTCCGCACCCATGCAACATGTTGATTCTGATAACTACTCATCTGATTATAAAGCGATCTTTCAGGATGATTTCATAGATATTGATAGTTCTTCTTCTTGCCCCCCAATGTGGAGGGTGATCCTTGGTTAAGGTTGAATCAGAAAAAAAATTATAGGCTCAAAAAGGGAAAACAAGGGATATATATATATACATATATTTGAAAGGATAAATGAAACAATGTTGTTCGTCATCTTATACACAGAAGCCTTTATAAAAAAAAGTATCCCCAAGGGGATGAATATTCAAGATTAATCTTTATTAAATAAAAAATGTTATTAATGCATGATATAATTATTCAAATCAATCCATCTTCCTTTTTTTTCTTCTTGCTTCAAGTATGCCCCAATTACTTGAAATTATCTTTGATAAGTTGGTCAATGATGCCTCATCTCGTCATTTCTTGCATGAAGATTCATGGGTAATTGAAAGTTTGGTTCTTTTGATGTTTTTTTTTGTTTCACCAATAAAATGATGATTTTGTATTTGGAAGGAAAAATGTGTGATTTTTGAAGTCATGTGTATGGTGTAAGGTTATCAACCAACTCTACACAAGAAAGTAAACATTTGAATCTGATGTCTCAAAAATATGGAGAGACATGACTTCAGAGTCTCAGATAAATGTATGGTCAAGATTTGGTTTTAGTAAGGGTCAAGTAATTGACGTTGGATGGGATATGGAATATATAATTTTACCACTTGCCAAAGATCTATAATTCTTGAAAAAGAACATTTAATCTACTTGATACTCAAAAATTTCAAGATTAAAATTTGATTCCTTGCTCATAACCATAAAAGCAACACAAGTTTATTTATTGCACACCAAGACAGAGAAAGGAACAAAAGACAATTTCAAACAAGATGTTGAAAGTAGAAAGTACTACAATGGTAGATATCAACTTCCACTTGTTTGTTTATCATGCATCATTATCATTACTCCTCTAATCTTGGGTATGTAACAGGATCAAAGTCTTTGTCCTTATTTGCCCCCCATTTCTTGATCATTTCTGTTAACTGGGCTCGTTTGGATGATTCCTCAGGCATACTAATCTCTACTTCTTTCTTAGTATCTTTGTGGTCAGATCTTATCTCCTCGTTTATCAGTTGGAATTTGGGCTCAAAATAATTCTTATTGGCGACAATAGCTTTGTCCCGGTTCTGAACACATATTCCAGCTGTGATTGGCGTAGTATTCATCATGTTCTCTAAACTGCCCAAAGCTTCATCTATCCTCTGGAAGTCTGATATGGGTATTTGAGATGTTTTCATGGTTGCATTTTCCCAGTTTATTTTTAGACCTATGGGCCAATCTCGGATTATATTTATGGAAGCCATTTTGCTTTGATTTCCTTTCTCATTTTCTTGCGCCCGATATTCTTCACAGGATTTGGTCACATTAGTCTCTATTGAGGCAACTATTTCTGAGCATTGAACCTTAACCCATTCTTTTACCTTGCATTTTTTAATTGCTTTCTCTAAAGGATCTTGGAAATTTCCCTCAAGGTTACCAGGAACCTTAGCTGAACAATTTGGAATTCCAGTCTTGTTTATCCAAGGAACCTCCTTATAGGTCCAATTCTCATTTGAAGGCCACTGTGGTTGAACAAGTCGTGGAGTAGTTAATCTGGCTGAGAGCATTTTTGGATGCAATTTTTCACTCGAACAGTGGAAGGAAGGAAATTGAAAACCCTTCACATTCTTTTTCTTGTTGATCAATCTATAAGGTTTGGCACCATGTTTAAGTGAATAAGACCTCACTATATTAACCTTAGCTTCTTTCTCAACGTCAGTATTGTCAGAGCCTCTTATCCTACCAATCTTGATAGCTATTTCGATCATTTCTCCACTCATGATGATGTCAGAGAAATTATTAGTGGCAACCCCTATCATGTGATTAATATAGAGAAATTTTAATGTACTGATGAACAAAGTAGTGAACTCCCTTTCAGTCAATGGTGGATGCACTTGAAAAGCAACTTCATTCCATCGTTGTGAATATTGTCGAAAGCTTTCATTTTACTTCATATTCATGTTTTGCAACATTGTTCGATTAGGGGCCATATCAGCCTTTTGCTTGTATTGACCCAAAAAAACTTGAGCTAAGTCTTTCCAAGAACGTATTTGAGTACATTTTAGCTGATTATACCATTTGGATGCAGACCCAGATAAACTGTCTTGGAAACAGTGGATCAACAACTTTTCATTCTCCACATAGCCAGTCATACAACGACAGTACATAGTGATATGATATGAAGGGCATGTGGTCCCATTATACTTCTCAAAATCTGGAACTTTGAACTTTGGTGGGAGAACTAAGTCGGGAACCAAACTTAGCTCTTTCGCGTCAAACCCATAAAATGACTTAACCGTCTCTCTAGATTTTATCACCTCTTCTACATTTTTCAATTGTTGGATGAGTTTTTTGGAGTCAGGGACCTTATTATCAGTACAAAATTCATCTGGCTTCAATCCAGAAGTAGTAGGACAATCAGTGGGGAACAATGCTTTAGCTTGATATTGTGGATTTTTAACAGTGAATTAAACTGGTGATTGGGTTTCCTGATGTACAGAGGTGTGCTCAGGAATGTGAACAGGTGCAACACCCAGAGGATTTGTGGGGTTTTCAACAAGACTCTTTCCAGCGGTCTGGTGCTTCCTAATCATTTCTTTCATATTGTTCAGTAGATTGATCTGAGAATTTGCGATATTAGCTTCAATTTGTGCCAACTTGCTCCTATATTCTTCATGTCTCTCTTTTTGTTCTATCTCAAATTTGGTTAGCCTATCCTCCATTTCTTTAGACATTTTTCTTGTGTCGTGCTAAGCGTTCTTGCTACAAGGAAAAACCAATATCACATCGGTTGAAAACCTTATTTTAATGAATGAATGTTTTAATACATGATGTAAGTTTGAAACTATAGATGTAACTATGAAAAAATGCAAATGCAGAAATGAAAATGTAATACAAACATAAAAATGCAAAGATGCAAAATGCAAATGCATGTATGAAGATGTGAATGTAGAAATACAAATAAAAATGCAAATTGTGCAATACAAAAGCAAACAAAAAATGCAAAATGAAAATGCAAAGATGCAAAATGTAAATGCATGTACGAAAAGGTGTTACTCAAGAGTGATCATCTTAGAACAGATTTCATTGAACACAAAAGTTTCGGTGCATCAAACAAAATTGTACATACATGGGACAATTTTCAATCCTAATTTCAACAAAACTTTACATATGGGGGATAACTTTCCCTCCTAACTTCTCTAGAGCCAAGTTGGTTTCCATTCATGCTCAAAAGTTGCATTATCAGTCTTTTTTAATTCCTTGTAAAGTCAGCTTATTCTATCAGCTTATGGGTCATATTGCTTGTCTGGACTGCAGCTTCTTCCATGACATTCTCTTTTTCCTTTATCTTTTGTGTCAATTCTCGGAGTTACTCATTTTCCCTTGTAAGAGAACCTTTCTGTCCAAGAAGTTCTTGTACAAGATCTTCATATATGTTGCAATTCTTTTTCAGTTTGGTGACCCCTGTTATCCACTCTTCTGGAGTTTTCCTATGCCAACATTTTGAAAGCTTGACTGATCTTTTGGAAATCTTCATGCATGGTTTCCACTTCTATGCTCAATTTCTTGTTTTGATCCTTCAAATAACATGCTTGAGCTTCATAAAAACCTCCTCTATTCTGCGTGTCCGGACTGATACTCTTACTGTAGACTGCTTTTGGTATCAATTTGGCAGGATCTTTGTGTAATACTTTTGGTATTAATATAACAGGATCTTTGGGTGCATAGCTCGCCTTCATCCTTGGAGTTTCCTCAGGATGTCTTTCCTTAGCTACGTCATATTTTGTTTGATCATAAAACTTTGTATCCATTTATGAAAACTTTCCAATTTGATGAACAGTCTTTCAAGTCAACACCTTTTGGTTATTCATGATCATGCAATGCAAACAAAAGAAATCAATATAAACAAGTTAGAGCAAAACAAAATGTATGAAAAATAAAATGAGAAAGGAAAAAATTAATGGAAAGAAAAGATCCTATCTATCAAGGTATAAATCCTAACTCATGATTTCTAGTTCTATGCTTTCTAGTTCCATGCTTTGTTTGGAAAAATTAACCTAACTGCATGATTTCTAGTTCGCAAGCATTTAATAAAAAAAATGAAATCATATTAAAAGCTAAAGCTTATTTCTCCTTTGTGTATACCTACGACAGGGTTTCTACATTATCTTAGATCAGGAGAATTTCTAGGGTTTATTATATGCAATGTTTTGGTTCTAAGAGTAAAGGTACTCGAACTGTCCTTGTTAATTCCCCCTTGGGCTGTCAAACCCTTAATCCTAGTCCATTACAGACTTAAGTGGATCGAGTTCAATTTGAGGGGACACATTTCCCTATGCCTGACACGGAGAATAAATCCTCACGAAGACATAGGATATATAAACCCTGAAATTTACTTGCTAGGTCTGACATGGAGAATAAATTCTCACAAAGACGTCACTTTCACTCCCACTTAAAAGGGAAAAGAGCTCGAGTATAGAGCTGATGTTTATGCAATGCAAGTGTTATGTATGAGGATAAATTTTCACACAAAATTTAGTATCTAAAAAGCAATTAAATACAAATATTAATATACAAAAGTATAAAAGAAATTGAAAGAAATAAAAAGAATCATAAATTAAATAAATTTGGATTCTCAATTTCTAATTATAGAGACAATATATAATCTACTTAGGTTTGACTGGTCCCAGCGGAGTCGCCAAGCTGTCGTAACCGGTTTTCGTCCGGGCACGAAATTTTACTTGGCGGGAAAAATAGTGTGGATAAAAAATGATTTTGATTTAAAAAATATTTTGGGAGTCGCCATCGACCTTTTTGGGGCAGTAAGTCGAATACCTAAAAATAATCTTTTAACAGAGATTTTAAGAAAACATTAGTTAAAAGATAAACTGATATGTGTTTAACCAAAAATTCATTCTTTTTAATAATAAAAAGGGATTCGTGGTCTGTTACATTTGGGGAAGGATTAACACCCCCACAACGCCCAAAATTGGTACTTGTTGATTATAAATTGTCTCTAATAATTGTCTCTAATAATAGAATTTAAGAATTCGAATATGAATTTAATTTATGATGCTTTCATATTAAATTAGATAATTATAAGCAAGAAAAATATTTAAAATAATTTTTATGAATTATAATTAAAATATTTATTCATTAAAATATTAGAAAAAGACATCTAGTTATGTTAAGGCTGCTCTTTTCTTTGATATTAAAAATAAATATTTATTATTTTTAAAATGAATATATATATATATATATATATATGTATGACTAAGATGAAAATAATAATAAAATAATGATGAAAGTAATAATTTAAAAATATCAAAAGTAATAATAAAAAAATAAAATTACAAATAAATAATGATCAAAATAAAAGAAATTAAACTTATAAAATTAAATTGCAAAATATATAAAACTTATAGTCAAAATTAAAATTATATAAAAGTCAGTTATTAAATTACAAAATATAAACAATTAATGGACATAGTTATAAATATTATGTAGTTTAGACATTAAGAGTGTAATTTAACACTAAATATTAATATAGGACAAAAATAAATTTAATAATATTATAAGGGACTAATCATAATATTTACCCTAAATTATTAATCGAGATTAAATAAATATTATTAAAACCTAAGGGACTAAACAAGCTGTTTTACCTTAAATATATATAATTACGGGTGAGGACTAAAATGTAAAGAAAATAAAATTCAAATATCGAATTGAAAGGATCAATAATTGATTTTAGTGACCAAATTATAAAGATGCAATCATAGAGATGCTTGCGGAAAGGGTTTTATCCTTGTGGGAAATTATACAAATGCCCCCTCCTCAAAACGATGTCGTTCGGGAGGGGTTTATAAACTCTTTAACTGGCCCAAAAAAGGGCCTAAACTCTTATTTTTCATTTCCTCTTCTCTCTCTAAAACGAGAGAACCAGAGTTCTCTCTGTCTTCTCTCTAGTTTCTCTCCCCGTTGAGAGAGCCGGCCACCGATCGACAGCCCTAATCCGCCGCCAAGCACCACCACCTACGGTGGATGGAATTACAATATTACCCCAAATCGAAACTCGGTTCTCCCTTATCCTAAATTCAGGCCCCGTTTTTCCTAATAACCCCTAGATAACCCTAGATCTAAAATAAACCGAAGGTTTTTACTTTCGATTAAACAACGGTTCTGGCATCGTTTGCTTTCCACCGTGCCAACAGGCAAGTTTTTCCTCTCATTTGCTACTGTTGGGTGCTCTTGTTCGTTCGTATTGCTCTCGATAGTTGTTGTTGCCTCCGTCTTTTTTGCAGGTGATCGATTATGGCTTTTATAGCCTCATCGGATATTTGGCTCGGACCAGTCCAAAGGGAGCCCTTCAGTGTGTCACCATAGCTATGGTGGTGACTCACCATAGGGCTTTGACGTGGAGAGGGCATCGTGGCATTTCTGGAGCATTCTGGCTAGGCGGTGTCGTGGCAGCAAGGCGTCGGCAGCTGCTGGTTGGGACACCTGGCATTGGAGGTATCGACAGCGGCTGGATAGCTGAGCAGCAGCGGCTGGGATGTAAACCTAGGGTTATGAAACCCTAGGGCTTTATTTGTTGGAACCATCGATGGACCGTTGGATCTCTCAAATCCAAAGGTTGAGATCGTTGGCGGTTGAGGTTGAGATGATGAAACCTTAGATGGGTTTAGGGTTCTACTATTAGGCCAGAACTGGGTCGGGTCTTCAATTGGATTAGGCTTCAGGATTTGTAATTGGGTCGTGTAATCTGGGCCTGTTTGTAATAATAATAATATTAATAATAAAAATAAATAATAATAATAATATAATAATAATAATAAACAAATAAAATAAAAAAAATAAAAAAAAATAAAATGAAAAAACTAGTGTCTTCAGATATAAAATCATATTGATGTTTATGCTACAAAGACCGAGTTTGTATTCCAAATGATGAAGAATTGGAAAGAAATATACTTTCTGAAGCACATTGTAGTCCGTTGACTATGCATCCAGTAGGAAACAAGATGTATCAATATTTAAAAGGTTGATACTGGTGGCTAGGCATGAAAAGAGCTATTACAGAGTTTGTTGCAAAGTGTCTAACCTGCCAACAAGTGAAAGCTGAACATCAAGTGCCTTCAGAACTTTTACAACCGATCTTCATTCCTCAGTGGAAATGGAAAAGAGTTACGATGTATTTTGTAATGGGGTTACCATTGACACCTAATAAAAAGGATTTAATTTGGGCAATTGCGATAGGCTGACAAATACAATACATTTTATTCATGTTTGAACTGATTATACAATGGATAAGTATATTGAGCTATACATCAAGGAGATAGTTCAACTACATTGAGTGCCCATTTCAATAGTATCTGATAGAGATCCAAGGTTTACTTTGAGGTTTTAAAAGTCTTTACATGGAGCATTGGGTACCCGATTAAACTTTAGCACGACCTTTTACCCATAGACCGATAGTCAATTGGAGCGGACGATTCAGGTTCTGTTAGATATGTTAAGAGCATGTGTTATTGATTTCCATGGATCGTGGGAGAAGTATATACCGCTCATAGAGTTTGCTTATAACAATAACTATCAATCTAGTATCAAGATGGTGCCCTACGAAGTTTTATATGGAAGAAAGTGTCGAACACCATTAAATTGGTTTAGATCAGATTTACTGGGGCCAGATTTGATCAAAGAAGTCAAAGATAAAGTGAAGATTATTCAAAATAATCTGAAGATAGCTGCTGATCAACAGAAGTCCTACGTGGATTTGAAGAAAAAGGAAATTGAATTCCAAGTAGGTGAAAAAGTGTTTCTCAAAGTATCTCCTTGGAAGAAAGTACTTCGTTTTGCTCAAAAAATAAAACTCAGTCCTAGATTCATTGTTCCATAAGAAATTATAAAGAAAGTTGGACCAGTGGTATATCAGTTATCTTTACCACCAGATATGGAAAAGATGCACGATGTCTTTCATGTATCAATGCTCAGAGGATTTCGATCATATTCTTCTCACATCTTAGCACCGGAAGAAATCGAAGTTCAATCTTACCTGACCTATGAGGAAAAAACAGTGAAGATTTTACCATATAAAGTCAAACAACTAAGGAACAAAATGATTCCAATAGTTAAAGTTCTCTAGAGAAATCACAAAGTAGAATAGGCGACATGGGAACATGAAGAGGAAATGAGAAGACAGTTTCCACATCTCATTGTATAGTGAAAATTCGAGGAAAAATTTTCTTAAGGGGAGATTTGTAATACCTCAAACATCGGGTCATTGATTAAAATGTAAGGATTTAAAATTTGGTGGTTTAATTTGAATAAATTGAAAAGTTTAAGGATTGATTTTGGAATTTATGTCAATGACTTATTATCAAATATGGAAGAATGGAAGGGCAAAGAGATCTTTTAGCATGAATAAATTTAAAATTCATTTTAAATAAGGAAATTTAACATGTGCGGATTAGAGTAAGGGAAAGAAAAATCAGGAAGCTTGGTTATCTTCGCTTCTTTTTCTTTTCCATCGTGACTCCATTGCTAAGGTGAGATATGTTTCAAGGTGGTTGTTTTTTTAATTTTTGCATTGGTTTTGAAGCTTTGAGTTGTATAGAAGATTAAGAAAGCTTAAAGATGAAGAGAAACTAAGTGATTAAGGAATTAAAAGTGAATTAGTAAAATGGGGTTTTAAAGGAATTGATGAGATTGATTAGTATTTGGATTTCTAAACATATATTTGACTTGAAAAGGTCTAATTAAGGTATTTGAAGTCTTAGAAAGGATTAAGAACATGTTTGATTGATAGGTATGATTTTTAGTTTAAAGTATTCTATGGATAATTGTGGGATGTTAAAAGAGGATTAATGGATATAAGTTGTGTGGGATAAATGTTATTGAGTTTAAGGACTAGAATAGAGTTAAGAGTAAGAGATTTAAGTGAGTTTTGAATAAAATTCGAAATAGAATATGTGAAATCTGGGTAAGAGTATCGGTACTGGAAGAACAGTACTGATACTACAAAGGTCAATTGAAGGAAAAATGTATGTATCAGATAAATAGTATCGATACTATAATTGAAGTGAAATTTCATAATACAAAAATGATATCGATACTGAAGGGGGGTATCGATACCATAGAAGAGAAGTATTAGTATTGTAGGAAGAGTACCGATACTATTCAGCATGAAATGTTAAATTAGTTGTTTCATTTCGTTTATGTAAGTGTTAATTGGTTATTCGTTATTGGAAAGTTGGTATTGATTTTGGACATATTTATTAGTAGATTTGGATTGAAAGCGATATAGCAAAGACACTGAACGAAAGTTATAAGGATTTCATTTAAGACTTATGTGAGGCAAAGGTGAGTGCAATTTATATTTTTATATTAGATATAAGGACGGCTTGCGATAAGCCAACCTTGAAGGTTTTCGATCGAAAAATGTTTATTTGTTTTATGCAATATTTTATTATACTTTATATAAAGTGTATTTTCAATGTATTGTTTGAGTTTTATTTCTATGTGAATATGTTTTA
Source organism: Hibiscus syriacus (assembly GCF_006381635.1). Lineage (NCBI taxonomy): Eukaryota > Viridiplantae > Streptophyta > Magnoliopsida > Malvales > Malvaceae > Hibiscus > Hibiscus syriacus. Next base: position 1,817,038 of record NW_024062641.1, on the reverse strand, counting down.
TATTAAAATATTCTATGTGAAAATGTGCTAAGTGAAAATGTTCTACGTGAAAATACCCTATGCGAGTGTGCACTACGTGGATAAAACACACTTGGAATAATGAAATGTTAAATAATTATATGGTTAAAGCCCAATATATATGTATGAGAATTAGAGGTATAGTTGACATGCCAAGAGTCGAGGGTTCTACACGATCATTTGAGACAAAATTCTACATGTCATTCGGGGCAAAAATTCTACGCGGTCATTCGGGACAAATCTATGTGGAACTTCGATGCATATTCTACGTGGCACTTCGGTGCAAATTATATGAGCAGTGGTGACTGCATTTATAATGCACAACCTCAATGTACTCAGATATCTTGAGTTCTCAATGATATGCGTTGAGCTATTCAAACAAAGTGATATAAATTGAACAACATGTAAAAGTATATGTTATTTTCATGAAATGTATCTTGATTTCAATATGCAATGTTTTCTATGAGATGAATAAACAAGTTTTTTTAAATGTTTTGTTATACTCATTATTGCTTCACTAAATCATCAACTTAGCGTGTGATTGTTTCACACATTGGTACTAAAAGATCCGAGGAGTAAAGATAGAAAAGACATCATACAACTGAAGACAATCAGATCCAAATTATTTGAATTGTAGGTTTTTTATATTGGTTACTTTGAAATTTTGCTGGCATGTATTATAAGGTTTTAAATCGAATAGCTCTGATCAATTTTGTAGTCATACTATTTTAAGTTATGTAAATATTTTGAGTATTTATTCTCATTGTGAATAATAAATTTTTTATAGTAACTTTGGTTTAAGGGTTTTACCACTTAAATAAAATAAAAGTTTAAATTTTCAACAAGTTTTCAAAGAGTCAAAGTTTTGAAAAGTCAATGTGACACCACATATTCGTATCCGGGTCGGGTACGGGTTAGGGTGTTACACGAAGACTGTTTTCACGGTAAAGTATACCATGTAATTTCATTTAACTATTGTGTGATATTGAATAACATTTTATATTTGTTTTGTAGATACAATAAAAGAGATTGAACGATTGAAAATTTTGGCAAAACTTGTCAGAAGAAAACACAATGAAGTTGATCTTTCAATTGTCATAATCTGCCTATACATGATTAAGAAGTAGAGGATGTTCAATGTAGTTTCATCAATAGTGAATAATTGTGGTGTATTTGAATTTTCAAATTATAAAAAACATTTGAACATTATTATACTTGTTATGATATATTTTTTGTGCTAGTTACGAAATGATAACATTTAATTCAGTATAATGTTTAGGATACTTGTTATTATACATGGTAATCGAACATATGAAACACAAATACTTGTTCTCAAATAACATGTTTTTCTCTATTGTATCTCCAATTTTCTTTTTTTCCATTCATAACTTTAACCAAAATCCGTACCGTTTGAAGATAATTAAAATACATTAAAGTGCTAATACTGATACTGTCCTGATCTGGTACAGTTGGCATATTTTGGATTTTCATAGGATGTAAAGGAGGCTATCGATACCATGGTTGTAGCGGTACCGATTTCACAAACTAGAATGTTGTATTATGTATCCGTACCGGTACATGCATAACCTCGTATCGTTACATCTGTATTGGTACACTGATTGTATCGGTACCGCCGACACATTTTGAAATTCATAACATTTGCCCATACCGATACATACATAACCCCGTACCGGTACAAATGGTATCGATATTGTGCATGTCTCGGTACCTTGGACACATAATGGAATTTCGAATAATGTAAGCGTATCAATACATGTACAAGTGCGTATCGATACATATAGTCCAAAATGGGCATTGTGGTTCCTCTCAACTTTGTAAATTATGATTTTTTTCAAAATTATGTATTTAGATAGTTTCTTACTCTATACTTTAAATTTTAAATTTTTTCACGTTTGTACTTTGTCAAATAGCGACAAATTATTCAACAAAATTATCCAATATCAAATGTAATTCAACCTAATCCATAACTAAGCCAATATCTACCAAAATATCTAACAAATCTAAAATAGTAGTATATTTTAAAAAAAGAAAGTATAAATGATATCCAAAGTGGCATAGCCACAACTAGATAATAATATCCAATATAATTCAACTATTTCCTAAAATAAAGCTAAGCCTTCACTGCATCGTCATCACCATCAACATTATACTCGTCATCATCTTGAAACTGTTGAACCGAATACTCCAACATGTCAATACGCTCATCAATAATATCAAAAAAGCGCATAATGTGGCCCTCCATATGAGAGATCAACTTTGAAAGTGATGCCAAAGTGACATCTCCTTCAGGTACTGGATCAATTGGCCGACGAACTGCTCGAGGTGCTGACTCTGGCTATAGATTGTGAGGAATCCACTCATTGTTGATGAGCTTGAAGTGAGCCTTTCGAAGGGATGAACCATCAATCCTATGTTTTCGAGGTAAAGGAACATCTATGGAGTAATCTAAACCCTCCCTAAGGAAAATATGACTTAGGATGCAACTGTAGTAAAATGAGGTGACCATAGAGGTACGACGGTTGTTGATGATGTAAACTAGATTAGCAAAAATAATATGAGAAAGATTGATGTGTTTATTAGTGAGAAAACACTAAATCCACCAAGAGTCGACATTTCTAACAGTCTAATACTTACCTTCGGATGGTCAAAACCACCAAGTGATTATAAAATAGAGAAAGCGGTCATATGCATTTAGGGTAGTAACAAAGTTGGGGTTTGGAGAACCATGAATAAATTTATCCTCAGTATCAATACCCCTATTAAGATAAGACTCTATGGCAATAACAATATTAGTAGGCTCGTCAACAATATTTCGAGCGTTAGAGAAAAATATTCAGGTCAACGTGGGATAATATTATGGCTTAAGTTGAATAAATGTATTGAATTTCCAATGCCTCATATGACTAAGGTATGGAAAATTAAAATTGGAAGAAGACATAATTTCAAAATTTATGATACGCTCATCCCGAGTAGGAAATTTGTTAAACAAGAAAAACCTTTCCCTTTGGCCATATCTCACCCCCAAGTTCATTAAAACAACTATCAAAAGAACTTCATACAATGGGTTGAGGTTGAGGTTCGAGTTAGGGTTGACTCAAAGACGGTAAATCTGAACGACGACGTTTGGTTGTAAGTTTTGATCTTGATGACATGGTTGTATGGTTCTAAAACAAAACAAAATATCAAACTCCAGCAAAGCACATTTTATAAAACATATCTAAAAAAATCAATCTATTTATTTTAAATATTTAAACTATATGTAAAATCCAATATAATATGTGCATAAATTAAACAAAAGGAAAAAAATCAAAAACTTTCAATATAGATGTAAAAACTTAAAAAAATAACATTCAAAAAAATAAATAAATAAAATAAAATTCGAATCATACCTCAAAATAATACTGTATCGATACGCTTGCTCAAAGATAGAATGCCTTGAAATCCTTGTAAAAACCGTGAAGTGTTTTGATAGTTTGAGTGAAATAAGAGGAATTTTTAGGAGAAATGGGCATTTTTAGGGATAGGGTTTGATAACATTTGGGAAAGATGAATTAGAAACTATTTATGTCAACCATAATATCGCATGTATTGGTACGGTTATAACAAGGTACCGATACGCGTATTATAAATACTGGTACCGCCCTGTATTGGTATAGTTTGAGCATTTTGGAATTTAGGCTAAATGACAACGTAACGATATGTTTTACAATGGTATCGATACGCGTACCCCAAAGTAGATTTTTAAACCTTAGGGGTTGATAAAAATGGGTGAAAATCATATTCGAAGGCTAATTCATATATGTGATCGGTATCACCAAGAACGCGTACCAATACACATATTAATAAGGTACCAATACACATGAGGTTTCGAAACGATTTGGGGACACTGGAAATTCGAACCAATACCGTACCGATACTTGTAGTTAGCGTATTAGTACATTTAATTAAAAATTAAGCTTCTTAAGGGTATGGCTTGATAAATACAGGGAAAAATGCGTATGAAGCATGTAAATAGCTCCCACAATGACTCATGTACAAGTACGGTTATAACAGGGTACCGATACACATGCTATAGGTACCGATACAAATACTAGTATGGACATGATAAAGATTAGGGGAAAACATTGTTAAATAGCATTTGTGTCATTTAAACTAAAAATGCGTATGAAGCATGTAATAGCTCCCACAATGACTCATGTACAAGTACGGTTATAACAGGGTACCGATACACATGCTATAGGTACCGATACAAATACTAGTATGGACATGATAAGATTAGGGGAAAACATTGTTAAATAGCATTTGTGTCATTTAAACTAAACTATCTTTAAATATTTAAAATGAGAATTAATTTGACTATTTCAAATAAGAGTATCAATGTTTATAAGGGGATTAAATCACAAAACACCGTAATATCATATTACAAATAAGATAAAAGTAAAGTAATTCTAACCAACTTCATCCAATCTGAAAGATTAAAATGTAACAATATTTCATGCATATAAATATTAGAATAATAAACAACTAAATCTCCCTTGGACAGAAAAGAACATCCACAACCGTCATACGTTATCGAGGCACGCTCAGACATAGTCTGTTTATCATGAGAGTAAAAAATTATATAAAATGACATTAGATTTTAATATAACTAATTCTTAAATATTATTAATATATCAATATAGATAACAATAATTATATTTGATATTTAATTACCTCAGGTTTTTGGACGATCCTTATTTGGTTGCCAATCTAAAATTGTTGGATTTTTCCCATATTTTCCAATTCATGAGTATATGCAGCCTGCAAAAAAATTATTATCAACATACATACCAACAATTATTAAAACTATTCTATTTAAAATTTAATTACTCTTCTTTCATAAATGTGTCAGGCATGTATCTAGCTAATTTTGATATTTGAAGTACATCAGTATGTCTCGTATCTTAATTAAAAGGCTTGTCTAGAGAAGGTTTAGAGGTTTTATGCAAGTCCTTCGTGACATCTTCATCATATGAAACACGTGTCGTGTTGGAGGATGAAACTTGACGCTTTGTTCTCTTGGGTATGTTGAAAACATTTTGATGTTTTGATATAACAAATTAAGTGTTATTGAATTTTAAGATTTTATAATCATTTTTTAAAGTATATTCGATTAAATTATTCGAATATCAAAAATATTACTCCAAGTTTTTCAAAGGTCAATTTCAAACGTTACTAAAGTGTTAAATTGTGTTTTAAACTTAAAATATTTTTGAAATAATTTTTACAAAGTATTTTGAACCATAATCCGAGCCAAAAATAAAGCTTATAAAGGGATGTACTGATGCCCTCCTTGATGTATCGATGCACACCCTAATTCGAATGTTTTTTGTGTACCGATGCACCGCCATGCATCGATGCACTCTTGATTTTATTGAAACATCAAAAGCATTTTATGTACTGATGCACAGATAATGCATCGATACACTCCTGGATCTTTTGAAACATCGAATGTAATTAGTGTAGCGATGCACCCCAAGTGTACTGATGCACTAGGTCAACTAACGGTCGAAATATTTAAATTTTACACATAGTGTACCGATGCACCCTTGAGAGTGTACCGATGTGCCCACACTCCACCAGATTTTTAAATGATAATTACTCATACGGCTCTATTGACTTCACCAATGATCCCCAACGTTCAGAAGTGATTAATGTGTATTTAAACAAGCTTAGAAGCCATTGATCAACAACAATTAAGAAGAGAGCTAGAGAATCAAAGAGAAAGCCTTGAACTTATCGTTTGAGCATTTTCAAACCTATTTTCATTCAATATTCATTTTTCTTTCAAGAACACCCTTTGTGCTCAATTGTATTCATTCTTGAGTTTTTTTTTCTTTGTTCTATTGTGCAACATGTGTAACTCCTGAAATCCGGATCAGTGACTAAAATGAGAATGTTTTAAATTTGGTGATAAAAGTATAATAGTTAAATAGTTCAATGACTTATTGGAAATATATTTGAAGGTTGTTTGGTAATTATTGAATGAATTAAAGGGTAAAATGGTCAATTGACAGTAAGATTTTTATTTTCCTTTATAAGATAAGGGAACCACGTGGAAAGGGAGAGATTTCTCCAGAGTTCTCTTCTTCTCTTTTTTTTCTTCTTCACGTGGAAGCCAAGAGCAAAGGTGAGTTTCTAGTTAATTGATTTCTTATTGAATTGTAAGTTTGGTTTTGATTATCAAGTGACTCTAACTGGAATTTCTGGGTTGTGTGCATCGATGCACATTTACTGTGTACTGATGCACTCTCAAATAAATGAACATCGAATGCAGTGAGTGTATCGATGCATAGGGAGTGCATCGATACACCCCTTAAAATGAAAAAATCGAATGTAAATTGTGTATCGATGTATGGGGTAGTGTATCGATGCACATGTTAAGGGATGCATCGATGCACATGTTAAGAGATGCATCGATACACTGTAGAATGTATCGATGCACTTCAATGGGAAATGGAATAAATACTTCTTTCAGTCTAAGAAGTGATAGATTATAGTATATTGATTGGATATTGATAGTATAAATATATGATTGTGTAGATATCGATTGAGAGCAAGTTCCGGAATGATTAAAAGATTAGAATTGATCCAGAAGAGAAGGAAAGTCATGGGAGTAACTGATAGCAAGTGAGGCCAAGGTGAGTGCATATTAGATATCATATGATGTTTAATGGAAATAAGACTTGCGATAAGTCTATTTCCTATAGTATTATGCATGAATTCATGAACCTGAGCATGTATTTGCTATGAGTGTCTGAGCTATATGTTATTGTATGTGTGTGAGATGATTTGAATGAATGATATGAATATGTGATATATGCGTATAATAGATTAAGTGAATGAACCTTGATGATAAACATATATATGAATATGAAATCATATGAGAAGTGACATGAATTACATGAATGATAAATTAAGTGTTTACATGTATATGTGATTTATATGGAAGTGAACTATGTGATATGGGATATATGAAAGAGAAAGTACATATGAAATGTTCTACATGTAAGTGGTCAACGTGTTTATATGAAATATCTGAAATGATATAAATCATAATGCCCATGTTCTATGAAATGAGAGCTAGAGGTATAGTTGGCATGCCAAGAGTCGAGGGATTTTCAGTGGTCCTTCGGGACATAGTGGTCTTTCGGAACAAATATTCAGTGCCCCTAGTGGGAATTATTCGAGCTGTGGTGACAGCATTAGTGCACAACCTCAATAGACTCACATATCTTTAGTTCTCCAAAGTGTACATGGGTCAGTAAAGATATAATATAAATAAGAAGTAAAATGATTGTTATATAATTGTGTAATTGGAAGTGAGTGTATTGGTTGAATGTATTGCATATGTTACATGGTTTAATGTTATAATTTATGATTGTTTGATATGTGTCGCAACCGTCTTTCGGTTGGGCCCCGAAATTGGGCTTCGACTTAGATTAAATGGATTGGAGTCGCCGCCAATCTTTTATTTTAAAACAAATAGGTAGACCAGATACCTTATTTCTTACCTGATCTGCGTTTTACCAGAGACATGTCGGATTCGGGAGTCGGTTACAGTCAAGGAAGGGTTAGCATCCTTGAACTACCCTTTCGGTACTACGTAATTTCCAGTTGTTTTAAATTAAGAAAATTGTAAGTTTAAATTAAAAGGTAAAATTTGGCCTTGATTACTTACCTCTGATTGTTTTAAAAAACACCCTTGAAAAGTCAAGAAACATGTTAGATAAAAAAAAGATAAAACACAACAAAAATGAAGATGTACATAGTATTAAATAAAATAATAATAGAAAAATAAGAAATATATATAGAAACTATAGAACAAAATATAATAAAAATACTAGTAACTAAATAATAATACATCTCTACTTATACATATAATGACATAATATATATATATAAAAAATTTAATATAATATAAATAATTCGAAACAAAAATAGAGAAATATGTAAATGAAAAGAAAAGTATATTTATATATATATATATATATATACTAATATTAATTAATAAAATAAATAAAGGTAAGAAAAGAAAATATATATACATGTGTAAATAACACTAGGAAGACAAATAAAAAAAGAATATATATATACATGAGAAAAATAATAATAAAATAATAGTAAACATAAAAAAAATGTGTATATAAATAACGTAAAGTAAATAATATAATAAAATATACAATAAATAAATGAGGGAAAAAAGTTGGATTTCAAAAAGTGACTAAATCGAAAGAATCGAAATGTGAAGGTCCAATTTTGAAGAGAAAACATTGATTTTGGGGGGCAATTAAATACTTTAAAAAACAGAGGGGACCAAGAGTGAGATTACCCCCTTTTTCACACCCATTCCGAAAATCAAAGTATTTTCTCAAGAAAAGAAGCCTCGGGGGCTAGATCTTTAAAAATAGATCCCGAAAAATGCCCCTGTTCATCGGCAAAAAACAAAACAAAAAAAATCATTTTCTTTGGTGTTTTTCGAATACAAAATGTAACAAGACACAAGCATGCAAGCATAAACTCGAAAAAGATACTATATTTACCTTGTATTTCTCTTCGAAAATTTGCAGGAAAAAAAACTCTAATTTCACTCTAAGATTGCTCGTAATTTCTGCTTGTATTTCGTATCACAATCCTTGTCTTCCAAATGGGGAGGATTACATGTATTTATAGTGAAAACAAAAACTAACTATTCTTAGAATCCTATCAACAATAGAATCCTAATGTAACTAGACTCCTTGCCCGGTTGTTGCACGTTTGTTGGTGTAGTTGTTGATTTAAAAGATATGGTGGTGGAAGAGTTCCCTTAGGAGAGAAACTCTTGCTAGTTATATCTTTTAAGAAAATAGGTGTCTACAGCTGCCCCTCTTTGTCCTTTTTCATGGAACAAAAAATAGGACAAAGATAAAAAAACACAAATTTTCGTTCAGTGGAGTCGAAGAATAACTCCATGTCGAATTGAGTTGCGGATGGCTCCTCCGTCGCGAAGTCGAATCCATCTTGAAATGATTTTTCAATATGAAATGACCCCCTTGTCGTGCGATTGAGTCAAAACTGGAAAATTCTGAGCCTGAAATCCTTCGTCGTGAAGTTGAAATCGAACTCAGAGTACTGGAAGTAGCTCATGGATTGTCTTCTAGCCAAAGATACTACGTTGTGAAGTTGAAACTTGTCTTGAAGAATTTGGTGTTGTGGTGTTACAGATGAAGTTATGTCCATATGTTCGTGAATTTGAAATCGTATAGGGCCCCTTCGTCGTGAAGTTGAGCCTAAGAATTGGATATCCTTCATCGTGAAGTTGAAATCCGATGCAGGTCCTGCTGTTCTGAGTCCAATATCTTCTGTCGTGAAGTGAAGTTGGTTCTGGAACTGGGAAATTGTTTTGTTGACAGTCAGCCGTCCTTCGTTGTGAAGTTGAACTTGTGCTGTCTCGAGTCCAATGCCCTTCAATGTGAAGTTGAAATTGGCTCCGAAATTGGGAAATTATTTGTTGACAACCAGCCGTCCCTTTTTGTGAAGTTGAACTTGTGTTGTCTTGAGTCCAATATCCTTCGCTGTGAAGTTGAAATTGGCTCTAGCTAAAACCTGAAAAAGTTATGTATATATGTGATGAGATGGATGCAATGCTCTTAGGTATGCCTAAAATGCATATGCAACATATGTTATTTTTTGGGCTCATGAGAGAAATCTCGATCTCCGGTTGCTTCTCTGGAATCTTAGTTCTGGAATCTTCAAGTTCTGATCCCAAATCTCGAATTCTTCAAATGTTCAAATCTGATGTGCACATTCTATTTTTTGATTTGAGAAATGCTTCTCGACCATCCCAAGTATGTGCCTGAGCTGAGTGTAACGGTTTAAATGATGTTTCAAGAGAAACATTTTCAAAGGTTTTTTTGTGTTTCAAGAGAAACAATTTCAAAGGTTTCTTTTTGTGTTTCAAGAGAAACTGTATCAAGGGTGACACAAAAAACATATTCAAGGATTGATGTTTCAAGAGAAACTGTCTCAAGGGAGACAAAATTTTGTTTTAAGAAAAACATGTCTTAAGAGAGACAAAATTTGTTTAAAGAGAAACTGTCTCAAGAGAGACGAAATTTGTTTAATGTAAAACATATTCAAAGATTTTGTTTCAAGGGAAACTGTTTTCAAAGTTTATGTTTCAATAGAAACTGTCTCAAAGGAGACAAAATTTGTTTAAGGGAAACTATCTCAAGAGAGACAAAATTCATTTCAAGGGAAATGTTTTCAATGTTTATGTTTCAAGAGAAATTGTCTCAAGGGAGACAAAATTTTGTTTCAAGGGAAACTATCTCAAGAGAGACATTATTTCAAGGGAAATGCTTTCAATGTTTATGTTTCAAGAGAAACTGTCTCAAGGGAGACAAAATTTTGTTCCAAGGGAAATGTTTTCAATGTTTATGTTTCAAGAGAAACTGTCTCAAGGGACAAATTTTGTTTCAAGGGAAACTATCTCAAGAGAGACAAAATTCATTTCAAGGGAAATGTTTTCAATGTTTATGTTTAAAGAGAAACTGTCTCAAGTGAGACAAAACTTTCTATTTCGAGGGAAACTATCTCAAGCGAGATAAAATCTTGTTTTAAGAAAAACAGTCTTGAGGGAAATAAATATTCTTTCGAGTAAAACAGTCTTAAGTGAGACAAAGTCTGTTCTAAGAAAAATAATCTCAAGTGAGATAATCATCTGCATTAAATGAGACTGTCTTAAGCAAGACAATCCCATCTTCTCCTGAAAGATCTGTAAAATGTATCGGGATGTAACTATCATGATGATGGATGTTTGATGTATGCCAAGATGAAATTTATTTACTGTTGAATTTGCCCTCAAGAGAGGAAAAAAATCAAGGTTTTTATTGCTCATGATGATGAATGCAAGATGCAAATTTCATACATCATGTATGTACATGTTGATGTATATGTTGAGATGTGAGGGAATGGTTGCGTGTGTAGTCTTCATTCTATCTCTGACTCAGTTTGTCTTCATTTCCACCAGGGTGTACTCTTGCAGACCTCAGACAAATTTTCCTTCCCCTATCAAATTTTGCCCCAAAAATGGTTTCCTTTGCCTCATTTTCGATCTTGAGCTTCGGAGCGATTATTTGTTGAATTCCAAGATATGCTTCCAGAGAGCTTATCTTGTTTGAAAATGCTTTTCTTCCTTCGAATTTTCAAAATTTTGAAAATATCAAAAGGAACTTTTTGAAAATGTTACCTCTTTCTAGGTTTCACAATTGAAGCAAATCATAAAACATGAGTTCATTGGATATCAAAAGAATCAAACACTCTTTTAATCTTTGATAGCTGCAAATCTTTGACAAATATCAAGATCGAAAAGTTGGTTTAGAGGTGGGTTTGTTTCGATTTGGTTATCGTGAAGATCATGGCATGCCCCTTTTTCTTGATTTGGTATTTTGATCGGAGGCGAACAAAATGACACAACTAGCATAATCAATGACTAGACCTTTCAGAACACTTCTGTTTCAGTTCTCTGAAATCTTCCATTTGTTCAAGTTTCGTAAGCTCTTCTAACAAAGGTAGCAAAATACGGTCTAAAAATGAAATTCTTGAGTGCTCGTGTGAATTTGACTATAACAGGTGTTTCTCAACTCCCTTAGTCTATTATTACCGAAAATTTCTTTTTTAGATAAATTTGATTTATTTTTCCATTGTCTGGCTAGCCGAATCCATAAAGCTGGGGCATTCAACCAATTGCTTTAGAGGGACATCTTATTATTATAATCATTTTTATCAGGTTTAACTAAAGGGTTCATCTCATCACGAAGTCTTTGGCCTGACAAAAGCAGTGGAGCAAACGCCGAATTGCCAAGTGTCCGAGAAATGTCATGGTTTGAATGTAATCTATTCATAAAGCCAGGGCTTTCGAGTTTCCTCTATAACCAATTGCCTTAGTGGAATAGCTCAGCTTTAGAGGGAAAAATCACTGAAGGGTTCGTCTCATCACAAAGTCTTTGGCCTGACAAAAGCAGTGGAGCAAACACCGAATTGCCAAGTGTCCGAGCAGTGTCATAGTTTGAACATAATCTATTCATAAAGCCAGGGCTTTCTAGTTTCCTCTATAACCAATTGCCTTAGTGGAATAGCTCAGCTTTACGGATTTAATTTCTTAAGATTGTCAAGAAGAACCTGTTATAGTCTAGGTGTTTTTTGAAAGTCAAGGGACCTCATCTTTAGAGCTTAATTTCCAAACAACTGACCTAAACTAGATTTGCTTACTCGACTATTACATCTATGAAGATCATTATCATCACTGAACATAAAACAAAGGTATAACCAATAGTTTTGCAATATCATGTGTTAGTTGCCCCTTTGTTCACTCTTAATACATGTCTGAATGCCAGACCTTGGATGGACTCTTCATGAGAAGAGAAAACTTAGCTTGGTAAGAGAAAAACATGTAATCTGATGTATCTTTTAAATTAGGTCCAAGGGGTCTTTGTTTTGCAGGGTTCAATCTTGTCATTTTTCAATGATTTACAACCTCAATTGTTAAACAGTTTTTTAATTAAGGTGATATTCAAGGAATTCAAGATTAAAATTTGCTTATTTCCTAAGAGGGAGCATTTTGTTTAAACGTCAAGTGACTTAAAAATGTTTACGCATAAGAAGTGCGAAAAAAAAACAAGTTCAAACAAGATGATATGCTTGATAATGCAACAAAATTCCTAATGGATGCCCCATATGACTCTGGATCAGAATGCCCCATTACATATTGAAAGTGAAAGCCCCTGAATCGATCAGATCTTGGACCTTACGTTTCAATGCCCCACAATTCTCAATGGTGTGCCCTGAGCTCCCAATATGATAGTTGCATACGGCGTTAATATCATGGCCTTCAGGATATGGGGCCTCTCTAGGTTTGGATTGGACCGGGGTCACAAGATTTTTCTCAACTAGCGTTGGGAGTAACTCCTCATACGTCATTGGGATTGGACTGATGCAAATCTTTTCTTGCCTTGGTTCCTTCTGAGTTCGTTTAGAAGTACCGGATGGTACAACAGCAGTGGAGACCGTAACACCTTTGTTGGCGTTGTAGGTGCTAACATTGTTGATATTCTTCATGGGAGGCTTCTTATTGGAGTCATCTCCCTCAATTTTTCCTTGTTTTATAGCTAGCTCGATCATCTCTCCAGCCATAACTATATCTGAGAAACTTCCCGATGTGATTGCCACCAGGTGCCCGAAGTAAGGCGCTTTCAGGGTTTGTACGAATAGCTTCCTAGTTTCCTTTTCATCCAAGGATGGATTAACTTGCATAGCAAGATCCCTCCATCGTTGTGTGTATTGTCGAAAACTTTCATTGTGCTTTTTCTCCAGGCTTTGTAGCATAACCCGGTCTGGTCTCATATCGTTGATATGCTTGTATTGTTCTAAGAAAGACTTGGCTAAGTCTTTCCATGTCTTGATATGAGTTCGGGTACCACCGGATGGCTAAACCAGACAGGCTCTCCTGGAAATAGTGGATTAAGAGTTGGTAATTCCCTACATATCCTGTCATCTTCCGACAGAACATAGTGATAGGGCTGAAGGGCAGCTATTCCCGTCGAACTTCTCAAACTCAGGAACTTTAAACTTTGGTGGAAGTACCAAATCTGGAACCAGGCTCAGCTCCATTGCATCCACTCCATAATAATCATGGTCCCCTTGGACCATCTTTATTTGATCTTCTAACATCTTGATCTTCTTTTCCATCTTCTTTGTCTTATCATCCTCGTCAAAATCTGGGATGTGATAGTCTTCCGGATGAGTGTTGGTCGCGGAAGCTTGTATATTTGCACCAGATATGGCTTTCCCTTTGATAGCATATGAGTCCCATTGTAATTCAGATAAGATTTCAGGTGAGAGAACCATTTGTGGGATAGGTGGTATAGTTACCCCTTCCGGTGAACCTGCCCCAGGCGCACTGGTCCGTTGTAGGCCAACTAACTTGGCAACGATCTGATCAACCAGAGATCTTGGTTCTTCATGATTGTATTCAGAGTACTCAGACTACTCTGGTTTATCTTATTTTCAAGTTCTTTTTGCAATTTCGCCATGCTCTCCTCGATTTGAGCGATTCTGGCCTCCATTTGTCTTTTCTTTTTCAAGCGGTGTTCTGCGGATGAGTGTGTCCAACGCTTGAGGCGTGTATCCAGTATTTATTCCTTCATTGAGACATTCTTCCGTTTTGATGTGAATGCAATAAAAATAACGAAATGCAAAATATGTCTAAATGCATGAGCATGAAATATCTGAGGCATTAATCCAAAAAATGTGTCTGTTATTATGAATAATCCTCATTGGGGACAAAAGTGTTTTATCTATTAAGAGACAAAAATATTCTGACAGCTTTTGACATGTTGACTAGTCTTCTGTATTCGTATGTCACTGGTTGAATAACATGTCGAACCAGTTCGGCTTCTCTGGATGGGTACTGGCCCAAGAAGTCTTAAATGACTGCATCTCTAGCATCTATCTTTTGTTGAGCTTGTCCCCAATGAATGCGTCATTAGAGCCCTCGATTTATAGGAAATATGTGAAGTCATTAGTTTGTTCATTGAATTCGTCAGCTATGGTTTCCAATTTCAGCTATCGTTTTGCCATTGTTGTCTCTGAAGGGACTCCTAAGATTAGTAACCTTCATCTTGCCCCTGCAACCTCTGAAAGTCAGTTTTTCCAAGATAATCTTTCATTGTGCTTGATGCAGACCCGATTCATTCTGAGTCCTTTATAACGCAGCAAAGTGATATATTCCTCAATTGTGGGCACCACGCATTCAGGATTGAATATGACACATAGTCGCCTTGTAGACTGTCCTCTGCATTTTTATCTCTTGTATTACAACCCCTTTGTCCATTAATTCAGATTATTTATGTTTAACAAACACACTTTTAGTGGATCAACACCTCTTTTAAATGATGCAAGTGATGAAACAAAATAAAAAGAACAAAAACAAAAAGAGTTAGTGAGGTAAATCAATAATAATAAATGAAAAATCCTACCCCACATGATATCTACCCCTCATGCTTATTATTCCTACCCGGACATGATCTCTATCCCGTAAGTTGGTTTGAACAAGTCCTAATCGCATAAATTTCTAGTTCACATGCTTTGAACAGAAAGTAAAGCAGGAAATAATTCTGGCATCCTAGGGTTTGAAATGAGGTTTTAGGGTGGGCCCTAACTCCTTGTACTCTCTGGGTTTAGGTTCTAAAAGAAGTACCCGAGTTCTCCTTACTGGTGCCCCCTTGGGCTTGCCAGACCCTTAGTCCTAAGCCCATTACAAGCTTATGTGGACTAAGTTAAACTCGAGAGGAAACATTCCCTTATACCCGCACGGTGAATAAATTCACACGAAGACATAAGGTATATGAATCCCGAAGGCTACTTGCTAGGCATATGCGGTGAATAAATTCACACGAATGCGTCGCTTTCACCCCCACTTAAAAGGGTTTGGAGCTCGGGTATAGAGCCTTAGATGAAAAAGACTTGAAAGGCTGAAATCATTGAGAAAACGGTTGGTACAACTATTACTCGGAAATATAAAGCAAGTAAATAGGATCGATATGTTACCTTAAAATTTAAACTTACCCTTTTCGTTAAAAAGACAACTGGAAATTACCTTAGCCTGACTCACTTACCGGTCCCCAGCGGAGTCGCCAAGCTGTCGCAACCGTCTTTCGATTGGGCCCCAGAATTGGGCTTCGACTTAGATTAAATGGATTGGAGTCGCCACCGATCTTTTATTTAAAACAAATAGGTAGATCAGATACCTTATTTCTTACATGATCTGCGTTTTACCAGAGACATGTCGGATTCGGGAGTCGGTTACAGTCAAGGAAGGGTTAGCATCCTTGAACTGCCTTTCGGTACTACGTAATTTCCAGTTGTTTTAAATTAAGAAAATTGTAAGTTTAAATTAAAAGGTAAAATTTGGCCTTGATTACTTACCTCTGATTGTTTTAAAAAACACCCTTGAAAAGTCAAGAAACACGTTAGATAAAAAAAAGATAAAACACAACAAAATGAAGATGTACATAGTATTAAATAAAATAATAATAGAAAAATAAGAAATATATAGAAACATATAGAACAAAATATAATAACAAAAAATATACGTAGTAACTAAATAATAAATACATCTCTACTTATACATATAATAATGACATAATATATATATAAAAAAATTTAATATAATATAAATAATTCGAAAAAAAATAGAGAAATATTGTAATGAAAAGAAAAGTACTTAAATATATATATATATATATATATATATATATATATATATATATATATATATATACTATTAATATTAATAAAATAATAAGGTAAGAAAAGAAAATATATACATGTGTAAATAAACACTAGGAAGAAAAAATAAATAAAAAAGAATATATATACATGAGAAAATAATAATAAAAAATAATAGTAAACATAAAAAAATGTGTATATATAATAACTGAAAGTAAATAAATATAATAAAAAATACAATAATTAAAATGAGGGGAAAAAGTTGGATTTCAAAAAGTGACTAAATCGAAAGAATCGAAACGTGAAGGTCTAATTTTGAAGAGAAAACATTGATTTTGGGGGGCAATTAAATACTTTAAAAAACTGGGGACCAAGAGTGAGATTACCCCTTTTTCACACCCATTCCGAAAATCAAAGTATTTTCTCAAGAAAAAGCCTCGGGGGCTAGATCTATAAAAATATCCCGAAAAATGCCCTTGTTCATCGGCAAAAAAAATCATTTTCTTTTGTGTTTTTCGAATACAAAATGTAACAAGACACAAGCACGCAAGCATAAACTCGAAAAAGATACTATATTTACCTTGTATTTCTCTTCGAAAATTTGCAGGAAAAAAAAACTCTAATTTCACTCTAAGATTGCTTGTAATTTCTGCTTGTATTTCGTATCACAACCCGTGTCTTCCAAATGGGGAGGATTACATGTATTTATAGTGAAAAAAACTAACTATTCTTAGAATCCTATCAACAATAGAATCTTAATGTAACTAGACTCCTTGCCCGGTTGTTGCACGTTTGTTGGTGTAGTTGTTGATTTAAAAGATATGGTGGTGGAAGAGTTCCCTTAGGATAGAAACTCTTACTAGTTATATCTTTTAAGAAAATAGGTGTCTACAATATGTAGGACTATAAGGAAATAAAATAAGCTTATATGATAAGTTATGAGTAATTACTTGAAAAAAGTTGTGAACTCCATAAGTATAAGTATATGTAATGGGGGATGAACTATAGGATTATATGAATAGAATAATTAGGATTGTATGTGAAATATACTTTTTGAATGAATAGTATAATGGAAGTTATATTAGAATAGAGACAAAGTAAATAATATATCAAATAGAAAATATATATAGGAATAAGATAAGAATATATGAGATAAGTTATATAGGAAAGATTATATATTTCAATGAAATATCATAGGAGTTATTTACGATAAGTTACTAAAATATATGTTTATGTGATAACTTATACGAAAAATGAATTAATAGAATATAAGGAGTTGTTATACAAGAATGTGATATAGAACATGTATCCAAAACCTATGGGTATATGATATATAGAACCTATGGAATAAGGGATAAGATATGTGATTTTGGGATAGAAATTATATGATTAAGAATTATATAGAAGAAATGATTAAATGATAATAGGAAAATGTGATAAGCTGAGTGGGATAAATACACAGGACTTTATGGACATGAAATAGTATATAAGCACAGATGATATGATGTATATATATGTATATGCGTTATGTGGAAGTGTATATGAGATTGTTTGATATGATAGTAGAAAACCTGCATTCATTGTTAGGTGTCATTGTTACGTTATATATTTTATATGCCTCACTAAGTCATCGACTTAGCGTGTGAGTGTTTCACATGTAGGTTCCGAAAAGCAAGAAGAGACGTAAGAGGAGCAAGACAGGTCAGCTCTCCTTTACAAAGTTCAGATCAGAAAAGAAATAGATGTGATTATGTATTTTGTTATGTTGAATGTAGTTGGCATGTACTAATTGATATAATTGAATATGCTTTGATAGGATTTGTAGAACCAGATGGTTTCTTTTATGTAAAACAACGAATTTTATTTAATGAAAGTTAAAAATTTCATGATTTTTTTAGAGACAAGTTTTGAAAAGTCAATATGACACCTTGAATTCATATTCGGGTCGGATACGGGTTGGGGTGTTACATTTAATGGTATCAGAACTAAGGTTTAGCCTATTCTAGGCTTAAACTGAAGTCAAATGAGGTTTAAAATGTCTTCATGCCAACTCAAAGTGAAAATCTCTAATCTAATAATGTAAGGAGTATGTTGTCTTGATAATAGAATAAGATTTGTATGATATAGTAGAAATTGATTATAGAAATTGTCGAAGTGAATCGATAACTGATATATATGATGGTGATAGCAATTCATCTGCCCTGGCCAGGCAGGATGAAGAGTGGAAACCTCATAAAGTGTCTTATAGGATTAAAGGTTGATTTCATAAAGTTAAAATCATATCTAAATAATGATAGAAAGTTTTCATTGTTTTAAATCGGAAAGGTGATATGGATTCGTTTTGTTATTTAGTGGATAATATAGAATATTGAACAAGTTCACCATAGAGCGTTAAAAGATCAAATGATGCATTGAGAATTGGTAAAAGAATTCAAGAATAAGTGTATTAGTGAAAACGTATAGATGTATAAAGTCAGAGCTTATGAGTTTGAAACGAAGGGATAGTATTGAGCATAAACAATAGTGTGTATATGATAAGGGTTTACAGTTAAGATGGAAAGAGTTAGCGTTGGCTAACCAAAGTATGTGATAAAAATGTACCAGAATTATAAGAAGAGTTTAAGAATGGGTATATCGATGATCAGTTTATAAGACAAAGGAAGTCAGAATGTTGAGTTTGAACAACGAAAATTACAGGATGTATGAGAATAAAGGTGAATTTGATAAGTTAAGTAAACTAATTTTGAGATAATTTCGATTGGAAAGGATGTATGTGATTGGTTGAGTAGGGCTTGTGCCCTAGATTGGACAGATATTATTAACTAGCTGTCAGAGTAAAGGTGATAGAGTTATAAGATTTGAAGGAAAGATAAAGTTAAGTTAATCAAGTGTGATACGGATCTGGATATGGTTGTGTATACTCATCAAATGGATATGATGTAGGCAATGAGATAAGAATTTATATGTTTGAAGGGAGCTTTAAGGAAGAAGAACAACTACTTTAACCGATATGAAATTATTTAAACTTGGTATCTGATGAATTAAGTGGAGGAAATACAAGTACAAGAATTGATAAAGAAAGCGATTCCATAAAGGAAAATTAAATATTAAAGTTATGAAGTTGTGATAAAGAAACCAGAAATGAGTATAAAAGAGTTTTGAACAGGAAGAAAAAATGTGATTTATATGATAAGAATAATTGAAGAGTGAAGAAGGTAAGGATTCTTATGTTATAAAGAAGTTAAGGATCGATAGAAAGTTTAAGATGATAAAAAGGGATATGTGTAGTGTGATTCGAGCAAGGATTATGCAAAGAATGACATTTGTGTAAGTAGTGTTGACTATCAGAATTATAAAGATATGATAAATATCGGTAATTAGAGATGAGTATAAGTGATAGGAAAAGAGTATGTGAACATGAAAGAAAATATATGATCTGTGTATAAGGAGATTTTGATTTTTGAAGAAATAAAGGAATGAAAGATTAAGTAAAGGAGGTAACATGAGAACATTATAAGATATGTTCTTATTGATATGTTCAGTGAAAACTTGAGGATGAATTTTCTTAAAAGGAGGGGAGATTTGTAACATCCCGAAATCCGGGTCAGTGACTAAAATGATAATTTTTTAAATTTGGTGCTAAAAGTAGAATAGTTCAATAGTTCAATGACTTATTGGAAATATGGTTGAAGGTTGTTTGGTAATTATTGAATGAATTAAAGGGTAAAATGGTCAATTGACAAGTAAGATTTTTATTTTTCTTTATAAGATAAGGGAACCACGTGGAAAGGGAGAGATTTCTCCAGAGTTCTCTTCTTCTCTTTTTTTTTTTCTTCATGTGGAAGCCAAGAGCAAAGGTGAGTTTCTAGTTAATTGATTTGTTTTTGAATTTTAAGTTCGGTTTTGATTACCAAGTGACTCTTAAGCTTAAGGGAAACTTAATTTGTCATAAAACAATAAGAGGAAAGTTATAGAAAGGATTAAAGGAATGAAGTGAATAAATGAAATCTTGGTAGAAAGACATTTATGGGATTTCCAGACCAAATTTGACTTGTCAAGGGTCTAATTAAGAAGTTAGAAATAATATAATTGAATTTGGAACATGTTGAAAATTTAGTGTAATTCTTGAATTACATATGGAGAATAGGATTTTTGATGTTAAAGATGTGATGAATGAATAGAAATGAGTTTGAATATGTGCATGTGAGTTAAGGATATAAAAGGGGATGAAATATGAAGAGTTGAGCTAAAAAGAAAGTGAATTTCGTGCTCTAACTAGAATTTCTGGGTTGTGTGCATCGATGCACATTCACTGTGTACCGATGCACTATCAAATAAATGAACATCGAATGCAGTGAGTGTATCGATGCATAGGGAGTGCATCGATACACCCCTTAAAATGGAAACATCGAATGTAAATAGTGTATCGATGCACGGGTAGTGCATCGATACACAGGTTAAGGGCATCGATACACTGTAGAATGTATCGATGCACTTCAATGGGAAATGGAATAAATCTTTCTTTCAGTCTAAGAAGTGATAGATTATAGTATATCGATTGGATACTGATAGTATAAATATATGTTAGTATCGATCGAGAGCAAGTTCCGGAATGATTGATAGATTAGAATTGATCTAGAAGAGAAAGAAAGTCATAGGAGTAATTGATAGCAAGTGAGGCCAAGGTGAGTGCATATTAGATAGCATATGATGTTTAATGGAAATAAGACTTGCGATAAGTCTATTTCCTATAGTGTTATGCATGAATTCATGAACCTGAGCATGTATTTGCTATGAGTGTCTGAGCTATATGTTATTGTATGTGTGTGACATGATTTGAATGAATGATATGAATATGTGATATACGCGTATAAGAGATTAAGTGAATGAACATTGATGATAAACATGATAATATATATGTTTTTATAATCCATACAAAGTAATATAAGCTATGTGATATATGAATATGAAATCATATGAGAAGTGACATGAATTACATGAATGATAAATTAACATGTATATGTGATATGTGATTTATATAGAAGTAAACTATGTGATATGAGATGAATATATGAAAGAAAGTACATATGATAGGTGAATCATATGAAATGTTCTACATGTAAGTGATCGACGTGTATATATGAAATATGTGAAATGATATAAATCATAATGCCATGTTCTATGAAATGAGAGCTAGAGGTAGAGTTGGCATGCCAAGAGTCGAGGGATTTTCAATGGTCCTTCGGAACATACTGGTCCTTCGGAACATAGTGGTCCTTCGTGAAATAGTGGTCCTTCGGGATAAATATTCAATGCCCCTAGTGGGAATTATTCGAGCTGTGGTGACAGCATTAGTGCAGAACCTCAATAGACTTAAATATCTTTAGTTCTCCAAAGTGTACATGGGTAAGATATAATAAATAAGAAGTAATATGATTGTTATATAATTGTGTAATTGGAAGTGAGTGTATTGGTTGAATGTATTGCATATGTTACATGGTTTAATGTTATAATTTATGATTGTTTGATATATAGTATTATAAGGAAATAAAATGAGCTTATATGATAAGTTATGAGTAATTACTTCAGAAATGTTGTGAACTCCATAAGTATAAGAATATGTAATGGGGGAGTGAACTATAGGATTATATGAATAGAATAATTAGGATTGTAGTGTGAAATATACTTTTTGAATGAATTAGTATAATGGAAGTTATATTAGAATAGAGACAAAGTAAATAATATATCAAATAGAAAATATATATATAGGAATAAGAATAAGAATATATAAGATAAGTTATATAGAAAAGATTATATATTTCAATGAAAATATCATAGGAGTTAATTTACGATAAGTTACTAAAATATATATGTTTATGTGATAACTTATATGAAAAATGAATTAATAGAATATAAGGAGTTGTTATACAAGAATATGATATAGAACATGTCACCAAAACCTATGGGTATATGATAGATAGAACTTATGGAATAAGGGATAAGATATGTGATTTTGGGATAGAAATTCTATGATTGAGAATTATATAAAATGATTAAATGATAATAGGAAAATGATAAGCTGAGTGGGATAAATACACAGGACTTTATGGACATGAAATAGTATATAAGCATAGATGATATGATGATGTATATGTATGTATATGCGTTATGTGGAAGTGTATATGAGTTTGTTTGATATGATAGCAGAAAACTTGCATTCATTGTTAGGAGTCATGGTTACGTTATATATTTTATATGCCTCACTAAGTCATCGACTTAGCGTGTGAGTGTTTCACACGTAGGTTCCGGAAAGCAAGAAGAGACGTTAAGAGGAGCAAGACATGTCAGCTCTCCTTTACAAAGTTCAGATCAAAAAAGAAATAGATGTGATTATGTATTTTGTTATGTTGAATGTAGTTGGCATGTACTAATTGATATAGTTGAATATGTTTTGATAGGATTTGTAGAACCAAACGGTTTCTTTTATGTAAAATAATGAATTTTATTTAATGAAAGTTAAAAATTTCATGATTTTTTAGAGACAAGTTTTGAAAAGTCAATGTGACACCTCGGATTCATATTTGGGTCGGATACGGGTTGGGGGTGTTACATCTTGCCTTGTGAGGTTTTTCTGTAAGTTTGTGAGATTTGTATTTTTCTCTTTGGGAGAGAGTGTTCTCAATAATTTGGGGTATAATTATTGAGGGATGTTTAAGGTTACTTTATGTCATCAAAAGAAAGACAAATTAGTGAATTTGTGGAAAATCTGTAGTGTGGATAGTTGAGGTAGTGGACGTAGACTTTGGTTGAGAAAGTCGAACCACTCTAAATCGCTGTGGAATTATTTTCTATTTTCTGCAAAAGCTTCCACCAAACTTTTTATTGCCAATTCATCCCCTCTTGGCTATTTCGTCGATCAATTAACTCAATAATTGGTATCAGAGTCTCACTCATTTGAAGGTTTAATCGCCTTTTGAGTCGATTCGAGAAAAGTTATATTGATATTCAAGTCATCAATGGCCTCCACTTCGAACGTCAACTTCGGTCTTAATTCAATGCTTGTCAACAAGCCTCCTTTCTTCAATGGAGAAAATTATGCTTATTGGAAGAATAGAATGAGGTACTTCATTCAAGCAAGTGACATGGGAGCATGGAATATCATAGAAGATGGATACATCATACCTTCCATTCATTCAAGATTATGGAGTGAAAGAGAGATAATAATGTTCCAGCTCAACTTAAAGGCTATCCATATTATATTTTGTGCTCCTGGACCAGATAAATACGGGAGAGTTTCATCTTGTACAACAGCCAAAGAGATATGGGATAAACTACAAGTCACTCATGAAGAAACTAACGAGGTAAAAGAATATAGAATCAGTCTTCTAACTTATATCTATGAAAATTTCAGGATGAAACCGGATGAAGACATCAAAGCTATGACAGATAGATTTTTCGTGATTGTCAATGGTCTCAAATCATATGGAAAGATCATTCCAAACAATAAGCTTGTAAGGAAGTTAGTTTACTCTCTTCCAAAAGTTTGGCAATCAAAGAAAACGACTATTATCGAGGCTAAAATTTTAAAATCTTTAACCCTCGATGAGCTTATTGGTTCTCTCCTCACGCATGAAATGATGCTTCAAGATGAGGAAGACCTCGAGAAAATGGATGAGAAAAAGAAGGAGACGGAGAAGAAGAAAAACGTTGGAGTTACTCTCAAATCCATAAAAGATGAGAGTGATTCTGATGAAGATGACGATGATGAGGAAATGGCATTATTTGCCAAACGATTCAGAAAATTAATGAAGCCCAACCGAGGAAGGAAATTCAAACGAAAAGAAGGCTTCAAAACTGAATTGAATGACAAAGACCCGATCATTTGCTAAAAATGAAAAAGCCAGGGTATGTCAAATATGATTGCCCACAATTGAAGAAAAATGGTCAATAAAAAAAGCACAAGGCTCACGTGACTACATGGAGCGATGATGAAAATCCAATGAAGAGGAACAAGAAGTAGAAAACTTGTGCTTGATGGCCATCGGGGAAAGCTCTCAGGTAACCTCTAACTCATCCAAATTTGAGGATTATTCTTTTGATGAGTTAGTAGAGGAATATACTTGTAACATCCTCAATACCGGGTTAGTGACCAAATTGTAAAGTTTTAGAAATTGGTGATTAAAGTAGGATAATTGAATAGTTCAATGATTTATTAGAAATATGATAAAGGTTATTTAGTAATTATGGAATAGATTAAAGGGTAAAATGGTCAATTAATAAGATTTTTATATTTATTTTATAAGATAAGGAACCACGTGGAAAAGAAGAATTATCCAGAGTTTTCTTTCTTCTTCTTCCTCCTCTCGTATCTCCAAGCTCAAAGGTGAGTTTCTTTGTTTATGGATTAATTGTTGATTTTAAGGTTAGGTTTTGATTATTAGATGATAGCTAAGCTTAAGGAAAGCTTAAGTTATCTTAAAATCAAAGTATGATGGAGTTAGGAGGGATTAAAGATTTGGGGTTCTTGGGTAAAATCTTGAAATAGAGTTCATTACTCAAATTGGAAGATAAATTTGACTTGTCAAGGGTTAAATTAAGAGATATGAAGTGATAAAATGAGTTTTGAAACATGTTGGAAATCTGGTATAATTCTTGAAGTTAATAAAGAGAAGAGGATATTAAGGTTCAAGACGAGATAAATGAGTTTGAATAGGAGTAAGTAAGTTAAGAATACGAAATGGAATGATATATGAAGTAATTAAGTTGAAAAGAGGGGATTTTCGGGCATAAATTGGATTTCTGGGCTATGTACATCGATGCACATTCAAGGTGCACCGATGCATCAAGGGTAAATTTCCAGAAATTGTTCATTGTGTATCGATGCATAGGAAGTGCATCGATGCACCCTTAAAAATGGAAACATCGAATGCAATTTATGCATCGATGCATAAGGAATGCATCGATGCACTTCAAGAGAAATAGAAATAAACCTTACTTTTGGTATAAGAAATGATACATTAGAGTATATTAATTGGATACTGATATGTATCAATGTATTATTATGTAGATATTGAACGTGACTTTGCTTCAAAGTAATCGAAGGGTTAGAATTAATTCAATTCAAACAAGGCTAAGGTGAGTGCATATGCATAACATGATTATGTTAGTATATTTAGTTCTAGACTTGCGATAAGTCTAGATTTAATATTTTGATATATGATTCATTCAATATTATTAAATATGATGAATTCATACCATATGCATTATGGTATACTATGCAGATTGTGGTAAGTCTATTTTCCAGATTAGAGCTTATATGAATGTATGTGTCATATGGGATTGAATGAGTTACGAGATATCTATATTAGGTATATGAAGTGTGTGTGATGTGTTGTTATGGTTTATATGTATGAATGACATATGTATTGACATGTACAGTATATATATATTATATGTTGTGTAAATAGTAGATAAATTTGTTAAATATGTGAAATAGTTAAATGATCAATATGATTTCATAAGAATATGAATAAGAGTATGGAAAGGACTTATATGAAATATATCAATGAATAAATCATATAGGGGTGAAATATAAAAATATGCTAGTGTGATGGGACCAAGGAACTAGTATAACGTGATATATATATTTATATAAGTTATTGGATGAAAAATGAACAAGAGAGAAAAGAGATGAAGGATAATACTATAGGAGTATGATAAAAACATAAATGATGACATGTATGTGTGTATGTACGTATGTATGTACGTACGTATGTACGTACGTATGTACGTACGTATGTACGTACGTATGTACGTACGTATGTATGTACGTATGTAATGGTTATATGAAAAGGTATAGGTGATAAGATGATCATATGAACATGTGATAAAGAGCTATAGAAAAAGAAAAATGTGATATGATGTGTGAATATGTAATAAGGTCAAAGAAAATGCCCATGATATGACTTATGAGAACTGTAGGTATAGTTGGCATGCCAAGAGTCAAAGAACTACCTATGTCTTTCGAGATATATGGACATTATACCTATGTTCTAAGGAACATATGGATAGTTTACCAAGGTTTTTCGGGACCTATGGACAGTTACCGAGGATCTTTATGACCTCTGGATAGTTACCGAGGATCTTTATGACCTCTGGATAGTTACCGAGGATCTTTATGAACTCTGGATAGTTACCGAGGATCTTTATGACCTCTGGATAGTTACCGAGGATCTTTATGACCTCTGGATAGTTACCGAGGATCTTTATGACCTCTGGATAGTTACCGAGGATCTTTATGACCTCTGGATAGTTACCGAGGATCTTTATGACCTTTGGATAGTTACCGAGGATCTGTATGACCTCTGGATAGTTACCGAGGATCTTTATGACCTCTGGATAGTTACCGAGGATCTCTATGACCTCTGGATAGTTACCGAAGATCTTTATGACCTCTGGATAGGTCCTTCGGAACATTCATTGAGCTGTGGTGACAGCATACGTGTGCACAACCTCATAATACTCGTATACCTTGGGTTCTCAATAGTGTATATGGGCTTAAATAAGACATAACGAGGATGTATATAATTGTATCTTAATATGGTATTGTTATGATTTATATTGGCTCATATGTGGTATAATAAATGATGGTATGATAGTATAATGCGTTTGGATAGTAGACTACATGTTTATATTTTTAGTAATTCTTTATTATGTAATTATGCCTAACTAAGTCTATGACTTAGCGTGTAAGTGTTTTTACACGTAGGTTTCGAAGAGCAGGAGAATCAAGAATAGGAATTTTCAGATCAACATATCTCTACTCAGCGATCATATTAGAAGTAAAGTCACAGTAGGTATTTTGTTGTATGTAGTGTGTTGGCATGTAAGAAAAGTGTTAGTTACAAATGCTCTGATTAGTTTTGTCTTGTTTTGGTTAACTCGTGTACAGTGACAATGTTATTTTAATAAAAGTTTTAAATTTCATTGGTTTTCGTTAAAAGTTTAAAGTTTGAAAAGTCAATGTGACACCTCAGACTTGTATCCGGGTCGGATACGGGTTGAGGGTGTTACAATACTGGGTTGGCTTCGGATTATGAGAAATTATTTTAAAATACAAAATGATATTTCGAAATTGAAAAGCGAAAATAATCTCATATCCAGACCAACGTTGATCTTAAAAGTAAAATTAAGGATTTACAAATCAAACTAGATGAGTTTGAAAAGAAAAATACTGATTTGCATAATTTACTTTCAAGAGTAAATGATGATCATCAAAAGAAAATTGATGATCTTAAAGCTTCTTTTGATAAAGTTGAAACAAAACGTTTTGAAAATGGAGAAAGTTCAAAATCCAACTTTGTTAGAAAAATTTTAAAAACTACAATCATAGAGGTTCACGAAGAACCTCTAATGGAAAAATTGTTAGAAGTTTATGAGTTCCTAAAGAACTCATTACTGCTAAAGATAAGGATATCCTGCACAAATGGATACCCAAGGGGACTAGAATTTTAGAAACTAATGAATATGGACCCAAAAGAAATTGGGTATCAAAAATCAAAAAAATAATATATGTTTGTAGGAAAAGGAGCATTGCTACAAGGCGCAAAATACAAGTTCAAACTCATGGTACCTTGATAGTGGATGCTCAAGACATATGACCGGAGACTAGAGTCGGTTCATCAAGCTTAACGACAAAAATGGAGGAGAGGTGACTTTTGGTGATAATTCAAAAGGTTACAATGAAGGTATAAGTACAATAGGTAATACCTCTTCCATACAAATTAAAAATGTTTTATATGTGAATGGGTTGAAGCAATCTATTGAGTATTAGTCAATTATGCGATAAAGGATACAATGTCTTATTTGAAACAAATGGTTGTAAAATTATTGACATTGCATCTAATCGGATTATGCTTGTTGGCCATAGAATAGGAAACATATACATGGTGCATTTAGAAGCAATAAATATGACTAACTTGTGCCTAGTTGCTAAGGATGAACATGATAGTTGGTTATGGCATAGGAGACTAGGACACGCTAGCATGAGTGTTTTACAAAGACTAATTCAAGGTGATTTAGTAAGAGGGTTGCCAAAGCTAAAATTTGATAATGATCAAATCTGTGATTCATGTACTAAAGGAAAATAGAGAAGAGCTTCCTTTAAATCCATTAATGGTGTATCAACTAGTAGAGTATTACAATTGATCCATGTAGATCTTTTTGGGCCAATTAGGACTACTATCTTGGGTGGAAAACAATATTGCTTTGTATTGGTAGATGACTATTCTAGATATACTTGGGTTCTATTTTTAAGTACTAAAGATGAAGTATTAGAAAAATTCATACTTGGGTTCTATTTTTAAGTACTAAAGATGAAGTATTAGAAAAATTCATCACATTTTCAAAGTAATCCAAAACGAAAAAGGTTACTCCATAACTAGTATTAGGAGTGATCATGGTACTGTATTTGAAAATCTTGAATTTATTGAGTTTTATAATTCTAATGGTATTAGCCATAATTTTCAGCACCACTAACCCCTCAACAAAATGGAGTTGTTGAGAGGAAAAATCGAACTTTAGAAGAAATGGTTAGAACCATGCTTTGTGAAAACAATTTGCTAAAATATTTTTGGGCGGAAGCCACAAATACCGCTTGTTATGTTATAAACCGAGTAATGATTAGGCCAATTTTAAAGAAAACTCCATATGAACTTTTCAAAAATAAAAAGCCTAACATTAGTTATTTTCATCCTTTTGGATGTAAATGTTTTGTTTTAAACAACGGTAAAGAAAATCTTGGCAAATTTGATTCTAAAAGTGATGAAGGAATTTTTTTGGGTTATTCCTTAAATTCTAAAGCTTATCAGGTATTTAATAAAAGAACTTTGGTGGTAGAAGAGTCTATACATGTTGTATTCGATGATAATCCCCTTCCGAGGAAGGATTCTTGTGTTGTTGATAACGTAGGTATTGTAAAAACAAATGACGTTAGACATGACATTGGAGAACTATCATCAAAGAAATAAACAAAAGATGAGGAAACTCACGATGTTCTTGAGAATCCAACCATTGAAGAAAGGGAAGTCTCTTACCCAAGAGAGTACAACTATGTCAAGGATGGTGAGATTATAGGTGATCCATCCAAAGGGATAACAACTCGATCATCTCTTAGAAATATATGTAATTATGTTACATTTATCTCATGCATAGAGCCTAAGAATATTCAAGAAGTATTAGATGATAAAAATTGGATAATGGCTATGCAAGAATAATTAAATCAATTTGAGAGAAGTAAAGTATGGACATTAGTTGAAAGGCCTAGTAATAAATCTATTGTAGGTGCTAGATGGTATTTAGGAATAAGCTTGATGAAAGTGGTAATATAGTGAGGAACAAGCCTAGACTTGTTGCTCAAGGCTATACTCAAGAAGAGGGCGTAGACTACGATGAACATACACTCTCGTAGCTAGGATGGAAACAATAAGAATATTATCAGCATTAGCATGTTTTCATGAATTCAAATTATATCAAATGGATGTTAAAAGTGCATTTTTAAATGGTTTTATAAAGAATAAATGTATGTGTAACAGCCTCCTGGTTTTGAAGATTCAAATTTCCATATCATTTTTTTAAATTAACAAAAGCGCTTTATGGTTTAAAACAAGCTCCTAGAGCTTGGTATGAAAGATTGTAAAACATTTTAATTGAAAAGGTTTTTCAAAAGGGAAGGTTGACACTACATTGTTTTTAAAGCATAAAGGTAAAGATTTATTAGTAGTTCAAATTTATTTAATGATATAATATTTGGTTCTACTAATGATATTCTTTGCCAATAATTTTCT
Organism: Hibiscus syriacus; assembly: GCF_006381635.1. Lineage (NCBI taxonomy): Eukaryota > Viridiplantae > Streptophyta > Magnoliopsida > Malvales > Malvaceae > Hibiscus > Hibiscus syriacus. The sequence goes on along the minus strand of NW_024062641.1, from coordinate 1,786,847 downwards.
AAGTTAATGCAGAGTGAATTCGAGATGAGCATGATGGGGAGCTCTCCTTTTTCTTGGGACTCCAAATCAAGCAAAGAAAATATGGCATCTTCATCAATCAAGCAAAATATGTCAAGGATATGCTCAAGAAATTTGGATTGGAAAATGGGAAACCTCATACCACTCCAATGAGCTCATCACAAAGCTTGACAAAGATTAAGGAGGTAAATCTGTGGATGTTAAATTATATAGGTCAATGATTGGTTCTTTACTTTATCTAACCGCAAGTAGACCGGACATTATGTTTAGTGTTTGCTTATGTGCTAGATTTCAATTGTGCCCTAAGGAATCACATCTACTAGTCGTTAAGAGAATCTTTAGATATCTTAAGGATACTCTAGTTTAGGACTTTGGTATCCTAGAAACTCTAGTTTTAGCTTGCATGCCTTCTCTGATGTGGATTATGGAGGATGCAAAATAGATAGGAAAAGCACCTACGGTACTTGCTAATTCCTAGTAAATATGTTGATTTCATGGTTTTCAAAGAAACAAAATTATGTTGCATTATCTACCACTGAAGCAGAATACATTTCAGCTGGTAGTTGTTGTGCACAAGTTTTATGAATGAAACAATAACTTTTAGATTATAAAATTGAAGTTAATACCATACCTATCAAGTGTGACAATACTAGTGTTATTTGTCTCACTAAAAATCTCATCCAACACTCTAGAACTAAGCACATTGAAATTAGACATCATTTCATTAGAGATCATGTCACTAAAGGAGATATAGCTCTAGAATATGTTGATACTATGCATCAATTAGCGGATATTTTTACAAAACCTTTAGATAAAGAAAGATTTTGGACACTTAGGAGATAATTAGGTTTAACAAACCTACCTTGACTTAGTGTTTAAAATATTTTTAGCACTTTTAATTAAAAATGAAAAATTCTTATAAAAATAATATTTGTGATTGCATTCTTTGCTAATAGTCAGGGGGAGTTTATGAATCTTTAGTGAAAATTAATTATGTGTTCAAATAAAATTTAAGGATAGATTTGATTGATTGAACATAGTTAATTTTTATCTATGAGTTACTAATATCACTAGAGTTGATTAATTTAGCATTTTGAATGATTAAAAAATAGATTTTAACATTTTATGTGCAGTGCATCGATACACTATGACAGTTTACCGATGCATCCCTTGAATATGCATCGATACACTATTCAGTGTACCGATACACTCGTCAGGTTTTAGGTTTATAATCCTTAAAATTTCATTTTTATCAAACCCATAAATCCAAACACTCCCGCCGTTCTCTACAAACATCACCCCTAATCTCTATTTTGCTTCAAATCAACGAATACTAGTCGGAATCTAATAGCTCTTCAACTTCTAAACCTGTTGGAATCATTAAATTCGTGCAAACAACATCACATTCTCACTCAATCCGAATTTTCAAGGTAATATTTCAAAAACCTCTATTTTATTGATTTTTGAACTTAGGACTAGTTTTGATTAGTTCTAGGTTGAACTAAATATCGGGCATTGATTATATGATGTTTATAAACTAGATTCTACAACTGATTTCATCAAAAACACAAGATTTTTCAAAAACTTTCAAAACAATTCGAAATAAAAAAAATGTTTTTGATTCTAAAAGTGTTGTTTTTTATTGAAATAAGTTATTTTTATGAAAATTATACATAATATGATTTTTCAAACGTTGATTTCAAAAATAGTTTTCAAACTTTTGCCCATTAGGATTCGGTTTAGAGAACCTTGAATATTGAGGACTCATATTGAGTTTTGGGATTGATTATATTACATACATGTGATTCAAATTTCCAGGTTACCTAGCCCATTCCGATTGTTTTTAACCATGTCTAATCCAAAATGCCCTAGGTCATCATCTAGTCGTTCAAACCAAAACTGACCTCCTGTTCCTCCTCCACCTCAAAATCCAAATCCAAACGAACCCGAAATGACTATTCTTAATTCTTGCTTTAACCAACCTAGTCATCGTCGAGAGGATCTCTACCATAGGTTCGTTAATTCTTTCCAATCATACAAAATCTGGGAAGAATGTATCCCCTCTATTCAAGCAATGGTCGATATGAACTTTGAATATCTTCCTATCCTCCGTTCTTGGAAATTTGATAAACTATTTTAGCCCCAGCCCATTGTTTATCACCAATTAGTCTACATTTTCTACTCCAATGTGGGTTGTGTCCAAAATGAGCGTCAAACTGAAACCATAGGGATTCGATCCTATCTCTTAGGTGAATTCATTTATATCGACTCCGACACAATCGCTAATGCCTTTGGTTTATATAACGTGGGTCTAGATAATGAAAGAGAGATTGTGGCTACTCCCTATAAAGCTAAGGATAATGTAAGTACCTTAAGAACTCATCACGAGCGATTCCTTCACTTGATCATATCTTGATGGTTTAGACCATCCGCTGATAGGTACTCCTCCCTTAGAGTCTTAGATTTATGATGGATACATTGTATCCACATAAAAAGAAAATAAATTTTCCATATATCATTTTCGGTGAAGTAGATACCGTAAACATTATCCCATCCAAAAATTTCAAAACTTTAGTTTACGGTTGTTTCCTTAGTAATATGTTTATCAAACTCGGTCTTAAGGTTTCGCTTGATATCCCCATCCCTCTCCAGAACCAAATCAACTTGACATATTTAAAAAATTTGGGATGGAAAAAGGAAAAGGACCAATGGGTTTGATCCTTTGAGAAAACACTGAGAGCTAGTTCTTCACGAGCTCCTTCGGTACTAGCGGTGGACGATGATCCAGAGCTTGAGGCTCTTATGCGCGATATTGACGAACACGTACCCGAGGATGAGCCGGCACAGCAACAAAGTCAGATGCCTCCATATTTCCGATCGTTTATGGAGAATTTTGACATGAAGTTTGCTTCTATCGAGGCGTATTTAACTGCTAACAACGAAACGATGAATCATTGTTTCGATGCTATGGACGAGAGGGTCGATGCACTTACTCGTGATATGGCCAATATATGGGCACATTTATCACCTCCTGATCCACCGATGGACGATTAGATCTTTTTCTTGCTTTAGTTTTCTTGAATTGAACTTAGGATTTCTTGTTAAAACATTTTGGATGTTTTTGGATTGATATATTTTGGATGTTTGAATATTTGTTTGATATGGATGTTTGAACTAGAATACTTATAGTTATATTTGGTTTGGTTGAATTTTTAATTTGACCTTAATTAGTTTTTGCATAATTAGACATATTATGACCAATTTATCATCTCACATTTGTTTATTAATATTGATTTATGAAACTAATAGCTAACTTTTCTCTTGATTGTGATCTTAGCAGCTTAAGTTTTAAATTATATCAATTGGCTATTTTCCTAAAAATGGAGTATCAATCTTGTTTAAAAACGTTTTATAGAGTTCTTTTGATTTAGCAAAAGGGGGAGAATATAGTAAGGGGGAGTAATTTTCAAAATTAATTTCAAAACTGATTTCCAAAAAATCTTAAAATTACTCAAATGTTTTGTTATATCAAAAAGGGGGAGATTATTGAAAACATGTTGATGTTTTGATATAACAATTAAGTGTTATTGAATTTTAAGATTTTATAATCATTTTTAAAGTATATTCGAACATCATAAATATTACTCCAAGTTTTTCAAAGGTCAATTTCAAACCTTACTAAAGTGTAAAATTGTTGAAACAATTTTTACAAAGTATTTTGAACCATAATAGAGCCAAAAATTATTCGAACATCACAAATATTTTTGAAACAATTTTTACAAAGTATTTTGAACCATAATCGAGCCAAAAATCAAGTTTATAAAGGGATGTATCGATGCACTCCTTGATGTATCGATGCACACCCTAATTCGAATGCTTTTTGTGTACCGATGCACAGCCATGCATCGATGCACTCCTGATTTTATTGAAACATCAAAAGCATTTATGTACCGATGCACAGATAATGCATCGATATACTCCTGGCTCTTTTGAAACATCGAATGTAATTAGTGTACCGATGCACCCCAAGTGTACCGATGCACTAGGTTAACTAACGGTCGAAATATTTGAATTTTACACATAGTGTACCGATGCAACCTTGAGAGTGTATCGATGCACCCATGCTCCCACCAGATTTGTAAATGATAATTACTCAATAACGGCTCTATTGACTTCACCAATGATCCCCAACGTTCAGAAGTGATTCAAGGTGCATTTAAACAAGCTTAGGAGCCATTGATCAATAACAATTAAGAAGAGAAACTAGAGAATCAAAGAGAAAGCCTTAAACTTATCGTTTGAGCATTTTCAAACCTATTTTCATTCAATATTCATTTTGCTTTCAAGAAGACCCTTTGTGCTCAATTGTATTCATTCTTGAGTGTTCTTTCTTTGTTCTAAAATTGTGCAAACATCTTGCCTTGTGAGGTTTTTCTGTAAGTTTGCGAGATTTGTATTTTTCTCTTTAGTAGAGAGTGTTCTCAAGAATTTGGGGTATAATTCTTGAGGGATTTATAAGGTTACTCTTTTTCCTCAAAAGAAAGACAAGTTAGTGAATTTGTGAAAAATCCTTAGTGTGGATAGCTAAGGTAGTGGACGTAGACTTTGGATGAGAAAGTCGAACCACTCTAAATCGCTGTGCAATTATTTTCTATTTTCTGAAAAAGCTTCCACCAAACGTTTTATTGCCAATTCACTCCCCTCTTGGCTATTTCGTCGATCAATTAACTCAACATGGTATTCCTCTTATTGTTTCAAGAACTATATGATTACCAATTCCAAGCATCTCTTCACTTTTATTGGTTCTCTATTTACATCCAACTTTCATCTTTTGCAATTTGAGACTCAATTTTGCAAATTGATCTTTAACCTCATTGAAAGTTTTTAATGTTTTTGATGCACGTTGACATATAGTCATACAATAAGAGGCTAAAGAGGAATACCTGACTTGTACAATTGTTGGATTATTATCTTCAACATCTGCATTTTTATTGTCTGATCCAACATTTATCTTCACATAAATATTCATCGTTTCATTATACATTCTTGAGGTATTTGTTTTGCCTTTTCATATTTCAATACGACAAACATATGACGACATGGAAAACCAACGAACTCCAACTTTATACAACAACATTACATAGTATCATGCGTGGTATCTTTAACTAGAAGATAAAACTTCTCATTTTCAACATGATCTAACCAATAACACATGCAATCATCATGTACTTATGTTTTTTAACCATATAATAACCCTCGTAAGACATTTCTTTGCAAAGTGTACCAAAGCATTTCTTGTATATAATTGGGTTGCATTACGTTTTAAACTTACCAACACACTGTCACAATGCAATTGTTCATAAATAGTTTTGTAGTCCTGATGACCTTCCTCTCATCTTAGAGATTGTAGTTGTCAATGATAATTCTCAACAAATCGATACAACATTACCTTTCTGTACAACCAAGTTTTCAATGTTCTATTCATTAACTCGCACCGTTGTGTAGTCCTCATTACTGCACACCAAATTATACATATATAATAATTTTCTTAAATATAAATAAATATAATATTAAATACAATTAATGTTACATGTATAAATTATCCTTGCAAATATGCTTCTGCCCATTTCTCTTTATCTTCATATAATTTTCGAACCCATCTCCTTCGTTCAACCTTTTGTTTCTCTACTAATTCTTTTTAAGCCCTTTAAAAATTGGATTTAGTTCTACACATGTCAGCGTATCTCAAAAACCTGTCGAGAAAATTTTGATTAACACTATACTGTATATTCCTCATGATATGTCATAAACACAATCTATGTTTTAGCCCGGGTAGTACTTCAGCAATTGCATTTGTCATGTTCTTATCTCTATCAGTAATAACAGTAAGAGGTTTGTGGCCATCTCCAGCTTTAATCAATTGTTGTAAAACCCACACATAAGTATCCTCTTTCTCATTCACAACCAATGCACATCCAAATGACACTGAGTTTTGATGATGATTAACATCAACCAAAACAACGAACGGCTTGTTGCTTGAGTTGCACTTATAAGTCGTATCAAATGCAAGAACATGCCTGAATTCTTTATAATCTACGCGTGATATACCATCAGCCCAAAATAACTTCTCTAAGTTTCCGAATTCATACCTCGTGTGGCTCACAAAAAGAAAGGGTCAGATTTTTGCTTCCTATTTAAATACGTCATCATCGTTTCAACATCACCATCTTGCACTTCTTCTCATTTGATTCTATATAGATAGTTGTCAATGATAATTCTCAACAAATCGATACAACATTACCTTTCTGTACAACCAAGTTTTCAATGTTCTATTCATTAACTCGCACCGTTGTGTAGTCCTCATTACTGCACACCAAATTATACATATATAATAATTTTCTTAAATACAATAAATAAATATAATATTAAATACAATTAATGTTACATGTATAAAATTATCCTTGCAAATATGCTTCTGCCCATTTCTCTTTATCTTCATACAATTTTCGAACCCATCTCCTTCGTTCAACCTTTTGTTTCTCTACTAATTCTTTTTAAGCCCTTTAAAAATTGGATTTAGTTCTACACATGTCAGCGTATCTCAAAAACCTGTCGAGAAAATTTTGATTAACACTATACTGTATATTCCTCATGATATGTCATAAACACAATCTATGTTTTAGCCCGGGTAGTACTTCAGCAATTGCATTTGTCATGTTCTTATCTCTATCAGTAATAACAGTAAGAGGTTTGTGGCCATCTCCAGCTTTAATCAATTGTTGTAAAACCCACACATAAGTATCCTCTTTCTCATTCACAACCAATGCACATCCAAATGACACTGTGTTTTGATGATGATTAACATCAACCAAAACAACGAACGGCTTGTTGCTTGAGTTGCACTTATAAGTCGTATCAAATGCAAGAACATGCCTGAATTCTTTATAATCTACGCGTGATATACCATCAGCCCAAATAACTTCTCTAAGTTTCCGAATTCATACCTCGTGTGGCTCACAAAAAGAAAGGGTCAGATTTTTGCTTCCTATTTAAATACGTCATCATCGTTTCAGCATCACCATCTTGCACTTCTTCTCATTTGATTCTATATAGATAGTTGTACAAATCCTTCAGAAGAAATCCAACATTCTCAATTGAGTCAGCTTCAGTCACAAAATTTCGCATCTTCTTATTTCGACCAATTCTAGAGTTGTGCATGTTCTTAATCTTAACTTGGTCTAACATACTAATTTTTCGAATGGCCTACAAAATAAATCATTAAATAACATTTTATATATATATATATATATATATATATATATATATATGTTAAACATTTAGTTTTGGATGCAAAACATACATGATGTAAGCAACTTGTGTTGGTTGAACCATTTTGTGGTTATGTTCTGCATGGAATTTATCAACTTTCCAATATTGATATCGTTCGTCAAATTTGAATCTAATAAATGCTTCACATCCAACTCGAATGACCGGTCGTTGTTGACGTTTTCTATTTGGATTGTTATTCCACCTATCATCTCTACATCACTCCTTACGGTAAACCATTTTCTTTGCAATTATGTGACCACCATTTCGACTTTTCACTGTCTGAGCGACTCGAACTCCAAAACCTTTTACCTTGGCATAGGTATGATAAAATTCAACGCAATCATCTAAAGTCTTCCACTTCAACATATTCATATCATTCTCATCGTAATCTTTTAATTCCTTCTCAATCTTATCCCATATTTTCATCAATAAAGTTGTTAATTGTCTTCTCATTAGCTATATGTTTGTCATCATCAATATGATCATCAATTTGTTCTTCTTCATTATGGGTGTTACAATCGAATTCACTTTCCAATTGTGTAACTTGAATTTTGGTATCTTAATTAGCAGCCATCTCGAAAAAATCTATATTTTCAAAAACATAAGCAAAAGGAACATTAATAAGATGGTAAATGACATTATAATTGAAATAACATAGCACAAAGCACGAAATAGCCACTTGTACCGATACTCCTATATGGAGTATCGGTACGAGTATTCAATATTAGAACAATGTACATATATTGTACCGGTACGCATAGGGTAACGATACTAACATACCCGCATATTGATATGAACGAACTAGTATACCGGTATGGATGACAGAACAACAATCGAAAAATCAATATTGGATTTACCAAATACGACTCAAACGTAATAATTAGGGTTTGATTGTTCTAATTTGAGTTGTAATTTAGTAAATATGATAATTAATTCAATTATTAGAGGTTTCTAAGTACATTAATTGAAGAATTCAAGTTAAGGATCATTAATAAAACTTACTTTAGGGATTGATTGCACTAGAGACGACGACGGCAGCAGTGACAGTGATGGCGGTGGCAGCTTAAAAGATATTGAAATAAGCTAAGGTTTATAAATTTCTCAAATTTATATTTGAATTAATTTGATTAAAATAAATTTATAAAAAGTTATTTTTTAGAATTATTTTCTTATAATTAAATTATATTTCAATTTTTAATTAAATTATTATTCTTTGAGTACTTTATGATTTAACGATTTTATAATTTAATTTTATAGTGCTCATCGTTTACCGTGCTCGTCAAATACCGTTGAGTGTGCCAGCATCTTCTTTTATTCTATAATTATTATTAAACCTACTCGTTAATTCTTAACAAATAATATTGAAACATGCACGAATTAAATGACTTCTAATCTAATATAAAAGAATTATTGTTATTTCCTAAGGATGTAAGTTTAAACATCATATATGTCAAGGATATGAATGTTTAATGTCAACAAATTGAAAGTTATTTTTTAAAGATATTACCTTGTAAATTAATAAAAAAATTGAGCTAGCATGATGACTTTTCAATTTATTGATGTATGAATTTTAGTACTATTAGAATATTGTTATCACGGGTCAAATGGTGACAATAAACAAGAAAGTTAAAGAGTATATTTTAAATATATTTTTTTTTAAAATATATTTGGTAGTTTTTTTCAAATAAAAATCTAAATTTTTACTTTTAAATTGATATTTGAGTTAATTACATCCTTTCAAATTAGTATTTAAAAAATTTTGTTTTCAAATTGAAACCTCAACTTTAATTTCACACATTATTTTTATAAAATGAATTAAATTTTAATAACGTAACAACATAAGATTATATCATATATTAATAATAATATTATTGTATATATCTTTTTAAAAAATTAAAATTTATAAAAGTTTATTAAAAAATTCAAAACATTAAATGAAATTAAAAATCAAATATTAACTTCAGGAAAAAAATCTTTAAGTACCAACTTGAGAGAAATACTTAGTTCATATATCAATTTAGGAGAAAAAATTTACTTAGGTACCAGCTTAAATAATGTTTAATTGGAGTATTAAATATATGTTTAAGCCCTACTAATAAAAGTTGGTTCAAGTAATAAGTAGTTCGATATGACTGAAGGTCTCGAGTTCGTATCATTATATATGCAAAAAAACCCTACTAGAAGACTCATTCACTAAAATTACGTATGCGATGCGAGTCGATCCGTATTAGTTGCCTTGGATCAGGTGGGAAACAAAAAAAAAAACATGTTTATGCCCTGAAATAATTAAGAAATGAAATGTAATAAATCATTCTGCCTAACAACTAAGAAATCGATTTTATACCGTTTCGCACCAAATCATTACTCTAGCCTTCAATGTAAAATGAATGCATTTGGCGGTAAATTAAAGGTAAAAGACAAAAATAGTAAGTCCACCATGGACATACAATATTTAGTTGCTTGGTGGCGGTTATGTTTGAAAGGCGGGTACCATTCCAAGTCAGAGAGAGAAACTGTATGAATTAATTTCACATTTTGCATTCCTCTATCTTTCTCTTCCCAAAATTCAGTGTGGAGTCTGATAGACGGAGGCGGAGGATAAAAAGATATCTGTTTTCAGTTACAGGCTTTGCATTTGTTTTCGTTTTCCCCGATCACCGAATCTGATGCATCTTGTCTAGCTGCTTTCCCGACGTTTTCGGTTTGCTTTATTGATCCCCGTTTGATAACAAAGGGAAGATCTTCGAAATTTGCTTGGTTTGAAGCCCCAAGGTTAGACGATTGCCTGATTCCAACCCTTTACCTTGAAATAAAAAAGGTGAAAATTGTGAAGAGAAACAGAGGAAAAAAAGAGGATAAATGACAATGAGCGAAGAGTTGCAATTCCATGAGCAAGGAGAGAAAATTTTTGTTTCGATTAGATTAAGACCATTGAATGATAAATCGAGGAATCGTGTATGTGATTGGGAATGCATTAACAATGACACCATTGTTTTCAAGCATAATTTGCCCGAACGCGCCATGTTCCCTGCCGCCTACACATATGGCAAGCATTTCCATAATCATTTACCTGTATTTTTCATTTCCCATTGAGAATGGAGACCGTCTTCTAACCATTGTGTTTCCATTTTTTTGTTTGTCAATTTTGTCAAAAATAGACAGAGTATTCGACAGTGACTGCGATACAGCTCTAGTGTACGAGGAAGGAGCCAAACATATTGCCCTATCAGTACTCGATGGTATCAATTGTAAGTATCTCTGTTCCTTGTCCATTCTATGTATAACTATACAATCGGGTGAAAATGTTTCTACTCGTGTTTTTTCTTTTTCCTTTTCCTTTTCTTCAGCGAGCATATTTGCTTACGGGCAAACAAGCAGTGGAAAAACATATACAATGAGGGGTATCACTGAATATGCAGTATCGGATATATACGACTACATAGAGAATGTAATGATAGACTGCGTATTACTCCTTCTCATATATATTATATTTGGAATCTATCTATCGATATATAGATTACATTTTGTTTTGATCAATATGTTAGAACGAAGAAAGAGAGTTTTTGGTGAAATTCTGTGCCATGGAAATATACAATGAAGCCGTGAGAGATCTCCTTAGCCCTGATAGTTACCCACTAAGAGTGCTAGATGATCCAGAGGTAACGATTTCTCCTTTCTTTATGCTTTCAGCTCATCTTTTTGTATGTACGATATTGTTTTCATTCGACAGAGGGGAACGGTTGTGGAGAAACTTACTGAGGTGACTCTAAGAAACAGGGAACATCTTCACGAGCTCCTTTCAATCTGTGAAGGTGAAATATTTCTCAAACGCTCATGGACTTGCATTTGTATAAGTTTTCTTCTTCTTCTTTTCACTAAATGACATTATCTATGTTTGGTATGGATTTTCAGCTCAAAGGCAAATAGGAGAGACATCTTTGAATGAAACCAGCTCGAGATCACATCAGATTTTGCGGCTGGTAGGCATGATTACTCAGTGAACTTTTCTTTATCAGAGTTTGGCCTAGTCTTTTTTCTATGTTCAATGATGCAATCTTGCAGACAATTGAAAGCTGTGCTCGTGAATATGCTGGAGCTAGAAATTCAAGCATCCTTGAAGCTTCCGTGGTATGATACTATTAACTTACCGAAAGGGAATGCAGTTATATTACATTGGAATTTTGAATTCATGGAGAACATTATTCAAGACTGAATTAGTTAGTAACGAAAACCTTAACCAGGAAAATTGACTTGTTAGTCTTGTACAGAATTTTGTTGATCTAGCAGGAAGTGAGCGAGCTTCTCAGACCTTAACTGCTGGTGCAAGATTGAAAGAAGGCTGCCATATAAACCGGAGTTTACTAACTCTTGGAACCGTGATTCGCAAATTAAGGTTGAACTATTCTCTTCATTTTTCAAGAGAACAAATTTTGTAGGACATATGTGGGTCTTTAATTCATTTTTGAGCATTTTTGAGCATGAAATTTTCGGACCAATTAATTGACATGACACTTTGCAGCAAGGGAAGAACTGGTCACATACCTTATAGAGACTCTAAGTTGACACGCATACTCCAGAATGCTTTAGGAGGAAATGCCAGAACAGCCATCATTTGTACTATGAGTCCTGAACGTGTTCATGTTGAGCAATCAAAAAACACACTCGTGTTTGCGAACTGTGCCAAGCAGGTAAGAACTAATGCACAGGTGAATTTAGTCATGTCAGATAAGGCATTGGTAAAACAACTACAAAGAGAATTGGCTAGACTGGAGAAAGAAATGAGGAACTTGGGATCATCTTCAGTTAAAGGCGATACTGCTACTGTACTGAGAGAGAAGAGCAACTTATTGGCCAGGTGATTAGATGAACTTCAGAAAGTTGTTTCACACTTGCCTTTGCTTAAATGGCTTACTCTCGTTAACCTGGATTTTTTTTATTCTTTCTAATTTGAGTATCTACAGATGGCCAAAGAGATAGAAGAATTGACTTGGCAACGTGATCTGGCTCAGTCGCGAGTTGAGAATTTGCTACTGTCAGTTAAAGAGGTTCAAATGTTAAAACAATCATCAAATTCATCAGAAGTGGCCAAGGTTCCCTATATGGCTGATTCCAACAAACATAAGGATACAGTTGCAACTAGTGTGCCTAGTGACAACAACGGATATCCTGCGCTTGCAGAAGATCCTGAAGAGAATTTTCTACTCGATGGCATGACCCCGAAGTTTATTGGACCTGATCCAAGCAAAGGATATCCTGGGCTTCCAGAGGATCCTGAAGAGGATTTTCTACTCGATGGCTTGACCCCGAAGTTTATTGGACCTGATCCAAGCAAAGGTTGGGAGTTTTCTGAACAAATGGGTCAAGAATTTAAAGATAGCAGCAAGGAAGTTCAATGCGTTGAAATTGAAGACTCAAAAAACACAATGAATGAACAGGAAGAAAAACTGACCCTGACAGAGGTTCTTCCCAAGGAAACAGGAGCTGACGAAGGTGATGACTTCTCCACTGATACTGAGAAAAAACAAGGAAAATTAGACATGATTACTACCACGAATGATAGTGTCGTAACATCACAAGAAAAGGAAGATTTGCAGCCAAGTTATGTTTATAGTGATCAAACTTACAAGGATTTGAAACAAAAAATTCAGGAACTGCAAAGGACAGTCAAGTTTCTTGTCAGTATTCAACATCTAGATCAGTCACCTAGCTTCTCAGATATATGTAGCCCTATTAGGAGCTTGAGCAGAAGTAAAAGCTGCAGGGCGGTTATCAGAACTGCGCCATCTTCACCTTCTTTTGAGAAGGCAGCACATAAAAAAGCAGACCCCCTTCCAGTGGGGTTGAAAATGACTTTGTCCAAAAGCTTTCTGAAGTTAAATATGACAACAGAAGCGAAAATATATCCAGAAGACATTCTCGGGCTTCTTCTGTTAGTAGCGGCTCCGTGGATACATTAAGTCTTAAAGATTTAGATGTGGAAAACACTTTGAGTGCAACTAATTTTCTTCCACCACAGTGGAAGTCAATTAGCGAGGATCCTTTGAGAAGAATTTCCAACTCTACTGATTTAGCGGCATGCGGCAGTGAAATGACACAGCAGTCAGAAAAGCAAATTGAGAACAAGATGGTAAGAAGCTGAACCAACCTCCTTCCTCTTTTTAGTTTTATCGTTTCTTAAATGTAATCTACCATTCTTATTAGATTTTATAGTTTCATATTCTGTAGGAATGAGTGCATTACTTTGGAATAAAAATTTTGATAACTCTTCCTGCTTGGTAGATAAGGTTATTCCTAAGATTGCTATCCTCTTCACTGGGGTCAGAATGAGCTAATGATAACTGGCAACTAACATATTTCCTTTTCCATGGATTGTTTATCGATGAGATAATAAAGACTGACTCAGAATTCGAGGAGAAACAGAGAAAGATAGTTGAACTTTGGGATGCATGCCGTGTATCATTAATCCACAGAAGCTATTTCATCCAGCTTTTCAAAGGCGATCCTTCCGATTCCTTGTATTTGGAGATGGAGCTCAGACGATTCACGCTTCTAAAGAACACGTTGTCAGATATAGCTTCCAGGTAAAGTTAAGATTTCCATAATTAAACACCATACTGAATAATTGGACATTCAGGCATAGGCATAGGCATATACGCTTGGAATTAAATAACTTCAGGACCCAATTGAACATAAACGAATTACTTTTATTCGATTCATCTTCAACGCAATGCAAATTGCGGCTAGAGATATTGTCTTCTCTCTTCCCGGTGACAGTGAGAAGGAACTGACTCGAGAGAGGTTGACGTTGAGCAAGCAAATACGGTATAAGTGGTCAAGAAAGCAGAGAGAGGAAGTCTATAAGAAGTGGGGAATTGATTTGAACACAAAGCAGAGGAGCGTGCAGTTGGCTCACCTTGTATGGAAAGACCCCAAGGACATTGTCCATGTGAAGGAGAGTGCTGCTCTTGTTGCTGAGGTGCTAGGATTTGTGGAACCAAGTCGAGCCCCCAATGAGGGAGTCGCGTTCTGCATGTTGCCCCGTTTTTTATCCCGAAGATCTCACAGCTGGAGGCTCAGCCTTCCTTCCCTCTTTTAGAAGTTGTTGAAGATAGAGTGAATTCATCTAGACTGAAATATTCTCATTTCCAACTCCCCAGTCCATATTGTAAATTCAAAAGGTGTATAAAGTTTAATTAGACTTTAGCCGCAGATTCAATTTGATTCTTTCTTTGCTCATTGAATTTTGTGTAAGAAGCACATAATAATGGAATGAAGGAATATCTTTCCAAATAGCATGGTTTCCATTTCCCAACCTACACCATTTTTTATGTCCAATCAGAGAAAGATATGGCTCACCGAACCTGAATAATTAAACAAAAAACCGACGAGAGGTTTGACTCAACTCTTTTAAGTTGGACTTCTTACACGACAAGAGCTTTATATTATTAGCTAAGATTTGTAGACAGATCCTTCAGTGATTTTCCAGCCTGACTTGGAGCAAGACATCTCATATCTCGTGGTGTAGGATCGTAGGTTAGAGGCATTGTGCTCCGGATGATGAACATCAGTCAATAAGGTGGACTCTTCCAGAGTTGCTTCAACCACAGCTCGCAGCCCATCCAGTGAAAGAGTGACACTGTCAACGGACATGTTCAGTAGACTATATTCATATATCCAACCCAGTTGAGCAATTTCAGCTGCACGATCTGTCCATGTCTTCAACATTTGACCATCCAGAACCTGGCAGTTTTCTCAGTGTTAGGAAAAACTTGAAGGCACGCAGTCCTAATGAAGCCTTGAAAAGTCCTCGAAAGTTATCTACTACGTTTGGCTGAATCACACAAATTAACACTCATAAAACTTTACATAACCAGCTATCCCAAAATGAAGAAAGTCCCACTTGTAGGGCAGTTTTCAAGATTTATGCTTGCGGATCTACCAGAAAAGAAAAAGAGAACAACAGCATATTACCTCTGGCAATTTATCAAGAAGGTGATCAGGTCCAAACGCCTCGGATTTAATGTTTTGCCACTTGCGAACAATGCCTTCTGCAATTCTTGCATCCATTCTAGGTAATTCTTGCAAAGATTTTTATCTATTAACCCTGCAAAGTTGAAATCAGTTTTGGGCACCAATGAACATGGACAACAGGACAACTTTGGAGGATTTGACAAACTCTGCCATGACTTACTTGTTTAGAGGGGAAAACAATCCTCTGTAACCTACCAACTTTTAACAGTAAAATAGAAAACAGGCGCAGCAGTAGCCATGCAGACAACATGTTTAAAACTAAAGGATCCATAGTTAACAACAACAAAGTCCTAAGCTACTCTAGAAAAAACTTCAAGCATTGGAAATAATGCTACATTAGGTTGACTATTTGCCGTATGTATTATCAAGTCATACCTGCATTGATGACATCAGTTGCTGCTGGACTGATTTCTTTACCATTCACTGATGAACTAGATCTGCCAGGTAAAACTTTAAGCCAACCAACGTCATAACTCCAATTACCACACCAGCAGAGATGATCTTGATACTAGCCCTTTTAATTTTGTCAGTTATTGTTTCTTCTTCATACATTTCTTCCAAACTACTTATCCCAGGAACCTCAGCTAGCATGGCCGCATCCTTTTGATCAGGTTTTCTCAGAATCTCTTCATTTTCAATGGGAAAAAAATTCATCTCACCATCTAATTGATGTCTTACACTCTCTTCTGAGCGATGAAGAGGAAACACCTTCAGCAATGCCTGAATTGCACTAGCCTTTACATGATCAAGAACTGCAGTAGCCTCAGCGCCTATCCTAACAATAGCTGCGGCTGCAGCTAAGGGTGAACCACCAGCTCCCTCAATCCTTTCTAAATATCTCAGGACAGTAGGATCATCATAATAATCTCCGAGCTTCAATTGTATGCCTCTGGTGTCTCTAAATCTGGGAAAAACCACCTCCATTAACCATGCCTCCAACAGTTTGCAAAGCCCAGGAAGATCTCTGTCATCATCATCCTTTGAATTTTCCAAGACGAAATCTACAATAGATGGATTTCTATAAGGGGAGCTATCATTGTCTAAGCCCAACCACAAGCGGCACTCATCAAGCTCCCCCACAAGTAATGAACAGAGACCCCTCTCCAAAGCAAAGTCTATCTCGCGGTTTCCAATGGGAGTATAGGGAGAGACACTGTTCTCTAGAGTCGTTACCTTAGTCTGCTGGAGCTGCTGGAAGAGGTTATCAGCATCCCTAATGAGATGAGGTTTCTTGTTTAGAAATGCTTGAGCAACAAGTGCAAGTGCTTCTCCATAAACTTCAAAACTTTCTGCAGGAATATTGCTTGGAGTGGCTGCAAATAGATCAACCTGTCGATATGAAAGGAATTAAAACTAAAGAGAAACTAAGAAACCAATCAGAAAGCCTATAGGGCAAAATGAATGATAACAAATGTACAATACCTGTTCAGCTGCTGTCATGCCAAAGAAGGCCTCATTCATAAAATCTTCACGGGTAAAACCTCCTGCAATTGCAGCAGCTCCTCCTCCACCAACAGCCCATAATATGTTGCGTACACCATGAAGACCCTCCTCTCTCTTTGTCCGATGCTCATCATCAAGGGGTAAGGCTAGAAGTTCCAGAACACAAAGTGGGGCAATTTCCTCTAACGTCTCATCAATTTGCGATTGCAAATCTGGAGCAAGACTGCTGGCCCCTTCCTCCTATATTATCATTACAAAGGATTTATCAAGTATCATCCAAGTGTAAGAAAAGAACTGGTTATCAATGCATAACCATTCCATTTCACTAACCTCTGTCTGTATGTGGAATCATTCCACTCTTATTCCAATAAGCATGAGTTACCTCATTAAAATATTAGTACTAGAAAAAAAATCTATATATTTCTATCTTTTACTCATTATTTAGCAGTAGGCAGACTTTTGACTCACTTTAGAAATAGTAAATCCACAAATTGACAATTAATCCAGACAACTAAACAATCAAAGACTATTTTATCAAAAGTGGAACATAATTTAGAAATGGAAGTGGAAAGGTATGCACAAGGACCTGCAACAGCTTCAAAGCCCTCTCAAGCACCTCACAACCACCAATAAAATCTGGTGGATTCAGAGCCATAGCATCCCTTGACAAGTCCACATAAGCAAGGGCCATTGCCAGAACGACATCCTGTTTAAATGCCTTGGGCAGCCTCTCTCTCAGCAAAGTCTCCCCAATTTGAAGCACCACATCAGTCTCCCCTGCCTCTTGCAACACGCACAATGCTCCAGGAACCTATTTCCTCACATTTTCTCAATAACCAAACACTAATTGTTAAATAAAGAAAATGATAAAATGCAATCACCTTTTCCCAGGGAACTTGAGTGATGATAGTGTCGCGCTCATCGTCGACAAGACCTTGGTTGTAATTTCGTCTATAACCTGGATTAGATAGGGTTTCACAGGCGGCATGAAGAATCTGTCTTCGGCTAATTAAGGTGTCTTGACTGAAACCATATTGAGCCGGTTTGGAAACCCTTGCTTCATAGGCTCTTTTAATTCCATCTCCTAGAAAATGAGTCTCGGCTCCTAAAACCTTCATTTGAAAATTATAGTTTTTAGATAACTGTAATTCCCAAAATCAACAAAATTTAAAGCGAACTGCGAGTAAGTGTCTAACTGACTTTGTAGAAATCGAGGGGAACGGAAACGTGGCGTTCGGGAGGGGACGGGGAGAGAAGGGGAGGGAAAGGGGGAGAAACAGTGGCTGTTGAGGAGGAAGAAGAGGAAGAATTGTCGGTGGCAGGGAGAAATTGGAAGTCGGCAAGGAGGCGCTCGGCCCATTTACTGGCGGAGCAGACGACGGTGGTTGAAGGGTGGTGGAGTTTGGAGGGTTTTCGAGGGTTGAGCAATGTAGTTAAAGTAGGAGTGCACAGCCCGATGCTAATGTGCCTCAAAGATTCCATCTTTGAGAACCTGTGAGATGAAAAATACAAGAAGAGCTTAACAGAATTCCTTTTGAGACTATGATAGAATCCCCATATAGTGTAAAAAGAATCACTGAAGCAGTATTCTCTTCAAATACTTAATATTTTTTAATAAAAACTATGTGGGCAAGCCAATGTATTTTAATTTGAGAAAATAACCTCAGTGACCAAAAATCTCATATAATATACGATTTTAACCAATTTTTTCCGGATTTACCAAAATGAACAACAAAATCGCAAGGCGATCGCTAATTCGCAACGCGATCTCCATTATCGCAAATTCGTGTTGCATTTTCGCAATGCGATAGTTGAAAATCGCGTTGCGATGGTCTACAGTGTCGTTGCGATTTTCCCAATTCGCAATGCGAATAAGTAAATCGCAACGCGAATTGGGAAAATCGCAATGCGATACTGACTATCGCAATGCGATAATACAAAATCGCAACGAGATACTTACTTTCGTAACGCGATACGGACTTTCGCAACGCGATTCTGACTTTCGCAACGCGATAATACATAATCGCAATGCGATTTTCAAAGCGCCATTAGTATCCTGGCCAAGTATTTTATTTTTAAATTCCAAACACGAATATTAATATATTGGAACACTGAACCGTCCACAGTATATCCCGTAATCGCAACTCATAACCTAAAACATAAAATCACAACTCAGTCCCATCTCCATCTCTCACTCTCTCACCCATCTCCGACGAAATCCGTCCCCATCTCCGGCGAAATCCGTCTATCTCCATCTCTCAGAGCCACCCTCACAATCAGAAATGGAAAATCAATCAAATCAACCAACGAGGGTTAGTTTTTTTAATTATTTTCTTTTTGAAATTTTTGCATTATTATTAGGTTTTTCATATTGAAATTGATGATAAGTTTACTGGTAATTTCAATAATAGATTAACCATTTCACTTAGATTGCTTATTAAATCAACCGAGAATCGCAACGCGAAATGCAAATCGCAACGCGATTTTAGTTTCGCGTTGCGATAGTCATTTTCGTGTTGCGATTTTCATTTTCAGAAACTATTCTTCTTCTGCAAATTGAAACTTGAATGAATTGCATTACTTCAACCAAAAAACAAAGACAAATACGAAATTCACAGTGTTGCAAATTTAAGTTTGAAGAATAAACTACTACTCTTTATGTTTATTATTGTTTTTGGTATATCTTCACAGTGTAGTTTTTGGTATATCTAATTTAGTATGTTTATTGTTTTTGTAGAACTTTTATTCGGCTCAATTGACCTTGAGAAATAAAGTCAACCTGGCCAAAACAATTGCGTCGAAGCTTTCACCTGCACAAAGAAAAATGTTTGAGGATACATGCTTCGGGCCATGGCTGAAAGTACAACATCCCGGTGGAGATGCGATGTTGACAAACCTGTTTCTTCAAACCATGACTAGCGATCTACCAGAGACTATACAACGTCGTGATGAAGAGATATGGTTTGATTTTCCACCGGCGTATACGTGTTTTGGGCGGGAGGAGTTTTGCTTAATCACCGGTCTACGCTTCGGACACGATGATGTAGGTCGGTACACTAGACACATTACCCGCCCATCATGGCTATCCCGGGTTTTTTCTGAGTTGGAGAGGCCGAGTCTACACGTAGAAGACCTGACAAGATTGTTGAATAATAAAGACGGTTTTACTCGGATGGATGACGTCGACGTTGTCCGAGTATGCCTTCTAATTCTTTTTTCATGCCGGCTTTTTACAGAGAGGCCAGACAACCTATTCCAAATGATCTAATCAAATTGGTAGAAGACCTAAATGCGTGGAACCTCTTTCCGTGGGGCTCGTATTTATGGAAAGCTACATGGAATAAGTTATCGTCTGCCTTGGATGATCGAAAAAGTTTGCATGGCGATGGTTCCAAATACACTTTGACAGGCTTTATTTGGGCCTTTAAGGTAAGATTTTTTATATGATGTTTCCAAAATTATAAGTAATTATTTAACAATTAATAATGTTTGTTATTATATTTTTTGTAGATTTGGATATTTGAGGCCTTTCCCGCCATGAAGACATATGCAATAAAAACTTCAAATGATATTCCCAGGGCTATTTCCTGGAAGAGGAAACGGACCTTGCAAACTATGGTATACGACAATAAATAATGTAAGTTAACATAAATACTACCATATGTTTATAAACAAGTTATTACTAGTACACGTTTAACTTTGTTTGAGCTTTTATATTGTTAGGAGGCCAACACTCTCTACAGAGGCTGACACCCACGGAAGCTGAGCTTGCCACTGATTGGTGGCAAGCTAGTAAGCGTTTTTTTGATGGAACGGTTGATGAGCAGCCTCCACTTCGGGAGCCATCACCTCGCCTAGAGCTATCACCTCACCCAGAGCCATCATCTGATCGACCCGGCTATACACCTCCACAACGACAGCCATCACCTATTCAGTCACATCATCGAGCCTCTTCTCCACCATCACCGCAAGATAGGCGACCGGCAAAGATGCCACGACGTTTATCTCTCTGTTCTCTACCTCCACCTCAACGGGATGAGTTAGGGGAGTTACGTGATGAGGTCAATGCCTTGCGTGAGGAGGTCGGTACTTTACGCAAAGACGATGGTGAATGGCGTGTTGAGGTGTCTACATTACGCGGTGAGGTAGCCGCTCTACGTGAGATGGTAGCATCGTTGCAGAATGAGGTTCATACTCTACGCAACGAGGTAAGTTTAAGATTTTTCATACTCGTAATTCATTCGGTTGCTGCCAATACTGCTAAACTGTTTTTGTTAGTATTTGTTTTTGTTTTTGTTTTTGTCTTTTGGTTGAAGTAATGCAATCCATTCAAGTTTCAATTTGCAGAAGAAGAATAGTTTACTTTCGCAACACGAAAATGACTATCGTAACGCGGAAATGGCTATCGCAATGCGAAATAAAAATCGCAACGACAAAATCACAATGCGAAATGAAATCGCAACGACAAAATCGCAACGCGAAATGAAAATCGTGCGATTTTGTTTCGGTTGCGATT
The DNA here is from genome assembly GCF_006381635.1 of Hibiscus syriacus. NCBI lineage: Eukaryota > Viridiplantae > Streptophyta > Magnoliopsida > Malvales > Malvaceae > Hibiscus > Hibiscus syriacus. The sequence goes on along the minus strand of NW_024062641.1, from coordinate 1,765,510 downwards.
TTGTCGTTGCGATTTCATTTCGCGTTGCGATTTTGTCGTTGCGATTTTCATTTCGCATTGCGATAGCCATTTCCGCGTTGCGATAGTCATTTTCGCGTTGCGATTTTAAGTTTCGTGTTGCGAAAGTAAACTATTCTTCTTCTGGAATATTTATATATGTTGTCCTTTTAAATGTTTATATAAGTGCTTACTTCTGGAATGTTATCTGAGCATTTTGTGAACTATGATAGAATAATGACTTGGGTGAATACAATGCTAGTTTGAAACATATTTGTCTTTGTTTAATATCATGTCTGTTTATTTACTGATTTATGTATTAATTTTTTTTAGCGGCCCGATAAGGTGGATGCTTTACATCGGGTTTTCCTTGCACGACGGAGTTCACGCATCAGACGGCGTGGACGTGATATTACGTCTCCGTTCACCCCAATTATGCGAAGACTCCACAAGAAGAAGCCCGACTCACCGGTCATCCCTCAAGAGTCACCTCCAATCGTTCAAGAGGCCCCTATTCTCTCTCAAGATTCCCCCCACCGTTCAAGAGGCCATTGTCATCGTTGAAGAGGTCCCTCCCACCATTCCAGAGCCCGATTCACATGGGGTAATATATCGAAGTATTGAGAAACCCCCACCGGTTCCGGACATGATGGATGAGAGTTGGCTCTCGTATGAGTTACCGGCTAGTACCCTTCCGGTATCTGAAGTGGAGAGGAGACAACTACCGGAAACAATTGTGGATAATACCCTTTGGGCTAAGACCGCAGTTGATTTTTATCTACATGAGCGGAGCCAAGGGTGTTACACTGACATCAGCAAACTCAACGATGAAATGTTTTTGTTGCTTGATCGGTCTTGGTGGGGTGTGCTATTAGGGGTTTAAGACAGTGGCTATTTGGATGGGGAGGTAAGTCTTATATTTGTCTTATATATGATTTTGATTAATTTGTTTAAAAATTAATGTAATTCACTAATATATGTATTTTTTTGTAAAACAGCATATCGATGTGTGGGTGTCACGTCTACTAATAATAAGGAAGCTTAGGAAAAATAAAAAAAATTCGCTATATACAATAATGCCGACGGCTTTTCACGCAGTTCACTTGAAGAATCAACGAGATGAATCATTTTTGTTGGGCAATGGACAAGCTAAACTTTATCCTGCATGGTGGGAGGTCGATAAGGTTAGTGTTTATTTTTTAAATTTTTTAAATTTTTTAAAGGTGTTCATAAATAAGTGCGCAAATAAATGAATTATTACTTATGATCGCAGGTGTTTATCCCTGTTTTGGAACATCGTCACTGGCTTCTCGTCCAACTTCAGCTCCCATCCCTGAAGATAATAGTGTATGACAGCATGATCAATTACATATCACTTTCTGATTTGAGAGATATTTTCAAGGGATGGAGCTCTCATTTGGCTAAATTCTTGGATGGGATTAAGTATTGGAGTCATTCTGGACACAAGAAGCCAAAGAAGTTCAATGTCACAGTTGTCAGAGACGAGACCGCGCCAAAGCAATCACCGAGAGCCAGAGGGGATTGTGGTCCTCTCGTATGCCTTTGCTTGGCGCGTTTGACGACGGGAAGCACAGAGTTTTTACCTCCCACCGATAGAGATAGAGCTGCAGTAGGCTTGTGGTTTCGGCATTATATGGCTAGAGCAATATATTCGAGACGCTACCTACCTGCATCCGCGTTATGAAAGTGTACATTGTTAATTGGTAAGTCAAATGCAAGTTTTGTTAACATATATACTCCTTTTGGTTTGAAAATGTTTGGTTAAGTACCTAGAATTCAATAATTGTTAAAAGTTTATGCATGTTAATCCTCGTTGCCTTTTTCATTTCGCATTGCGATTCTATCGTTGCGATTTGCATTTCGCATTGCGATGGTCAAATGATTGCCTTTCGCAACGCGATTCTGACTTTCGCAACGAGATAATACAGAATCGCAATGCGAGTTTCAAAGTTCGCAACAGGTTTTAGTTTCGCAAGACAAATTTTTTGTGTATATATCTACGCAGCAGCAACAACTCATAACCTAAATCCCTAAATCGCAACTCATTCCATCTCCATCTATCACTCTCTCCGGCGACATCCGTTCCTATATCCAACGACATCCTTCCCCATCCGGCAACAGGTCTTAGTTTCGCATCTCATTTGTTTAGTTACAACCATGAAATCATCTAATGTTGATCATGTTTGGATAGATTTGTGTTTTGGAGGGTCATGGGAGAATGTTCATGGTGTTTTACAATATATGCCTTTACCCATGAATCTTCAACTAAAATTGTCATTAAAGAAGTTAACTTATGAAACCCTAATGTTACGTGTTTCAAAGAAATTGAATTTAGAGCCCCTAAGTGGATTTAGGCTATCTTATCAGAGAAATGGTAAAGTTTATTTGTTAACCGACAATGAAGATGTTGAACGATTCATTGCTTACATTAATGTTTCAAGTGATGATATTACATTGTATGTTGTTGAACCTAGAAGTAGTATTGTTGGGTCAGTAGCGGGTAGTAATCAACTAAGTGGGTCTCAAAACCCACAGCCTTTCTCTAATCCAAATCCAAATCAACTTTCAGCACCAAATTCTGGTTTTCTTATTGACCAATTAGACGATGATGAGCCAAGAGAAAAAATTGTGAGTACTAGTCAGTATTCGAAATTTGATCTTGGTCAATACCCGGACTTTGATATTGGTCAATACACGGATTTTGATGATGTTTCAGAAGAAGAAACAGACCCTGCGTGTAATGATTTTGATATTGGTCAATACCCGAATTTTGATGATGAAACACCCGTTGCCGAGGAAGATGTTGTTGATGATAATGAGGAGGAAGTTACGACTGTGAATGAACATGTTGAACATCCATTCTGTAATTCATATAATCCTGAAGAAGAAAAAGAAGAAGAAAAAGTCCCCGAAGAAAAGAAAATGCCACGGGAGTATAACTGGAATATGCCAGAATTACTTCAGCTACCGGAAGAAGAGTTGGCAAAGAAAGCAGTTGATTGTTACACAAAAGTTATTCGTATCAAGAAAGATGATTGTTTTGATACAAAGGAAGACTTGAAGATAGCTTTGTATACGAAATGTGTGGAAGATGGCTATCAACTAAAAGTTAACAAATCAAGCAAAGATCGTTTCGAAACAAGGTGTACGATTGACAAAAACTGTACGTGGCGTATGATTGCAAAGAGGATAAAAGATTGCGCAATGTTTCAAGTTAGGACTTTTATTGATAAACATACATGTTCAAGAACCCAAGTTTTTCCTCACCATAGACAGGCAAACAAAAGGTGTTGGGTGGTTTTCTGGCTGAGTTAATGTTTTTGAATGGCAGGGTATATCGGGGACATGAAATTATGACTGACATGAATGCTCAGTTCAAGATTAGTATATCATATTCTCAAGCTTGGAGAGCCAAATGTTATGCCTTGGAATTGTTGAGGGGGTCGCCAGAAGCATCGTTTGCCCAACTGTCGGCTTATTGTCACAATTTAAAGCTGAAAAATCCTGGGTCGGTAACTCATATCAAAACAGATAGAGATGGACGCTTTGAGTTGTTGTTTATCGCCATTGGTGCTGCGGTTAGTAAATCAATATAATTCTGTTGACTCATTTCTGTTAGTTACATGCATTTCACATTTAAATGATTATATTTCTTGTGTATATTATTTTGTAGATTCGTTCGTTTATTACTTGCATGCGCCCAGTTATTATAGTTGACGGAGCACATTTGAAAGGTCGATACCTTGGAGTAAACTTATTAGCAGTAGACATGGATGCTAACAATGGGATATTGCCAATAGCTTACGGGGTTGGCAAATCTGAAACCTCTGATTCATGGACATAGTTTATGGGGCATCTTAGGGATTGCATAGGTCCTATTAGCAATCTGACAATCATATCCGATAGGGCAAACTCAATTGACAACGCTGTTAGAAGGTGTTTCCCAGATGCTTTTCATGGACTTTGTGGTGTTCATTTGTATAGAAATCTAAAATCAAGGTCTGCTGGTATAAAAAAGCACAAATGGACATACTGGAAGGCTGTAAAGGCTTATCGGGAAGTGGATTTCAATAAAACATATAAACTGTTTAAGACGTGTTTTGCCTCAATGTGCTCAAACACTAGAAGATGTCGGGTTTGAAAGATGGTCAAGAGTACATCAACTTGGAGCAAGATAAGGTTTCATGACGTCTAATAGTGCAGAATCAATTAACGCTCTAAGTCGTCATTCCCGGAAATTACCCATTACTATGTTAATGGAGTTTTTTCGAGCCTCTATTCAACAGTGGTACTACAAGAAAAGAAACCATGTTGGTATTATTTCTTTGAATTCGTAACTTATCATATATTTTACTAAGTATTATTTATTTAAATTTACAGGAACATTAGAACATCGTGTTACACCATGGACTGAAAAAAAGATAATGAAACGTGTTGTGAAGTCAACGTCATGGAGAGTTGAACCATGTTTAAACACTTTGTTTGAAGTACTGGATAATAACTTAAATGGGCTTGTCGATCTAAATGCAAGGACGTGTAGTTGTATGAAATGGCAAACATCTGGTTATCCGTGTGGCCATGTTATAAAAGTTGCTTTTCATCTAAACCAAGATGATTCAAGCACATACGCTATGGATTGCTACACTACAGAAGTATATCGACAGACTTATGCCGAGATTGTCTACCCTATTTCACATCCTTCTGAGTGGGACATACCAGATGACTTACAAACAGTTTTGCCACCAGCCATGGACAGAAGGCTACCTGGCCGACCAAAAAGTCACGATCGTATACCGTCTAAGGGTGAAGAGAAGAAGAGATCGACATGTAGTCGGTGCAAGGAAAGTGGTCATACAAGGTTGACATGTGGATCACCAGTGCCATCACAATCATATATTTTCCTCTACCAAAATATGGATCATCATCAAAATCCAAAGCTCATATGGTGTCAAGAAAAAGGCAATCAAAATCGCAATCATCTTTAAAATCCCAATCACAACTGGCTTCACCTTTTGGGAGTGTTAACTTAGGTGATTTTTAAATGCAAACGTTGTATTATGTAGATTTTATGTGTGAACTTTTAACATTTTCAGTTAGGCATGTATTAGTAACTTGAGTTTGAAAATTGCTATGATCTGTTCAGTTGTTATCACTTAATAGGCAATCATCTTAATGTTTATCGCAACGCGGAAATTACTATCGCAATGCGAAATGAAAATCGCAACGAGAGAATCGCAATGCGAAATGAAAATCGCAACGCTAATTTCGTAATGTGAAATGAAAAACGCAACGAGAGAATCGCAACGCGATTTTCATTTCGCGTTGCGATTCTCTCGTTGCGATTTTCATTTCGCATTGCGATAGTACTTTTTGCCTTCAACATAATGCAGATTGAAATCAACAAAATCAACCATTACATTTCAATCAATTAAACAAGCACAAATAAGAATTATGTTAACATCAATTAAACAAATCAACTTTTACAAATCACCTTTTACAAATCAATTAAACAATCAAAAAATAAGCAATAATTATTAGAGAAAATAACACTTCTACTATTGAATCAACTTTTGCAGCCATACATCATTTTCACGCAGCTCACTTCTGAGATTAACCTGCATAAACCAAACATTTGCTCAAACAACACTTTCTACACATCTAAAACCTACAAACAGCAAATTATTGAATTCTAGGTACTTAACCAAACATTTTCAAACCACAAGCCTATAAACATACCAATTGTTTATGGACATTTTTATAATGCGGATGCAGGTAGGCAGCGTCTCGTATATATCGATCTAGCCATATAATGCCGAAACCACAAGCCTACTGCAGCTCTATCTATATCGGTGGGAGGTAGATACTTTATACTTCCTGTGATCAAACGGTCCAACGCCAAGCATACGAGAGGACCACAATCCCCTCTGGGTCCTTTCGTTTGTTGTGGTGCAGTCTCGTCTCTGCTAACTGTAATATTGAGCTTCTTTGGCTTCTTGTTTCCAGAACGAGTCCAATAATTTATCGCATCCAAAAATTTTGCCAAATAAGAGCTCCATCCCTTAATAATATCTCTTAAATCAGCCAATGATATGTAATTTATCATGCTGTCATATACTATTGCCTTAAGGGATGGGATCTGAAGCTCGACGAGAAGCCAATGGTTACGTTCCAAAACAGGGATAAACACCTGCAATCATAAGTAATAATTCATTCATTTGCGCACTTATTTATAATTACCTTTAAACTCAATCTAAAATAAACACTAACCTTATCGACCTCCCACCATGCAGGATAAAGTTTAGCTTGTCCATTGCCCAACGCAAATGATTCATCTCGTTGATTCTTCAAGTGAACGGCGTTAAAAGACGTCGGCATAATTGTATATCGTGTATTTCTTTTATTTTCCTTAAGTTTCCTAATTATTAGAAGACGTGACACCCACGCATCGATATGCTGTTTTAAAAAAAAGACATATATTAGTAACTTATATAAATTTACAAAAAAATAATCAAATTAAAATATAAGAAAAATATAAGACTTACCCCTCCATCGAAATAGCCATTGTCTTCGACCCCTAATAATACGCCCACCAAGACCGATCAAGCAACAAATAGATATCATCATTGAGCTTGCATATGTCAGTGAAACACCCCTGGCTTCGCTCATGTAGATAAAAATCAACTACGGTCTTAGCCCAAAGGGTGTTATCCAGAATTGTGTCTGGTAGTTGTTTCCTCTCGTCTTCAGATACCGGTATGGTACTGGCCGGTAACTCATACGAGAGCCAACTTGAATCCATCATGTCCGGCACGTCAGAGGGTTTCTCAAGAATCCTACATATGACGCCATGTGAATCGGGCTCTTGAATGGTGGGAGGGACCTCTTCAACGATGACAGTGGCCTCTTGAACGGTGAGAGGGGACTCTCGAGGAATGATAGGGGCCTCTTCAACGATAGGAGTGGACTCTTGAGGGATGACAGGCGAGTCGGGCTTCTTCTTGCGGTGTCTTCGTACTATTGGGGTATGCGGAGACTTAATAGCACGTGCACGTCGTCTGATGCGTGAACTCTGTCGTACAAGAAAAACCCGACGTAAAGCATCCACCTTATCGTCCGCTAAATAATTAAATACAAATATCAGTAAATAAATAGACATGATATTTAAACAGTGAAAACAAAGATAAATATATTTCAAACTTTCAACCAAAAGACAAAACAAAGACAAATACTAACTTCACAGTGTTAAAGTAAAAAGTTTAGCAGTTTTGGCAGCAACCGAATAAATTTACTAAGCAATCTAAGTGAAATGGTTAATTTAAGTGAAATTACGAGTAAATTTATCATCAAGTTAAATATGGAAAATCTTAAACTTACCTCGTTGCGTATAGTATGAACCTCATTCTGCAACGATACTACCATCTCACGTAGAGCGGCAACCTCACCACGTAAAGTAGACACCTCCACACGCCATGCACCATCGTTATCGAGTAGAGTACCGATCTCCTCACGCAAGGCATTGACCTCATCACGTAACTCCCTTGACTCATCCCGTGGAGGTGGAGAATAGGGAGATAGAAGTCGTGGCATCTTTGCCGATCGCCTATCATGAGGTGATGGTGGAGAAGAGGCTCGATGATGTGACGGGATAGGTGATGGCTCTCGTTGTAGAGGTGTATAGTCGGGTCGATCAGGTGATGGCTCTGGGTGAGGTGATGGCTCTCGAAGTGGAGGAAGTGGAGGTTGCTCATCATTCGTGCCATCAAGAAAACGCTGACTAGCTTGCCACCAATCAGTGGCAAGCTCAGCCTCCGTGGGTGTCAGTCTCATTAATGGAATGTTGGCCTCCTAAAAATATAAAAACTCAAACAAAGTTAAACGTCTACTATTAATAACTTGTTTATATATGATAGTATTTGTGTTAACTTACATTATTTATTGTCGCATATGGTATTAAGTCTTCCCAATCCAACAGACGTTTCCTCTTCCAGGAAAATAGCCCTGGGAATATCATTTGAAGTTTTTATTGCATATGTCTTCATGGCGGGAAAGGCCTCGAATATCCAAATCTACAAACAGTATAATAACAAACATTAGTAATTGTTAAATAATTAATTATAATTTTGAAAACATTATATAGAAATTCTTACCTTAAAGGCCCAAACAAAGCCTGACAAAGTGTATTTCGACCCATCGCCCCGCAAACTTTTGCGGTCATCAAAGGCAGACGACAACTTAGTCCAGGTAGCTTTCCATATATACGAACCCAACGGAAACAGATTCCATGCATTTAGGTCCTCTACCAATAATATTAGCTCCTGAGGAATAGGTTGTCTGGCCTCTCTGCCTAAAAAGCCGGCATACTCGGGACAACATCGACGTCATTCATCCGAGTAAAACCATCTTTCTTATTAAACAATTTCTTCATGTCGTCGACGTGTAAATTCGGCTTCTCTATTGACTCATCAGGAAAAACCCTAGATAACCATGATGGGTGGGTGATATGACGAGTGTACCGGCCTACATCATCGTGTCCGAATCGTAGACCAGTGATTAAGCAGAACTCCTTCCGCCCAAAACAAGTATACACCGGTGGAAAATGAAACCATATCTCTTCCTCACCACGTTGTATACTGTCGGGTAGATCGCTAGTCATGGTCTGAAGCCACAAATGGGTCAAACTAGCATCTCCACCCGGATGCTGTACTCTCAGCCATGGCCCGAAGCAGGTTTCTCCAAACAATTTTCTTTGTGCAGGTGAAAGCTTCGAAGCAATTGTAGTGGCTAGGCTAACTTTATTCCTTAATGTCAATGAAGCCGAAAAAAATTTCTACAAAAAAACAATAAACATACCAAGTTAGATATACCAAAAACTACACTGTCAAGATATACCAAAAACAATAAACATAAATAGTAGTTTATTCTTGAAACTAAAATTTGCAACACTGTTTTGTCTTTTGGTTGAAATGAAAATCACAACGAGATAATGAGAATCGCAACGCGAAAATGACTATCGCAACAAGAGAATCGCAACGCGAAATGACTATCGCGACGAGAGAATCGCAACGCGAAATGAAAATCGCAACGCGAAATAAAAATCGCAACGCGAAATGAAAATCGCAATGCGATTTTTGTTTCGCGTTACGTTTTTTATTTCGCGTTGCGATTCTCTCGTTGCGATAGTTATTTCCGCGTTGCGATTTTCATTCTCGAAACTATTCTTCTTCTGCATTACTTCAACCAAAAGACAAAACAAAGACAAATACTAACTTCACAGGCTAAACAGTTTAGCAGTATTGGCAGCAATCGAATGAATTTAATAAGAAATCTAAGTGAAATGGTTAATCTATTATTAAAATTACCAGTAAACTTATCATCAATCTCAATATGAAAAACCTAAAATAATGCAAAAATTTCAAAATAAAAATAAAAAAAACTAACCCTCGGAGGTTGATTTTCCATTTCTGAATGATTGTGAGGGATTTTTGACTGTGAATGGTTGTGAGGGATTTCGCCGGCGATGGGGACAGAAATCTTCGGAGATGGGGACAGATTTCGCCGTAGAGAGTGAGAGATGGAGATGGGACTGAGTGTTGTGATTTTGGGTTTGAGGTTATGAGTTGCGATTACTGTGGACGGTTCAGTTTCCGATTTATTAAGAAAAAATTCGTGTTTGGAATTTGAAAAAAAAATACGCGTTAATACGAATGGCGCTATGTAAATCGCGTTGCGAAAGTCAGAATCGCATTGCGAAAGTCAGTATCTCGTTGCGATTTTGTATTATCGCATTGCGATAGTAAGTATCGCATTGCGATAGTCAGTATCGCATTGCGATTTTTCCAATTCGCGTTGCGATTTACTTATTCGCATTGCGAATTGGAAAAATCGCAACGACACTGTAGACCATCGCAACGCGATTTCCAACTATCGCGAAATGCAACGCGAATTTGCAATAATGGAGATCGCGTTGCGAATTAGCGATCGCATTGCGATTTTGTTGGTCATTTTGACAAATCCGGAAAAAGTTGGTTAAAATCGTATATTATAAGGCATTTTTGGTCACTGAGGCGATTTTCTCTTTTAATTTTGGTAACCTATACAAATAGTATATTTTGTTTTGCGTGATTCATTTTATTAACCAATTTAAAAAATTTATTATGTTTGATCTTTTATGTAACCGATTAATACGGTTTAAGTTCCTTAACTTACGTGATTATTCATCCCTTAATTATCTTTTAACTCTTATTTTAGTCATTAAAATTTAAATTTTTTTAATTTAATTATTAAACTATAGAATTACTCTTATTTTAATAACTCAAATTTATTTTATTATTTTTTTATGACATGACATCTATTAATAACTCAAATTTATTTTATTAATAACTTAAATTTATTTTATTAATATTTTAATAACTCAAAGTTTAAATTACTTTTTATTTTAATATATTTGTATGAATGACGTAATTAACCATATTTTTAATTTAATTATTAAATTATAGAGTTACTCTTATTTTAAAAATTCAAATTTATTTTATCAGTAATATTATGACATGACATCTATTAATAACTCAAATTTATTTTATTAATATTTTATTAATAACTCAAATTTATAAAATTCAACACTATAATTAAAAATGTCATTTCTACAATTACAAAATCAACCCAAAAAACATTTCCAATTCCCTCCACGGTTTCTAATAAATCACTCTAGTTCATCCATGGATAAACATTTCAAATAAAATGTGTTATGCCTCTAATAAGGTATTTAACATGTCTGACTATAATGGTTAATGGTTTTTCTAGTGTTCCAAAAAGCAAATACAACCATGAGAAGCAGCATGCATCTGAGAACTGGCAAAACACAGATGGTATTCCATTGAAGGCTGCTCCAATCTTCTATGACCATCTGTCAAGATTAAATACAAGAATATTAAGGCATACGATAATCTTCTGATTCAAAATAAATTTCATACAAATCTAAAATTGCAACCAACAATGATGGAAGATTTGTGTTTAAGATGTTAATGCAAATAAAGCATAGTCTATAGATCAGGTTATGTTCCCATCAATTGTCCCCGTTCTCGTTATCCCTCTCCCTTTCACCTCATCGATAATGGTTTCCGGAACTATTAAGCACAAGCAGTACGCAAACTAAACTTTCGAAAAATGCATTCATATCGATATGAACAAAAAATCTTGCAGGGAAAGTAGAGCGATGATCGAACATTGGGTTCTTTACGGAATATTCCTTGAAGAATCAACTGATATGATAAAAGGATACGGTCGAAACCTACATTTGCATATGCAACACGACGCCTGAAGGACAGCAAAGCAGAGCTGCAATTCAAAAACAAAATACAACTATAAGCCTGTAATTTAGCATCCGCTCTCACATGCTTTAAATTAACAAAGGAACCTTACAAAAACTCACATAAATTTAAGATCTTTGCAATCACTGACCATCCGGAGAAGAAGCGGTGGTTTTCCATTCTTTCCATCCTTCAGAAACAAATGTTTTCCAGTTCTGCCAAACAACCATGATATTCGAGCAGCAAGTTTTTCAAGTGCATAGGATCCACCAAACAATGGAACCTGAATAATGCAAAGCCACATAAGGAAAAATATTACCAACCTGTAATGTAAAATGCAAGTGCTAACATATACGCAATTGTTTTACGCAACAGTAAAAGATTTCATATCACAGATACCTCCTATGCTAATCTGTCACCCATTACATCGACACCATCAAATGTTAATGTTGAAGAATTGCGCTCACTGCCTGCATTGCAAATTAAGTCATTAATCATTCAGTAATTATTTCATCGTGAAACCCATTAACAATATGATTATCAAAAACATTCATTTAGTGAATGGTAATGGTCTTGCGTTCACTTCTCTATCATCCAGTAAAATATTAAATATGAAAATAACACTACTTAATGAATAAACAATCAAAATTTGAACATTGTGGATCAGCCATCAGTTAGACTTATCTTCGTATAACTACTGATAGATCTAAAGTTTAAGTTCAGGTTAAATTAATTCCAATTTGCATTGGAGTGAGTTGTATTGGAGAAGAATCGTTAAACAGATAAAAAATAATAATTAAACGATTTTAACATAATCACATCATTCACATGTTAAACCTAAAAAATGAAACGGAGTATCGAAGAACTCACAATGAACAGTAACATCCTCAGGATAGTTTTTCAAAAACTGCTTTGCTGCAAATCTCCAATTCTGAGCACTGAAAAAATATCAAAATAATAATAATAATAATAATAATAATAATAAATCAATCAAGCAGTTTCAAACACATAAATAATAATAATAAAAACGATTATAACCGAGATTAACCTTCCAATGATTCCGTTAACCATGATCTCTTCTGCGTCATCAACTTCCTTCATATCCGCCATTGAAACTGAAAACAGAGCTAAGGCAACAAGAAACAATCAAAAGTACTATATTAAGCGAGATTTTTGTGAAGACTGTTGGGTTTTGATTATGAGAAAATGGAGGGAGTCAAAGATACTATGGCAAGGATTTAAAGAACTGAACAAAAAGACTGAGAACGTAGAGCGATGGCGGAACTTTGGGTTCTTTTGAGAGTAAGATTGGGATTTTGAATTGAAGGGGTTAGGTGCTAGTGGACAGCTGAAGGGAAAACACAAGAGTGACTAAAAAATATATGGATTTCATGGTGCACTGCACTTTAGTGACTAAAAAAATTAAACTTTAAGTAAAATAAGAGTGATAAGGTAGTTGAATGATGAATTATGTAATTTATCTAAAAAATTAAAAATATATTTTTTAAGTGTTACGTGTCAATTTGTTATAGGTGTAGACACTCATTTTTCGTTCGATTTTTTAGTTTTTTTATATATTTGATTTTTTTTCCGTTCCTTTAGAAAATATTTTTTTACAAAATATATATAATATAGTTTTTTGAAAATATTTTTAAAAATATATAGCTTTTGGAAATATTTTTAAAAATGTATAATATATAATTTAAAAAAACATTTAAAAAAAACATATATTATATAGTTTTTAAAATTTTTTGAAATATATATAGTATGGTTTTAAAAAACATTTTTGAAATATATATAAAATATGATTTTTAAAAAACATTTTGAAAATTATATAATAGTTTTAAAAAATTTTGAAAATATATAATATATGATATTTGAAAACATTTTTAAAAAATATATAATATATAATTTTAAAATATTATTTGAAAGTATATTATATGATTTTAAATTTTTTAAAACATATATAGTATATATTTTTAAAATAACATTTTTTTATTTTATTTTTAATTATTTTTTATTGTATATTCATTTATTTTTTTCATTTCATTTCAGGTCCAATAATGAGCCTTCTGTCCAAATCCAGTCAAACAGACCTGACCCATCCCAGATTCCAAGATAGGGTTTCTTAACTTAGTCTCAGCACCGCATGCTTACAGCCGTTAGATCAAGCAGTGATAAACGACTCAAATCGCGTGATAGCTAGGGTTCTGAAGCTCTAAATGTTTCATCAAAGGCGCAGCCAGATCTGGACCATTGGATTTGACCCAATCCAATGGTCGAGATCAAATCAATGAATATTCCAGAAGTCACACCAATAGTCAAACGACGCGAGATTTCCGATCGAGATCCCTGGGACTGACCTATCCCGGGGTGACCGGTCACAACGGCCACGAACACCCTTATTTCGGAACCGACAGACCACCGGTAGGAGTATAAAGACCCCCACCAAGCCACTGCCAAGGGGGGAGCCGAGCCAACAACAGTATACGGAGAGAACCATCGAACAGATCAACAGTACACAACAAGATCGAGAGCCACAAAAAATACTACAACGGCAAACAACAAAGGCCTCAACGAAACACATGACCAACAGTAAACAATAAACCCATCATCAGCGAGAGATCGAATCACAACACAGAGAGAGAATACACACAAAAACATCAACGAAAAAACCCTCAAGCCAACATCACAAACAACAACAACAAAATGACGACAGTGAACCACAAACCATTCGAAGCCAAATACACCGAGAGCCGAAGAGTCATCGTCGGTGAGGTAAAAAAACTGAAAATAAAACGTAGATCTACGTTTTTGGGTGCCTTCCTGTGGGATTTTGTTTACGGCTTAGTGTTGAGGAGGTAGAAGAGGTTATTTTGGAGAGGTTTGGATTTTTTCGGTCGTTGGAGCGGCGGTGATCGGTGGTTGGGGCTCGACCGGCCATTAGCCGAGGAGGGCTGGGCGAGAGTGTTCTCTCGTTTGAGAGAGATGAGTTTCTGAGGAAATGTTGAGAATGAGCTAAAAATGGGTCTTTTGGACCTTTTATATACGGGGGATTATTTTGCAATTAGAAGATATTTAAATCCTCTCCGCAGTCCCCATAGGTTTGGATCGCTTTACAACTCAGTCACCAGTTGTAAATTAGCCTCTGAATTTCGAATTTAGTCAATTTAATCCCCGCTTATATTTTCATATCTTTGTGAATTGGCCTCTTAACTTTTTACTTATTCTTTTACAGTCCGTTTATTTCTAATCCATTAAGTCCAATTTATTCCAATTTGATCCTAAGTTCTATTCTTATTTATTTGTTTACTTATTTTCATTTTACTTTTAATATTTTCTTTTCTAAAAATCTTAACCTTTTGTTATTTTTTTACTTTACTTCGTTTGTTTGTATTATTTTTAATATTTTATTATTTTATTTTTTATTATCTCTTTTTTTATATATGTCGTTATTCATCTATTTTCTTTATTTTTATTATTATCATATTAACATTTTTTTCGTATTTATTTTGTTTTTTTATCTAACATATTTTGTTTCAGTCGTAATTCCAACTAATCAAAGGGTAAGTAATTCGGATTGAATATTTTAAATTTTAATTTAAATTCTAATTTTTGTAATTAAAGAAAACCGATAAATTAATTGGTACCGAAAAGGCGGTTCAAGGGTGCTAATCCTTCATTGACCGTAACCGACTCCCGAACCCAACACGTTTCTGGTACAATGCAGATCAGGTAAGATGGTGTCCGACCCACCTAAATTCGTTTTAAAATGGTCGGTGGTGACTCTAAAGCATTTAATCCAAGTCGAAGCCCAATTTCGGGGCCCAATCGAAAGACGGTTCCGACAGCTTGGTGACTCCACTGAGGATAGGTAAGTGAGTCAGGCCGAAATTAATTTTCGGTTGTCTTTTTTAGCGAAAGTTATAAATTTAAATTTATTTATTCGATTCTAATTATTTACCTTTGATTATTTTTCAATTAAATAGTTGTACTGACGTTTTTTAATGATTTCAGATTTTTCAAAATTGTCAACTCTATCTCTATACCCGAGCTCCGAACCATTTTAAGTGGGGGCGAAAGCGACGCCTTCGTGGGAATTTATTCTTCGTATGGGCCTAG
Source organism: Hibiscus syriacus (assembly GCF_006381635.1). Classification (NCBI taxonomy): domain Eukaryota; kingdom Viridiplantae; phylum Streptophyta; class Magnoliopsida; order Malvales; family Malvaceae; genus Hibiscus; species Hibiscus syriacus. Next base: position 1,750,064 of record NW_024062641.1, on the reverse strand, counting down.
CAAGTAACCTTCGGGATTCATATACCTTATGTCTTCGTGTGAATTTATTCTCCGTATGGGCATAAGGGAATGTTTCCTCTCAAGTTTAACTTAGTCCACATAAGCTTGTAATAGGCTTAGGACTAAGGGTCTGGCAAGCCCATGGGGGCACCGACAAGGAGAACCGAGTACCTTTTTTAGAACCTAAACGGGGAGAGTATAAGGAATTAGAGCCCACCCCAAAACCTCATTCCAAACCCTAGGTTGTTTCGTTTCCTGCTTTATTTTCTGTTCAAAGCATGCGAGCTAGACAAATATGATGTTAGGATTTGTTTGAAATTAGCATGTGAGGTAGATATCATGTGGGGTAGGATTTTTCATTTTTATTATTATTATTTTTTATTATTTTCCTCACTAACTCTTTTTATTTTTTGTTCTCTTTCATTTTGTTTTCATCATTCGCATCATTTAAAAGAGGTATTGATCCATCAAAAACGTGTTTGTTAAAAATAAATAATCTGCATTAATGGACAAAGGGGTTGTAATACAAGAGATGAAAATACAGAGGACAGTCTACAAGGCGACTATCTGTCACATTCAATCCAGAAGACGTGGTGCCCACAATTGAAGAGTATATCACTCTGCTGCATTGTAAAGGACTCAGAATGAATCGGGTCTACATCAAGCACAATAAAAGTCTATCTTTGAAGAACTGACTGGCAGAGGTTGCAGGGGCAAGATGAAGGTTACTGATCTTGGGAGTCCCTTCAAAGACAACAATTGCAAAACGATAGCTGAAATTGGAGGCAATTGCTGACGAATTCAAGAAACAGACAAATGAACTTCACATAGTTCTTATCAATTGAGGGATCTAATGACATATTCGTTGGGAACAAGTTCAACAAAAGATAAATGTCAGAGATACATTCATTCAAGACTTCTTGAGTCAGTACAAAAAACAACTCAACATTTGCACGGTTCATCTAGAGAAGCCAGAACAGTTTGACAGGTTATTCAACCGGTGACAGACGAATGCGGAAGACTAGTCAACATGTCAGAAGCAGTCAGAATATTTTTGTCTCTTAAAAGATAAAACACTTTTGTCCCCAATAAGGATTATTTCTAAATAACATACACGTTTTTTGGATTAATGTCTCAAACATTGCATGCATTATGCATCTAGACATATTTTGCATTTTGTTAATTTTCTTTGCATTCGCATTAACTAACATATGCATGTCTCATCAAAAGGAACACATACTGGATACACCACCTCAAGCATTTGACACACCCCATCCGCATAACACCCGCTTGAAAAAGAAGAAAATGGAAGCAAGAATGGAGAAAATTGAGGAGAACATGGAAAAATTACAGAAAGAACTTGAAGACAAGATAAACCATAATAGTATGAGTACTCTAAATGCAATCATGAAAAACCAAGAGTCTTTGGTTGATCAGATCGTTGCCAAGTTAGTTGGCTTACAATAGACTAGTGCGCCGGGGCAAGTTCACCGGAAGGGGTAACTATATCACCTACCCCACAAGTAATTGTCTCACCTGAAATCTTACCGGAACTCCGAGGGGACCCATCTACTACAAAAGAGAAGCCCTCGGCTCTGTATTTAACCCTGAGAACAATCTAGGTTATTACTATATATCGGATTCAGACGAAGAGGACAAATCAAGGAAGATGGAGGAGAAAATCAAGAAATTAGAGGATCAAATGAAGGTAGTTAAGGAGACCATGACTACCCTATAATTGATGTTGCGGAACTCAGTCTAGTCCCAGACTTAATTCTTCCTCCGAAATTTAAGTCCCCAGAATTTGAGAAGTTTGACGGGAACAGTTTTCCATCCGCTCACATCACCATGTTCTACCAAAGATGGCAGGATATGGAGGAAACGATCAACTCCTGATTCACTGCTTTCAGGAGAGTTTGTCGGGCTCAGCCATCCGGTGGTACAACCAGCTAAGCTGGTCAAATATCAAGACCTGGAAGGACTGGCTAAGTTATTTTTGGAACAATACAAGCATGTCAATGACATAAGACCAGATCGAGTCTTACTACAAAGCATGGAAAAGAAGCATAACGAGATTTTCATGCAGTACGCACAAAAATGGAGGGACTTAGCTGTGCAAGTTCATCCACCTTTAGATGAAAAGGAAACCCGAAAGCTTTTCGTACAGACCCTGAAGGCTCCATACTTCGGACACCTGGTTGCGATCACATCAGGGAGCTTTTCAGACTTGGTTATGGCCGGAGAAATGATCAAGTCGGCCATAAAGTAAGGCAAGATTAAGGATGGGGATGCCAGTAGAAAACCTCCTATGCGATAGCGGGATAGAGAGATTAACAACATCAACCATGTCAGTAAAGGTGTTACAATCTCTAAACCAAAATCAACTGCAGTTGTGCCGTCAGGTACTTCTAAACAAGATTCTAGAGAACCCAGGAAGGAAAGGGAACATTTCGACCCTATTCTGATGACATACAAGGAACTCTATCAAACAACTACTTGACACCGAACCCATGAAGCCCCCATACCCCAAGTGGTATGATGAGAGTGCTCATTGTGAATATCACGACAGTGTTCTAGGGCACACTATTGAGAACTGTTACGCATTCAAAAGAGTCGTACAGAAGATGCGTAACCAGAACTGGATCGACTTCAACAACTTGGGGGCATCCAAGTGAGGAAGATAATTTCATCATTTGAGGCATTCTGTTTGAGTTTGTTTTTTTCCACTTTTTCAAGTTTTTGTAAGAACATTTATGTTAAATGATGACGAGCAATGAATCACATTTGCAAACTTGCAATTCTTTGAATATCAACTGAGTTAAGAAACTCTGTAAATGGTTCAAAGTTACAGATCTTTGACAAAGTAACAAGGACTTTGACCTTACCCGTAATATACCCTCAAACACCGTACCATGTTCTTGCAATTAACAAATATAACCTTTTTCCTTTCATAAGTTGCGGACAACATGATGCATCATTTGCATATGATAATTACTATATTTTTTGTTTAAGGCGTTCAATGATGATCATTATCTTCACAGATGGAATAGTCGAGTAAGCAAATCTAGTTTAGGCCAGTTGCTTGGAAATTGAACTCTAAAGATGAGATTCCTTGACTTTTATCAACACCTAGGCTATAACAGGTTCTTCTTGACAATCTTAAGAAATTAAATTCGTAAAAACTGAGCTATTCCGCTAAGGTAATTGGTTATAGAGAAAACTCGAAAGCCCTGGCTTTATGAATAGATTGTGTTCAAACCATGACATTGCTCGGACACTTGGAAACTCGGTGTTTGCTCCACTGCTATTGTCCGGTCAAAGACTTTGTGATGAGAAGAACCCTTCAGTGAACTTGATAAAACTGATTATAATGTTAAGTTATCCCTCTAAAGCAATTGGTTAAACTCCCCGGCTTTATGGATTCAGCTAGCCAGATAACAGCAAATTAAATCAAATTTATCTAAGCGAGAAATTTTCGGTAATGATGGACTAAGGGAGTTAAGGAACACCTGTTATAGTCAACTACACACGAGCACTCAAGAATTTCATTTTTAGACCGATATTTTCTGCACTGCCTTTATTAGAGGAGCCTACAAAGCTTGAACAAATGGAAGATTTCAGAGGACTGAAATAAAAGGTCTTGTAATTGATCATGTTAGTTGCGTCACTTTGTTCGTACCTAATTGAAATGCCAAAGCATGTTGCGATATTTCAAAAACCAAATGACATTTTGGGTTACCAAAACGTTAGAAAAGAGGCCAACCTAAAGCCAACTCATCCATTTGAACATTTGTCAAAGAGCTGTAACTCTGAAAGCATTAAAAGAGCTCTTGATTCCTTTTATATTCTTTGAACTCACATTTACAATTTGATTCAATTACGAACAATATTTTACAACATTTTTATCATTTTCCCTCTTAAAACAAGAAAAAGGGGAAAAACATTTTCGAACAGAACAGTCTCAGATATGAAGGGGTCTGTAAAACCCAAGCTTGAAAAAAGGATGGGGCACGATCGATTCCATGGACCAGATTGGTAGACAAAGCACGAGACTCCATCCAAGAAATAACACATAAGTCATTCATGTTGCATGCATCTTAGACATACTTAGGTGTATCACATTCATCATTTTAACATACATGATTTTTTATAGTTTTTAGAGTCAGGTTTCTACTTCAAGACGAAGGTTACTCTATTCAAAAGCACCTTTAAAGATCGATGGTTGCTTAACTCAGCAGCGAGAAGCTACACCTCAACCAACTCGACAGATTGCATGATTGACAATCAACTTCAGATGAGTTCGAGAACTTATTTAGAACAATTCATTTCGGCTAAACTCAATAACGAGTAGCAGGTTTCCTGTTAACACTTTCAAGCCAGATTTCAATTCCACGATGGAAGATATCCGGCGTAAAGAATTTATCAGTGGACCTTCTCGTGAAGAGGAGTCATCCCAAAAATCATATTACTTGGTTCAGACCCGCTCAGAGGAACCACCTGAAGAACTATGATCGGCTTAGACCCATGAAGCGAAGCCATTTTTTATACAAACTATTTGCAGTATAGCTTAAGTCGAGAAGGGCTATCTGCCAAAGACCCTCGAGTTCCATTACACTCAGCTTCGAGGGCACATCATTTATAGCATAACTAAAGGCTAGAAGGGTTATCTGTCATCAAAAGACCTTCGAGTTCGACCACGCTCAGCTCCAAGGCATATTATTTGCAGCATAAATTAAGTCAAGAAGGGTTATCTGCCAACCAAAGACCTTTGAGTTTGACTACGCTCAGCTCCAAGGCACATCATTTGCAGCATAGCTTAAGTCAAGAAGGGCTATTTGCCAAAGACCCTTAAGTTCGATTACACTCAGCTTCGAGAGCACATCATTTGCAGCATAACTTAAGTCGAGAAGGGTTATCTGCCAACTAAAGACCTTCGAGTTCGACTACGCTCAGCTCCAAGGCACATCATTTGCAGCATAGCTTAAGTCGAGAAGGACTATCTGCCAAAGACCCTCGAGTTTGATTACACTCAGCTTCGAGGATCTAGAAGGGTTATTTGTCACCAAAAGACCTTCGAGTTCGACTATGCTCAGTTCCAAGGCATATCATTTGCAGCATAACTTAAGTCGAGAAGGGTTATCTGCCAACCAAAGACCTTCGAGTTCGACTACGCTCAGCTCCAAGGCACATCATTTATAGCATAGTTTAAGTCGATAAGGGCTATCTGCCAAAGACCCTCAAGTTCGATTACATTCAGCTTCGAGGACACATCATCTACAACATAACTCAAGGCTAGAAGGGTTATCTGTCACCAAAAGACCTTCGAGTTCGACTACGCTCAGCTCCAAGGCATATCATTTGCAGCATAACTTAAGTCGAGAAGGGTTATCTTCCAACCAAAGACCCTCGAGTTTGATTACACTCAGCTTCGAGGACACATCATCTACAACATAACTCAAGGCTAGAAGGGTTATCTGTCACCAAAAGACCTTCAAGTTCGACTACGCTCAGCTCCAAGGCATATCATTTGCAGCATAACTTAAGTCGAGAAGGGTTATCTGCCAACCAAAGATCTTCGAGTTCGACTACGCTCAGCTCCAAGGCATCATTTGTAACATAGCTTCAGTCAAGAAGGGTTATCTGTCACCAAAGACCTTCAAGTTCGACTACGCTCAGCTCCAAGGCACATCATTTGCAGTATAGCTTAAGTCGAGAAGGGTTATCTGTCAACCGAAGACCTCCGAGTTTGATTGCATTCAGCTTAGAGGCAAGCCAAATTTACAATATAGCTCAAAGCAAGAAGGGCTATCTGTCAATAAATTTTTTGAGGTAGACTCCATTCAGCTCGATGACACATCACACTACTGTCCGGTTGCAATCAAGGTTTTCAAGTCGAGAAGAAGACCCGGGTTAACCGTGCCTCAGTAACAGGAACCGTTTCCCGGCAGCATAGCTTAAGTCAAGAAAAGCTATATGTCAACGAAGACCCTTCGAGTTTGATTTCACTCATCTCGAGGGCCTATCAACAACATGGTGGAGTCAAAGAACTACTTTCCAGTCGAATTCTTTGAACTAAAATGAAGATCGAGATGGACTGCAATTGAAAGCCACATCCTGATTCCGGACTACGACTTCAATTCCATATCATTTCAAGATGGACTCGACTTCGCGACGGAGGAGCCATCCGCAACTCAATTCGATAGGGAGTCGTTCTTCAACTCTACCGAGCGAAAATTTGTGTCTTTTTATCTTTGTCCTATTTTTCGTTCCACGAAAAAGGACAAAGAGGGGCAACTGTAGACACTCATTTTTCGTTCGAATTTTTATTTTTTTTATATATTTGATTTTTTTTACGTTCCTTTAGAAAATGTTTTTTACAAAATATATATAATATGGTTTTTTGAATTTTTTTTAAAAATATATAGCTTTTGGAAATATTTTTGAAAATGTATAATATATAGTTTAAAAACATTTAAAAAAAACATATATATTATATAATTTTAAAATAAAATTAAAATATATATAGTATGGTTTTAAAAAACATTTTTGAAATATATATAATATATGATTTTTAAAAACATTTTTAAAATTATATAATAATTTTAAAACATTTTGAAAACTATATAATATATGATTTTTGAAAACATTTTTAAAAAATATATAATATATAATTTTAAAATATTATCTGAAAGTATATTATATGATTATAATTTTTTTAAAACATATATATTATATATTTTTAAAATAACATTTTTTTAATTATTATTTTTATTTATTCATTTCTTTTTTTCATTTCATTTGATAACTAGGGTTCTGAAGCCCTAAATATTTCATCAAAGGCGCAACCAGATCTGGACCGTTGGATTTGACCCAATCCAACGGTCGAGATCAAATCAAGGAAGATTCCAGAAGTCACACCAACAGTCAAACGACGCGAGATTTCCGGCCGAGATCCCTAGGACTGACCAATCCCGGGTGACCGGTCACAATGGCCACGAACGCCCTTATTTCAGAACCGACAGGCCACCGGTGGGAGTATAAAGACCCCCACCAAGCCACTGCCAAGGGGGGAGCCAACAACAGTACACGAAGAGAACCATCGAACAGATCAATAGTACACAACAAGATCGAGAGCCCAGTTGAGGAGGTAGAGGAGATTATTTTGGAGAGGTTTGGATTTTTTCGGCCGCCGGCGGTGACGGTCGGAGCGGCGGTGGCTGGGGCTCGACCGGCCATTAGCCGAGGAGGGCTGGGTGAGAGTGTTCTCTCGTTTGAGAGAGATGAGTTTCTGAGGAAATGTTGAGAATGAGCTAAAAATGAGTCTTTTGGACCTTTTATATACGGGGGACTATTTTGCAATTAGAAGATATTTAAATCCTCTTCACAGTCCCCATAGGTTTGGATCGCTTTACAACTCAGTCACCAGTTGTAAATTAGCCTCTGAATTTCCAATTTAGTCAATTTAATCTCCGCTTATATTTTCATATCTTTGTGAATTGGCCTCTTAACTTTTTACTTATTCTTTTACATTCCGTTTTTTTCTAATCCATTGAGTCTAATTTATTCCAATTTGATCCTAAGTTCTATTCTTATTTATTTGTTTACTTATTTTCATTTTACTTTTAAATATTTTTCTTTTATAAAAAACTTAACCTTTTGTTATTATTATTATTATTTTAATTTACTTCGTTTTTTGTTTTTTGTATTATTTTTAATATTTTATTTTTTATTTTTTATTATCTCTTTTTTTAAATATGTCGTTATTCATCTGTTTTCTTTATTTTTATTATTATCATATTAACATTTTTTCATATTTATTTTGTTTTTTTATCTAACATATTTTGTTTCAGTCGTAATTCCAACTTATCAAAGGGTAAGTAATTCGGATTGAATATTTTAAATTTTAATTTAAATTCTAATTTTCGCAATTAAAGACAACCAATAAATTAATTGGTACCGAAAGGGCGGTTCAAGGGTGCTAATCCTTCCTTGACCGTAACCGACTCCCGAACCCAACACGTTTCCGATACAACGCAGATCAGGTAAGATGGTGTCCGACCCACCTAAATTCGTTTTAAAATGGTCGGTGGTGACTCTAAAACATTTAATCCAAGTCGAAGCCAATTCCGGGGCTCAATCGAAAGACGGTTCCAACAATAGGTAAGAGGGTTCCACATCATCTTCCCTGACGGAAATAGGTATACCCATTAACGGCAGAAAACATTATATAGTTAATCGAGAATTTTTAAATTTTATGTATAAAACTAAGAAACGGGTATTGTTCTATGAATGGGGTAATTAACCTTTTAACAAAATCAAATCATTTTTCTGGAAGCTTTCTCATTATGAAAAACGTTTAACGTCAACCCATATCTTTTTCAGTCCCCACCCGCATTCTCATCAACACCAAAAGAAGAATGTTGCTAGCATGGTTTGTTTTGCACGGACAATAAGTTTTCACCCTTTGTTGTAATTATCAGCGTTGTCAATTAAGAAAAAAAAAAGACAGGACCGATCAAACGTAAAGATCAAATTTCCTTTCGTTAAAGAATGAATCAGGTTCTTGGTGTTGCAGGAGAAGTAATCTTCTTTTGTTACCAACAACATTAAGTCCGACCCTTTCTTGTACTTAAAGACTACATCAAATAATCAATTCTAAACAAATTCACATGAAAAATATAGATAAATGGATATATGCTTAGAGAGTGTCAATGACTTGAAATTTTATCCTCTCAAATCAATGATTGTTATTTTAGAAGGATTGACAATCCAACCAACTTTACGACCAACGTATAACTTGTAATCCTTAGTTGAAGTGAGAAAAAGAAAAAAAAAAAAACACCTTAAGCTAGAGAGAAGAATATATATATAGTGGCAGATTCAGAAATATTTTTTAGGGAGGCACACATAGGCTAACAACATAAAATTTTTGAACGAGCGAGAACAAATAAAATTTCAAGTGGGACACCATCAATAAAATAAGGAATTAACCGAAAAAAATTTAGTTTCAGGATAAATACAAATAAAATTCAGGGTGAACACAATCAATAAAATAAAAATTAATCAAAGAAAATTCAGATTTTATGTCCACCTCAAGTAAACGTGGCTCCGCCACTGTATATATAAAATAGTCGTTGATCAGTTAAAATAGATTAAAGATTGAAGTTTGGTAAGGGATATATATATATATATATAATAAAGGGGAGTGAAAGGAGGAAGTTGCCATTGTAAAAGCATGGAAATGGTGAGTTCTTTGGGTGGAATTTTATAATTAATGGAATAGGTTGTTAATGGAATAGCAAAGACGATTGATCGGCCGTCGTTATTTTTTGGCTATTTGAGTTTTTACACGTTGTGAACATGCAGGTGATTTTAATGCCAAGTCAGCAACAATTAACGTTAAGGGTGTTAATGAATGATGAGAATGGACAATAGACTGAATAATAGATTAAGGATGGGCATGGCACAGGTTTGGGTCGGGTTTCAACCAATCCGACTCGATCCTAAAATTTTATATCCTTCACCCGACTTGACTCGATCCGAAAGATACATACCCTCCACCTGACCTGAATCTGACCCGATTTTTTAAGATAAATCTGAATATGATTCGACTCGACCTGAAATAATAAAAAATATTATTTTTATTCAATAAAAATAGTGATTTAATTAAAAAAATAATATATAGAGATATTATTATAATTATATCTAAATATATAAGGTAAAATTATTTTTTCTGGGATCGGATTGGATCGAGTATTTTTTACCCTTAAACCCGAATCCGATCCAATCCAAACGTCATCTTTAAAAAATCCAATCCGACCCAATCGAGTTAAATCAAGTTGTAACCTATCGAGTTCGGGTCCCATGCCCATTTCTAAAATGGGTTGATGTTAAACTTTTTTGAAAGAAAAAACTTGCAGAAAGATAAGTTGATTTTGTTGTTGATTGAATAATGGTCAGTGGTGGAGGTGGCACGTCATTATGTAGCACGTCAGAGTTGGTAAGGCTATATTGCGAGTGGAGAGGCGAAACTGCGAAAGGATCGTAGGGAAAGTCTCACCGAACATGTTTCGTGAGAGCAACTCGACGGGATTCTTCAAGCTTTGGAGGTTCAGAGATTTGAAGCTCTCATACAGTAGCAACGAAAAAGACATGTTCGTCTTCTTAAACCATCACTCGTCTTCTTCGTCGTCGTTGAAAACTGAGAAGAAAAGTGAAAAAGATATAAGAAATCAAAATTGAAAGTAAGTGAAGAGAAACTGAAGGCGAAGAAGAGCAGTAAAACGCCATCACCTTCATCTTATGAAAAGCTTACGTTAAAATTTGAGCACAAAGGAAAGGGGTTAAACGACGATCATATTTGTCGTATAAGCAAGTCGAGTTTTTCACTAACGTAGTGGCTTGAGCAGAAATGTTCATCTATATTTAATTTTATTTCTTTTTTCTTTTGTAAACCTCGGGAGTATAGTATTTAATGCTATTGTAATTTTGAAACACCCGAAGTGATTGAAATTGAAGTAGCATGAGGTTTTATTGTTCATTATCCTCTTTTGTAAGTTAGGGAAGAATAAGAAAGAGAAGAAGAACCCTAATCTTGATTTTCACCCAAGAACCCATAGAGCTAGTTGACTAATGTGGTGTTTTTAGAATATTTAATTATCACGTCAGACATCCATTAATAGGTTAACAGATGTTAATGTCTAGACCTGTAACTGAATCGAACGAACATGAATGAATGTACGTTCATGTACGTTCATTTAACTTTAATTGAACAAACGAACGAACACGAACAACTAAACGAAAGGAATTTCTTGTTCGTGTTTGTTCATTACGAAATTTAGCTTGTTTGTGCTCCTTCATGTTCGTTCGTTAAAATGATAAATGAACATAAATGTGAACGTAAACGAACACAAACGAATAAACAATAAACAAACGATAATAAAATTAATTGGATTTATATTTGAGAAAAGTTTTTTTCTTTCCAAAATAAGTGTAGGATTTATATTTTCTTTAATTGATTGGAGTTTTTTTTATTTGAGTTTAAAATTAATTGAGTTTAAAAATATTAATGAGTTTAAGGTTAAAAATTATTAAGTCTTAATATTTCAAACAAGTATGGAGAACATAAACAAGCATAAACAAATGAGCGATTATTGAATGCTAAAAAACGTAAATAAATGAACGATCCTTTTGTTCATGTTCGTTCATTTAATTAGACGAACATAAAATCTTGTTCATGTTCATTCGTTTAATAAATAAATGAACATAAATGAACTTTCCACCGAACGATTCATGAACAGTTCGCTAAACATTTGGTTCGTTTAAATGCCTATTAATGTCTGATGTGCCATTATATATTAAATCGATAGCGTGGGACCAAACATGCTTAATTTTTAAATTGGTGACCAAAGTCGGTCAGACCGAAAATAAAGGAGATTATTCGCATAGTTTACTCTTTTTCTTCTTAGTCAAATTTTTGGTTTTCTCCAAAAAAAAAAAAGCATGGGTTCGAATCTCGACAACTAATGTTTTTGGCTTAATATTGGATAAAGTATACAAATAGATGAAAAAATTTAGTGTTATATACGAAAAAAGCATTGGAAAATATGAACAACAGAGTAGCAAACTTGTGACTGCTTTTTGAATTGTAATACCCCGAACATCGGGTTAGTGACTAAAGAGTAAGGATTTAAAATTAGTGGTTTGATTTTGATAAATTAAAATGTTCAAGGATTGATTTGAAAATTTTTGTTTAAGATATATAATCAAAGATGGAAGAATTAAAGGGCAAAATGGTCTTTTAGTATGAAATGAATTTAAAATTCATTTTATGTTAATATAACATGTGATGAAATAGAAAAGGTAAGGAAAAGCCTAGAGAGTTCTCTCTTCCTCTTCTTATCTTCATTCCACCGTGGGCTCCCAATTGCTAAGTAAGTGATTTGAAGTTGGTTGTTCCTTTCATTTTTTAGTTGGTTTTGAATCTTGGGTTGGTATAGAAGCTTAAGAAAGCTTAAATATGATTAGAGACTTAGGGATTGAGGAGTTAATGCTAATTTGGTAAAATGGGTTTTTAAGGGAAGTGATGAAATTTGATTAGTAATTTGATTTTAAAGACATATTTGACTTGTCAAAGGTTTGAATAAGGTATTTGAAGTATTAGAAAGGATTGGAAACATGTTTAAAGAATGGGTGTAAAATTTAGTTTTAAATGTTCTATGGAGAATTTTAGATGTTAAAGGGGATTTATTTGATGTAAATTGGTTGGGATAAGTGTTATTGAGTTTAAGGGTATGAATAGACATAAAAGTATGAGATTTAGGTGAATTTTGGGCTAAATTCGAAGTGAAATAAGTGAATTATGGGTAAGGGTATCAGTACTGGAAGAACAATATCAATATCATATGAATCAGATGAACAACATCGATAATGAAGAGGTAGTATCGATACTGGGGTATCGATATTGATAGTAAGACATCGATACCATAATTGAAAAGTAAATTCCAGAATGCAAAATAGGTATCAATAATGAGGTGGGTATCGGCACCATAGAAGGGAAATATCGGTATTGGGTGTAGAGTATCAATATTGTTCAGTTTAAAATTTTGAATTAGGTGTTTTACTTTTTAAGTAAATGTCGATTGGTTATCAGTTATTTGAGATCTGATATTCATTTTGGTTATGTTCTTATGTAGACTTCGATCAAGAGCAAGTATCGAATGACTCGAAGTAGTAAAAAGATTAAGCAAAAGTGAAAAAGGATTTTACTTAGGACTTAAGTAAGGCAAAAGTGAGTGCAACTTACTTATTTTATATTATATATGAGGACGACTTACGATAAACCAACCTCAAAGGTTTTCGATCAAAAACTATTTTAATTATTTTATGTTAAATTTTATTATTTTACCTAAATTGTATTTCATATGCATTGTTTTGATATCGTTACTATGAGTATATATGTTATATGTGAATGAATGATAATTTGAAGAAGGCTATGTGAATATTTATATGTTAAAGCCCAAAGTATGTGCTATGAGAAATTATGGTATAATTGTCATGCCAAGAGTCTAAGGTTCTACGCGGTCCTTCGGGACAATTCTATATGGTCCTTCAGGACAATTCTATATGGTCCTTTGGGACAATTCTACGCGATCATTTGGGACAAATCTATGTGGCACTTTCATGCATATTCTATGAGGCACTTCGGTGAAAATTTTATGTGGCAGTTTCGACTGCAATTACAATGCACAACCTCAAAGTACTCACATACCTTGACTTCTCAGTGATATGTGTTAGGCTAATAAAAAATTGATATGAATTGAACAATGTATAACAATATACGTTATTTTTATGAAGTGTATATTGGTTTATGTATTCAATGTTTTCTCTGAAATGTTTAAGAAAATGTTTTTAATGTTTTATTATGCTCATTTATGTCTCACTAAGTCAACGACTTAGCGTGTGAGTGTTTTTCACACGTAGGTTCAAAGAGATCTGAAGAGTAAAGCTAGGAAATGACAACATACACTTTGAAGAAGACCATATCAGAACGATTTGAACAGTAGGTTCTTCTTGTTATTTTGAAATTTTGTTGGCATGTAACATAAATGTACTACAAATGTTTAAATCATAAATACTCTTATCTGTTTTGTAATTATACTATTTAAATTTTATGTAAATATATTAAGTATTTATGTTCATCGTGAAATATATATTTTTGATATTAACTTTTGTATAAGGGCTTTACCACTAAAATAAAATAAAAATTCAAATTTTAAACAGATTTTCGAAGAGTCAAAGCTTTAAAACGTAAATGTGACACCTCATATTCGTATATGGGTCGGGTATGGGTCAAAGGTGTTACATTTATTGGTATCAGAGCTATGGTTTAATTGATTTTATGCTGAAAATGAAGTAAATTGTGTTTTAAAAAGTATACAACCCAATGAAATATTAAAAATCTCTGATATAAAAGGGTAATGAGTATGTTGTCCTTGTTAATATAGTTCATTAATTATATCTTAATAGATGTCAGACTACGAGGGCTCCCGAAGTAAAGAAGGAGAATGAGCTAATGAGGGTAGTAGCAATTCACCTATCCAGTTACGTAAGGTGAAGAACAGGCGCCTCAGGGAATGCCTGTGTAGGATCAGGGAATATTCTTCCAGATGTTGGAAGCGATTCTGACGTGTTTCCAACCGTCTACTCCCCCAGCTCCTAGGATGAATGTTGCTAAGGAGCTAAAAAGTTTAGGAGCACCTGAGGTTAGGGGAGAAGTTGAGGAAGGTTCCATCTCTACAGATCTTTGGCTTAATGACATAAAGATCATGCTTGATGGTCTCCATTGTTATGAAATGGAGAAGGTGGATATTATTGAAGGTTTGTAAAGGACTTTTCAATGATTGCCTCCCATTGACAAAACATTTAAGGAAAGATGTGTCATTCTTTTGGACGAATAAATGCCAAGAAAGTTTTGAATCTTTAAAAAATGTTCTAACAGAGACTCCAGTGCTAGTACAACCTGAATCAGGAAAAGACTATACAATTTAGAGTAAAGCTTCCCATAATGGTCTATGATGTATTTTGATGCAAGATAGAAAGTTAATAGCCTATGCTTCGAGACAGGATAAACCACATGAAAGGAATTATTCAACACATGATGTTGAGTTAGCAGCAGTGGTGTTTGCATTGAAGATATAACGCCACTATTTATATGGTGAGCGATGTTATATTTACATTGATCACAAAAGTTTAAAGTATTTGTTGACTCAAAAGGAGCTAAAGTTGAGACAAAGGAGATGGATCAAGTTACTTAAAGACTATGATGTAATAATAGACTATTACCCAAGAATGGCTAATGTTGTAGCTGATGCACTTAGCAGAAAGACTTTTGCAGCTTTACGTATGTTAGATGTGTGATTTTATTTAAAGGATAGTGGTGCTCTAGTGACTGAATTAAAGCTAAAGCCTTTATTGTTGGAGTGAATAAAGGAGTTACAAAAGATAGATGATAAGTGTTTGGAAAGAATAGAACAAGTGGAAAAATATGAAATCAGGGATTTTGAAGTAAAGTCTGATGGATGCTTGTACTACAGAGATCGAGTTTGTGTTCCAAATGATGAAGAGTTTAAGAAAAATATACTTTCTGAAGCGCATTGTAGCCCGTTGACTATGCATTTAGGAGGGAACAAGATGTATCAAGATTTAAAAGGGAGATACTTGCGGCCAGGTATGAAAAGAGCTATTACAGAGTTTATTGTAAAGTATTTAACCTGTCAACAAGTAAAAGATGAGCATCATGTACTTTAGGACTTTTACAACCGATCTCCATACCTCAATGAAAATGGGAAAGAATTTCGATGGATTTCATAATGGGGCTACCATTAACATCAAATAAAAAGGATTCAATTTGGGTAATTGTCGATAGGTTAATGAAGACAACGCACTCAAATCCTATTCAAACTGATTATTTAATGTATAAGTATGTTGAATTATACATTAAGGAGATAGTTCGACCACATGGAGTACCGGTTTCAATAGTATCTTACAGAGATCCATGGTTCACTTCGAGGTTTTGGAAGTCTTTATATGGAGCCTTGGGTACTCGATTGAACTTTAGCACAACTTTTCACCCTCAGACAGATGGTCAATCCGAGCAGACTATTCAAGACATAGTGGGGCCAGATTTGAACTTTTTCATCTTTATATGGAAGAAAGTGTCGAACACCATTAAATTGGTTTGAATTGAAAGATCAAGACATATTGGGGCCAGATTTGATCAAAGAATTCAAAGAGAAAGTAAAGATTATTCAAGATAATCTTAAGATAGCCGCTGATCGACAGAAGTCATACTCAGACTTGAAGAGAAATGAAATTGAATACCAAGTAGGTGATAAAGTATTTCTCAAAGTATCGCCCTAGAAGAAGATTCTCCATTTTGAACGCAAAGGAAAACTAAGTACACAATTCATTGGGCCCTATGAGATCTTAAAAAGAGTTGGACTAGTAGCATAACAGTTAGTATTACCACCATAAATGGACAAGATCCACAATGTTTTTCTTGTTTCTATGCTCAGAAGATATATATCAAATCTTTCTCACATCATAGCACCAGAAGAGATAGGAGTCCAATCTGATCTGACCTATGAGAAAGAACTAGTGCAGATTTTAGCACAAGAAGTCAAACAACTAAGGAACAAGACGATTCCATTAGTTAAAGTTCTTTGGAGAAATCACAAAGTGGAATAGGCGACATGAGAGCGTGAAGAGGATATGAGAAGACAATTTCCTCATATCTTTGTGCAGTAAAAATTCGAGGATGAATTTTCTTAAGGGGAGAATTGTAATACCCCAAACATCGGGTTAATGACTAAAGAGTAAGAATTTAAAATTAGTAGTTTGATTTTGATAAATTAAAATATTCAAGGATTGATTTGGAAATTTTTGTTTAGGATATATAATCAAAGATGGAAGAATTGAAGGGCAAAATATTTTTTGGCATGAAATGAATTTAAAATTCATTTTATGTTAATATAACATGTGATGAAATAGAAAAGGTAAGGAAAAGCCTAGAGAGTTCTATCTTCCTCTTCTCTTCTCCTCTTCATTCCACCGCGAGCTCCCAATTGCTAAGGTAAGTGGTTTGAAGTTGGTTGTTCCTTTCATTTTTGAGTTGGTTTTGAATCTTGGGTTGGTATA
Source organism: Hibiscus syriacus (assembly GCF_006381635.1). Taxonomy (NCBI): domain Eukaryota; kingdom Viridiplantae; phylum Streptophyta; class Magnoliopsida; order Malvales; family Malvaceae; genus Hibiscus; species Hibiscus syriacus. Next base: position 1,733,366 of record NW_024062641.1, on the reverse strand, counting down.
AAAGCTTAAGAAAGCTTAAAATGATTAGAAACTTTGGGATTGAGGAATTAATGGTAATTTGGTAAAATGGTTTTTTAAGGGAAGTGATGAAATTTGATTAGTAATTTGATTTTAAAAGCATATTTGACTTGTCAAAGGTTTGAATAAAGTATTTGAAGTATTAGAAAGGATTGGAAACATGTTTGAAGAATGGGTGTAAAATTTAGTTTTAAATGTTCTATGGAGAATGGTAGATGTTAAAGGGGATTTATTTGATGTAAATTGGTTGGGATAAGTGTTATTGAGTTTAAGGGTATGAATGGAGTTAAAAGTATGAGATTTAGGTGAATTTTGGGCTAAATTCGAAGTGAAATAAATGAATTATGGGTAAGGGAATCGGTACTGGAAGAACAATATCAATATCATATGAATCAGATGAACAACATCGATAATGAAGGGGTAGTATCGATACTGGGGTATCGATACCATAATTGAAAAGGAAATTTCAGAATGCAAAATAGGCATCAATACTGAGGTGGGTATCGGTACCATAGAAGGGAAATATCGGTACTGGGTGTAGAGTATCGATATTGTTCAGTTTAAAATTTTGAATTAGGTGTTTTATTTCGTTTAAGTAAATGTGGATTGGTTATCAATTATTTGAGATATGGTATTCATTTTGGTTATGTTCTTATGTAGACTTCGATCAAGACCAAGTATCGAACGACTCGAAGTAGAAAGAGATTAAACGAAAGTGTAAAAGAATTTTACTTAGGACTTAAGTGAGGCAAAGGTGAGTGCAACTTACTTATTTTATATTCGATATTAGGACGACTTGTGATAAGCCAACCTCAAAGATTTTCGGTCCAAAACTATTTTAATTATTTTATGTTAAATTTTATTGTTTTACCTAAATTGTATTTCATATGCATTGTTTTGATTTCGTTACTATGAGTATATATGTTCTATGTGAATGAATGATAATTTGAAGAAGACTATGTGAATATTTATATGTTAAAGCTTAAAGTATGTGCTATGAGAAATTGAGGTATAATTGGCATGCCAAGAGTTGAGGGTTCTACTCGGTCCTTCGGGACAACTCTACGCGATCCTTCGGGGACAAATCTATGTGGCACTTTGGTGCATATTCTATGTGGTACTTCAGTGCAAATTCTACGGGGTAGTTTCGACTGCAATTATAGTGCACAACCTCAAAGTACTCACATACCTTGAGTTCTCAGTGATATGTGTTGGGCTAATAAAACAAATTGATATGAATTGAACAATGTATAACAATCTACATTATTTTTATGAAGTGTATATTGGTTTCTGTATTCAATGTTTTCTCTGAAATGTTTAAGAAAGTGTTTTTAATGTTTTATTATGCTCATTTATGCCACGCTAACTTAGCGTGTGAGTGTTTTTCACACGTAGATTCAAAGAGATCTGAAGAGTAAAGCTAGGAAAGGACATCATACACTTTAAAGAAGATCAAATCAGAATGATTTGAACAGTAGGTGCTTCTTGTTATTTTGAAATTTTGTTGGCATTTAACATAAATGTACTACAAAAGTTTAAATCACAAATGCTCTGATATGTTTTGTAATTTTACTATTTAAAGTTTATGTAAATATATTAAGTATTTATGTTCATCGTGATATATATATACATTTATATTAACTTTTTGTATGAGGGCTTTACCACTAAAATAAAAATTCAAATTTTAAACAGATTTTATAAGAGTCAAAGCATTAAAAAGTCAATGTGACACCTCAGATTCATATCCGGGTTGGGTATGGGTCGGGGGTGTTACATTTTGAATGGGTGATGTTATTATTTGGTCAACATGACTTATGGAATTACAACCAACTGTCTCTTAGCTTTTCAACGGTTCTTGAATCACCTCAATCCGATATTGAGAGCTCAATATATGTTCATTTTAGTGAAGACAACGCATGTAGAAAATCTTATACGGAATTAATATGAGATTTTATAAATATTATGAATTTTCAATATTTTATTGATTATTTGTAATATAATTTAATATAGGATGATGCATTATCTTTTAGGATTATATTTATTATTTTATTTGGATTTAAGATAGAGTTAAAACAATTATCTTTAGTTTATTGCTATTATGACATCTTTTATTTATTATTTTATTACATAGTTATGGTAGAACAAGGATTCCACCTTCTACCAAGGCACTTTATCTACTTACCAAGGTACTTCATCTACTTCCATTTCATTTTCTATTCCACTTTGTACCATGGATAATGAATCAAATGATGACAATGATGAATACAATAGTAACAACTTGGTAATAGAATATATCGATATTCAGTCCCTTGGCCTTACAACATTGGAATCAAAATATGAACTTGAAATTCATGTGATGAAATTTTGTGAGAAGGGTGGGAAAACAAAAAAATAAAAAGACACTGAAAAAGAGATAAAAACAAAAAAGGTCACAACCCATAAAAGCCAAGAAAATGTCCAACGGGAGGTGAGTGAACATGATTGTGAGAAGAAAAGAGTGACTCAAAATCTATGTGTGAGCATAAAATAATTGAAAGAGAACCTTCTTCACAAAAAGCCTTGCATCCTTGTTCGATTTAGGGAATCACTTTTTTTATTTCTAACGTTAACAAGGATTTGTCTAGTGTTTTTTTTTCTCTCTTACAGAATTTTTGAGAAGTGTTAAGTGATCCACCTGACGGATTACCACCAGAAAGAGGAAAGGAACACCACACTGATCTAATTCAAGGTTTCATCATATCTTATCAAACAAACAATCTCGGAGAAACCAATGAGTTAGATTTTTTGCGAAAATGCCACATCTTGTGAAGCCTTAGTCATTGTGCCATCTTAGCGATGAAAGAAAAGTTAAACCACGCCGAAGGTAAGTATGTTGTTTACTTTAATGATTTTCTTATCTACTCATCTTCTCTTGATTTTTCATCTCTCCCACTTCCGCTTGGTTCTTGACATTCTTCGACGAGAACACTTTTATACTAACATGGATTAGTGTGTGTTTTGGAGGATTATCTTTTTAGGCTTTAAAATAAGTGTACATAGAATCTATTTTGGTATTACAAAGATGAAGGCAATTCAATAATGGCCCATGCCATGTTTCATAACTGAGGTAAGATCTTTCCAAGGCTTAGCAAGTTTCTATCGTCGTTTTTTCAAGGATTTCTCTACCATTGTCGCACCTTTGATGGAAATCATCAAAAAGTCAACTGGATTCAAATGGGGACCATAACAACATGAAGCATTCGAACTCCTCAAAGTTAAGTTATGTTAGGTTCCCATTCTTCGTCTTTCTGATTTTTCTAACACTTTTGAGCTACAAGGTGATGCTTCAGGTATAAGCATAGGCACAATTCTCATGCTGGAAAAACAACCCATCGCTTACTTTAACGAGAAGTTAAAAGTTGCACAACTGAATTACTCCACCTATGACAATGAACTTCTTGCATTATTTCGAGCACTTGAAGTGTGGTAACACTACCTTCTTCTTAAAGAGTTTGTCATACACAAAGACCATGAATCCTTGAAGTAGTTAAAGAAACAAGGAGACTTCATGGATTACTTCCACAAACCACTTGACATGGTTTTGAAACACTTCTTCTCACCACACATGAATGAAACCATGGAGAACATATGCATCAGTTGCAAACAAAGACAATAAGGGTCGATACCATGTTAAATTTCAACACAAACGACATAGTACAAGATTGGTGTACAAAAGAGGATTTCAATATAACAATAAATCGATTACAACAAGGAAGAAACCTCTAATAAAGTGCATAAAGACACATCACATTAATTCAGGTAAGTGTTTTACAATTTTTCCTTTCTACACATCTAATCCTATTTCTCTTGAATTTTTAGATTTGTGGATGAATCCTTTTAAGGAGAGGGGGAATGATATATGCACCAAATTCCATAATGATGGCAATGCATGCTTCTTTGGACTATTATTTCTAATCGAACCTATTAGAAGAACAAAGTCTCGAAGATTCAAAACATATTTACTCAATAAGTATAATGTGAGTGAATTCTTAAAAGACTCTAATGTTTCTCCCTTTGATGTTTCATATTAGAGATCGAAACCTTTTTAAGAGAGAGAAGATGATACATGCATCACAAGGCTCACTTCAAAGGAAGATGTGCTGATGCTTCTAAGTGTTCCACACAACAAAGTATTGGAAAATAAGAACAGTAGAGCAGTAAATTTGTGATTGTTTTTTGAATGGGATAATAATGTTATTTTATCAACATGTCTTTTGGAATTATGATTGGCTATCTCTTATATTTCCAAAGGTTCTTTAATAGCCTCAATATGATAACGGGAACTCAAGATATGTCTATTTTAGTGAAGATAACGCATGTAGAAAATCCTATACGAGATTAATATGGGATTTTATAAATATTATGGATTTTAATATTTTTATTGATTATGTTAGGATTTGTTGAAGCTCAATTTGAACAACCAAAAAAGTTCCAAGAGGGTTAATTGGTAAAAAATGTTTAGGAAATAAGAAGAAAGAAAATATAGACAATTTTGCACAATAATTTATAGTGGTTCAACTTTTCAACTAAGTCTACATCCACTACCTAAGCTACTCACTTAGGGTTTTCCAACAAATCCTCTAATTTGTTCTTTCTTTTTCAAGGATAAAGAGATAACCTTTACAAACTCTCTAGCTTTTCAAAGGCTTAACTAGAACCAAAACACCTTAACAAGGAAAAAGCTGTAAACAAAGAAAATCTCTAAAAAGGAAAGTGTTTACAAATATTAAAGCTCAAAAAAACACAATATTTATAAGAGAAAGAAAATAAAGAGTGAAAAATGATTCTCTTGTGTTTGATTGCTTGGATAGGTGTTCTAACCCTTCTTCAAGTGTCTTGAACTTGTATATATATGTTGGAATGTGTTTGTGGTCGTTTCTAGCCGTTGGGAGTGATTTCTAGCCGCTTGAGCATGTTTTCTCTACAAAAATAGACTGCTCAAGACAGAGGGTATCACTACTCCGATAGGGAGTATTGGTAATACCTTTGTAATAATTAAATAAAACTAGTCATTACTAGCCGTTGGGCCTGACGGTATCGATATTATCCTTCATGGTATCAATATTGCTATGTAAAGTAGTATCGGTACCCCTTTGGGTATCGATACCTATTTTGCATTTTGGAATTTGAGCAAGCTTGTAGTATCGATACTACCTAGTGAGTATCGATACTTCTCTTACCTAGGGTATCAGTACCACATGAACATTATCGGTACTGTTCATATAGTATTGATATTGTAAGAACAGTATCGGTACTTATATGTGAAAATCAGTTTTGTGCTAAAATCACTTTTAATGGACTTTGAATTATTTTTGATAACTTTGAAAACTTTGAATAAATTCAATTCAAGTCCAAAAACATTTTGCCTAAATTTGTCATATCAAAATATTATAAAACATGGTTCAACAATCTCCATCTTTTTTATATAACAAAACATTTGAAAAATTGTTTTTGACAAAACTCCCCCTTAATAAAACATTTAATGAAAAAGATACATATTTTGGAAAATGTTAAAAACTTCATCTTTTTCATTGAGAAATTGAATTTTTCAAACCATATTTCTTCCTTTTTTGTTCTATAAAAAATAATTCAACTTTAAGGTTCAAAAATAACAATGGAGAGTAAGTGGTAAATTTTATCATAAAATCATTTGAAAAATCAAAAACTCCCCCTTAATAAAAGCATTCCAAACAAATATTTGACTTTTAAAAGACTTGACACTTAAAAAAAATTGAATTTCAACAAAGATGAACAAACATGTTAGTAACACATGAAATTCACTATATCCAAGTCTAATAAACTTTATGCAATGCCAATTGCTGAATTTAAGTACATATGCATAAAGATTTCAAAAATGTTATGCATTTGAAAATTTTGATATCAATTGTTAGAGAGATATCATTTGCATTTTAAACCATATGCATAAACATTTAAATTTAGGTCAAAAAATTAAAATTTTGTAAAATCAAAGCATTTGATAAATTGATATCAACTGTTAGAGATATATCACTTGCATTTAAAACCAATTTTGACCAAAATTCATTATGATGAACTAAAAATTATGAAAAATCATTAAAGCTTTAAAATGTTCATCATAATACACTCTTCAACATACATGAGATGAAAAATATAAATTATTTAAAATTAAAGCTCATGCATGCTTAAATCTAAATGAGCAACCAAATAATCAAAAACAAAAGCATTAAGCTTAGAGGTTACCCATTCCTTTTTCAAGTGTGGTTAGAGCATTTGAGTATCGTCACTTTCATCACCATTGCTCCCATACACCTACAATAGAGATTTAAGTAGATTTTGGTAACCAAATTGGTTTGGATCCTTGAACGTTAGTTTTAATGCCCCTTGTTCCCTTAGGAACCCATACTTGTCTAATTTTAAAAGATTTTCTTTTCTTTATGGGACATGCATGTTCCATATGGCCATAAAAATAGCAATGTGAACATTTTGTCATTTTTAAACACAATGAGTTGTTTTTAGAAATTAATTATTTTTCTTTTGTTAAGCTTTCAAGTTTAACATTCAAATGAAAAAAAAAATCTAAATAATTGATTTTGACTTTTTAAAGCTCTAAATCATTTTTCAAAGATTCATTTTGTTTTTCAAATTCAACTTTTGATTTCAAAACCAAATCATTTTCAACTTTAAGTTTTGAAATTAATTTCCTATATCTGGAATTCATGGTCTCAATTTCCAAATACAACTCATTGTAAGCAACTTGTAACTCATCAAAATAATAAGAATCTAATTTATTTGAGTTAGAAGTTACCATTGAATCTTCTCCGATGGCCATGAGGCATAGGTTGGCTAATTCATCTTTATTATTGGAATCATCTTCATTACTCCAAGCCACCACAAATACCTTTTTCTTGCTTGATCCCTTCTTCTTTAGGATGAGACATTCATACATGACATGCCTCGTTCTTTGACATTCGAAGTGCATCGGGGGCTATTCTTTTTGCTCAATTCATGCATCACTTCCTTAGAAGCCGTGAATATCTTGAATCTTTTGAAGAGCTTGGACATCTCTTCTCTTTCTTCATCGTCTTCATCCACCTCTTCATTTGAATCTTGATTGATCTCATTTATAGATTTAAAGGCAATGTCTACCTTATTCTTCTTGTTCTTATTTTCATCATATTCTTCTTCCTTTACCATCAACTCATGAGTGATAAGAGAACCAATAAGCTCATCAAAAGTGAGAGACTTTAGATTCTTAACCTCAATGATCGTCGTCTTCTTCGATTTCCAAGACTTTGGAGAAGAGTATATCATCTTTCTCACAATCTTCTCATTAGGGATTACTTCTCCAAATCCCTTGAGACCGTTGACAATCACGGAAAATATATCCTTCATAGCTTTGATGTCTTCATCCGGTTTCATCTTGAAATTTTTGTAGCTATGGTTGAGAAGACTTATCTTGGTTTCCCTCACTTCATCGGTTCCTTCATTAGTGACTTGGAGCTTATCCTATATCTTCTTGGCATTGGAACAAGTGGAGAATCTTCCATATTTATCCGGTCCTAATGCATAAAATAGAATGTCCATAGCCTTGGCATTGAGTTGGAATTTATCTTTCTCTTCATTACTCCAATCATCTATCTCACCGGTTGGAATAGAGTATCATTTCATGATTGAGTTCCAAACTCCTAGATCATTGGCTTGAATAAAGAGCATCATCTTATTCTTCCAATGGGCATAATTTGCTCTATTGAAGTAAGGTGACTTGTTAACCGATTGAGAGTCTTCAATGCAGTAAGAGCCGGAGGTCGAAACCATCTAATTATCGGTTGCATTGGGAATTATTATATCTTCTTATAAGATTGTCTTAAGGTTGTTAGACCTTCTAATGAGTCAAGCTCTGATATCAATTGTTAGGATTTGGTGAAGGTTAATTTGAACAACCGAAAAAGTGCCAAGATGGTGAATTGGTAAAAATTGTTTAGGGAGTAAGGAAAAAGAAAAGATAGACAATTTTTCACAGCAATTTATAGTGGTTCGACTTGTCAACTAAGTCTACATCCACTACCTAAGCTCCTCACTTAGGATTTTCCAACAAATCCACTAATTTGTTCTTTCTTTTTCAAGGATAAAGAGTAACCTTTACAAACTCCCTAGCTTTTCAAAGGCTTAGCTAGAACTAAAACCCCTTTACAAGGAAAAAGATGTAAACAAAGAAAACCTCTAAAAAGGAAAGTGTTTGCAAAGATTAAAGCTCACAAAAACACAATATTTATAATTAAAAGAAAATAAAGAGTGAAAAATGTTTTTCTTGTGTTTGATTGCTTGGATAGGTGTTCTAACCATTCTTCAAGTGTCTTGAACTTGTATTTATATGTTGAAATGTGTTTGTGGTCGTTTCTAGCCGTTTAGGAGTGATATTTAGTCGTTTGGGGATGTTTTCTCTGCAAAAATAGACTACCCAGGACAGAGGGTATCGGTACTCCTATAGGGAGAATCGATACTACCTTCGTAATATTTAAATAAAACTATTCGTTACTAGCCGTTGGGCGTGACGGTATCGATATTATCCTTCATGGTATCGATACTGCTATGTAAAGTAGTATCGGTACCTATTTTACATTCTAGAATTTGAGCAAGCTGGTAGTATCGATACTACCTAGAGAGTATCGATATATCTCTTACCTAGGGTATCGGTACGACATGAACAATATTAGTATTGTTCATATAGTATCGATACTGTAAGAACAATATCGATACTTCATACATGAAAATCAATTTTGTTCTCAAATTCACTTTTAATGGACTTTGAATTATTTTTGAAAACTTTGGAAACCTTGAATAAATTAAATCAAGTCCAAAAGCATTTTGCCTTAATTTGTTATATCAAAATATTATAAAACATGGTTCAACATATTATTTATAATATAATTTAATATGGAATGATGCATTATCTTTTAGGATTAAATTTTTTATTTTATTAGGAATTAAGATAGAGTTAAAATAATTATCTTTAGTTTAATTCTATTAGGACATCTTTTATTTATTATTTTATTACATAGTTATGTTACAACAAGGATTCCTCCTCACCTATATAAAGGAGGTTCCTCCCACTATTGTAAATACATCTTTTTTTTTAATCATAATACAATGTGGGTACATTTTTGCAAGAGTTGGTTGTCATATGCCTTCGAAGCTTCTTTTTCTTTTAGTTCTTTTCAAGTTCTTAAAAGAGAGATCTTCACACTCCGGTTTACTTTTTCATTGCGATTAGGAGGGCTGGTTAGAGCTGTATTATCGAGTTTGCCTTTTCATTGTGACTAGGAGGGTTTGATAGGACATTTATTCATCTATCTTCATCTTCCACAAATCCATTATCCTTTTTCCTCCATTATTGTCGCCACATCCATTGGTTAAGTTTAATCTTTCCATTACGTATCTCTATTTTATCTTTATCTATTCTTATCTTTATTTTTATCCATCTTTTTTACCCTTATTTTTCATTGTCTTAATCTTTGTTTCTTTGTCTCAATTTCCAACCACCCTAATCCAAATACCTACATTCATTACCACCGCCCATAACTTCCCATTCTTTCCCTCTCGTTCTTTGATCGAGTCTAGAGCTTTCTAGGTTTGATTCTTCAACGAAGAGCAACGTTCATCATCCATTGTGGCATCTCTATCATTAGAATACATGTTAAACATTGTGTTTTATATCTATAATTTATTTTATAGGATAAAATTTATAAATGAACATTAAATTATATCAAAATGACCTTTTTAGACATCAAACTTTCAAAAGATACATAATAAGTATTAAATTTTAAATTTTGTAACAAAATGAGCACAACGCCATTATTTGTCATTAAAGGGATGATCTGACATGCTAAATTAATAAAAACAAATTATCTTATTTGACCTTTAATTATGACTAAAATTTTATTTGACTATTAATTTTAATTAAAATAATTTTTATTATGTTCGTTAAATTGAAAATAAAATGAATATAAATAAATCAAATATTATTTTTAGTGTCATATTATAAATATAAAATTTATACCATATAAATTACTTGATACGTTATTAAAGTCAAGGATTATTTCGATCTTTTTATTTAAGTTTAGATGTATTTTTCTTAAAAACGTGTTATTATAATTTTCTAAATGTATCTTTTTAAATAATGTTTAAACTTCTTAAACAAAATTCAAATGCTTGAATCACATCCTTTAACAAAAAGAAAAAGTCAATATTTGATAATTCAATTCTTTAGATTTCAAAAATTATAAATTGTAACTTTTAAATTTTACAAACAAGATTAATAAGAGAAAATAATAGAATGATCGAACTAAAAATTTTATTATTGTTTAGAAACCAAAATAGGTATTACGACCATGTTCTCAATGGTTAGTTGGTTGTCACTCTAACCTTGGCAAGGTTCGAGACTTGGTGGCTTTGATCCAAACTGAACCTCAAAAGTATATCAAAATAGAAGTACAAAACTACTTTACTTTCTATTAAAAATTTTAATAGAATTATTAAAAATCCATTGCTTTTAATTATTTATTATAATGACATCAAATTATAAATTGATCCTTCATAGTGTCCTGAACATGCATACATTAAAATAGGAGAGAAATGCAAATAGGGCAAGAATCAACTATATTTATTATCCAAATTGTTTTTATTGTGTAAATGTTGATGTTTTCGTAACGTTAGTTTTAACTTCAAGAGTTCTTATCGTTAGGGGTAGAGAGTACAAACTAGTCTCTCAGTGGACGTAGTTGACCTTGTTGCTGTCAACGTATGTTCCTAGTGGCAACCGACAAGGTCAAACAGTTTTCATGCTTTTCAATTTGGCCCTGTCAGTATGTCAACTTTTAACTTGGATGAAAATGTAATTTAACTGCGAGTTTTCGATCAGTGTTCCACTTAACCAGTAACCAAATTCAATATGCTAGGTATACATATCAATACAAGTTACAGGCAAATAATGTTTTATTGACTCAAAGAATCTCGTGACCAATGAAACTCGGTGATACAACATTTGCGTAAAGAAATCAAAACAAATTTCCTCCTATGCTGATATCAAACCTTCAGGAAAGGGTTCATTATGAGGGTGAGATGAAAGAAATCTCCTACATGCATATAACACGGCTGAATGGAAGCCATCTCTATTTTCAAGGAACACAAAATGGCCAGCCTGCAGATAAAGGAAAAGAAAGATGAGGAGCCTGACATGAAGGATAGCATTTGGATTAACAGCAGTGTATTCAAGGTATTAAAATACAAGCTCTCAGGCAAAAAGATAAGAGATGTTTTTGGCAGATTGCCGCCCAAGTTATTTCTTATATAGTGTAGAAGCAAACAGACCTTAGGAACCCTGATAACTTCAGATGGGACCTTCATTTGCTTGCAAGCTGCTTGGGCTCCTTGGTAGTCCATCCAATCTTCAGTCCCATATATAAAAGTAGATGGCACTTTCCACTCAGATGCACTGTTCACAAATATATACGACAAAAATTAAGCTATTCAATACTGTCTTCCAAACACCTGAAATCTTCATTGTTAGTATAATGCAACACTGATCTAGATTCTAGCTAGGGACTCGTATGAATTCCATATTAGTCAGTTTGAAATTATGAAATGTGCTCCAGCCTCTAGGTTTATGATCATAACATTCATCTGTTTTATTTTTTCATCATCGATTTAAAGTGTGGTCTAGGTTCGAAGAAGTGCACAAGCCTATTAGATGCTAAACGCAATGGTTATATGACCGACCACAGTTAGTGATGCTTATTAGTTGTGCATTGATGCACATATTTCCCAACCAGGAGAAAAATGTGTGAATTGCTCTGGACGGAGTTTTCAAATTAAAGTAAGATATCGTATATTCCTAAGATTTAGACATAATCTTGATCGATATAAACATAGGCAGGTACTGTCTAATGAACCCAATTTAAAAAGAGTAAACAAACACTTTTGCAGAACCAATAAATGAGTATAATAAAGCAGGGTGTCAAACTGTTTAAAAGGGGCGACCGAGCAAATGCTCCAAATGCAAATATATATTTTAAGCATAGCTCTCCACTTGCTTCGGAAGCTGAGATATGGTACACATAATCTTCAACCACGAAGAACAGAGAAAAGCAACCGTTATACATCGATTATTTGTTAATAGAAAAGCTATAGACAAAAAAAAAAAATCCTACAATTCAAGATAGAAGTCTAGACTCCTCTGTAAATACACCCTCTACTGAATATCTGGGACTAAACCTAGCACCTGTATACTTGCGTACAAGATCTGGACCCCAAGGACCTAAGCCTCTGCATACAGAATCAACCAATAAATGTTCAAAAGTAGTACATTAAACTACTTGATGAAAAATGCAATCAAAGGCAAGAGAATTTATGGAAATCAATTAAACAAATAGGAGTGTGAGGACTTTGACAGCAACATATAAGAACAAAGGAGACCTACAAATTTATCCGAATAACAGTTTAAGATAGATGTAACCTACACAAAACATGAATATGAATGAGAATAACCTACATAAGAACCAATGAAGATATCACTGATTCTTCTCAATCGCGATAGGTTAGCAAGGCAATTCAGAGCAACGTTTAATAGCAAAGCTTGATTTGTGAGTCAGGCTAACAAAATAGAACCAGAAAATTACAAACCTTATAATATTCTGAGGAATAAAATTAGATTCCCACAAACGTCTCAAAATTAGCCCCTTCCATGTTTCTCTGAAGCGGTTTACAGACTCATATTTTTCTTCTGATCCTGATGAAAATCCAGCATCCCCCACTAAAAATTAAGTGTTGAACATGCTCAGGATGCTACAGGATTAACACAAGGGACATTAGAATAAGAAAAACGTGGTATCAAACTACTTGTTGCATTCAAACAATTAAAGGCAATCACCTTGAGAGCATATTTAGCTGCAACATATCCTCCAAAAGAATGGCCAAGTAATATAAAGTTACTAAGATTTGTTGCTTTGATCCATTCCTCAAAAGAATCAATAAACCATGCCTCAGTTTCTGCATCATAACACACCATATGTGAATATACATGTTTAATCGAACTTTTAATGCATGAAGTGGGACAAGGAGATTATTTGTTCACTGACCTTCAGTACTTTTGCATGTAAAATCAGGCCTACTTGATCCACCCCAACTGGATAGAAAGGTGAAGAAAGAATAAGAAAATATAACAGGATGTTGAAATCAATTGCAAAAATACAAATTGCAATAATGAGGATAAGTGTTTAAATTAAGACCTGATAGTAAAGCATAAACAAACTCGTCAACTGAAAAACAAGCCAAATTCATAGCCTGTAAGGCAAAGGGAGCTTACCCAAGCTGATCAATAGCAATGACCTTGAAACAATTGGCGAGAAAATCAAAATTCTTGAAGAAGAAACCTTGAGAAGCAGCGTATCCATGCACCATAACAAGCGTGGGGTTGCGGATTTTGTTGCGGATTTTGTTGCGGATGTGGTTGCGTTGTTACGGTTGCGGCTACTGCGGACGTTACGTAATGTGTTGCGGCTGTAGCGAGCATAATATCTTCCTCAAAAATCACAATACGTCTAAAATATTATATTTATACATTTTAGGGTTATCTTTTAATATACTAATATTAATATACTCTTTTAATATTTTATTTTGAAAATAAAAATTTAATTTCATAGAACAAAATTTATTAAAAACAAATATAAACAATAGAAGTGTTATCATACTAGATAATGGGTAATAACAATTATAATGTTAATGAATAACATATAAACATTATCACTAAAATCATATCAATTTTTTTATATTGTAACATAAAAATGTTCATTTTACATAACTTAGAAAGAAAAAAAATACATAATTATAAATATAAAAATTTTATATCTTACAATTCACCACTAAAATGAATAGCGTGGCAGATCTAAAACATTTCCATCTTTGTTATTGTCTTGGTTTTGATTCCTTCCTATTCCATGTGAAGAAGACATCACATTATGTGCATCATAAGATGTATCATTAGTAGAAAATATGTTGTATGATAAAATTTTATAGTAAATAGATTTGATAAAATTTTATAGTTTCATAGTAAATAGATAAAGTACATATACTATTATAATATTATAAAGTGAATTCATTTCTTATAGAAAATTTATATAATAATAAATAAAATATAATTATGATACTTAATTTTAATATAAAAATTTAATTTAAAATTAATCACGTCAATTTTAGATATGAAAAAAATTAATTTAATTTAAATTTATTTAATTTTAAAATAACGTTAATAAATAATTTAATTAATTCAAATTTAAATAATTAATTTTAAACATAACTATTACGATATTATTAATGATATATATTTATAATCCAGTTTTAAGAATTAAATTAGAACAATTCATCTATGTAATTTTATATTTCAGATAATTTAAAGTTTGTTGCGGCATAAATTATAGCGTGTTGCAGTGTTACGTAACGGTTTTTTAACGCAACAATCGTGATGTGGTTCCTTTATCGCGTTGCACCGATATTACGCCGCGGTAACCTTAAAAAACGTTACGATGCAAACGTTTATGAACCTCGGCTCTTTGCTTGAAGAACGGAACCACCTAACTGTAGAAGCAGGCGTACCTGAACCTATATTCACTTGTTCTTGCACGTATGGAGTCCTAAAATTTCAATAACCCATTCAAATTTATAAAATTCTCATAGGAGCTTCCACCCAAATCAAGACAATTAATTGATATAATTAATCTAAACTGTTATAAATAAAAATAATAAAGATTCAGAGGAACTTGTATTTAAGTTCCGGCTTTTCCTATTGTATATAAGCTCAAAATAAGAGAACCCTAACAAAGGTGACAATGATAAGAAATCGTAGGTTTACTTACTTGACGAGGGAGAGAAGGCGTTTCTCGGATGCGATGATGTGATCGACGGAAGTAGGAATCCAACGAAGAACAGAGGGCCATAACGATCTGAATTTCGCTTTAATTGACGGAGATGACCGATGCTCGAGTTTACCGATTTCTTCGTGTTGAAAATTGGTGCAACAACTTGCACCGAAAATAGTAAGTATTAAATGCACCGAAAGGCACATCAACTTTTGTTGAAATTTTCTAAAGGGATAATTACAATTTAGTCTCTGCACTTTAAGGTATTTACAAGATTAGTCCTTAAGCTTCAACTATAAATACTCTAACCCATTTAGCTTCAAAACCATCTCAAATCATTCTAGTTTTCTCCCAATACTAGAGAATTTAGAGAGTTTTCTTGAGAGTAGTTTTCTTTTTTTATCAAGAGAGAATTGTCATTGTTTTCTCCTTGGTAGATCGAGAGAAGTTGTAATTCTTATTTTCTCATAGTGAAATTCGTCTACCGTTGCTCGTGGTTTTTACTTTATATTATTTAGGGGTTTTCCACGTAAATTTTGTGTCTTCTTTATCTTTAATTTTATTTCTCAAATTATCAGTTGCGATTTTGCTCTATCTGATAGCCGTATTCCACAACAATTGGTATCAAGAGTTATATTAGAGTGTGTAAAATCTACTTATTATCTTTGTGGTTGTCACTAAAAGGTGGATCCTCCAACATAAGAAAGTATGAAGGTATTACCCATTCTTTAAAGGTTCTAGAGAACTATTCACGATAGTGAAATAATGGGAGCTATCTGTAATAGAAGCTATGGCAACGAAATTTGATATTGAAAAGTTCAATGAGAGAAATTTCTCATTGTGGAAATTGAAGATGAAGGTCATCCTGAGGAAAGACAATTGTCTAGCAGCTATCAGTGAAAGGCCGGTAGATTTCACAGATGACAACAAATGGATCGAAATGGACGGGAATGCTATGGTAAACTTTCATCTAGCATTAGCAGATGAAGAATTGTCAAGCATCGAGGAGAAGAAGACAACTAAGGAGATATTAGATCATCTCACCAAATTGTACGATGCCACTTCGTTGCACAAAAAAATTTTCCTTAAGAGGAAATTGTACACTCTACGAATGCCAGAATCTACTTCAGTGATGGAGCACTTAAACATATTGAACACTTTATTTTCTCAGCTTACATCCTTAAGCTGTACAATAGGAGAACAAGAACGTGTTGAACTTCTACTTCAAAGTCTACCTGATTCGTATGATCAACTCATCATCAACTTGACAAATAGTAATATCACCAGTCTAGTCTTCGATGACATTGCAACTGTTGTTCTACAAGAAGAAAATCGATGCAAGAACAAGGAAGATAGACAAGTAAATATGCAACAAGAAGAAACATTGACAATGATGAGAGGGAGATCAACAGAACGTGGCCAAAGCAGCAGTCACAAACATGGTAGATCAAAGTCGAGAAGCAAGAAGAATTTAAAGTGCTAATAATGTGAAAAGAATGGTCACTTGAAGAAAGATTATTGGAGTCTAAATAAAAACTCCAATCCACAAGGCAATACCACAAACACTTCAGATGATAGAGATGTTCTATGTTGTGAAGCGTCAACCACCGTGGAAGGAAGAAAAAGATTTGTAGATATATGGCTCATTGATTCAGGAGCAACATATCACATGACCTCAAGAAGAGAATGGTTCCATCATTCTGAACCTGTCTCAGGAGGATCTGTGTATAGTTGCAATGATCATGCCTTAGAGATCGTTGACGTGGGAACCATCAAATTAAAGATGTATGATGGAACAATTAAAGTTGTTCGAGATGTACGGCACGTGAAAGCCTGAAGAAAAATTTATTATCCTACGGATTGTTGGATAATAATGCAAGCAAGATTGAAACACGAAAAGGAATCATGAAGGTGTTTCGTGGAGCACTTGTGGTGATGAAATGAGAAAAGATAACAACAAACTTGTATATGCTGAAGGGAGAGACTTTGATAGAAGCAGAGCCTCTGTTGCCTCATGTAGTTTAGATTATGCAATGTTATGATATTAGAAACTTGGACACATGTCAGAACAAGGAATTAAAGTCCTTGTAGAGCAAAAGCTACTTCCAGGCTTAATAAAGGTATCACTTACTTTGTGTGAGAATTGCATAACAAGTAAGCAGCACCGGTTGAAATTCAACACGTCAAATTCTAGAGGCAAAAGAGTTCTAGAATTGGTTCATTCTAACGTATGGAAAGCACCAGTTGTATCCCTAGGCGGAGCAAAATACTTTGTCTCATTTATTGATGACTACTCCAGGAGATGTTGGGTGTACCCTATTAAGAAGAAGTCAGATGTGTTTTCAACTTTCAAAAACTTCAAAGCGCAGGTGGAACTTGATTCTGGAAATAAGATTAAGTGTTCAGAACAGATAATGGAGAAGAATACACAAGTGAAAAATTTGATGACTTTTGCAGGAAAGAATGCATCAAAATACAGTTCATAGTGCGAACACTCCTCAACAAAATAGAGTGGCAGAGCGGATGAACAGAACCTTGTTAGAAAGAACAAGAGCAATGTTGAGGTCTGCAGGTCTAGAAAAATCATTTTGGACAGAAGCAGTCAATACCGCCTGTTATTTGGTGAATCGAGCTCCATCAACTGCAATAGAGCTGAAGACACCAATAGAGATATGGACTGGTAAACCAGTTGATTATTAAAACCTCCATGTATTTGGAAGTATTGTGTACATGATGTACAACTCCCAAGAAATTTCAAAGTTGGATCCGAAATCCAGGAAATGGGAACTCTTGGAGTATGTTGATGGAGTAAAGGGTATCTCTTGTGGGATCCCACTGCCCGTAAAGTGATCATCAGTAGGGATATTATCTTTGTAGAGGATAAACTACAAAGAAAAGAAGAAGATAATAGCGCTGAAAAGTCAGAGACTACACAGATACATGTGGAAAAGGAGTTTGAACAATGAGATTCTTCTGAAGCAGAACCAGCACATGATGAACAAGAACCAGAGAGTTCTGAAGCTCCAACAACTCATCAATCAGATCGTGTGAGAATACGTCCCAATTGGCACTCAAATTATATTATAGAAGGAAATATTGCATACTCCCTTTTAACAGAGGACGGTGAGCCATCAACATACCAGGAGACAATAAACAGCTTAGATGTTTCACTATGGATGATGGCGATGCAAGAAGAAATTGAATCCCTTCATAAAAATAATACTTGGGACATTGTGCCACTACCACAAGGAAGGAAGCTAATTGGAAATAAATGGCTCTTCAAAATCAAACGAAATGATGACGATCAAGTGGAGAGGTGTCATGCAAGACTGGTGGTCAAAGGATATGCTCAAAAAGAAGGTATTGATTTCAATGAAATATTTTCTCCTGTGGTTCGACTAACAACAGTTTGAGTATTTTTGGCAATGTATGCTACATTGAACTTACATCTAGAGCAGCTAGATGTTAAAACAACTTTTCTTCATGGAAATCTTGAAGAGGAGATTTATATGCTCCAGCCTGAATGTTTTAAAGAAAAAGAAAAGAATAACTTGGTTTGCAAGTTGAACAAATCTTTGTACGGTCTAAAGAAGGCGCCAAGGTGTTGGTATAAGAGATTTAATTCCTTCATTATGTGTCTTGGATACAACAGACTTAATGCAGACCCTTGTGTTTATTTCAAGAGGTTTGGTGATAACGATTTTGTTATATTGTTGTTGTATGTGGATGACATATTGGTTGCAGGACCCAACAAAGATCATATTGAAGAATTGAAGGCACAACTAGCTAGGGAATCTGAAAGCAAACAATATTATAGGGATGCAAATTCACAAAAGAATTACTTGAAGAAGATCTTGTCACGATTCAGCATGCAAGATTGTAAGCCAATTTCTACCCCTCTTCCTATTAACTTCAAATTATCCTCCAGTATGAGTCCTAGTAGTGAAAAAGAGATGATGAAGATGTCTCGAGTACCATATGCATCAGCACTGGGAAGTTTAATGTTCGCTATGATATGCACAAGAACATACATTGCACAAGCAGTGGGAGTGGTTAGTCAGTATATGGCAAATCAAGGAAAAGAGCATTGGAATATAGTAAAGAGGATCCTCAGATACATCAAAGGGACCTCAAATGTTACATTATGTTACGAAGGATCAAACTTACTAATCAATGGGTATGTAGATTCTAATTATGCAGGAGATTTGGATAAAAGCAAATCTACTACAGGATATGTGTTCAAAGTTGCTGGTGGAGCTGTAAGCTGGGTTTCAAAATTGCAGTCAGTTTTGGCTACGTCAACAACAGAAGCAGAATATGTAGCAGCTACACAAGCCAGTAAAGAAGCAATTTGGTTGAAGGTGCTATTGGAGGAGCTTGGGCACAATCAAGAGTATATCTCTCTGTTTTGTGACAGTCAAAGCACCTTGCATCTAGCAAGGAATCCAACATTTCATTCAAGGACAAAGCACATACGAGTTTAGTACCATTTCATTCGTGAAAAGATGGAAGAAGGGACAATAGATATGCAGAAGATTCATACCAAAAACAACATAGCAGATTTCATGACGAAGGCGGTCAATATTGATAAATTTACTTGGTGTCGATCCTCTTGTGGCATGTCAGAAACATAAGCAACATGAAGGTACAAGGTAGAAAGAATGGTGTGAAGATATGATTATTCCAATCAAATCTTCAAGTGGGAGATTGTTGAAAATTGGTGCAACAATTTGCACCGAAAGTAGCAAGTATTAAATGCACTGAAAGACACAGCAACTTTTGTTGAAATTTGCTAAAGGGATAATTGCAATTTAGTCTCTCCACTTTAGGGTATTTACAAGATTAGTCCTTAAGCTTCAACTATAAATACACTAACCCATTTACCTTTAAAACAATCCCAAGTCATTATAATTTTCTCCCAATACTAGAGAGTTTTCTTGAGAGTTGTTTTCTCCTTTTTATCAAGAGAGAATTGTCATTGTTTTCTCCTTGGTATATCGAGAGAAGTTGTAATTCCTATTTTCTCATAGTGAAATTCTTTTATCGTTGCCCGTGGTTTTTACCCTATATTATTTAGGGGTTTTCCACGTAAATTTTGTGTCTTCTTTATCTTTAATTTTATTTTCTCAAATTATCAGTTGCGATTTTACTCTATCTGATAGCCGTATTCCGCAACACTTCAGCCATTTTTCTTATAATTAAGGTAGACCAACGAGTGAAAGCCTAGTTCATACGATATTTGATTTTTTCTTAACAATACATCATTTTCTTTCGTTTTTATATTCCAAAGCTTTGGTTTTGACTATATGCTATCGAGAGCATAATTATTCAAAAATGGTGGTCTTGAATTTGGCTTCCTGTAACTGAGAAATATATATATGTTTTATCTGTTCAAGCTTTAAAGACTGGGAATTTAGGAGATGCTGTCATCTAAGACCCAGATTTCTGAATTACACGATTAAAATATATATGTTTTCTCCGGCGACAGTAATGATGTTTAAGAGTTATAGAATTCGTGAATCGTAATTGATTGACGAATACTGTATGGCAAAACTCTCGAGATAATGTTCTCAAATTTTTTATTTCACGATATAATGTACTCCCAAGATTAATTGCTCAAATAGGGTGAATTGCACAGTGTTGGTCGTAGGTCGCCATGCCTTCCGGGCGACCTACGGCGTGACAGCTTCCCAACGCGAGAATTAACGTGTGCATGGGACATGCACAACCCAACTCATAGGTAGCCATGCCCTCCGGGAGACCAAGGAGGTCGCCATGCACTTCGGGCGACCAAAGAGGTCGTCATGCACTCCCGGCGACCAAAGAGGTCGTCATGCACTCGCGGCGACATGGTAGGTCGTCAAGCACGCCCCGCGACCAAGCTTTTAACCCTCTGAATGCCATGCATGCCATAGCTGGGAGATTTTTACCCGGCGACCAAGCTTTAACCCTCTGCTCCCTCATGCATGCGTTGCATCCATAGTTGGGAGATTCCTGCATCCCTAGCTGCATTATTGCAGCGTTAATTTAGTTGTTAAATGCAACAAATATTGTTGTTGAATTACAGCCTTCCAATGCTCAATAGTTACACGATTCAACGCTCATTTGCTTTATATAAAGGATATGGGGGTTTAGGGTAAAAGCAGAAGCAGAACTAGAAGCACATATAGAAACTTTACCGAGAGAAAAAAAAGAAGATAAAGGCTCAAACATCGTTCGTGAGGTAATTTTTTATTGTTTAATTTAGTTTATTACATAAAATTATTAGTTTGTTAGTTTAGGGTTTAGGGTAAAACTAAAAATTAGTTAATTAGTTTGTTAGTATAAATTATTAGTTTGTTAGTTTAAGTTATATTATATTAGTTTGTTAGTTTAAGTTATATATTATATTATATAAAAAATTAGTTAATTAGTTTCTTAGTTTAAGTTATTAAATATAAAAAATTAAACAATTAATTTGTTAGTGTCTTTAAATATATATTAGGTTGTTTGTTGAAGTTGAAGTTATATTATAAAAAAAATAATTAGTGCTTAATTAGTTTGTTAGTTTGTTATTTTAACTAAGTTATATTATAATAAAGAAATAGTTTATTAGTTTAAGTTATATTATAATATATTAGATTATATAAAAATAATTTGTTTAATTTATTGTTGTTTAAAGAAATATTTTGTTTACACATACAGTGCATTATTCTACAACATTTGCCCACGTACAGATTGATTCGAAGAAAGAAACAAGAAAGGAAAGGAAGAAGGCATAAATACGCAGGTAATTTATTATTTTTTGTTGTCTATTTTTTGTTGTTGTGTATGTGCAAATTAGTTAGTTAGTAAGTTTATATTAGATTATATAAACTAATTTGTGCGAGATAATTTCTGTTTAAAAAAATATTGTGTTTAAAAATATTTAGTGTTGTTTTAAAAAAATATTTTGTTTAATTTATATTATATATGTAAATTATTAAGGAGTAAAAATTAATTGAATGAAATAATCCGGCCAACGCATTATCTCGTGAAATAATTATTTCGAGAACATTATCTCGACAGTTTTGCCTAACAAATCTAACAAATTTGTTTGATATTTTTAAAAATAAAAAATATTATCAAACGAATCATTATTATTAGTAATCATTACTAAATGATTAGTATCAAATCTAAATCATTAAATATTTATAATAAATAATTATTACTAATCATTACTAAATCATATTATTATTAAATCATTATATTAATAATAATTATTTAATGATTTATGAAATTATCTTATCTAATTTTTTAATCTAAATTTATTTATTTTTTTATTTGTAGAGAAAATGAGCAACAACTTTTTCACGATTGTCCATTATAATGGACAGATTATGGAAAATGAGGTCGGAGTAGTTTTTCAGTCTGAAAAACCAATAAATATGATGTTCAAAAAAGGCATCACATTTATAGAAATGAAGAATAAGATAGTAAGAAAAATTTGAGTTGTAGTTCATGGTTTGAGGAATATGTTTATGATATGCCCCAACCCAGTCAAATATGATGTAGTTCCACTTGAAGAAGATGATGATATTAGAACCATGGTTGGATTAAATGAGTCAACCAATATAGCAGTTATTGAGTTATTTGTTGATGTGCGTAACATATGTGATGTTCCTGGGTCATCAAGAGGTGTGGCTCAAAATCCATCTGAAATGGCTTTATATAGTCAGTTTGAGGAGCCGACATACAGGTTCCCGAACAGTTTTATGGCACTATTGGAAAGTGTAAATGAAGTCGGAGGGACATCTGCAACAGCTTTATTTAGTAATGATTTGCTAATCATGATTTAAAAATGAATTTATATTTAAAATTATAATAATTATTTAGTAATTATTAGTAATAATGAAATTATTATTAATATTTAATGATTTGATAGTAATGATTAGTAATAATGAAATTATTATTAATATTTAATGATTTGGTAGTAATGATTAGTCATAATGAAATTATTATTAATATTTAATGATTTGGTAGTAATTATTAGTAATAATGAAATTATTATTAATATTTAATAATTTGGTAGTAATGATTAGTAATAATTAAATTATTATTAATATTTAATGATTTGGTAGTAATGATTAGTAATAATTAAATTATTGTTAATATTTAATGATTTGATAGTAATGATTTAGTAATTATTAGTAATAATGAAATTATAATAATAATTTGATACTAATAGGGTGATAAATTATTATATCTTCACATTGAAATTGAATTTATGTAATTTTTTTCAATAAATTATTCGAGCGGAGTTTTTAAATAGAGGGACCTAATTGATATGACATTTATAATTCGAGGACTTGAACATATTTGAATGGATGTGTGCTTCAATTAACCATAAAAATGATTTAATAATGATTTTAATATTTAATGATTTGATGATTTTGTAATGATTTTAATATTTGATGATTTAGTAATGATTTTAATATTATGATTTAATAATGATTTAGTAATAATCATTATAATAATTATTTAATAATGATTTTAATATTTAATGATTTGATGATTTAGTAATGATTTGATAATAATCATTATAATAATGATTTGATAAGAATCATTATAATAATATTTAGTAATAATCATTATAATAATGATTTAATAATAATAATAACAATGATTTAATAATAATCATTATAATAATGATTTAATAGAAATGATTTAATAATGATTTAGTAATGATTTTATAATAATGATTTAATACTAATGATTTAATAATTATTACTAATAATTATGGAATAACAACAAATGAGTGTACAAGTGTGGATTACTCGAATTTAAATTTATACATAGTCGAATTTATTAATGATTTTTAAATATTTAATGATTTGATACTAATGATTTACTAATTATTATTAATAATGAATTATTATTAATATTTAATTATTTTGATACTAATGATTTACTAATTATTACTAATAATGAAATTATAATAATGATTTAATACTAAAAATCATTGTTAAGGTTAAAAACTAGTCTAATTTCAATATATAATTTGTAACAAATAGCAAACAAGTTTACAATTGTTTTCGATGTCGGGGTGTTGTGAATGATAATGTCGGGGCGGACATCTGATACGTTGTGGCCGTTGTGGTTGCTCAGGAGTATGGTACCTATCCTCCTCATTCATTGGGGGCATTTGAACTGCCATGTACTCAAAGTCATACGTCGACGAAAACATGGGAGAGTAGATGGGTGCCTCAGGCTGCACAAACTCTGGTATGTATGCCGGGACAGTAGAATCATCAACTGCATGATGCAACGATCCCGCATCGCCGAACGGTTGTGGTGCGCTATTATCCACATCGATCATTTCCTCTTCAGGTTGTTGAGATGAACTCCCACTCCCACTCGGTAGAGAGTATTCAGCTTTACCAAATCTTTTCTTAAACCTAAAAAATTATCGCCTCTCTACCATTGTTGTCAGGAACGGCTTTCCATTATCCTAAAAATAAGCAAGGTAAGCCGAAGTCTCAAAATTAAAGTCGTCGTCTTGAATGTCGTTAAGAGTTGGCATGAATGAAGCCCTATAATGTTGTTGTGCACCAACCATGTGCCTTCAATTTTATGCCTCCATCTGTATATCAATCAAAACAAAAATAGTGACATTTTGTTCAATAATTTTAATCGAAATAAATATTTTCTAATTAATATTTTATATTAAAATAGAGGATTCATATTACCTTCCGGCAAGTGGAAAGTCAACTGCAGTCCGACTAATCGGTGTCAAAAATGGAAGTCTATGTCAAGCCCATGATTGTAGCAGCAACAGACATCCACCGATTTCTACTGTATTATTATCATTCACGACTAATGACGCCTTGCACATCTCACGATACAAGAACGCCAATATCGTCGAACCCCAGCTATATTGCCTACTATTCTCAAAATTTGTTAAAAAAGAATATATCGAGTGTGAACATAACTACCAGATTTATCAGGCATCAAAATTCCTTCAATCAACTGTAATATATATGCTCGTGTTGCATATATAATTTTGTGCTCTGTACTATTTGGTTGAAGTTGAAATTCATTATTCAACCATGACAACCTCACACGTCACCCTCTACACTCTGGTGGTACGGGCGCTTTCCCAAGAAACAAGCTGCAAAGTTGTGCCACATTATTAAACTCATGTGACATTACCACCGGCATCCCATTAGTTTGGTCCCCGAGTTACATTGCCAAATCCTCCAGAGTTATCGTACATTCACCACACGGCAAATGAAACGTGTGTGTTTCTGGTCTTCAACATTCAATCAATGCACTGATCAAACCAGGGACCAACTTGTAATCTCGCACAAATGTTACATACCAAAATCCAGCCTCTTGCAAGTTTTCTTCTATCAATGGGTGCGGCTTGGGCACTTTATGTAGCCGAAGATGAAGGACTCGCTGCTCGTCCTCCTACAATTAAATAATGCAAAACATTTATCACAATCATCATAAAATAATATTCAAATATTTATTAATTATAATTCATTAAACAAATATTTTACTCACCATTATTCCCAAATGACTTGAAATATGTTCATTGTCAAGTCTCAGCAGTGGAATTTGGTCAGCCATTGGAATGAATCTATAAAAAAAATTAAACAACAGTATTTAAAAAATCATTTAATATAATATAATGTTAAGTAACTAACTAACTAACTAACTAATCTATAACACAACAAAAAAATTTAATATAATAACTTATAATATAATAAACTTATAAAGTAACAAACTAAACTTTTTAAAATATAACTTAAACGTGAATTTTCCCTTAAACAACTAATAAACTATTTTTTAATATAACTTAAACTAATAAACTATTCTTTAATATAACTTAAACTAATAAACAATTTTTTAATTATAATTTACTACTAAAAAACTAATTAACTAAACTTTTTATATAATATAAATTCAACAAATCATATGTCAACTTAACTATTTAACTAACAAAAACAAATTACATTTTTTTTTATAAATAACTAACTACTAACAAACTAACTAATTAAGTAAATTTTTTAGCCTAACCCTAAACTAACCCTAACCCTAAACTAACAAACTAATAATTTAAAATAATAAACTAATTTAAAATAAATAAAATGAAAATTTACCTCGATGTTTGCTTGTCGGACTCCCTTTCTTCTTCTTCCTTTTCTTTCTTTCCTTTCTATTGAAAATATTTTGATATTTCGATATAACAAATTCAGTTAAATAAATTTTAATATTTTCCAAAATATTTTCTAAGTATATTCGATATAATTATTCGAATATCAAAATTTTACTCCAAATCTTGCAAATGTCATTTTTAATCCTTATTCAAGTGTAAAATTAAGTTTTAAACTTAAAATAATTTTAAAACAATTTTACAAAATATTTTGAACCCTTTCAAAGCCAAAAATTCCAGATTGCTCATAGGGAATCAAATCCCCCCAATGGGGTACCGATTCCCCCCTGAATGGCTTGGCTCCGAGAAAAACATAATGCTCGGAGGGAACCGATTCCCCCTGTTCAATGGTCGAAATATTTGAATTTTACACTTAGGGAATCGATTCCCTATGAGGGGGTACCGATTCCCCCCACGCTCCAAGTTGTTTTATTAATTGATTTCACACTAAAACGGCTTCATTGACTCCACTAATCATCCCCAACGTTTAGAATCAATTGAAGGAGTATTTAATCAAGCTTAGAAGCCATTGATCAACAACAAGAAACAACAATCAACAAGAATCAAGAGAGAATCAAAGAGAAAGCATCAAACCTCAAGTTTGAGCATTTTTCAAGCCTATTTCATTCAATATTCATTTTTGCTTTCAAGAACACTTATTGTGCTCAATTGTATTATTCTTGAGTGTTCTTTCTTTGTTCTAGAATTGTGCAAACATCTTGCCTTGTGAGGATTTTCTTGTAAGTTTGTAAAATTTGTATTGTTCTCTTTGGGAGAGAGTGTTCTCAAGAATTTGGGGTATAATTCTTGTGGGATTTGTAAGGTTACTCTTTGTCATCAAAAGAAAGACAAATTAGTGAATTTGTGGAAAATCCTTAGTGTGGATAGCTAAGGTAGTGGACGTAGACTTTGGTTGAGAAAGCCAAACCACTCTAAATCATTGTGCAGTCGCTTTTAATTTTTTGTAAAAGCTTCCACCAAAATTTTATTTGTCAATTCACCCCCTCTTGGCCATATTCGTCAATCAATTAACTCAACAATTGGTACCAGAGTCTCACTCATTTAAAGGTTTAATCTCCTCTTGAGTCGATTCAGGAAGAGTTACATCGATTTTCAAGTCATCAATGGCCGACGCTTCAAACTCTGACTTCGGTCTCAATTCGATGTCCGTCAACAAGTCTCCTTTCTTCAATGGAGCTAACTATGCCTATTGGAAGAATGGGATGATGTATTTCATTCAAGCAAGTGACATGGGAGCATGGAATGTTGTAGAAGACGAATATATCAAGCCTCTCACCCATCCAAGATTGTGGAGTGAATGAGAGACAAGAATGTTCTAGCTCAACTCCAAAGCCATCCATATCATATTTTTTACTCTTGGACCAGATGAATATGGAAGAGTTTCATCTTGTACAACCGCCAAAGAAATATGGGATAAACTACAAGTCACTTATGAAGGCACTGACGAGGTAAAAAATCTAAAATTAGCCTTCTAACACATAGCTATGAAAATTTCAGGATGAAACCAAATGAAGATATCAAAGCTATGATGGATAGATTCTCAACGATTGTCAATGGTCTCAAATCATATGGAGAGATCATTCCAAATGAAAATCTTGTGAGGAAGTTAGTTTACTCACTTCCAAAATCATGGCAATCCAAGAAGACTGCAATCATCGAGGCTAGGAACCTAAAGTCCTTAACTCTTGAAGAGCTAATCGGTTCCCTCCTCACTCATGAAATGATGCTTGAAGATGAGGTGGACCTCGATAAAATTGACGAGACACCAAAGGAGAAGGATAAGAAGAAAAATATTGGAGTTGCTCTCAAATCCATAAAAGATGAGAGTGATTCGGATGAAGATGACGATGACGAGAAAATGGCATTGTTTGCCAAACGGTTTAGAAAAATGATGAGACTTTACCGAGGAAGAAAATTCAAAAGAAATGAAGGCCTCAAAAATGAACCAAAAGAGAATGACCCTATCATTTGCTATGAATGCAAAAAGCTGGGGCATGTCAAATATGATTGCTCACAATTGAAGAGAAAGGGTCAATCAAAGAATAAGCACAAGGCTCATGTGGCTACATAGAGCAATAAAGAAGGTTCTGATGAAGAGGAACAAGCAGTAGCAAACTTGTGCTTGATGGCATTCGGGGAAGATTCTAAGGTAACCTCTAACTCATTTGAATTAGATGATTTATCTTATGATGAGTTATTAGAGGAATATAATGGGTTGGCTTCGGATTATGAGAAATTGTTTTTAAAATATAAAAATGATGTTTCAAAATTGAAAAATGAAAATAAGCTCATATCCAAGACCAACAAAGAATTTGAAAATAAAATTAGTGATTTGCAAATCAAACTAGAAGAGTTTGAAAAGAAAATTTTAGATTTGCAAAATTTACTTTCAAAGGTCAATGATGATCATCAAAAGAAAATTGATGATCTTAAAGCTTCTTTTGATAAAGTTGGAACAAAACATTTTGAAAATGGAGAAAATTCAAAATCCAACTTTGTTAGAAAAAGTTTTAAAACTACAATCATAGAGGTCCTCGAAGAACCTCTAATGGAAAAATCGATAGAAGTATATGGGTTCCTAAAGGACTCATTACTACTAAAGATAAAGATATCCTACACAAATGGATACCTAAGGGGACTAGGATTTTGGAAACTAATGAATATGAACCTAAAAGAATTTGGGTACTAAAAATTAGAAATTAATCTATGTTTGTAGGAAAAGAAGCATTGCTACAAGGCACGGGAAACAAATTCAAACTCATGGTACCTTGATAGAGGATGCTCAAGACACATTACTGGAGACAAAAGCTGGTTCATAGAGCTTAACGCCAAAAATGAAGGAGAAGTGACTTTTGGTGATAATTCAAAACGTTACATCGAAGGTATAGGTACAATAGGTAATACCTCTTCCATACAAATTAGAAATATTTTATATGAGAATGGATTAAATCATAATCTTTTGAGCATTAGTCAATTTTGTGATAGAGGATTCAATGTCATGTTTGAAACTAATGGTTGTAAAGTTATTGACATTGCATCTAATCGGATTATGCCTGTTGGTCATAGAATAGGAAACATATACATGGTGCATTTAGACTCTATAGATATGACTAATTTATACCTAGTTGCTAAGGATGAGCATGATAGTTGGTTATGGCATAGGAGACTAGGACATGCTAGTATGAGTGTTTTGCAACGGTTAATTCAAGGAGATTTGGTTCGAGGGCTGTCTAAACTAAAATTTGATAATGATAAAATCTGTGATGCTTGTGCTAAAGGAAAACAAAAGCGAGTTTCTTTTAAATCCATTAATGATGTATCAACTAGTAGAGTATTGAAATTGATTCATTTAGATCTTTTTGGGCCATCTAGAACTACTAGCTTGGGTGGAAAACAATATGCATTTGTCTTGGTAGATGACTATTCTAGATATACTTGGGTTCTATTCTTAAGTACTAAAGATAAAGCATTAGAAAAATTCATCACGTTTTCTAAAGTAATCCAAAACGAAAAAGGTTACTCTATAACTAGTGTTAGGAGTGATCATGGAACTGAATTTGAAAATCTTGGATTTATTGAATTTTGTAATTCTAATGGTATTAGTTATAATATTTCAGCACCTAGAACCCCTCAACAAAATGGAGTTGTTGAAAGGAAAAATTAAACTTTAGAAGAAATGGCTAGAACCATGCTTTGTGAAAACAATTTGCCAAAATATTTTTGGGCGGAAGCCACAAATACCACTTGTTATGTTATTAATCGAGTAATGATTAGGCCTATTTTAAAGAAAACTCCATATGAACTTTTTAAAATTAAAAAGCCTAACATTAACTATTTTCATCCTTTTGGATGTAAATGTTTTGTTTTAAACAACGGTAAAGACAATCTTGGCAAAATTTGATGCTAAAAGTGACAAAGGAATTTTTTTGGGTTATTCCTTAAATTCTAAAGCTTATCGAGTATTTAATAAAAGAACTTTAGTTGTAGAAGAGTCTATACATGTTTTTTTCGATGATAGTCTCCTTCTGAGGAAAGATTCTTGTTTGAATGATGATATAGTTATTATAAATACAAATGACGTTAGACATGACGTTGGAGAACCATCATCAAAGGAAGAAACGAAAGATGAGGAAACTCATGATCCTCTCGAGAATCCAACCTTTGAAGAAAGGGAAGTATTTTACCCAAGAGAGTACAACTATGTCAATGATGGTGAAATCATAGGTGATCCATGAAAAGGGGTAACAACTCAATCTTCTCTTAGAAATATTTGTAATTATGTTGCATTTATCTCATGCATAGAATATTAAAGAATCATTAAATGATGAACATTGGATTATGGTTATGCAAGAAGAGTTAAATCAATTTGAGAGAAGTAAAGTATAGACATTAGTTGAAAGGCCTAGTAATAAATCTACTGTAGGTACTAGATGGGTATTTAGGAATAAGCTTGATGAGAGTGGTAATATAGTGAGAAACAAGGCTAGACTTGTTGCTCAAGGGTATACTCAAGAAGATGGCATAGACTATGATGAAACATACGCTCTCATAGCTAGGATGGAAGCAATTAGAATTTTATTAGCATTTGCATGTTTTCATGAATTTAAATTATATCAAATGGATGTTAAAAGTGCATTTTTAAATGGTTTTATAAAGGAAGAAGTGTATGTGGAACAACCTCCTGGTTTTGAAGATTTAAAATTTCCAAATCATGTTCTTAAATTGACAAAAATACTTTATGGTTTAAAACAAGCTCCTGGAGTTTGGTATGAAAGATTGTCAAACTTTTTAATTGAAAAAGATTTTTCCAAAGGGAAGGTTGACACTACATTGTCTTTAAAGCATAAAGGTAAAGATTTATTAGTAGTTCAAATTTATGTTGATGATATAATATTTGGTTCTACTAATGATGTTCTTTGCCAAGAATTTTCTAAGCTAATACAAAGTGAATTTGAGATAAGCATAATGGGGGAGCTCTCATTTTTCTTGGGACTCCAAATCAAGAAAAGAAAAGATGGTATCTTCATCAATCAAGCTAAGTACATCAAAGACATGCTCAAGACGTTTGGACTGGAAAATGGGAAACCGCATGACACTCCAATGAGCTCATCAACAAATCTTGACATAGATGAAGGAGGTAAATGTGTGGATGTTAAAATATATAGGTCAATGATTGGTTCTTTGTTTTATCTAACTGCAAGTAGACCGGACATTATGTTTAGTGTTTGCTTATGTTCTAGATTTCAATCATGCCCTAAGGAATCACATTTACTAGCTGTTAAGAGAATCTTTAGATACCTTAAGGACACTCCTAATTTAGGACTTTGGTATCCTAGAGACTCTAGTTTTAGCTTGCATGTCTTCTCAGATACAGATTATGGAGGATGCAAATTAGATAGGAAAAGTACCTCCAGTACTTGCCAATTCCTTGGAAATATGTTGATTTCTTGGTTTTCAAAGAAACAAAATTGTGTTGCATTATCTACCACTGAAGCATAATACATTTCAGCCAGTAGTTGTTGTGCACAAGTTTTATGGATGAAACAACAACTTTTTTATTATGGAATTGAAGTAGGAACCATTCCTATCAAGTGTGACAATACTAGTGTTATTTGTCTCACTAAAAATCCCATCCAACACTCTAGAACTAAGCACATTGAAATAAGACATCACTTCATTAGAGACCATGTCACTATGGAAAATATAGTTCTAGAATTTGTTGATACTTTGCATCAATTAGCGGATATCTTTACAAAGCCTTTAGACAAGGAAAGATTTTGGACACTTAGGAGACAATTAGGTTTAACTGACCTATCTTCACTTAGTGTTTAAAATAATTTTTAGCACTTTTAAGAATAAATGAAAAATGCTTATATTAACACTTTTGATTGCATTCTTTGCTATTAGTTAGGGGAGTTTATGATTCTTTGTAAAAAATTGATCATATGTTCAAATAAATTTTAATGATAGATTTGATTGATTGAACATAGTTAGTTTTTTGTAATATGAGTTGCCAATACCACTAGAACAAATTATTTTAGCATTTTGAGAGATTAAAATCAAATTTTAGCATTTTTGGTGCAGAGGGAATCGATACCTCTCTTGAAGGGGAACTGAATCCCCTTTTGAAGGGGAACTGATTCCCCCCACAGGGGAATCGATACCCCCTGAGGGTTATGGTTATATCGCGCCCAGAATACCTCATTTTACCTCAAACTCTTTCTCTCTTTCTCACGTCGTTCTCCTCTCTACTCTCTCCCCATCTTCATATTTCATCAAAAACACCATTTTTAATCGAAATTACTTCAAATATCAACTCCTAAACCTGTTGGAATCATCAAAATCGTGCAAACTTCATCCAATCTCACTCTAATCCGAAATTCTTCAAGGTATTTTTCTAAAAACTTCTTTTTATCATTTTTTTGATTTTAGAACTAGTTTAAATTAGTTTTAGGTTGAAATTTAAATCGGGCATTGATTGTTTAGTGATTAGAAACTAGATTCTACAACTAATTTCATCAAAAACACAAGAATTTTCAAAAATTTTGAAAATTTTTGAAATTAAAAAAAATTGTTTTGTTTTGATTTAATTATGTTGTTATTATGAAAACTATGTGTATATTGATTTTCAAACCTTTATTTTTCAATAGTTTTCAAAAGCTTTGCCCATTAGGATTGGTTTTGAGAACCTTGAAATATTGAGGACTCAATTGAGTTTTGGGATTGATTATATTGCATACATGTGCTTTAAAATTGCAGGTTATTCTTTCTATTCCGATTACCTTAAATCATGCCTCACAAACATTCTAGACCTTCCTCTAGTCATTCTAGCCAACCTCCAAACTCACCTCTAAATCCTCCACCTATCCAACAAATTTCTAATCTTAATCTCGATGATCCAAACATGACTATTCGTAATTCTTGCTTCAATGAACCCGGTCGTAGATAAAATCTCTACTTTAGGTTTTTTCAATACTTTGAGTCCTAAAAAATCCAGGAAGAACGAATCTCATCTCTTCAAGCCATGTTAGACATCAATTTTTGACATCTTCCTACTCTTCAAGAGTATAAATTTGATAAACTCTTCGAGCTTGAACCTATAGTTTACCACCAACTCGTTCGTATCTTCTACTCTAATGTCGTTTGCATTCAAAACCGAGATAAAACCTTAACCATAGGAATCCGATCCTATCTTCTATGATGATTCCTTTATCTTGACTCGAAATACATTGCCACCGTATTAGGATTAGATAATGACGGGTTAGATAATAAAAAACTAACGGTAGGATCTCAGTATAAACGAAGGGATAGTGCGAGTGTTTTAGATCTTCACGACCGTTTTCTTTACCTTATGATCTCTTGGTGGTTTCGACCATCCGGAGGTCGTTACTCCACTCTTTGAGCCTTAGATTTATTTTGGCTACATTGTGTCCAAAATAATCTCAAAATCAACCTTCCACAGATTATCTTTTCTTAACTTGTCGAAACCATAAATCTTGTTCCCAATAAAAAATTATGTTCTTCTTTAGTTTACGGTTGTATTCTTAGTAATCTGTTTAAGAATGATGGGCTTAGAGTTGGTCTTGATGCTTCATTTCCCCTCAAAAACAAAATCAACCTCTTCTCTTTAACCAAATCGGGATGGAAGTTCAATGAATAAACTGGTCTTTGGGTTTGTATTCATGAACAACCTCCGAAAGCCGATGACTCTGACGATGAGCAAGAACAGCACGATGAACAAGCTCCACCAGAGGAACAAGCACGACCAGAGGATCAAATGCCTCCATACTTTCAATCCTTTATGGATACATTCGATTTTCGGTATGCATCTATGGATTCTCGCTTCTCTTCCATAGAGTCTCATTTATCCTCAATGGGAGCTCAACAATTGGAGATTCTCCGAGAGATGCGCGCGAATAACGCTTCTATGAATGAACGCATTAATGCACTCTCACATGAGATGGCCACTATGCGAGCTCATTTTCCTCCTCCCGGTCCTCCTACAGATGCTTGATTATTTGTCATGCTTTAGTACCTTGAAATAGAACATGGAGTTTATTGTTTCAACATTTTGAATGTATTTGTATTGTTTTTACTTTGGTTGTTGGATATTTGAACTTATTTGATGGATTATGGATGTTTGAACTTATATTTCTATATATTTGGTTTGGCTAAATTTATTCATTATTGCATCATTTACATCATGTTAGATGTATGAACAATTTTGCCATGACACATTGTTTATGAATATTGATTATAAACTAATGGCTAACGTTTCTCTTGATTGTGATATTAGCAGCTTAAGCTATAAATATATTTATAATCAATTGGCTAAATGATTTCAAAACCTTGTTTAAGATCTTTTAAAAGTCTTTTTGATTTAACAAAAAGGGGGAGAAATGTTAAAATGTTTTAAAGGGGAGAAGTGTTAGAGTAAGGGGGAGTAATTTCAAAATCTTAAAATTACTAAAATGTTTTGTTATATCAAAAAGGGAGAGATTGTTGAAAACATTTTGATATTTTGATATAACAAATTAAGTTAAATGAATTTTAAGATTTTCCAAAAGATTTTCTAAGTATATTCGATATAATTATTCGAATATCAAAATATTACTCCAAGTCTTTCAAATGTCATTTTTAATCCTTACTCAAGTGTAAAATTAAGTTTTAAACTTAAAATAATTTCAAAGCAATTTTACAAAATATTTCGAGCCATTTCAAAGCCAAAAATTCCAGAGCTCAGAGGGAATCGATTCCCCCCCAAGGGGGTATCGATTCCCCCCTGAATGGTTTGGCTCCGAGAAAAATAGAATGCTCGGAGGGAACCAATTCCCCCTGTTCAACGGTCAAAATATTTGAATTTTACACTTAGAGAATCGATTCCCTATGAGGGGGTATCGATTCCCCCCACGCTCCAAGCTGTTTTATTAATTGATTTCACACTAAAACGGCTCCATTTACTCCACTAATCATCCCTAACATTCAGAATCAATTGAAGGAGTATTTAATCAAGCTTAGAAGCCATTGATCAACAACAAGAAACAACAATCAACAAGAATCAAGAGAGAATCAAAGAGAAAGCATCAAACCTCAAGTTTGAGCATTTTCAAGCCTATTTCATTCAATATTCATTTTTTCTTTCAAGAACACTTATTGTGCTCAATTATATTATTCTTGAGTGTTCTTTCTTTGTTCTAGAATTGTGCAAACATCTTGCCTTGTGAGGATTTTCTTGTAAGTTTGTAAAATTTGAATTGTTCTCTTTGGGAGAGAGTGTTCTCAAGAATTTGGGGTATAATTCTTGAGGGATTTGTAAGGTTACTCTTTGTCCTCAAAAGAAAGATAAATTAGTGAATTTGTGGAAAATCCTTAGTGTGGATAGCTAAGGTAGTGGACGTAGACTTTGGTTGAGAAAGTCGAACCACTCTAAATCGTTGTGCAATCACTTTTAATTTTCTGCAAAAAGCTTCCACCAAAATTTTATTTGCCAATTCACCCCCTCTTGGCCATATTCGTCAATCGATTAACTCAACACTTTCTCTCGACACTCTTCTCCCTTTCTTTCTTATGCTTCCCCATATCATACCCCCTATATATTAAAGGGACGGCTGCCATGCACCAATAATTGAAGAATCACGAGCCGTTGATTCTCGTGGATTGCAACAATAATTGATGCATGAAGCAACAAATGATGCTGCATGAAGGAACAAATGATGTTGCATGAAGCAACAAATGATGCTGCATGAAGCAACGAAAATTATGCTGCAATAATGCAGCGAATAAAGGTGCATGGAGAAGCGGGAGCAGGCGAGCATGCAGTGGGGAGCAGGCGAGCATGCAGCGGGGAGCAGGGCGCAGGACAAGGTCGCCCTGCGTGCATGGCGACCTACCATGTCGCCTGGCGTGCATGGCGACCTACAAGGTCGCCCGGGGGGCATGGCGACCTATGCTTGGGGACGTGCATGTGCCATGCAACACGTTCATTCTCTATGTGTGTTCGTTGGGAAGCTGCCACGCCGTAGGTCGCCCCGAAGGCATGGTGACTTACGGCCAACACTGTGCAATTCGTCCTATTTGAGCAATTAATCTTGGGAGTACATTATATCGTGAAATAAAAAATTCGAGAACATTATCTCGAGAGTTTTGCCATACTGTATCCACGTGTTTATATGCTAAGGCTGGGACTGGTGAAAGCTCTGCATAAGGCAACTTCATTGATCCATGCTAAAAGGTTGAGAACATTTTGAACCTTATGATATCTTAATGGGCTTCTTTGCTTTTGCTTTTGATGTTCTAATGGGCTGGCGGAGTTGTTTGCTTAATATCTGGAATTCTCAATTTTAAATTTCAGTGGAAGTGTCAGTAGTTGTTTACTAAAAAAAATGTGTTTTTTATATAAGAAACAATTTACCCATAAGTAATCGAAACACCATGGTAAACCTTACTGAGTATTTACTCACTCAAACTTACAGGCACTGTCATTAAAAAAAACACAATTATTATGGTTGGACAATATAAATTGATATGAACAGTAGATGTGGTTCTCACAGTTAATCGAATTCAATCAAATTATATATTTAATTAATTAAAAAAGTTAAATGATGGGAGTCCATTGAATGAACATTGATGTTTTCATACAAACAATAGTTACAGCTACCTAATCATTGATTAATTTCATAGGATTAAAGCCGCCATAACTATAATCGTCAAGTTAGTTATAGCACAGGTCACGTAGGGAATATATACAAACACATTGTTAGCACAGGTGTTTTAACCAAATGATGTTTGAATTAAGAGTTGTGTCTGCAGACTGCAGGTCTAGTTGTAAAATGTTTCAATATAGGAGCGCCGAGATAACTTAACGGGCGATGTAGAGTCGGACAAGTAATTAATTTGCTGAATACCCCACAACTACAATAGTCTACAAATGTTGGGACCGCATCTCATAATTGGGATCCTAAAAGCCTACTTTGCTGTAGACATCTTTGTTTCATCAACAATTCGTCGCCAATTAAATTGGCTTCTGTCTTTATATACACCAGTTGTATTTTAAAGGCCTAACAGGAAACAAAGCTTAAAACT
The DNA here is from genome assembly GCF_006381635.1 of Hibiscus syriacus. Classification (NCBI taxonomy): domain Eukaryota; kingdom Viridiplantae; phylum Streptophyta; class Magnoliopsida; order Malvales; family Malvaceae; genus Hibiscus; species Hibiscus syriacus. The sequence goes on along the minus strand of NW_024062641.1, from coordinate 1,696,139 downwards.
GCCGAAACTCATTATGCAAACTATCAAAATATACTTCATAAAAGATTGAAAAAAATCCGCTTTCATGTTACTTACGTTTGTTTGCTGTTCATACGTAAACCATGCACATAATTAATATCTTACGTCATGTGGTTTTCTCATTCAAAAGCTAAAAAGGCTAGTTGGATTATTGGTGGTTTTCTTAGGTCATGTGATTTTGTATACCAGCAGACAGCAATACTGACTGATGCTAAAGCTTGCCTACACTATACACGAGCTAGTAAAGTAGTAATCATTAGCAGCAAGTTGAAACTAAGATATTAACAGTAATAAAGCGAAATTCCAAGCCTTGAAATGGACATAATATATCCTCAAAACAAATATAACAACAACAACAACAACAACAATAATAATAATAATAATAATAATAATAATGGAAAATGGAAGTAGCCAAACCACAAAATGGAAGAAACCATCGTTTTCACTAATCGACGCAAGCTTCCCCACGCGAAGAACATGCGTGTGGGATCCTCCAAGCCTCACGAGGCTTTTATAAAGAGCACCAAAGAAGCAGTCTTTGATCTCACGGATACAGAGCCACCAGTTGTATTAAACCAAATATGTCAATTCCAACATTCTTTTTCTCAATCCTCCTCTCCCATCTACTCTTTGCCTCACAGCAATGTCACCTTATTCTCACCTCTGCAGCCGACGGCGGCAGGTGGAAGCTTCTACAAAGTAGCATTGGCATCTCCGCCATGCACATGCAACTCCTTCGAAACGACCGTGTGGTTATCTTCGACAGAACCGATTTCGGAAAATCAAATCTGTCGTTGCCAAATGGGAAATGCCGCAATGACCCAACCGAGGCAGTTCTCAAAATAGATTGTTCGGCGCTTTCCGTCTAGTACGATGTTCCGTCCAATAAGTTCAGGGCTCTTATGGTCCAAACCGACGTTTGGTGCTCTTCTGGGGCTGTCACCCCTGATGGAAATTTAGTCCAAGCTGGTGGTTTCAACGATGGTGAACGTAGGGTCAGGATTTTTAGCCCATGCAGCAGCCGGACCTGCGATTGGCAAGAAATACCAAATGGGTTGACAGCCAGAAGATGGTATGCCCCCAGCCATATCTTGCCAGATGGAAGACAAATTATTATCGGTGGTCGCAGGCAATTTAACTACGAGTTTATTCCTAAAAGTGCTGCCGCCAACACATTTAATTTGCAGTTCTTGTTAGAAACCAATGATTTCGGCGCAGAGAACAATCTGTACCCTTTCGTGTTCCTTAATGTCGATGGAAACTTGTTTATTTTTGCTAACAACCGAGCTATTTTGCTTGATTACGTGAAGCATAAAGTTGTGAAGAAGTATCCAAAAATTCCAGGTGGTGATCATAGAAGTTATCCAAGCACGGGTTCAGCTGCCTTGCTTCCATTGAATAACTTGAAACGGCAGCTATCCAAGCTGAAGTTTTGATTTGTGGGGGTGCTCCTAAGGGATCTTTTTTCCAAGCCTTACGAGGAAATTTTATTAGAGCTTTGAACACTTGTGCCAGGATCGCAATAACCGACCCCAACCCACAGTGGGTGATGGAGACTATGCCTTTAGATAGAGTTTGGGTGACATGATATTGCTCCCAAATGGCAATGTTTTACTCATCAACGGCGCTAGCTCCGGGACAGCAGGTTGGGAAATGGGTCGGAACCCGGTTCTGAATCCAGTACTGTACCGGCCTGATAACAAAATTGGGTCACGTTTCAAGACACAAAAAACCGACAACAATTCCTCGGATGTACAGTATTACTTCGTGATGGCAGAGTTCTAGTTGGTGGAAGCAATCCTCACGCATTTTACAATTTTACAAGTGCTTTTTTCCCAACTGAACTAAGCTTAGAGGCATTCTCTCCAGCCTATTTGAACGCTGAATTCAGTAGTTTTCAACCGAAAATTGTTTATCCAAAGTCAATGTCCGGGTTCACATAGAACAAGAGAATAACGATTCAAGTTGTCATTACAGCTGAAGTAGCTGAAAGCTCGGTGTCGGTAACAATGGTGGCACCAACTTTCAATACACATTCATTCTCCATGAATCAAAGGTTGATTGTACTATGCGATGTGAAAGAAACGGCTCTGGGAACTCAGCGTACAGCATTGAGGTGACGACCCCAAGTTCGCGTAACCTTGCGCCAGCAGGCTTCTATCTGTTGTTTGTGGTCCATCAAGATGTTCCAAGTCAAGGCATTTGGGCCAAGTTTCAGTGAAGAAAATGATAAGAAAGAATTTCAATATCCAAATTAAAGATTCGAGCGTTGTCGTGTAGGTTTATTTCTATCAGTATTGCTCTTCCCACTTGTGACATGCTGTTGTTTTATTTTCATATCTATATATATATGTATATATATATAGATATATATATATATATATATATATATATTTCAGCAATCTCTGCCCCTTGCTTTTGTAGAACTAGTATACGAGACAAGTGCATTAACAAACCAAGTTGTAGGGATCAATAAAGAAAGAGGATATGCTTTTCTAGCACAGCACTTAGCATGGCATCCAGTGAACACTTTTACGCTAATAGAAAATGTTTGTTGAAGTACTACTGGTAGGTAGCTCCAAGAACAGCCAAAAGGTAGAATTGGTAGGTCCTTTTCGGATAAGTTGTAGAAACAATGCAATAATCAGTCTAATCATTGATACTAATATTGTATCAAGATGGCTTATGAAGTGTTTCTTCGAGTTAGCATTAGCACAGCGCCAAGAATGAACCAAGCCCACCTTCTCAATCTATAATCAGTATTATGCGTCCAGCAACTATAAACACAATGGTGGGCTCTGTATATTTGTGTACCAGCAACAGAAAATTATCAAATAAGGAATGGTAAGGTAAAAGAACCAAGTGAGATTGATGATAATTCTCTTGGATTTATATAGAGAAAGGATGTGTGTAGGAAGTGGGGAATATGAAAGTGATTGGAAACTCTAGAGTGATGTGGGAGTCGCTTTCTGTTAAAATTAAAGCAAAGCGGTGCCAGCGAAGTAGATGTGAAGGTGCTTAAGGAAGGCACATGGGAACGACGCTATGGTTGCGTCAACATGGGCCACATTGGCTTCTATATGCGTGCTTGATAAAAAGACCCAACGGCAACAGAACATGATGCAAAAGAGGAAAGAACCAGCTATGAGTAGGGGGCATTTATTGTGGATAGCAAAGGACAAATGGTATAACGAACTAAAGCCCATGTAGTGTCTGCAAAATACAAGTTGGGGTCTGGCCCAACATAATGACCCAAAATATGTATTTGGATTCAAATATGAAGCCAGTTACCAACCCATTCTGCGTCATGGAATCTAGTAATCCAACAAAAACCTAGCCCTTGGCTCACCTATGATTCTTGCCAAATATCTTCCTGATATCCTTTGTGTAAATCATCAATGATCAACATGTTCTATTCGTAAATAGGATCAAAGAAAAATAATCAGGAAAATCTCTAAAGCGTATTTCACCCATCAATAAACAAAAAGGGTTATAAAAATCTGAACAATGAAGCCAAAAGAAAAACTAAGAATGATTGAAAAAGGAAATCTTTAAAGGAGGGACAAGCACCCTTTGTGTCAACATATTCTGATGAAATACGAATGTCACTTAAATCTTGTATAGCCCATTATGATTACAAAGAACAACCCATAAACTGAAGTGAAGCTTAAGCACGCTCCCCACGAATGCGCCTTGCAAGTTGAATATCCTTGGGCATGATAGTGACCCTCTTGGCATGGATTGCACACAAACAAACCCACTAGGAATGCTTCCGCAGCCTCCTGCAATGCCAGCACCGCATGGCTTTGGAATCTCAAATCCGTCTGCCAAAAAAGCGCAAAAGTTTAAATTACGAGAATTGGGGAATTAGGGGCTTGCTTTCTTGTAATTTTCCAAGAATCTTACCTTGAAATCTGGGGCAATTTCACGAACAAGACGCTGGAAGGGCAACTTGCGTATCAAAAGCTCCGTGCTCTACTGGTACTTATGGATTTCACGCAGAGCAACGGTTCCAGGGCGATAGCGATGAGGCTTTTTGACTCCGCCGGTGGTAGGCGCTGATTTCCTCGCAGCCTGTAATCGATTGATTGCCGTTGAAGTGGAGAATTAGAACCGTATTCACTAAATTTACGAATAACAAACAATACCAATAAAATCTGAAAATCAAAACCCTAACAAATCCACACCTTGGTGGCGAGCTGCTTTCTGGGAGCCTTTCCTCCGGTCGATTTGCGAGCCGTTTGCTTCGTACGAGACATCTTTACCAATCAAACAATGGAAGATACTGAAAGAAACATAACATCCCGGTCGGATCAAGCAATAAAGATTAAAGATAAAAACCAAGAATATTGAAAGCTTAAAACGCGTCTTACCTCAAAAAGGTTAAGGTTTGATTTTGGGGGGCAAAAAATTGGGAGGACTAGGAGGAATGGCAATATATATATATATATGGAAAATTTTAGAATGTATATCATTTATAATTAATTTTATAGCTAAAATTTACAGATATTCATTAAATTATGTAAAAATTATTTTTTTTGAACATTTAACTTTTAAAAGTTATATGATGAATATTAAATTATAAAATAGGCATAAAACTATTAAGAAATATCTCATTTAACTCTTCAATTATAACTAAAATTTAATTTTACTCTTAATTTTAATTAAAATAACTTTTATTAGGTTCATTGAATTAAAATAAAATAGATATAGATAAAATAAATAGCATCTCTTAATTTTATATTATAAATATTTAATTTGTACCATATAAATTAAAATTATTTAATATGATATTATAATATTATGGATATATGATTTTTAAATTACATTTAAATTTGTTAAATAAAAGTACAATGCTTAATGAAGACACCTAATTTCGTCCCTATTTTTAATACTACAAATTATATTATAATTTTATTTACATTAATATAATATAATTCTATTTACATTTATACTTTGTTTTTTTTTTGGCAGGCCCAAGCTGTTGAAATATGTTTCGATATAACAAATTTAAAGGCAAAATGTTTTTGGACTTGAATTAAAGTTTTTAAAAGGTTTCAAAAATAATTCAAAGTTCATTAAAATCGGATTTTAGCAAGAAAAACCATATTGCCCAGAGGGAACAGATTCCCCCCAGGGGGTATCGATTCCCCGGGAATAGATTCCCCCCAGGGGTATCGATTCCCCGAGTACAGATTCCCCCTGCATGGTTTGGCTCCGAGAAATAACAGATTACTCGGAGGAAACCGATTCCCCCCTTGAGAGTACCGATTCTCTCACTATTCATCAGCCCAACGGTCATAATATTTGAATATTATGAAGGGGTATCGATTCCCTATGAAGGGGTACCGATTCCCCCCATTCTGGGTAGCCTATTTTTACAGAAAAATCATTCCCAAACGGCTCCAAAATATCCCCAACGGCTAGCTATGACTTCAAACACATTCCAAGCTATAAATACAAGCTAAGGACACTTGAAGAAGTAAGTGAACAACTATTCAAGCAATCAAACACAAGAGAAGAGTTTTTTATTTTTATTTCATCTTTCTCTTGTAAATATTTTGTTCTTGTGAGCTCAATCTTGTAAACACCTACCTTAGAGAGGTTTTCTTGTTTACATCTTTTATCTTATTGTAAAGGGGAAAGGTTCTAACTTATCCCGTGTAAAAGCTAGGGAAAGGTTCTAGTTTAGCCCGGAAAAACTAGGGAGTTGTAAGGTTATCTCTTTGTCCTCAAAAGAAAGAACAAATTAGTGAATTTGTTGAAAAATCCTTGGTGAGGAGATAAGGTAGTGGATGTAGACTTTGGTTGAGAAAGTCGAAGCACTCTAAATCGTTGTGCAATTTTCTATTTTTCAATCTCCTTACTCCCTAAACACAAAACCGTTCCGACCTCTCTTTGTAAACCGTTCCGATTGTCGATTTGAGCTTCTCAAAATCCTAACAATTGGCATCAGAGTCTAACCCGTTAAGAAGGTTTAACCACCTTGAGACGATCCTAGAAGAAGCTCTACCAATTCCCGACGCAACCGACAAATAAATAACTTTTTCCTCCGGTGCTTATTATCTTGAAGAATATCCTATTATGGATTCACAACCGGTCAACAAGCCACCCTTATTCAATGGAGAAAATTATGCACATTGGAAGAATAAGATGATGTACTTCATTCAATCATATAATCTAGGAGCTTGGTACTCAATCATGGACGGTTACTCCTCTCCACCCGACAAGTACAACGATTGGAGTAGAGAAGAGCAGAAAAATTTTCAGCTTAATTCTAAGGCTATACATATTCTATTTTGTGCTTTAGGCCCAAATGAATATGGAAGAGTCTCATCTTGTTCCAGTGCCAAAGAGATTTGGGATAAGCTCCAAGTCACTCATGAAGGAACCGATGAAGTGAGGGAATCAAAGAAAAGTCTTCTCAACCACGATAACTTCAAGATGAAACCCGATGAAGACATCAAAGCTATGAAGGATAGATTTTCTATGATTGTCAACGGTCTCAACAGATATGGAGAAGTAATCCCAAATGAGAAGCTTGTGAGGAAGATGATTTACTCTCTTCCAAAGGAGTGGCAATCAAAGAAGACGGCCATTATCGAAGCAAGAAACCTAAAGTCTCTCACTCTCGACGAACTAATTGGCTCCCTTCTCACTCATGAGATGATGGTGAAGGAAGATGAAGAAAGGAAAGAGAATAAAACAAGAAAAAGAAGGAGTAGGAGGTAGGCATTGCCTTCAAATCCACCATTGAAAGCTATCAAGATTCAAGTGATGAGGTGGATGAAGACGATGATGAACAAGAAGAAGAGATGGTCAAGCTCTTGAAGGAACTCAAGAGATTCATGATTTTCAAGGAAGTGAAACATGAATCAACCAAAAAGAAGAGTCCCCCGATATATTTTAATTGTCAAAGAAAGGGGCATGCTAAGTATGAATGTCCTATTCTAAAGAAAAAGGGGAAAATGCATTTGTTGCATCTTGGAGTGATGAAGATGAAGTAGTCAACCTATGCCTCATGGCAACTCAAGAAGAATTCGAGGTATCTTCTAACTCAAATGAATTTAATTCATTTACTTTTGATGAGTTACAAGATGCTTATAATAGGTTGTATTTGGGATTTGAGATCATGAATTCCAAATATACGAAATTAATTTCAAAACTCAAAAATAAAGATAATTTGATTTTGAAAGCAAAAGTTGATTTTGAAAATCAAAATGAAATTTTGAAAAATGATTTAGAGCTTTCAAAAATCAAAATAAATGATTTAGAAAAGAAAAATTTTGAGTTAGAAGTTAAGCTTGAAGGCTTAACAAAAGAAAAAGAATTAATTTCTAAAAATAACCTATTATGTTTAAAAATGGCAAAATGCTCGCATTGTCATTTTTATGGTCATTTGGAACATGCTTTTCCTTTAAAGAAAGGAAAACATTTTAAAATTAGACAAGTATGGGTTCCAAAAGGAACAAGGGGCATTGAAACTAACGTCCAAGGATCCAAAGCAATTTGGATACCAAAATCTACTTAAATGTCTCTTGTAGGTGTGTGGGAGCAATGGTGATGAGAGTGATGATATTCAAGATGCTCTAGCCACACATGAAAAAGGAATGGGTAACCTCTAAGCTTAATGCTTTTAATTTTGGTTATTTGGTTGCTCATTTGATTTTAAGCATGCATGAGTTTTGTTTTTAAATGATTATGCATCATTGTTTTAATCTCATGTATGTTGAAAAGATGATTATGATGAACATTTTAAAGTTATATTAATTTTTAAGAATTTTTTGTTCATCATAATAAAATTTTGGTCAAAATTGGTTTTAAATGCAAATGATATCTCTCTAACAATTTATATTAACTTTTCAAATGTTTTGAATTTATAAATTTTAAATTTTTGACCTAAATTTAAATGATTATGCATATGGTTTAAATGAAAATGATATTTCTCTAACAATTGATATCAAAATTTTCAAAATGCATAACATTTTTGGGAACTTTATGCAAATCCACTTAATTTTAAACAATTGGTATTAATATCAAATTTCAACAATTGGTATTGCATAAAGTATTTTAGACTTGGATATATTGAATTTCATGTGCTACTAACACGTTTGTTATTCTTTGTTGAAATTCAATTTTGTTTAAGTGTCAAGTTCTTAAAGCTAAATTTTATTTGGAATGCATTTATTGAGGGGGAGTTTTTTATTTTTTAAATAAATTTTTAAATGTCAAATTTACCACTTACTCTCCAATGTTATTTTAGAACTTTAAAAGATTGAATTATTTTTGATATAACAAAAAGGGGGAGAAGTTTGGTTGTTTTAAAAATTCAATTTCTTAATGAAAAAGGGGGAGCTTAACATTTTCATATATTTTTCAACAATTGGTAACAATTGGTATCTTTTTCATTAAACATTTTATTAAGGGGGAGTTTTGCCAAAAATAATTTTTCAAATGTTTTGTTATATCAAAAAGGGGAGATTGTTGAAATATGTTTCGATATAACAAATTTAAAGGCAAAATGTTTTTGGACTTGAATTGAATTTATTCAAAGTTTTCAAAAGGTTTCAAAAATAATTCAAAGTTCATTAAAATCGGATTTTAGCAAGAAAAACCAGATTGCCCAGAGGGAACAGATTCCCCCCAGGGGGTATCGATTCCCCGGGAACAGATTCCCCCCAAGGGTATCGATTCCCCGGGTACAGATTCCCCTGCATGGTTTGGCTCCGAGAAATAACAGATTACTTGGAGGGAACCGATTCCCCCCTTGAGGGTACTGATTCTCTCACTGTTCATCAGCCCAACGGTCATAATATTTGAATATTATGAAGGGGTATCGATTCCCTATGAAGGGGTACCGATTCCCCCCATTCTGGGCAGCCTATTTTTACAGAAAAATCATTCCCAAACGGCTCCAAAACATCCCCAACGGCTAGATATGACTTCAAACACATTCCAAGCTATAAATACAAGCTAAGGACACTTGAAGAAGTAAGAGAACAACTATCCAAGCAATCAAACACAAGAGAAGAGTTTTTCATTCTTATTTCATCTTTCTCTTGTAAATATTTTGTTCTTGTGAGCTCAATCTTGTAAACACCTACCTTAGAGAGGTTTTCTTGTTTACATTTTTTATCTTATTTTAAAGGGGAAAGGTTCTAGCTTATCCCGTGTAAAAGCTAGGGAAAGGTTCTAGTTTAGCCCGGAAAAACTAGGGAGTTGTAAGGTTATCTCTTTGTCCTCAAAAGAAAGAACAAATTAGTGAATTTATTGGAAAATCCTTGGTGAGGAGATAAGGTAGTGGATGTAGACTTTGGTTGAGAAAGTCGAAGCACTCTAAATCGCTGTGCAATTTTCTATTTTTCAATCTCCTTACTCCTTAAACACAAAACCGTTCCGACCCCTCTTTGCAAACCGTTCCGGTTGTCGATTCGAGCTTCTCAAAATCCTAACACAAGCCCAACGTTTTTTACAAAGAAGGACAGTGGCCCAAGTTTCACACAACACGCGACCCTCACCTGGGTTCAGGGCCCGTGAACCACACCTGAACCGACCCCCAAGACCCGATGACAGTTAGGGTTTTACAACCCTAGCCCCAATCTCTTCTGCGCTACAACAGCCCTCACCCGCACCTTCGATCTTCACGCCACACGCAGTGATAGGGAAGCGGTGGCGGATTGATGAACGTTACTCTTGTTGAAGAATCAAACCTAGAAAAGCTCTAGACTCGATGAAGAACAATAAGGAATGAATGAGGAAGGTGGCGGCAATAGCTAGGATTCTTTAGGGTTTCTTTTAGTGCTAGAAACAAGAAAAGAAACAAGATTAAAATAAGATAAACAAAAGATAAAGGAATTAAGAATAGAGAAAATAACCAAGAAATCAAAGATCTCCCTTATGAAAGTGAACGGTAAAGATGATTGATGGCGTGGATGGATGTGGAAAATCGATGGATAATGTCCTATCGAGCCCTCCTAGTCGCAATGAAAAGGCAAACACGATAATATGGCTCTAACCAACCCTCCTAGTCGCGATGAAAAGGCAAATTGGAGTGTGAAGATTAATCTCCCTCACAAGAACTTGAAAGAACTCCAGGAGAAGAAGCTTCGAAGGAACAAGGCAATCAGCACTTGCAAAAACAAACTCTTGTTGTATTATTGATCAAAGAAATCTGATTTACAAAGTTGAATGAAGCCTCCTTTATATAGGGGCTGAATTCTAAAGGTCCTAAATAACTAAAGAATAAAATATTAATAAACTAAACATGTTTTAACCCTAATTCCTAATAAAATAATAATAAGTAAAAATATTGTTTTAACCCAAACTTAATTCCTAATAAAATAATAAATCTGATCCTAAAATATAATTAATCATCCTATATTAAATTATATCACAAATAATCAATATAAATATTGAAAATTCGTAATATTTACAAAATAACGTATTAATCCCGTATAGGATTTCCTGCATGCACCGTCTTCAGTAAAATGACCATATCTTGAGTTCCTGATATCGGATTGATACGATTCAAGAACCGTTGGAAAGATAAGAGACAGACGATTGTATCTCCAGAAGACATGTCGACCGGATAACAACTGGATCCCCTTCAAAAAGTTGTTGAATATATGCTGCTATTAGACCCTTCCGGATGAATGCTTGAACTACGCTTTGAAGCTTGTCTTTAAGAAGTTTGGTCCGGCCTCGTGTGATAGGGCAAGTGGTATAGTAAATTCATCATCCTTAGCTCTAGGGCATGTGGTGCATGTATCATCTCCCCCTTCCTTAAAAGGATTCGTCTTCGAATCGGGAAGATCAATGCGGTAGGCGTTGTCATTGATTCGTTCAAGAACTTGGAATGGGCCATCGCCTCGTGGGTCTAGCTTGGATTTCCTTTGTGTCGGGAACCTTTCTTTTCTCATATGAACCCATACCCAATCTCCTGGTTCAAAGGTGACATGTCGTCGGCCCTTGTTAACTCGGTTTGCGATTGCCTCGTAGGTTTTCTCCATCTTGAGTTTGGCTTTGGCGTGAATGTCTTTGACAAGAGCAGCCTTCTTTTCACCATCTAAACTGGCAACCTGATCTACCACAGTTCTTAGAAAAGATCCTAGAATCTGATTTATTACTTCGGTTTGTCCATCGGTTTGAGGATGACAAGAAGTGGAATAGAGAAGTTTTGTGCCAATCTTACCCCATAATACCTTCCAAAAGTGGCTTATGAACTTAGTGTCACGATCGGACACAATGGTGCGAGGAATGCCATGAAGGTGGACTATTTCTCGAAAGAATAAATTAGCAATATGTGTGGCATAGTCCGTTTTATGGCAAGGAATGAAGTGTGCCATCTTTGAGAATCTGTCCACAACCACAAAAATACTATCTCGTCCTTTCTTAGTGCGGGGTAAGCCAAGTATAAAATCCATCGATAAATCGATTCAAGGAGAAGAAGAAATTGGTAAAGGCGTATACAAACCATTAGGATTTACCTTTGACTTTGCTTGTTTGCACGTGATGCATGATGCACAAATCTTTTCCACTGTTTTACGCATGTGCGGCCAAAAGAAGTGTTCCATGACCATATCAAGTGTTTTTTGAATACCGAAGTGTCCCATAAGTCCTCCGGCATGTGACTCGTGAACCAAGAATTCTCGCAAAGAGCTTTGTGGTATACACAACCTGTTCATGCGAAAAAGAAAGCCATCTACAAGATAAAACTTGTTAAAAGCACCTTTTACACATTGTTTATAAATCTCAGAAAAATCTGGATCGTTAGGATAAAGTTCTTTGATATGTGCAAAACCCAGAACAGTAGCATGCATTCGAGTGATAAGTGTGTATCGTCGGGATAATGCATCAGCTACGATGTTATCTTTCCCTTGTTTGTATTTGATGATGTAAGGGAAAGATTCAATGAACTCAACCCATCGAGCATGTCGTTTGTTTAACTTACCTTGTCCATTTAACCATTTGAGTGATTCATGGTCCGTGTGAATGACAAACTCTTTAGGGAGAAGATAGTGTTGCCACACTTCGAGTGCTCGGACGAGTGCAAGAAGTTCCTTGTCGTAGGTAGAGTAGTTCAATTGTGCACCTTTTAACTTCTCACTAAAGTAAGCGATAGGTTGTCTTTCTTGCATGAGGACGGAACCAATGCCTATGCTGAAGCATCATATTCTAGCTCAAAGGTGTTAGAAAAATTGGGAAGACGAAGAATAGGGGCAGAACATAACTTATCTTTAAGAAGTTCAAAAGCTTTTTGTTGTAGTGGTCCCCATTTGAATTCAACTGACTTTTTAATGATCTCGGTTAATGGTGCAGCAATGGTTGAGAAATCTTTGACAAAGCGACGGTAGAAACTTGCCAAACCATGAAAAGATCTTACCTCGGTGATGGAAATAGGCGTGGGCCATTCTTGAATTACCTTGACCTTCTCTTTATCTACATGAATACACTGTACACTAACTATAAAGCCTAAAAACATAAGCTTATCACTGCAAAACACACACTTATCCATGTTAGCATATAAATGTTCTCGTCGAAGAACTTTGAGAACCATTCGAACGTGAATGACATGAGAATCAAAAGAAGATGAGTATATAAGAATGTCATCAAAGTAAACGACAACAAATTTACCTATAAAATCCTTAAGAACGTGATTCATTAATCTCATGAAGGTGCTTGGAGCGTTTGTGAGTCCAAAGGGCATAACAAGCCATTCATACAAGCCGAACTTTGTCTTGAATGTTGTTTTCCATTCGTCACCTTCTTTCATTCGAATTTGATGGTAACCACTCTTCAAGTCAATTTTGGTGAAGATACTTGCACCATGTAGTTCATCCAACATATCATCTAGGCGTGGAATAGGATGCCTGATTGTTATCCGATTGATAGGTCGACAATCTACACACATTCGGAATGTGCCATCTTTCTTTGGAACTAGAATGATGGGAACTGCACAAGGACTAAGACTCTCACGGATGTGTCCTTTTTGTAATAATGAATCTATTTGTCGTTCCAATTCCTTCGTTTCCTCAGGATTGCATCGGTAAGCGGGGCGGTTTGGTATGGTTGATCCAGGGATGAATTCGATTTGATGTTCGATTCCTCTTGTAGGTGGTAAACCATCCGGTGGGTTGCTTAAGACATCTTGAAACTCTTGTAATAGAGAAGAAAACACACTAGGCAAATCTGTGATGTTAGTGATAGTTGATAAAATGGAGTCCTTGAAACGGACTAGAATGCACGGCCTATTTTGAAAAAGGGTATCTCTCATGTCTTTTGCACTCGCATAAATGTTTTGAGACACTCTTTTATTTTCACATTGAGGTTCACTCACCACCCGTGGGTCATTTGTTTGGCTTTTATCGGTTGTGACCTCTTTTGCCTTTTGTTTCAAATTCCCTGTTTCCTTGAGAATTCGTTGTTGATCTATGAGAATCTCTTTGGGGGGTAGGGGGTTAAGTCGGAACGGTTTACCTTTTATTGGAATTGTGTAAATGTTCTTTCGACCATAATATGTGACATCATTGTCGTATTGCCAAGGTCGTCCTAAGAGAATGTGGGATGCTTGCATCGGAATTACATCACATCATACGTCGTCACAATACTTTCCCATCTTGATATTAACGAGGCATTGTTTAACCACCTTCATCTCGGCACTCTCATTAAGCCATTGTAAGCAATAAGGTTTCGGATGTCGTTGGCAAGGAAGTTTGAGTGATTCAACAACATTGGAGCTAATGACGTTAACACAACTACCATTATCAATGATGATGGAGAATGGTTGTTCCTTGATTAGGCAGCGTGTGTGGAAGATGTTGGAACGTTGTATGTCAGACTCGTCGGATGCTTGGATGTTCAATGTATGACGGATCACCAAGATTGTGCCATTGTACTCATCGCTTCCATAGTCATCACTGTCTTCTTTGGCTTCGGCATGTGCTGGAATGTCGGCGAGGTTGTCATCAGAGTCAGAATTGTAAGATCCATCACCTAGTATGGTTAAGGTCCTCATGTTTGGACAATTGCGGCTGATATGGCCTCTTGCTAAGCATTTAAAACACTTGATGTCTCTTGCTCGGGTGTCGTCTTTAGGGGCTGGAAGTGTCTCATTCTTCGCTGGTCGTTGTTTTTCTTTGTCGAGTTTGTCATCTCTCGACTTTTTTTGAGAAGATGGAGTAGAAGATGAGGAAGGATTTGAAGTATTACATTGGTAAGAGAATGAAGTACCTTGGTAATGTTCTCTGAATCGGAATCTCCTTTGTATTTGTGCTTCGATTGTCATTGCTTTCTTTAGTGTATCTTCGAGGTTTTCGTACCCATGGAGATCAAGAAGATCAGTGATGTTTGAGTCTAAGCCAACGACGAATCTTGACATGGTGTCCTCTTCTTCTTCAGTTATGTTAGCCCTATTGAGTAAGGACTGCATCTCCTTGTAGTAATCTTCAACTGAACTTCTACCTTGTCGAAGTCGGTGTAGTCATTGTTTAACTTCTCTTGTATAATGTGTCGGTAGAAATCAGTTCCTCATGGCATGTTTGAGTTCGGTCCAAGACGTGATTGGTTGAATTTGGTAGTTGTCGATCTTTTTCCTTGTTTGCATCCACCAAGTGTGAGCATATCCTTCGAATTCCAAGGTGATGAGGGGAACTTGTTCAGCTTGGGGGCAGTCATGGTATGCGAACAAGAGATCAACTTTTCCTTCCCAATCGATGTACTTGTCTGGGTCGTAGTCTCCTTTAAAAGACGGGATCGTGAACTTTGGTTTTGCAAAGAGTTCGGGTGTTTGAAAACGTGGTTGTGCTCACCTGGGGGCCAAAAGTTCAGCATTGTTTGGCCTTGGATTCTGGTTTGGTTGATCCAGTTGTAGTTCTTGCCATTCTCTCAAGGCATTGTTAAGTTGATCAAATTGAGTTGTGAGTCGTTCAAGTGCGGCTAAGATAGCCGTAAGTGTCTCATTGTTATTGTCGCACATCCTGCAATTATAACACTCAAAAGAAGATTTTAAAGTAGAATAAAATAAAATAAATTCAACAAAGCAAGAAACCTCACAAGTCACTCCAAGAAAGTAACACAACGAGAGGCAAGTAAGCCGATCTTGTACTCTTTAAAACTCACTTTACCAAGTAGTCTTTCACAGTTCGTATCGGAGTTTGATTACTAGCAAAGGCGATAAGAAAAACCTAAAAGCTCTAAGAGGCCAAACAAAGGTTAGACTCCAAGAGAACGAGAATGCAAAGAAGGAAGAAGTATGCAAACTCTTTAGTCCTACTAACACAAAGAAGATAATGTGTTAGATAATGCAAAAGAACAATAACAAGGAAAAACAAAAGAACCTAAAGCACTAAGAGTCAAAGAAAAAGGGACCAAACCAGAAAACCTAGAAAACGCTGGATCAACTTGAGAAACATTTTTGAGGGGGTTACCGGTGTCCAAAAATTCTGAAAACTTTCTTGAATGTCTTTCGATGCGTCAAGAAACCACCTGTAAAATTTCAGAACCAAATACCTTCAGTAGTATCCAGTAGACTCTGTTGAACGGTGAGTCCTCAAACAATCTATTTTTCTTGATCACTTTTTTCGAAGTTGTTCTTGATCTACAAAAATTCTGATATTTTGTGTGAATGATCTCCAATATATGAAGTTTCAATATGGAAATTTTCACCATGAAATTCCACCTGTAAAATTTTCAAGAAATTCGACAAGATTCTAAACCGAATATGCCGATGAAACTTGAATGATGTATTTGAAGGCTCCAATGAACTCCGATTGGGGTGAAATTTGGACCGGGGATTAATATTAGAATGAATATAATTTATGGATAAAATCAGCCCTAAATACCTTCTTTTTCAATTTTTTTGAAATTTTGGCTTTTTTTGTTTTTTGCCTTATTTTGTTTTTTTGAAAAAAATAGCAAACTAACAAGAAGGATTTAAATCTAAATTAAAATTAAATAAAAAGAACCTGAAACGCTGAATCGTTTGTGAACTAGCTCCGTTGGGGTACCTTGACGGTTTTGTGTGCAAGAACAAG
Organism: Hibiscus syriacus; assembly: GCF_006381635.1. NCBI lineage: Eukaryota > Viridiplantae > Streptophyta > Magnoliopsida > Malvales > Malvaceae > Hibiscus > Hibiscus syriacus. Next base: position 1,680,090 of record NW_024062641.1, on the reverse strand, counting down.
CAAGATTGCTTGTTTCTCTCCAAGAATCGGCCCAAATATGATACCAATTTATAGGGAAGCGGTGGCGGATTGATGAACGTTGCTCTTGTTAAAGAATCAAACCTAGAAAAGCTCTAGACTCGATGAAGAACAATAAGGAATGAATGAGGAAGGTGGCGGCAATAGCTAGGATTATTTAGGGTTTCTTTTAGTGCTAGAAACAAGAAAAGAAACAAGATTAAAATAAGATAAACAAAAGATAAAGGAATTAAGAATAGAGAAAATAACCAAGAAATCAAAGATCTCCCTTATGAAAGTGAACGGTAAAGATGATTGATGGCGTGGATGGATGTGGAAAATCGATGGATAATGTCCTATCGAGCCCTCCTAGTCGCAATGAAAAGGCAAACACGATAATATGGCTCTAACCAACCCTCCTAGTCGCGATGAAAAGGCAAATTGGAGTGTGAAAATTAATCTCCCTCACAAGAACTTGAAAGAACTCCAGGAGAAAAAGCTTCGAAGGCACAAGGCAATCAACACTTGCAAAAACAAACTCTTGTTGTATTATTGATCAAAGAAATCTGATTTACAAAGTTGAATGAAGCCTCCTTTATATAGGGGTTGAATTCTAAAGGTCCTAAATAACTAAAGAATAAAATATTAATAAACTAAACATGTTTTAACCCTAATTCCTAATAAAATAATAATAACTAAAAATATTATTGTTTTAACCCAACCTTAATTCCTAATAAAATAATAAATTTGATCCTAAAAGATAATTAATCATCCTATATTAAATTATATTACAAATAATCAATATAAATATTGAAAATTCGTAATATTTACAAAATAATGTATTAATCCCGTATAGGATTTCCTGCATGCACCGTCTTCAGTAAAATGACCATATCTTGAGTTTCCGATATCGGATTGATGCGATTCAAAAACCGTTGGAAAGATAAGAGACAGACGGTTGTATCTCCAGAAGACATGTCGACCGGATAACAACTGGATCCCCTTCAAAAAGTTGTTGCAAATCTGCTGCTATTAGACCCTTCCGGATGAATGCTTGAACTGCGCTTTGAAGCTTGTCTTTAAGAAGTTTGGTCCGGCCTCGTGTGATAGGGCCAAGTGGTATAGTAAATTCATCATCCTTAGTTTTAGGGCATGTGGTGCATGTATCACGCAGTCATCGCCAGAAATCTCGCATCAACAACCAAAGCAATAAACAAAGTATTCGATTTCTATTAGGACTCAAAATAGGTCTAAAAATAGCATAGATCTAGACTATAAATATAAATGTAATCAAACCCATTAGGGGGGATTTATATACGAAACACTAGCAAATACGGAGAAGCAAACCGAATCTTTTGTACAACGTTTCGAAAAGAAATAAAGGTAGTGTTTTTACCGTATTTTTGTTCATTCTTGGTTCCTTGCATGCTTGCTTTTTTCTGATCTAAAACTCGAACGGTATCCGAAACTAACTTTTTAGATCTACGGAACCCTGATGCCATTTTGTGAAAATCGTTTGGATATTTGAAATAAGGGGGTTGAGAGCTTTTAAAAAATCAATTTTTTAGGTTTGCCATCGTTGAACGGCGGCCGGTGAGGTGGTTACGGTGGCCGGGTTTCTGGGTTCATCGAAACCCACGGTTGTGTTCATCCCAATGGAGAGAATTTCGTAATAGGGGGAGGCTTTTGTGTGCCAAATGGAAAATGAAGCATATTTCTGCAAAAAGTTGGCATTTATTTGACTCGAGGAGCGTTTAGACCCGATCCGTGATCCTTAAAGGGTCCGCGCGTTTTGAGATTAAAGGGGGAAATACCCTTTTTGGTCCCCTGCTGTTTTAAATAGTCTCATTTGACCCCAAATCCAATTCAAAATCTAAATTTCCTCTTAAATTGTGAGTTTGATTTTTATTTCAATTTGGTCCCTTAACATTTCATTTTTATTATTTTTTATTTTTTTATTTTTTTTATTTTTATATATATATATACATTTAGTTTTTTATTTTTTTATATTATTCTTACATTCTTTCTATGTTCTCTTTCTTTTCATGACTCTTTTATTATTATTTTTATTATCATTTTTTCACTTATTTTTATATTTTCATATTATTTATTTATTTATTTATTTATTTTTCTTTTATTTTTATTTTTATTCTTTGTCTTTTTTTAGTTTTTTTTCTTTTTATATCTCCTCTATATTTGTTTTATTTGTTTATTTATATTTATTTTCTTTTTGTTTCCATTTACTCATTTATTAGGCATACATTATTATTATTTCTTATTTTATTCATGTTATTTTTTTCTCTATTTCATTTATGTTTTTTTTATCTTTATCTTGTTCATTGTATCCATTTATTTTTCCTTTTTTCTTCTTTTGTTTTCCTTATCTTTGTTTCATTTGTTTTTATTTTCTCTATCTTATTTTCGTTATTTTATTTACTTTCATTTATCTTTTTCCTCTAACACGATTTTCGACTTTTTAAGGGTATGCTTTCGAATCAATTTAAGATAAGTAATTCGGATCAATTTTTACCTTTTAATTTAAAGTTGCGATTTTATTAATTAAAGGCAACTGGAAATTACATAGTACCGAAAGGACAGTTCAAGTGTGTTAACCCTTCCATAACTGTAATCGACTCCCGAATCCGACACATCTTTGGTAAGACGCAGATCAGGTAAGAAATAAGGTATCCGATCAACCCATTTGTTTAAAAATAAATGATCGATGGCGACTCTAATTTTCTTTTTTCTAAGTCGAAGCTCAATTCTAGGTCCAACCGAAAGACGGTCGCGACACTTAAATAACATCATTAATAAAAAAAAATTTATTATTTGATAATATAAATTGTCGGACATCGAAAATGATAATTTTTTTATTTTACAAATACAACAACAATTAAATAAATAAATAGTTATAAAATAATTTTTTCTAGATAAAAAATATTTCCATTGTTTGATAACTGAATTTTTTAAAAATAATTTTTAAATTTTAAAAATAATTCCTTTTCATATATTTTAAAAATCTAATTTTTTAATTTTTAGAATTATTACTTAAATATGTTAAAAATATTAAAAATGAAATTTTAGTTATTATTGATGGGTTAAATAAGATATTTTTCATTAATTTAGTATGTTATGTCACCCCTTAAAAACATTTAAAGATTGCTATTTATTTTTTTAGCAAATTTTAAAGTCTATTTTGTATCTTTTAAAAAATCAATGTTAAATAAAATCAATTTAAAAAATTGTGACCGTTTATGAATTTTATCTTATTTTATATTAGTGGTGCATTTCAATGCATGGCATTAGTGATACATTTCGATAAATGTCACTCGTTATATATATATATATATATTGAGGGATCATGTGGATAAATATGCGCCTTAGAAAACAAGAATTGCCAGCGTGGAACTTATGTTTCTTTCTACTTTTTTACAGCAAGTTGGTTTCTTCAATTGAACAAAGCACACATGCAGGAGTCAAGAACGATCATGCCATAGCATGCAAGTTCATTGTTTTGAGGACTTTGCAGCAGTCTCCATTAATTCCACAGCGAGTAGATTAAAGGGTTTGACAGATTATACTTGGTAGGAAATCAATTAAGTGAGGCCATCCATAGTGCATAGGGATATCATATAAAACCATGAGTTTGTGCCAATTAACTGTGCCCTTTTTACTCATCTCATGCCAAGATTACGTATCGGACAATTTTCCCCTGGATCTAATAAATGCACTATACAAACACCTTCTCTATGTTACAACTTACAAGAGCTTCATTAAGAAAAAAAATTATTTTTCTATCAACGTTGCCCTGCAACTAAAAAAAAATGACTCTTTGACCAACATTTTTCGTCGTTTGACCATTACAGTGCTGACGTGACAGTTTACGGTACTGACGTGACAGTTCACGGTATTGACGTGACGGTCCACAATATTGATGTGGTCATCCATCTGTCATGTTTGAGTTACTAATTTAGCCCATCTATTATGTTATCTGCCGCGTTGTCAACCAATATAAACTGCCACGTCAACACCGTGGACCACCACGTCAGCACCATGAACTATCACGTCAGCACCGTAACGGTCAACAACGAAAAATGTTTGTCAAAAGTCCACATTGGACTTATTTTCTGAGTTGGAGGATCACATTAAGAGAAAAATAATACAAATATCACATTGGTCTTTTTTAAAAAGTATAGAGACCTCTGATGTCTTTTTGTCTATTTTTTCGGTTTTCCTCCTGGTTCCAGGTTTTGTCCTGACTAATATAAATCGATCCGCGTCACACATCTGATTTTGATGGATGAGTTTTCTAGCGAGGATTTTCCGCATACACAATAACTTAAACTCACATTGTTTAAGTAATATCAAATTATTTACCACTTGAACCAACCCACGTTGATATTATAAATAATAATTCATTTTTATTATTCCCATAAATTAACCTATTATTAATGTAAGAAAAAACCTTGTTATTATTTCAAAATTATGGGTGTGATATTACTTCAAATTCTATAATTTAAACTTTATACCCTCTATTGCAATTATTGAGTTAGAATCTAAATAATGGTAGAATTTGCATGAATGCAACTACAAACGTAAATTTTTATGTTAGAGGTAACAAACTTATAAAATTTAAAAGGAGACCAATAATGATGAAACATAGTGGGACATGTGGGGTCATAACCCCACCCCCAAAATTTTGAAAATTTAATTTTAGACCATTAAACTTTAAAAAAAATATTTTTCCCTACAAAATTTTTATAAATTCATATTAAGCTTTAGTTTTTTTTTTTAAATAATCTTAATTAAATTTCTCCCATAATTTTTAAAAATTCTCATTAAGTCTCTCAAATTTTAAAAAATTTTAGTTAGACCCATTTTTTTTTAAATATAAACTGAGTACGAACCAAATTACATTAGTGGTTAAAGGAATAATTGTTATTCCTAGAAGTCACTGGTTTGAGCATGGAGCATTAGCTTCTGGCGACTATAGCATGGGTGATTGAGCGTTCATTGTAAAATGATTGAAAGTATTTAGAATATATATTACTTTTTTATCACCTTAGCTTAATAAAAAAATGTAAACTGAACTCTTTACAATTTTTGAAAAATTTGATTTAAACCTCTAATTTTTTAAAGTTTTAAGTTAACCCCCAAACTCAATCACAAGTTCTTCCACTCGAGACAAATTTATAAAATTTTAGGAGGTACACTAACTAAATTTTAATAGAAAATACAAAAAAATACTTAAAATATATTAAAAATTTAAAATTATTAATGGGGACGACCGCCCTACCCTCCCCGTAGTCCATTCCTACATGAGTGGCTTATGAATGAATGATTGTTTAGCTGGTTTATATGACAAAGGGGTTGACAAGCCAAATCGGAGGCATTGTAAGATGATTTCCGAGTACATCGTTGATTAGGCTTGCTGCAAAAGTCGAGGTAATGGGTTTTCATAACCTCTTTAGCCATTTTTTGCTGAAGAAACTACAAGGGTTGACTTGAATCCAAATCACAAAGACATGAGATGACCATGCTTTTGAGAGAGCTTCTAAATATAAATATATGAGGGACCGAGTCATTAAATAAGAGATGGAGGGTCGGGGAAGAAGCTTAAAATTGTTTTTTTTCTTCTTCTAATTTTTAGGAGAACTAAGAGGAAGAAGAAATACCAGAAACTGTATTGTTGCATTGTAGTGTGTCTTTGGAGGAACCCTTTGAATAAAAAGCACAACCTCGTGATATTTTCTAAATGGCCGTGCCTAACAGTAATCTTGTATTTAATATCTCTTGATGAAGAAAAGAAGGGCATAATGAGAGACTATATTTGTCGATTAATTTTGCTTTCGAAGTCGAGGATGTTAAAATATTCAAAAATCTCTAAAACGCAACCGACACTAACAAAGAAGAAAAATGTTATAACAGTGGTTACAAAGAGATAACCTAACTTGATGATTTAGAACGCCAAACAACTCAGAAAACCCATACGATTCTTTGTGCCTCACAGCCAAGCCTTCCTTTAATGATCACATTGATAACCGCTCCGGCTATCAAACTTATTAAACACGCCACCGATTCAATGCACACCAATATAACAAGGAACAAACAACACAAAAGAGAGAAGAAAATTAGGTGGTTTGTAGGCCTTAAGATTATTCAGCCTTAGGCTATTTATATAGCCTAGGTTTTCTATGAAACTTACACTCAAGTTTAGTCAAACCACCCAAAACAGAAAAAGGTTAAGCAAACCACCCAAAATCATAACAGTTGACAACCAAAGGAAATAACCCCCATAATTCTTAATATTTCCCCGCTTTCTCACCCCCAAAGAGGAAAACTAAGATTTTTGAAGTTGTAAACCCCGCAGAGACACCACATTGAGCTTTTTTCGCAGGTCTTGAAACCTTGATGTAACAAGCGGCTTGGTTAACACATCTACAATTTGAGATTGAGTAGGAACGCAATTGAAAAACAACTGTTGATTCATCACCTGGAACAAAATGAACTTCTAAGTTCGCATGCTTGACTTTCGCATTGCTGCCATAGCCACAATGCTAGTATTGTCACATCATATAATCGGAGCTTGATTCAATTCAACATTAATATCAACAAGCACAACCTTAATTGTAACACCCCAAAATAACACTAAATCAAAATCATATAATTTGGAAAATTTTGACATAAATTCCTAAATTGAGTATAGTGACCACATTGAAAATTTGAAAACTTTAGAGTTGATTTCGTGAACCCTATAAAGATAGATGACCAACCTCATAATTAAATCATTTTACTTTAAATCAAATCCTTTTCGCCCAATTATAACACCGTACGACGCCTTCTTCCTCATTTTTTTTTCATAAACCCTAACAGTTGTCGCTCTTTATTCCCGTCGTTACAGCGTCATCCGATCACCAAGTTAAGTTCTCGATCTTCATTTAGAACTACGCCGTTATTGGCGTCATATCGGGGTTGTGCTCGTGCGAAATCGGTAAGTTTTATCTCGTAATAACGTTCTGTCGTCACCGTGCTTGGCCGTTCTTGGTCGTGATAATATCTGGTTTTCACCGAGGAAGGCTCAGACGGCCTGTGTCGTGACTGATCGTCGCTGATTGGTCATGAATAACACCCTCGTTAGTTCTGTTTCGGGTTACCGATTGCTGCCAACTCTTGATGAAGTCATCGCCGACCGTTTAAAACCGTAGCAAGGTCATCCGTGAGTTTGCCGACCTTGGAATTGCTGCTAGTGTGTTTTCTTCGTCGGCAGTCCTACTTTTCCATAATGGCAGCATTCGTATTCGAACGAAACTCCATTGTCGGTTTTCCGATTGGAACCGAAAAAATGTTTCTGTCATCGTAAAATTATTTCTTAAATTCTAAAATTTAGTGTCAAAACCTGAAGTCAAGCATCGTGATTTTTGCAGAAAATTCTAAACCGGGAACTGAGTTATCGTCTCTGCCACCGTTACTCGCTAACTTCGAACTGACCCAAGTTGCTTGTGTTGACCGTGAGTGTTAACTGATAATTTTAGTACATGAGTTTCATAATAAATTTGAGAATCATTTATTATTTAAATTATTTGTCGTATGTATTGATTCGGATCGACTTATTACTTGAGCTGACCGTGTAGAGGTTATTTCCGTCGTTAACTATCTATCGAGGTGTGTCTTTATCCGGTATTATATTATGTTGTGTTGATTGATTATTTGTTTGACTGAAAAATTAATTGAAGCATGACTGTATTGTGGTATTATTGAATTAATTATAATTTAGATAAGTATGTTTATTAGAAGTTTGATTTCGAGCATGATGAATTTTGTGATATTGTTGTATATGATATAATTCAGAAATGTATATTATGTGAAATAAGTTGATATGTCGGACTGAAAATTTATGAGATGCATTCGGATTACTTGTATATGTAATTATTACATTTGGACAAATCAAAATCCCGATATATGACATTTGAGTATATGTTATTCGGATATGTGTTATTTGGATCGAATTAGATATCGGATATGTATGTCATTTGCATATCATATTGGGTCGAATTTTGATAGAGTAAGCTCAATACATTCACTAGACGGGATTAATGATACTTTTTTTTGAATTCAGTGGCTTTTGCCTTTGTGACAGACCTCACTTTATATGGTGTGTTCGGATGGTATTACAAAGAGTATGCATGAGCATTTGTATAACATTCAAATATTTGATTATCATTGTTTGATTCGGGCTATGAATAAATTAGTTACTTCGTTTTATGTCATAACTTGTGTTTGTTTGCTCTTTAGAGACACACTAAGCTTAATAGCTTACACTTCCATAGTTTTATTCTTTTAGATACTTAGATTTAGATGAACCGGTACTTGAAGAGTTTCGTTACTTATTTCAGACCTACTATTATTTACGGTGTGAACTTATTCGATATTTTCCTTCATTGGATATTTATTATTTATTTTTGAATTATTTTCATTACTTTTATTTTGAACATCGAACATTATAATTATTTTTGAAACTGTTTACACATCTTATTGAATATTTATTATTTACGAGGGATTTTTCTTAAATAATTGTTTTAATAAATTATAATTTGAATTTGAATGTTTCTTTAATTGTATTATAAATTTTTAAGTTTTGAATCAAACATGGTTTTCGTGAGAGACAAGTTTCATTTAGGCTTTCTAGATTCTATTTAATTTTTTTTAGGTCGAGTTTAGGGGTTAATTAACCCATAACACTTCGGATGTGGCATCAGTAAGACTCCTATATTCTGCCTCTACTGTTGAATCAGAAACAAATCGTTGTTTCCTAGCATTCTATGATAGCAAATGATTCCCAAGATAGACACACTGACCAGATGTTGATCGCAAATCGTTGTTTCCTAGCATTCTATGATAGCAAATGATTCCCAGGATAGACACACTGACCAGATGTTGATCGCCTGTCATCAGGATCACTTCCCAATCTGCATTTGAAACGTTGTGATGAGGTTGTCCTTGATGCGCAACAAACCAAATACCATAGTCTAAAGTTCATTTGAGATAGCGTATGATACGCTTCACTGCAGACTAGTGAGCTTCACGTGGTTGTTACATTGATTGGGCAACCTTATGCACAGAAAACGATAAGTCGGGCTGAGCACCAATAGCGTTGTGATACTGTTGAGCATCAACTGGAGCTTCAGCATTCTCTTTTCAGCTTCGGTGTGATGAGAATCGTCTTGTCAACAGGTTTAGCAGTATGCATATTGAACTTGCCTAATAATTCCTCAATATACTTCTTTTGACTAAGAAACAACCCAGCAATTGTATAAATCGCCTCAATTCTTAAAAAATAGTGAATCAGACCAAGATCCTTTAATGAAAACATGTCATTAAGTTGATGTATAACATGTGTAACATGTTTTTTCCGAGGAACCTGTCACAAGTATATCATCAACATATAAAACAACATATGTAACAACATTATTAGTAACATAAATGTATAATGAACTATTAGCATGCTAAGAGAAAAACCCCAAGGTACATAAGAAAACATGTAGTTTATTGAACCAACTTCATGGAGCTTGTCGAAGACCATACAACGCTTTTGAAGCTTACACACAAGTTGTTCACCATTAGGATCAACATGTTCAAACCCTTCCGATTGTTTCATATAGACTTCTTCCTGCAAGTCTCTTTTGAGAAAACCGTTGTTCACTTCAACTTGCCTAACCTGTCACCCACGAGAAGTAGCATCAGACAGCAACACACTTATAGTAAAGAAATTAACTACTGGACTGAACGTGTCTACAAAATCACACCCTGGAACCCTGGAACTTGAGAAAAACCTTTTGCCACAAGTCTCGCTTTAAATCGATCAACAGAACCATTAGACTTATATTTGATCTGAAACAGCCATTTGCAACTGATAGCCTTCTGATCGAAGGGTAACGTCACCAATTTCCTTGTGTTATTATCAAGTAACATCATCTCAGACTCCACAGCAACTCACCAATGCTTATGCTCTAAAGCATCCTGCATAGTGATAGGAGTTTCATGAAACAAGGTATTGTAGATTTTAGATTTGAAAATCCCTGCCTTACTACGTATGAGCATGCAGTGAGTATTGTTGGCCTAATATTTTACAACAATTGTCCCTTCAATAGGCACAACATTGGATTGAATGTTGGGTTCCCCAGTGATCATCTCATCATTTTGAGCACTTTGTTGTTGATTCGTATAGGGCACTAGAGGACTACTTTGCACATCTTTACGCTACCCAGTACCCGAAGCCACCTGTTCCCCCTGTCTTGCTGTTTACTGCTCAATGTTTATACTAGTAGATTCTGTCCAAGTTTCCATCGTGACACATCTTCCATCACCATCAGATGCAACACTAATTGCACCACTGCTAAAATCTTGACCAGAACCATGATGCAACTTGTGGAGACCATCATCATTAAGCATATCACACTCACCATATTGCTGATTTGAATTGCTAGCTTCAACAGGAAAAGGTATAGCCCAAGTCTTTTGCTCACCCGACTTTTTGGTCCCTGTATGAACTAAAGAACAAGGAAAAATGTTTTCATCAAACGTAACATGCCCGAGAGATATAGACACGACCCGTGCTATCAAGACATTGATACCCGTGATTTTTTTGAGAGTATCCATGGAAAATGCAAGGTTTAAATCGAAACTCAAACTTGTGACGTAGGGTCGTAAGCAGGGAAAGCACTAACACCCAAAAACACGAAGAAATTGATAGTCCGAAACCTTACCATACACCTTTTGAAATGAGGATACTCCCTCAGTTACCTTAGTAAGTAGCCTGTTAATCAAATAGACTGCTGTCAAAACAACATATGACCAATATTTAAAAGGAACCAAAGATTGAGCAAGAACTGTAAGAGCAATATCTATAATATGATAGTGACTGCGTTCGACAACATTGTTCTGCTGAGATGTATGACACGAAACTCTATGCTTGACACTTGCAGCTGCAAGACAATGTTCTAAACCTCGAAATTCACCCCTCCATCAGTTTGCAAGGCAACAATAGTAGTGTTGAATTGATTTTTAACAAGAGCATGGAGCAGATTAAATGTTTGAGTGACTTTAAATTTATTACGCAGTAGGTAAACCCAAACACTTCTACTGTATATATATCAACAAACAACACATAATATTGCTAACCATTTGATTTAATAGAAGCTGGTCCCCAGACATCCGCCTCAATAAGTTCAAACAAAAGAGTATAGACAGTATCAGATTTAATGAAAGACAGTCTATGATTTTTTCCCAATTGACATGCAACACAAGACTCAGTACTATCACCATTATTCTTAATAGAAAGTAAATAATACAAAGTGTCCAAGGCAGGATGCCCCAAACGTCGATGCCACAGCCAGTATTTTTCACTAGACTTGGTCGTCCTTACACATTGGATGAAGCATCAACATGATTAAGAAGACCATTATTAGAACTGTGACTGCTTTCAAAGCAGTATAAACGTTCCTCTAGTTTACCCTCTAGCAGAATCACACTAGTCTCTTCATTCTTCACAAAACACTTATCGGGGTGAAATTCAATATAAGCATTGTTATCTCAAGTAAATATAGTAACCAACAGTAAATTCCGTGTTATTTGAGGAACACACAAAACACTTTCCAATTTAAAGTCACATGTTCTAGCAGGTAGAATTGTATTACAAACATGTGAAATGTGCATAGTGGAACCATAACCAAGGTAGACCTTGCCTTACCTGAATAAGGTCGACTAGATGCACCACCACCCTTCTAATACGTGACATGGTGTGTCACACCAGAGTCGGGATACCATTTATCTGCTACAGACAAAAAACCTTTAGCTATGAGCGAATTTACTTGAGCTGTATCAATCGTAGTGTCTTCATCAACAACATTGAGACCTGCAGGAGAGCTCACAAAAGGATTATCGCATGACACAACTAAATTAGAAGCATATTTACAAGCATTAGCATGTATTTCATTGTTATTCTTGGTCTGTCGAGAAGAAACCCCCTTGTAATTTTGATTGAATCGATGCCAACAACGATCTACCAAGTGCCTTAACTTCCCACACAGCTGACATTGGTGTCGCGGTCTACCTTTATTCTGATTACCATTATGATTTTTGGCTTGAAATTCATTTGACCGATTGTAATTCTGATATCGGTCACTACCACCTCTAGAATTTCCATAGTGCCTCGTCATATTAATATTAGCTGTCGTCCTTAAAAGATCACTAATACATGATTCAGCATCAATAAGCACCGAGGTCACCCTATCAAAAGTATCAGGTTCTCGACTAACCGTTATAGCAGCAACAAAAGGCTCAAAATCACACGGAAGACCGTTTAACAAGGTTACAATCTGATCGATTTCTGTGACAGGGCTACCACTTGTTGCAAGCAAGTCACATATTTCTTTAATTTACGTAGAGAATTCACGCACAAACAACTCACCTTTCTTGAGAGATCCGAGTCTTCCGTGCAAGCTCATAATCTTGGTGTTAGACAACTTTGAATACATCTTGAGAACAGTACTCCAAATACGAGCAGAGGTGTGCGGCACCTACAAGCTGAGGTAAGATCGAATGACTAATAGTCGAGAGAAACCAAGACGCTAATGAGTTGTCATGCTTTTTATGACAACGATATGTCGGATTTACCATTAACTCACTAGTATTTTCCACAAACGTTTGCGGCGGAATTGGTAAGGACTCATCCAGAAGATGTTCTAATCCATGGCCTTGAATCATGAGTAAAACTTGCTTTTCCACAAGAGGAAATTATTATCATCAAGATTAACATTAATAAACTTGTTTGCAAACGGAGTTTCCAACATACGATTATTCGCCGAGGTTCCAACGACCTCACCAGAGGCGATCTAAACAGAAACAAACGACTCAGGCATAGCGAACAAAGGAAACAAATACAGAAGAATAAGAAAAAAGAACAACTCCAATTACCATGGGCGAAAGGACCAAAAGACTACCGATACCATGTTAAAATATTCAGAAATATCTAAAACACAGCCAACACTAACAAAGAAGAAGAATGCTACAACAATTGTTACAAAGAGATAACCTGACTTGATGATTTGGAACACCAAACAACTCAGCATACCTATACGATTCTTTGTGCCTCACAGCCAAGCCTTCCTTTAATGCTCACACTGATAACAGCTCCAGCTGTCATACTAAGTGTTTTGAAAATCGGACCAGATTGATCGGTTCAACTGGGAATCGCTGTCTAGTCCGATTTAATCTACATCGGTTGAACCGCTATTAGTGAATCGGCCGGAACTGCTAAACCGTTCGAACCGGACCAGCTAAAAATCGAAAAAAATCGCCAATTTTGTTTTTTATTTTTAAAAAATTAAACCAAACAACGTCGTTTGTTAAACGAGCCAAGTCGAACTCGAGTATTGTTGAGCTCGACTCGAACTTGAAAACTTTAAAAGTAAGCTCAACTCGACTCAAACTTACGAGCTAAAAATTATCAAGTTCAACTTGAACTTGAAATATAATATTGAAACTTAAACTCGAAAAGGTTTGAACTCAAAAAAAATTTAGAATCACGATTGAAGCCTAAACTTCGAGCTTTATTGAAGTGAAAGAATAGTTCACTCAATGCTCACCAAAATGCTCTATGATTTTGAATGTTAAATTACCTCTATTATTTATAGAAGTTAGTTGAGATGCTCTTCTATGTTTCTTAGCCATGTGAGATTGTTTTATTATCATATTTTTACTCTTTTAGACTTTTGGGATGCTCTTCTATGTTTCTTGACCATGTGAGATTGTTTAAAAAAAAATTAAATCAAACAATATCATTTTGTTATGATTTTTTTAGCCTCAAATTTAATTTTTAATTATAGTTATATAATTATATTTATTATTTAATATATTTTACCTTAAATATTATGTTGTAGTTAATTTGAATCATTTTGTTTCACTTGATTTTATGGTTTTTAACTTATATATGTTATGACTTGCTTTGAATATGACTTGTGATATAAAAATTTATTTTTTATTAAATATCATTTTGTTTCTCTTTTAGACTTTTGGGATGCTCTTCTATGTTTCTTGACCATGTGAGATTTTTTTTAAAAAAAAAATTAAATCAAACAATATCATTTTGTTATGATTTTTTTAGCCTCAAATTTAATTTTTAATTATAGTTATATAATTATATTTATTATTTAATATATTTTACCTTAAATATTATGTTGTAGTTAATTTGAATCATTTTGTTTCACTTGATTTTATGGTTTTTAACTTATATATGTTATGACTTGCTTTGAATATGACTTGTGATATAAAAATTTATTTTTTATTAAATATTTTTGTTATTTTTATTTAATTTTTTAAATAATTATGACGTCGTCCGATTCTTTCAACCGATCGAACCGATTCAACCGATTAAACTAATAAACCGATAACATAGCTGGTTCGTAACCGGTCCAGTTCTGAAAACCATAGTCATACTTATTAAGCACGCCACCGATTCAATACAAGGAACAAACAATGCAAAAGAGAAGAAAATTAGGTGGTTTGTAGGCCTTAAGATTATTCAGCCTTAGCCTTGGTAGGTTATTTATATAGCCTAAGTTTTTCTATGGAACTAACACTCAAGTTTAATCCAAATATGAAAAATCGGGCTCAACAGAAAATCCACCAAAACAGAAAAAGGTTAAACAAACCACCCCAAGCCATAATAGTTGGCAACCAAAGGAAATAACCTCCATACTTCTTAATAGAGGAGGCAAAATTAATGGCTCCATGAGCCGGCCATGGCTGGCATATGGTATCTTGAGATTAGTAGGTAGCGAATGAAAATTCTCCAGACATGATTTTGGACAATGCCTAAAGCCTAATATAATTGATCGTTGGTACTTGTTGGACAACATGGATGGTTTTTGAAGCAAATGGGCTTGCACAAAGCCTAACATAATCGGGAAATGTTCTTCTAAATGGGCATAATCAGGAAAGGTGTTGAAAGTTTACATTTCTATTGATTAGGCCCACTTCTACAGAGTTAAATAAAAAGTAGTCCGGGAAAGGTGGAGAGTAGCTACCCGTTGTACCTAAAATGCTCCCACGGTCGATATTTGCTGAAATAAATTATCCAACAAGGTGGTTCCTTGTTTGATTAAGACGCTTGTTTTGCTTGTGAATCAGCCCTCCTCCAACTCTGATTAATCACACGCTACCAAAACACTGTTAGATCCAAGAAAATGAAAGGGAAGAAAATGTTGTTTCACTACTAAAAAAATTGTTGTTAAATTGGTTGGTGTAATTTATGTATTCATTTCGACAAGGATTGGAGACCATGCACTTTACACAAAACCTTTGAACTAAACTCTTCCCAAATATGACTGCCCCAAGGACCTGGAACTCCCTCCTTTTCTTTCATTATATGTAGCTCAATGTACTAATATAAGTTAAAAATACAAATTAAATTTAAACAATGAATGGTGATTTGGTTTTGTTTGGTATAAACGATGATGACATGTAAATAAGCATTCCATAAAATAAAGGGAGAAATTCTAAAAGGGGCAAATGCAAAGCATGTAGTACTTAACGACATGCACTTTGACAGCTTTAGATTAGACAAGAATAAGCTTACAGAAATTGGTTGGGAAATTTTGTAATGAAAGATTCTTTTCTTTGTAGTTTTATTGGCTCAAGTTAAGCATCAATGAAGAAGAATGATTACACTAGTAAGTAAGACTTGATTAATCATTAAGCAACCAACGTTATAAAAATATTATCATTATCTCTTTCAGGTTATCCCACTTGCGGTATCCAAACAGGACTGAACTGGCCCAGGTGAGCATGTGCTTATACGTGTCGTCTAGCCACATTTGCCACCTGTAAATAAAAAATATCTGTCTACTCGTTGGATAAATATAAGGATAAATAACCTATTTGGACACCCCATCTATTACTTAGTTTTTGTTTTAGTCGTCTACCTATTACTTAGTTTTATTTTGGTCACCTAACCATTATTTTTTCATAATCATACCTAATGTTATATTTTTGTTATGTTTTGGTCAATTGTTATTAAAAATAGCTTAAGAGTCACTTTTTCCTCTGTTGTAGTAGACTCAATTTATCATTTTCGCCCCTATCGTATTTTCACATCAATTTAACCCTTCAAGTTGTTTAATTGCATCATTCTATACCTTATTCTTATCTTTAAACCCTAAATTATAAACTCTAGGTTAGGGTTTAGGGTTTAGATATTATGAATTATGGGTTAGGTTTTAGTGTTTATAATTTAGGGTTTTAAGTTAGAGGTATGATATAAAAAAATACAATTGAGTAATTTCGAGAGCTAAATGGACGAGAAAATACGATAGGAGAGAAAGTGATAAATCAAGTCTACTATAGGAGTAAAAGTTACCATTTTACCTTAAAAAATCAAAAATAAAATTGACATATCATCATAAAATAATACCAGATAAATATTTAAAAATAAAAAAAAATACCACATTTTAGAGGAGACCACTGCCTGTTAGAGGAGATTCCCACCCTATCTTCTAACCTTCGATTCGTTTTTGATTTTTCCACATTTTACCTCTCCCACTATATATTTTTCCTGAGTTACATTAACGAAGTAATACCATAAAATTAAATGATTTGAGGATTGTGTGGAATAAATTTTCACCGCTAAACATGGGTAATAAATTGTTCAAGACTAGTAGTATGGAACGCCTAATGAGTATATGGTTGCAACTTCTCGAGAATCTCGTGACAACTGAGAAAGAACTGGATAAACATATGTATATATTTATTATATATACTTAGTAAGGAGTACCTTCTCTTTCAGAGTGGTAGCTCTTTTGATTCGGTTAGAAAGATGCCAAACAATGGACCTGACCTGACATTATGATAAAGCGACGGATTCCAACGTAAAGAACAATTTTACATTTAAAGATTTGGTTTGAGGTCCGTCTGTCTTTTCTCTCCCTCTTTTGTTTACAATTTCCAACAGCGCACCACACACCAAATATCTCGCCTGTCTTGTCTCTCACAGTCACAGTCGCAGTCGCTTGAGTTATTACTTAAAAGTGAAGGAGTGAGAAGAGAGAAAAAGAACAGATTAAGCGAGAAAAAAAAGGGAGAATAGAAACATGCGAAAATCCACTTCCTGTTTCAAAATCATCACTTGCGGCGGCGATACTGCTGAAACAGACGACGTTGTTCATGTTCCTCAGGCTGAGGTATATATGTGTGTATACATCCTTTACGTATTTACATTGCCGTTTCTCTTTTTGTTGTTTTGCGATGGATTAGGATTCCATTCTACCTTCTGTTTCGACTTGCACTTGATGTTTTGGTTACTTTAGCTAATGTTTGAGTTTAAAACAGCTAGTTCACTTCATTATGCCCTCGATGGGATTCCATAGTTAGTAGCGCTGTACCAGTTTCTATTAAATATGGTGATTACAAGTTGAATAAAGCAGTACTTTCTGGGTAGAATTTACAATCGATAGTATCTCAATTCATATTAAGTAGTGCCATTGCTTTTTTTAACATTCTTTCTTTTCTCCATGATTCCATCTCCTTTTGAGCTGAATTAGGCTTTTCAAATTTCTTTCCAGAGTAAGACAACAAATGACAAAAAGGGTTGGAGCTTTCGAAAAAGATCTGATCGGCATCAGGTGCTTAGCAACACTGTTATACAGGAAGCAACTTCGGGACTTGAGCAAAGTCCGGAATTTGCCGGTTTCAATTTTCAACAGCCTGATGCATCCATTGCTCCTGAGAAAACTTCATCTATTCAGTACAGTGAAGAAAAACATCAGGTGAAGACACAAAATGAGTACATTGAAGTAGAATCTAAGAGTGTAGCACCAAATAAGTGCACTGAAGAAAAATCTCAGTTGCTTACACCTATGGCATACACTGAAGAAAAATCTCAGTTGTTGACCGAAGAGGACTGTAAAATGCCTGAATCTGTTCCCATCACCACAAGCGAAGCTGAGGATGATGCCAACCTTGATGAATCTGTTGTTATTATCATGCAGACTGCTGTTAGAGAGTAATTGGTGTCGTAACCGGTTTTCGTTCGGACACGAATTTTTTTTACTTGACGGAAAAAATGATGTGAATAAATGATTTTTAAAATGTTTAAGGAGTCGCCATCGGCCTTTTGGATCAGGTAGATCGAATACCTAAAAATTATCTTTTAAAAGAGTTTTTAAGAAAACATCAGTTAAAAGATAAATTGGTCTGCGTTTTAACCAAAAATTCGTTCTTTTTAATAATAAAAGGGATTCGTGGTCGATTATGTTTAGGGAAAGATTAACACCCACACAACGCTCAAAATTGATACTCATTAATTATAAATTGTCTCTATTATTAAAAATTCAAAAATATATTTAATTTATAATCTTGTTATTTTACATTTATTAATATAACTATATTTTTAAATAAGATATTTATTTATTTAGAAATATCAGAAAAATGTTTTTAGGTGCTTTAAGACAGTTCTTTTCTTATTATTAAAAAATAAATAAATATTAATAAAACATTTATCTAAAAAATAATAAAAATATATTAATATATATAATTGATAAAAAAAATATTTATTTAAAAATATCAGAAAATGGACATCCAGTTACTTTAAGACTGTCATTTCTTAATATTTAAATATTAAAAATAATAATTTTCTCTAATAAAATAAAACAATATGTGTTTTCTTATTTTTTTATAAGTAAGATATTTATTTATTTTTAAAATATCAGAATAGGACATCTAGTTGCTTTAAGACTGCCCTTTTCTTTGATATTAAAAAATAAATAAATAATTAAAACATTTTTCTAAAAATAATAATAGATTAATATATGTAAAATAGGATATTTATAAAATAAATAAATATTACTTATTATATATATTTATATGAAATAATAATAATACTTAATAATAATAATTAAATATATTACAAATAAAATAAAATATAAATAAATAATGACTAAAATAAATAATATTGAAATTATAGTAGTAAAATATAAAAAGTAATAAAACTTATAATTAAAATAAATGAAAATGTCTAAATTATAACATATCAAAATTAAATAATCTAATTCGCAATTAATTATTTAATATTACAGGGGCTAAGCATGCTATTTTACCTATTATTAATTTAGTGACTAAATTAAAATTATATCGAATTATAATATCAATTTAAAATAAATTAAAACATGCTCTCGGGATTAAAATAATAATAACTAAAATCATAAAGGACTAAAATAGTTATTTATCCTAAATATTGTATAAACATAGCCAATGACTAAATTATAAATTAATAAAATTAGAAGACAGATTTAAAATATTCAGAAGTATAATTTAGAGACTATTTTGTAAAGATTATAAAATCAGAGGGGCTGCAGAAAGGGTTTAACAACTTTGGAAATTACACATATGTCCTTCCCCCAAAACGACGTCGTTTGGGGGAGGGTATTTAAACCCTTTAAACGGCCCAAAATCCCCTCATCTATCTCATTTTCATTTCTTCTCTCTCTCTCTACACGAGAGAACCAGAATTCTCTGCCTTCTCTCTAGCTTCCCTCATCGGAGGGAAGCCAGTCCCGGCCGGCCACCGTATTCCGACTCCGATCGCCGTCGCCGGTCACCGTGAACGGTGGCCGGAATTCGAGAAATCACTCTCAAATATCCCTTTTTCGATCCTAAGGCCAGATATGGCATTCTTTTTACCTAAACATACCTAGATCGTCTTAGATCTAAAAAAAACCCGAAGGTTTTTTACCTTCGATTTAGTGACGATTCCGGCGACGTTTGATTTCCAGTGATGAGCGGAACCTCGAAGGTGAGTTCTTCTTTTTCTCTGCTTTTTCTTCGTTTTGGTTTTGCTGCTGGTTGTGTGGTTGTTGCTTGCTGTTTTTTGTGGACTCTTGCTCTCCGTTCTCCCTTATTTTGTAGGTTCTCCATGACTTTTATAAGCCTCGACGAGGCTCTCATCTGACCAGTCCAAAGGGGATTTTATGGTGAGTCACCAAACTATATGGTGACTCACCCCATAGCTGCGACGTGGACGGCCGGCGTGGTGTTTCTGGAGTCTTCGAAGAGGGTGGCTTCGTGGCTGCTGCTGGAATGGACCATCTGGAATCATAGGCGACAACTGTTTATCGTCGATCTAAGGCGACGGCGGCGCTGGCTGAGGCGGTTGGATGATAACCTAGGGTTAGGAAACCCTAGGGTTTCCTTTGCTAGAACCATCTGTGGACCGTTGGATCTCTCAGATCCAACGGCTGAGATCATTGGCGGCTAGGGTTGAAATGATAAAACCCTAACTAGGTTTTAGGGTTTGTTTTGGGCCGGCTCTGTTGGGCCTGATTGATTAGGTTGGTTCTGGTTATGTAAAACGGGCCTCCAATTTTTTTGCTTGTAATATTTATTACATAATAGTAATATATATAATATATAATATTAATAATAATAATAATTTTAATAATAATAATAATAATAAAACGAAATAAAAAAATTAGTGTTTACAACTGCCCCTCTTTGCTCATTCTTGTGTTAACAAGAATAGAGCAAAGACGAAAAAACAATAATTTTTTCCTTTAGCTTCTTTTGAGTAGAATGGAAATGTTGAAAACATCATGCAGTGAAGGGCTTACAGATGACCCTAAGGTTTTGAAAACATCAAAAAGCTCCCGAAGGCTTTTTGGAAACATTATGCACTGTAGGACTTACAGATGACCCTAAGGCTTTGAAAACATCAAAAAGCTCCCGAAGGCTTTTTGAAAACATCATGCACTGTTGGACTTACAGATGACCCTAAGGCTTTGAAAACATCAAAAAGCTCTCGAAGGCTTTTTGGAAACATCATGCACTGTAGGACTTACAGATGACCCTAAGGCTTTGAAAATATCAAAAAGCTCCCGAAGGCTTTTTGGAAACATCATGCACTGTAGGACTTACAGATGTGGGAAATAGTTTACTAAGTAAAAAAACTAAGAAAATCATTTTCTTACTTTTTAACAATTTCATTTTAGAAAAGATAAAATGAGAAACTATGGAAATCGTTTTCTCATTATTTTTCAAAATAACAACATCAAAAAGCTCTCGAAGGCTTTTTGGAAACATCATGCACTGTAGGACTTACAGATGACCCTAAGGCTATGAAAACATCAAAAAGCTCCCGAAGGCTTTTTGGAAACATCATGCACTGTAGGACTTACAGATGACCCTAAGGCTTTGAAAACATCAAAAAGCTCCTGAAGGCTTTTTGGAAACATCATGCACTGTAGGACTTACAGATGACCCTAAGGCTTTGAAAACATCAAAAAGCTCCCGAAGGCTTTTTGGAAACATCATGCACTGTAGGACTTACAGATGTGGGAAATATTTTACTATGTAAGAAACTATGAAAATCGTTTTCTTACTTTTCAACAATTTCATTTTTAGAAAAGATTGAATGAGAAACTATAAAAATCGTTTTCTCATTATTTTTCAAAATAACATGTTGATTGGGTAACATGACCCAATCTTAAGATAATGTTCATTCTTGTGGATTGAGTCCATCTATTCTTCAGATATTGGCGTGATTTCTGCATTCGAGGTTTTGAATTCTACCTTCTTCTTGTAAGGTATTGTTCATCATGAATCTTCTTTTTCATATGAAGATCTGCAAAACCTTATGTTTGAATGCAATCATATGTATCAATGTAATGCATTGTCTATTGTGTAAATGATATTCTTATGAATGCATGAATGTTGATGCAATCTTCATTTGACTTCAAAGTGGTGAACTAGGTCTTCCTTCACTTCATCATTTATTTACAGGGTCACCTCTGGATATCAGTGTAGCAACTTATGCTATCAAGCTTGCATTTCTGTAGAATCATCTGATCAATCTGTATCTTTGTGTCTTCTTTGCTTCATTTAAGTCTTAGAAGAAATGTTTCTTTTGTGGAACTCTTGCCGTAGTTAGAACTATGACTTTGATGCCCCATTTTGTCTTTGGTAACACCGGCTTTCTTTGTCTGGACTTGTGTAGAAATCCCATAAAGCTTTCATCTTTGAAAAGAGAATCTATCATCTTTGAAGAGTGTAGATGTAGATATGCCTGACTCAGCAGGGATTAGTTATGAGAGTAGAGTATGTTCTAATTTAACTCTTGAAACACATCACAAGGAAGATTTATCCTAATTCCTTTCATGTCTTCACATCTAATCAAATCTGGAATAAGGCAACTTGGACCATATCATGTCGAGATGTTTAACAACATCCTGTCGTTCAACATCAATTGGCTCCACTAGTTTCTTGTTGTTAAAATTTCAGCTCTCCTTTTATGGAAAGAAATCTTCATTATATCTCATTTATAATCTTGAAGTTGAATAAGACAAACTTCATCTTGTATCAATAAAGGAAAACCATATGATAACAACATTGTTTCAACACCATAATCACTGGTTCATAGAACATTTGACAACACATTCTTCATCTCCTGTGGCTTCTGCTCGAATTGCTGGTCAATGAAGCTCTTTGCATGGTGTTCAAAGTTTTTGTATGATGTCACAACACCACTTGAGAACAAAACTCAATGGGAATACAAGTGAAATACTGGTATGACCAAAACGTTGGTCAAATTCACAAAATGTGTTGGTGTCGAATTGAATAGGAGACACTAATTGTCTTGATATCATCTCGGGCAAAGGCAAGTGTGATACTGATCACGTTTTCTTCTGTAATGAGCATTGTAGAAAGTAAAAACACTTCAGCTATAGGATCCATGTACAGAAAGATATCTGTGGAATTCTTGATGTTGGGGATGAAATGTACATGATAAACCCAAAATAGATAAAAATTCAGTTCAGCCTGGCTGGTAATGATAACCCCAGTAACAGCGGGAATAATAGTAATGTAAGTGAGTCGAGTCTCCCTTTCCAATATCATCGATTAAATGAAAACTATTGTGAAAAACAGCTTCGTAATCCCAACAGTATGGTTGTAACTAACTGCCAGGAATCTCTAAGAAATATTTCCAATCATCACCGACACACAGAATACAAAATTCAAAGCTGAGTTCTTGAGGAACTGAACCCTGGATCGAGTAGTCTGCCTAGGAACCATCTTTATCCATGATGTAGTTTAACAAAGAACACACTGTCATGTGACACATGGTTTAAGAAGATTGGGTATTTGAAACCATACTTGCTGAGTAGATATTTGTTCAACAACAAGATTCTAATGTAACTGCCTGATGAACGAAGCAATTATGTATAGTCAGCTCGACTGTCACTGTTTTATCATTTTCATTCTTCATATCTTTCTGTCTCATTGGAAATATTTGTTCAAGGCAATAATCTTAACACAGGATGATATGGGTCTTCAGCATGGCCCAACATTGCTGATACGAACGTTCAAAAATGCATTAACAGTCCTAATTATGATTGAAATGGGCTTTCAACATGCCCCGATATTTGCTTCTTGTTAATCTGAGCCTTCAAAATGCCCCACATGGATATGTCTGAAGGAACCTTTAAAATGCCCCAACATTTACTGATACAGATGTTAAAAGTGTGGTCAACATTATTTCTTGTTGAGATGAGCCTCCAAGAATACCCAAATATTCATATTGTTGTGAGCCTTCAAAATGCCCCAATATTCTATTTCTGGTTGAAATGGGCCCTCAAGATGTCCCTCTAGATCTGTCTGATTCACTCTCAATGTCTGTTTGACTGAAATGTCATGATCCCCACGAGGTCCAATTTTGACAATGAACTGTTGTAGGTACTTGTAGCTTTATTCGTGCCCCAAATATATTTATCTTGAATATTCTCATTTTGGTGTCACTAAACAGTAGTATTGTCAAGTAACTGGAGAAATTCTCTTTATGTTGTCACAAACTTAAGAAGTACTCAATCATTCTGACAAAAACGTCTGAGATATGTGTCTTCTGAATGAGGTGACCATTTTCTGTATCTGGAGGGATTTAGTCAGACAGAGCAGTATAAATAGCTTGGTAATCCGTTCCAGGCTGACACAATGGTTTATCATCTTTCAGTGAAGGCCATCTCTGAAATATACTTTTCTGTGGGAGAGAAACTAATTTATGCGAACAGTAATCTGATGCAATAGCAAGACTACATATACAGTGGTACAGGCTCATCAAAAATCCACACCCATGCAACATGTTCATTCTGATAACAACTCATTTGATTATGAAGCGATCTTTCAGGATGATTTCACAGATATTGATAGTTCTTTCTGATACCGAGGAAATCCTGAATTCTGATTCTGATGAGGAGAATAAACTGTTATACTTGATAAAAACATGATATTCAAAGGTTGAGGCTTCAATAGCCATGGAGAGATGTGGTCCGAATTCATCAATTACAGAGTTGACAGATTTCATATATGCTCAAATGGCTAAGGCTGCTGACGCACTTCTTCTGGTAGAAGATAGGAAGCCATTATGCAATGATCCCAATTACAAGCAAAGGAGAAACTTGGGCTATGATATTTGGAAAAGGAAGAAGCAGAGGAAGCTTGAAAAGAAGCTTCTTAATGAAAACGATCATGCAATTCATCTTCCAAATCCGATGATTGGTTTTGGATTTCCTACCGAACCAGATCAGATAACTCAAAGAACACTTCCAGAAGATGCTATTGGGTCTCCTTATTTCTACTACGAGAACATGACACTTGTTCCAATTAGTGTTTGGACCGAAATGTCACAGTACTGATGTAGAGCCATAATTTGTAGATTCGAAGTATTTTTATGCGGCTGCACGGAAAAGGGGCTATGTTCATAATCTGCCAATTGAGAATATATTTCCTCTTATTTTGCTTCCTCCTTGCGCCATACATGATGCTTTTCCATTGAATAACGGTGGCCTTCCTGGGCTTCGAGTGTCCAAAAGTAAGTTCTTGATTAGTGCCGAAAATGGAATCTGGTATGGATTAGAAGGAATAAAGTTGTTCCACTTAAATCTGATAAGGTGGAAATATTTTTAGATTTCACTAAAAACCATACATGAGGAGTAGAATCTGCTAGAGACATGTTCCTCGGTAGTATCAATGTCCTATCTCTTTTCTCTGGGATCAGTGATGCAGAGGTTTTCTTTTACTGTTTTGGAATACCTTTGAAAACAGATGCGCAAGAACTGAGTAGTGATAAGTTGTAGCAATTGATGAGTAGATTTGGCGGATTCGACCTTGTTGTCGATGGCATCTAGCGTAACAACCTTACTGGAAGAAATAAACATCATCAGGATGAACTAGAAGATTTTTGTTGGTGCATTTTCTTGCAATAACTACTATGCCAACTGTCTCTTCTGCTGCTCCAATATATCCCACTCTTTTAGAATCATGGAACGGTTTAGTTGACAGTAAAACTGGTCATCTTCAACTTTTGGAATCCTGTAACCAATGTTACCCTATATAAAAGGCCTATAAGGGTAGATTCTGTTCCAATGTCTTATTCTGTGCCATAAGTCCTCAAATTCAAATTCAGCAATCTTCTGAAGAACATAATGGATATCATCTTGACAAAGAAAATGATCGGCATAGAAGAAGTAGCAATGATGTATCAAGACTTGAGCCAGCATCACGGTATAACCAGAGTGCAGGTAGTGACTTGTTCATGGCTCTATGATGTAATCTTCTAGAGAACATGAATTGATGGTTGGGGAAAATAATCTGTCTGGTGATGCTTATCGCCCTCAGCATGAGATAAACGATAATCTTTCTTGATGAGCTGCTAATAATGTCATAGGAGAGTGTCACAAGTTTAATTCTCCAGACTTTCTGGCTTCTTGGACCACTTGCCTTCAAAAATGTGAAGTACTTCATTATTCTGGCCTCGTTCATTCTTTTTCTACAACAGAGGTAGAATAAGCAACAGTTGCTTCAAGGACCTTCCTCATTTGAGACTGTCCTGTTTGAAAATGTTTTTTCTCCTTTCTTTATTGAAGAATGAAAGAATTTTGTAAAGTATTACCCCTTTCAGGTTCACAATATAATCAAATCATAAACAATGAGTTTAATGAATATCAAATAAATCAACTACATTTTTAAATCATTCAAAAATCATAGTCCTATGGCAAGTGTCAAAATTATTGATTGATTTGAGGTGTAGGTTGATTTTGGTAAAGTAGGTTCTTTCAAGTTGGTTCAGTATGTCGCTTCGAGCTTTCACTAACTTGAAGAAATGGTTGCTATGCTCATCTTATAGAGATACTTCTTGATTCCAGAATCTCAGGAACGTCTTTTGGGATGTGCGATGCTTCATTTAAGAGCTTAAGATCATCTCTTATGTCGTTTGTTGCACCATTCATTATTCGAGCCACCTTTTTAGGTTTTCAACTCAAATCCTCCTTTGGTTTCAAGATGTTATTTAAAAATTTACATCTTGAACCCCCCTTTATCATTTTTCATATCATGCATTAAAAATTTTAAAAACCAATTTTTGCAAATAAAAATCAATCTTGAGAGGCGGAATGAAATCTGAAGATATTCTCTTTCACTTAGAAATCCATGTATGATTAAAATGGACTTTTCAGGTACGTAACGTAGGCCATGGCTTATGGTTACGAAAGAAAGGGATAAAAAGGCTCAAATAAGTGTTTAAAGGTAATCAAAACCAAGGATCAATTCATTCTGATGCCTTCACCTTGCCTTACTTAACTTGGATATGCTTTGTTGGGGATTTTTCCATCATTTGAATCCCTCTAGACTGCCAAATTTTGGATTCATTTCCATTTTCTCATATCTCTAGTATTTCTTGATCTTCTTGTTTGTACTTGATCAACCTTGTAACTTGAGGCTCAATAAGTCACCCATCTTGATTCAATTTTCCTTTTTTTTTTCTTTTTCCTTTTTGTTTTTTCCTTTTTTCCTTTTTCCTTTTTGTTTTTTTCCTTCTTCTTTCTTTGCTGGATGAGTATAATACTTCAATTGCTTTGAGCACCTCCTTTTCCTTTTGCATTTTGGAGATTTTCCATTATTCTTGATTGGATTGATCTTCAAGCACTCTGTATTTGACATACCTTGTAGTTCAAAACTTTCTTGACTTCATAGAAACTTGTCTTCGTAATAAAACTGTATTGACAATATTTATTCTTGTGAGCCAATATCCTTTACATTGCCCCCCCCAATGTGGAGGGTGATCATTGGTTAGGGTTGAATTAGAAGAAAACTCATTCAGGCTCAAATGGGGACAACAAAGGATATATATATATAAAAGGATAAATGAAACAATGCCGTTCCTCATCTCATACACAGAAACCTTTTTAAAAAGAGGTATCTCCAGGGGAGATGAATATTCAAGATTAACTTTATTTACATGAAAACAATGTAATTAATGCATGATATATTTATTTCAATCAATCACCTCTTCTTTGAGTATGTTCCAATCACTTGAAATCATCTTCGATAAGTTGGTCCATGATGCTTCATCTCGTCTCTTCTTGCAGGAAGATTCCCGGATAATTGAAAGTTTGGTTCTTTTGAGGTTTTTTTGGTTTATGATGGTTTTGTATTTGGAAGGACAAATGTGTGACTTATGAAGTCATGTATATGGTGGAATGTAGTGTCATCAATCAATTTTACCCGAGAAGATAAACATCTATAGTTAGTGTCTCAAAAACAGGTAGAGACATTTCTTCAGAGTCTCAGATAATTATAGTGTCAGAATTTGGTTTTGGTACGGGTCGAGTAATTGGCGTTGGATGGGATATGGAAGATATAATTTTACCACTTGCCAAAGATCTATAACTCTTGAAAAATTAAAAGAATATTTAATCTACTTGATACTCAATAATCTCAAGGTTAAAACTTGATTCCTTGCTCATAACCATTAAAGCAATACACGTTTATTTATTGCACAAAAGGTGGAGAAAGGAACAAAAAAACAAGTTCAAACAAGATGCTGAAAATAGAAAGTACTACAGTTGTAGATAACACTTCCACTTGTTTATGCATCATGCCTCATTATTCCTATAATGTTGGGTATGTAATAGGATCAGGGTTCTTTTCCTCGTTTCCCCCCCCATTTCTTGATCATTTCTTGTGTCAAAACCCCTTTGTCAACAAGCATCTCAATTTCTTTTAACAGTGGCCTACAATTGCCTGTAGAATGCCCCTTTACCCCCAAGTGGAAATTACAAACACTATCTTGATCATAGCTATGAGCAGAAGGGTTTGATGTCACTTTAGTTGGTCTTGGTGTGATGTATTGACCTTTAACCAAATGAGGATACACGTCTGAAATGGAAGTTTGGAACACTTCCAAAGTTTTTCTTGATCGCATGACTTTCTTTGGTCGATCTGAACAATTACTCGCTCTTTTTCTTTTGCAATTTTGAGGACTCTGGATGCAACACTCATTCACATGATCAGCTTTTGCTTTTTGATCCGTCGGGCTCCTGGATGTGACTTTTGAGTTTTCTTCATTGATTACATTCTCAATTAATTTTCCACTTGTCACAAGATTCTCAAATTCCTTCGTCGGGTTTGCCTGCATTAACTCGAAGAAAGGCGCTGGAAGGGAATCACGAAACATACGTGATATCTCTTCTTCTAACATAAGAGGTTGAACTTGTGTTGCCACTCCTCTCCATCTTAAGGCATATTCTTGAAATCTTTCATTGGCTTTCTTCTTTATTCTTCAAAGATTCATATGTGTTGGAGCTAGGCCTTTAACATACCGATATTGTTCCAAAAATGCATAAGCTAAATCAACCCATCTCTTGATCTATTCTTGTGTCAACTGATTGTACCAGACTACTGCTGGGCCAACAATGCTATCATGGAAAGAGTGAATTAACAGATCATCAGAACTTAAATATCCTTCCATTTTTCTGCAAAACATTCTCAAATGGATTAAGGGACAACTGGTGCCATCATATTTCTCAAAATCAGGCATTTTGAAATCATGGGGAATAACCAAATCTGGAACCAAGCTGAGCTCTCGTGCTTCTAATTCTTTGTGGTGGGCACTAACATCTTTCATGTTTCTGATTGCTTTCTCCGCCCTCTTAACTCTCTCCTCATATTGTGAATAATTAATGAGGCTATTCTTTGGGTTTGAGTGGGATGACCTAGGGTATATTTTTTTCTCGACTCTTCAATCCGATAGCACGATTTCTCTTTAGCATTTATCTCTTCTTTATCAGATTCCATTCTCTGAATAATTTGATTTGATTCATCTGGTACTGAATCTGATGCTTCTTTCCTTATATCCTGAGGTAACCCTGTCAATTGTTCTGGCCCCTGATATTGTAGTCCCTCATAAGATTGCTCCATTGTTTTCATGATGATGGTACAGTATGAATGAATAGTCTCGATTTTACTGTTACAGAACCCTTCATGAATTATTTATGTTTTTATAATTAATGTATATACCAATACTTTAACAAATAAAAAATGTAAATGCAAAATGCATAAATGCAAAAATGTAAATTATTTAAAATACCATAATAGGAATCCAGTTATATTAAGACTGCTATTTTCTTTGATATTGAAAATAAATAAACATTTAAATATGTTTTAATGCATGATGTAAATGTAAATACAAACGTAAAAAATACAAAAATGCAAAATGCAAATGCATGTATGAAAAGGTGTTACTCAAGAGTGATCATCTTAGAACATATTTCATTGAACACAAAAGTTTCCGTGCATTAAACAAAACTTTTACATGTAGGGGACAACTTTCAGTCCTAACTTCAACAAAACTTTACATATAGGGAATAACTTTCCCATTTTCTTCTCTAAAACCAAGTTAGTTTATCAGCTTATGGGCCATATTGCTTGTCTGGACTGCAGCTTCTTCCATGACATTCTGGTGTTCTTTCATCTCCTGTGTCAATTCTCGGAGTTGCTCATTTTCCCTTGTGAGAGAACCTTTGTGTTCAAAAAGTTTTTGGACAAGATCTTCATGTATGTTGCAACTCTTTTTCAGTTTGGTGACCCCTGTTATCCACTCTTTCGGGGTGTTTCCTATGCCAGCATTTCGAAAAGCTTGATTGATCTTCTGGAAATCTTCCTGCATGGTTTCCATTTTGGTGCTCAATTTATTGTTTTCCATCTTTAAATGACGTATTTGAGCCTCGAACCTCAGTAAATCTTCTTCTTTCTGGGCGCCCCTATTGATACTTTTACCTTTGAAGACTTTTGGTATTAATCTAGCAGGACCTTTGGTTACCAAACTAGGTCGATCATCTACCATAAATTGTAAGGTTCCATGATCCAAAAGACTTTGGACTCGACGTTTGAAGGCAAGACAATTCTCGATGGTATGTCCTTGAGCTCTGACATGATATTCACAATGAACGTTGATGTCATACCAATTTGGATACGGAGGTTGGAATGGTTTTATGTAATATGGAGCTACTTCTCGTGTTTCAAGTAACTTTTCATACAACTCTTTATATGATATAGATATAGCATCAACATGAGAACCGCCTTTTGTCTTGGATTGAACCTGAGTTTTAGATGCCGGGAGAAGACTAAACTTCGATGATTTCAGGTTACATGATTTCTTCTCTTCTCTAGGAGCTTTTACAGTTGTCATCATTTCTTTGGTATCTTCAGATGACTTGTGAATACGAATGATGATTGTCTGTAACTTCTCCAATTGATTAGGATCAGAAGTCCCTTGCATATCTGAAATTGCAGGATTATCTTCATTAAGATTTCTTTCTTTCTGTGCAGGAATCTCTTCTCCTTTGGCCAAAACAGATATTCTATCCATCATCTTGGACATCTGCTCTCTTATTTCTTGTATCTCCTCTTGCTCCTTAATGGACACATGATCTTTAGGTGCATAGCTCTCTTCTATCCTCGGAGTTCCCTCGGGATGCGATTCCTTGGCCGCGTCATATTTTGTTTGATCATAAAACTTTTTGTCCATTTACGATTTTTTTCCAATTTGATGAACAGTCTTTCAAGTCAACACCTTTTGATTATGCCATGATCGTGCAATGCAAACAAAAGAAATCAATATAAACAAGTTTAGAGCAATGTAACATGCATGAAAAAATAAGAAAAAAATAGAATAGTTAGTACCAACTAATGAAAAAAAATATATCTATCAAGGTATAAATCTTAACCTCATGCTTTCTAGTTCCATGCTTTGTTTGGAAAATTTAACCTAACCGCATGATTTATAGTTCGCATGCATTTATTAAAAGACAAAAAATTAGAACTTATTTCTCCTTTGTGTACACCTATGAACAGAGGTTCAGTACTGTCTTAGATCAGGTGAATTTATAGGGTTTATTATATGCAGAGTTTCAGTTCTATGAGTAAAGGCACTGCCTTGTTGATGCCCCTTGGGCTGTCAAACCCTCAATCCTAGTCCATTGCAGACTTAAGCGGATCGAGTTCAATTCGAGGGGACACATTTCTATATGCCTGACACGGAGAATAAATTCTCACGAAGATAGAGCATATGAACCCCGAAAGTTACTTGCTAGGTCTGACACGGAGAATAAATTCTCACGAAGACGTCGCTTTCACTCCCACTTAAAAGGGACAAGCTTGATTAGAAAGCTTATGTTATGCAATGCAAGTGTTGTGTGTGAGGAGAAATATTCAAACCTTTGACAAATAATTAAATAAAAAATTTAATATTTGAAAATAAAGTAAAAATATAAAATATAAAAAATATTATGAAAATCATAAAAATTTGAAAGAAAAGAATTAAAAATTAAATAAATGAATTTTTAATTTCTAATTAATAGAGACAATTTATAATTAATTTTAAAGTTTGACAGTCCCCAGCGGAGTCGCCAGCTGTCGTAACAGGTTTTCGTCCGGGCACAAATTTTTTTTACTTGGCGGGAAAAATGATGTGAATAAATGATTTTTAAAATGTTTAAGGAGTCGCCATCGGCCTTTTGGATCAGGTAGGTCAAATACCTAAAAATTATCTTTTAAAAGAGTTTTTAATAAAACATCAGTTAAAAGATAAATTGGTCTGCGTTTTAACCAAAAATTTGTTCTTTTTAATAATAAAAGGGATTCGTGGTCGATTACGTTTGGGGAAGGATTAACACTCCCACAACGCCCAAAATTGGTACTCATTAATTATAAATTGTCTCTATTATTAAAAATTCAAAAATATATTTAATTTATAATCTTGTTATTTTACATTTATTAATATAACTATATTTTTAAATAAGATATTTATTTATTTACAAATATCAGAAAATGGCTTCTAGGTGCTTTAAGACAACTCTTTTCTTATTATTAAAAAAATAAATAAATATTAATAAAACATTTATCTAAAAATAATAAAAATAGATTAATATATATAATTGATAAAAAATATTTATTTAAAAATATCAGAAAATTGACATCCAGTTGCTTTAAGACTGCTCTTTCTTAATATTTAAATATTAAAAATAATAATTTTCTCTAATAAAATAAAACAATATGTGTTTTCTTATTTTTTTATAAGTAAGATATTTATTTATTTTTAAAATATCAGAATAGGACATCTAGTTGCTTTAAGATTGTCCTTTTCTTTGATATTAAAAAATAAATAAATAATTAAAATATTTTTTAAAAATAATAGATTAATATATGTAAAATAGGATATTTATAAAATAAATAAATATTACTATTATATATTAATAAAATAATACTTAATAATAATAATTAAATATATTACAAATAAAATAAAATTAAAAT
Organism: Hibiscus syriacus; assembly: GCF_006381635.1. Taxonomy (NCBI): domain Eukaryota; kingdom Viridiplantae; phylum Streptophyta; class Magnoliopsida; order Malvales; family Malvaceae; genus Hibiscus; species Hibiscus syriacus. Next base: position 1,647,408 of record NW_024062641.1, on the reverse strand, counting down.
ATAAATAAATAATGACTAAAATAAATAATATTGAAATTATAGTAGTAAAATATAAAAAGTAATAAAACTTATAATTAAAATAAATGAAAATGACTAAATTATAACATATCAAAATTAAATAATCTAATTCACAATTAATTATTTAATATTACAGGGGCTAAGCATGCTATTTTACCTATTATTAATTTAGTGACTAAATTAAAATTATATCGAATTATAATATCAATTTAAAATAAATTAAAACATGCTCTCAGGATTAAAATAATAATAACTTAAATCATAAAGGACTAAAATAGTTATTTATCCTAAATATTGTATAAACATAGCCAATGACTAAATTATAAATTAATAAAATTAGAAGACGGATTTAAAATATTCAGAAATATAATTTAGTGACTATTTTGTAAAGATTACAAAATCAGAGGGGTTGTGGAAAGGGTTTAACAACTTTGGAAATTACACATACGTCCCTCCCCAAAACGACATCGTTTGGGGAGGGTATTTAAACCCTTTAAACGACCCAAAATCCCCTCATCAATCTCATTTTCATTTATTCTCTCTCTCTCTACACGAGAGAACCAGAATTCTCTGCCTTCTCTCTAGCTTCCCTCATCGGAGGGAAGCCAGTCCCGGCCGGCCACCGTATTCCGGCTCCGATCGCCGCCGCTGGTCACCGTGAACGGTGGCCGGAATTCGAGAAATCACTCCAAAATATCCCTTTTTCGATCCTAAGGCCAGATATGGCCTTCTTTTTACTTAAACATACCTAGATCGTCTTAGATCTAAAAAAAACCCTAAGGTTTTTTACCTTCGATTTAGTGACGATTCCGGCGATGTTTGATTTCTAGTGATGAGCGAAACCTCGAAGGTGAGTTCTTTTTTTTCTCTTCTTTTTCTTCGTTTTGGATTTGCTGCTGGTTGTGTGGTTGTTGCTTGCTGTTTTTTTGTGGACTCTTGCTCTCCGTTCTCCCTTATTTTGTAGGTTCTCCATGGCTTTTATAAGCCTCAACGAGGCTCTCATCTGACCAGTCCAAAGGGAATTTTCTGGTGATTCACCAAACTATGTGGTGACTCACCCCATAGCTGCGACGTGGACGGCCGACGTGGTGTTTTTGGAGTCTTCTAAGAGGGTGGCTTCGTGGCTACTGCTGGAATGGACCATCTGGAATCATAGGCGACAACTGTTTATCGTCGATCTATAGCGACGGCGGCGCTGGCTGAGGCGGTTGGATGATAACCCAGTGTTAGGAAACCCTAGGGCTTCCTTTGCTGGAACCATCTGTGGACCGTTGGATCTCTCAGATCCAACGGCTGAGATCATTGGCGGCTGGGGTTGAAATGATAAAACCCTAATTGGGTTTTAGGGTTTGTTTTGGGCCGGCTCTATTGGGCCTGATTGATTGGGCCGGTTCTGGTTATGTAAAACGGGCCTCCAGTTTTTTTTTGCTTGTAATATTTATTAAATAATAATATATAATAATAATAATAATAATAATAATAATAATAATAATAAAACGAAATGAAAAAATTAGTGTTTACACTTGGTAAATTACTTCTTTCCCAAAGTGGATTTGAACTTTCCACTTCGTTACTTTCCTCATGATTTATCTTATGCACTCATTTGCAGGCACTTAAAGAGTTAGGAAAGCTTAAGAATTTAGTGAAGGTGCAGGCTGCTGTAAGGGGGCACTTGGTTAGAAAGCATGCTGCTGGGACTTTACGGTGCATTCAAGCCATTGTCAAGATGCAAGTTCTTGTTCGTGCTTGTCTATCTCAAGACGGGCTTTATTCTGAAAATAAGCTGGATGGCAAGCTCCATAATGACAACCAAACTTTGGTAATTCTTAAAGCTTAAATCAATTATTAGGAATCACAACTCACAAGACCGTTTACCCTGTATGTTCTGGTTCACATTTTACTGATAGGTGGCCTGCTTGCTTTCACTTTTAGGATTGTTGCAACATTTTACCTTTTATTATTTGCATATATGGATGATCATAGTTAAGTATATAATCTATGAACGAACATGTTCTATTTTCAAGCACAAATCTAATTTTAGAAAGGGCCATTGGACGACGAGTTCTCTGTAATTTGCAAAATCATATTGTTCAGAAAGAGGTGAATCTAATAGGATTTTTTTTTTCTCGGCTACCTTTGCAAGACATTCAGATATACAGGCTAATGTCCCTGCTGGCGTGATGTTTGTTTAATCAGTTACACTTTGTATATGACACAACATAAATCACCTGGAAATATATAGATAACAGTATGTTTAGGAATTTTGTGCAATACGTTTCTTTCAGTAATTGCTATTTTTTAGTTTTAGCCATCATTCCTCCATTTATTCCTGAATCAGGGAAGCTCAGCAATAAAACAAAATGAAACTTGTACATCCATAGAGAATCTGCTTAGCAATAAGTTTGCTCGTCAGGTATGTTAAGTCAACAGTCTTTTGCTTCATTTTTTAAAAACTATTTGCTGGCATCTATTTGTCAAACTATGTCTACGCAGTGTACTCAGAATTTGATTTGATTGCACTTGCAGCTGATGGATTCAACACCCAAGACAAAACCTATCCACTTCAAGTGTGATCCATTGAAACCAAACTCAGCTTGGAGCTGGTTAGAGAGGTGGACGTCTGTGGCATCACCTAGAAATTCTTCGACGGTCAAATTAACTATTGAACAACCAGAAATGGGAGAAAAGTGACAATTATGAGACTCCTCTTACTACAACAGCTCAATCTGAAGCGATCTCCGAGTCAAACGAACCAAAAACTGACGTATGGGAGATATTGGTATCATCAAAGAGTGAAGAGAATCCGATCACCGACAATGCAGCCAACTTTAAGTTTGAGGAATGTGAGCAAACTTCCTCTCCAGTAACGGATGATATGGACCAACCTCAGATTGACACTATTACATCCGACCTAAAAGAGAACTCTCAGGAGATAAACACACAGGATCAAATGATGCAAACAGATGCTCATTCTCAAACACTGGACAGTTGTCTTTCTAGCAAGCTGGAAATAGAGAGTGAACAACCCAAACATTCTACGAAAAGATTTGCTTCTGAACAACTGGAAACGGAGCCAATGAAAATTGCATTTGGGTCAAGGAAGGCAAATAATCCTGCATTTATTCCTGCACAAACAAAATTTAAGGAGTTGAATTCAACTGCCAATTCAAGTAGATCAGTTGATTCATCCCCCCAAGACATTGGAGATGAATCGAATGTGGGTACTCTGTCATCTGAGGCAGATACGATAAGCAGGTTGACCAAACCAAGCATCACAGGAAATGCAGTCAATAATAGGAAGGTTCAATGCAGTGGCTCTGAATGTGGAGCTGAAATCTCTATTATTTCCACTCTCGGTTCACCTGATATATCTGAAGTTTCTGAGCAAAAAATTTTCAGTTCCAACAGTATTAAGGATTTGAATGTTAAAGAAAACAAAACAGGTGCAATCAGAATGACTGATTCTTCTCTGTCTACTGCTGGTCAGCCTGATTAAGAAACCGGATGCTAGTGGTGCATTGGCGAATTTAGTTGTTGCAGACTCCCCTCAAGTAGCGCAGCAGCCACCGAAAGGCACACCTGATTTGCATAGAGATCTGGATTCTGAGATGGGTAATCAAGCATACATATTATCCCCAGAAGCCTCGCCCAAGTGCCATATGATTGTTCCAGAATCCCAAAGAACACCTTCTAGTGAGGTATCAGTGAAAGCTAAAAACAAAAAGGACACAAGCTGTCAAAAGAGTAAGTCCTTGTCTGCTGCTAAGAGTTCTCTACCAACTCCAGCTCATGATAGTGGAGCAAGATGTAGCATGGAACAATTGCCCAAAGATCAGAAAAATGGAAAGATACGTAATTCTCTAGGTTCAGGAAGACCTGACAACATTGATGGTGAGCCGAGAGATAGTAACAGCAGCAATTCTCTTCCCCGTTTCATGCATGCCACGGAATCTGCAAGAGCAAAGGTTAATGCAAAGACCTCACCAAGATCGAGTCCAAATGTGCAAGACAGAGACATTTATATCAAGAAGAGACATTCCTTGCCTGCTGCTAATGGGAGGCAGGGTTCTCCAAGGATCCAGGGACCAATTTCTTTCTCTAGGTTCAGGAAGACCTGACAACATTGATGGTGAGCCGAGATAGTAACAGCAGCAATTCTCTTCCCCGTTTCATGCATGCCACGGAATCTGCAAGAGCAAAGGTTATGCAAAGACCTCACCAAGATCGAGTCCAAATGTGCAAGACAGAGACATTTATATCAAGAAGAGACATTCCTTGCCTGCTGCTAATGGGAGGCAGGGTTCTCCAAGGATCCAGGGACCAATTTCTCAATCCCATCAGGGTGCAAAAGGAAATGGTACAAATCCTATGCATGGTATGTTCCAAGCTTATTCTTCACCTTCCTACTTTAATTGTTGAGCTTCTTAACATTAAAATATCTTTAATTCTTACTTCTTGTTAGTACACTTTGTCCTTTTCATTTTAGATAATTGAATTTCATTCATCATTCAAGCAAGCAGATGTCTGCTAGTGGGTGTAAATTTCAACCCCCACCCCCCCAAAAAAATGATAGTTATGATTTAGTCCTAAAATAGTTCAATTTCAGCCCTAAAAAACATTTATGGCTTTGCTCCTAACAATCTTGTTTCAGAGAAATGGCAAAGGTGACAGGTTACCTCGGAGCAACCATATGTCACAGTTCCATGTTATGCATCTTCTCAGGTGAAGTGGAGCTGATTGGTGGTCATACTATCTAGCTATATGCCTCAGCATTTCTCCAATTGAGTTGATTTTGACAAACCATCTAGTGCTTGGCATGGGAGGAGATATATATAGAGTTGAGTAAACATTTTCTTGTATATTTCTATTACCAAAACCATTGATATCACTATTGTTTGTTTCTAAGCTTTACGCCTGGGGGTCTGCTCGTGTGTTTTGTTCAAAAGTGTTTGGCGTGGTACTATTCGGGTTTGCTACAACTTGTTTTTGAGGTGTCTATTCGGAGTTTTGATCAATTTTTCGTGTGATAACTTGGATATTTTCTGTTGTTTCGTTGGCAACCATTTTGATGCTTTTTTCCCCCTTTCAATTGTTTATGCTTTCGTAACCAAGAAAATCCATGTACCCATCTGCTATGAAAACAAACCTTTAGAAGATGCCCTTTTGTTTATCTAATATTTGGTATTTTTCTGTCAAATTTAAAGAACTGAACTAAGAGGCCCAAAACAAGAAAACCATGGACCTTACGTATCGGCCCTTGAATCCGAAAGCGGAAGCCACGTGGGCAAAGTTATCTGACAAAGTAAAGCACATCGAGTGTTGACTCTGCCAATGCTGCGACTTTTTCATCAACAGTCCTTTCATCGTTTAACTCAAAAAATGTTTTAGCCGTACTCGCATTCGGAGCGCGTGCAGTAGAACGTCACAATCCCTGAACGTCCTTCCATTTACACGCGTCTAAAGACAGCGTGTGCCAGCGCTCCCTCAACTGGATCCTCAATACAGAACAGAAGCCTAGAAGGAAAGAGCGAAAAAGAAAAGGAAGTAGAATAAATAGGGGGAAAATCGCAATGCTGAAAATGAAAACCCAGAGGATCTAGGGTTGCCTTGGATTTCTCTGTTTCGAAAGGTTGATAATTAGACGTATCTATACGCTTCTTTTTTAATCTTATAGTTAGGGTTTTCGAAACAGGTAAGTTAATTTAAAGGCTGTCAGTTTTCTTTTTGCGTCACCGGTGGTTGAGTTGGGTTTTAATCGATAGAACCCTAAAACCAGTGGTTTCGAGACTTGGACTAATACAGTTTTACCCAGAATCGAAGCCGGACAAGGAGGACTTTTGAAGGATTTTTATCTTTTAATTTAATATATTGTATTTTACGATCTGTAAATATGCGAGTGCGCAAATCGAACAGGATTTCTTGGGCACCGGATGCTAATCTTTGTCAGGTAAAACTTGCAATTTATACTTTCGGAACTTCTAAATTTCGAGCTCCGTTTCAGGTGAAATAGAGAATGAAAAAAGGGGTAGAAAATTTTAGTTATATGTTGCAAAAAAGTAAAGTGGGAATGATGCCATGTGAACCCTTCTTGTTGTTTTGTTTTTAGTTTTTTTTTCTTTTCTTCTTTCTCTATCTAAACCATTTGCAATTGCATTTGAAGCTTTTAGGTTATTTCATTTTAGTATTATTGAATTGCTGAGCATGTTTCTGAATATATTTTTCATTTTGGTGATGGCATTGTTTATAAAACCTTTTAGTGTATGAAATGTTGAGTTTCGTTTGTGCTTGATTTCCTTTTCCATGGTATTTATGTCTAATTTAGTGTCTATACCTGTTTGTAACTGTTTTTATGAGAATAAATCAGTCAATAGAGCCAGGAGTTGTCATGCTAGTTAGCTACAAATATTAGGGTACGATTATGGTAAAGTATTTTGATTTTTAATTGGTTCAAAATCGCTAATGAAGATAAACAACCCAGCTTGTCAATCCATGATGCTTCATTTCATAGCAGCACATTCCTGTTTCATATCATGTTCATTGTGCAGAGTGCAGACCACAATAAAGAAATAACAATTGTGCCACAATAAAATCTCCGTGGAGTTTGATTAGGTTGCACATTAAGTTCATGAATGTTTGTTGTATCGCTTTAGCTTGTAATTATCAGAAAGCTCAGAGTTTGTGGTCTATCCTTTTACTTTTATATGCATACCCTCTCCTTTTAGGATAGTCACTTGTTTCTCCAAAGAGACTTCAGCATACAGACTCCGAAATAATTTGAAAGGATCTTCAGTTTTAGCATCTCTAATTCTTAGATGTATGAAGTTCTGAACTAACATGTAGCAACTCTTCTGTGCTTTGAAAGATTCTGAAATGTCCTTTGCCAAAGGTCTCCTCGACTAAAAGTGGCAATCTACTTCAATGGTGTCAAGCTAGTAAGAAAGGAACTGATCATTTCAAATATTAAAGATATTTGCGACTTGGTATCTATTTTAGGTGCCTGTTTGCCAGGGACTATTCCTAGTTGAGCATGGGGTTAATATTGGTTGGTTCTGTTTGGTTTTGAAGATATTTGCGGTTAATATATAATATTCTAGGTTTTTTTAAGATCAAATCAATAGGCTGAGTTCATCCCCGGTAGGTGACGTCATTCTGGATTTTTTTTTCTTTTTTGGGTCAACCCTCATTTAGAAATTAATACTAGATTTGTGGTGTTTTCTATTGTATAAGTACTAAGCGAAGCCTACTGGGATTGACATCTGAATTTCATTAACCTCAGATGAATCTTTTCCCCCCTTTTTGTTCAACATTTAGTCTCAGCTGATTCTTTGTGAGAAATTAAGAAATTCTTTATGAGAAATTAAGAAATTCTTTGTTCAACATTTTTCTGATACTTCTATTCTGTTGTTAATATATACAGTGTGAGATAAAAAAATCCCCAGCTTAAGCAATTATTTTCATCAGTTCATTTGGTAGAGGCTGTTTTATTGAAGATCCTAAACAGAAAATAAGAATGCTTCTTTCTTAACAGATAAAGCTCTTTCTGATGGAGGAACCACCTTCACAAGTTGGATTGGGCGCTCAAGATCACCTACAAGCAAAAACCTCTGTTTCACATTTAAATGGAGCAACTGCGGATGACTTTCTGCCTCCTGGATTTGAAGGAACTCATTCTACAAATCACGTGCATGTTGACTTGTCAGAAATACCTGTCATTAAGTGGAGATGTCCTCACAGAGTAACAGTTCTAAAGACTTCTTTTCTTGCCATTTTCATTTTATTTTGATTTGTAAATATTGCTCCAGCATTTCTATAAAAGCTGAATCTGCATTGTCACAGTTTATATTGGACTTCAATTGGCAAGTAGTTGCTGGAGAGGAAAGTAGAGAGGTTGAGATTCAAAATCAGAGAGAAGTTAGAGTACTTGAAGCTATTTATCCTCGCCCATCTGCAATTCCTACAAAGTCTGATTTTTTTCTATTTATTTATTGGAGGGGGTGGGGGATTGGGTTTTCTCATAATTTTCTCCAGTTTTACTTTTCCACGAGCCTAACTTTTATTCTCATTCTTCAGCTCTTCCGTTTCAGCAGATGTAGAGAACTGCCACTATGATGATCATCTAACTCCTCAAATACCCATCACTCCTATTGAAGATGAAGATGCAGCAATTGAAACACTACCTGATGTCTTGGCTCCATATGGTGCCCCCATTAGTTCACAGTCTGGTGTTTCAAGTGCTTCTGCCGAGGAGAGACCATCGACTGAAATGGTACTTAATGTCGAGCCCGGAGTAGCAGCTGCTGCCTTAAGAGCTATTAACCAAAGCAATGAATGTGGAAAAATGATTGATCCTGACTTGCTCGTCAAAATTCTCAGCAACCCTCAATTGATTGAGAAATTAGTTACAGATTATGGAGCTGCTTCGGCTGCACAAAACTTGCCTAAACCAACATCTCCTCTGGTACCTTCGTCCTATCCCCATCCAGCTGTAAATGTATCTAATCCATCTCCTCCCTGTACCAATAGAATGGAAAATGGCATAGCATCCGTAACAGCTGCGTCTACTGGAGCATATTATGCTGAACGTGATGGGTTTGGTAGTGGAGCCTCAAATAAACAAGGTCCTATTCCCAGTGTCCAGCCAGTTTCACCTACACCCGCCCCGGAACTTCCTCAGAAGGATATAAACTATTACAAGAACTTGATTCAGCAACATGGAGAAGAAAGACGGGGACTAGCTCAACAGCCACGACCAAACCAAGAACCAACAAAAACCCCAAAACCAAGAGATTCGAAGTTGAGAGTGATGAAGCCTTGTATTTACTTTAAAAGTGCCAGGGGATGCAGAAATGGCGCCAATTGTGCATTTCAACATGATGTATCGTCCCAAAACGGAGGCAACAACCATTCCGACCTGCCCAATGGTAAGAGAATGAAAATGGATAAGAGAGATCAGGAGTTTGAAAATACGAGTATGCCCTTTTTCACGTAAGAAAAGCGTTCTGCAGCATCTGCTCTCCTGTCTATTTCACGATTGTCATGCTTTTGGGTTTTTTCTTCCTGCAAATAGTTATATAACTACCAAGTTTTTCTTCTTTTTTCCTTTTTCCTTTTTCCTTTTTCAGCCTTGCATCTAGCTTTATGATTTAAGTTATTGGCGACAACTTGATAAATCGCAAACGATTGCTGATTTCATCTTTGGATGCAGGAATTTTTGGTTTTCCTCTTGCACCCATTTGCTATGGCTGTTTTTGTGCATCAACTATTTGCGTTAAGTTCATTTCCTAGAGATGCAGGATTATTATTATTTTTGGTTTACTTCTTCCACCCATTTGCTAGAATTGTTTTAGTGGATTATTATCATATGCGTCAAGTTCATTTCCTGCAGAAATATGCATAGTGAATTCGTACACCACATTTCCATCTCTACAAAACGAAAGCTAAAATGAGCACCCGAAGCTGAAGCTGAAGCTGAGGCTGAGGCGTACCAGTGGGAATCATATAGATCACCGGTTAATATTTGGTATCAGTATGAGACTACTCTGCCATTTTTAAACTCCCTAGACATGGGTAATCTCTATCGTTCACCCTGAATCTTGACTTTGCAACCTTAAGACTTAGAGCCATTGATTCCTTGCACTGCTGCACTGTTGAGAAGCTTTATCCACTCCTCCCTCATCTGTACGGGACAGAATTCTAATGCGTCGTACACACCCCACAAATTCTCTGCAGACATTCAAATCGTGGCCATTTTATGTTGTGATTTTGACATTGTAAATACTTGGGTCGACAAAGCCATGAATAATAATGCTTTAAAGAATGCCGGGCCGTGGATCATCCCCAACAAGTAGGACTTCATTCTCATAATCCACGTATACCGATTTCCACCCTGAGCCTCTTGGATCCTCGAGCAGCCCCTCAAGACCAAGCATGCATTAGATTACAGAAGTTAGCTCATCGTAGTTCTTAAAAATTTGTCGCATCAATTGACCTCCCAACAGACCCTGCGTCTGAACCTGTCAGCCATAACCAATAAAAGCTAAAGAGGAAAGTAATAGGATCACGTCAAGGAATTTTCAAAAGATGATGGAGCCATGTAATTTTCCCGCAACTCCGATGAATGCCTCAAGATTGCGATATTCACAAACTAAATTGATATCAAACGCGGTGTGATTTGCTGCCATGAATTATTCTGCAGGAGATCACACATCAAAATCAACATTGCTTGAAGATGTGACAACTGAACTGTCCAGTAAATCCTGCCGGTTGAATGTTGTAAATGCAATCTGAGACTGAATAACCCGACTACAATTCCCAACCAAACAATCTGAAGGATTTTGAAACTCAGCATTCTTCAATGAACACAACTCAGCCAGGACAGTGGGAAAAGAAGGATCAATCACCACAATACCACCATTACTAACATCAACGTCAACACAGCCGTACATCCTACTTTTATTGTTGCTATCATCTGAGAAACTCCTTGTCGCACCAGAAATAAAGCTGCACGGTTCTTGCCAAGTTAAGGAACATAATTTGTCTGCTTGGGATGAAGGCCTAAAATCATACAGCTGATCATTCCATGTATCCTGAGTCCCAGTTGATTCAGGAAACACAGCTGAAGAGTCTAGTAACCCAACCAGCGGTATAGGACGAGATGATCTACAGAGCCCAAAGACAGATTGGCCAGAAGAAAAGAGTGGCGTCCATTCATCAGTGTCTAAGAAAGGAAGACAGCTACTGAAACTACTAATATCAGGTTGCGCTACCTGCATATGATGGGCTTGGGGGACTGTCGTGTTCAACTGTAACCGAATTGTGCACGGATTGATCTGGAATTGGGATGGAGTCTGGTTCTGGTTAGGGAAAGACAGTTTGTTGAAAACAGTTGGGGTTATAGCATTTGCCAACAATTTTGCAGTCAACCGACTTAACTGATCACTTGAGTGCTCTGTTTCGAACTTTACTTTTTCGTCATTGCTTCTAGCTTGTGTTTGGCCTACAAACATTTTCGCAGGATGTGGGTTACCATTAGCATTTACTTTTTCCAAATTTGGGTTAATGGGATCATGTTGGTCAAGTGCTAACTGGGAAAGACAAGGGTTTTCTATCAGCGTATTTTCTGATTGCATTTACTGAGGTTTCTGATCGCTTGTAGAGTGCATATCTTTCATCTCATCTAATGGATATACCTTTCCAGTGGAGAACTGCTGTGAAGTGGATGAAAAAGTCCCAGGATGGTTAACAAGTTTTGGGTTCGGCATTATGTTCATCAGTTGTTCGGAACATGAGTTTGAGATCGATTATCGAAGATTCCCATGTCTATTTTCACAAAACTGGAGGAAGGGCCTTTGAGACCTGAAGTTATAGAAGGAAAAATAAATATGCTTTCAGGAGTTTCAGCCTCCCATGCACTGACCCTATTCTGCTTATTGTTACATCCAGGTTCATTCTCTTCAAAAAAAAATTACATCCAGGTTCATCCTAGTCAACCTGATAAGAGAAAGAATACAAATTCCACTATTAAGCCGACAAGTACACGAAATTATATTGCTGGAAATGAATAAGATAACGAGTATCGAGTTGCAACAAACAGTGTTCAAGTAAATGAAAGAAAACCTTAAGGTTTCGCCGCTTCGAGCCAGGTCATCTCAGAGGATCCAAGTCACTAATGCCAACTAGTGTACCCATATGTCTGCAGAAATTCTGAGAAATATTAACAGAAATCTCAATAGTCCTATATATATCGAATGAAACATTATTATATCACCATACGCAACAATATGAAACACTCCAATAGTATTTCTATTTCCCTTTGTGAAAAAGTGTAGGACAGATTGGACAATCCAAGTATGTGCTTTATCAGTGGATAGCACCTTATGGTTACAAGATACGGTGATAGCTACATATTCAAGCACTTTTCCTGTTGTAGCAAGTCATGGAGAAATTCTCAAGTTCACCATTCAAGTTGCAATGAGTTCACTGGAAATAGTGTACTCTCACTTTTATCAAAATGTTGATAGAAGGCTAAGTTATCACTGTGATATGCTTACTCGTGGTATGAGTTGTGTTGAAATGGAGTCGAGGAAAGCTGAAATCTACTTGTTTTTGTGCAGGGGTAGTAGGGTCTAGGGGTCAACTCCGTATAGTTTGGTAAGGCTAGTAATCTAGTTAAAGAAGAAGAAGAAGAAATGGTTGGTCTATCATGCCGAGTCAATTGGCTTAATATGCCGCATCATCCGTTACTACAATAATTGATGTTAACGGTGAGTGATCAGTTTGGAACAAATCGATAACGTTAGTGATCGGTTTGTTATTTTTAAACTTTTAGTGGAAAAATAAAAATTTATTTAAACATTAACGATCATTTATGTAGTTTACCCAAATAATAAAATGAGGCATCAAAGCTAAGTTTATGTCATCTTAAACAGTAATACTCGAAATTTACTTATTTAACACCGCTCAATATATAAAACAGTGTGTCAAGAATAATCTTTGGATTTATTATATTAATAAATTCATCAAAATATTACTGCTTATTATTATTATATAAAGAAAATAATCGTCAACAAAATACATAAATAAAAATATAAACTGCTTCAACTTTCGAGCATTGTTTTGGTAGTACTTTGCTGCGTATGATATTTGACCGTTCGTCACGCGTGCCGTTAGTGTATTTAGGGAAAAATGATCTTTCATTGCATGTCACGGTTTATGAGTAACTATTTAATGGATTTAATTTATCATGTTATTTACGGTTTCAATAGATTATATTAATTTTTAAATAATTATTCACTTTTTATTTATATAAACAAAGAAGTGAAGATTTATCTTGAAGAAAATGAGATGTATAAATATTATTAGTTGGATCTACAAATAACATGGTGAGCCGAGTCCATCTAATAATTTTTTCATGGTTTATATATGTCTATTTAGGAAAAAATATTAGATGAACCTGACTCATCATGTCAACCGTGATCTAATCAATAACATTTTTTTCATTTTTTTATGAATATTCACATCTTTCCAATATTAAATAAAAAGTGGATAGTTATTTAAAAAATATTTAAAAATTAATGGATGTGATTCATTAAAACCATAAATAACGTGATGAGCCAAAATTATGAAATAATTTCTCGTCTAGTTAGTTGTTTTAAGCTTGCATTTTGTTTAAAATGTCTTTACGAAAATAATTAATATTTTATAACACAACACTAGTATCCAATGGAATTATTAAAATGATGTCGTAGAGGTTTTTTTCGTTTTGCTCTTTCGGCGGCAGCTTAAATCAACTAACAAATCTTCCATGATCCTCCCATTTGACTTAACATGAATAAGATCTAATGATGTGGAACGATGAATAATTGTGGACTAACCCCACTTTGAACCTAAGCAGATGAAAATTTAGCACTATAAGATAAGCCTCATTAAATATGCATGTATGAAGTGCAAATTTTGCTTTTGGTCAAGCAAATAAAGTTGCAATTCGGTGGACGGGACCCTTTCCTATTAAAAAATTGACTTACCCCTTTATTATTTCCCTCGGCCTTCAAATCTAATCTGATACGGGACCGGCGATAGATATACGTATAGATAGTCATTGAGAGGTAGATTTTGCAGTAAACAATTGCCAGTTTGCAAGGACAAAGGAAATAGTGTTAGTAATTTCTTTCATTTGGGCCCATTATCATTATTTGAACCCATTTTAGCAAATTTCCATCATTCGCCATACAAACGTCGAAGAAACTCTTAGAAGCGAGAAAACCACGTGAATATCTCCTTTGGGCTGTGTGTTCAGTTCGGATAATGAGGTTTGTTCAGGTTTTCTTAATTTGCATGGATTGACCCAACCCATTTGTATATCTCAGTGTTATTAAAACCGGACCGGACACGGTTCGACTGGTTGAATCGGGAACCGGTTGCCTATCCGGTCCGGTCACCCTATAAAACCAGTTTTGCAACGAACTGGTTAAGAACCGGTGTGAACCGGTCAAGAATCGGCAAAACCGGTGTGAACCGGCCGGTTCAACCGGTTCGGTTTTTTTAAAAAAAAAATAAATACTTTTTTTATTTAGTTGTTAATGAATTTCATTAGGTATTGACCTTAAATATTATGTTGTAGTTGATTTGAATCATTTTGTTTCACTTGATTTTATGATATTTAACTTATATATGTTATAACTTGTGATATTTTTATACCTTTTAATATTGTGAACTTAAAAAGAGTGTTATATATATTAATATTACTTTTAATATTATGTAAAATTTAAAAAAATATTATTTTATATAAACCAGTTCAACCACGGTTCAACCGGTGAACCAGTACCTTTCACTAGTTTAAGGTCCGGTCTGATTTTAAAAACATTGGTATATCTCAATTTAGTTCATTAATGTTGTATGAAGATCATATCAAGCGGAGGAATCTGTGGCTCTTTATGTTGGACTAAAATCCATATTTATGGGGGGCTTTTGGCCCAATAGGGAAACCACTTTAATTATTTGACCTAATAGGACACTTCAAAAATTAATTTGGGATTTACGACATTTTCTACAGTCTAGGGCGACGTGACGAGTTTCATTGGATATAAATTTTATATTCCGGATCTAATATTTTAATATTTCTTGTGGAACTCGTCACCTATTAATTGTTTTGTTAGATTTTTTTTGCTCTCCAAAATGTGATAGATTTTGTTGAAAAGAACAATAAACTATGAACATTATATTAGACTTTCATAAATGCACATTAGGAAGAAAAAAACTACGAACTTAATACATTAACATAAGGACGTAAATAGGACTAACCTTATGAACAATATAAACATTAAGTAAAATCATTAACATAGTAGTATTGATTAAGAAGTTTTAATCTTCGTAATTGGTAGACTAGTCAGAGCTAGGATTAAGTTCTTCAATTCCTCATTCTTTTTGTTATTGTCGTTCACATACGAATTGGAACCATGCTTCTGGATCTCCATAATCTATGTTTTTTTCTTGGTCATTTGTCTGAGTTGGTGGGATATTCGAGCTGTAAGTAACATCCTCAATGGTACGAGGAAGGTCGAGATCATCGAATTTTACAAACAAATCGACATTAGAGAAATAGTAATTGTAATATGTCTCAATTGTTCCAGTATGGTCTACGTCATCGCTTAGATGAAACCTCGTGCATGATATTGAAAATCTATAATATAAGGAAGATACTCTTATATTGCTTCCGAGTGGAACTCTTGTTTCTATACTGAACTTTAACTCGTGTAGTTAAATGTTTTTTTGGGGAAGCACATGGTTATAGATTTGCAATCGTAAAAAACAGTTGCACAAATAGTTGACCTCTCTGAAGCTATGACGAACAAGTTTTTCACAGTTGTCCACCTAAATGGCCAAGTTGTCGAAACTGAATATGGTGTTCAGTTCATGTCACAGAGGCATGTGACCATGATGTTCCCGGTAGATGTATCTCATCGGTAATTGAAAATGAAAATTGAAAAAAATAGAGGTTATATTTCAAGTTTGATTTATCAACACATCATTTTAGAGACTTCGCTCAAATATGAAGCAATCATGATCGACGATGATAACGATGTAAGTGTTATGGTTGGCCTTCATCAATGTTCCAATAATTAAATGATTGAGATTATTGCCGAAACTGTAGATGTTCCTACTTCATCAAGTGTTGCACCAATGACTGTAGAAGTAGGACCATCAGAAGATGTAGATAACCTCGTCGGGAGATTCGATGAAATCTTTGGTGATTTTAGTGAGGATAATGAAACTTTTGTTCCACTTGTGATAGACGATGACATACCAATAATTGATAAATATGATATCGTTGAGGCTTCAGATGGACAAGCCTTTGATATAGAGGGTGATATCGGTAATTGAAAATGAAAATTGAAAAAAAATAGAGGTTATATTTCAAGTTTGATTTATCACACACTTTAGAGACTTCGCTCAAATATGAAGCAATCATGATCGACGATGATAACGATGTAAGTGTTATGGTTGGCCTTCATCAATGTTCCAATAATTAAATGATTGAGATTATTGCCGAAACTGTAGATGTTCCTACTTCATCAAGTGTTGCACCAATGACTGTAGAAGTAGGACCATCAGAAGATGTAGATAACCTCGTCGGGAGATTCGATGAAATCTTTGGTGATTTTAGTGAGGATAATGAAACTTTTGTTCCACTTGTGATAGACGATGACATACCAATAATTGATAAATATGATATCGTTGAGGCTTCAGATGGACAAGCCTTTGATATAGAGGGTGATGTCCGGGAGACAACCGTTTATCATGGCAAGCAATGTAGAATACTCTGCTAGTTTGGGCACATCTACCAATAGCCATGCAAACAGAAAGTTCGCACCCCCAGATGACTCAATATCGTTATGTAGTTGCAATGCATGACATAGACTATTATGATGCCATGAGAAATCCTGAGATTTATGATATGCCCGATATATGCATAGCCCACTGTGGACATAGAATGAAGGATCAATGGAGTTTGGAATTAGGTCACAGTTTGAGGGTAAGAAGGATACACAACTAGCTGTGAAGGAGTTTTGTATCAAAGCTCATATGGAATTCACTGTTGTGGAGTTTGACCAGAAGACATATTTTGTCAGATGTATTAACAACAATGTCAGTTGAAATGACAATGTTCCACAATTAGCACATTTGCACATTCAACTATTTCACACAAGACCACAAACACTTAGTCTCCATTGTGATTTGTGTATACGTAAAGCTATTGGTGGAGAAAAATCCAAGGATCCCTATATCAATGATTGTGGCATCAAACGAAATACATTTGGGTATATTCCGTCTTATTACAAGTCCAGGATGACCAAACGGAAAACTATGACACTATTGTACAGTGATTGAGATCAGTCTACAATGAGCTGCAATATCCGTTTCATACAATGAAATATTTCCTCGTAGGGACCATTGTTCGCTTCTACACTTATCCTGCAACCACATTTGATGGACAGGTTATCACTGGGAAGAGAGTTTTTGGAGGCTTGTTCTGGGCTTCCAAGTCATAAATTGAAGGCTTTTTTTTTTTTACTGCAAATAGATGGTTCAAGTGGATGACACTTTTCTATATGGCTTATACAAACATGTCCTTATAATAGCTGTTGCACAAGATAGTGACAGAAACGTCTTCCCCATTTTCTTCGCCATTTTTAAAAATGAGTCCGAGAAAATGTGGAATTTCTTTTCATCAAACTTGCACTCCGATGTTGTCACTCAAGATGGGGTTTGTATGATCTCAGAACATTCACCTGTGTTGTTAGCCACGATTGACAGACTGAGAGTAGATTATCACCTCCGCATGTATTTCCTGCGTATTGCATACGCCATATTGCTTCAAATGCTATGATGAGGTTCAAAAAATTATCAACATGGGTAACTTATTCAATTTTACCATTCTTTTTTGGTCTTGGTTTAAAATTATTATACTTATATGTAACTATTTTTTTCAGGCTACACATTACTACAACCAAACTTCTGTGCAAAACTGGAAAATTTGAGAAAGTACGGAAAAGAGGTGTATAACTTTGCAGTCGAGATACCTCGAGAAACATGTACACATACATATAATGATCAAGGTCAACGTTACGGTCATATGGAAATCAATCTTGTCGACTGTATCAATTCAGTTCTAAAAGAGACTAGACATCTTCTAGTGGCAAGTATTGTTCGGGAGACATACTTCATATATGGTAAAGTTTAGGCGACAAAAGTGCCCAGGTAGAGGCAATGCTCAACGAAGGTAGAAATTAGGCTCCAAATCTGGAGAAAGCAATGACCAAAAATCAAACTCATGCAACATCAATGTATGTTCGCAATTTCACCAGACTGAAATCTAATTATATTGTCCAAGCACTTGTTTGACCACATGAGGGTAGAAATTCTTCCACATGTACTGGTAATTTGAATAGAAGATGGTGTAATTATGGTTGGTTTCTAGCCTTCAGATGCCGATGCACTCACACGGTTTCTGCATGTATACATATGAATGTAGACCCATACATTTACACTGATGATTGTTATAGCCTGCATACTATGCGCAACATATACATTTACAAGTTTAAGTATCTCTCGAATGATGTATATTGGCCACCTACTGTCTCTGAAGAATGGTTTCCTAATCTGCAATTAGGAAGAAAGTTGAGGGGTCATCCTGAATCTAGTAGAATTCATAATAATATGGATAACCCTCAAAGTGAGCAAGACATGCCGAAGTTATATGGCCACTGTAGAGGTGAAGGCCTTAATAAGAAGCACTATCCACATCTCCTAAGATATCGAACAGGCCAATAAATCATTTTTAATCTTATTCTCATGTTGTACCAATTTTAAAAATATCAATGATGATTTTACAAATATTCTTCCCACAGGTACATGTTTTGATTCTCATATAAATCTATCAACTAATCCAACTCCTATTTACAGTTAAAATTTGAATAAATGAACATTTAAACTCGTCGCCTTGACGTGATGAGTTCCAATGTATTTTTTCTTTCCAACATTAAATTCACATAATAATCTAAAAAAAGTAATTTTTTAAAATAACTCTTCACCTTGAGGTGACGAGTTCCACAGAAAATATTAAAATATTGGGCCCAAAATATAAAAATTATTGTAATATCTCAAAATCTGGGTTCGTAGTTTGGGTCAACCCGAGACCTTTAAGTCAAGCCAATTAGACCTCCCAAGATAGTTGGACCAAGTTGTAGACATCATTTTTTTCATTTAAATTTGTTATTATTATTAAATATTATTATTATTATTATTATTAAATATTATTATATAATATTATTATTAAATAATTATTACAAACCCAAATAATCAGGCCCATTTTACAAGCCCAAACCCTAAACCCAATTAGGGTTTTCATTCATCTCTAGCCGCCTCATCATCACAGCCGTTGGATCTGAGAGATCCAACGGTCTACAGGAGATCCAACACAATGCAGCTAGGGTTTCTAAACCCTAGTTTCTACGTAGCCATGTCCCAGCCGCCGCTCCAAAGTTCCAGTGAGTTCCAGCCGCCTTGCCGACGCTTCAGTGCCACGATGACCTCGCCAGAAGTCTCCAGAAGGCCAGCTGCTCCCCACATATCACGGCTATGGGGTGAGTCACCACATAGCTCGGTGACTCACCAAACTCGATCCTCTATTGTCCGGTCCGACGAGAGCCTCGGTGGTGGCTATAAAAGCCACCACACCTGCAAGAAAGAGAACCACGGCAGAAAACAGACGGAGAACTACAGAGAAACAGACAAGAAAAAAAGAAAAAAAAAGAAACGAAAAACAGAAAAGAAAAAAAAACGAAAGGAAGGGATAACCACAGCCAGCAAACGGGAGACAACAACACCAACAGCAAGCAATCCAACCACCATCAAACACCAAAATAATGAGATAAAGATCGAAAGAAACCTTATCGAGGAAAGCCACACCACCACCGGAGTAACCACGCGCCTCCACGCTCTACAACAAACCTTCGAAAACCGAAGGTATTTTTAAAGATTTGCTCCAATTGGGAGCTTTTTAAGGTAAACAAATACCGGAATCGTCATTAGGACGATCCGATCTACGTTGTAGTATAAAAGTTTTATTTTCCGGCCACCGGAGGCGGTGGCCGGCGGTAAGGTTGGCGGTGGCTATCGGCGCCGGAATTCCCTCCGGTGAGGGAATTAAGAGAGAAGGAAGAGAGAGCTTTTCTCTCGTTTTTGAGAGAAGAAGAAGAAGAGAATAATGAGGCTGCTGGCCCTTCGGGCCAGCTATGAAGGGGTATATACCCCTTCCTGAACGACGTCGTTTTGGGAAGGGGTATGCGTAATTACATGTATGGCTAACCCTTTCAGTAGCCATCCATGTTTTGTAATTATTCATTTAGTCACTAAAACCAACTTCTGAATGTTCTAATTCAGTCTTCAAATTTTTTTATTATGTTTTAATCCTTACCCGTATTAAATAATATATTTAGGACAAATATCACATTTAGTCCCTATTAATTTTAATATTTATATTTTAATCACTGATTAAATAAATAATGGTTAATTACACTACTAGTATTATTTTATGATAATTCTAACCATGTTTCTTAAATATATTTTATAATTTGATCATTAAATTTTATATAATCTTAATTTTGACCAAGTTTTATTATTTTTTCATTTTTAAGTTCATATATTTATGAATATGATCCATTAGTTTTTAATATTATTACTTTTAATTTCTTTCATTTTAATTATTATTATTTTATTTTATTATTACGTTTGATATATGTTTAAATTATTATCTTCATGATTATTATTATTATTAAGTTATATAAACATATTTATATAATTATTTATTTATTCTATTCGTTTATTAAATAAAATCCTATTTATAAATTAATTTTATAAATTATTCTTAAAAATAAACATATTTTGATATGTATTTATTTTTTAATATCTAAGAAAAGAGCTGTCTTAAAATACCTAGAAGTCCTTTTCTAATATTCTTAAATAAATAAATGTCCTATTTTTATAAATCATATATTAATATATTTTAATTATTTTAAGATAAATGTTTTATTAATATTTATTTATTAATATCTAAGAAAAGAATTGTCTTAAGGCACCTAGAAGTCCTTTTCTGATATTTCTAAATAAATAAATATTTTTATAAATTAATATATTTTCTTAAAAATTATATTAATAAAATTTGAAATAACATAATTATAAATTACATATATTTTGAATTTTTAAATTTCTAATAATAGAGACAATTTATAATTAAAAAGTACCAATTTTGGGCGTTGTAGGGGTGCTAATCCTTCCCTAAACGTAACCGACCACGAATCCATTTTTATTATTAAAAAGAACGAATTTTTGGTTAAAACGCAGATCAGTTCATCTTTTAGCTAATGTTTTCCTAAAAACTCTGTTAAAAGATAATTTTTAGATATTCGACCTACCTAACCCAAAAGGCCGATGGCGACTCCTAAATTATTTTCAAAACCATTTATTCACATCAATTTTCTCGCCAAGTAAAATTTCGTGCCCGGGCGAAAACCGGTTACGACAGCTTGGCGACTCCGCTGGGGATCGTCAAACTTTAAAATCAATTATAAATGGTCTCTATTAATTAGAAATTAAAAATTCATTTATTTAATTTTTTAATTATTTTCTTTCAAATTTTTATTATTTATTATTTTTATATTAATATTGTTTTTTTATTCAGGTATTAATTATTTTATTTATCTGTTAGAGGTTTGAACATTTCTCCTCACACACAACACTTGCATTGCATAACATAAAGCTCTATAATTGAGTTTGTCCCTTTTAAGTGGGAGTGAAAGCGACGTCTTCGTGAGAATTTATTCTCCGTATCAGACCTAGCAAGTAACTTTCGGGGTTCATATGCTCTATGTCTTCGTGGGAATTTATTCTCCGTGTCAGGTATAGAGAAATGTGTCCCCTCGAATTGAACTCGATCCGTTTAAGTCTGTAACGGACTAGGATTGAGGGTTGACAGCCCAAGAGGGCATCAACAAGGACAATTCGAGTACCTTTACTCCTAGAACTGAAACTCTGCATATTATAAACCCTAGAAATTCACCTAATATAAGACAGTACTGAACCTTTGTTCATAGGTGTACACAAAGGAGAAATAAGCTCTAGCTTTTAATTTATTATTATTTTTTATCCCTGAATAAATGCATGCGAACTAGAAATCATGCGGTTAGGTTAATTTTTCCAAACAAAGCATGGAACTAGAAAGCATGAGGTTAGGATTTATTATATACCATGATAAATAAATTTTTTCTTTCAATTAGTTGGTATTAACCATTTTATTTTTTCTTATTTTCCCATGTATGTTATTTTTGCTCTAATTTGTTTAAATTATTTTCTTTTGTTTGCATTGCATGATCATGACCAAAAGGTGTTAACTGAAAAGACTGTTCATCATATTGGAAAGAAATTCTAAATGAACAAAAAGTTTTATGATCAAACAAAATATGATGCGGCCAAAGAAAGACATCCTGAGAAAACTCTCCGAGGATAGAAGAGAGCTATGCACCTAGAGATCATGTGTTCATTAAGGAGCAAGAGGAGATACGAGAAATAAGAGAGAAGATGTCCAAGATGATGGATAGAATATCTGTTTTGGCCAAAAGAGAAGAGATTCCTGCACAGAAAGAGAGAAAACTTAATGAACATAATCCTGCAATCTCAAATATGCAAGGGACTTCTAATCCTAATCAATTGGAGAAGTTACAGACAATCATCATCCGTATTCACAAGTCATCTGGAAATACCAAAGAAATGATGACAATTGTAAAAGCTCCCAGAGAAGAGAAGAAATCATGTAACCTGAAATCATCGAAGTTTAGTATGCTCCCGATATCTAAAACTCAGGTTCAATTCAAGACAAAAGGCGGTTCTCATGTTGATGCTATACCTATATCATATAAAGAGTTGTATGAAAAGTTACTTGAAGCACGAGAAGTGGCTCCATATTACATAAAACCATTCCAACCTCCGTATCCAAATTGGTATAACATCAACGTTCATTGTGAATATCATGCCGGGGCTCAAGGACATACCATCGAGAATTGTTTTGCCTTCAAACGCCGAGTCCAAAGTCTTTTGGATCATGGAATCTTACAATTTATGGTAAATGATCGACCTAGTTTGGTAACCGAGGGTCCTGATAGATTAATACCAAAAGTCTTCAAAGGTAAGAATATAAGTAGGGGCGCCCAGAGAGAAGAAGATTTGCTGAGGTTTGAAGCTCAAATATGTCATTTGAAGATTGAAAACGATAAATTGAGCACCAAAATGGAAACCATACATGAAGACTTCCAGAAGGTCAGTCAAGCCTTTCAAAATGCTGGTATAGGAAACACCCCAGAAGAGTGGATAGCAGGGGTCACCAAACTGAAAAAGAGTTGCAACATACATGAAGATCTTGTTCAAAAACTTTTTGAACACAAATGTTCTCTCACAAAGGAAAATGATCAACTCCAAGAATTGACATAGGAGATGAAAGAACACTAGAATGTCATGGAAGAAGCTGCAGTCCAGACAAGCAATATGGCCCATAAGTTGATAAACTAACTTGGTTTTAGAGAAAATGGGAAATTATTCCCTATATGTAAAGTTTTGTTGAAGTTAGAACTGAAAGTTGTCCCCTACATGTAAAGTTTTGTTTGATGTACTGGGACTACAGACAGTGGCCAGAACAATTGACAGGGTTACCTCCGGATATAAGGAAAGATACATCAGATTCAATACCAGATGGATCAAATCAAATTATTCAGTATGTGACATCTGATAAAGAAGAGATAATTGATAAAGAGCAACCATGCTGTCAGATTGAAGAGTCAAAAATGGTAAAACCCTCCGGGGCATCCCAATTGAACCCAAAGAATAGCCTTGTTCATTATTCGCAATATGAGGAAAAATTCAAGAAGATGGATGAAGCAATCAAAAATATGAAATGTGTTGATACTTCCCACAAAGAATTAGAAGCAAGAGAGCTAAGCTTGGTTCCAGATTTGATTATTCCCCATGAATTCAAAATGCCTGATTTTGAGAAATATGATGGCACAAGTTGTCCCCTAATCCACCTAAGAATATTTTACAGAAAAATGGGAGGATATTTAAATTCTGATGACCTGTTAATTCACTCTTTCCATGATAGCCTTGTTAACCCAGCAGTAGTCTGGTACAATCAGTTGACCCAAGAACAGATCAAGAGATGGGTAGATCTAGCTGATGCATTTTGAGACAATATCGGTATGTTAAAGGCTTAGCTCCAACACGTATGGATCTTCGAAGAGTAAAGAAGAAAACCAATGAAAGATTTCAAGAATATGCCCTAAGATGGAGAGGAGTGGCAGCACAAGTTCAACCTCCCATGTTAGAAGAAGAGATATTACGTATGTTTCGTGATTCCCTTCCCACTCCTTTCTGCGAGTTGATGCAGGCAAATCCGACAAAGGAATTCGAGAATCTTGTGACAACTGGAGATTTAATTGAGAATGTAATCAGTGAAGAAAATTCAAAAGTCACATCCAGGAGCCCAACTGATCAGAAAACAAAAGCTGAGGATGTAAATGTATGTCGCATCCAGAATCCCTGCAACTGCAAAAGAAAAAGAGCAAGTAACTATTCGGATCGACCAAAGAAAGTCATGCGATCAAGAAAAACTTTAGAAGTGTTCCAAACTTCTATTTCAGACTTATACCCTCATTTGGTTAAAGGTCAGTACATCACACCAAGACCGACTAAAGTGACATCAAACCCTTCTGCTCATAGTTATGATCAAAGTAGTGTTTGTGATTTTCACTTGGGAGTATTTGGACATTCCACGGGCAATTGTAGGTAACTGTTAAAAGAAATAGAGATGCTTGTTGACAAAAGAGTCTTGACACAAAAAATAATCAAGAAATGGGAGGTAAATGAAGACAATGATTCTGATCTTATTACACAACCGACATTAAAGGAGTGATGATGCATGAACAAGTAGAAGTGTTATCTACCACTGTAGTACCTTTCTATTTTCAGCATCTTGTTTGAACTTGTGTTTTGTTCCTTTCTCCGCCTTTTGTGCAAAAAAATAAATTGTGTTGCTTTTATGGTTATGAGCAAAGAATCAAGTTTTAATCTTGAGATTATTGAGTATCAAGTAGATTAAATATTCTTTTAAATTTGCAAGAGTTATAGATCTATTGGCAAGTGGTAAAATTATATCTTCCATATCCCATCCAACACCAATTACTCGACCTTTACCAAAACCAAATCCTGACACTACATTTATCTGAGACTCTGAAGAAATGTCTCTACCTGTTTTTGAGATATAAACTCTAGATGTTTACCTTCTCGGGTAGAGTCGATTGATTGATGATACTACCTTCCACCATATACATGACTTTATAAGTCACACATTTGTCCATCCAAATACAAAACCATCATAAACCAAAAGACCTCAAAAGAACCAAACTTTCAACTATTCATGAATTTTACTGCAAGAAGAGACGAGATGGCATCATGGACCAACTCTTGATGATAATTTCGAGTGATTAGGGCATACTCAAAGAAGAAGGGGAAAGTGATTGATTGAAATAAATATCATGCATTAATTACATTTTTTCATGTAAATAAAGTTAATCTCGAATATTCATCCCCCTGTGGATACCTCTTTTTACAAAGGTTCCCCCTGTGGATACCTCTTTTACAAAGGTTTCTGTGTATGAGATGATGAACGACATTGTTTCATTTATCCTTAATATATATATATATCCTTTGTTGTCCCATTTGAGCCTGAATAATTTTTCTTCTAATTCAACCCTAACCAAGGATCACCCTCTACATTGGGGGGCAAGGCAAAGGATATTGGCTCACAAGAATAAAGATTGTCAATACAGTTTTATTACAAGACAAGTTTCCATGAAGTCATGAAAGTTTTGAACTACAACGTATGTCAAATACAGAGTGCTTGAGATCAATCCAATCAAGAATAATGGAAAACCTCCAAAATGCAAAAGGAAAAGAGGTGCTCAAAGCAATTGAAGTATTATACTCATCCAGCAAAGAAGAAAAAAAGAAAAAAAAGGAAAATTAAATCAAGATGGGTGATTTATTGAGCCTCAATTACAAGGTTGATCAAGTACAACAGAAGAGCAAGAAATGCTGGAGATATGAGAAAATGGAAATGAATCCAAAATTTGGCAGTCTTGAGGGATCCAGTTGATGGAAAATTCCCCAGCAAGGCAGATCCAAGTCAACAAAACAAGATTGATGGCATCAGATGAATGATCCTTGGTTTGATTACCCTTAAACACTTTTGGGCCTTTTTATCCATTTCTTTCGTAACCATAAGCCATGGCCTACGTTACGTACCCGAAAAGTCCATTCTAATCACATGGATTTCTAAGTAAAAGAGGATATCTTTAGAATTCATTCCGCCTCCCAAGATTGATTTTTATTTGTAAAAATTGGTTTTTAAAATCTTTAATGCATGATATGAAAAATGATAAAAGGTGGGTTCAAGATATAAATTTTTAAATAACATCTTAGAACCAAAGGAGGATTCGAGTTGAAAACCTGAAAAGGCGGCTCGAATAATGAATGGTGCAACAATGACATAAGAGACGATCTTAAATGAAGCACCACACATCCCAAAAGACTTCCTGAATTCTGGAATCAAGAAAGTATCTCTACAAGATGGCATAACAACCATTTCTTCAAGTAGTGGAAGCCCAAAGCGACATACTGAACCAACTTGAAAGACTACTTTACCAAATCCACCCACACCTCAAATCAGTCAATAATTTTGACACTTGCCATAGGACTATGATTTTTGAATGATTTAAAAGTGTAGTTGATTTATTTGACTCATTGTTTATGATCTGATTCTATTGTGAACCTAAGAAGGGCAATACTTTGTAAAAGTCTTTCATTCTTCAATAAACAAAGGAAAAAAACATTTTCAAACAGGACAGTCTCAAATGGGAAGGTCCTTGAAGCAATTGTTGCTTATTCTACCTCTGTTGTAGAAAAAGAATGAACGAGGCCAGAATAATGAAGCACTTCACATTTTTGAAAGCAAGTGGTATGAGAAGTCAGAAAGACTGGAGAATTAAACTTGTGACACTCTCCTATGACATTATTAGCAGATCATCAAGAAAGATTATCATTTATCTCATGCTGAGGGCAATAAGCATCACCAGACAGATTATTTTCCCCAACCATCAATTCATGTTCTCTAGAAGATTACATCATAAAGCCATGAACAAGTCACTACCTGCACTCTGGTGTTAGCTCAAGTCTTGATACATCATTGCTACTTTTCTATGACGATCATTTTATTTGACAAGATGATATCCATTATGTCCTTCAGAAGATTGTTGAATTTGAATTTGAGGACTTAGGGCACAGAACAAGACATTGGAATAGAATCTACCCTTATAGGCCTTTTATATAGGGTAACATTGGTTACAGGATTCCAAAAGTTAAAGATGACCAGTTTTACTGTCAACTAAACCATTCCATAATTTGAAAAAAGTGGGATATATTGGAGCAGCAGAAGAGATAGTTGTTGTAGCATTCATTGCAAGAAAATTCACCTACAAAAATCTTCTATTTCATCCTGATGATGTTTATTTCTTCCAGTAAGGTTGTTACGCTGGATGCCACCGACAACAAGGTTAAAATTCGACAAATCTATTCATCAATTGCTCCAACCGAACATCATTCAGTTCTTGCACATCTGTTTTCAAAGGTATGCCAAGATAGTAGAAAGCAATTTCTGCATCACTGATTCCAGAGAAAAGAGACAGGACATTGATATCATTGGGGAACTTGTCTCTAGCAGATCCTCATGTATGGTTTTTAGGGAAACCTAGAAGCATTTCCACCTCATCAGGTTTAAGTGGAACAATTTTATTCCTTCCAACCCATACCAGATTCCATTTTCAGCACTCATCAAGAACATACTTCTGGACACTCGAAGGTGGCTCGTCATAAGCTTCAAGCCTTACAGATCCTTTCTGTCAATTTGGCACTTCCTGTACATGTTTATAAATAGTTCAACTTTGTTCTTGGATCTCTGGAAGGCCATCGTTTCTTTGTCAATGGAAAAATATCATGTATAGTGCGTGGAGAAAACAAGATAACAGAAAATCTGTTCTCAATTGGCAGAATTATGAATATAGCCCTTTTCAGTGTAATAGCATGAAAATGCTTCGAATCTACAAATTCTGGCTCTACATCGAATAAGTACTGGAACAAGTGCCATGTGCTCATAGTATAAATAAGAAGACCCAATAGTATCTTCTGGAAGTGTTCTTTGAGTTATCTGATCTGGTTTGGTATGAAACCACAGAATCAATCATTGGATTTGGAAGATGAATGTGCTCATAGCATCTTCTGGAAGTGTTCTTTGAATTATCTGATCTGATTTGGTATGAAACCACAGAATGAATCATTGAATTTGGAAGATGAATGTGCTCATAGCATCTTCTAGAAGTGTTCTTTGAGTTATCTGATCTGGTTTGGTATGAACCCCAAAACCAATCATTGGATTTAAAAGATGAATTTGCTCATAGTAGAAATAAGAACCCAATAGCATCTTCTGGAAGTGTCTTGAGTTATCTGATCTGATTCGGTAGGAACCCCAGAAACCGATCATTGGAATTGAAAGATGAACTGCATGATCATCTTCATTAAGAAGCTTCTTTTCAAGCTTCCTATGCTTCTTCCTTTTCCACAAATCATAGCCCAAGTTTCACCTTTCTTGTAATTGGGATCATTTCATAATGGCTTCCTATCTTCTACCATAAGAAGTGCATCAGTAACCTTAGCCATTTGCTCAACACATATAAAATCTGTCAATTCTGCAATTGATGAATCTGAACCACATCTCTCCAGGTTATGAAGCTTCAGCCTCTGAGAATCCCATTTTTTGTCAAGTATAAACAGTTTACTCTCCTCATCAGAATCAGAATTCATGATTTCCTCGATATCAGAAGAACTATCAATATGTGAAATCATCCTGAAAGATCGCTTCATAATCAGATGAGTTGTTATCAGAATCAACATGTTGCATGGGTGCGGATTTTTGATGAGCTTGTACCATTGTATATGTAGTCTTGCCATTGCATCAGATTACTGTTTGCATAAATTGGTTTCTCTCCCACAAAAAAGTATATTTCAGAGATGGCCTTCACTGAAAGATGATAAGCCACTGTGTCAGCCTGGAACGGATTACCAAGCTATTTTTACTACTCTATCCGACTAAATCCCTTCCAGATACAGAAAATGGTCACCTCATTCAGAAGACACATATCTCAGACGTTTCTGTCAGAATGATTGAGTACTTCTTAAGTTTGTGACAATATCAAGAGAATTTCTCCAGTTACTTGATAACACTACTGTTTAATGACACCAGAATGAGAGTATTCAAGATAAATAGATTTGGGGCACGAATAAAGCTACAAGTACCTACAACAATTCATTGTCAAAATTGGACCTTGGTGGGATCATGACATTCCAGTCAAACAGAGATTGAGAGTGAATCAGATAAACCTAGAGGGACATCTTGAGGGCCCATTTCAACCAGAAATAGAATATTGGGGCATTTTGAAGGCTCACAGCAATATGAATATTTGGGCATTCTTGGAGGCTCTCAACAAGAAGTAATGTTGAGCACACTTTTAACATCTGTATCAGCAAATATTGGGGCATTTTAAAGCTCACTTCAGACAGATCCATGTGGGGTATTTTGAAGACTCAGATTAACAAGAAGCAAATATTGGGACATGCTGAAAACCCTTTTTAAACAGAATCAAATGTTGAAATATTCTGAATATTTCAGCAAAATGCTGGGCATGCTGAAAACCCATTTCAATCAGAATCAAAACTGTGTGATGCATTTGAACACTTGTATTAGCCAGTTGGAGCATGCTGAAAGCCCCAATATCCTGTGTAAAGATCATTGACTTGAACAAAATATTTCCAATAAGACAGAAAGATATGAAGAATGAAAATGGTGAAACAGTGACAGTCGAGCTGACTATACATAATTGCTTCGTTCATCAGGCAATTACATTATGATCATGATGTTGAATAAATGTTTACTCAGCAAGTATGTTTTCAAATACCTAATCTTCTTAACCGTATGTCACATGACAGTGTGTTCTTTGATAAACTACATTACGGTTGCATGAATAAAGATGATCCTCAGGTAGACTACTTGATCCAGGGTTCAGTTCCTTAAGATCTCAGCATTGAATTTGGCTTTCTGTATGTCGGATAATTGAAATATTCTTTGAGATTCCTAGCAAATAGTTTCCAACCATACTATTGAGATTATGAAGCTGTATTTCACATCAGTTTTTGCTTCCTTGATGACATTGAAAAGGGAGACTCGACTCTCACTTATTACTGTTATTCCCGTGTTATTTGGGATCATCATTGCTAGCCAAGATGAACTGAGTTTTCATCTATTTTGGTTTTATCATTTGTATTTCATCCCCAACTGCAAAAATTCCACGGATATCTTTCTGTACATGGATCCTACAGTTGATGTGTTTCTACTTCCTACAAAGATCATTATAGAAGAAAATGTGATCAGTATTACATTTGTCTTTGCCCGAGATGATATCAAGATCAGTTAGTGTCTCCTATTCAATTCGACACCAGCATATCTTGTGAATTTGACCAAATTTTTGGTCATACCAACATTACACTTGAATCCCCACTGAGTTTTTGTTCTCAAATGGTCTTGTGACATTATTCAAAAGCTTTGGACACTAGGCAGAGAGCTTCAATGTTTGAGAACATCTGAGTAGAAGCCACAAAAAAATGAATGTGTTGTCAAATGTTTTACGAACATCTGAGCAGAAGCCACAGGAAAAGATGAATGCACTGTCAAATGTTTTACGAACCTGCTATTCGATACTGAACCAATGTTACGATCATATGGTTTCCATTTATGACCCAAGATGAATCTGTCTTCTTCAACCCCAAGACCGAGATATATCAAGATCAGTTAGGTCTCCTATTCAATTCGACACCAGCATATCTTGTGAATTGACCAAATTTTTGGTCATACCAACATTACACTTGAATCCCCACTGAGTTTTGTTCTCAAATGGTCTTGTGACATTATTCAAAAGCTTGGACACTAGGCAGAGAGCTTCAATGTTTGAGAACATCTGAGTAGAAGCCACAAAAAATGAATGTGTTGTCAAATGTTTTACGAACATCTGAGCAGAAGCCACAGGAAAAGATGAATGCACTGTCAAATGTTTTACGAACCTGCTATTCGGATACTGAACCAATGTTACGATCATATGGTTTCCATTTATTGACCCAAGATGAAATCTGTCTTCTTCAACCCCAAGATAAAAGCAAGATATAATGAAGATTTCTTTCCACAGAAGGGAAGCAGAAATTTTAACAATAAGAAACTAGTGGAGCCAACTATGGTTGAACTACAAGTGTTGTTTAGCATCTCGACATTATAGATCCAAGTTGCCTTATTCGAGATCTGATTATATGTGGAAACATGAAATGAATTGGAATAAATCTTCCTTGTGATGTGTTTCAAGAGTCAAATTAGAACAAACTCTACTCTCCTAATTAATCCCTGCTGAGTCAGATGATAGATTCTCTTTTCAAAGATGAAAGCTTTATGGGATTTCTACACAAGTCCAAGCAAAGAAAGTTGGTTTTATCCAAGACAAGATGGGGCATCAAAGTCATAGCTCTGACTACAGCAAGAGTTTCACAAATGAAACATTTCTTCTGAGACTTTCATGAAGCAAAGAAGACAGCAAAGATACAAGTTGATCAGATGATTCTACAGAAATATCTTCGGAAGAACGAAGAAGGTAAAAAATACCTTACAAGAAGAAGGTATTCAAAACCAAAAATACAGGAATCACACAAACATCTGAAGAAGAGATGGACGCAATCCACAAGAATGAGTATTATCTTGAGATTGGGGCATGTTACCCAATCAACATGTTATTTCAAAAACATAATGAGAAAACGATTTCCATAGTTTCTCATTTTATCTTTTAAAATGAAATTGTTGAAAAGTAAGAAAACGATTTTCTTAGTTTTTACTTATTAAACTATTTCCAACAACCTTATCTGGAGATTGGGGCATGTTACCCAATCAACATGTTATCTTGAAAAATAATGAGAAAACGATTTCCATAGTTTCTCATTCAATCTTTCTGAAAATGAAATTGTTGAATAGTAAGAAAACAATTTCCATAGTTTCTTACTTAGTAAACTATTCCCACATCTGTAGTCCTTCAGTGCATGTGTTTCCAAAAAGCCTTCGGAGCTTTTTGATGTTTTCAAAGCCTCAGGGTCATCTGTAAGTCCTTCAGTGCATGATGTTTCCAAAAGCCTTTGGAGCTTTTTGATGTTTTCAAAGCCTTCGGTCATCTGTAAGTCCTTCAGTGCATGATGTTTCCAAAAAGCCTTTGGGAGCTTTTGATGTTTCAAAGCCTTCGGGTCATCTGTAAGCCCTTCAGTGCATGATGTTTTCCAAAAAGCCTTCGGGAGCTTTTGATGTTTTCAAAGCCTTCGGGTCATCTGTAAGTCCTTCAGTGCATGATGTTTCCAAAAAGCCTTCGGGAGCTTTTTGATGTTTTCAAGCCTCGGGTCATCTGTAAGTCCTTCAGTGCATGATGTTTCCAAAAAGCCTTTGAGCTTTTGATGTTTTCAAAGCCTCAGGGTCATCTGTAAGTCCTTCAGTGCATGTTTCCAAAAAGCCTTTGGGAGCTTTTGATGTTTCAAAGCCTTCGGGTCATCTGTAAGTCCTTCAGTGCATGATGTTTCCAAAAGCCTTTGGGAGCTTTTTAATGTTTCAAGCCTTCGGGTCATCTGTAAGCCCTTCAGTGCATGATGTTTCCAAAAACCTTCGGGAGCTTTTTGATGTTTTCAAAGCCTTCGGTCATCTGTAAGTCCTTCAGTGCATGATGTTTCCAAAAGCCTTTGGGAGCTTTTTGATGTTTTCAAAGGCCTTCGGGTCATCTGTAAGCCCTTCAGTGCATGATGTTTCCAAAAAGCCTTCGGGAGCTTTTTGATGTTTCAAAGCCTTCGGGTCATCTGTAAGCCCTTCAGTGCATGATTTTCCAAAAAGCCTTCGGAGCTTTTGATGTTTTCAAAGCCTTCGGGTCATCTGTAAGTCCTTCAGTGCATGATGTTTCCAAAAGCCTTCGGGAGCTTTTTGATGTTTTCAAAGCTTCGGGTCATCTGTAAGTCCTTCAGTGCATGATGTTTCCAAAAAGCCTTCGGGAGCTTTTTGATGTTTTCAAAGCCTTCGGGTCATCTGTAAGTCCGTTTAGTGCATGATGTTTCCAAAAAGCCTTCGGGAGCTTTTGATGTTTTCAAAGCCTTCGGGTCATCTGTAAGTCCTTCATGCATGATGTTCCAAAAAGCCTTCGGAGCTTTTTGATGTTTTCAAAGCCTTCAGCATGATGTTTCCAAAAGCCTTCGGGAGCTTTTTGATGTTTTCAAATCCTTCGGATCTGTAAGTCCTACAGTGCATGATGTTTCCAAAAAAAAAACCTTCGGGAGCTTTTTGATGTTTTCAAAACCTTCGGGTCATCTGTAAGCCCTTCAGTGCATGATGTTTTCAAACATTTCCATCATGCTCAAAAGAAGCTAAATGAAAAAATTATTGTCTTTTTCGTCTTTGCTCTATTCTTGTTAACACAAGGATGAGCAAAGAGGGGCAGCTGTAGACATCATTTTTTTCATTTAAATTTGTTATTATTATTAAATATTATTATTATTATTAAATATTATTATATAATATATTATAAATAATTATTACAAACCCAAATAATCAGGCCCATTTTACAAGCCCAAACCCTAAACCCAATTAGGGTTTTCATTCATCTCTAGCCGCCTCATCATCACAGCCGTTGGATCTGAGAGATCCAATGGTCTACAGGAGATCCAACACAATGCAGCTAGGGTTTCTAAACCCTAGTTTCTACGTAGCCATGTCCCAGCCGCCGCTCCAAAGTTCCAGTGAGTTCTAGCCGCCTTGCCGACGCTTCAGTGCCACGATGACCTCGCCAGAAGTCTCCAGAAGGCCAGCTGCTCCCCACATGTCACGCATGGGGTGAGTCACCACATAGCTCGGTGACTCACCAAACTCGATCCTCTATTGTCCGGTCCGAGAGCCTCGGTGGTGGCTATAAAAGCCACCACACCTGCAAGAAAGAGAACCACGGCAGAAAATAGACGGAGAACTACAGAGAAACAGACAAGAAAAGAGGAAAAAAAAAAGAAACGAAAACAGAAAAGAAAAAAAACGAAAGGAAGGGATAACCCAGCCAGCCGGGAGACAACAACACCAACAGAGACCAATCAACACCAAAATAATGAGATAAAATCAGAAACCTTATCGAGAAAGCCACACCACCCCCAACGCGCTCCACGCTCAAACCTTCGAAAACCGAAGGTATTTTTAAAGATTTGCTCCAATTGGGAGCTTTTTAAGGTAAACAAATACCGGAATCGTCATTAGGACAATCCGATCTACGTTGTAGTATAAAAGTTTTATTTTCCGGCCACCGGAGGCGGTGGCCGGCGGTAAGGTTGGCGGTGGCTATCGGCGCCGGAATTCCCTCCGGTGAGGGAATTAAGAGAGAAGGAAGAGAGAGCTTCTTCTTCTCTCGTTTTTGAGAGAAGAAGAAGAAGAGAATAATGAGGCTGCTAGCCCTTCGGGCCAGCTATGAAGGGGTATATATACCCCTTCCTGAACGACGTCGTTTTGGGAAGGGGTATATGCGTAATTTACATGTATGGCTAAACCCTTTCAGTAGCCATCCATGTTTTGTAATTATTCATTTTAGTCACTAAAACCAACTTCTGAATGTTCTAATTCAGTCTTCAAATTTTATTTTATTATGTTTTAATCCTTACCCGTATTAAATAATATATTTAGGACAAATATCACATTTAGTCCCTATTAATTTTAATATTTATATTTTAATCACTGATTAAATAAATAATGGTTAATTACACTACTAGTATTTATATTTTATGATAATTCTAACCATGTTTCTTAAATATTTATATTTTATAATTTGATCATTAAATTTTATATAATCTTAATTTTAACCATAAGTTTTATTATTTTTTCATTTTTAAGTTCATATATTTATGAATATGATCCATTAGTTTTTAATATTATTACTTTTAATTCTTTCATTTTAATTATTATTATTTTATTTATTATTACGTTTGATATATGTTTAAATTATTATCTTCATGATATTATTATTATTAAGTTATATAAACATATTTATATAATATTTATTTATTTATTCTATTCGTTTATTAAATAAAAATCCTATTTATAAATTTAATTTTATAAATTATTCTTAAAAATAAACATATTTTGATATGTATTTATTTTTTAATATCTAAGAAAAGAGCTGTCTTAAAATACCTAGAAGTCCTTTTCTAATATTCTTAAATAAATAAATGTCCTATTTTTATAAATCATATATTAATATATTTTAATTATTTTAAGATAAATGTTTTATTAATATTTATTTATTAATATCTAAGAAAAGAACTGTCTTAAGGCACCTAGAAGTCCTTTTCTGATATTTCTAAATAAATAAATATTTTTATAAATTAATATATTTCTTAAAATTATAATAAAATTTGAAATAACATAATTATAAATTACATATATTTTGAATTTTTAAATTTCTAATAATAGAGACAATTTATAATTAAAAAGTACCAATTTTGGGCGTTGTAGGGGTGCTAATCCTTCCCTAAACGTAACCGACCACGAATCCATTTTTATTATTAAAAAGAACGAATTTTTGGTTAAAACGCAGATCAGTTCATCTTTTAGCTAATGTTTTCCTAAAAACTCTGTTAAAAGATAATTTTTAGGTATTCGACCTACCTAACCCAAAAGGCCGATGGCGACTCCTAAATTATTTTCAAAACCATTTATTCACATCAATTTTCTCGTCAAGTAAAATTTCGTGCCCGGGCGAAAACCGGTTACGACACAAGTTATATAGGTGTTGGGCCTAAGGTATGCCCAAGAGTTAAAGTTAAGAGATACTTTTAAAGTGAGTTAATAGGTGAAGGACCTAAAGTGTAGTTTACCCATTTTCTTGAAAACTTTCCCCCTCTTTTTATATCATTTCACATAACCAAACTCCCTATAATATCTCACCCACTCTTTTTCTTGTTGCTTCCATTAGTTTCTAGTTCTTCTTCCTTTCAAGAGCAAAGTTTCAAGCATTCCAATCTTAGATTTGTTTACCCAAGGTAAGAATGTTTTTCTCCATCCTTTAAGCTTTGTTTCAAGCTCCATTTTGTGAATTTTAGAATTTGTTTTCAAAATTTATTTTTGGGAGTTTGAAAGGAACCTAGATATTTAAGTTTATTTTGAGTAATATTAAGTAGTATAAAGTGTTTTAACCTAGTTTTAATGTCAAAGACTAGTTAGTAACCCCTAGTTTTGTTTTGATTAGCCAATGAGGTGGGTGAAGTTCTAAAGCAAAGGATAAAGGTAATGCCACTTCTAGTTTAGTTGAGGGAGATTTTAGCAACCAAGGAGGCTAGGTAACACACTATCAACTCTTCTATACTCCTAGTGATAATTAGAAATGAGTTCTAGCTTGAGAGTAAGTTATGAAACTTAGTGTTTTATGTTAATGGTAAATTACATGATTTATGTTATAAGCATGATATAAAGCCTTATTTATACTCATTGTAATCATGAAATACTTTAAAGAATTTTGGGGACCTTACTGGGGTCTTTGGGATTGAAATATAGTATTTTCGTATGTGTTTAAAGACTTCTTCAGGTAGAGTATTGATACTATAGGGATAATATCAATACTTGTTTGTTTCTAGGTAAAATCGTGTTTTCTGGGTAGGAGTATTGAAGCTCTTTCAAGAGTATCGAAACTTTGGGTCATAGTTTTGAAACTCCCAGAAATTTTTGAAATTGGGAAGAACATAATGTTTAAAAGTATCAGTACTTATATAAAGTATCAAATTTTTTTCAGGAGTATCGATACACTTTGGTTAGTATCGATACTTTCAATCTGTTTTGGCCAAAACGTTGCCCGAGAGGCCCTAGACCCATAATATGACTATAAATCGGGTTGAATATGTGTAAAATACTAGAATAAGTGCTATAGAAGGTGTTTAAAGTTGGGTTAAAATGGATGAAATAGCTGTAGAGGTATCAATACTGTAGAGAGGGTACTGATACTGTAAGGCTAGTATCGATACCAAGGGTATAAATTGATCTTCAAAGCACGAGTAAGTGTAGAAGCAAGCAAGGGTATCGATATTGAAAGGCCAATATTGATACCAAGGTTGAGAAAATGGCTTTAAGTAGAAAACGTATAGGGGTAAGTGAGGTTTCCCAAAAGATTATAATTTCTTTCAAATAAGACTACAAGTGAGAACATTTATTAACGTTTAATCCAATCGTAGAAACGATAATAAAGTAGGATCAAATAAGACTAGCCTTGTTGAATGCTTGGGAAACGACCAGGACACCCGAGTTCCTTTAGAAAATATAACAGAGTTGAAAGTATATATTCAGTTCATATATCCTTAGGGAGTGCGCAATTCACTTTAAGCTGACTAGTTTGGGCATAAGGTCAAGCACTCAAGGAGTGGGATAGTCGAGACTTTGATGTCTTATGAAGAGATTTTATGGGCCACATTCTCAGTAGACTAGAGGGGTGTGTGACATCCAAGATGCAAAACCCTCAGCCACACCATGATGTCTACTATAGAGTATAGAGTTAGTATACGAGTATACTCACTAATGCAAAGCAGAAAAAAACAGAACAAAACAGATCAATAGACCAGATATCAGTAGACCAGATAACAACAAACTTGATAGCTTGGGCATTTCAACGATAAACTTTTAGTATATTTTAGTTGTTAGTGTGGTGCTGAGCTAGTTATCTCAGCCTTCTTATTGTTTTCTGTAAGTAGGTCAGTAGATCGAGAGTTTGAGGAGCAGTAGATAGATCAAGCTCTAGGCTCAGTGCAGATTCAGAGTACGTCTCAACAGTTTTTTAAGGGCATGTATATTTTATAAACCCTGTTGTATCAGTTGAGTCAAAAATTTTATTAAGTGTTGGTATGTAATATTTTGATTGTAAATATTTATTTTTAGGAGCTCCCCAGTATAAATATTTAAATTATATTTATTTTATGGATGTTTGTATTGGTGGAAATGGTTGTTTTATAGTACAACAAAAGAGTAAGTTATTGGTCAGCCACTCTAATGGTTCCTTGTGTCATCCCACATCAGTCGACTATGTGTCGTACTGGTATAGGGTGTTACATTTAGTGGTATCAGAGTGTCATGATTGACGTTCCTAGGACCCACGGGTCACTGGTGGTCAGTGTCGGTTAGAGTCAGCCAGTGCCAATAAGGAGTTTATGAGTATACATGCCTTAGAGAGTTATGTCGTACTTCTGCATCTGCAATAGTAGAGAGCTCAGTCCATAATAGATGTGAGTTAAAGTGTAAGTTCGATAACTTAAGCTTAAAAAGAAATATAAGAGTAAGATAGTGATATTCACTAAGAAGTCCAAGGGTTTAAAGTTTATGTCAGCCATTAGGGCATAAAAGGTTTTCTCTAGTGAAGGTTTCGTGGAGAAACAATAAGGCTGAGGAAGTAGTTGGTTAGCGTAGATGAGTATTAGATTAGAGTTGCACAGTAGAAGAATAGAAGTTGATTTTAGTAGAAGTTTTGGCAAGTGTCATCCGGTCTCAGAGTTGTCTTTACTATTAGGTAAAGAGGTTAGTAAATAAAGTTTTGGCGTTAGCAGTGAGTTGTGGAATTTCATAAGGATTCTTCTATCCGTTATGACCTAGTTAATGAGAGAGAGTTTCAACTAATGCTTTTAAGATAGTGGTTCGAGTGTTCATCCCTCAGAGTTAGATGTTCTAGTGGTTAAAACCTGTCATAGATACCCAATAGAGTTTCAGAGTAAACTTTTTCTCTAGGAAAATTACGAGGATCAAATTTCTTGTAGGAGGGGAGAGTTGTAATACCCTTAAACCTGGGTTAGTAGTTTATGTCAACTCGAGACCTTTAAGTCAAGCTAATTAGACCTCCCAAGATAGTTGGACCAATTTATATATGTGTTGGGTCTAAGGTAGGCCCAAGAGTTAAAGCTAAGAGATAGTTTTAAAGTGAGTTAATAGGTGAAAGACCTAAAGTGTAGTTTACCCATTTTGTTGAAGCTAAAAACTTTCCCCCTCTTTTTATATCATTTAACGTAACCAAACTCCCCATAATATCTCACCCACTATTTTTTTCCTTATTTCCATTTCTTATTCTTTTCAAGAGCCAAGTTTCAAGCACTCCAATCTTAGATTTGTTTAGCTAAGGTAATAATGTTTCTCTCCAGCATTCAAGCTTTGTTTCAAGCTCCATTTTGTGAGTTTTAGAATTTGTTTCAAAATGGGCTTTTGGGAGTTTGAAAGGAACCTAGAGATTTAATCTTGTGTTTTTAGTAATATTAAGTAGTATAGAGTGTTTTAACTTAGTTTCCAAGTCAAAGACAAATTAGTAGCCCCTAGTTTTGTTTTGATTAGCCAATGACGTGGGTGAAGTTATAAAGAAAATGATAAAGGTAATGTGACTCCTAGTTGAGTTGAGGGAGATTTTAGCAACCAAGGAGGCCATGTAACACACTATAAACTATTCCATACTCCTAGTGATAATTAGAAATGAGTTCTAGCTTGAGAGTAAGTTATGAAACTTAGTGTTATATGTTAATGGTAGATTACATGATTTATGTTATAAGCATGATATAAAGCCTTTTTATGCTCATTGTAATCACATAAGACTTTAACGAATGTTTGGGGACCTTAATAGGGTCTTTGAGATTGAAATATAATATTTTTATATGTGTTTAATGACTTTTGCAGGTAAAGTATTGATACCATATGGATAGTGTCGATACTTGTTCTTCATTTCTTGGTAAAATCGTGTTTTCTTGGTAGGAGTATCGAAACTCTTTCAAGAATATCGAAACTTTGGATCATAGTTTTGAAACTCCTAGAAAGTTTTGAAATTTGGGAGATGAAAATGTTTGAAAGTATCAAAACTTATATAAAGTATCGAAACTTTTTTTAGGAGTAATGATACTCTTAGGCTGGTATCGATACTTTCAGGCTGTTTTGGCCAAAACATTATCCGAGAGGCCCTAGACCCATAATATGACCATAAATCAGATCGAATAGGTGTAAAACACTAGAATAAGTACTATTGAAGGTGTTTAAAGTTGGGTTAAAATGGATGAAATATCTTTAGGGCTGTCAATACCTTAGGTAGGGTATCGATACTGCAGAGAGGGTATTGATATTGTAAGACCCATATCGATACCAAGGGTATGGTTTGAGCTTTAAAGCACGAGTAAGTGTAGAGGCAAGCGAGGTTAGTCTTATAATTTATCTCAAATAAGACTATAAGTGAGAATATTTATTAATGTTTAATCCAAATGTAGAAACGAGAATAAAGTAGAATCAAATAAGACTAGCCTTGTTGAATGCTTGGGAAACGACCATGACACCTGAGTTCCTTTAGAAAAGATAGCAGAGTCGAAAGTATAAATTTAGTCCAAATATCCTTAGGGAGTGAGCAAGACACTTTAAGTTGACTAGTGTGGGCGCAAGGTTCGACACTCAAGGAGTGGTCTAGTCGAGAGTGTGGTGTCCAATATAAAGATTTCAAGGGCCATATTCACTGTAGACTAGAGGGGTGTGTAACCTCCAAGATGTAGAACCCTCAGCTGCACCATGATGTCTACCATAGAGTAGAGAATGAGTATACGGGTATACTCACTAAAGAAAAACAAAAACATAATAGATCAATAGACCAGATAGCAGCAAACTTGATAGCTTGAGCATTTCCGTGATAAACTTTTAGTATGTTTTAGTTGTTAGTGCAACACTGAACTAGTTAGCTTAGCCTTCTGATTGTTTTCCATGGGCATGTCAGTAGATCAAGAGTTCGAGGAGCAGTAGATAGATCAAGCTCCAGACTCAATGCAGATTCAGAGTACGTCTCAATAGTTTTTGAAAGACATGTATATTTTATAAACCTTGTTGTATCAGTTGAGTCAAAAATTTTATTAAAAGTTGGTATGTAATATTTTGATTGTAAATATTTATTTTTGGGAGCTCCCCGGTATAAAGCTTTAAATTATATTTATTTTATGAATGTTTTTATTGGTGGAAATGGGCGTTTTATAGTACAAGAAAAGAGTAAGGTGTCGGTCAGTCATTCCGGTGGTTCCGTGTGGCATCCTACATCGGTCGACTGTGTATCGTACTAGTCTAGGGTGTCATAATTATATCCTATGGAACTCGTCACGTAGAGGTGACGAGTTCACCCTAGACTATAGAAAATGTCATCGATCCCAAATTAATTTTTGAGGTGTCCTATTGGGCCAAATAATTAAAGCGGGTGTCCTATTGGGCCAAAAAACCATAATTATGAGTATATATTTATAATGTATATTATTATTATAAAATATGAATAAATTAAGTGATCAGTTATGATATAAAACCATAAGATATTAGAAGTGTCATGGAAGTAGATGCTATTAAAGTTGTATTTATAATTTGACGAGGGGCAAAGTTACAAGTATAGAAATAAATGATTCTTAAACCAGTTATATAAAATGGCAAAAAAATAGAAAATATTGTATTTTCTATTACCCAATTTATACTCAAAATTCTATCTTTTTGGAAGATCACAATCAAATAAAGATTCAATGATTTCAACCTATTAATTAATTCATGTACGCTTCCACAAAACTAGTATTTTTTATTCTTAATTATTTGACATGATTCAATTCTAATTTATTTTAATATTTATTATAATTTAGTTATAACACTTTACACTAACGAGGATTAGTTTCATAATTCAACTAGATATAGACAACTCCATTCACCGTCCAGATTTTGGGTCAGAAAAAGGCTATTTGCTAAATACTAATAGGATGGGTTTTCAGGTTTATCTTGGGGGGGGGGGTTGTGGGATTCACCTTTAGCTGATTGATGATACATGTTACGGGAACTTCATCTGCAGTGTCGTGTTCTGTGGATCGCACATTTATTTACTTTTAATGTAATGGCGTGCTAAAATTATATGCCTAACCATATTCTCGTAACCTCTTTCGGGGTGGGTTTAAAATTGGGCTTCGACTTAAATAAAAAATGTAAGAACCACCACCGATCATTTATATATATATATATTTTTTAAAATAATTAGGTTTACCGGACACCTCAATTTATCATCTTACCTGATCTTCATTCTACCAGAAATATGTCGGGTTCGGGAGTCGGTTACAGTCAAGGAAGGATTAGCACCATTGTACTGCTCTTTCGGTAGTAATTTAATTTCTCGGTTGTCTTAATTGCAAAAATTACAAGTTAAATTAAAATTTAAAGATTCAATTCGAATCACTTACATTTAATCAATTTTAAATTTGTCCTAAAAAATAAAGCCAGATGAAAGTTAAATAATAAAATAAAATAATGAAAAGGATATTAAAATAAATATAAAATAATTAAAAAATAATTAAGTTTAGGGCCTGAATAAAAAATAAAATTAAAAGGCTAAATCAAAAAATACGAGGAGTTGGAGGTCAAATTAAAGTTAATTGGGGGGGCTGCAATAAAAGAAATAAAAGTTAAGTTTCCAATTTGAAAAAATATAAAAATATAAACGAGGATTAAATTGAATAAATTAAAAATTCGAAGGCAAAATTATGCATGGTGACCAAAATGAATTACGTATCAAAATATTAGGGACTGTAGAAATAATTTAACTATTTTAATATTACACAATGGCCCTCCCTATAAATACACCCCAAAACACAAAAAAATAAACATCTCCTCATTTCACCCAACCGAGCCCTCTCCCTTTTCTAAGTTCTCTTTATCCTCTCCCCTAATCGGCATGTGGCTGACACTCCAACGATGCCCCACCGCGTCGACCACCGCTCCGGCCACCACCACCGATGGCCGAAAACTTAAAACCTATACAAAACGTTCTCCACACCACCCCAATACCGAAATCAAACCCCAAATCTCCTAAAAATCCCCTAAACGGTGAGATCTAAGGTGAAAGGTTTGATTTTTTACCTAGTCGCCTTTCGTATTCCGACATCCTTGTTCCTCGCGGTGGTGCTTTCCCTCGTGCAGCCTAATCTCTTTTCCTCGTACCTTGATTTTTGCGATGGATATTCAAATATGCTTTGTTTTTTTTCTTGTGTAATGTTTGGATGGTTTCGGTTTTGCTTGCTGTTGCTCGTATTTTGCTTGGTGTTTTTCTTGTGATTCTGGTTGTTTGGTTGCTTTTCAATTGATGGTTTTTGACAGATTAGGTGGGGGCATTTATACCCCACCACCGGTGCTTGTTGTTTTCGCCGCCAATGGGTTGTTTCTCTCGTTCCCGTTATTTTCGGGCCATTCGGTCGTTCATACGACCGACCATCCCAGGATGGTTTAGTCCCGGGTCATTTGGCCGGGAATCTCTGCCAGTTGGTAACCACGTTGGCTTGTGGCCTTCACGTGCTGCTCTTGATGCTTCCTAGCCATTAGATCAAAGGGCCAGATCCAATGGCCCTTGTTTGTGCGGCACTCATTTTCTAGACATAAAACCCTAATCGGGTTAGGGCTGGGTTAGGCCCCTTACCCGATTGGACTTCTGCTGGACTCGGTTTTGGACTCTTTTGGGCTTAAAATAATAACAGAAAAATAAAAATAAAAATAAAATAAAATAAATAAATAAAAATAAATAATATAACTATAATAATAAAAACTATATAATATAAAATGAGTTTTCAAAAATTGTTTTTTTAAAAATTATATATTATATGTTTTCAAAAGTATTTTTAAAAACTATATATTATATACGTTTGCAAAAATGTTTTCAAAACTATATATTATATGTTTTTTAAAAATGTTTTAAAAACTATATGTTATATACGTTTTCAAAAAAAAAATGTTTTCAAAACTATATATTATATATGTTTTCAAAAATGTTTTCAAAACTATATATTAAATACGTTTTCAAAAAATGTTTTCAAAACTATATATTATATATATTTTCAAAAAATGTTTTCAAAACT
This sequence comes from Hibiscus syriacus, assembly GCF_006381635.1. Classification (NCBI taxonomy): domain Eukaryota; kingdom Viridiplantae; phylum Streptophyta; class Magnoliopsida; order Malvales; family Malvaceae; genus Hibiscus; species Hibiscus syriacus. The sequence continues at coordinate 1,603,686 of NW_024062641.1, read as the reverse complement.
ATATATTATATACGTTTTCAAAAAAAGGTTTGCAAGACTATATTATATATGTTATATATACTAAATAAAACTCCAGACGAAAATGAGTGATTACAACTGCCCCTCTTTGCCTATTATCGGGCAACAAAAATATAGGGCAAAGATAAAAAGACAAATTTTCGTTTGGTGCACATGGACTTGGAAACAAACATGTTCTGTGAGGGTTGTCGATTTCTGCGCGTGAAATCCAGCTCAATGTTATTGACGAATCTTTTATCAATTATCCTTTGTTGCGGAGTTGAGATTCAAAAAAATAGAGGACATTTCCCTGCTGTTGAGCAGTACTGTGGGTGACTCATTCGCCGTAAAGTTGAGTCAATCTTGAGATGTCTTAGAACATTATATCCTTCATTTTTAAGTTGAAATCGTAGTTTGAAATTTGAATCGGAAGATGGCTTCTTGTTGCCAAATCGTAGTGAACCTTGATCTTCTTCTTGGTTTAAAAGCCTCGGTTTGAAAATTTGACCTAAAAATAGTTCATCACTGCTACTATGCGGTTGATATGTCTTTGAGCTTAATGGAATCGAACTCGAAAGTTTTCGTTGGCAGATAACCCTTCTCGCCTTGAGCTATGCTGTAAATTAGGCTAGGAGATAGCTCCCTGTTGCTGCGGATGACTCATTTGTTGTGAAGTTAAGTTGATCTATTGGGCATGATATCATTCATCGTGAAGTTGAAATCGTGGGTGACTCATTTGTCGTGAAGTTGAGTTCAAATTGGGTTCGAGTCGAATATCCTTTGTTGTGAAGTTGAAATCTAATCTTGTGTAAGTTGTATCGTTTCAAGTTCAATATCTTTCGCTGTGAAGTTGAAATTGTCTTCGATAAAAATCTGCAAAACTATGCATATATGCGATGCTATGAATGTAATGCTCTTATGTATACCTAAAATGCATATGTGAAATATGTTATTTTAGGATTTAGAGAGAAATCTCAATCTCTTGTTGTCAGTCTTGATGGCTTTTGATTCTGGAATCTTGAATTTTCTGATTCTTGATCTTGGATTCTTCAACAGGCTTTAATCTGACATATATTCTATTGAACTTGCAAAAAGAGGGTTTATTTCTAGTCTTGATTTAAGCAATGCCTTTCAATGAACTAGGACCCATTATCTCGAGTATGGAGTATGGTGCATAAGCCATGATCGACTTCCGAACATCTATACCTTTAAAAATATCTTTGTACAGTAATACACAATTATATTTTCAAAAGTGAATAATTCATTTTTATTTAAGTTCAATCAAAGATGCTTAAAGGAATTGATTTTTTTAGAGAACTGACCACATTTATTTACGAGGGAAAAAAGTACATGGCGAACATTTTGAGAAGTCAATATATAAAAGAAATACAAATAGATGTCCTAGATCTCGACAATGCGGACACCTTTGAACTGACACAATGACTTTTTAGTGCAACTTTTATCAAGGGGACTTTGAAAATGAGTCAACGTTCGGGGAGAGTGCAAGGTTCCTCCGAATTATTAAGTTTACAGAAAACTCAAATGCCTTGATGCTTTACTGCCTTGATCCAGGACCTTTCCCTTGTGCGAATCTAGGATCATTATCCAAGCCGCCCTTTCGAGTTTTAAACCTGGATCCATCCTTGGTTTCAAGATGCCCTCTGCGGGTTTTCATCTTGGACCCACCTTATTTTTTGTTCTTTTTTTATTTCTCCATTTAGAACGCCCTTTCTGGTTTTCACTCTAAACATTTTTTAGCTTCGACTTAGGGCGACCTTTTGGGTTTTCATCCTAAGACAAATATTTTTGACTGCATCTGAATTAACGGGATTAGGTAGTTCCGACCCGTCCGTTTCAGTTAAGATTAGTGCTCCTCCGGAGAAAACATTTTTTACTACATAAGGACTTTCCCAATTTGGCATCCATTTTCCTTTGTAGTCTTTTTGGACTGACCAAACCTTTTTTAATACAAGATCTCCTTCTTGGAATACTCTTGGGTGCACTTTCTTGCTATGTGCTTGGATCATTCGTTTTTGGTAGAGCTGACCATGATGAATGACTTTCAACCTCTTTTTTTATTAAGTTCAATTGATCATATCGAGATTGCACCCATTTTGCATCATCTAGTTTAACTTCTGACAAAACTCAAAGTGACAGAATCTCCACCTTAATGGGAAATATTTCCTCTATCCTATACGCTAAGGAAAATGGGGTTGCCGCGGTCGAAGTTCGTACCGAAGTTTAGTAAGAAAACAAAAACAAAAGGCAATTTCTCGTGCCAATCCTTATATGTCTCTGTCATTTTTTCCACTATTTTCTTTATATTTTTGTTTGCTGCTTCTATCGCTCTATTCATCTTCGGTCTATAAGTAGTAGAGTTGTGATGCTTTATGTTAAATTGCTCACAAGCAACGTCCATCACCTTATTGTTCAGGTTCATTGTATTATTAATAATGATTCTTTCAGGTAAACCATAGCGACATATGATCTTTTTTTTAAGAACTTGCAAATAGTGGACTGAGTGACACTGGCATATGACGCAACCTCCACCCACTTGGTAAAATTGTCAATTGCTACAAGAATGAATTGGATGACCATTTGAAGCTTTCAGATGGATTTGTCCAATGACATCCATGCCCCACATCGAAAAGGGCCACGGTGCCGTCATCACGTGAAGAGGGTGAGGAGGAATATTTATTTTATCCCCATAGATTTGGCACTTATGACATCTTCTAGCGTAATTGATGCAGTCACCCTCAAATGTGGACCAGAAATACCCGCATCTCATAATTTGTCTTGACATTATATGGCCATTAGTATTAGTTCCGCAAACTCCGTCATGTACTTCTTCCAAGATCATCTTTTCCTCTTATGTATCTACACATCGTAATAAGACTTGATCACGAGTTTTCTTGTATAAGATTTCTCCGTCCAGAACATATACAACTGCCATTCTTCTGATTGTTCATTTATCAGTTTCGGTGGCCTCTTTCGGATAACCATGATTCTTAATGTATTATAGGATGTCGTAGTACCAAGGTTTGGGATCTTTTACCTCTTCAATTTGATAACAATGAGCCGTGTACTCATACGACTGCATGTCAATTGGAATCATGTCAGACTCCTTGCCAGCCTTGAAGACTACTTCCAAGGTAGCTAAGGCGCCGACCATTTGATTTTCTTCTCTATGCACGTAATGGAAAGTGACTTCATCAAACTCTTCAAGTATATCTAATATGGGCTTTCTGTATTCTACCAAATATACATCCTTTGTCTCCCAGTCTCATCAGAGCTGATTGATCACTAAGGTCGAATCTCTATATACCCACAAGGTTTTTATATTCTGTCCAATAACAACTCGAATCTGCAAAACATAAGCTTCATACTCTACTATGTTGTTAGTGCAATCAAAGGTCAATCTGCTAGTGAATGGGTAATGATTTCCTTCAGAGGAGATCAATATAGCCCCAATGTCATGTCCTAATGCATTTGATACACCATCAAAATGCATTTTCTAGGAATCACATGTAGAAGTACTCGTTTCTTCTAGAGATATGGCCATTAAGTCTTCTCTGGGAAGCAAAGTTCAGTTACACGTAATTTTTAGCAGCTCTGCTTGCCAAGAAATCAGATATGACATTTCCCTTTATAACTTTTTGGCTCACGTATTCGATGTCAAAGTTAGATAATAGGATCTTTCATCGGGCTAACCTTCCAGAGAGAGAAGACACACCTATAACGTATTTTAACGGATCTAACCTGAAATCAACCAGGTGGTGTGGTACAACATGTATTGTCTGAGTCTTCGTGTAGCCCAGACTAAAGCGCAATAGACTTTTTCAATGGGTGAATATTTAACTTCACAATCCATGAACTTATTGTTCAGGTAGTAAATGGCTCTCTCTTTCCTTCCAGACTCATCATGTTGGCCCAAGACACATCCCATTGAATTCTCAAATATGAACAAGTACATGAATAAAGGTTTGCCTGGGATGAGAGACATTAAGACATGAGTGCGAGATAAATACTCTTTTATTTTATCGAAAGAAGTGTGGCAGTCCTCATCCCATGTTCTAGAGTTGTTCTTTCGAAGAAGGCAGAAAATTGGGTCGCACTTGTCGATCAACTGAGATATGAATCACGTTATATAATTCAATCTACCCAGAAAACCTTGAACTTCTTTTATGTACATGGGAGAGCTAAATTCTAGATGACTTTAACTTTATCTGGATTAATCTCAATGCCTTTCATGCTAACCACGAAGCCTAGCAACTTTCCAGATATTACCCTGAAGGTACACTTGTTTGGATTCAACCTCAACTGAAACTTTCTCAATCTTTGGTATGTTGCCACCATGGCATCATGTCATGAAACAAGGCCACCATGGCTCTTTGGTATGTTGCCCCAGCATTGTTTAATCCGAAGGGCATCATCTTGTAGCAAAATTTTCCCCACATTGTGAAAAAATATGGTATTTTCCATGTCATCATGATGCATTTTAATCTGGTTATATCCTGAGAATCCGTCCATTAATGAGAAGAAAGCATTTTTTCTGCTGTATTATCCACCAAAGTGTCTATGTGCGGCAATAAGAAGTTATCTTTAGGACTTGCTTTGTTAAGTTCCTGGTAGTCGACACACATGTGCACTTTTCCATCATTCTTTGGAACTGGCACTATGTTAGCCACCCACTCCGAATACTTGGCCACTTGAAGAAAGCCAGCATCGAACTGCTTCTTTTTTTAAGGAGCATTTCAGGTCTCATTCTCCTTAGCTTTTGTTGTACAAGTTTGCATTCTGTCTTGATGGGTAGTTTGTAGACTACCATATCCATATCTAGCCCAGGCATGTCTTGATACGACCATGCAAACACATCGTTGTATTCTTGAAGTAAGTCTCTCAAGTTCTGTCTTGCTTCAGCTGGAAGAGTTATGCCAATTTTAACCTCCTTCATTTCCTCTTCTGTGCCCAAGTTCAAACCTTCAATTTTCGCTTCATGTGGTAATATTTCTTTGTCTTCTCTTTCTACCATCCTTAATAATTCGGAAGGTAAGTTGCACTCTTATTTCTTGTCACATTCATCAATTTCCCCCAGACAACTGAGATGCTCAAATCCACCTCCGGGTCAGAATCATTATTGCCTGTATCATTAATATCTTGGGACCTGAAAGGGGAAGGAGAAAAGAATTGTGTATATGCGAGAGAAAAATATCCCACACAAAATGAAGTAAAATTAAATACAAAAGGAAATGAAATGAAGTAGGAAGAAATGTTTGCCAGGAAAGAAACTGTATCTTTTATTGAATAATAATAAAAACCATTTTGTTAACCCTTACAAAAGATCACCTATTGCTCCGGGTATAGGCAAATAGAGAGAGTTTGAGTATTACTCTGAAAGAAATTTGAAAGCCACAAGTAGCTCTTAAGCCTTCCAGTTGTTAAGCATGAACCCATGTGGCAATGGGCGGATTTCAAATCTATCCGCATCTTCATCATTCTCTGTGATTATGACATTGATACTCAAATCTTTCAAAGTAAACTACCAATATGGTAAGGTGGTCTCAAACACATAGCCACCAGATCTAAATGTGTTATGAAGAGGAGGGAAAACCTTGGCACTTCTTCCCAAATTCTGATTGATTTCCATTTTGGTGTATTCAGAGAGTCTGGGTTTGGTAATCTTACCTCCTTCAGCCACAAATGTGGCATTCACAAACTCTAGAGAGTGGAACGAACACTCTACAACTTATTCATTCATTCTATGTAAGGGGCATCAGTGGTCACACTCGCCTCTATATCTTTTTCAACATTAATGATTATAAGAGCCCCATCAATGATAAACTTGACTTTCTGGTGTAGTGTAGATGGTTCTGCTCCAGCTTGATGGATCTAAGGCCTTCCTAAAAGGCAGTTATAGGAAGGCATAATGTCCATCTCCAAGAACTCTATGTTATAAGTGGCGGGTCTAATGGTTAGGGGTACCTCAATCTTGCTGATTATATCCCTCTTTTTCCCGTTAAATGCTCGGACCACACTCTTGCATATTCACATGTGGGAGGTATCCATTGGTAGTATTTTTAGAGTGACTAGAGGCATCACATTCAGAGAAGACCCATTTTTGATTAACACACTTACTAAGGAATGCCCCTTGCAGTAAGTTGTAATGTACAATGCTTTAGCCCAGCCTATTCCTCCGGATGGGATCTCATCATCAGAAAATGAGATAAGATTATCAGCCTGAATGTTGTTAACTAGTCTGTCTATCTTTTTGACTGGTATGTCTTGTAGTAAAAAGGTCTGAGTCAAGACTTTTAGTATTGCATCTCCATAGGCCTCCGAATTCAGTAGTAATGCCAACATCGAGATGTGTGCTGACAAATTGTGTAGTTGGTCCATAACACTGTACTTGCTATGCTTCAGGAATTACACTGCTTCCTCTTCTTTAATAGGCTTCTTTATCAATGGTTTGTCTCCCTTAAATGGCTCTAGTAGCCTTTGGGTTGGATGAATTTCCTGGGAATATCACTTCCCCCTTTCAACGGTGTGCCCTACTTCCTGAGTGCCTTCTTTCATAGTGTTTAGTTGGCAATCATATTTCTAAGGCACTTGTTGATCATCTTTATAGGGAAAAGGTCTGGGTGCTGTGATCACCACCTTTGCTGGTGTATTTTATATTGGTTGCACCTTAGGGGTGATTAATAAAAGATGACTTATGCCATTTCCTATTTCGGATGAATCTCCAGTCGTACAAATATCCGCTTCTAGAGTGTCCTGTACTTCCTCGTAGAATTCCAGCTCATTCCTATACATCATGAGCTAGATCAAAGCTTTAAACTCCGAGAAATCCTGCACATCATGTCATTATTCATTGTGGTAACAACAACTGTTACCATCCTTACATTTCGATGTGTCAAAATATGGTGCAAGAAATCCTGCTTTCACCATATGTGTCCATACCTTGGCTAGGGGATATGTTATTTCAGAAACACTTGTTTTGGCCATTTTGTTTCTCTCATCAATAATTGCATTAACCCCGCCCTCTTGGTGGTTAGGCAAAGGGTTCTATGCAACATTCGGTGCTCATGAGTTGTTAAAGTGGATCCAATTCTTATTGCACATTCTCTGCACGATCCTCTTGAATGCGAGGCAATTCTCAATAGTGTGCCCTGAAACACCGGATATGGTGACACTATATGAGTGTCAAAGAGTTACTGATAAAGTTCTTTGTAAGTCATCTGAATAATATCAAAATGTTCCCTTTCTCTTTCTTTCCTAGGTTCCCTTGAATCTTGTCTAGAAGTATCTAACGGTACAGCTACAGTTGATTTTAGGTTAGAGATTGTAACACCTTTGTTGTTGTTATAGGTGTTGATGTTATTGACCTCTCAATCCCTGTTCTTCATAGGAGGTTTCTTGCTGGCATCTCCTCTTTCGATCTTTCATTATTTTATGGACATTTCTATAATCTCCCCGACCATAACCAAGTCAGAAAAATTTCTAGATGTGAATGCAACCAGGTGCCCGAAGTAAGGAGCCTTCAGTGTTTTCACAAAAAGCTTCATGATTTTCTTCTCATCCAAAGGTGGATAAACTTGCACAACTAAATCCCTCCATCTCTGTGCATATTGTCTAAAACTTTTGTTATGCTTGTTCTCCATACTTTACAGCATAACACGATCGGGTCTCATATCGTTTACATGTTTGTATTGTTCCAAAAATGACTTGGTTAGATCATTTCAAGTCTTCTCCACCGGATGACTAAACTAGACAGACTCTCCTGGAAGCAGTGAATCAGGAGTTGACCATTTCCTACGTATCCTGTTATCTTTCGACAGAACATGGTAATGTGGGCTGATGGGCAGTTGTTCACATTGAACTTCTCAAGCTCAGGGGCCTTGAATTTCGGAGGAAAAACCAAATCTGGGACTAAGTTTAGTTCTAAGGCATCAACTCCATAGTAATCATGGTATTCCTTAACCATATTCATTTGGTCCTCCAACTGCTTGATTTTCTCTTCCATTTTCTTTGCCTTGTCTTCTTTATCAAAATTCGATATATGATAATCATCCAGATTATTCTCAGGGTTGGATACAGAAGTTTGTACTTTTACAACAGACGAGGATTTTGTTTTTGCAGTAGATGAGTCCCCTTGAAGTCTTGGTAAGATTCCAGGTGAGATAACCACCTGCGGAGTAGGTGGCATAGTTACCCCTTCAGATGTCCTTGGCCCAGGTGCACTTGCTTGATTCAAGCCAGATAACTTTGCAACAATTTGATCAATCAAAGACTCTTGGCTTTTGGTGATCGATTCCAGAGTTCTTTGGTTGTTTTGACTTATTTTCTCCTCCAACTCCTTTTGCAACCTTAGCATGTTCTCTTTGAGTTGAGCTATCTTTGCTTTTATTTTCTTCTTCTTTAAATGGGTGTTATGAGGATGAGGTGTTCCCAATGCTTGGGGTTGTATGTCCAGTATTTGTTCCTTTTTTTGATGAGACATTTTTCTGTTAGTTAATGTGAATGTAAAGAAATGAAAAAAAATAACAAATACAAAATATGTAGAAAATGCATGATGCATGAAATGTTTGAGGCATTGATCCAAAAACGCATCTGTTATTATAAATAATCTTTATTGGGACAAAAGTGTTATTTTTTAAGATACAAAAACATCCTAAAGGTACATTCTGACTAAGTCCTCTAGACCCTGAACGGCTTCTAATAGACTGACAAGTCTTCTTCCTTCATCTGTCACTAGTTGAATACCCTTTCAGACCACTCTTGCTTCTCTCACTAGACCATGCAAGTGACAAACTACTTTTTGTACTTGTTTCAAGAAGTCTCGAATGACTGTACCTCTAGCTTTCACCCTTTGCTGAGCATGCTCCCAACGAAAACACCATTGAAATCCTCCATCAAAGAGAACTATATGAAGCCCACTTGCTTGTTTCTTGAACTCATCTACAATGTCTTCTAACTCAGTTATGGGTTTTTCATCCTGTTCTTGCTGTCTTTTAAGAGACTTCTCCAGATCAGCTACCTTGGTCTTTAGACGTTATTTCTAGTGTTGGTTGTCTATCAAACGTCTTTAGGGGGTCTTTAGCTATTCTTTCAATGTATTTTTTTCATCTTTTCCTTCGAACTTCCTTTTCAGGTTATTGGCTTCACCTTTCTAGTATTCAGAAGATCTTCTAAGATTAGAATTGTTTTGAACTTGTTCTTGATACCTCTTTCTCAAATCTTCTAGCTCAAAACAAACTTTCTTTTGTTTTTTCTAATATGTCTGCCCGATCTTTCTGAGTATCAGCATCTAACTTCCACTAGAATCTTTCAGCCTTGAGTCCCTTAGCCTTTATTTCAGCTCCTCATTTTCAGCTTTGAATTCTTTCTTTGCAATCTCTAGTTTGGAGGTAACTGGTTTAAGATACTCTTCCATGGTTCGAGTATCTTCATGCTCTGACACATGAATTGTTTCATTCTTTCTTACTTTCTTCCATTCCAAATAGTCTGGAGTAAGCATGTCTTTAGTAGGCACGACATCCACACGAAACATCTTCTTCCATAACTCAGCTACATCTTTGACCCTCTTCTTGCAGTTATCTTCATGGTATACAAATTTTGATCGACATATCCCATATGAGTTGGGACAAACTGGCGTGCCCCATACCGCCGAACCGCCAAAAGTGGGGAATATCCAACTCCTCCCTATAATCCAAGTAACGTTATGGTTTCTGAGTCTCCACACCGATAAAGGATGTCACTATAGGTCAACCAAGGGGCTCTCCAAAAAATGTCCTTATCTTGAAGGTGCGTGAATATCTTTATACATTTTTCTTTTGGGATGCCTTCTTTCTATTTCATTGTAAGGAATTCCCCCAAGGAGAGTAAGTGGTACTGAATCGGTGGTAAGAAATCCAGTTAGTCTTCCAGAAGTGACTATGAATATAGACTTGAAGAAGTTGTGTGCAACCTATAAATCTTCCCCCACCAATCTTTCTGCAATGGTTGAGTGAACAAAACGTTTCAACTAATATTGCCGTGTCGGACTCGCTTCAAAAGTTGTTCGAATAGTTCCACCACAGCCGCCTCAATATATCCCAAGGTTTTTGGGAAAATAACTAAGCCGCAGATATCCAATGCGAGGAGATTAATCACCTTCCATTCATCAGGATGATTCTTCATTAATTGCTTGATGTTGGTCCAATAAATTCATTCTCCTTTACCTTTGTGTTGAATCCGGTCAATTACTCACTTTTCATCCACCCCTGCAACCTTTGCCAACCCATTCTTGAAAGGCTAACTTTTGATGAACTTGGTGTAAACCCAATTCATTCTGATTCCTTCACAATGCATCAAAGTAGTATATTCTTCAATTTTGGGCACCATATTTTCTTGATTGAATGTGAAACAGTTGTAACCCGGATTCCAAAATTGCATTAAGGCTCGAATTAAGGGCTCATCAATCTTTACATGGAGTAGAAGTGTTATATAGCCATACCGCTAGCAGAATCTCTATTTCTGGTCGCTTTTCTAGCTATCCCAAATGCTTCGCAGTTCCTGAACATCGTTTTGCTTAAGGCTGACAGAAGCATAACCAACCAGATCTGACACATAGTTGCCTTGCAAACTGTCTCCCTTTTCATTCTGAGTATTCTCTGACCATAGTCGGACCTCCGCATTTTTCACCTCTTGCATTACAACCCCTTTGTCCATTAATGTGAATTATTTGTGTTTAACAAACACTCTTTGCGGATCAACACCTCTTTTTTTATGATGTAAATGATAAAATAAAAGAAAACAAAAAATGAAAGGGAAACATATCAGTAATATAATAATAATAAAAATAATAATGAAATTAAAAAGTAATCCTACCCCGTATGATATCTATCCCACATGCTTTAATTGTTACCCATACATGATTTCTATCTTGTATGTTAACTTAATTTTGAGCAAGTCCTAACCACATATTTTATAGTTCGCATGCTTTGAACAGTAAATAAAGCAGGAAATAACTCAAGCATCCTAGGTTTTGAAATGGAGTTTTGGGGTGGGCTCTAATTCCCTGTAGTCTCCCGGTTTAGGTTCTAAAAAAGGGTACCAGAGTTCTCCTTGTTGGTGCCCCATTGGGCTTGCCAGACCCTCAGTCCTAAGCCCATTACAAGCTTATGTGGCCCAAGTTAAACTCAAGAGGACACATTCCCTTATGTCTATACGGAGAATAAATTCAAATGAAGACATAAGGTATATGAATCCCGAAGGTTACTTGCTAGGCCTAAACGGAGAATAAATTCCCACGAAGGCGTCGCTTTCACCTCCAATTATAAAAGTGTTTAGAGCTCGGGTATAGAGCCTGAGATGAATTTAAAAAAGCTAAAATCATTGAAAAAATGTTAGTACAACTATTTAATTAAAAAATAATCAAGATAAATAAGAATAATCAAATAAATAAATTAAAATTTAAACTTATAATTTTCACTTAAGAAGATAACCGGAAATTTATTTTAGTCTAACTCACTTACATGTCCCCAGCAGAGTCGCCAAGCTGTCGTAACCGTCCTTCGGGTAGGCTCGAAATTAGGCTTCAACTTAAATAAAACATGCAAGAGCCGCCACCGATCATTTATATATATATTTAAAATAATTAGGTTGATCGAACACCTCAATTTATCATCTTACCTAATATGCGTTTTACTAGAAATATGTCAGGTCTGGGAGTCAATTATAGTCAAGGAAGGATTAGCACCCTTGTACTGCCCTTTCGGTACTAATTTAATTTCTCGATTGTCTTAATTTCAAAAATTACAAGTTAAATTAAAATTTAAAGATTCGATTCGAATCACTTACCATTGATCAATTTTAAATTTGTCCTAAAAAATAAAGCCAGATGAAAGTTAAATAATAAAATAATATAATGAAAATGATATTAAAATAAATATAAAAGAATTAAAAATAATTAAGTTTAGGGCCTGAATAAAAAATAAAATTAAAAGGCTAAATCGAAAAATACGAGGAATTAGAGGTCAAATTAAAGTTAATTGGGGGGTTGCAATTAAAGAAATAAAAGTTAAGTGTCCAATTTTTAAAAATATAAAAATATAAACGAGGATTAAATTGAATAAATTAAAAATTCGAAGGTAAAATTGCATATGATGACCAAAATGAATTACACATCAAAATATGAAGGACCACTAAAATAATTTAACTATTTCAATATTACACAATGACCCTCCCTATAAATACACCCTAAAACACAAAAAAATAAACATCTCCTCATTTCACCCAACTGATCCCTCTCCATTCTCTAAGTTCTCTTTATCCTCTCCCTAATCAACCTATGGCCGACCATAACTCCAACAATGCCCCATCACGCCGACCACCACCATCAGTGACCGAAAACTTAAAACCTACCCAAAACGTTCTCCACACCACCGTAACGTTGAAATCGAACCTTAATATCCTAAAAATCCCCTAAACGACGTAGATCTATGGTGAAAGGTTCGATTTTTTACCTAGTGGTCTTTCTTATTCCGACGTATTTGTTCTTCGCAGTGGTACTTTCCCTCGTGCATCCGAATCTATTTTCCTCGTACCTTGATTTTTGCGATGGATATTCAAATATGCTTTGTTATTTTTTTTGCTTGTGTAATGTTTGGATGGTTTCAGTTTTGCTTGCTGTTGCTCGTATTTTACTTGGTGTTTTTCTTGTGATTATGGTTGTTTGGTTGCTTTTCGATTGATGGTTTTTGACAGATTAGGTGGGGGTATTTATATGCCACCGTCGGTGGTTGTTGTTTCTACCCTAACGGGCTGTTTCTCTCGTTCTCGTTATTTTCGGGCCGTTCGATCGTTCGTGCGACCGACCATCCCGTGATGGTTTAGTCTCAGATCATTTGGCCGGGAATCTCGACCGGTTGGTAACCACGTTGGCGTGTGGCCTTCATGTGCCGCTCCTGAAGCTTCCTGGCCGTTGGATCAAGGGGCCAGATCCAACGACCCTTGGTCGTGCGACACTCATTTGCTAGACATAAAACCCTAATCGTGTTAGGGCTGGGTCAGACCCCTTATCCGATTGGGCTTCTACAGGACCCGATTTTAGACTCTTTTGGGCCTAAAATAATAACAGAAAAATAAAAATAATGAATAAAAATAAAGAATAAATCAAAAATAATATAATATAATATAATATAATAATATAATATAATATAATATAATATAATATAATATAATATAATATAATATATATATAATAATATAATAATATAATATAATATATATAATATAATATAATATAATATAATATAATATAATATATATATAATATAATATAATATAATATAATATAATATAATATAATAATATAATATAATATAATATATAATATAATATAATATATATATATAATATAATAATATAATATAATATAATATATAATATAATATAATATAATATAATATAATATATATATATATAATAATAATATAATATATATAATATAATATAATATAATATAATATAAATAATATAATATAATATAATATAATATAATATATATAATATAATATAATATATAATATAATATAATATATATAATATAATATAATATAATATAATATAATAATATAATATAATATAATATAATATAATATAATAATATATATATAATATAATATATATATAATATAATATAATATAATATAATATAATATAATATAATATAATATAATATAATATAATATAATATAATATAATATAATATAATATAATAATAAAAACTTGTAGACACCCCATTTCGTCTCATTACATATATCATGTGTTACATCTATATATATATATATATATATATATATATATTATAATAAACATATATTATATATTTATTATTTATTTTATTATATTACATTTTTCAGGACCAACAATTACAAGCCCAAAGTCATTACCCATGGTGACCCATGCCTAGTAGTACATTTTAAACAAACAGACCCGCGACCCGGTTCAGGACCCGAATCGGTCCACTGGAGCAACCCGAATTGGTTAGGGTTTCAAAACCCTAACCCTTTCTTTCTTTCCAGCTGCCTCTCACCCATCTCCTCAAGTGCCACCGCAGACTCCTCATGAAACCAACCACCATCCCCGAATCATTCGACGCAAGGAAAGCAAGCAAATCAAACACAAAAAATAAGTAGCGTAAATAGGAGTCTAAAAATATGATGTATTACACTATATATATGAGTCCATGTAAAAAAAATCACACACACGATTATTAGGCAAAAAATCACACGAAATACATACGAAAAATTGAGGTGAAATACACAAAAGATCGAAGCTTTTTGTACGAATTTGAAGTTAAATAAAAGGTGAAAATTTTACCTGTGAAAAACCCACAGAAAGGTTCGGTCGAGGATCCAAGGGGATTTTCGAAGTTTTTTCTAAATCTACTCTCCCCGAGGCCTATCTTTGAAAACCACCTTGATTTTTAGAAAGAGGGGTAAAAAGCTTTAGTTTTAAAAAAATTTTGAGGCGAGGTGGCGAGCGGCCGTGTTCTAGAATTTACAGTGGTATTCTTCATCCAGTGAAGAACACCATGAATGCTTGAGAGAAAACAAAAAAAGGGGGTTTTTTTTGGCAAAATAAAAAAAATGAAATGTGTGGGTTAATTTTTGGGTTTTATACAACCCGTTGGACCGACCCATGACCCGAGAGGATCCCCTATGGGATCTGCATGTTTTTGCCTGAGAATGGGATAATTCCCATTTTGGTCCCCTCATTTCTAAAAGGCCTAATTTACTCCCCCAAATTGAATTTGCTCCCCGAATCCCTTTGAATTTTGCCACCCAATTTTGTTTTTATTTTAATTTAATCCCTTATTATTATTGACATTTAATTATATATATTATATATATATTTTTGGTTTTTTTATTTGTTGCTATTATTATTTTTGTTAGTTTATATATATATATATATATATAATATAATTTATATTTCTATTTTTTGTCACTATATGTTCATATATTTTTTCCTTTTTTTCTTATTTTATTTAGGTACTATTTTTTTTGGTTTTTATTATTTATTTATTTATTTGTTTTATTTTATTATTTATTTTTTCCTAATTTTTTTATTTATATATTTATATATATATATATATATATATATATATATATATATATATATATATTACTTTATTTTTTTTTATTTTGTTTATTTAATTTTTATGTGTCTATTTGTCTATTTTAAAAGTATCCTTATTTAATGTACATATTTATTTTTATTTATTCAGTATATTACTTTATAAATCTAACATTTTTTTTCTTAAGGGTTTTCGTTCAAATTAATCGGAGGTAACTAATTTGGATCATATTTTTACCTTTTAATTTAAACTTTCAATTTTCTTAATTAAAGACAATTGGAAATTAATTAGTATCGAAAGGGCAATTCAAGGGTGCTAACCCTTCCTTGACTGTAACCGACTCCCGAATATGACATATCGCTGGTAAGATGTAGATCAGGTAAGAAATCGAGGTATTCGATCAACCTATTTGTTTTAAAATAAATGGTCAGTGGCGGCTCCAACATATTTCGTTCAAGTCGAAGCCCTATTCTGAGCCAACCCAAAAGATGGTTCCGACGGCTTGGCGACTCCACTGGGGAACAGGTAAGTGAGTCAGGCTAAGGTAATTTTTAGTTGTCTTTTTAATGAAAAGGGTAAGTTTAAATTGTAAGGTAACATTTCGATCCTTTTTACTTACTTTTGATTATTGTTTTAAAATAAAAAGTTGTACTGACGATTTCTTTCAATGGTTTAAGTTTATCAAACTCTTTTTCCACCTAAGGCTCTAAACCCGAGCTCCAAACCCATTTTAAGTGGGGGTGAAAGTGACGCCTTCGTGAGAATTTATTCTTCATGTGGGCCTAGCAAGTAGCCTTCGGGATTCATATATCTTATGTCTTCGTGAGAATTTATTCTCAGTGTGGGCATAAGGGAATGTATCCTCTCGAGTTTAACTTAGTCCACATGAGCCTATAATGGGTTTATGACTAAGGGTCTGGCAAGCCCAAGGGGGCACATGCAAGGAGAACTCGGGTACCTTCTTTAGAACCTAAACCGGGAGATGACAGGGAATTAGAGCCTACCCCAAAACCCCATTTCAAAACATAGGATGCTTTTACTCATGCAGTTTTTTTTTCATTTATTTTTATTTTTACTTTCATCATTTATTTTTTTTATCTTACTAACTTTGTGCTTTCGTGTTTTATCTTTCAAGCATTTGCATCATAAAAAGAGGATATTGATCCACAAAAAGGTGTTAGTTATACACAAATAATCTGCATAAATGGACAAAGGTGTTGTAATGCAAGAGGTAAAAAAAATGCCAAGGTAAGACTATAGTCCGAAAAGACCCAAAAAGAAAAGGGGGACAGTCTTCAAGGAAGCTATGTAACAGAACTGGTTAAGTACGCCTCTAGGCTAAAACATAATGATGTACAAGAGCTTCGGAACATCTGGGACAGTTGGAAGAGTTACCGAAAATAGAAGTTCAGCCAACGGTATGGTGATATTGCACTCTTGCTTTATGTCAAGTCCGACGATCCCCTAATTACAGTATTGGTTCAATTTTAGAATCTGGGGTAAAGCTGTTTCACCTTTAACCAGGAGGACATGGTGCCCACAATAAAGGAGTATACTACACTACTACATTGCGAGAACTTCATATTGGAATGAGCCTATATCAAGCACATCAAAAGTCAGCCTTTCAAGAACGAATTGGCAAAGGTTGTAGGGGTAGGTGAAAAATGGGTAACTGACCGACTTTGATGCAAAGGTAGCGGAGAAGGAATTGAGTGGATCCATATCAAGCAACTAATGATGAACCACCCCGATGAATGGAAGGCAATAGATCTCTTTGCACTAGGCCTGTATGGTTTGGTTATCTTCCCAAAGACTTTGAGGTGCATTGATGTAGCTGTGGTGGAACTATTTGAACAACTCCCGAGGCGAGTAAATCTAGCACCAGTAATCTTGGCTAAAACCATCCGCTCTCTCAACCATTGCAGAAAGACTGGCAGAGGAAGGTTCATAGGGTGTGCTCAACTTCTTTAAGTCTGGATTCACAACCATTTCTGGAAGATTAACGGGATTGCCTACCGCCGATTTAGCACCACTTATTCACCTTTGGAGGAGTTCATCACTCTGAAATGGCATGAAGGCGCCTCAAAATAAGAATGGATGAAAGTATTCACACATCTTCAGGACTGGGATATTGCCTGGAGAGCTCATTGGTTGACCCACAGTGACATTCTCTTCTGGTTTGGGGATTTAGACACTATAACCCTACTTGGGCTATGGGGAGGAGTTGGGTATTCTCTACTTTTGTTCCTTTGACAGTATGGGGCAAGCCGGTTTATCCCAGTAACATACATACTATCTGGATTAGAATTTATGTACCACGGTGACAACTATAAGAAAATAATCAAAGAAGCAGCTGAGTCAGAGAAGAAGGTGTTCCGAATGGATGTCGTGACTGCCAAGGACATGATCACTCTATACTATTTAGAGTGGCGAAGGTTAATAAAAAATGACAACATCCCTGTTCCAGATCATGAGGACACTCGAACTATTGAATAGCATCTCAAGCTTGTTCCCTCCGAACTGGAGATAGCAAGGGAAAAATTCGAAGCTGTGAAGACTGAATGAAATAGAGGGTAAGGGTGCTTGAAGTTGAAAGATACCAGTGGAAGTTAGATGTCGATACTCAGAAGGATCAGAAAAACAAGCTGGAGAAGGAACAAAAGAAAGTTCATTTTGAGTTCGAAGATTTGAGAAAAGGGTACCAAGAGCAAGTCCAGAATAACTCAAATATGAAAAGGACTTCTGAGTACTGGAAAGGTGAAGCCAGTAGCTTGAAAATGAAGTTTGAAGGGCATGATGAATGAGAGACTCTGAAAGAACAATTGAAAACTGCTCAGAGGCATTTGATAGACAACCAACATCATAACAAGCGCTTGAGAATCCGAGTAGCTGATTTAGAGAAGTATGTCAAAAAACAACAAGAATGAGACATCAAAACCATATCTGAGTTAGAAGCCATTTTGGATAGATTCAAGAAGCAGACAAGTGAGCTTCAGATAGTGCCCTTTGATGGAGGGTTACAGTGGCGTTTCTATTGGGATCAAGCTCAACAAAGGGTAAAGGCTAGAGATGCAGTCATCCGTGACTTCCTGGAGCAAGTTCAGAAGGCAACTCGTCATTTTCATAGCTTAGCATGGGAAGTCAGAGTGGTTCTACAAGGCATCCAACCAGTGACAGATGAAGGAAGAAGACTTGTCAACCTATTAGAAGTTGTTCGAGGTCTAGAGGATTTAGTCCGGATGTACCTTTAGATTGTTTTTCTGTCTCTTAAAAGATAAAACACTTTTTTTTAAATAAGGATTATTTATAATAACAGACACATTTATGAATCAATGACTCTAAAATTTCATACATCATGCATTATCCTTTGCATTTTATATTTCATGTTTATTTTTATATTTTCCATGTTTTTACATTCATATTAACTAACAGAACATGTCTCATCAGAAGAAAGAACAAACACCGAGTTTACCTCTGCAAGCTCAAGACACACATTATCCTCTTAACACCCGAACGAAGAAAAAACAAATGTATGCCAGAATCGCTCAAATCGAGGAAAACATGTTGAAGCTATAGAGAGAGTTAGAGGATAAGTTAGCTCAGAACAGTCAAAGTACCCTGGATACCATCACAAAGAGCCAGGAATCCTTGGTCGATCAAATCGTGGCCAAGTTATCCGGTTTACAACAAGCGAGTTCACCAGAGGTAGGTTCATCTGAAGGGGTAACTATACCACCGACCCCACAGGTGGTTATATCATCCGTAATATTATCCGGAATGCAAGGGGACTTATCTGCGGCAAAAGGGAAAGCCTCATTTGATGCAAAGATACAAACTTTTGCAACCAACCCTGATAATAATCCGAAAGATTACTATATCCCAATTTTGATGAGGAAGACAAAGAGAAGAAAATGGAAGAAAAGATTAAGGTGCTGGAAGACCAAATGAAAGTGGTCAAAGAGGACTATGACTACTACGGAGTAAATGTAATAGAGCTTAGCCCGGTCTCTAATTTGGTGCTTCCACCAAAATTCAAAGTCCCTGAGTTCAAGAAATTCGATGAAAAAAGTTGTCCCTCAGCCCACATCACTATTTTCTGTCGAAAAATGACATGATATGTGGGAAATGATCAACTTCTGATTCATTGTTTCTAGGAGAGTCTGTCTGGTTCAACTATCCAGTGGTATAATCAGCTGAACCGATCTCATATCAAGATGTGGAAAGATTTAGCCAAGTCTTTCCTGGAATAGTACAAGAACATCAATGATATGAAACCAGACAGAGTTATGCTGCAAAGCCTGGAGAAGAAGTATAACGAGAGTTTTCGACAGTATGCGCAGAGATGGAGGGATCTGGTTGTGCAAGTTCATCCACCTTTAAATGAAAAATAAACCAAGAAGCTTTTCGTACAGACCCTAAAGGCTCTTTACTTCGGGCACCTGGTTGCAATCACATCAGGAAGCTTTTCATACTTAGTTATGACCGAAGAGATGATTGAGTTGGCCATAAAGAAAGGTAAAATTGAGGGAGGGGAATCCAACAAGAAACCTCCCATGAAGAACTAAGACAGAGATATCAACAATGTCAGCACCTACAATGCCAACAAAGGTATTACGATCTGTAGCACAAAAAAAACTGCAGCTGTACCGTCAGGTACTTCTAAACAAAATCAGAGAGAACCGAGGAAGGAAAGGGAAATGAAGCAATTTGATCTTATTCCCATGACGTACAAAGAATTATCCCAACAGGTTTTTGACACTCACGTGGTGTCAACTTACCCTATGGAGCTAATGAAGCCCCATACCCCAGATGGTATGATGAGAACACCCACTACGAATACCATAGTGGTGTACCAGGGCACATGATCGAAAATTGCCTCATATTTAAGAGTCTTGTACAACGAATGTGAAATAATTATTGGATCCATTTTAACTCTAAAACACCAAACGTTGCACAAAATCCCTTGCCTAATCATCAGGAGACTGGATTAACGCAGTCACTACCGAGAAGGGCAGGAGAATAAAAAATGATGGTTCGGAAGTAAAATCTCCTTTGGCTTAGGTATGGAGCCAAATGATAAAGGCAGGGCTTCTCGCACCATAGTCAGATACAACAAGGAGAAGAGATGGTAACCACTGTTGTTACCACGATGAAGAGGGGCATGAGGTGCAAGAATACCCATAATTCAAAACTCTGGTCCAGCTCATGATAGATAGAAAGAAGCTGGAATTTTATGAAGAAGTCTGAGATTCTTCGGAAGTAGATGTTTACGCTATCGAAGAGTCATCCAAAAGAAGATACGGTAGGAGGTAGTCCTTTGATAATTACCCCTAAAGCAAAGACAACAACAACGACACAAGCAAAGGTGGTGATCACAACACCCCATCCTTTTCACTACAAGGACGATCGATAAGTGCCATGGAAGTATGAATGTCAGGTTAGCACTTCAAGAGAAGAAGATAGCAAAGTGGGGCAGAGACCACTTGAACCCTTCAAAGAAGATGTGCTGGCAATCAATGAGCCCATAAAGGAGGAAAAAACTAGAGAGTTCCTCAAAATTTTGAAGCACAACGAATACAACATTGTAGAGCAACAACATAGCCTGACGACACGTACTTCCATGCTGACACTGCTATTGAACTTGAAGGCATACTAAGAAGCACTGTTCAAAGTCCTGAATCAGATGTTCATGTTACAAAACATACCAGTTAGCAAGATGGATCGACTGGTAAACAATATTCAAGATGATATTTCAGATGATGAGATTTTATCTAGAGGGAGAGGCCGAACAAAGGCATTACATATCACCACCCACTGTAAGGGGTATGCCTTACCGAGTGTATTAATCGAAAATGGGTCAGTCCTTAACGTAATGCCTTTAGTCATATTGAAGAGGTTACAGATGTATACCTCTTATATGAGAACCTATCAAAGCATGGTCCGAGCATTTGATGGGACCAAGAGAGATGTAGTTGGCAAGATTGAGGTTCCGTTAACCAACAGACCTGCCACCTATAATGTTGAGTTATTAGTGATGGATATCATGCATTCTTACAACTATCTTTTGGGAAGGCCTTGGATTTATCAAGCTAGTGCAGTACCATCCACGCTGTATCAAAAAGTCAAATTTGTCATTGATGAGGCCCTGGTGATCATTAATGCCGAAGAGGATATCGTGGCGAGTGTGACCACGGATGCCCCGTATATCGAAGTAGACAAGGATACGGTAGAATGTTCATTCCACTCCTTGGAATTTTTGAATGCCATATTTGTGGCAGAAGGAAGGAGGATTCCTAAACCTCGACTTTCCAAGTGTACCAAAATAGAGATCAGACAGATTTTGGGAAGATGCGCCAAAATATATGGGAAGATGCTGCAAGGAAGGATAAATCCAGTCCTTCCTATATCAAAACTCGATCATTTTGGGCTTGATTTTCAGCCCAGTCACCAAGAAAAGAGGAAGGAAATTCAGAAGAACTGGGAAAGAAGAATAGCCAGGTTAACTGGAGATGCATTCCAACGGGAACCCATGGTATTCCTGCCTCTTTACAACACGTTCAAGTTAGGTGGTTATGTGTTTGAGACCAGCTCATCAGATTTAGAAGAAGCTTTGAAAGATCTAAGTATCAACGCCGTAACCATAGAAAGTGCTGAAGAAGCAGATAGACCAGGAATCCACCCATTGCAACCTGGGTCTATACTTAGCAATTGGCCGAAGAACTACCTATGATTTACAAATGTATTTCAGAGTAATAGTTAAACTATTCCTATTTGCCTATACCCGGGGCAATAGGTGATCTTTGTAAGGGTGAATAAACGTGTTGTTTAAATTGAATAAAAGATGCAATTTCTTCTATAACAAACAAGTTTTCTTACTTCATTTCCTTTGAATTCTTTTTTATTTTTATTTTTTCAGTACTCCATTTTATTCTTTTTCGAACTTAATTTTTGGCTGTTCATGTGGGATATTGTCCTCTTACGCATACACATTTTCTTTTTCCTTCAGGTCCCCAGATAACGATAATGCAAGCACTGATGATCCTGAAACAGATGTGAATTTTGAATCGATCATTTATATCGGGGAATTTGATGAATGTGACAATGAAGAGGAGTGAAAATTACGTATCGAATTATTGAGAATGGTAGAAAGAGAAGACAAACAAATACTGCCACATGAGGAGAAGATCGAAACCTTAAATTTGGGCACCAAAGAAGAGAGAAATAAGGTTAAAATATGTATAACTCTTTTGGCTGAAGCAAGACAAAACTTGATAGTCTTACTTCAAGAATATAGAGATGTGTTCGTATGGTCATATCAAGACATGCTAGGACTAGACACAGATATGATAGTCCACAAACTGCCAATCAAACAAAAATACAAACCCGTGTAGTTAAAGCTAAGGAGAATGTAACCCGAAATGCTCGTTAAGATCAAAGAAGAGGTCAAGAAGTAGTTCGATGCTGGTTTCCTTCAAGTGGCTAAGTATCCGGAATGGGTGACCAACATAGTGTTGGTTCCGAAGAAAGATGGGAAGGTGCACATGTGTGTCGATTACCGGGACCTTAACAAGGCAAGTCCTAAAGACAACTTCCCTCTGCCACACATAGACAATTTGGTGGACAATACAGCCGAGAACTCTTTAATTTCATTCATGGACGGATTCTCAAGATATAACCAGATTAAGATGCATCCTGAAGACATGAAGAAGGCTACGTTTGTCACTATGTGGGAACTTTATGCTACAAAGTGATGCCCTTCAGGTTGAAGAATGCTGGGTGACATATCAGAGAGCTATGGTGACTCTGTTCCATGACATGATGCATAAAGAAATCAAGGTTTATGTCAACGAAATGATTGTCAAGGCATAAACTGATAATGAACATGTCGAGAATCTAATAAAGCTCTTTCAGAGATTAAGAAAGTTTCACCTAAGACTGAACCCTAGTAAGTGCACCTTTGGGGTAACATCTAGGAAGCTGTTAGGTTTCATGGTTAGTAGAAAAAACATCGAGGTCGATCCCGATAAAGTTAAGGCTATCCATAATCTACCTCCCCCACGAACACAAAAAGAGGTCTGAGGTTTTATAGGCATATTGAACTACATAGCACGGTTCATAACTCAGTTAACCGACAAATATGCATATCACGGTTCATATCTCAGTTAACCGACAAATGTGACCCAATCTTTCGCCTTCTCTGAAAGAACAACCCTGGAGTTTGGGAAGAAAACTGCCAGACTGCATTTGAGAAAGTAAATGAATATTTCTCTCACACTCCTATCCTGATGTCCTCTATCCTGGGTAAACCTCTGTTCTTGTATCTATCCATATTCGAGAATTCAATGGGGTATGTCCTGGATTAACATGATGAGTCTGAAAGGAAGGAAAGAGTCATCTACTATTTTAGCAAGAAGTTCACCGATTGCGAGGTCAGATATCCTCCCATTGAAAAGGTTTGTTGTGCTTTAGTCTAGGATACAAAAAGACTCAGAAAATACATGTTGTATCACACCACTTGGCTGATTTCCATGTTAGATCCACTAAAGTACATGATGGGTGTACCTGCTCTCTCTAGAAGGATAGCTCGATGGTAGATGTTGTTGTCTGAATTTGACATCGAGTATGTGAGCCAAAAAGTAATAAAGGGAAATGCCATATCAGATTTCTTGGCAAGTATAACGGATGAAAATTACGAGCCACTGAACTTTGACTTCCCAGATGAAGACTTGATGGCCATATCCTTAGAAAAAACAAGTACTTCAACAGACAGTTCCTGGAGAATGCATTTTGATGGTGCATCAAATATATTAGGACATGACATCGGGGCAATCCTGGTCTCTCCAGAAGGGAATCACTACCCATTTACTAGCAGACTGAACTTTGATTTCATCAACAACATGGTAGAATATGAGGCTTGTGTTTTGGGGATTCGAGCTACAATGGGGTAAAATATAAGGACCTTACGAGTATATGGAGATTTATCCTTAGTAATCTATCATCTCTATGGAGAATGGGAAACCAAGGATGTAAAGCTGTTAGAGTACCGTAATCTAGTACTGGATCTTCTCGAAGAATTCGATGAAGTCACCTTCCACTATGTGCCCAGAGAGGAAAATCAAATGGCTGATGCTTTAGCTACCCTGACAACCACATTCAAGGCTGGCGGGGAGTCTGAAATGATTTCAATTGACATGCAGTCGTATGAGTACCCGACTCATTGTTACCAAATTGAGGAAGCGAAAGACACTAAGCCTTAGTACCACGACATTCTGTAATACATCAATCATTGAAGTTATCCAGAGGAAGCCATCAAAACTGATAAAAGAACCATTAGAAGAATGATAACTGGATATGTCCTTGATGAGGAGGCCTTATACAAGAAAAGCCATGATCAAGTCCTGTTAAGGTGTGTAGATGCAGAAGAGGCTAAGATGATAGTGGAAGAAGTATACGACGAAGTTTGTGGAACATATGCGAATGGACATATGATGTCAAGGCAAATAATGAGATGCATATATTTTTGGTCCACACTAGAAAGTGACTACATCAGCTATGCTAGAAGATGTCATAAAAGTCAAATATACGGAGATAAAATAAATGTTCCATCTCATCCACTTCACGTGATGACATCACCATGGCCTTTCTCTATGTGGGGCTTGGATGTTATCCGAAAAATACATCCGAAGGCTTCGAATGGTCACCGGTTCATTCTCGTGGTAATTGATTATTTCAGGAAATGGGTAGAAGCTGCATCATACGCTAGTGTCACTCAATCCATTATTTGTAAGTTTTTGAAGAAAGAGATCATATGTTGGTATGGTTTACCTGAAAGAATCATTACCAATAATGCTACAAACTTGAACAACAAGATGACGGATGGTTCTTGTGAGCAGTTTAACATAAAGAATCATAACTCTACTGCTTATAGACCAAAGATGAACGAAGCAGTAGAACCAACAAATAAAAAACATCAAGAAGATAGTGGAGAAAATGACCGAGACCTATAAGGATTGGCACGAGAAATTGCCTTTTGCATTGTTTGCTTACTGAACCTCGGTGCGAACTTCGACTGGGGCAACCCCATTTTCATTGACATATGAGATGAAAGCAGTGCTGCCCATTGAGGTAGAAATTCCGTCACTCCGGGTCTTGTCGGAAGTCAAACTGGATGATGCAGAATGGGTGCAATCCCAATATGATCAGCTGAACCTGATAGATGAAAAGAGATTGAAAGCCATTCATCATGGTCAAATCTATCAGTGACGAATGATTGGAGCACGTGACAAGAAGGTGCGCCCGAGAGTATTCTGTGAAGGAGATCTCGTGCTTAAGAGAATTTGGCTAATTCAAATGGTCACCGGAGGAAAATGGATGTCAAATTGGGAGGGACCTTACGTCGTGAAAAAGGTCGTTTTCGGAGGAGCACTTGTCTTGGCTGAAATGGACGGACCGGACTTGCCAAATCCCATCAATTCGGATGCAGTCAAGAAATAATTTGCTTAGAATGAAAACCCGAGAGGGTGTCCTAAGTCGAAGAAGAAAAAGAAAAAAGAAAAGATAAAAAAAGAAAAAAATGTTTAGGGTGAAAACCCGAAAGAGCGCCCTAAATTAAAAAGAAAAGAGGAAAAAGAGAAAAAACATTTAGGGTGAAAACCCAAAAAGGCGCCCTAAATTGAAAAAAGAGAAAGAGAAAAAGAAAAAGAAAAAGAAATAAGGTGGGTTCAAGATGAAAACTCGCAAAGGGCGTCTTGAAACCAAGGATGGGTCCAAGTTGAAAAATCGAAAGGGCGATTTGGATATTGATTCAAGAAATCCAGACGATGGAAACATCCCGACATCT
The DNA here is from genome assembly GCF_006381635.1 of Hibiscus syriacus. Taxonomy (NCBI): domain Eukaryota; kingdom Viridiplantae; phylum Streptophyta; class Magnoliopsida; order Malvales; family Malvaceae; genus Hibiscus; species Hibiscus syriacus. The sequence continues at coordinate 1,577,731 of NW_024062641.1, read as the reverse complement.
GAATCTTCTACAGATTTAACGAGTTGGAGAAATGTTACACTCTCTTAAACGTTGTTGCATCTTCGAAGATCCCTTAACAAAGGTTGCATTCAAAGTCACCTAACGGCTTATTAGGTTAAGAGTGCTCGCATTATTGAGATCTAAGATATCCATTCACACTTCATTATATATTCATTTTCCAAGATGTTTTTCATGTATTGTTTGTTCTTTTTCTCTTATGAATAAAGACGATAATTTCTCTAAATTGCATCTTGGGTTGAATTTAAACTTAATGATTTATTCACTTCTGAAAAGATAATTGCATATTACTGTACAAAGATTTTTTGAAAAGTACATGTATTTAGAAGCTGATCAAGGCTCATGCATTATACTTGAGATGATTGAGAATCATTTCCCAAATCAAGGATAAAAAATAAAATCTGCACATCATATTTAAACATTTTAAGAATTCAAGATCGGGAATCAGAACTTCAAGTTTCCAGAATCAAGACTCAACAAGACAAGCAATCGGAGATCGAGATTTCTCTTCAGAGCCCAAAACAACATATTTCATATATGCATTTAGGCACACCTAAGAGCATTGCATCCATAGCATCGCATATATGCATAATTTTGTATATTTTAGCCAGAGTCAATTTAAACTTCACAACAAAGGATATTGAACTCAAAGTGATCAATTTACAAGAGGGGATGTCAACTTCACAATGAAGGATATCCAACTCAAAGTCAATTCAATGAAACTCTCAAGATTGGATTTCAACTTCACAACGAAGGATATCCAACTCAGAGCCAATTTGGTGAAACAACACTTGGATTTCAACTTCACAACGAAGGATATCCAACTCAAAGCTCAACTTCATGACGAAAGAGCCATCCACGATTTCAACTTCACGACAAAGGATATCGTGCCCAACGGATCGACTTAATCTCACAACAAATAAGTCATCTGTAATAACGGGGTTTATCCCCCAACCAAGAACAAAATAACTCAAAGCGAGAAGAGTTATCTTTCAACAAACACTGTCGAGTTCGATACCACTCAACTTGAAGACATATTCACCGCAAGGTAGCAGCAATGAACTACTTTCCGGTCAAAATTTTCACACCAGGGTCTTTAAGTCGAGAAAAAGACCAAGGTCAAGAATGGCAACAAGAAACCACTTTCCGATTCCTACGATTTCAACTTCACAACGAAGGATATCGTACCCAAAAGATCGACCAGCTTCACGACGAAGGAGACATTTTCAACACAGCAACACTGAAGTTTTCAGGTCAAGTTTCAGCTTCACGACAAAGTATCTTGAGCCAGAAGATGATTCAGGGGCTACTTGCCAAAGTTTGGAGTTCGGTTTTAACTTCACGACGAAGGATATCGTGCTCAGAATTTTCCAGTCCAACTCAACCTTACATCGAGGGAGTCATCTGTAATTCAGTCCAAATTAACAGATCAATAATGACATCGGATTTCAACTCTACGACAGAGGACATTCGATATGGACAAAATTTGTGTCTTTTAATCTTTTCCCTATTTTCGTTACACGATAATGAGCAAAGAGGGGCAGCTGTAGACACCCTATTTCGTCTCATTACATATATCATGTGTTACATTTATAATATATATATATATATATATATATATATTATAATAAACATATATTATATATTTATTATTTATTTTATTATATTAAATTTTTCAGGTCCAATAATTACAAGCCCAAAGTTATTACACTTGGTGACCCAGGCTCAACAGTACATTTTAAACAAACAGACTTGTGACCTGTTTCATGACCCAAACCGGTCCACTAGAGCAACCCGAGCAACCCGAAATGGTTAGGGGTTTTAAACCCTAACCCTTCATTTCTTTCCAGCCGCCTCTCGCCCATCTCCTCAAGTTCCGCCATAAACTCCTCACGCAACCAACCACCATCCTTGAATCATTCGGTGTAAGTAAAGCAAGCAAAACAAACACACAAAAACAAGAGTTTTAGCGCAAAAAGGAGTCTAAAAATAGGATGTATTAGACTATATATATGAGTGCATGTAAAAACAAATCACACACACAATTATTAGGCAAAAATCACACGAAATATATACGAAAAATTGCGGTGAAATACACAAAAGATTGAAGCTTTTTGTACGAATTCGAAGCTAAATAAAAGGTGAAACTTTTACTTGTCTCATTTTTATGTTTGCATGTAAGTGGTCTTGCTCCTTTTCTCTTTGTTCTTGACTCTGAAAAACCTAAAGGAAGGTTCAGCCAAGGATCCATGGGGAGGATTTTCAAATTTTTTTCTAGATCAACTCACCCCCGAGGCCTATCTTTGAAAAGCACCTTGATTTTTGGAAAGATGGGTAAAAAAGCTTTCGTTTTAAATTTTTTTTGAGCCGCCGATGAACGACGACTGACGAGGTGGCGAGCGGCCGTGTTCTAGAATTTACGGCGGCGTTCTTCATCCAGTGAAGAACACCATGAATGATTGAGAGCAAACAAAAAAGGGGGTTTCGTTTGGCAAAATGAAAAAGAATGAAATGTGTGTGTTAATTTTTGGGTTTTATATGATCCGTTGGACTGACCCACGACCCGAAAGGATCCCCTAGGGGATTCACGTGTTTTCGCTTGGGAATAGGATAATTCCCATTTTGGTCCCCCTAATTTTTAAAAGGCCTAATTTACTCCCCCAAATTGAATTTGCACCTCGAATTCCTTTGAAATTTTCCACCCAATTTTGTTTTTATTTTAATTTAATCCTTTATTATATATATATATATATATTTTGGTTTTTTTATTTGTTACTATTATTATTTTTGTTAGTTATATATATATATATTATATAATTTATTTTTCTATTTTTTGTCACTATATGTACATATATTTTTTCCTTCTTTTTTTTCTTATTTTATTTAAGTACTATTTTTATTTTTATTTGTTTGGTTTTTTAGTATTTATTTTATTTACTTTTTTCTAATTTTTTATTTATACGTATATATATATATATATATATATATATATATATTACTTTATTTTTTATTTTTATTTGTTTTTACCTAGTATTTTATATGTATATATATTTATTCTATATTTTGTATTTGTATTATTTTTCTTTTATTTTATTAAGTACTATAATACATGTTTTCTTTTCTTATTTTCATTATTTATTTTCTTTCGGTTTTTTTTTTAAATTCTATGTCCTTCCTTATTTTTATTTTTATTTCATTTTATTTTGTTTACTCATTTCACTTGTTTTATTTTATTTTTTATTTTCATTTTATTTTTTATTTTGTTTATTTAAATTTTTTATGTGTCTGTTTGTTTTTTTTGAAGTATCCTTATTTAATGTACATCTCTTTTTTTTTTTGATTTATTCAATATATTACTTTACAAATCTAACATTTTTTTCTTAAGGGGTTTCGTTCAAATCGATCGGAGGTAAGTAATTTGGATCATATTTTTACATTTTAATTTAACCTTTCAATTTTATTAATTAAATACAATTGTAAATTAATTAGTACCGAAAGGGCAGTTCAAGGGTGCTAACCCTTCATTGACTGTAACCGACTCCCGAATCTGACATATTGCTGGTAAGATGCAGATCAGGTAAGAAATCGAGATATCCGATCAACCTATTTGTTTTAAAATAAATGGTCGGCGGCGGCTTCAATACATTTCGTTCAAGTTGAAGCCCCATTCCGGGCCCACCCGAAAGACGGTTCCGAAAAAACTATATAATATAAAATGTGTTTTCAAAAATCATTTAAAAAAAATTATATATTATATGTTTTGAAAAGTATTTTTAAAAACTATATATTATATATGTTTTCAAAAAAATGTTTTCAAAACTATATATTATATATGTTTTCAAAAATGCTTTCAAAACTATATATTATATACATTTTCAAAAATTGTTTTCAAAACTATATATTCTATATATTTTCAAAAAATGTTTTCAAAACTATATATTATATACTTTTTCAAAATAATATTTTCAAGACTAAATAAAATCTCGAACGAAAATGAGTGACTATATATATGCTTGGAAGTTGAAAAACATAGGGCTTCTCAGACTGAATGGCGTGCCATATCAGTTTTCCGACACTCACGTTGGATAACTGTATTCCTCATTTATAGCGTCTCTCATTTAAGGTTGTTCGCCACATAATTACCAATTACAATGTACTAGATATTTTGCTTTTTATACCGGGTCATCTTTAACGTCCCACTTAATTTCAGATTGAATCCTCAAAAATATCTTCTTATTATCTCCATTTATTAATTGAAACAAAAGTTAATTTAGCAGATAATAGTAGCTACATTGACGGCGAGTAATGATTCTAAATCATTATTTAAATAGAAATGTTAATTTTTACAAATAATGATCGACAATGATTAAAAATTAAGAACTAATATATAATATAGCCTAATATCTTCAAATATTTTGTTGTCTAAATGTAAACAAATGTAGAATTAATATTAAACGGCCAATAAAACAAGCAAAGGCAAAATAGTTAGTACGTCGTTTGATATAAGCATATCTAATAGAGTAGATGTTAATACAGCTATACGTTTGCTAAGTTCATTTTTAAAAAATAAACTTTTGTTGTTAATATTGTATGTACTACCATGTAGTTGAGGATGCATGTAGCGAAATTCAAAGACATGGGCAAGTGGGTTCTTAATTGTTTATTAATAAGTGAAAAACACAGTATATGACGTTCGAGGGATGCACCCTACCCTCCCATAACATGCACGTGGACCCTTCAATCCAATCCCCCGTATTCCCCATTCAAGGGATATTCATAATACACGAGCTCTTTTATTAGGCAGAAAATGTAAAAAATGATTGGTTTATTTTATGTCACATTTAAAAGCATTCATGTGGGTGATTAGAATATAAGCAAGTTTAATTAAGGTTCAATGAGTGATTATGGGATGAGGGGCTTGGCAGTTTGTTTTGGGGAATTAAAGAAAGTAAGGGAGAAAGATGGGGAAACACGTGAATTGGGCAGATATGAAGATAACAAAATCCTTGCTTTTAGGGGGAGTGCTCCATTTTCTTTTTTCAAATTTTATTTGTTTTAGGGAACGAAAAAGCATCTTTGATTGTCTCAACAACTACTTTTGGAGACATACACCTATTTATTTATGGTAAAATACGTCTTAGGTCACTTGATTACATATTTAGTAATAATAAATTAGTTATTCTTTTATAAACAAATCACTTAATTAAAATATTATTATAAACACATCATTTAGCGTTAAATATGAAGCGAAATAGTGATGTGACCTAGTATAATAATATTTTCGAGCCATAAAACTTATACAATTTAGCAATTTGATATTAATTAAAAATATCAATAAATTTAAAATTTCATATTTAAAAAATTCATCCTTCTATTTGTCAAATGTTTTTATTATTATAATCTTTGTTTGTATCATAAAGAGTTTGTTCTTCTCTATGAAATATTATATTAATTTCCTAGTATAATAATAGTTTAACAATAAATTGTTTTTGCTTTATGAAAAAATACAATTATCTACGGATATTTTGATTTGATGAGATTGGTTGGTTTGTTAATATCTCAAAAAAAAATTGATAGATTTTTTAAATATAAATAATTAAATTATTTTGAATTATGATAAAATTAAAAGTGTATAAGTTTAGAAGATTAAAATTATTATTATACCAAATCACATTAGACGTCCATTTCATTTTTAACGATAAAGTGCCTTGTTTACAATAATATTTTAATTGAATGGTATATTTAAAACTTTTTAAAAGAGTGGCTCATTTAGCACATAATTTAGAGTATATATTACCCATTTATTTAACTGCGCATGTGTTGGTGGTGGGATTGTCTGTCTTCGCCCTTAAATTAAATGCTAAGTCATAGAAGCACAAACCTTTGAAAACTATATGTGCCCTAGCGGTGTTTCTACTTTTGGTGTTTGTACGTAAAGGCGTGAACAACTGAATTATTCTTGTACGATAAGTGGCTGACTGCACAAATTGATATTCATGCATGTGCCATGCTGTAACATCTTTAATGTTGTCTTCCGTCATTAAACCACCACTGGGAACCGTAAGAAATTACATACACTTTCCGATTTTGGCTTAACTTGATGCTTACTTCAATAAAGCAGCATTGTTTGCTTTTCGTTGCCCACTGGTACTTTGATTATTTGATGCGCAAGTTCTTTGATCTACAAAACAGTATATTTACAGGCAGCCCAAGCAAATAAACACTATTTCTTATCTTCTTTTTGTTAAATCTGAGTGGTTAATTTTTCCGGGAAGACGTCGGCGGGGCTTGGGAGATGCAGTAAAATCCGCCACTTTGCGGTGGAGGAACAAGTCCCGCATGTCTGCCAGCCGCATCCCATCGGATGTTCCCGCGGGACACGTTGCAGTTTGCGTTGGGGCGAGTTGAACAAGATTGGTGGTGCGCGCCACCTACCTGAATCATCCCGTCTTTGAGAAACTACTTATCCAAGCAGAGGAAGAGTACGGTTTCACTAACCAAGGCCCGTTGGCGATTCCCTGCGACGAGTCCGTTTTCGAAGAAGTGATCCGGTTTATATCTCGTTCTGAGTCAGGTCGCGCCGGTAAGTACGCGAACATGGAAGACTTTAAAGGTAACTATCACATGGGAAGGACAAAGTTGGATTTGTGGACAGAATCTCGACCTTTACTCCATGGGTTTAAAGAAATAGTGGGAAGAGGAAGAGAAAGGCAGTGGCTTTGAGTCTTACGCGAGACTTTTGACTCGGTTTCTGGAGTGTGAACAATTAACTATACGGTACTGAAACCAGTGAGTTGGCTGAGGTTTTTACTTTTAAAATTGCTTGAAATGGGCTAAATTGGGGTTTGGGCGTTGGGGAGTGTTAGGTGGGAGAACGCTGGAGATGGCAGAAAAGGCGGGTGAATTATCCGCCGAGTTGTCCCGGTTCAAGTAGTTATGGAGGCAAAAGAAAAAGACTTTGTGCCAGCGGATGAAAGAAATGATGGTAACACGAAGAAGTAATTTGTTAAAATAAAAAAACAGTGATGTACAATTCTGTGATTGATTAATCAATTGGAAACTTGTAGATATATTCCATCAACGATATATAATTTATTTTGATAATAGCAAGTAATGGCACCACTTCCACGTGAAAAAAATGCCTTTTTCTCTTAATCTCATCCCCCTCCGTTTTCAAGGCGTTATTAGTTTTATAACCCCCCCCCCCCCCCCAAATTCAGTAGTTAGAAAAATATCTCAAATAGGATTATTTTAAAAAAATACCTTTTAAACGGTAGACGTAGGATTATTTCGTGTTCTACAACACGCATTTAAAGGTCTAACATTTTATAAAGCGCGAGTCTCATCCAACATTAAAATTCTTTCTAGAAAATACAATTCAATATTTTAATAAATGACCTCGCGTTATACCAAATGCGAGGAACCTGAGATATTAAAACATTTGGGTAATTTATCGCATATGGTATTTAACATACTTTGTGTTATACAGAACGAGAGTTATATAGATTTCCAGCCCAAATCACAAGTGTTTATAGGCACGTTCGAGAGGTATTTTCAGGTAGATAACCTAAAAGTTTTTCATAATTTAAAAGATTAGAGGTGTAATATTGAAATTTATCTTTCAGTTGAGGCCAATATCGACACATACAATATATTGTAAGCGGGTTAAAAATTGCATTGAAAATGGTTCCAAAACTTTTTTTGTGCATTTTCGTAATTTATAAGATTAGAGGTGTAGTATCATGACTTATTTTCAATTGAGGGTAAAATCGGCACATTCGATACATTGTAAGTGGGGTAAAAATTGTGTTCAAAATGGTTCCAAAGCTTGGTTTTCTACATTAAGAAGAAACTAAAAAGACTTGATAGGCATATTCGACAGGGTATTTTCGGGTAGTTAATTTGAAAATTTTCGTAATTTTTAAGATTAGAGTTGTAGTATTGATGCTTATATTTCAATTAAGGCTAGTTGTAACACCCATTTCCCATATACCCTTCCGTACATGAGATATGGATGTCACCTTTAAGTTTTTTTTTAAACATAATATATTAATATAATACAAAACATTGCTTTCAACATGTCATACATTCAAATTGTTTGAATTTAAAAAACATTTAAGTATTGTGATTACATGCCAATAAAACTTCCAAAATATATTAGATTGTCTGGTGTTACGGATTTGTCCACCTTAGTATGATCACCACAGCTACAAAAGGACTCCTTACTCAGCTAATCTTGTCGTTGTCCTACGCGTGAGAAACCACACATGATAAGCATTTACTTAGTGAGATAATATAGCAAATAACATTAAAGTATACATAAGTATCTCATAGTTATTCCACTTCAGAAGAATTTATACCATCCATAGGAATGTGTTAAATCATTCCTATTATATTCGAACATTGGTTATATTATCTTTAATATAATCTTTAGTATGTCCAACATACTTATCTTTAGCTCATTTAAGTCAATTATGTCTATTATCACATATTTACACATTCATTTATGCTTTTTAATATAAAGGACATCCTTTAATGTCCTAATACACACTTTTCAAGTATTTTCAATTATGACATCCGTTCATGCCTTAATGCATCCTTTCATGCATTTTCAATTATGACATCCGTTCATGCCTTTATGCATCATTTCATGCATTTTCTATTATGGCATCCGTTCATGCCTTTATGCATCATTTCATGCATTTTCAATTATGGCATCTGTTCATGCCTTTATGCATCCTTTCATGTATTTTCAATTATGACATCCGTTCATGTCTTTATGCATCCTTTCATGCATTTTCAATTATGAAAGTGATTTAGAGCAGTTCATACTCTAAAACTTATTTATAATATTCTTTTTATACTTATAAGATATCATAATCAATATTATAACATATATATATAATTTAAACAAGCTAAATTGAATATTCATCATCTCTCATACTTATAATAAAGTACTCACCTTGATTGCCTTGCTTTGATATCCCAAATTCACAATTTGCTACTCCGAAAGTTTGTCTTTGCCTTTGGTTTTACTTGGTTCAGGAGCTTGATTCCGATCTACACCATTTCCCATTAAGTACACATAACAAAAAAATGTTAGTACACTCCTTAACCTTATACTTTAACGTATTCAAAACATTATTATCTCAATTTCTATAATAATTCCAACTTAATTAACTGTTTCAGAAGCCCAGGTATCGATACTACTAACCTAGTACCGATACTTCTATACTAGGGTATCGATACCCCCTTCGGGCATTGATACCAAAAATAGGTTCAATATTGCCTGGTATCGATACCTTTACCAGGGTATCGATACTACCCTTCTACCCTTCTATGGTATTGATACCCCTACCGGTATCGATACCAAAAATAGATTCGATGTTTCTAGGTATCGATACCCCTCTTCATGGTATTTATACCACCTCTTCATGGTAACGATACACATTGAATTAGTATTGATACTACTTGTCTAATTCATCTCATTTTTGCCTATGGTATCGGTACTACATTAATAGGTACCGCTACCCCTGTCCACATTTTCCAATTTTTAACTCGAAATTTACCCAACTTTAGCCAATATTCCTCTCATTTACACCTAATCATACTATATAACACTTCTTTACTTAGCCCTACTAACTTTCCTTCATTTAAACACTTAAAATATCTAATATTCCTTAAGCGCATTTGATTCCAAGAATCATACCACAATCTCTAAATTGTTATTTTACTCAACCAATGCTTCTAATATCTTATTTATCACCTTAACAAGTCAAAACTACTAATAATCATCAATAAACACTAATATACTAACATATCATTTAAAAACCCATTTCCTAAAATCTCCATTATTTCCACCATTCCTTATCTTCATCTCATTTTAATCCTCCTTAAACTTCTATCATACTCTAATCTTCCATAACCAACATAAAAATAGAAATATACACCATATTTGAAATCTCACCTTAGCTAGGGTTGAGGCTTAATACGTGAAACAGGAAAAAAGAAGACAAGAAGGTGTTGACTTTCTTATCACATTTCTCCTTATTTCTCTATTATATATATATCCTATAAAAATGAGTTTTAAAATCATTATATTTCAAAATTCCAAAATTGCCCCTTTTTATCATTCATCCTTACAATTTAATTAAACTACTATTTCTAACTCATTTCCCTTCTTTATCAATTAATCAATTTAGTCCTCCCTATTTTTAATTCCTTTCAATTTAATCACTGTCCCACTATTTGAGGTATTACAAATCTTCCCCCTTAAGAAAATTCATCATCGAATTTTAAAAAATATATGACACAAAGAGATGTGGAAACTGTTTTCTCATATCCTTCTCTTATTCCCAAGTAGCTTCCCCATCCTTATGATTTTACCAAAGCACTTTAACCAATGAAACCCTTTTGTCACGTAATTCTTTGGTTTCTTTAGCCAAGATCCGCACTAGTTCCTCCTTATAAGTTAAATCTGGTCGGATCTCTATTTCTTATGTCCAGAAAACATGAGATGGATCCGATCTGTACCTTCTAAGCATCGATACATGGAAAACATTGTGAATCTTGTCCATATTCGGAGGCAAAGCTAATCGATAAGCTACATGTCCAACCCTTTCCAATATCTCATATGGTCCAATGAATCTTGGACTTAATTTTTCTTTTTGCCCAAATAGCAATACTTTTTTCCATGGTGATACTTTTAAAAATACTTTGCCTCCCTCCTGATACTTTATTTCATTTATTTTCAAATCGACATAGGATTTCTGGCGATCTGAGGCTATCTTTAAATTGTTCTGGATAAGTTTCACTTTATCCTCCATATATTTGAACAAATCCGGGCTAACCAATTCTCGATCTTTCTGTTCAAACCAATTTAATGGTGTTCTGTATCTCATCCCATACAAAACTTCATACGGGGCCATCTTGATACTTGATTGATAGCTATTATTATAGGCGAATTCAACTAAAGGAAAATATTTATCCCAAGATCCTTTAAATTCAATCACGTATGCCCTTAACATATCTTCCAATATCTGGATAGTTAGCTCTAATTGTGCATCTGTCTGTGGATGAAAAGTTGTGATGAAATTTAATCTATACCCAAAGACTCATGCAAAGACTTCCAGAATCTTGATGTAAATCTCGGGTCTCGATTAGACACTATTGATACTGGCACTCCATGCAATCTTACTATCTCTTTTACATACAACTCTGTAAACTTATTTATTGGATAATCCACTCGAACCAGAATAAAATAAGCTGTCTTGGTCAATCTATCTACTATTACCCATATTGAGTCCTTTTTACCCGGTAACAATGGTAACCCCGAAATAAAATCCATCGTAACCCTCTCCTACTTCCACTCAAGAATGGTTAGTGGCTGCAGTAACCCAGATAGAACTTGATGTTCAACTTTCACTTGCTGACATGTTAGACGTTTAGCAACAAATTGTGTTATAGCTCTTTTCATGCCAGACCACTAGTAACGACTCTTCAAATCTTGATACATTTTATTTCCACCTGGGTGCATAGTCAGAGGGCTATAATGTGCCTCATATAGAATATCCCTCCTCAAATCATCATCGTCAGAAATACAAAGTCTTCCCTTATAGTATAGACATCAATTCACTCTTTTCCTGAAATCTTTAATCTTATTCTTTTCGACCCGTGCCATTATCGCCAAACATTTATCATCTTTCTTTTTTAACTTTTTAATCCGATCCAAAAACGTTGGCTTTAATTTAAGATCTATAATTAAAACATCATCCTCCTTGAATGACATACGTGCATCCAAGGCTTGTAACAAAGAAAAAATCTTTTGGCTTAATGCATCTGCTACCACATTCGCCTTTCCCGTATGATATTCTATGATTAGATCATAATCCTTTAGAAGCTCACTCCATGTTCTTTGTCTCAAGTTCAATTCTTTCTGCGTCAATAAATACTTCAGACTCTTACGATTTGCGTAAATATGGCATCGTTCCCCATACAGATAATGACGCTAGATTTTCAGTGCAAACACAACTGTTGCCAATTCTAAATCATGCGTCGGATAATTTTTCTCATGATTTTTCAACTGTCTGGAAGCATAAGCTACAACATTTCCATCTTGCATCAGAACACACCCCAATCCATTATGGGATCGTCACTAAACACCACATATTCTTTTCCCGACTCCACCTGTACAAGTACCAGGGCCTCCGTCAATATTCTCTTGAGCCCTTCAAAACTTTCTTGGCACATTTCCATCCATACAAAAGGCACATCCTTCTGCAATAGCTTAGTTAACGACAAGGTTAACATTGAAAAATTCTTCACAAATCGTCTATAATAACCGGTAAATCCCAAGAAACTCCAGACCTTAGAAACGTTCCTTGGAGATTGCCAATCCACTATAGCTTGTATTTTTCTTGGATCTACTCAAATACCTTCCATGGAAACTATGTGACCAAGGAAAGCAACCTCAGCTAACCAAAATTCATACTTTGACAATTTGGCATACAACCTCTTCTCACGGAGTGTCTGAAGAACTACTCGAAGATGAGCATCATGCTCTTCTCTTGAATTGGAATTCACCAATATATCATCTATAAATATCACCACAAATTGGTCCAAATATGGTTGAAATACTGGGTTCATCAGATCCATGAATGCTGCTGGTGCATTGGTCAAACTAAATGGCATTACTATAAATTCGTAGTGCCCATACCGAGTCCGAAAAATAGTCTTTGAAATATCATCATCTTTGATTTTTAATTGATGGTACCATGACCTTAAGTATATCTTAGAAAACACCGATTCTCCTTTCAATTGGTCAAACAAATCATCAATCCTCGGAAGAGGATATTTGTTCTTTATTGTGACTTTATTTAATTTACGGTAATCGATACATAATCGTATAGTTCCGTCATTCTTTTTAACAAACAGCACCGGTGCTCCTCACAGAGAAACACTGGGTCTTATAAACCCCTTATCCAGTAACACTTATAGTTAGACTTTTAATTCTCTTAATTCCGTCGGAGCCATTCTATATGGAGCCATCGATACAGGTTTTGTACCCGGATAAACCTCAATCCTGAACTCTACTTCACGATTCAGGGGCAATCTTGGTTACTCATCTAGAAAAAAGTCTGGAAATTATCTAACAGTGGGAATATCTTACACTTTAGCTTCCGGAACTCGAGTATCTATCACATTGGCAAGAAAAACTACACATCCCTTCGACATCATCTTCCTGGCCATCAGGGCTGAGATCATATTCGATGGTAATTTCATTTTGTCACATATTACTATGATTTCTGAACCTTCTGCATCCTTTAGAAATAAGTGTTTCTTCCGACAATCAAGCCATCCATAATGTGAAGATAACCAATCCATACCCAGAATAATTTCAAATTCATCAAAGGGTAACTCCATCAAGTTTACCGGAAATAACATCTCTTGGATTTTTATAAGGCATTTTCTATATATTCTAGTGACTCTTGCACTTTGTACCATGGGATTTATCGCTATCATCTCACTCACTATTGGTTCTAAAGGAATTCCTCTACTTCTAATCAGTTTGGTACTAATATATGAATGAGAAGAACCAGGGTCAATGAGAACAAAAATAGGCTCATCAAAAAGATGAAATGTACCTGTTAAAATTTAAGTGTCATCACGATCCTCATTAGTCTTGATATTATAAATTCTAGCAACTCCCCGAGTCTCTTGTTTCTGCCCTGAATCCGTTTGTCCCCTGGATCTACCCCTTCTTCTGCTTCTATTTGAGGCTGCTATTGATCTTTCAGATTACGCTGAGTTGTCCCCATATTTCTTAGGATAATCTCGAGCGAAGTGACCCATCTCTCCACATTAGAAACACGATCCACTCTGTAGTCTGTATGTTCCACTATGTAACTTGCCACATATCTGACATGTAATTGTTTCTCCTGTTGCTCTACCCAAGCTCGATGCAAAAGACTGAGATTGTCTATTTTTCCTTGAAGATGATGTAAAACTATCTCTATCTGAAAATCTAGAACTCGAACCCTTATCTCTTTTAACATGATGGGGAGTGGAAGATATTCCCACTCTTTTCCCCATCTTTACACTCTACTATGCAACTAACGTCTCCTCCTGAGCTCTTTCAATAGCTTTAGCTATGTTTATGACTTCTTTTAGGCTCTTCAAATTCAAGGCCAACATCATCTCTTTCAGCTTAGGCCTCAAACCCTCTATGAACCAGTCACATCTTGCCTTGTCATTTGGAACGACTTTCGTTGAAAAATGACTTAACTTGTTGTACTCGGCCTCGAATTCATGGACAACTCGATCACCTTGCTTCAAATTAAGAAATTTTAGTAACATGGCCCTTTTAAATTATTCCTCACAAACTTTTTTTATTTTCTTTTGGAAAAATTACCACATCACTTGCTCCGGGTGTGCATACATGGTGGTGTTTGCCCACCATACACGAGTAGATCCTCTAAGTAAAGAGACTGCTCCTCCCATATTTTCTGAATCAGTACATTGAAGACCCTCAAGTATTAGTATAACATCATTAAACCACAAATCAACCTCCATTAGACCCTCCATTTATTCTCCACGAAACTCTGAAGCTCCCAAGCTCATTAATTCTTTAGGGATTAATATTCTCAAAGCCTGAGAAGTAGGGGGAGGTTAAAACCAATTCAAGATGGCGTCCAGGGCTTGCATTAAAGTTCCAAACTCAGGCACTGGAATCCCTTGAGGTGCAGACGCACTAGCATTTTCAGAGGGGATAAGTTGTTCACAATTGGCCTTATAGCTCTCACTATCAGTTCCTTCTTGCATTTCCTGTCCCCCAGCTCTTCGTGAATTCGAAGATTTTGACATCTATAATAACATACATAATAGTAAAATTTCCATTAGTAAGGAGTGTCATTTACTTCACTAAAATGACCCATACCAGTAATATTGACAATATTTATTGGCATGCAATCCTCTTTTCTACTTTAAAGTTTAAACGGTTTTAGCCGAGAATTTACTAAACTTATAGCTCTGATACCAATAAATGTAACACCCATTCCCCATATACCCTTCCATACATGATATTTGGATGTCACCTTTAAGTTTTTTAAAACATAATATATTAAAATAATACAAAAAATTGCTTTCAACATGTCATACATTCCAATTGTTTGAATTTAAAAACATTTAAGTATTGTGATTACATGCCAATAAAACTTCCAAAATATATTAGATTGTCTGGTGTTACAGATTTGTCCACCTTAGTTGATGATCACCACAGCTACAAAAGCACTCCTTACTCAGCTAATCTTGTCTTTGTCCTACGCGTGAGAAGCCACACATGATAAGCATTTACTTAGTGAGATAATATAGCAAATAACATTAAAGCATAAATAAGTATCTCATAGTTATTTCACTTCAGAAGAATTTATACCATCCATAGGAATGTGTTAAATCATTCCTATTATATTCGAACATTAGTTGTATTATCTTTAATATAATCTTTAATATGTCCAACATACTTATCTTTAGCTCATTTAAGTCAATTATGTCTATTATCACATATTTACACATTCATTTATGCTTTTTAATATAAGGGACATCCTTTAATGTCCTAATACACCCTTTTCAAGCATTTTCAATTATGGCATCCGTTCACGCCTTAATGCATTCTTTCATTCATTTTCAATTATGGCTTCTGTTCATGCCTTTATCCATCATTTCATGCATTTTCTATTATGGAATCCGCTCATGCCTTTATGCATCCTTTCATGCATTTTCAATTATGGCATTCGTTCATGTCTTTATGTATCCTTTCATGCATTTTCAATTATGACATCCGTTATGCCTTTATGCATCCTTTCATGCATTTTCAATTATGTTATCCGTTCATGCCTTTATGCATCCTTTCAAGCATTTTCAATTATGAAAGTGATTTAGAGGAGTTCATACTCTAAAACTTATTCATAATATTCTTTTTATACTTATAAGATATTATAATCAATATTATAACACATATATATAATTTAAACAAGCTAAATTGAATATTCATTATCCCTCATACTTATAATAAAGTACTCACATTGATTTCCTTGCTTTGATATCCCAAATTCATAATTTGCTACTTCGGAAGTTTGTCTTTGCCTTTGGCTTTACTTGGTTCAGGAGCTTGATTTTGATCTACATCATTTCCCATTAAGTACACATAACAAAAAAATGTTAGTACACTCCTTAACCTTGTACTTTAAAATATTCAAAACATCATTATCTCAATTTCTATAATAATTCCAACTTAATTAACTGTTTCAGAAGCCCTGGTATCGATATTACTAACCTTGTACCGATACTTCTATACTGGGGTACCGATACCTCGTTCGGGTATCGATACCAAAAATAAGTTCAATGTTGCTTGGTATCGATACCTTTACCAGGGTATTGATACTACCCTTCTATGGTATCGATACCCCCTACCGGTATCGATACCGAAAATAGATTCGATGTTTTTAGGTATCGATACCCCTCTTTATGGTATCAATACCACCTCTTCATGGTATCGATACACATTGAATCAGTATCGGTACCACTTGTCTAATTCATCTCATTTTTGCCTATGATATCAGTACTACATCAATAGGTACCGATACCATTGTCCACATTTTCCAGTTTTTAACTCAAAATTTACCCAACTTTAGCCAATTTTCCTCTCATTTACACCTAATCAAACTATATATCACTTCTTTACTTAGCCCTACTAACTTTCCTTCATTTAAACACTTAAAACATCTAATATTCCTTAAGAGCATTTGATTCAACGATTCATACCACAATCTATAACTTGTTATTTTACTCAACCAATGCTTCTAATATCTTATTTATCACCTTAACAAGTCAAAACTACTAATAATCATCAATAAACACTAATATACTAACATATCATTTAAAACCCATTTCCTAAAATATCCATTATTTCCACCATTCCTTATCTTCATCGCATTTTAATCCTCCTTAAGCTTCTATCATACTCCAATCTTCCATAACCAACATAAAAATAGAAATATACACCATAAATTTAAAATCTCACCTTAGCTAGGGTTGAGGCTTCATACGTGAAAGAGAAAAGAAGAAGAAAAGAAGGTGTTGACTTTCTTATCACTTTTCTCCTTATTTCTCTATTTTATATATATCCTATAAAAATGAGTTTTAAAATCATTATATTTCAGAATCCCATAATTGCCCTTTTTTATCCTTCATCCTTACAATTTAATTAAACTATTATTTCTAACTCATTTCCCTTCTTTATCAATTAATCAATTTAGTCCTCATATTTTTAATTCCTTTCAATTTAATCACTGTCCCACTATTTGGGGTATTACACTAGTATCGGTACATACGAGACATTTTAAGCGGTGTAAAAATCACATTCAAAATGGTAATATCGTCACATACGATAACATAAAATATACTACCATAAATTAAAAAAATAACATAACTTTTAGTGCCATTAAATAAAAATTACATAATTATTGTACATAAATTAAAAACGAAACAATGTTTTCCGATGTGCTTGATGGTACATAGATATCGATACTATAAACTGAGTTTGAGGGAAAACCTTCGTACTTTATACACAACAAAAAGATGTAGAAGATGAGTGGAGGTGTATCATTTTTCATATCACCGTCACAAGTGAGAAGAAGATGATCACACCAAAAGACGAGTGGAGGTGTGCCATTTATCATGCAGAAGAAAAGTTTGATGGTAGATCAATTGTACGTAAAAATGACATTCTGAACGAAGCCCACGATTTCCATTTTTGTTCAAATTAGCAACCATTATTAATGCTTCCAGAAGGCTATGGCTTTTTAGAAACGATAAGTTTCTCAAGAAGGTCAAGTTACTTATGTTGAAGAAGGTTTATGAGAAAGGCAGTTTTGATAGAACAAGAAGTTCCTCAGAAATACCATGTTTGACGGAAGAAATGTGAAAGACAGTTTAGGATGCCACCACTAGACCAGAAGAGGATGCCTTATATAGGCAAAGGTCTCGCGCTTTGCAAAATGTTTTTCCATTGAGATTCTTGACTTGGCAAGGACCTCACGTTTTGTAGAATGCCAGGTCCGTGGAGATTTATGACGTGGCAGTAGCGTACACATTTTTTTATTATGTTTATAAATTAGTATTAAAATAAATTTCATAAAATAGGATGATTTTCAATGTATTTATGCATCGAACCAAACTAATTATCATATTGTTGAAGGATAACATAAAAACCTAATTTTAAAACAAATTAATCGATAAAATAACGTGATCGATTAAGACATTTGTTCTTCATGTATTAGGGATTTCTACATATAGTGCATAACTTTGGTTGTCTGGTTCTTTCTTGATGTTTGACCAAATCCTCATCACAATAAATCGTCGTTGATCGCGGATGACCCTTTTTTCGCATCAAAATGCAAAATTTGACCATGTTGTAGGTTCATCATCTACTTAATCTGGACCCCTTAAATTTTCAATGGGAGGAAACTCATATTTATAAACATTCAATATGGTTTCAAGTAAGTATACCAGATTAATGAATTGTATATAGTGAATCCATAAAGAAGAACAAACAACACTGACGTGTACATAAGGGTATTTGAATGTTTGGAATACTCCGCAGTTGTAGGTTCTACCTCATAGATTAACCACATACGTGTACATTCATCGTGTTTGAATCCTGAACAAATATAACACCCTAAATCCCAGGTTAGAAGTTTTGGTCTAACTTGATTAGGCCTTAAAATAAATCCTTTAGCTGTAGGAAGCCTAGACACAAGTTTGAATGTAATTGGGCTTAGTTTGGGCCCAAAATGAGTTAAAAGGGGTATTTTTAATTTCTGACAAAAACTTAGAGCACTAAGAAAGTAATTAGACCAAATTTTAAAACAAAGGCTGAAAACCTTTAATTATGGGTGATGTAAATGGCCATCTCACTTTTTCATCACCAAAAACCCTTTTTCATTTTTCTCATCTTCTCCAACTCTTTCATTCTTTTTGATCTAGGAATAGGTAGAAACTTTAATAGATTTCTCATATAGCCCTACCAAAGAAAGGTGAGAATTTTATCCTCCATCTTCTAGGCTTCAAATCAAGCCTTCAATCTCCTCATTCCATCATGTTAGCCATGGGAAGGGGTTTTAGTGGAGGTTTGGAACCCTATGTTAACTCAGGTTGTTTTCAAAGGATTTGAGCCTTAGGAAACCTCCAAAACATGTTTCTAAGCTTTTAATCCCGTTCGTAACCCATATGATTGATTGTTTTCTAGTGAGAGAGGTTGGAGAAATATCCAAGGTTAAAGGAAAGGAAAAACTAACACTTCGTTAAACTTTGGTTGGTTTCAGCAGCATAGAACACCAAAGTAACTCACTTCTAACTTAACTATACCACATGTAGGACACTATGTGTGTTTGGTTAGCTTGCATGAGTTATGAAGCATGTTCAAGGTAGATTTAACATTTGGTTTTCCCAGCATGTTAATGAACCTATTATGACCCCTATAATCAGGCATAACACTTTAATAATGTTTGGGGACCTCAGTAGGATATAGGAGTGTTAGAGAGGTATTTTCGTGCCCAAAACAAGATATTTTTGGGTGCAAGTTTCGATATTGGAAGAAAAATATTGATATTGTTCTTTAGACCCTAAAAAATGGGTTTTGGGCTAAAAGTATCGATACTCATGCAATGGGTATCGATAATATATGTAAGGTATCGATACTCGTAGGGTGGTATATATACCAAGTTCACTTAACAGATTCTAATAGCAACTTTTAGTATCGATACTCTTGGGTGTATCAATACTGAGGGTAGAATATCGATATTCCTCAATAGTGGTATCAATACTTAGGTATTCTTCAAAAATATTGAAGTCAAATTTGATATCGATACTCTAGAAAATATCGATACCATAGACTAGAAGTATCGATACTCAAACTAGAGTATCGATACTAGGTATTTGCTATCAACCTTAAATAAGCTAGTAGTATCGATACCAAGAGGTTAGTATCGATACCTAGAGGTTAATACCGATACTGAGGGGCTTAGTATTGGTACCCACGAACAGTTTTAGGTAAAAAACCTAAGGGTCTTAAAGGGATATATTTGAGGGACCTAATAATATCAGAGCACCATGAAATAAAACTACAAGTGATAACAATAATAAACTTAGAACAATTGGAAACAATAACAACTAGGATGACATAAAAATTGCCTTGCTTGATGCTCGTGATATAATTAGGACACCCAAGTTATTTTAGTAGATAACAGTCGTTTAGTTCAAATATCCTAGTCAGTTCTAAGCACTTCAGCTGCCAGCTGGGCGCAGATGCCCCAAGATTCGACGGAGTAGGTTGGATGGGTGTACATTTTTTATGCAATTTCGGATCTCAGTAGAGGGGTGTGTGCTTTGAGATGCAGAAACCTTAGCCATGCTATGATGCATACCTCAACATTTCATGTCAGTATTCTTATGTTTTCAAGTCTATGCCACTAGTATGCACATTTAGTGAATGGATGTAGTATAGTGCAATTATTAGTGTGGTACTAAGCTCATAAGTTTAGCGTTCAAAATGTGTTTCTGTGCGTAGGTTCATAGGAGATCGTCCATGGACTGTTATCTTCACTAGATACTCTATCACAACTGAGGTTTCAGAGTATGTCTTGATTTGTATTAGAGGGCATGTACAATTGTAGATCCATTTGGTTTCAATCATAACTATATTTTGATTTAAACTTAGTGTATTATTATTTTTAATGATTTGGGAGCCACCCCGTATTTTGTAAACTTTCATTATTGCGTTTTTATTTCATTTGCTTTGGATGAACCTTATATAATATTTTACAATTGATTTAAAAGAAAAGTTTTGGGTTAGCCACATCGATGGTCTTGTGTGACACTATATGTAACGCTCCAAATCCCGGGTTAAGAATTTTGGGCTAACCTGAGAATGAATTTAGGAGAAACCCATTAGTCTTAAGGAAGCCTTGGACCAATATTTGTTTAGTTTGGGCTTGACCTTGGCCCAACATGAGATAAAAAAGTATTTTTAATCTTAATAAGGAAGTAGGTGGACCAAAAGTGCAATTAGACCAATGTTCAAATTAAAAGCTAAATTCCCCTTAATTGGAGATGATATCACGTTCTTTACCCTCTCTTTTTCTTCATCTTCCTTGTCTTCTTCTTCACCCAAAAATCTTTATCCTTTCCCTTATAAAATTAGACAAAGGTTGAAGCTTTAAGGTTTACAAGAATAGGTCTTAAATTCCAAGGTAAGAATCATCATCTTAATCTTTTAAGCTTTCATCCAATCCCTTAAATGTAAGTTTTAGCCATGGTTCCATAAACATGGGTTTTAGTGCAATATTATGAAATCAAACGTTTTTAATTCATTTTTAGTTGATTTAAGTGTTAAGAAGTATCATAAACTCCAATCCAAGCTTTTGAATGGGTTAATAATTCATTCATATTTTCCTTGATTAGTGCAAGTAGGAGAAGGCTCTAAAGTCAAAGGAAAAGAGAAATTGCACCTTGGGTGACATTGGAGAGTTTCCAACAAATAAGAAGTCAAGGTAACACACTTACAACTTCCTCATTCCATTAACGAGTCATTTGAATACTCCTAACTTTAGAGTTTGAATGGTGAATCATGTATGAACATTCATGGTATATTCTTGTAATATATGTTATTAGTATGTTTAAAGACCTATTACAAACCCTTGTAACTTATATAAGACTTTAAGAACACTTGGGAACCTCAATAGGGCCTTTAGAGTGGCTTAAGGAGCCAAATTCGTGCTAAACAATGCATTACTTGGCTCAAGTATCTGCACTAGAAGAAAAATACCGATACTATTCATTGGTCCATTAAAAATAAAGGAGTTTTAGGAAGGGAAATATCGATACCCTTTAAAGAATATCGATACTGATGACCTGGTATCGATACTCATAAGGTGGTATCGATATCGAGAAGTTTTTACCGATTATAGTAGGCTATTTTTATACTGATACTCATGGGGTATCGATACCAAGGGTAGAGTATCAATACTCTCCATAAGGGTATTAATACTAAGGTAATTTTAAAAACATCAAAGCAATTTTTGGTACCGATACCATAACAAGTATCGATACCTTAGCCTGGGAGTATTGATACTGGTCCAATAGTATCGATACTACCCTTCATGCTTGGGATATTTTTAACCTTATGATATTAATAATCAATGATGAGTACCGATACCCTCGTACATGTTTGGACAAGAAGCCTAAGAGAATTAGAAGAGATAAATGAGAAACCCAAGAACGCTGTAATATATCCGAATACGATTCCAAGTGAGAACTCTCGATGATGATGAGTTACATCTAGAAACTCTATAAAATAGTATGACATAAAACTAGCCTTGTTTGACTTTCGGGTAAAGGACAATGACACTTGAGTTACTCTAGTTGACGATGATAGTTAAGAAGTACATATTGTTAAGATATCCTTAGGTAGTGCACTAGGAACTTAAGACTAACTTTGGCACAAGTCCTCAACACTTGCAAGGGGTGGGTTAGTTGGGTGTTGCATCCGGTGTAGTAAATCCGGATTCTCATCCGATGTAGAAAATAGGGTGTGTGAGCTCCAAGATGTAGTAATCCCTCAGCTGTAACATGAAGTCCACCTTAAAATAACATGGGAATGAGTTCATACTCACTTAAGTTATTTCACTTTGATAGCATGAGCGTTGATGAACACTCTTAGTATGGTTTTGTTATTAGTGTGGCACTGAGCTAGTTAGCTCAACCCGTTCAGAATTGTGTTCCCATTTTTAGGTCTTTAGGTGGGTGTTCGAGGATCCAGTCACATCGAAGACGTTCCAGACAGGCGATAGTCACTGTACGTCTTAAGTTTGTAATACCCCAAATTTTAGCTAGTGACCAAAATATAAATTTTGAAAGTTTAGTGGTCACTGTACGTCTTAAGTTTGTAATACCCCAAATTTTAGCTAGTGACCAAAATATAAATTTTGAAAGTTTAGTGGCCAAAATGTAAATTTTGGAAAAGTTTAGGGACCAAAGTGGTAGTTTTTTCAAATATAAATTTTATCATACGAATAATTTTTTCATTACAAAATTGAGGTTTTCATGGGAATCATAATTTTGATTTGGGATTTATGTTAAAAGCTATAAAGTAGTAAAGTCCGATAAGAGTTAGGATAATCAGATCGAATTGGATTTTTACGAAAATGTGAAGGATGATAGAAAAAGGTTGGAAATATTATTCCATAATTTATAATAGTAAAATTTAACATGGATCAGTGGAATTAAGGTCGGTTTTCCATGTTAAGCCAAAATTGTATATTTTTGTGACTAAATTACAATTTTCAAAGATTGCAAGGGCAAGCCTGATAAATCATAATTATGTTATTTTGGTATGGATATGATGAGGTAAGGTATGATGTCATAGAGTAGTAAAGTTATAGTTATGAAGATTCATTAAAGGTAAAATGTTAAGTTAGCAAAAATGAATTTTTAATTCATTTTTAATAGATTTTAAACATGTGGAAATGTGATTTTAATGATATAAATTTCAAGAAAAAGGCCTTCATCTTTATCCTCTGAACCGTATACTCCATTTCTAAGGTAATAAGAATTTATTTTTAATTTTTGGTCTATTTTATTAGGATTTTAAGTTAGATTATTAAGATAAAAATAACCTACACAAAATTCTCTTTCATTTGGTTTAAAAATCTTCATGTTTCATGCTTGAGTTGGTGAGTTGTGGATGAAAGGGAAGTGTGATCTTTATGATTAAAGATTGATTTTTGATGTTAGAATTTTTTATGGAGTTTAAATCAAGCATGGAAGTTGTTTAAAATCAAGTATAAGATCCTATATATGGTTCGACCATAGGGTTTTTATTTGGGAAATACTGTGTTTGTTTTATAATTGATATGGAAATAAGTTGAAATAGTTGTAATTGATGAGTGGGTGATGAAATTAAGCTTGAATTAAGTTTATGGTTTATGTGTAAAAAGTTAAACTATTCGACATATGGGGAGATTATTTGGAAATATTTTGTGTAATTAAAATCATGTTTGGACTAAATTGAAGTTTGGTTGAACTTAAGGACCAATTAGTAACTTTTGGAATTGTGGAGGATTGGTGTAAAATTTTTAAAAGATTATGGTCCTATGCTAGAAAATGTTATTAGTATGATAAAAGGTTGAAAGTGAGATTGATTTGGATCAATTTGGAACAAAGAGATAACAAAAAGACCATTTGGATCAATTTGCAAGTTTTGGAAATTTTGGGACATTAAAGTATAAATGCTCAACTATGAGGGTTCATTCCTGGAATTTAATGCTTAGTCGTTAAAAGTAAAGTTAAAATATTGTTTTGGATCAAATTGTAAGAATTAGAAAGTTAGTGGCTAATTCGAATTATGCTAGAAAGTTTGGGATGTAATTGTAAGTTGATGAGCGTTTTAAATTATCGCTTTTTAATCGCTAATTATCCTATTTTATGAGCTTATCACTGCTGATTTGGATTATATTTCATTTATTTTATGTGCAGTGACTTGTTTACTGGAATTGGCAGAAAAATGGCGAAATCTGCATTTTTTTTATTTTTTTGTCTCGATTGGAGACATGGGCACGACGTGAGTCTGACATGATATTTTCTAGAAGGAGGAATATTTTGGAATCTACCTAGTCAGCACAATCTGGAGAGATATTTTGGGAATTCAGTTTTTAGTTTGAATTTTAAAATATTTGAATTATCTTTGGAAATCTAGAATTATCTTTATTTTGAATTCTTTTTTGTTTTTAGGATTTAGAAGCCTATAAATACCCTCCTTCAGGTAAGGCTTAGGACATATTTTAGTGCTGAGTTTTACCTTTTTTATTTTATTTTCAATTTTATAAAGTTCCATTTTTATTTTCATTTTTATTTTTTACTTTATGTTTCTATCTAATTTCATAAAACATGCTAAGTATGGTTCCACCATGCTTAGCTAATTTATTTATTAGATGAGAGCTAGCGATGACTTAATTCCATATGTGAGAATTGAAAAGCACTAAAATACCTTCGGGTTTCATTCTTGATTTTCTAGAATCAAAGATCGACAATCAACCATCATTTTAAGATTAAAAATATTTCAAATCAAAAACTCGACGTTGGTCTGGATGTTGTTTTTTATTTATAGTTGGGAGGAAAGATCGGCCTGTGGCATATACGACTTCCTATGAACACACTTAGTGGCAATCCGCTAAGGGAATTCTAGATCAGACTCGATTCTCGACAAGACAATATAATCCAAGTTAGGTCTTTCTAGTACTTAATTCTTTTTGTTCTAACAACAATAGTTGTGGTTAGCCCATTCAAAAATCAGCTTTTAGAGAGTGACTTGGGAAGATCGGTTAATAGAGAGAAAGGCAAGTTACAATGGGTTGAGCCTTGTAGACTGTAACCGACATGAGTCTCGGAGTAAAGATCTATTTCGATGATCAAACTGAATTGAAACAAAGCTAGCTTGAGGCGATTTTGTCATTATTGATTTAACTATCTATTTACGTTTTTCTTTATTTTTAATCTTTATTTTCTATACTTTTTCATCACTCAATTGCAAAACCCCCTTTCTAATTTTTTTTTTTTTGCAAATTGCTAGATTAAAATCGACACTAAATTGCATTAGAAATTTCTAAGTCCCTGTGGATCGACCCTCTTTCACTATACTATACTTAATTCTATTTATTTTATTTGAGAATAGGATTTATTTTATTTTGATATGTAAAACGACGCTTGTCACAAGTTTTCAAATGTTAAAGTATTAGATTGAGTGAAGTATTATAATTTTGGAAATTTATTTTTGGATACTGAATTTGAAGTTAGAATGATGATTTGGGGCTAAATTTGTAAATTTGGTTATGATTAGTGGTTTATTCAAAAAGATTGGAAATTTTAGGGGTTAAATGACAATTTAGCAAATGTTATTATATTAGATTGAATATATTATTTCAATGCTGGAAATTTTGAGTATTAAGTTTGGATTTAATTAAGTGGTGAATGACCATTTTGAATTAATTAGAAAAGTTAATATGAATTCTAAAAAAAATCATAAATGATGACTAAATTGTGAAGTTTGTGAAAGTTAAGTGGATTAGTGTTGAAGATGATAATATAAGGAATTGGAATTTTTTTTTGGAAATGTTGAAGTTGTTATTGAATAGTGAATTGCTTTTATATCGGATATACTTTGTTGATTTTAGTACTGGATATGGATTATGTTAGTATAATACTAACATAAGCTTTGAATATTTGTGTTTTGTATATGATTTTATCTAGACCATGATAAATCTTGTGATTGAAAGCAAAGGATCAAGTACGTGCATAAAAGATTCTAGTGAGGCAAATAAGTTGAGTGTATTTTATTTATTTAATTATACTGATCGAGGAAGACTTGTGAGAAGTCAACCTCTAATGTTTGAAAAAACATAATTTGAATCACATTAAGAAATATTTTTATAAAGATTTTCTGAAATGATTATCGAATGATTTTTGGTATAAATTTGTCCAATATGTTTCTATATGATATGTTCTGAAATAATATTTGAACGAATTCTTTAAAATGATTTCGGGTATGAACTGACCAAATTATGAATTTTATATTAATGAGATGAAAATGATTCTGATTTGAAATGCTTGATTACTAAATGGATATGATATTATCTGAAAGCCCATTGTATGTTGCATTGAGAGTCGTGGGTACACTTGTCATGCCATTAAGTTGAGTAATTATGATGATGATATGGTACATTTGTGTACATTAAAGAAAGGTACCGTTGGTACAAATGATATGATTCACTTGGAGTGCATATTCTAATGATAATGTTGCCACCGTTGGTGCTTAGTGCGCACATTATGTCCAACTCACGTACCTTGCATTCTCTTACATATACATTGGGCTATGAAAATAAATGTGAAAGCTCTGAAAAGTATTCAAAAGAAAAATGAAATATGAAAGTTCTGAAATGTGTTATGATTGGAAAAGAATATGAAATGATTATTATAACTCATATTGATTATCATGGTTTTGATAAAATCATGAGATGATGTCACTAAGTTATATTTAGCATGTGATGATTTTCACGCATAGGTGTTGATAAGAATAAGGATGTAAAGTACGGAGCTTTACGAGCATCTCTCTTTTTGGAAAATAGTACCAACCTATAGTATCACTAAGACATCCTAAATTTTTAATTTGGTTTATTAGTGACATCTATATTATATCTGTTTGATTGTTCTGATAGATAAATTTTAAAAATTGTATGTAATAGTAAATTTTAATTTCCTTAATATGGTTGGTAGTAGATATTAATAGTAGTAAAAAGAATAGTATTTTATAATATTATGCTTTAAAAGTTGATTTTATTGATTTTTAAATTAGGTAGTTTTTAGGCAGTTTTATTTATAATATGAAACAATAATGAACTGCCCCGTTGTTGCTTAAAATAGAATTTAAATCAAATGATAAAATATTACTTTATGATTTTACACGATTAATTAAATTAGTTTTAAACCGTCGAATTGAAATTTTGAAATGAAACAAAATTTTATGGACATTTTAAGTAGGAAATGTAAAAATAGTTAATGTGACATTTTTAACTCTTCTTTGAGTACGGGATTTACATTGTCTTTCTTCTTAGAGGGCATGCATTATTTATATACATTCTTCTATTTAAGTTAACTTATTTTGTTACTCGACTGTATTATTTTGTACAAGCTTATCTTGGGAGCTCCCCCATACTGCAAACATATATTTATTTTGTTTAGTTTTATGACATTTAAACGATTGTCAAATATTGTTTTATGGGTGTTTTAAAAAAGGAAAAAATGTTGGGTTGTCGCTTCGTTGGTCCTGTTTGACATTCTAATCATTTGACCATTTGTCGTATCATATTAAGATGTTATATTTAGTGGCATCAGAGCATTAGGTTTAGTTGGTTCTAGGACCTCTAAGTTGGATTCAGTAAAAGTCTTTAAGTAAGCATGCCCTAGCGAGTCAAGAGTACGTCTATGTCTTTAACAATGATAATGACTCTTTGTTTTTCCTTAATTTTAGGATTTAGCTATGAGTGACGGAGTCGATCCTAAAAGATTAGAGAGCGTAATCTCTTTATCAGATAACTTTGGGAATAAGTTCGTCACGGATACTAAGTTTGGGAGTCTGGAGGGCACCAGAATCGATGAGGCGACCTTCTTTAGAGACTTGAATATGACCCTCAGGTACATAGTACGAGCTATACCTAGGTCACAAGTTGTACCACTTTTTCATTCCACATCGCTAGCCCCTCCAATAGCGACCCATTAGGAGTCCCCAATCAAGAGACTCTGTTTGTACTAGACGACGGATTTCCTTGAGTGGGGAATTGACAACCCCATAGTTATAGATTAATGGATGAGAGAGACTCTCTGCACTATTAAATTAATGCACCTTATGATCAAGGGTAACTTGGAGTGCATCATTGCCCTATTGAAGGGTGACATTATAGATTAGTTAGAGACCATCGATATGGATATGGAGCTCCAGTGGCCGAAGTGGGAGCTCTTCTAGTATGAGTTTAGACAGAAGTTTATTGGGGAGGCACAAATATATGATTTGAGAGACCAGTTCCTTCATCTGACTTAGGGGGATCCTTCGGTGATAAAATACGAAAAATAGTTCCTCTAGATGAGTCGGTATGTACCAGAGTTAGTAGCATATGAGTACCATCACTACAACAGGTTTAGGGAGGGCCTCTACCTAGAGATCCTTACTCACTTGGCTGCAGACCCAACTATGATATTTGTTGAGTTACCTCGTCAGGTAAAGATACTGGAAATGGTTTTAGGGATGAGATCCAAAGCTTTAGTTACCACTTTGGGACAAAGTCAGAGGATGACTAAGTCCTCAATACCAGTTCAGGCACCAATTAAGAGGGTCAAGAATTTATAGGGATCGTGGAAGACCCTAGCTAGTCAGTCTAAGAAATCTACTCAGAGTACGGATCGTGGGGGTATATTTGGGTTTCTTATGAGGCCCTTATCATCAACATCAATGATGAGTACTAGTAGATCTATGGGGACATTGTATTTGACCTGTCAGACTCATGGGAAGAGGTACACTAGAATGTGTCATGTTGAGTCTCGAGGGTGCTTTAGTTGCAGCTCATCAATTCAGCCTCGAGAGGTCGAAGACCCATGATAGGTGGGAGTTATGGTTCCAAATAGTATAATAGGGGTGTAGATAGGTCTGCTTCTAGTTTTGAGCCCAGGGTAGCCTCCCTTCAGTATTCCGTTAGAGCCTAGGAGTAGTACGACCTCGCAAATATGGTCTCAAGTATATTCACTTTGTTTTTTATTCTAATTACAACACTAATAGATCCATGATCCACCCTTTCATATATATGTTACGACTTATCTAGAAAAAGAAACCTAGTAGTTGAGGACCTAGAGATAGGGGTCTGAGTGTCAGTCCTCTAAGATTAGGCATCCTAGTTGACAAGGTCTACCGTTGATGCCCCGTGAAAATTCAAGGTGAGACCTTCCCAATCGATCTAATGAAGTTACCTTTTAGGGAGATTGATTTAATATTGTTTATGGATTGGCTTTTGGAACACGACGCTAGTTTGAGATGCAAGGCTAGATAACTTAAACTCAGAAAGGTGAATGGAACTAAAATTGTAATGGGTGGTGAGAAGCCAAAGATTGCAAGGATTGTGTCAGCCATCAAGGCAAAAAAATGTAAAAGTTGGGTTTTGAAGCTTTCTTGGGTCACATAATCGACACCAAAGTTGTTATCCTGAGACTTGCAGATATTTGAACCGTTTGAGATTTCCTAGATGTCTTTTTTCAGAGGAATTTCCAAGAATATCACCCGATCAAGAATTGAAGTTCAACATTGAAGTTTTACCGGTTTCCACTCTAGTGTCCATTGCTCCGTACTACATGGAACCAACATAACTAAATGAGTTAAAAGACCAAATTCAAGAGCTATTACAGAAGGGCTTCATTCGGCAAAGTATTTCTCCTCGAGGAGTGTCAATCATTTTTTTCAAAAATAAAGATAGGTCAATGAGGTTGTGCATTAACTACCAACAAAAAAATAAGTTAATCATCAAGAATCGATATCCTCTTCCGAGGATCAATAACCTCTTTGATCAACTTAAGGGGGCATGTATATTCTCTAAAATAAATTTTAGATCATGGTATTACCAATTTAAGTTTAAGGATGCTAACATAGCCAAGATAACATTTAGGAAGAGGTATGGTCACTATGTGTTCCATATGATGCCATTTGGACTCACCAATGGCCCGACGGTACTCATTGACCTAATGGATAAAGTATTCCACCCATTCTTGGATCAATATTTTGTTGTCATTATAGATGACATTCTCGTGTACTTGAGATGAGAGGAAGGGCATGACAAACACCTTCAAATAGTTATCTAGACTCTACGAGACTGACATTTGTTTTCCAAGTTTGGCAAGTGTGAATTCTAGTTGTCTAAGGTTTCATTTATGGGTATGTAGTGGTAGTAGATGGTATTCAAATTGATCCTCAGAAGATTCAAGCTATTTTGGAATGGGAACCTCTGAAGAACGTGATTAAAGTGCAAAGTTTCCTAAGCCTTATCGGGTACTATTATCAAATTTGGAAAGGTTTCTCGATGATAGATGCTCTAATCACTAAATTATTATAGAAAGGGGTTCCATTTGTGTGGGATGATAAGTGAAACAAGAGTTTCAAACATTTGAAAGCCATTTTAACCAAGCCCTGATTCTAACCCAACCCGAGTCTGGAAAATATTTCACCATATTTAGCAACGCATCGCTAAATAGACTTGGGTACGTCCTTATGCAAGAAGGAAAAGTTATAGCATATGCATCTCATCAAGTCAAGCCTCACGAGAGAAATTACCCCATCCATGACTTAGAACTTGCAGCGATAGTTTTTACGCTCAAGATTTAGAGACATTAACTTTCTGGCAAAAATTGTCATATTTTCACCGATCATAAGAACATTAAGTACCTAATGTCGCAGAAAGAGTTGAATTTGAGACAACATAGGTGGGTTGAGTTATTAAAGGATTATGATTGTGTGATTAGCTACCACTTTGGGAAAGCGAATGTAATAGCCGACGCTTTGAGAAGAAAGTCAATGTTAGAGCTGCAGGCGTTATTAGCACGTTTGAGCTTGTTTAGTGATGGTGAGTTTTTAGTTGAGTTGCTAGTAGAGCCTGAGTTAGTGAGTGAGGTTAAAAGATTGTAGAGTTTTGATAGCTACCTTAGGGCTCGCATAGAGCTATTCCATAGAGGAGAGGCCCCAAGGTTTGAATTGCTAGAAGGTGATGTAGTTTTCTTCAAAGGTCGGACATGCGTCCTTTCTGACGAGTAGTTACGTAGTAAGATCCATCATGAGGTCCATTATAGTCCATTTTTAGTTTCCTCGGCTAGTAACAAGATGTATTAGGAACTTCAGTCCTTGTATTGGTGGCCAGACAAGAAAAAAGAAGTGTTCAAATCGTTAAGTGCTTAGTATCTCAGCAAGTCAAGGTGGAACACCAGGTTCCTTCAGGATTACTTTAGTCAATTCAGATACCACAATGAAAGTAGGATCAAGTGATAATGGACTTTGTGACAGGGTTACCGATGACTATGAAGAATCATGATGCAATATGGGTTATAGTTGATAAGTTGACCAAGACTGCTCACTTTCTACCAGTTCGAATGGATTACACTCTAAAGAGGCTAGCGTAATTGTATGTTAGTAACATTGTGAAATTGCATGGGGTGCCATCATCAATCATTTCAGATAGAGATTATCGTTTTGCTTCTCATTTTTGGAAAGCTCTTCATGAAGCCTTAGGTACCAAACTCCACTTTAGCGCTGCGTTCCATCCTCAGAAAGATGGACAATTCAGTGTGTTATTCAAATTCTTGAGAACATACTTATATATATTATCATGTACATTGAGGGTAGCTGGGAATATCACTTGCCTCTAGTCAAGTTTGCCTACAACAATAGCCACCATTCTAGTATCCAGATGGCCCCATACAAGGCTTTATATGGGTACAAATATAAGACTCTGCTTTATTGGATCAAACTTAGTGAAGGAAAGATAATTGGCCTGGATTTGATTAGAGAGACTGAAGAGAAGGTTCGATTGATTCATGGTCGATTGAAGGAAGCTTCTGATACGTAGATATCGTATGGATTCTTGAAATGTAAGGATATTGAGTTTATCGTGGGAGACAAGGTGTTCCTCAAGGTGTCTTCGTGGAAGAAAGTATTCTGGTTTGGGCGCAAAGGAAAGTTGACCCCACATTTTATGGATATTATGAGGTAATCAAGATAATTGGAGTCGTAGCTTATCATTTGGCCTTATCCCCCCGGAGATGGAGTGCATCCACAATGTGTTCCATGTATCTATGCTAAGGAGGTATCGTTTCGACCTTTCTCACATTATACCCTTAGGGAAGATAAAAGTAAGTCAATATATGACTTATGAAGAAGAGCCAATAAGAGTCTTAGCAAGATAAGTGAAGAAGTTAAGGAGCAAGTGAATTCCTTAGTGAAGGTTCTATGGAGCAACCTTGGAGAGGATGATATGCAACTGTAGTACCCACATCTTTTAGCCATGGTTCCATAAACATGGGTTTTAGTAAGGGTTTATGAAATCAAACATTTTTAATTCGGTTTTAGTGATTTAAGTGTTAGAAAGTATCCTAAACTCCAATCCAAGATTTTGAATGGGTTAGTAACTTATTCACCTTTTCCTTGATTATTGCAAGAAGTGGGAGAAGTCTCTAAAGTTAAAGAAAAAGAGAAATTACACCTTGGGTGACATTGGAGAGTTTCCAATAGCTAAAAAGTCAAGGTAACGTACTTACAACTTCCTCTTTCCATTAGTGAGTCATTTGAATGCTCCTAGCTTTAGAGTTTGTGTGGTGAATCATGTATGAACATTCATGGTAGATTCTTGTAATATATGCTATTAGTATATTTAAAGACTTATTATGTCCCCTTGTAACTTATATAAGACTTTAAGAAAACTTGGGGTACCTCAATAGAGCCTTTAGAGTGGTTTAAGAAGCCAAATTCGTGCCTAAACAAGTTACTTCTAGGCTCGAGTAATGGTACTGGAAGAACAATACCAATATTGTTCGTCGATCCATTAAAAACAAAGTGGTTTTGGGAAGGGAAGTATCGATACCCCCTTAAAGGGCATCAATACTAATGACCTGATATCTATACTCACAAGGTGGTATTGATACCAAGCAGTTTTGGTTGATTACATTAGGCTATTTTGGTACCGATACTCATAGAGGTATCAATACCATGGGTATAATATCGATACAGTCCATAGGGTTGTCAATACTAAGGTAATTTTAAAAACATCAAAGAAAATTTTGGTATCGATACCCTAGCCTGAGAGTATTGATACTAGTCTAGTAGTATCGATACCACCCCTCACACTTGGCCGATTTTTAACCCCATGGTATTGATACTCAAGGGTGAGAACCAATACCCTCGTACATGTTTGAGCAAGAAGCCTAAGTGAATTAGAATAGATAAATGAGGGACCCAAGAACACCGTAATAAACCGTAATAAGATTTCAAGTAAGAACTCTTGACGATGATCGGTTACAACTAGAAACTCTATACATTAGGATGACATAAAAACTAGCCTTGTTTGTTGCTCGGGTAAACGACAAGGACACCCGAGTTAATCTAGTTGATGAAGATAGTTTCGAAGTATAGATTGTCTAGATACCCTTAGGTAGTTAATAAGGCATTTAAGACTAACTATGGCACAATGCCTCAACACTCGTAGGGGGTGAGTTAGTTGGGTGTTGTATCTGATGTAGTAATTCCAGATTCTCACCTGATGTAGACTATAGGGGTACATGAACTCCAAGATACAGTAATCCTTCAGTCGTACCATGACGTCTACCTTAAAATAGCGTGGGCATACGTGCATACTCACTTCAGTTATTTCACTTGATAGTATGAGAATTGATGAACACTCTTAGTATGGTTTTGTTGTTAGTCTGGCACTAGGATAGTGAGCTCAGTATTTGGAATTGTGTTCCAGTTCGTAGGTCATTAGATGGAGCGTTTGAGGAGCTGGCCACATCACAGACGTTCTAGATAGTCGAGTATTCATAGTATGCCTTGAGTCTTTATTCTTAAAGGGTATGCATTATTCATAGACATTTTTGTATCTAAAACGATCAATGTTGGGACCCCATACAACTTAACAATTTTGTAGATGTACAACTGTGCTAATCTCTCTATGGTGTAATTAATCCAAACCGATAAAAAATAAGTTGTATTGGTTAAACGATAAATTATGACTCACACTACATCGTGCCTCTGCCTAGTCTTTGGTAACCATGTCATGAAGTCCATAGTCATTATGTACCACTTTCACTGTGGCATCTAAATCAGTTAGAGAAACCCTGAAGAAACCTGGTATTTCGCTTTCTCCTGCTAACATACTAAACACCAAGCAACGAACTCAGACACTTCCCTATTCATGCCTGACAACCAATACACTGGTCAGAGCTCTTGGTACATCTTATTACTACTCGGATTAACTAAGAGCAGAATATAATGTAAATTACTACTTGGATGAACTGAGAGTGGAATACAATGTGCGTAATGGATGATCTTGTTATGCAACTACTCATCTACGAGAACACACAATCGACCTATAACAGAAATTTTGTCCCCATAACACAACTCAAAACTTGGGGCCTCGCCTCAGTAGACTTGCTCCACATGCGAGCCCTCAGCGACTACCAGAACTTTGCAATCTCTTAACTTCTCACTAACTCAGGCTCTATACGTAACTAGGCCAATAACCCATCATTACTAGATAAGCTCAAGCGTTCTAGCAAAGCCCTTAACTTTGACATCGACTACATGTTCAACACATCGGCAACTATATTGGCCTTCTCTGGGTGGTAGTCAACCACATAGTCATAGTCCTTCAACAACTCAACCCATCTACGTACAATGTCTCAAATTCATCTCCTTCTTCTTAAGTAAGTACTTTAGGCATTTATGGTCGGTGACGATGTGTCACTTCTCGCAAAATAAGTAGTTCCTTCAAATCTTAAGTGAAAAAACTACTATCGCAACCTCTAGATCACGAGTGGGATAATTACACTCGTGAAGATTGAGTTGATGGTATGCATAGGCTAACACTTTCCCTTCTTGCATCAAAATACAACCAAGTCTATTTAGTGAGGCATCACTAAACACGGTGAAGTCCTTTCTTGAATCTTATTGGGTTAGAATTGGGGCTTGGGTTATAATGGCTTTCAACTGCTCAAAACAATTTTGTCACCTTTTTCCCACGAAAAAGGTACCGTCTTCTGAAGTAGTTTAGTTATTGGGACTAATATCATTTAAAAACCCATTATAAACCAATGATAGTACCCGATAAGACCCAAAAAGCTATGTACTTCAATAACGTTCTTTGGTGGTTCCTACTCTAACATTGCCTAAATCTTTTGAGAATCAACTTTGATACCATCCGATACCATGACATGCCACAAGAAAGAAACCTTAGACAACTAGAACTTGCACTTCCTAAACTTGGCAAACAACTATCAGTCTCAAAGTTTTTGTAGGACTATACAGAGGTGTCAGTCATGCTCTTCTTCTAATAAAGAGTACACCAAGATGTCATCTATGAAGATCACCACAAACTGATCCAAGTACATGTTTAAGACTCTATTTATCATATCCATAAATTTCGCTGAAATAGTTTTTAGTCCAAAAGGCATTATAATGAACTCAGAGTGACTATATCTTGACCTAAATGTCCATCTTGGCTATATTGACATCCTTGACCGTCAACCGATAATATCCAGACCTCATATCTATCTTGACCTTTATCGATTCTTAGAAGGGGATAATAGTTTTTTATGGTTGACTTATTTAGTTACCGATAGTCGATTCACAACCTCATCGACCCATCATTCTTTTTAACAAAAAGAACCAACTCTCTCCAGAAGAAATACTTGGTCGAATGAAACATTTCTATAATAACTCTTAAATTTATGTCTCCAACTGCTTTAATTCCATCGGTGCCATGTGGTAGGGAGCAATAGACACAAGGGGAGATCTTGGCATTACTTCGATACATAACTCTGACTTTCGGTCAGGTGCCAATCTTGATAACTCCTCTATGAAAATATCTGTAAAGTCTTAAACAATTTATATATCCTCAAGTCTTGGAACTGCAACTCGGGTGCTGACCACATGAGCTAAGAAGCTTCATTACCCCGTTTTATCATCCTTTGTGCCTTTATGAATGACACAACCCTTGAGCACATTGGCATCTCACTAATGATCATAACCTTCCTGAGTTTAAGTTGTCCAGCTTTACATCTAAATCTAGCATCGTGTTTTGACAACCAATCCATGTCCAAGATCGAGTCAAACTCTCTTAATGGTAGTTCCATTATATCAACCGAAAAGTTTGGCGTTAAATATTAATAGGACATCTACGATGAACCACCATGACATCTAATCTTAATAGGCTGAAAACTCAGACCCATATCTCAAGATCAATTATTGGGATTTTTCTCTCTCGTACTAAGTCATAACAATTATAGGATTATGTGGACATTGAGTCAGCTAAAGCAGTAACTAGAATAGAAAATATTATGAAAGTACCTGTGATAACATTGAATGCATCACAAAACTCTTGGGCTCTGGCTGCATACTGGTATAAGGCCACTCTAGGCTCGACACCAGGCACATATCTACCTGTACCCCTACTAAAGTGCCCGGATGCAGTACTCCCTCATCTCAGTGGTCTTTTACCCCTTTAAACTATCGAATTTGACCTCTGGTTAGAAGCTGGATTTGCACTCTGCATCTCAAGGCAACCTTTAACAAAGTAGTCTAGGGAACTACATCCATAATAACCCTGGGACCCATGCTGGCACACTCTCATATGGACATGCTATAAACTGAACAATCAAGATGAAATGATGCCCTCATCAAATTATCATTGCTTTCCATAGAAGCTGATGTCAAGGGTCTCCTACGATGCTTAGATCTGCCCCTTCTACCTGCACTCTACCATGACCGACTAGGCTAGCCGGATGGAGTCCTCCAAGATCCCTGAGAGTCTTTGGCCCTCTTGGCTAATGGTTGGGAAGGTCTCGGAGACTCAACAACTCTCTTGTTTTGACTAAGTGAAGTGCTTGATAGTCTTGTCCTCATGCCCAACACTCTCTCTATTTCCTTCGTCTGGTGACTCAACTCAGTAAAAACCTCAGTAGGTCAGTAGCTAGATATGTGAGGATGTCTAAGTGGAGGCCCTCCCTAAACCTCCTACAATGGTGGTACTCAAACGCCACAACCTCAGGTACATATAGGTTCAAATGGAGGAACACTGTCTCATACTCAAATACATACTGGTCCCTCTGAGTCATGTGCAAGAACTGATCCCTCAAGTCATCCATGTGAGTCTCACCTATATATTCTAATGGAACTTGTTGTGTATTATGAGTACTATAAAATTATACGCAAATAATGTGTAAGTATACACAATCGCTCAAGTAATAAAGTGATGAGTGAGTATCGTCTCCACATGGAATAGTGAAAATTACAAAGTTTAACCAAAGTAAAGCACTACTCTATATAAGTATAGTTAGTGTTGATATGTATTGATGGAGAATGTGACAACAATGAAAAGTGTATGTTGGTGGATATGGATTGATAGTCTGATGGGGTAGTAAATGGAAATGTAGTTGCAAGAGCAGATTATAATGTTGAAAATGTCAAGGCAATGGAAAACGGTAAAAACAGTAAATAAATGATAGTTTGATAATCATCACACAACAAGCTTCCACGGGAATGAATGGCAGGGATTGATCTAATAATGCTAAAACTTATATCTCAAGAAGATTTAATCTATCTAAACTGCACTTGCTCGACAAGGTTTGCTGAAACTACTCCCGCTATATATAGTTAACGAAACCTAATAGCATAGAATACCACATCATCTCCTTTCAGTCTCAACTATGGTAACCTACACTATTAATAAAAAATACCCCTATTAGTCATTGAAATCCTATCTTAGTCTCTCTCAAGTACTAAGGGATTATCATACAATATTACTAGGCCGATTCAAAGCTTAAGAAAATACTACACCCCATTGCTTAAGTGTCCCTCTACAGCTATGCCGAAGCATTTATTCACAATCTCAGATGTAAGGGAGTTATTTTTTTTATCTTTCGAGTACAATACTAAATTTTGATGCCAAGACTAACTAGAGTTCATTCATATTTTTTTTTAAAATTTCCTAAGTATAAAGAACATACATCAAGCCCTAGAGTCAATTCTATCATTATCAATAGTCATTTATATTCATTTTCTATCCTAACAAGTTCATCATCATCGAGTATCATTAAGACATTTTATCTAACTTTCCTACCAATTACTGATGCCATGGCATAATGTTATGCTAATACTATCATGCACATGTTCTACAAAGAACACTACCTCCCCCAAATTTATGGGAAGCATTATCCTCAATGCTTAAAGAGAACTAAAAGAAATAAAACTATATGCCATGCAATGAAATGAAAAATGAATGCAAATGGATGTAAATGGAGGTACCTCATGTTTTCTACGGTGGTGTTGCCGTGGAAATGCTAACATCTCCTCATCTTAGTACTTGTAAAGTGGTGCAGGGTTGGAATCTGAAGATATAGAATAGTAATGCGAGATGTTGATGTGTTCAGATGATGTTTTTGTACCCCAGATGTTACGTCGTGCATGAGAGGATTCAAGCAGAGGAACTAGACTGGGGTTTTGTCAGTTGGAACATTAGCTGAGTCTGGGGTATGGGATGGTTGAGGGTCTAGAGTCGGTTCATCAATAGAAAGATCGACATCATCTGGTTCTAAAGATGCCTCAGCATTGAATGCCGACATAATTTCATCCGAAAAACCTGGGAAATTCTGTTGAACGTGGGGAAATATTTC
This sequence comes from Hibiscus syriacus, assembly GCF_006381635.1. NCBI lineage: Eukaryota > Viridiplantae > Streptophyta > Magnoliopsida > Malvales > Malvaceae > Hibiscus > Hibiscus syriacus. Next base: position 1,538,641 of record NW_024062641.1, on the reverse strand, counting down.
TTGAATCATAGTTTCCACCACAACATCTTTGTGTTTCACATAACCAAATAAAATTTTGATATCACCGTGTAAAGCGTGTAAATGAGTCTGAGTTTGCATAATAGCTTATTCGAGAGCAAGCATTCTTGCCTCGACATTAGATTGTGCATCATATGTAGACTTTTCATTATTAGGGACCTTAGATTTTGGGTTTTAAAGACCCAATAATAATGGCAATCGGGCCCTAGTAATACCTGAAACTCTAGATAATTCATCAAAGGAATTGTCACATACTTTTTTCTTGTAACACAAAGCAATAATCAAATTTGGAAAAACTAAAGCACTAGCCTTTTTACCTAAGCATTCATGCACTTGTTGAACAATAATCCTACCCACATCAATAGAACGAGTTACCATAATATAATGTAAGATCATTAATCGGGGAAGAGATAATGTCCTATTGTGGGCTGTTGCATTAACTTGTGCTTCATGAAATGGTTCCACAGTTTGGCACGTGGTTAGAGAAGTTTACGGTTAACCAAGTAGCGACTTGTTTGGCGGCCATTCCAGGAGGTATTCATAAAACATAAATCATCCAAAACTCCATCATAAGTTGCATTGTCAATGACTTTCTCAAACTTTGCATGTTGGTCTTCAACACCCTGCAAATGAACGTAACGATTAATGGCATTTGGTGTAAATCGAATGTACTTACCTCACACAAAAATTGCATGTTGGTTTGGTTTGGAAATATTAGCATAAAATTCTTTCACCAATGATGCATTCACTTAACCATGGTGCTTTGTAAACTTGTGCCACTTGTGTGGAATGACTATAGCAATTACGTCTAGTCCAAAATCGCCATCCTCTTCATATGTAAAGATGAACCCTAACTTAAAAAAAAACTTCCTATTTTTGAAGTTTTTACTTTTGCTTCATCGTTTTCGAACTGCTGAGTAATAGGAGCTTCTTTCTCGGTAGGTCTTGTACGCACCATTTTGTTTAGCGTTTTGAAGATAAAAATTGAAAAATGAGTGAGCTTTGTGTGCTTGGAAAGCTTGAGGAGTTTTATTTATGGAGGAAAATGAGGGAAGAAGAAGATGTGAGTAAAAATTAAAGGAAAAAGTGCAAAAGATGGAGTGAGTGGACGATTGAAAAGAAATGAGTGGATGGGGTAAATTGGTAGGTGAGCAAAAAGAAAAAATAAATTGTAAAATTAAATGTGATGTAACAAGACAATGGAGAGAGACAAGTAATAAAATAAAAGAAATGAATAAATCAAAAAGAATATTTTCCCCTTTTAATTTCTTTGTCCTTTCCTCCCTTGATAACCGCTCCATGAATGGCTGTAGTATTGTGGGTCCCCTACAAAACAAACCATAATTATATACAAAACAAGATAAGAATAAAAAAAATAAAGGAAAGAATAAATTTATTATTTATGCATAATCAACGAAATACAATGTCGTGGCATTGAAATTTAGTTTTTAGTTGGGCACACTTCAGCATCGTGCATGTACAACACTGCCTTGTCGCGCAGAGGTGAACTCCATTATAAGCTTTCAAATGCTGCCCATTGACTTTGAAAATCATCCCATAATCTATATTCTTGATGTCAACGACTCCATGGGGATAAACATAATGCTCCTGACCATTGAGATTTAAGCTTCCGAGGAAAAAGTTTAAGTCTGGATTTGTAAAGAAATACTTGCTGGCCAACATGAAAATGTTGTGGCATCAGTTTTTGGTCATTCCAGTTCTTGGTTTTTTCCTTGTATATTCGTGTATTGTCATATGCTTGTGCTCTAAACTCTTCCATTTCATTAAGTTCCAGAAATCTCTGCTCCCAGCTAACTTTCAATTGCTTAATGGCCTAGTACGCCCTATGTTCAAGTTCAACCAGGAGATTAAATGGCTTCCCATACACCAACTTGAATGGTGACATGCCCAGAGGAGTTTTGAACATTATTCTATACGCCCAAAGTGCTTCATCTAACTTTGGTGACTAATCCTTCTGCCTTGGGTTCACCACTTTTTTCTAAAGTTTGCTTGATCTCATGATTGGATATCTTTGCTTAATCATTTTTCTGCAGACGATATGCCGTGGCAATCTTATGACGAACTCCATATCTCCTTAATGCCTTGACAATCAACTTGTTATCGAAATGGGTTCATTCATCACTAATGATAGCTCGAGGTACTCCAAACTGAGTAAAATATGCTTGTGCAAAAACATGAGTACGGCATCATCAGTGAAACCAAATAAATTTTGCTGAAGCAAAGCTTATCCACCACAAACAAATATACCTAAATGCAACTAAATGCAACTAATATGTTGTGCATACTTTGTTTAGACGAGAAATAACTTATGTAAAAGGAATAGAAATAGAGTACTTTTATGGAGTTTTCACACCCTCAAACTTAAGCTATTACTTGTCCTCAAGCAATGGATAGTAACTAAAAGAAAAATTAAAATTGTCTTAGCAAAACAGTATTAAGAAAATCATGTGGTTTGAAATTTTAGCCCTCAGCAAAATTTTGGCCTCAACATGTTCAACTGTCATATCAGTCAAGTACCTTACCTAGTCAGGATTCCTTGTTATCGTTTGTGCGTGATGTAATCAGTCTATGCATTAAAGTAATTAAAAAACTTCAAGTAGTGCTTCTGTTTTGTCAAGGCACCAAATTATTTGTTAGGATCAGTTTCCACTACTAGTTATTTATCAACTTTTTTTACGGGGAGTCAGCTCATCATACCTAGCCCCCCACACTCTAGGTGAAAGGGAGCATACCTTCCACCCCCAAGCTAGTATGGTAGAGTCATCCCGTGACTACATTCATTCACTCATATGCCTCGGCAACTATTAATTTTTATGGAGTTTTCTGGTTATGCCATTACATAGAGGAGTGTCCCTTTTATTCTTCAAGTTTTAAGTACTAGGGAGTTTGACCTTAACCTTAAAATTCTTCGATGTCTCGGTAAGAAGAGAGTTATTTCCTAAAAATTTTACTGATTACCTTAAGCAGAGACATCCTACAATTGTGTTCATAGTTTTTCAAAGAATCAGACCTAAGGTTGGTTCTCTTCTTTTGACAGTCTTAAAGATAATTTTGGCCTAGGCATTTAAATTATACATTCATCATCGGGCATCCCTAATCCATTCCAAACAATAAGCTTAACATGATTATATCATGATAACCAAAATTTTTAATCGAATATCATCAATTGCTTTTTAACAAAGTGTGTGTGCTACAATACCTCCCCCAAACTTGAGGGATGCATTGTCCTAAATACATGAAAGATTAAATTACATGTATCTATATGCAAATGCTAATATAAAACGAAAAAATTAAAATGTGATCTTACTGTGGTGGTGTGGCTTGACTGGACGCACGCGTCGTGCGTTGTTTGGGAGGAGAGGGACTCTCTAATCTCGAATCTGTCGCTGCAATTGTTCAGGGAGATGGCTGAAGGACATGACCCCTTGTTCTTTTGATGTGTTACTTTGTGCTTAGGGCTCGTGCTGGTGTTTGATGTTCTTCAACGGGAGTGGGTTATGCAGGAACTGGAGTGGGTTATGCAGGAACTGGTGTTTGATGTTGGGGATTTTTTTGATGTTTTTTCTGGTTGAGTCGGGGCTGGAGTGAAATCTTTATCGGATAAGAAGTCGGGTGTAATCTTCTGAGTGCTTTCAAAAGTAGAGGAGGAGGAGGAGCTAAGGAATTCATCTATATCATCGTGGCCTTCCTCTGCTATGGACGAGACATGGGTGGCCAGTGGAGAAATGTCTGTGGGTACCTCTGAGGGAACATTCTATGTCGAGGCATTGAATGTACTGCCGCCAACAGTGAGTTTCAGGATAACATAAGGGAAAGACGACAGATCTTCGTTTGTGATTGGAAGCAACTCCTTGAAAAAGGCGTTGAGTTATGCATCCATTACCTTGACATACCCAAAGAAGGTCTCTATGTGATTTTCCAAACGCTCAATCTTCTCACGAGTTTCTCGCGTGTAAGTAACCACTGCTGCCATTCTGGCCGCGACAACATATTTTGCTCCTCTATCCAAACCTTCAATACTGGGCATTGTCATCAAATCTCATTAGCTCTGGCACTTTCTTCTTGGTGATTCCCTCCTTGGATTTGATGAAATTGTCAAATGGTTCTTCGGGGACCTTTTCCTGCACAGAGCAATTATCAAGTTAGAAAATAAGAGATTACCTCAGTTTCTTTTGGCGCATTCATGGATTTGCTCGAAGATAAGTTCTCCAACACTAATCGCTCGCCCATAGGTTATCGAATGTAACAACATCATTCTTTTCACTAGTATAGTCGTGTTGTGGAGGTTGGCATTAGCTTGCCCTTGAGAAAGTGATTCCACAACTTCACCACTAGTTTAAAAGCTCAACGATCGACTCGTTTCCTTGTTGGCATATTTCCCTCGAATTTAGCCCACCCAAAACAGAGGTCTTCAAGTACTCCATTATAAGTTTCTTGGTCTTCCTCAGCCACAAACTTCTTATGCTGATCATCCACTTTTCCTAACTTGAAATATCTGTTGAGTGTTGAAGGGGAAAATCGAAGAAGTTTCCCTCTGACATAAACAGTGTGTTGGGATGGAGGGGTCTTTGAGATGGGTGTAAAATTCTCTGACCATCTTCGGTGCTTCTGCTTTAGCGTGGTGAGTGAACTTCTCTCATTTGTTTTTTTGAACCACATCCATTACTTCAGGTCCGAATGGTTCTTCGTTTTCTCATGGAAAACGAAACAATCCTCTAAATATACTTACCATTTTTGGAGCTTCTTAAATTGTGCCTCGTCTTTAGCCATTTGGAAACGCTGAAAGCCTGGTGTTGGGGTTGGATTTTTCTTCAATTTGGCCATGATACTTGTTGGTAAAGTGTGTTTCGCGGTGGCGATGGGGGAAATTTTTTAAGGAGATAAAATGATGCACGATGAGGAAGATGGAATGTAAGTTGTTTTTTTCTGGAAAGTTAATGGGTGGTTTCTTTGGGGTAATTTGGTCAAAAAAAGAGGGGAAAAGATATTGCATTAATGGCTTAATATTTGATTTGACATAAAGTGGGGAAAAGATACTTTATCTCTTTATAATTGTCGCCCAAAATCTTCTTTGCTCTAGGGTTTCTCTTCATTTCATGCTTAAGTTTTCACCCATGCTGCCACGTGTACATTGCATGCCTACAATAAATAAATAAAAATAAAGTAAAACTGATAACTAGTGTATAAAATAACTTAATTTATTTATTTACAAAATTCAGATATTCGTTGCCTAGGTAATGAATATTGTTCAGGTAAATAAGGCAAACTCTTGGGCATCGTGTGCTGATATTGGTTTGTCACGCATGACTGGTACTCCTTTGTATTCCTTTAGTCTCTTCCTATTCACCTTGAAAATAGATCCATCATATCAATTCTTGATTTCTATTGATCCATTGTCATGGACTTGATGTACAAAGAACGATCCTGACCATCTTGATTTTAGCTTGCTAGGAAATAATTTGAGTCGTGAATTATAGAGCAGCACTTGTTGTCCAAAATAAAATTTCCTAGGCAATATTTTTCTGTCATGCCATCGTTTAGTATTTTCTTTATATAGGTGGGCATTTTCTTAAGCACGAGCTCTGAATTTATCCATTTTGTTTAGTTCTAAGAGTTTTCTTTCTCCAGCAAGCTGAGCATCCATGTTCAATTTCTTGATGGCCCAATAAGCTTTATGTTCGAGTTCCATAGGCGAATGACATTCGTTACCATAGACAAGTTTGAATGGGGATATTCCTAGTTGTGTCTTAAACGCTGTGCGATAAGCCCATAATACTTCATCTAGCTTTGGCGACCAATTCTTTCGGCGTAGGTTGACCACTTTTTCAAGGATCTATTTGATTTACCGGTTAGAGACTTTGGCTTGTCCATTAGTTTGGGGTGATATGCCATAGCTAACCGATGTCGCACTCTATATCGTTTCAGCTCCTTAGCAATTCATTTGTTGTCAGAGTGTGTGCCTTCATCACTGATGATAGCTCGTGGCGTTCCAAAACGTGTGAATATGTTCTTGTGCAATAAATTCAGGATAATTTTAGAATCATTTCTAAGTGTTACTATGGATTCCACCCATTTGGACATATAGTATACTACCAAGAGTATGTATAGATCACCAAAAGATATGGTAAAGGGTCCCATGAAATCTATCCCCCATACGTCGAAAAGTTCAACCTCCAGAATGTTTTGCCATGGCATCTCATGTCTTTTTGATATGTTCCCTATTCGTTGGCATATATCTCATGACTTGTAGAATTCGTGCGCATCTTTGAACAAGTTGGCCAATAGAAACCGGATTGAACAACCTTTGTCGTTGTTTTCATCCCACCAAAATGTCCTCCATATGGTGATGAGTGACATTGAAGTAGAATTTCTTTGTGCACTTCTTCTGGGACACATCTTCTGATTATTTATCTTCCATATTGCTTGAATAGGAACGATTCATCCCAGTAATAATGTCGCACATCATGTCTAAACGTTTTTCGTCCTTGGCTAGATAAATCTAAAGGCACAATACCACTAACAAGAAAGTTTGCTATGTCAGCATACCACGGCACGACCATGACAAGTAAAATTTTCTCATCAGGGAAATCCTCTTGAATCTCTGTTATGTCATGACAACTAATTTTGTTATCTAGTCTAGACAAATGATCTGCTACTTGGTTTTCTTTACCCTTTCTATCATTGACCTCTAAATTGAACTCTTGTAGTAATAATATCCATCTAATTAGCATACGCTTTGAATCTTTTTTATTGATAAAATATTTAATGTCTGAGTGATATGTATGCACAATTACTTTACTTCCTATGAGATATGGCATAAACTTATCGAATGCAAATACTACAGCAAGAAGTTCTTTTTCAGTGGTGGTATAGTTTATTTGTGCATCTTTAAGAGTATGGCTAACATAGCAGATAACATAAAAGATTTTACTTTTTCGTTGCCCTAGCACTGCCCCAACTGCGTAATCACTAGCATCGCACATGAACTCGAAAGGTTCGTTCCAGTTAGGTGGAACAACGATTGGTACTGTTGAAAGTTTTTTCTTCAAATCTGTAAAAGCATTTAAACAATCATCATTAAATACAAATGGTTGATTTTGTTGAAGTAAAAGGCACAAGGGTTTATGATTTGAGAAAAATCTTTTATGAACCGTCTGTAGAAGCCTGCATGTCCAATGAAACTGTATACGCCTCTCAAGTTGGTAGGTTGAGGTAGGCTTGTGATTACTTCCACCTTGGCTCTATGAACTTCAATGCCTTGGTAAGAAATTTTGTGACCAAACAATATTCCCTCGGTTACCATAAAATGGCATTTCTCCCAATTTAGTACTAGGTTGGCTTCTTCGCATCATTTCAATACTTTAGATAAGTTGTCGAGGCATCTGTTGAAATCATCGCCTGAGACGGAGAAGTCATCCATAAATATTTCCATGCAATCTTCCACCATATCTGAAAAAATGGTCATCATACATCTCTGAAAGGTAGTTGGAGCGTTACATAGCCTGAACGACATTCAACTAAATGCATAGGTACCATATGGACATGTAAAAGTAGTATTCTATTGATCATCCTGTACTATGGCAATTTGATTATATCCTGAATATCCATCAAGGAAATAGTAAAATGTTTTTCCTGCTAGCCTATCAAGTATTTGGTTAATAAAAGGGACAGGAAAAAGGTCTTTCTTTGTGGCTTTATTGAGCTTCCTATAATCCATATATATACGCCAGCCCGTGATTGTTTTAGTAGTTAAAAGCTCATCATTTTTGTTTTTGACCAAAGTTACACCACCCTTCTTAGGCACGCACTACACCGGACTGACCCATAAGCTATTGGATATTGGATAAATCACTCCCGCATTCAGCCATTTTATGATTTTCTTCATGACTACTTTTTTCATGATCGAGTTTAGTCTTCTTTGTGGTTCCACTGAAGTACTGTGACTTGCTTCTAAGTTGATCTTGTGCATGCATATGGTAGGGATGATTCCCTTCAAGTCTGTCATGGTCTACCCGAGAGTCTTTTTGTGTTGTGACAAAACTTTTAACAAACTATTCTCCTTCTCGGAGGTTAGCCTGGTAGAAATTATCACTGGTAAAGCCTCATTACTACCTAGGTAGGCCTATTTCAAATACGGTGGAAAAATTTTACGTTCCAATTTGGGTGCATGTTGTAGAGATGATTTGGGGGCTAACTTCATTAAAATCTAAGGGTTCAAATTTCATACCTGGTTTAGTATGAAGGAAATTTGATTGTTCCTCTGATTCTCCTTCATAATCTGCTTTGGCGTCATTGGAAGGGAACCCGTTTAGTGTTTTAGTCAAACAACTGTTGCCAAGGCCATAGTTATCAGAATCTTCTTCTGAAAATATTTCACCTAGACCATGATTTTCATGTTTATTCGTCGTGGATATTGAATCGTAGCACAAAGTATTGTATTCATCTATCTTTAAAAATTTGTTGTGGCCAAGAATTGTTTTTTCAACTTCTTCCATTGAGTCCATGTCTCTAATACATTGGCATTCTTCTAAGTTGTCCACATATTTCATGTAGTTGAATACATTGATTGTGACGCTTTGCTCTCCTACCCAGATCATGAACTCTCCCTTCTCGCAATCGATTAGGATTCGTCTAGTGGCTAAAAAGGGTCATCTAAGGATAATAGGTGTGTTTTCATCGGCTTCGCAGTCCAAGATGACGAAATCAACTGGAAATACGAATTAGTCCACCTTCACAATGATAACTTCTATTCTGCCATCAGGACACACATAAGACCGATCAACTAGCCGTAGGATAATTATGGTTGGGCAAGCATTATACCTTTCTAGTTTTAAAAATATGGACTTTTGTATCAAATTTGCGCTCGACCCTAAGTCAACGAGAGCTCACCCTACAAAGTTGTTACCAATTGAGCATGGTATCACAAAACTGCCAGGGTCTTTTGGTTTCGGTGGGAGTTTGCTTACTGCAGAGAAAATTTATGTTGTCGTGGCAACATTTTCTACCCTTCTCTTCTTTGTGACAATGTCTTTTAGGAATTTAGCATATGAAGACATCTTCTCGATGGCTTCAAGTAAAGGCACGTTGATATATAACTGATCTAGAACATCAACAAATTTCTAGATCTAGATATCATCATTATATTTCTTCAATCATTGAGGAAATGGTGGTGGAGGTCTCACGTCATCTGCTGTTGGTGCTGAGGAATTTCTCTTCTTGTCCATAAATTTCCCATTATCTGGTTGATGATTTTCGGAGTCTTCATCATTTTCCTTCTCTTCAAACGATTTATCATGTTTTACATCTTCAGCTTGATCTTATGGTTGTGTAATTCCTTGGTGAGAATTGTCCAGCTATCCTCCCCCAAACTTGTCGTTTTGGTTAATATGTGCTCCACTCCTTAGTGTAAGTATATTGCATTATTGCTTTCCATGATATTTAGTGATTTTAGTATCACTGGGGAGATTTCCTTATGGATGGGAATGCAATTCCGTGGCGATTTGATCCACTTGGTTCTCCATGCTCCTAGGGATGAACTATGGCTTTACAAAAGAGCAACTTGACTTTGCAATGAATTTCCTTGGTTTTTTATTATTGATGAGTGCTTGTGCATTAGAGTCTTTGTTGAAGTCATGAAATCTTTTGTCGAGGCCATGAATTCCTGTAATGAAGTTTCCAAGGAGTTAGAATTGGAGTTGGTATTAGAGGAAGAAGTTATACCTTTAGTGTTTTGCCAGGGCGTTTGGTGAAGCTGATTTTGAAAATATTGATGGTCCGAGTTACTCTATTGTGGCCTATTATAATTTGTTGCCTGATTGTTATTGGTCCCTTGATTGCCCCATGAGAAATTCGAATGTTGTCTCCAACCAGGATTATATGTATTTGAGTAGGGGTTATTGTTGCTTCAGTTGTAGTTTCCCACAAAGTTGGTAGACTCATGGTTTTATGGACATTCACTCTCATGATGGTTTCTGTGATTGCTTTAACTTCTCTTACTTCATTAGGACGCTATAAATTTTTCAACATATTAGTTATGGCAGAAAGTTGAGCAGCTACTGAATCCTTACCCTCAATTGCATATGCTCCAGATACTTTTCTATCGGTTCCCAACCTTGTAGTTGAGAATTGATCTTTATTATTTACTATCATGTCAAGGATATTAAAGGCTTCTTCAGGTGATTTGTCAAGTAAAGTACCATTTACTGAGGCATCTAACATCATTCGAGTAGGTGCATTAACTCCATTGTAAAACATCACGACTTGAGTCCAGTCATGAAATTTGTAGTTCACATATTTGCGAAGTAAACTTTTATACCTATCCCAACATTCATACATTGATTCATTATCTCCTTGGCGAAAACTTGCAATATCATTGTGTAGCTGTGTATTCATATTGGGTAAATTGTATCGGAGTAGGAAACTCTTACATAAATCTGCCCAAGATTCCATTGAGCCTGAAGGAACTCCACTGAGCCAAGCTCTCGCTCTATCGCGTCAGGAATAAGGAAAAAGTTTAACTTTAAGCACATCTTCATGCACTCCTTGTTGTCGGAATGAATCACACACCTCAAGGAAGGCTCGGATATGCTGCTTAGAATCCTCATTAGGTTAACCACCAAATTGACCGATAGAGTTTAGCATGTTAAACATCAACGGTTTAAGCACAAAATGGGTTGCTTGAATTTCAGGTAGCATGATATTTGGATTTAGATCGTCAAGAATTGGGTTCAATTGATCTAGTATTGCTCATGGTCTTACAACTTATCTCTAAAGATTAATTGTTGCATCAGGATCTGCCTAATCTCCCATATTGTTGCCTTGAAATTGTAGTTGATTCATATACTCTCTAGTTTGTTGGTTGCGTCGCCTTTGTCTGGACGACTGTTCAATTTCAGGGTCGAATGGTTCTAATGGTTTACCAACAGATCTCAGGGTCATGCAACGATAAATCCTTCAAAATAAAAAGAGAAGAAAATAAGTTAACTAAGTTAATAAAAGGTGAAATGAATAAATTGTTATAGTGAAAAATAAAATATTCGTCAGTTGCCAATCCCCGGTAACGGCGCCAAAAATTTGATTGCTTGTAAAAGTATATGCTAAGGCAAGAAATTCTGTGCAGGTATACACAATTTAATCAAGTAATATAGGGTAAGTGAGTTATCGTCTCCTCAGGGATTTGTCGATTCTTTTTAAGTTTCACCAAAAACAGAACTAGATGTCATAAGCTAATTCTTGGATTCTTGTCAAACTAGAAAACTATTAGTAATAAAGCAAAACAAGGGAATATTATAAAGTATAGTTGTAGAAAAGTGTGGTCGAGACAAAATAAATATACAAAACTATCGAATAAGTAAAGCAAAGGCAAACTTTTATTCAAATACATTCAAAACAACCTCACAAATTAAGACTTATCACATAGCACTCATGCTAATCTTTTGTATTGAAAAGAAATTATTCTAAGTCCAGAATGATTTGTTATGACATACTTAAGCTGCCCGACAAGATTACTGAGTATTCTTAGACGATTGTTATGGCAATACTACTCAGCGTTAACTACAACCCTTGGTTTGTCAGACTGTTATTATAGAAATACCTCTCAGTTTAAACTATAATTGTTGTCTATCCTACTCTAGTGTTTATCCCTTTTAGTCGATTGAAACCCTCTCCTTATCTATAAGGCAGACAAGTTAGAATATCACCATCCCAGATCTATTTCATTGTTCACGTAGATCAATCTTAATTTTCTCGAATCTAAGAATCAATATCTAGACAATCAGCATCTCTTGACGCTCTTACATTGCCAAGACGTGTTTCACCAAGACCCCAGCCAACCTCTCGAAGCTCTTAAAGTGTCAAGGCAAAATGTTTAAACAATGAACAAAACATTCATGAGCAAAATCATAATTCATTATTCATAAAGTAGAAAATAATTGTTTAGGGAAAACAAAGATTAACACCAAGTAAGACAGTTTATGGTGTTACCAAAAAGTAAACCAAAGTATCATCGTTTTAATACAACCCCAAACAACGTAAAGAAATTAAGAAAAAAGAAAGAATAACTCCCAAAATCGGGGTCTCTGTCGTAAAAATTCTGATCAACACCGTGCCTGTCCTAGTGGCCAACCTCTCTCGAGGCCTGACCGTCGCTCTGCTATAGCTTGGCTATGGAGGACACCAAGGACGGTCGGTCGGAAAATGGTGAGGAAGCACTGCAGTTGCTCGTTCACGCTTCAGTAAAGCTCTTCTAACTTTCTTGCCTTCTTTTGGAGGCTATGACTGGGAATTTATAAAGGGAAATCTCCTAGGGTTTTGCGTAAGTGAAGATTCCCTAAGTACCCATTATTGTCTTGTCCAGGCTAAAAAAGGAAAGGCGACTAGTTGTTGTCAGAATCTTAAGGAGTTTGTTGTCAAATCCACTTTAGAGTTGCAAGATAAATCTTGTGTTGGCGAGATAAATCTGCTCCTCACTATTTTTATATTCTCTATTCCACTGGCCCTTGCTAAATACTTTGTCGCGACTGAAATGTTCTTCCTTAGGAAATTTCCTGCACATACACAATCTACACAAGCTCTTTATCCTCGGCAACATCAGTCAAACCAAATAAATTTTGCCGAAGCAAAACTTATCCATCACAAACAAATATACCTAAATGCAACTAATATGTTGTGTATACTTTGTTTAGACGAGAAATAACTTAAGTAAAAGGACTAGAAATAGAGTACTTTTATGGAGTTATTAGTAACCATAATCGTGCGTCCTTTCTTCAGCATACATTGTACAGGGATCACCCATGAGCTATTTGATATAGAGTAAATCAATCCAGCATCAAGCCATTTCAGAATTTCTTTCATTACCACTTTCTTCATAATAGGGTTGAGTCTTCTTTGTAGTTCTATCGAGTGGTCATGGAATTCCTCGAACATAATCTTATGCATGCAAATTGTGGGACTAATTCCTTTCAAATCAGTCATAGTCCAACCAAGTGATTTCTTATGCTGTATCAAAATACCTAACAAACTTTGCTCTTGGTTAGCATTATGGTTAGCAGAAATAATCATTGGTAAAGTTTTATCGCTACCCAAGTAAACATATTTAAGATGCCCAAGCAAGGTCTTTAGCTCTAGGGTAGGTGCATGCAATAATAATGGCTTATGATTAATAAATTCATCAAGATTCAAAGGTTCAAAATTCATACCTGATATAGCTAGTAGTAAGCTAGATTGCTCCTTCGAAATTGGCAAGTTGTCGTACTTCACTGAGCTTTCATCATCCATCCAATATTCCTTGTCTGCTAGCTGAGTAAAATTGTTCTGGCAAAATCGTTTAGTTTATTCTTCAATTACTGAGTTCAATTCATAAATGCCTTGGAAACATACTTGAGAGTACGAAACACTTTGACAGTCACACACTGATCATCCACCCTCATATTGAGTTCATCTTTTTCACAATCTATCAAAATACGACCAGTGGCTAGGAAAGATCTACCCAGAATGATGGGTGCCTTGGCATCAACTTCGTAATCCAGAATTAAGAAGTCGAATGCAAATGTAAACTTATCCACCCTTACTATGAGATCCTTGACTATCCCTTCAGGTTTAACATGGGATTTGTCGGCAAGCTGTAAAATAACCGATGTGGGTGTTGCATCTCCTATGCCAGGCTTTAAGAATATAGTGCCTTTCCAACAAAATTGGCTCCTATAGAATAGGGAATAATGAAGATGCCTGAATCATTTTGCTTTAGTGATAACATACTCAATGAAGAACAAAATTCTATTGCTATGGCAAGTGTCTCATACATCTCTACTTTCCACTTCTTGGTACAAATTTCCTTAAGAAATTTGGCATACGTCGACATCTGTTCAATAGCTTCCAAGAGAGGTACATTAATATGGAGTTGTTCAAGAATATCCACAAACTTCTTGAACTCAATTTCATTATTATGCTTCTTCAATTTTTGTGGGATGGGTGGTGGGGGTCTAGCTTCCTTAACAGCGGGAATAAGAATTGATTTTGCCTTAACATCAGAATTTTATGCCTTGACAGGCTCATTAGTAGAACCCTCCTCCTTATCCTTCTAATAAATGAAATCATCATGTAAATCAACTTCACCTTTTTCAGTAATGGGGGTAGAATCATCTTGTTGTGTTCCACCAACCTTGACTTGTTGGTTAATTTTTGTTCTACTCCTAAGAGTTAACATGTTACAATGTTCTTTTCTATGAGTTATAGTGACTTCAGTGTCACTTGGAAAACGTCCTTGTTGACGCTCTTGCAATGTCGTATCAATCTGAACAACTTGACCTTCTAAAGCTCTCAAAGACAAGTTATGGCTTTGAAATAAGGTTCCTTGACTATGAAGTAAAGCTCATTGATTCTTAATTGAAGTAGAATTGTCTTGCAGCATTGTCTTCGTAGTAGATATGAAATCTTGAATTGTAGCTTCCAATGAACTAATGTTCGCTGAAGATGAAGATCCTTTGTTGGTATTATGCCATGGCATAGCATTTTGGTAGCCTTGATATTCATTGTGATTCGGCTACCGAGTGGACTGACTAGTATTGTGAGCTCTTTGATTTCCCCATGAAAAACTGGGATGTTGTCGACATCCTGCATTATAAGTGTTAGAATAAATATTATTATTCCTTCGATTAAAATTACCTACAAAGTTGATGGACTCATGGTTGATTAGGCATTCACTCTCGTGATGATTTCCATGGCATAACAGACATGCCAAACTAGTTGATTTCACTTCCTTAACATCAGTTGAACGTTGTAAATTTTTTAGCATATTAGTGATAGTTGAGAGTTGAGATGACATCAAATCCTTGGTATCTAACTCAATTATTCCAGGTACTTTCCTCCCACTCCAAATCCTTGAGGATGGAAATTGATAGTCAATTTTAGCAATTCAATACAAAATAGCAAACGCCTCAGTAGGTGATTTATCCAGTAATGTCTCATTTGTCAAGGCATCTAGCATCATCCTCGTGGGTTTATTGACTCCATTATAAAACATAAATACTTGAGTCAAATTGTGAAAACCATGATTTGAACACTTTTGAAGTAAACTCTTGTAACGATCCCAGTACTCATACATAGATTCATCGTCGCCCTGACGAAAGGATGCTATGTCATTCCTTAGTTAAGTATTCATGTTCTGTGGGTTATACTGTAATAAGAAACTCTTGCAAATATCGGCCCATGATTCCATCAAACCGGATGGAACACCACTCAACCAAGCTCTTTCTCATTCACGCAATGAATATAGAACAACTTTAATTTCAGAATATACTCGTGCACTCCTTCTTGGCGAAAGGAATCACAAACTTCCAAAAAATTACGAATATACTGCCTGGCATCTTCAGTTGGTATACCTCCAAACTGCACTATAGAACTCAACATATTAAACATAACTGGTTTAAGCTCAAAATGTGCGGCTTGAATTCCGGGTGCCACAATTCTAGGATTCAAATCATCTAGCATCAAATTTAAATGATCACAAATAACACGAGGCCTATCAGCAAATCCAACATTTTGTAATGCCTCGACATTTTGAATTCTATCATCTTGACCAATGCCCTGATTTCCAATTTGATACATATTTCCTCGAGCACGTTGAGCACGTCTCCTTTATCTAAAGTGTCTTTCAATATCAGGTTATATCGGTTCCAATGGCTCTTCAGAATGTCTTCTAGGCATACACTAAATAAACATAAAAAAGAATAAAGTAAAAATATCAAGTAAACTATATAAAAATAAAGATGCAAAAATAAAATGCTCTAACAAAAACTAATTAACTTTATGCTGCCAATCCCCGACAACATCGCCAAAAACTTGTTGCGTGTTGTGAGTACTATAAAATTATACGTAAATAATGTGCAAGTATCGTCTCCACAGGGATTGGTGGAAATTACAAATTTTAACCAAAGAAAAGCAATACTCTATCTAAGTTTAGTTAGTGTTGATATGTACTAATGGAGAATGTCACAGCAATGGAAAGTGTATGTTGGTGGATATGGATTGATAGTCTGATGGGGTAGCAAATGGAAATGTAGTGGCAAGAGCAGATTATAATGTTGAAAATGATGGAAATTTCAAGGCAATGAAAATAATAAAAACAATAAATAAATAATAGTTTGATAATCCTTACACAACAAGCTTCTACGGGAATGAATGGTATAGATTGATCTAAGGATGCTAAAACTTATCTCTCAAGCAGATTTAATCTATCTAAACTGCACTTGCTCGATAGGGTTTGCTGAAAATGCTCCCTCTATCTCTAGTCAAAGGAACCTAATAGCATAAAATGCCACGACATCTCCTCTCAGTCTTAACTATGGCAGCCTGCACTATTGATAAAAATTACCCCTCTTAGTCATTGAAATCCTATCTTAGTTTTTCTCATGCACTAAGGGATTATGA
Organism: Hibiscus syriacus; assembly: GCF_006381635.1. NCBI lineage: Eukaryota > Viridiplantae > Streptophyta > Magnoliopsida > Malvales > Malvaceae > Hibiscus > Hibiscus syriacus. Next base: position 1,522,177 of record NW_024062641.1, on the reverse strand, counting down.
TACAATATTGCTAGGTCAGTTCAAAGCTTAAGAAAATACTACACCCCATTGCTTATGTGGATCTTACTTGTGTTTCTCTCGAATACTACAAGTATTAATAACTAAGTTTCTCTCGAATACCTAGCCTTCATATAAGTAATGGACACTCTCATGCCTCCTACAAACTTATACGATTAAGCATTCATAAGCAAAACAAGTAAATACAAAAGATAAATATAAATCTACCATAAAATAATGTTAAACATCCATAAAATCAACCCCACCAAATAAGGTTAGTTCATCGTTGGTTCGAATCATCCATGAAACAAAATATGAAATTTATTCATTCCAACAACCCAATATCAAATGGAAAATAATAGCAAACGGGAAGGGAGAATAAACCTTCGACGCGCGTAGTCGAAGCTCTCCTCAGCCACCACGACTCGCCTTAGCGAGCTAGGCTAGCTCCTCTCGGACGCCTAGCTTGCCACTCCTTGGAGCTCATCAATGGAGGAACACCACTAGAGAATGAAAATAAGGCTACAGAGAATAAGGTAAGAAAATCTAGTTGAAGGTGATCGATTCACCTCTCCCTTTTCTCTCTCATATGCGATGTATATAATAATGTAATATCTAAGGGTAATAATGGGTTTTAACTTTCCAATTACCCATCATACCCCTAGAATAACTCCTAAGTCATGAATCTTATCCTCTCAGGAGGCAATGCTCCCCAGCAGGCAGTTATAACCATCAAACACGTACCTTGCCAGCTGTCGTTTTACAAAAATATCTTTTTGTCCATTTTTGTGCCAGAAATGCCGAGGAATTTCTATCTACTTCAGAAACATATGATGTCACAACGTTCATTCCCAGTGCAACCTTTTACTTTTTATTTCCTGCACAACATAAACAACTGCACATTTATCTCACACAATACTTTTACAAGATAAAATAGTAATACCACCACTAATGCAACTATATGCAGTTACATGATCCTTAAATGACTAAAATTAGCTTTTAAAAAAACAATAACTTAAGTGAAAAAAGGCCTTAAAAATAGCCTTTTTAGGAATTTATCATAACTCCTCCAAGAAGTACTTCAAGATGGGTCGCCGGGCTCCATTGCTAACTTTACGGTCTCTCACCAGTCTATAGCGTCACCCTTCATTAGGGTGGTGACGTACTCTAACATACCTTCATAGGTAAGGCGTAGCTGGTGGAGTGTCCTTAGGGTCTCTCTCAACCACTAGTCGGTAGCTATCGGATCATCACCCGTAGATCCAAATAAAATATTGGTCTTGTACCTCCAAAGCCTTTTTACTGGGGACATTTGTGATGTTACAACGGGTGGGGTTAGGGGAGCTGGATGGGTAGGTGACACAGTAGGTGTCCTAGGAATGGCTCTCAATATGTGTCTAAAGGCAACTGTCAGATCTCAAAAGAAGATTGCCTCGTCGATCGTCGTGTCTCCCAGGACCTCAAACATAGTATTCGAGATGAACTCATCACCGATATCGCCTGCTAGATAAGGTATACTCTCATCCCTACCCTCATGAATCGAAATGGTGCTATAGTCCATGACTAAACTATGAAATTAAGAAAAGAACGAGGAGTTATTATCGTAATTCCAAACATGAAATTACTCTTAACTCCCTAGAGGCGTGTATGCTTATAGACTCTTATGATCTCTAACCCATGGATCTTAGAAATGATTGAACTTGACGTTCTGATAACAATAAATATAATACCATAATCTAATTTGACACAAATTCGGTCGATTAAAATGCTACGCAAGACGACCAGAGCGGCTAACCCAAACGTTTTCTTTAAGAACCTTTATAAATCATAAATTTAATATAAATCAAAATAGTGTAAATCCAACATAAATAAATAGAGTTTACAATGGGGATCTCCCAAAATAAGTATATCAAAATAATACAACTGAGTATTTAAAATAAAGTTACGACTGAAGTACAAGAAGGTCTATGAATAATACATGCCCTTTAAGAATAAGACTCATGATGTACTTTGTTTCTCGGACTTTCTGGAACATCTGTTGTGCGATAGGCTCCTCAAATGCTCCTCCTATAGACTAACTAACTCAGGACGTACTTTTCTTCTCGGACAATCATCATCAACTAAAGTAACTTGGGTGTCCTGGTCGTTTTCTTGAGCGTCAACCAAGGCTAGTTTTATGTCGCCCTAATAATAACTCTACAAAAAAGTTATCATTTAGAAGTCTTTTTACATAGGTCGAGCTTAAACTCTAGCATTACTAGTAGCATTTTTGGATCAATTTGTACTTATTTTACATCATTTGCATAAGGAGACTATATTGGTGAATGTTGACTTAATTTTTATGTTTTATGTTGAAATTGGACACGCTGATGCTAGGGGCATTACTTGAAGGTACAGGTGATGTTGTGTTGAGATGATGTGCTAGATTGTTGAGCAGGTTTACAACATCCGATTACTTATTAGGTGAATAATGAAGAACCTTCTAGAAGTTACAGTTGGAAGAGTGCAGTTGTCAAGGATCTAGAATCACCTGAATTATGGCAAAAGACTATTAATTAAGGTTCCACTCCCTCAAACTATAAATAGAAGTTCTCCCATCACCATTTGATCATCAATTTCTTCATCTCCTACATTTTCTCCATATCTTTTAGCCATGATGGCAGCCTAGCCCATTCATCGGTGAATGTAGCAGCAAAAACGGAGCAACCGTGAGTAGTGGTGGCCTATTAGGGTTTAGCTTTACTATCATGTTTTGGAACTTGAGAAAGGAATGCTTGGATAATGATTTCTGTTTTAAACTATATTTATGAGCTATGGTTTTTATATGATGTTGATTAGAGATAATAGCATATTATGCATGTTGTTTTGAGAATTTTAGAGATAAAATTAATTGAGATTGCATTCTAACATTGTTACAACATTTTTAATTACGAAAATAGTTAATTCTTATAGAGATATTGGAAGCCAATGTTATGATGTATTAATTATGAACCTATAAACTTTTAATGAGAGTTAGAAACTATTAGGTTTTAAATTAATTATTGCATAACTCATAAAATATAGTGCTACAACATTATCATTTTGCTAGCATCCCAATATGATAACGTCTTAGGTACATTGGTCTTATTGGTCCTTTGTTTACCATAGCATTCCTCTTCTTTATTAATATCGATTCTCTTATTTATTTTTTGAAAATATTTGGTTTCATTTGGTTAGCATTCACAAATATATACGATTAATGTTAATGAATATGTTCACTTAACATCTATGAACATGTTCGTTTAACGCTTGTTTAATGTTTGATGCTCCTTTGTTTGCCATGTCATTCCCTTACTTTATTAATATCAGTTCTCCTCTTTTTACTTTGAGTTTGTTAACCACCAAATCCAACTTCTTTATATATGAACTCTACTATAATCAATTTCTCCCTATGGCATTCGACATCCGTAATAACCCTCGTACCACTTTATTACTTGTTTGACAGTGTATGCTTGCAGTTAGCTGTAACATTTACACAATACCAAGTTTTTGGCACTGTTATCGGGAGCATAATTTTTACTTTAGAGTTTAATTTTATTGTTTACTTATTGGTTTATTTCTTTTTGTAGGCACTTATTTTTTAGTTTAAATGGTTTATGCCCCTAGTAGAGACAAGTTAGAGCCTTTCGATCTAGAGATAGAAAGAACATTTCAAAGACACAGAAGAAAAGCTACCAGAAATCAAACATTTGTACAATATGGAGATGATTATGAATTATTGGCTGGTAATTGAGCTAGGCCATAACAATTCTACAATAAGGATGATCGTAACTGACCCATCCGAGAGCATGTAGTGTCAACCCTTGACAATCTACATATGGGCATTGTGAGAACAGTAATACATGCAACAAACTTCAAGCTGAAGCTAGTTATGTTCCAGATGTTGAAGTCAATGGGGCAATATGGAGGGTCAATTATCGAAGATCCACGTGCACACCTTATAGCGTTTATGGAAGTCCACGGTTCATTTATGCAATAAGGTGTTCCTGAAGAGGCACTAAAGCTAAAGCTTTTTCCTAACTCATTGCGTGAAAAAGCTAGAGCTTAGTTGACGTCGCTTCATTTTGGTGTCATATCATCTTGGAATGAGCTAGCACAAAAATTCTTCCTCCAATTCAACCCACTTAACATGAATACCAAATTCCAAACTGACCTTACTTCATTAAAGAAGTTGGAAGATGAAAGCTTGTACGATTCGTGGGAAAGATTGAAGGACCTGTTGCGCAAGTGTCCAATGCATGTATTTCCACATTGGACACAAATGGAAATGTTCTACAATGGGTTGAACATGCACACTCGTGTAATGGTGGAAGCTTCGACAAATGGAGCTTTATTAGACAAGATATATAATGAAGCATACGATATTCTAGAGAGGATATCAAACAATGACTACCAATACCCAAATACAAGAAACATGTTCGATAGACGTAATACTGCAGAAGTGGATACTAAAGCGTTCAATTATATGGCCTTTCAAATTTCAACATTGACAGATATGGTGTAAAAGTTGCAAAAACTAGGGGAATTTATGAGATAAAAGGTACAACTAGCATCTTCTGTGTTTATTGTGGAGATATTCACAATTTTAAAGAGTGCCCTTAAAACCCGAGTCAATCTTCTATGTGAGAAATTACAATATAAATGAAAATTATGATAACACCTACAAATTCCAACTTTCGTAACCATCCTAATCTGTCTTGGAGGAGCCATAATGTTTCCAATCCTCAACCGTAGTAGTATAATCAATAGCAAGCAATGATGCAACCTCAAGTACAATATCAGACTACACAGCCGCAACAAAGGCAAAATTTTCCAGGCCAATCTTCAACACAAACTACTAATTTATCATCTCTTGAAGCCTTAATGAATGAGTACATGGAAATTTAATCAACTTCATTAATGTATTTATAAAATCAAGTGGGTCAAATGGAAAATACTTTGAGCAATAGATTGTAAGGAACACTGCCCAATGATATTGAAAATCCCAAGCAACAAGGAAAAGCTCAATGTAATGAGCATTACAAAGACATTACTAATCAAAGTGGTATTCATATTGTGAACCCTATTGAGGAGCCCAAGAAGAATGATGAAGGGGTTACCAAGCACGACAAGGAAAAGAGCAAGGAATTTGATCTAGAGACAACTACGGGGAATGCCACAGTAAAAGAAGCAAGACAGTGCAATTATCCCGAACCATTACCAGTAGCAATTCCTTCTACACTTCTAGTTGCCTCTCCAGGCCCAATGCTGCAGCAATCACAACCAAGGATGCCTCCACCATTTCCTCAATGTTTCAAGAAGACAAAGAAGGATCATCAATAAAGAGCCTTTATTGGTGTTCTTCGACAATTGACAATTAACATTCCGTTAATTGAGGCATTAGAGAAAAATCCTAACTAAATAAAGTTTATGCGAGAAGTCCTTTCCAAGAAGAAAAGGCTTGGAGAATTTTAGAATGTTGCTCTCACCGAAGGATGTAGTGTTATGGCTACAAGTCGATTGCTACCGAAACTTAAATATCCAGGGAGTTTCACTATTCATGTATTATTGGTGATCAATTTACAGGTGAACCTTTATGTGATTTGGGTGTTAACATCAATCAAATGCCATTTTCAATTTGAGGAAATTTGGAAGTGGCGAAGCAAGACTTACCACCGTCACTTTACAACTTGTTAAGGTCAGCGTGTATCCTACTAGCATTGTGGAGAATATGTTGATCTGAGTATATAAGTTCATTTCCCATTGACATTATCATTTTGGACTGCGAAGCTGACAAGGATATTCCCATCATACTTGATCGCACATTCCTTACTACCAACCGAGCTTTGATTGATATGGAAAAAAAGGGAACTTACTATGCGTTCGAATGATGAACACATTAATTTTAATGTTTTAAATAATATATCATATGTTGATAATAATGTTGAATATTTTTTGATTGATGTTATTGATGTGTTTGCACATGAGCATTGGAATAAATGCCATAACATCCATGATACCGCCTGAACTATAGCAACAATTGAGGTGTTAACTGATGAAGATAAAGTATAATGTTGTGGCAATTACATGTAACATTTTGAGCCTCTAGAACTTCCTGGTCTATTCTTGTACTGAAGTAGAGCATGACGAGCATTTGAAGATCCTTATACGGACCTTGAGAGAGCATTGCCTATATGCCAAGTTTGAGCAAGTGTGAGTTTTGGCTTCAAGAAGTGTCATTCCTTGGGTACATTATTTCTACGAGAGGTATTCAGGTCTATCTAAGCAAGATCGAGGCTATTATAAGTTGGAAGCGACCCAAGAATATCTCTGAGATCCGTAGTTTCTTGGGCTTAGCCAGATATTATCGACGATTTATCGAGGGCTTCTCGATCATTACTGTTCCTTTGACGAATCTGTTAAGAAAGAACGTGCAGTTTGACTGGGGCAAGGCACAACAAGAGAGTTTTGAGAAATTAAATATGGTTTTGACTCAAGCACCAGTGTTGATCCAACCAAAGTCTGAGAAGGATTTTACAGTGTATAGTTATGCTTCACACTCAAGACTCAACTGTGTTCTAATGCATGAGAGTAAGGTAGTGGCTTATGCGTCCCGTCAACTGCGACCGCATGAGTTTAATTATCCGACCCATGATTTGGAGCTAACAACAATTATATTTTCCTTGAAGATCTGGAGACACTATCTTTATGGAGAGAAGTGTTACATTTTTACAGATCATAAGAGCTTAAAGCATCTTCTGACCCAGAAGGAGCTTAATTTGAGACAGTGTCGTTAGCTAGAGCTTCTAAAGGATTATGATTACGTGATTGCTTATCACCCTGGTAAAGCTAACATTGTAGCGGATGCTTTGACTCGAAAGGCGATAACGAAGTTGAGGTCCTTAATGGCAAGGATGAATTTATATGATGATGGCACTCTGTTAGCAGAATTGCAAGTTAAACTGACTTTGGTTGATTAGATCAAAGCTAAGCAACCTCTTGATAGATCCTTGCTTCCCATCTTTGAGCAAGTAGAGCAGGGGACGAGCTCAGATTATGCCCTTGATCAGGATGAAGTTTTATGCTTTAATGGTCGGTATTGTTTGCCTGATGATGCTGAGTTGATACTTTAAGTGTCTCAAAATTCCATTAAATAATTTTAGAAATTTTCGAGAATTTTTCGGACACCCCAAGACACAGCACGCGCCCCAACGCACCGTCCCTACGCGTGGGGGAGCTTCGAAAACAGTTTGGGCCAGTTTTGACCGGTCTGACTCACCAGTCTGACCCAGTTTGACCGACTCGACCTGACCTGTTGACCCGACCCATTGACTGTTGACCATTGACCATGATCGTTGACTTTGACCAAAAAGTCAATTTTTTTCGAAAAGTCATATTTTATGCTTTTTGACGTCCTGAGTACGAATCCAAAGTCCTTTTTTCGAAATTAGAACCCGAAAGCCTTGAAATCATCAATCAAACCCATTGAATTTAACTATAACCAAAAAATCAAAATTTTTAAAAAGACATATTTTAAGTTTTTCAACGTCCTGGTCCCAATTTTGCAGACTATTTTGCGAAATTCGAAGCCGAAAGCCTCCAATTGCCAGTCAAACCCGAAAAATGCATATGTACTTAAAAGTTTTAGCTTTGAATGATTAAAGTATGACTTGGGACTGATAAATTATTATTGTTTGAAGGTACAAGAGACTCTCCTGATCGCTCGACATCTCGACCCAGCTCCTCTAAATGCGTTAGACTGCGTGTACCAGTATTCACTTGTATGACCCGTAAATCTTATGATTTCATAAATTAATTATATTACCCACTAGTAATGTACTGTTATTATGAATTAGGTTCGAAAACTGTAGCAGAGCGAGGTGAGGCCAGTACTCGATAGATCTATAGTTTGACCCTATTATCGAGGTGTATTCCTTATATACTACTTAATTGTTTTATCTATTTTGAAATATGGCACATCCAAATCTATGGTTTATTGTTTTAATGATGCACAGATTTACTGGTGATGGCTTATGTACTATGACTTATATATGATTATTGGTTTTCACTGGTATATGATAACAATGATTATGAATTTATGGAAATTATGCTTATTGCATAAATTGTATTTTTGAAATATTGATTTTGGGTTGGACTGAAGTACGGAGGTACAACTCTGATCAAGCTGGTAAACCTTATGGACCTAATGTGACTCTTGGGTATGCTCTCAGGCCCCAAGATGCTCCATTAGGTTGGCTCCCTTTGCTTTATGCTTAGGGTAAGCCCTACGGACCTAAGGATACAGGCCCCAAAGCCTATCCTTAGGTTGCCTCCCTTTTTGCTGTGTGCTTAAGGTAAGCCCTACATACGCAATTCTGGGGAACTGTGAATGGTGTACAGTAGAAGGGTTTAAACTACGAGTTTCAAAGCAAAACTTCATTATGATTTTATGATGATTTACTGAACTATTACTTGTTTATTGTACCTACTATGATTTTATTGTACTGTTGGGACATACTGAGCTCAAGCTTACTTTTCAAAATGTTTTTCCTCATTTTAGATACTTTTGGTTAGACATCCTGATCAAGCACTTGGAGAATCAGCACATCTCTGGTAGTACATCTGATTGTAATGTTTTTATCTTTCAAGTTGACTTTATTTTGGTAACATGGGCCTTTAATTCAAAGTATTGTTTTAGTGATGACTATTGCTTTTGTTATTGATATTTGGTTTATAGTGATCCAAATTTTACGACATGGTTTAAATTAAATTTTTAACTATTTAGTTTTATATTCATAAGTTAGGTTTTATTGTTAAATTATTGTACTTTTATAAATGTCATTTGTAACATGTTTTTAATTATCGAATAATGTTTTTAGAAAAATTTCTTTAAGAATCATTAATATGACCTGCTAGACTTGATTAAAACATATAGGTTGGTCTAGGGGTTACAGAAACCCTACAAATTAACTCAACCCCATACATGGTCGAACGACCACCGTGCCTCTCAACGACCCCCCAACCGTGGACTCAGAACGTCGACCCCAGCTATAATCCTAAACACATTTTGTTTTATATGCTAAGAAAATGAGGGGAAAAAAGAAAATAGATGTGAAAGAAAGAAACCTTGAAAGAGAAAGAGAGAGAAAAAACCATGTTTTATTGCTTTTTGTTTACAAGAAATGGGGGGTTCTGTTAAACTACTTGATTTTTGGATTTTAAAGCCACTCAAAATTAAAAAAAGGTACAATTGTAAGTTTGGTCCTTATATTTTGTTCTCATTTTAACTTTAGGACAAAATTAAGGTATTACAGTTTCCCTTCTTTGCTCGTCTATTGTGTAAAATATGACGAAGCAAAGACAAATAGTGGTCTAATTTTGTCAAGCTATGATATTTACTCGCATATGGAGCTCCAATTCTTTGTCTGAAAATAGAGGATTTAAAGATGACATTGTTCCTTCATGTTGAGGACTTTAGGTCAATCTAGATATAATTTGATGTTGAAGACGACACTGTTCATCCATGTTGAAGAGATCTGAACGTTTTCAGATAAAATGTTTGTTGAAGATGATGTTGTTCCTTCTCGTTAAGGAAATAGAGTCAATCTGGAATAATTTGGTGTTGAAAACGACATTGCTCATCCATTTTGAAGAGATTTGACCTCTTTCAGATAAATTGTTTGTTGAAGATGACTTTTTTCCTTCTCGTTGAGAAAAGCGGGTCAATTTGGAAATAATTTGGTGTTGAAGACGACACTGCTCATCCATGTTGAAGAGATCTGGCCACTTTAAGATAAATTGTTTATTGAAGATGACGATGTTCTTTCTTGTTGAGGAAATCTGGAAATAATTTGGTGTTGAAGACGACTCTACTCATCCGTGTTGAAGAGATCTGGTTGCTTTCAGATAAATTGTTTGTTGAAATTGACATTGTTTATTCTCGTTGAGGATGTCAGGTCAATCTGGAGATAATTTGGTGTTAAAGATGACATTGCTCATCCATGTTGAAGAGTTTTGGCCGCTTTCATATGACGTTGTTCCTTCTCATTGAGGAAGTATGGTCAATTTGGATAATTTGGAGACAATATGATTCCTTCGCGTTGAGGAAGTCTGATTATATGAGTATGACGCTATTCCTTCGCGTTGAGGAGATCTAGTCAGTGGACGACGTTGTTCCTTCGTGTTGAGGAAATCTAGTCGTTTTAAGAGATAATTTGTATTTGAAAACGACATTACTTCTTCGTGTTAAGGAGAGCTAGTCATAGTTGCCAATGATTAACTTGAAATGGAATTTTCTTCTTCGACATAAAATTGTGAAACGAAGTCTTTGCTAACATTGAATTCATTTGTCTTTGGAAACGACATTACTTCTTCATGTTGAGGAGAGCTAGTCATAATTGCATATGATTAACTTGAAATGGAATTTTCTTCTTCGACGTGACAAATATTTGAAAGAAACTAAATGAGTGGAAGGAAATTTTGTTTCAAGAGGAGCTATCTCAGGTGAGATAAAATTTTGTTTCGAGTGAAACATTTCAAAATTTACTTTTCAAGGAAAACTGTCTCAAGCGAGACAAAATTTGTTTTTAATAAAAGCAATCTCAAATGTTATCAATTTTATTTCAAATGAAATAATTTCCAATTTTTTTGTTTTGAGGGAAAATTGTCTCAAGCCATACGAAATTAGTTTTTAGGAAAACTATCTCAAGCAAGATCAATTTTGTTTCAAGTGAAACAATTTCAAAATTTGGGGAAAATTGTCTCAAGCGAGACGAAATTTGTTTCGAAAGAAACATTCTCAAGGATTTGTGTTTCAAGAGAAATTGTCTCAAACGAGACAAAATTTGTTTTTAGAGAAAACAATCTCAACTGAGATCAATTTTGTTTCAAGAAAATTTGTCTCAAATGAGATGAAACTTTGTTTCATGAGAAACAATCTCTAAGCTGAAGGAAAGTCTGCTCCTGAATGTTGAGAAGATCTAGTTGCATTTGAAAGATCTGATCGTTCACTTCAGGATGTCAAATATGTGGATGACATTGTTCCTTCGTGCTGAGGACGTCTAGTCATCACCAAACTTTTATTTCCTGAAAGATCAATATAAAAATGATGCATTTATGAATGACTATCTTGAATGTTTTTCTAAATGTCAAGATGAAGTTTATTTCATGTTTATTTTGATAAAAATGATATTTTGAATTCGTCCTCATGAGAGAAGAAAATGACCTTGAGGGAGGAAAATTAGATGATGTTCTTATGAGAGGAGAAAAATGTCTTTTAAGAATGAAATAAGAATTTCAGGGAAAAACAGTCTTAAGAAAGACTAGATTGATTTTTGGGCAAACAATCTTGAGAAATACAAAACTAGTTTCTCAAAAGAGATTATAAAAACATCCTTACTTGAAGGGAAAAACCTTTTTTATTGATACAATGATGAATGTATGATGCAAATGTGCAAATTCATGTGATGTGTATGTATGTTGATGCATGTTTTATTGTTCTATGATGGGAATGGTTGCATGGATAATTTTTATTCTATCCCTGATTTGGTTGTCTTCACTTTTTATTTGATTCAGTGTGCACTCTTGCACTTCTTGACTTGTGCTGATTTCTTCTTGCCCCAACAAATTTTTGCCTCTGATAAAAATTGGCTTCCTTTGTCTAGTCTTGTATAGAAATACAATAGAGCTTCCCTCATGATACCATCATTATCCCTGCCAAATGGTTTGAAAAGAGAATCTATCATTTTAAGCTTTGGAGATTGTGTACGCACAACTACCCTACAGCGAGAAATCAAAGACCACTGCCTAAAGCTAATTGCCACAGTAATTGATTGAATATCAGACTGCCTCAGAGAACAATGAGACAAATCTATGCCAAGGATAATTGTTGGAACCTTAGAAACAACTGGAATTGAAGGTGTTGGCTAAATTTCTAACATCGAATTTAGTCCTACAAGCTTTTCCTTGATTTTTAAAAGCAAATTCGTAAGGTATTGATCATTGACCCTAGTTGGAGCCATACACTGTGTCACTATACCCAACTCGACAAAATTCATAAAGGAGGAAATGTGGAGCTTCAGGAAGTTCAGATTAGGTTTCCCCGATCATTACTTCAAATTCTTTAAGATACTAGTGTTTTCTCTGATTGGGCTCTTGATGCTCCTTCAATAGAGGATATATCTAAATTGAATCCCGAATGAGGCTATTTGAATTACATCATGTTGAGAAGTTAACAACAACCCATCGTTCAATCTTAGTTGGCTAAATTAGTTTCTTGCTGTTACGATTTCATTGCTCATTCCGCGGTAAGAAAACTATGTCACTTTTAACTTTGGTACAGGAAAAACACGACCTTCCACTTGAGTGAAATTTGAATTTAGAAACCCCTTAGGATCGAATCATTGGTTCATTTCCATAGTTACTTGTTCGTAAAATATTCTACAACTTATTCGTCCTTTTTTTTTTGCTTCTGCCTAGAATTTTCAACCAGGGAAGCTCTTTGCATGATGTTTCAAAGATTTTGTATAGCGTTGTGATGACACCAAAGAATAAAACTCAGTGAGAATATAAGTGAGGCGTTTTTGCTTGCCAACATTAATGCATGAGAAATCACCAGAATAATACAATTGTATGTTGTGATGATGGACAAACCAATCATATATAGCGAGCTCCATTGACTTTGTTTCACAATTTTTGACCTTCACGCCTTTCTACCTCATTGAAAATAAATATCTGTTCAATTCAATGATCTTTCCTTCCTAGAAGATATGGGCCTTCAAAAAAATACCCCAAAATTTATCATTTCTTGCTCTAATATTGATTCTAAGCTTAAGCTTTTGTGTTTCGGAGACATGTGTCAATTATCAAGACCCACTCCAGAGAGATTATCTTGTTTAAAAATGTTTTTCTTCATCTTTTTATTTCCAAAAAATTGAAAAATATCAATTAAAATAATTTTGAAAAATATTCAATAATTTTTTAAAAAAAGAATATTGCCTCTTTATAGGTTTCACAATTGAGACAAATCATAAAACAAGAGTTCATTGGATATCAAAGAATTAATTACATTTTTAATCCTTCAAAAAATTATAGTTATTTGACAAATGTCAAGATTAATGCTAATTTTGAGATAGGGTTAAGCAAGGAAATGATAAGATATTTCGAGTTGTTATCTTTGGTCGAAGGTTTGTCATTCTCATTTCTTTGATGTTCACTGATCTGATGGAGTAGCTTATGTACTTATTTACTGGAAGTGTTCTTCGGATCTAAGCTCTCATGAGCACATTCGGGTTGTGTGATATCTTGTCAAGGGATTTGTGAGATCACCTCCTATACAACAGTTGTACGATCTTTCATATTCGAGCCACCTTTTTAGGTTTTCAACTAGAGTCCTCCTTTGGTTTCAAGACGTTATTCAAAATTTTACGTCTTGAACCCCGTTTTTTCATTTTTTTATCATGCATTAAAGATTTTAGAAAACTTTTTGTGAATAAAAGATTAATCCTGATGGACAGGATGAAATCTAAAGATAGTCTCTTCTGTTTAGAAATTCATGTATGATTAGAAGAGACTTTTAAGGCACGTAATGTAGGTTATGGTTCATGGTTATGAAAGAAAGGGATAAATTGGCCCAAACAAGTGTTTAAGGGTAATTGAACCAATGATTAATTCATCCCGATGCCTTCAATCTTATCTTGCTCGATTTGAGTATACTCGTATGTATTTTATTTTCTTTTTGTTTTATGATCTTCTGGTGAATTGATTATGGAATGATTGTACTTGATCAATCTTATGGTTTGAACCTCAATGCATCATTTGACTCGAGGGACTTTTTGCATGTGCTTCTTGTTTTCTTTTCTATATTTATTCTTTTTTCTTTGTTTTTTTTCCTTTGTTTTTTTTTCTTTTTTTCATTTGATTTTTTCTCTTTGCTTTGATTTGATCTTTGCAGTTTGCATTTGGTTCACCTTTCGGTGTCTTATCTGGATTGAAGGTCTTCACTCAAGCGAGCAGATTTCCTTCACCTTGCCCCCTAGTGTGGAGATTATCCTTGGTTAGGATGGAATCAGAAAAAATATAATTCAGGCTCAAATGGGGACAAAAGGGATATATATTTTATCCTTTTTTGAATGGATGATGAAAGAAATACGTTAATCATTTCATACACATAAGTCCTTACAGGAGAGGTATCTCCAGGGGGATAGATTTTCAGGTTTAATTTTATTCACGTGAAAACAATGTAATTAATGCATGATAGAATTCTTTTGAATTAATTTCCTCTTTTTTCTGCTTCCTGCTTCTAACATGTCTCAATTGTTTAGGCTTCTCTTCAGGAAGTTGATTCGAGATGTCCCACATTGTTTCTTCTTGTAGGAAGGTTCACGTTCAAATGAATATCTTGTACACAATGCCTTCAAATTTTAGTGGTAGAAAAATGTCTGTTTTGTATCTAGGAAGACGATGGTGTGACTTTATTGGCTCATCAAAAGGTAAGAGTATGACCTTTTGTGTCTCGAAAAAAATAAATGAAATATTTCAAAGTCTCGAAGAGATGTAATGTCAAAATTTAGTCTTTTGGTAGTGACCATGAATTACTTCGGGTAAAGAATCGAGAGGTTTTATTTTTGGTTTAAATGGGATAAGAAAGGTCTAATCTTGTCATTTGTCAAAAATCTATAATTCTTGAAGAACTAAAAAAAGTTGTAATCCATTCAATATTTGAAGAACTACAAGATTAAAACTCGTTCAATTATTCAACCCTAGAAGGTAGCCTAAATTCAATCATTAAAAGATTTAAAAAAATATTTAAGAAAATATTAAAGACAAATTAAAAGTTTCAAACAAAACAATGCTCTTAACGCAATTGTAAAATGCCCCATCATTCTTCGAATGTCCATGCCCTTGAATCAATCAAATTCTAGACCTTGCACTTCACTGACTTATAGTTCTCAGTGGAAATCCCTGAACTTCCTATGTGATAGCTACATATGGCATCAACATCGTAGCCCTTAGGATATAGTGACTCTTTTGGCCTTTGGGAAGCTTCTCAGGTGAAATAGTTGGTTGTGGAGTATCATCACACGTTCAAAGGTTTTCCATGGATGAAGAGGCATATTTTTTTCCTTTTTCCTGATTGAGCCTAGCCAATTTCCCCATCTCATTGCATTCTGTTGGGATTTTTGGAAGCTCGATTCGACAACCAGAACGGTTTGCAAAGAGGGGTCGGAACAATTTTTGAGTTTAGGGAGTAAGGAGATTGAAAGATAGAAAATTGCATAGCGATTTAGAGTGGTTTGACTTTCTAAGCCAAAGTCGGCGTCCACTACCTTAGCTCCTCACCAAGGATTTTCCAACAAATTCACTAATTTTTTGTTTCTTTTGAGGACAAAGAGATAACCTTACAACTCCCTAGTTTTTCCGGGCTAAACTAGAACCTTTCCCTAGCTAAACTAGAACCTTTCCCTAGCTTTTACACGGGATAAGCTAGAACCTTTCCCCTTTACAAAAGGATAAAATAAGTAAACAAGAAAATCTCTCTAAGGTAGGTGTTTACAAGATTGAGCTCACAAGAACAAAATATTTACAAGAGAAATATGAAATAAGATTGAAAAACTCTTCTCTTGTGTTTGATTGCTTGGATAGTTGTTCTCTTTCTTCTTCAAGTTTCCTTAGCTTGTATTTATAGCTTGGAATGTGTTTGATGTTGTATATAGTCGTTGGGGATGTTTTGGAGCCGTTTGGGGATGATTTTTCTACTCAAAAAGGTTTCCCATTACATGATGCATCGGTGCACTATCAAGGTGCATCGATACCCCTTCATTAAATTCAAATAAACTAGTTGTTACTAGCCGTTACAACCTTGATGCATGGATGCATGGTTTAGCCGTTTTATTATAAGAGAGATCGATATACAAATGTGGTTTAGCCGTTTTATTTAGCTCCATGATCCCAACAACTTTCTCTCCATACTCAGAGGATAAACTAGTGCGAAGTAGAATAACCTCAGCCATGTTGGCTAGCTCTTGTTTGAAAGATTCTTTTCCAGGAAAGAGATAAATCATGTGCTCTCTTCTTGTAATGGTCTCCATGGTATGTGATTCCAGATTTATTCAAGCTTCTCGTAACTGGAACAAATTGGTGTGCTCTATACTGTCTGAAGACCATTAACGGGGAATAACTGACTTCTCCATATAATCCCAGCAACGTCACGTAGTCTAGATCTCCAAATCTGAATAAAATATAGGTATATCATAGCCCAGGAACACACCAAGCGATGTCTCGATCCTGTAAATTACTAAAGGCTGACATCCATCTTTTCCTTGATAATCTCTCTAGCCAGCCCTTGTTAATAAATTCTTTCAATGACGAGTACATGGCGGAGAATTGGTGATAAGACACTTTCTCTTCTTTCAAGAAATGACTACGAATCCAAACGCTGATTAGTTGAGTGCAGCCTATGAATTGACCTTCATCTAATCTATGACAATTATTTAAGGATCGAAAGGACTCTGCCTGTAATATCTCAAAATCAGAGCTAGTGACTAAAATGGAAGATTTGAAAACTTTGTGTTTAATTTTTAAAAAAAAAAATTAAAAGTTTAGGGACTTAATTGGGATTATTTTTATGGATTATTTAGTAAATATTGATTGAAGTAAGGGTAATTTGTCTTTTCAAAAGAGGGATTTTTATCTTCCCTTTATAAAGGATATTAACACGTGGAAATGGGGATAAAGAAAAAGAAAAGTCTGGAGACTTCAATATCTTCTTCCTCCCCTGCCTTCAGTGATAAGGTGAGTTGGTTTCAACTTGATTGATTCTTTCATTTTTAAGTTGGGTTTGATTCTTGGAGTTTTAAGAAAGCTTAAGGAAAGGTTATAGTAGTGTAAAATTAAAAGATGAGAAAGTAATTGAAGATTTAATATAAGGGGTTGTTAAGTGAAATTGTGGAAAGAAGTTAGTAAATGAGTTTTGAGATTAAATTTGACTTGTCATTAATTAGAATAAGAAGTTTAAGGTGTTAGAAATGAAATTAGAACATGTTGAAAATGTAGTGAGATTCTTGATTTCAAGATTTGTGTTGAGATATTGAAGATAATGATGTGTTATATGGATATAAATTTATTTAAGTGAGAGTAGTTTAGTTTTATGGCATGAAAGGGATTAAAAAAGAAAGGTTTAGGTTGGTATTATATAATTTTTGGGTTAGTGAAGCATATTCTGGGATAGTAGTATCGATACCTGTTGAATAAGTACTGATACTACAAGGTTAGATATGTGATAATTATGCATGGGTATTGATACTGCATGAACAGTATTTATACCATAAAGCAAAAATAGGATAAATATTCATGGGGTATCGATACTGAAGTGGTAGTATCGGTACCATGGGTATCAATACCAATGGGGAGGTATCGGTACCATTTCTTGCAATGAAATTTCAGAATACAAAATAGGTATCGATGCCATGGGATGGTATCGATACTACAAGTATAGAGGTATCGGTATTGTACCTGTAGTCCTGATACTACCTAAATTGGAATTAAGGAATTAGTGCTTTGTTTAGTTTATATTAATAAGAATCTTTTCATGTAATTTAAATCACGGTATTTATTGGATTGTATATGTGTGTAGATATAGATCGAGAGTAAAGTTCGGATAATTTGGCCATGTAATTGTCATCGAGAAAGAGTTAAGAGATAAGAAATCGGTATTGACTAATGAGGCCAGGTGAGTGCATCTTATTTTGATATAGGATCATATGGAAATTGGACTTGCGATAAATCTATTTTCCATGATTATAATGCATGAAGTCATGAATACAAGCATATGATTGACATTATTTTTATGTATGCATGAGTATATTTGTTGATATGTTCTTTTATGTGCTATATGATTTATGTAAATACATGATTATGTGATAATATGCGAATATAGTATAAGTCATGTGACAAGATATATGTGATACATGAAAATGTGATATAAGCTATGTGAATATAAGTCATATGATATGTGATAAGAGAAAGAGATAAGAGATATATGTGATGAGCTATGTGAATATATGTCTATGAGAAGACATAAGAACAAGATATAAGTCATATGATATGTGATAGGTGAATTATATGGAAATGTTCTATGTGTAAGTGAACTATGTGCCTATGTAAATATGTGAAAGGACATAAAAAGTAATGTCCATGTTATGTGTTATGAGAGCTAGGGGTATAGTTGGCATGCCAAGAGTCGATGGTTCTACATGGTCCTTTGGGATATATATGTAATCATTTGGAACATATATGTGGTTCTTCGGGAAACATTTTTAGTCCTTTGGAATATATATGTGATCCTTAAGGAGTGGTCCTTCGGGACATCTATGTGGTCCATCGGGACATATATGTGGTCATTCGGGACATTTCTACGTGGTCCTTTGGGATAATTCCTATGTGCCCCTAGAGGGAATTATATTAGCTGTGGTGACAACATATGTACACAACCTTAATGTACTCATATATCTTTAGTTCTCAGAAGTATACACGGGCTACTAAAAAGATATAACATAAATAAATTTTATGTGAATGTTATCTGTTTTGATGTATGAAAGATATGATATAAGGTGTATAAGTGTTACGTACAAGATTAGATGATAAGAAAGATTAATGATAATAATATATGATAATGTTAATAGTTTAGACGATGATATGGGGGCATGTATGTAATTGTTACATGAAAGGATATATGAATTGCTATATATGATGTTATGCGATATCATTGTATAAAGTGTTCATGCATCAATAGATAATTAAGTTTCCATTATATGTGGTTATGCCTCACTAAGTCATAGACTTAGCGTGTGAATGTTTCACACGTAGGTTTTGAGAAGATTAAGGAGCAAAGAGGAGCAAGATATGTCAGCCTCTCCTTTCCGAAGATCATATCAGGAAAGAGTTTTAAATCATATGTATTTTGGGTATATTAAAAGTAGTTGGCATGCACTAAGAGATTTGAGTTGAATATATTCTGATATGTTTTATAAAGTCAATTGTTTTTAATGTAAATTATTCATTTTTCTTGAAATGTGAATTTGAATTTTTGTTAATTTGTAAAGAAAAACGTTTTGTAAAGTTAATGTGACACCTCAAATTCATATTCAGGTCAGGTACGGGTTGGGTATGTTACATTTAATGGTATCATAGCTAAGGTTTAGCAAATTCTAGGCTTAAACCGAAGTCAAACGAGTTTTAAAATGTGTACATTCCAACACAAAGTGAAAATTTTCTAATCTGATAGAGTAAGGAGTGAGTTGTCTTGTTAATAGAGTAAGATTATGTTGTTATATTAGAAGTATAGTAATGAAACTTTCAAAGTAAGAGAAAGATGATAAACCTGATGGTGGTAGCAATTCACCTGCCCTGGCCAGGCTGGATGAAGAGCGGATACCTCAGGAAGTGCCATGTGAGAGAAAATGTTGTTTTCAGAAAGTTGAAAATACGATAGAATAGTGTTAGAGGTTCTCCAATGCTTTGAATCAGAAAAGTTATATGGAGTAGTTTCGTTATTATGAGGACAAGATAGAATATGATGGACAAATGTTACCATAAGAACGTTAAAAGATCAAATGATGTGGTTAGAATTTGGAGAAGAGTTCGAGAATAAGTACATTGGTGACAAGTTTATAAGACAAATGAAGCCCAGTGTTTATAAGTTTGAAACAGGGTAATAGTATTATGTATGAATAAGAGTGTGGGTTTGATAAGTTGAGTAAATTACACTGAGTTGATTTCAACTGAAAAGGATGTATATTATGGGTTGGATTAGGGCTTATGCCCTAGATTGAAAAGTTGTTCTGATTAACTGTAATGGTAAGGGTAATAGAGTTGTAAGATTTAAAAAAGATATAAGATTAAGTTAATCAAGTATGAGGTGGATTTGAATGTGGTTGTGTATTCTATTCATATAGATATGATGTATTCAAGGAAATAAGGATTTATATGTTTGAAGGGAACTTTAAAGTAGTAGAATAAGTATTTTCATGAATTAAATGATTATTTGGATTTGGTATTTGATGAATTAAGTTGAGGAAATACAAGTACAAGAGATGATAAAGAATGAGATTCTATATAAGTAAAGTTGACTATCCAAGTTATGACAATGTGATAAAGATCGGTAATCAGATATGGGTATAAGTGATAGGAAAATAGTATTGAAGCAGGAAGAAAAGATATGATCTATGTTGTAAGAAGATTTTTAGGAGTGAAGGAGTAAGTATATAAGTAAATTAAATGATGGAGTTTAAAGGATCTAGTATGACAAGGGTTAGATTGAGGTGTGGATTATAAGTTTAATATTGAGGTAGTAAAATTTTAAATTCTTAGTGAAACAAGAAAGAGTCGTTATAAGTTATATCATAATTTCATTGGAGATTAATTGGGATTTGTATAAGGAAATGGAGTAAGTTAGCACCTTTTATTATAAAGGGGTGATTATTCTTTGCACGAGTATGTAAGATTATATGAAAATATTATTTGTATCATAATACAGACAAGGATTAGGGAATGAGTAAAGGTTTGGTTTATGTTGAAAGCAATTAGAGAATGATGAAATAAATCAATTGATTCATGATATTGAGTAGTAAGTATTGGAGTTACTGTCTATACAATGAGTGACATTATATGGATTTATAAAGGTTGGATGTATATGAAGAATTGAGTACGGAAAAAGGTAAGTCTACTAGCGGTAACAAGAAAGATTAAGTAAATGAAGTAGCATGAGAACATTAGAATATATGTTCTTATCGATGTATGCAGTGAAAAATCGAGGACGAATTTTCTTAAAAAGATGGGAGATTTGTAACATCCCAAAATCAGAGCCAGTGACTAAAATAGAAGCTTTGAAAACTTTATGTTTAATTTTGAAAAAATTTAAAAGTTCAAGGACTTAATTGAGAATATTTTAATGGATTATTTAGTAAATATTGATTGAAGTAAAGGTAAATTGGTCTTTTTCAAATGAAGGATTTTTATCTTCCCATTATAAAGGATATTATCACGTGGAAATGTGATAAAGAAAAAGAAAAGTCTGGAGACTTGGTTATCTTCTTCCTCCCCTGCCTTCAGTGATAAGGTGAGTTGGTTTCAAATTGATTGATTCTTTCATTTTTAAGTTGGTTTGATTCTTGGAGTGTTAAGGAAAGGTTATAGTAGTGTAAAATTAAAAGATGAGAAAGTAATTGAAGATTTAATATAAGGGGTTGTTAAGTGAAATTATGGAAAGAAGTTAGTAAATGAGTTTTGAGATTAAATTTGACTTTTCATTAATTAGAATAAGAAGTTTAAGGTGTTAGAAATGAAATTAGAACATGTTGAAAATGTAGTGAGATTCTTGGTTTCAAGATTTGTGTTGAGATATCTTGGTTTCAAGATATGTATATAAATTGATTTAAGTAAGTGTAGTTGAGTTTTATGGCATGAAAGGGATTAAAAAATGAAAGGTTTAGGTTGGTATTGGATAATTTTCAGGTTAGTGAAGCATATTCTGGGCTAGTAGTATCAGTACCTGTTGAGTAAGTATTGATACTACAAGGTTAGATATGTGATAATTATGCATGTGTATCGATACTGCATGAACAATATCAATACCATAAGGAAAAAATAGGATAATTATTCATAGGGTATCGATACTGAAGTGGTAGTATCGGTACCATGGGTATCGTTACCAATGGAGAGGTATCGGTACCATTTCTTGCAATGATATTTCAAAATACAAAATGGGTATTGATACAGTGAGATGGTATTGATGCTACAAGTATAGAGGTATCGGTAATGTACTTGTAGTACCGATACTACCTAATTTAGAATTAAGGAATCAATGCTTTGTTTAGTTTATATTAATAAGAATCTTTTCAAGTAATTCAAATCCCGATATTTATTGGATTGTATAAGTGTGTAGATATCGATCGAGAGCAAAGTCCAGACAAATTGACCAAGTAATAGTCATCAAGAAAGAGATAAGATATTGGTATTGACTAGTGAGGCCAGGTGAGTGCATCTTATTTTTGATATAGGATCATATGGAAATTGGACTTGCGATAAGTCTATTTTCCATTATTATAGTTCATCAAGTCATAAATACAAGCATATGATTGACATGATTTTTATGTATGCATGAGTATATGTGTTGATATGTTCTTGTATGTTCTATATGATTTATGTAAATACATGATTATGTGATAATATAAGAATATAATATAAGTCATATGACAAAATATATGTGATACATGAAAATGTGATATAAGCTACGTATATGTGATGAGCTTTGTGAATATATGTCTATGAGAAGACATAAGAACAAGATATAAGTCATATGATATATGATAGGTGAATTATATGGAAATGTCCTATGTGTAAGTGAACTACATGCCTATGTAAATATGTGAAATGATATAAAAAGTAGTACCCATGTTATGTGTTATGAGAGCTAGGGGTATAGTTGGCATGCCAAGAGTCGAGGGTTTTATGTGGTCCTTCGGGATATATATGCAATCCTTTGGAACATATATGCGGTTCTTCAGGACACATATTTGGTCCTTTGGACTATATATGTGATCCTTAAGGAGTGGTCATTCGGGACAAATTTTATGTGCCACTAGAGGGAATTTATATGAGTTGTGGTGACAACATATGTGCACAACCTCAATGTTCTCACATATCTTTAGTTCTCAGAAGTATACATGGGCTACTAAAAAGATATAACATAAATAAATTATATGTGAATGCTCTATGTTTTGGTGTATGAAAGGTATGATATAAGGTGTATAAGTGTTACGTACAAGATTAGATGATAAGAAATATTAATGATAATAATATATCATAATGTTAATAGTGTAGACGATAATATGGGGGCATGTATGTAATTGTTACATGAAAGGATATATGAATTGTTATATATGATGTTGTGTGATATCATTGTATTAAGGGTTCATGCATCAATAGATAATTAAGTTTCCATTATGTGTGGTTATGCCTCACTAAGTCATAGACTTAGCGTGTGGATGTTCACACGTAGGTTTCGAGAAGATTAAGGAGCAAAGAGGAGCAAGACAGGTCAGCCTCTCCTTTCCGAAGATCAGATAAGGAAAGAGTTTTAAATCATATGTATTTTGGGTATATTAAAAGTAGTTGGCATGTACTAAGAGATTTGAGTTGAATATGCTCTAATATGTTTTGTAAAGTCAGTTGTTTTTAATGTAAATTGTTCATTTTTCTTGAAATGTGAATTTGAATTTTTGCTAATTTGTAAATAAAATCGTTTAGTAAAGTTAATGTGACACCTTGGATTCGTATCCGGGTTGGGGGTGTTACACTGCCAGGATAACCGGTGCAGGATTTATACTTCTCTCAAATCTGTCAAATAAAACTGTAACAGCAACCTCCACGTGGAACAAAGTCTTTGGGAATATCACCAGACCATATATATCCAGAGCAAAGGTGTCTAATCTCTTATCTTCATCTATGTGCTCGACTATCACCTTCTTGACATAATGCACGGAAAACACTCGCTTTATCCCTTTTGTTGGATGTGTTCTACTATCCAATTTTCACCTCTACCAGTAATCTTCAAAAGTTTGGTTTTGAAGGATTGGACTTTCAGAGTTCTGGAATGAATTTTATCCAACTGGAGGCTCTCGAAGTTGAATAGAGTTGTATACTCTTCTATTGTTGGCGTTAAATATTGTCTATTAAATGTGAAGCAGCTGTAAGCAAGATTCCAGAATCAGACCAGAGCTTTAAGCAAAAGTTCCTCTATCTTTACATAAAGGAGGTAGGTTATGTCGCCATATTTCTTGTGAAACTTCTCCTTGGTAGCTACTCTCCAACTCTCCCAAATCTCTATCAGCTCTTGTAGATCATTCTGCTTGAAATTGACATTAACATCTGTGGACATCTGTGATACATAATCCCTAGGCAAACTGTCTCCTTTTACTTTTTGTGTTTCTTCATACCAAACTCGGATAACCGGATTATGTTCTTCCTTGTTATGAAAACTCTTCTCCATCTTAATGATCGCTCTTCTACTCTGATGATTACTTGGTTAATCAATACATTTCTTTTATTTATGATGGTAATGCAATGCCAAACAATAAACAATCAAACATAGAAAATGTGTCAGTATAAAAGAATTCAAATATCAAGCAAATATTATTGAAAGGTAATTGCAACACCTTCCCACATGTTTTTTCTACCCTTATTAGGTTAAATCCTACCCAAAACATGCTTTCTGGCCCCATGCTTTGTTCGAAAATAAAACCTAACCACTTGTTTTTCTAGTTCACAAGCTTTATTCAAAAAGTAAAATAATACGAGTAAATAAAAGAGGCTTAGTGTCGTTTCTCCTTTTTGTACACTTATTCGGTTACCTAATAATAGATAGAGTTTCAGCATGAATTTTATTAGGGTGGGTTACTAAGGCTCACTATATGCGGTATTGGGTTCTAAGAAAAAAAGTACTCGAATTATCCATGTTAGTACCTCCTTAGGTTGTCAAACCCTTAATCTTGGCCCATTACAGGCTCATACGGATCGAGTTCAATTTGAGAGGATACATTCCCTTGTGTCCATGCAGAGAAAGAATTTATCTCACATAGACATAATGTTACTTGCTAAAACCCATGCGGAGAAACAAATTATCTCACGTAGGTTAAGCTTTTACCTCAACTTAAAAGGGACAAAGCTCGTAAGTGAGCTTATGGTATGTAAATGCACGTGTTGTGAGTGAGGAGAAACTCATGAACTTTTAAAACCATGACAAAAGACAACACTTTCACAAGTTCCAAAAATTTGTTCAAATCTGAAGACCAGTAAAATCAAAAATCAATTAGTTAAAAATAGAATAATGCATGATATGTTGAAACTAAAAAATAAACAAAAAGATCATAAATTAAATACAATTTAAGTTTGTAATTCCCAAGAATAAAAACAACGTATAATCGTTTATGACGTGACTCTCTAAGTCCCCAGCGGAGACGTCAAGCTGTCATAACGTCTCCCTCGGGGATTCGTTAGACTTTAAAAAATTAATTCGGGGAAAGTGATGAAATATAATTTTGAAACAATTTGATTTTGGAGTCGCCACCAACCTTTAAGTTAGGTAGGTTAAAAACCTAAAACATCATTTTAATGAGTTCAAAAAAAATCATTAAAAGATGAAAAAATGGTTTGCAGTTTAATAAAAATCCATTTTTAAGAGTTTGGGAGTTGATTACGTGTGGGGAAGGGTGAGCACCCCCACAACGCCCAAGTTTGGTACCTAAATGATTATAGAATGTTTAAATGTTGGGAATTGCAAACTTGAAAATATATTTAAATTACGATCCTTCTATTTATTCGAACTTATTTAAAAAGATGTCAATTTTTTCAAACTAAAACAATGTTGCTTTTCCAAATTAGAATATGATGACAAATAATAAATGCAATGGGCACAAAAATTAAAGAGCACAAATATATTTTTATGGAATAAAATTGTTTATTTACCCAAAAATTATAATTATTTTTATAAGAGAAATCGCATCATTTTGTACGAACAATCCTTGAAATGCACTTCCTTCGTAGTTAGGATACTCTTTCATGGATGCCCCTTTCAAAATGTTATTTCTTTAATTTTATGGATGATATAATTTAAAAGAGTATAGTATTATAAAATTTTAGAAATGCTCAGATAAAATAATGTTTTTTGTGCGAACAATCCTCGGGAATGCACTTCCTTTGTAGTTAGGAGACTTTTCCATATATTCCCCTCGCAAAAAGACATTGCCTTATATTTTATTTATATCAAAGATGAAAATAAAAATAAAACGAGATAAAATAAAATAAAATAAAAAGATAAAAAAAAGATTATCGAATACAAAAAATAACTTTTTGTGCGAAAAAACTTCGAAAGACATTTCCCCTTATAGTTGGGAGATGTCTTCATAGATCTCCCTCACAACAAAATTTATATTTTCTATATATAAAAATGATGATTTATATAAAAAATAAATTTTAAATAATAATATAGATATAAAGATATGTGCATAAAAGGGTAACAATAATAAAGATGACCAAGTTCGATTTCTAATCTAAAATACGAGTCAAACATCGGTAGCCTATTAGCGTAAACAAAGGACCAACATGCAAACTCTATAAACCAACAACCAAGATTAAAATACCAGCCAAAATAAAGGATAAATAAATAAGGTTGAAATGTAAATAGTAAAAAGTATAGACATTAGGAATAAATATACCATAAGCAATATCAGTGACCAAAATAAAATGAAGTGTAAGTTAATATGCTTAAAATGAAAATACAAAAAATTAAATGCTGGAAATTAAAAGGGGTTGAAATAAAATGCAGGAAAATTAAAGAGCATAAAAATAAAAAATTAGATTTAAAGTTAGGGAAAAATAAACAAAAAAATTAAAATAAAAAAGAAATAAATTGCATAAATTTAAAAGTTAGGTGTTGATTTTAACCGTTTAACCCGAACCATAAATAATGCGGATCGTCCCCAGGGTGGGTCAACGCAAGGTCGTTGAATATTCGAATCTTAGAAAATTAGTGGGTTAGTTTGTGCAATAAAATAAAATGTTAGTAAGTTAGTAAGAACAATAAAAATAAAAAGGTCAGTATGTTAGTATAAACAATAAAATAAAAGTTAGAATGTTAGTAAGTTAGAAAAGTTAGTTGTTAGTGGTTAGTAGGGTCTGAACCATGATAATGTGGATCATACCCGGATTAGATCACCACAAGGTCAAATTGAATAATTCAAACAAATATATATAAAATAAAATAAAATAATATTAGTGGTTAGCAGAGTCCGAACCATAATAATGTGGATCATACCCTGGATCGGATCACCACAAGGTCGAATCGAATATTAGAAACAATAAATAAATAAATAACAATGGTTTAAAATGCAATAAAATAAAGGTTAGTAGATAACTTGAAATAAATAACATAGCATAATAGTGACCAAATTAAAAGTTAGTAAAATCTACATGCAATTTCGAAATAAATAAGAATTGACTGACCAAAGTGCAACAAAGGCTAAAATATAGAGGGTCTAAAGGTTGTTTTCCCTCGATAATGACCAAAACGTGAAACATGTTGAAAATGGGGAACTTATTACATGATTAACCCTTTTACTTTGGTGACAATAGCATGAAGTACACTAGAAATGGAGGACCTAATACATGATTCACTCAAAAATAAAAAAACTAAAACCCCATTTGCATTTCCAGAACACGTGAATAGCAACAACAAAAATCAACCTCCTTTCTTCATCTTCTCACGGTCGGCCTCCCTTCAAACCCCCACAGCCGCACCGACGACCGAACCACAATGATCGAACAAAATGGAATTTGAAAAGACCCTTGAAAATGAGCCAATAATCGGCCCTATCTCCCCCTCTCCTTTCGTCTCACTTCCCTCTTTTGGCCGAAAAGGCCAAGCCTAGGAAGAACACCGGTGCTCGACGTTTCGTCCTCACCGGCCACCACTAATGGTGGCCAACAACCTTCCAACTCATCCTAAGGTTGAACCAAACAAAACCTCCCTGTTAAAAAGTCTTAAACTCAAACCCTTAAAAAAGGACTCAACCCCATGCATGGCCGAACGACCACCGTGCCTCTCAAAGACCCCCCAACCGGCGATTCAGAACCTCAACCCCAGCTATAATCCTAAACACATTTTTGTTTTAAATGCTAAGAAAGGGGAAAAAACAGTTATGAAAGAAAGAAAACTTTAACGAGAGAGGGAGAAATCCCTGTTTTATTGTTTTTTTTTTTTTGGTTTACAAGAAAAGAGGTCCTGTTACACTGCTTGCTTTTTGGCTTTTACATCCTAAAAATTAAAAAAAAGGTACAATTGTAAGTTTGGTCCTTATAATTTGTTCCCATTTTAACTTTAGGATAAAATTAGAGTATTACAATTAGCATATGTATATCGTCTTTAAAAAATATTTTTGAATATGCCGCTTATTAAGTTGCTTTATTGGAAATTCAGTGGTTTGCTCGTTATTTTTCCATGAAAATTCTTTTACAGTGCTGCCTTACTTCTGCTGGCTGAGTATAATTTTTCTCAGAACTGATTAAAGGTTAAGACCTGAATAATGTAAAACAAGTGGTTGGTCGTCCTGCTTCAACGGTGTCTTAAAAGTTAAAAGATAAGCAGATGAACTCTCTCACTGATTGCTTAATTCTGGCGATAATTCTTTGTGACATGTAGAGGACACCTGAGATGAAAACCAGGAACATCGAGGACTACCGTTGTATTGCTTTTGCATTTATCATTTTTTTAAAGGCTTACCTTTAAATTTATATGCATATAAATTATGTTGTTCGAATTTAAATTATTAAAAAAATAAAATTCTCTTTTAACTACTAAAATCACTCTAAAATTTTAAAAAAATAAAAATAAAAAAGTCAAGAAAAATATAAAAGTTTAATTTAATGAACTTGATTTCAGTGGTTAAAAGGAGTATTATTCTCCTTTAAAATCACTAGTTCGAGTAGCGTCGTCTACAGAATGTGTATGTATTGTAAATGGTAAAAAAAATAATGAAAAACTAATATCTTATAATCAATTCAAACTATTAAAATATATTTTTAATAAATTTATTTTTTTGAAAATTTAACTTTTTATTTTTTAATAATATATCAATAAATTAAATATTAGTAATATATTAGATAAAATCGCCTCAGTGACCAAAAATGCCTTATAATATACGATTTTAACCAACTTTTTTTGGATTTGCCAAAATGACCAACAAAATCGCAACGCGATCCCCAGAATCGCAAATCAGTTTCCAAAATCGCAACGCGATTCTTGAAAATCGCAATGCGATAGTACAAATTCGCATTGCGATTTTACAGAATCGCAACGCGAATATGAAAATCGCAACGCGAACACATAAATCGCAACGCGTATCCGTAAATCGCAACGTGTATCCGTAAATCGCAACGCGTATCCGTAAATCGCAATGCGTATCCGTATATCGCAACACGTATCCGTAAATCGCAACGACAATACGTAAAATCGCAACGCGTATCCGTAAATCGCAACGCGGTTTTTAAAGCGTCATTATAATCGCTACGCGTATTTTATTTTCAAATTACAAAAACGAATATTAAGACAAAATCCCGTAATCGCAACTCATAACCTAAAACCTAAAATCACAACTCAGTCCCATCTCCATCTCTCACTCTCTACGGCGAAATCCGTCCCCATCTCCGAAGATTTCCGTCCCCATCTCCGGCGAAATCCCTCACAACCATTCACGGTCAGAAATCCCTCACAATATTCAGAAATGGAAAATCAACCTCCGAGGGTTAGTTTTTTTAATTTTTTTATTTTGAAATTTTTGCATTATTGTAGGTTTTTCATATTGAAACTGATGATAAGTTTACTGGTCATTTCAATAATAGATTAACCATTTCACTTAGATTTCATTTCGCGTTACGATTCTCTCGTTGCAATTTTCATTTCGCGTTGCTATTCTCTCGTTGCGATTTTCAAGTTAGTATTTGTCTTTGTCTTTGTTCTGCCTTTTGGTTGAAGTAATGCAATCCATTCAAGTTTCAATTTGCAGAAGAGTCGCAACGAGATAAATGAAAATCGCAACGTGAAAATGACTATCTGCAACGAGAGAAATGAAAATCGCAACGAGAGAATCGCAACGCGAAATGAAAATCGCAACGAGAGAATCGCAACGCGAAACCAAAATCGCATTGCGATTTTCATTTCGCGTTGCGATTCTCTCGTTGCGATTTTCATTTCGCGTTGCGATTCTCTCGTTGCGATTTTCATTTCTCTCGTTGCGACAGTAATTCTCTCGTTGCGATTTTCATTTCAACCAAAAGACAAAACAGTGTTGCAAATTTTAGTTTCAAGAATAAACTACTACTTTTTATGTTTATTGTTTTTGGTATATCTTCACAGTGTAGTTTTTGGTATATCTAACTTGGTATGTTTATTGTTTTTGTAGAAATTTTTTTCGGCTTCATTGACATTAAGGAATAAAGTTAGCCTAGCCACTACAATTGCTTCGAAGCTTTCACCTGCACAAAGACAATTGTTTGAGGAAACCTGCTTCGGGCCATGGCTGAGAGTACAGCATCCGGGTGGAGATGCTAATTTGACCCATTTGTGGCTTCAGACCATGACATCAAATCTACCCGACAGTATACAACGTGGTGAGGAAGAGATATGGTTTCATTTTCCACCAGCGTATACTTGTTTTGGGCGGAAGGAGTTCTGCTTAATCACTGGTCTACGATTCGGACACGATGATGTAGGCCGGTACACTCGTCATATCGCCCGCCCATCATGGTTATCCTGGGTTTTTCCGGATGAGTCAATGGAGAAGCCGAACCTACACGTCGACGACCTGAAGAAATTGTTTAATAAGAAAGCTGGTTTCACTCGGATGGATGACGTCGATGTTGTCCGAGTATGCCTTCTACTACTTGTGTATGCCGGCTTTTTAGGCAGAGAGGCCAGACAACCTATTCCTCGGGAGCTAATAATATTGGTAGAGGACCTGAATGCATGGAATCTGTTTCCGTGGGGTTCGTATATATGGAAAGCTACCTGGACTAAGTTGTCTACTGCCTTTGATGACCGCAAAAGTTTGCGTGGTGATGGGTCGAAATACACTTTGTCAGGCTTTGTTTGGGCCTTTAAGGTAAGAATTTCTATATAATGTTTCTAAAATTATAATTAATTATTTAACAATTACTAATTTTGTTATTATATTGTTTGTAGATTTGGATATTCGAGGCTTTCCCCAGCATGCGTACATATGCAATAAAAACGTCAAATGATATTCCCAGGGCTATTTCCTGGAAGAGGAAAAATCTGTTGGATTGGGAAGACTTAATACCATATGCGACAATAAATAATGTAAGTTAACACAAATACTTTCATATAATATATAAACAAGTTATTAATAGTAGACGTTTAACTTTGTTTGAGTTTTATATTGTTAGGAGGCCAACATTCCATTACAAAGACTGACACCCACGGAGGAAGAGCTTGCCACTGATTGGTGGCAAGCTAGTCAGAGTTTTTTTGATGGCACGGATGATGAGCAGCATCCACTTCCTCCAATTCGAGAGCCATCACCTCACCCAGAGCCATCACCCGATCGACCTGACTATACACCTCTAGAACGAGAGCCATCACCTATCCCGTCACATCATCGAGCCTCTTCTCCACCATCACCTCATGATAGGCGACCGGTAAAGAGGCCACGACATTTATCTCCTTGTTCTCCACCTCCACGGGATGAGTTACGTGATGAGGTCAATGCCTTGCGTGAGGAGATCGGTACTCTACGCGATAACGATGGTGCATGGCGTGTGGAGGTGTCAACTTTACGTGGTGAGGTTGCCGCTCTACGTGAGATGATAGTATCGTTGCAGAATGAGGTTCATACTCTACGCAATGAGGTAAGTTTAAGATTTTCCATATTTAACTTAATGATAAATTTACTCGTAATTTCACTTAGATTAGCCATTTCACTTAGATTGCTTAGTAAATTTATTCGGTTGCTGCCAATTCTGCTAAACTGTGTATTCTTTAACACTGTGAAATAGTATTTGTCTTTGTTTGTCTTTTGGTTGAAAGTAAATTTGTTCGGTTGCTGCCAATTCTGCTAAACTGTGTATTCTTTAACACTGTGAAATAGTATTTGTCTTTGTTTTGTCTTTTGGTTGAAAGTAAATTTGTTCGGTTGCTGCCAATTCTGCTAAACTGTGTATTCTTTAACACTGTGAAATAGTATTTGTCTTTGTTTTGTCTTTTGGTTGAAAGTAAATTTGTTCGGTTGCTGCCAATTCTGCTAAACTGTGTATTCTTTAACACTGTGAATAGTATTTGTCTTTGTTTTGTCTTTTGGTTGAAAGTAAATTTGTTCGGTTGCTGCCAATTCTGCTAAACTGTGTATTCTTTAACACTGTGAAATAGTATTTGTCTTTGTTTTGTCTTTTGGTTGAAGTAATGCAATCCATTCAAGTTTCAATTTGCAGAAGAAGAAATAGTTTACTTTCGCAACACGAAACTTAAAATCGCAACGAGAGAATCGCAACACGAAATGAAAATCGCAACAAAAAAATCGCAACGCGAAACCAAAATCGCAACGACAAAATCGCAACGCGAAACCAAAATCGCATTGCGATTTTCATTTCGCGTTGCGATTCTCTCGTTGCGCTTTTCATTTCGCATTGCGATTCTGTCGTTGCGATTTTCATTTCGCGTTGCGATTTTGGTTTCGCGTTGCGATTTTGGTTTCTCGTTGCGATTCTCATTTCGCGTTGCGATTTTAAGTTTCGTGTTGCGAAAGTAAACTATTTCTTCTTCTGCAAATTGAAACTTGAATGGATTGCATTATTTCAACCAATAGACAAAACAAAGACAAATACTAACTTCAGGGTATTAGTTTGAAACATATTTTTCTTTGTTATCTGATGCATTTTGTGAACTATGATAGAATAATGACTTGGGTGAATACAATGCAAGTTTGAAACATATTTGTCTTTGTTTTCACTGTTTAAATATCATGTCTGTTTATTTACTGATTTTTCTATTTAATTATTTAGCGGCCCGATAGAGTGGATGCTTTACGTCGGGTTATGCTTGCACGACGGAGTTCACACATCAGACAGCGTGCACGTGCTATTAAGTCTCCATACACCCCAATAGTGCGAAGACACCGCAAGAAGAAGCCCGACTCGCCTGTCATCCCTCAAGAGTCCACTCCTATCGTTGAAGAGGCCCCCCTATCATTCCTCGAGAGTCCCCTCCCACCGTTCAAGAGGCCACTGTCATCATTGAAGAGGTCCCTCCCACCATTCAAGAGCCCGATTCACATGGCGTCATATGTAGGCTTCTTGAGAAACCCTCTGACGTGCCGGACATGATGGATTCAAGTTGGCTCTCGTATGAGTTACCGGCCAGTACCATACCGGTATCTGAAGAGGAGAGGGAACAACTACCGAACACAATTCTGGATAACACCCTTTGGGCTAAGACCGCAGTTGATTTTTATCTACATGAGCGGAGCCAGGGGTGTTTCACTGACATATGCAAGCTCACCGATGATATCTATTTGTTGCTTGATCGGTCTTGGTGGGGCGTATTATTAGGGGTCGAAGACAATGGCTATTTCGATGGGGGGGTAAGTCTTATATTTTTCTTATATTTCAATTTGATTAATTTTTTTTTTAAATTTATGTAAGTCACTAATATATGCCTTTTTTTGTAAAACAGCATATCGATGCGTGGGTGACACGTCTTCTAATAATAAGAAAACTTAAGAAAAATAAAAATATACGATATACAATTATGCCGACGTCTTTTCACGCCGTTCACTTGAAGAATGCACAAGATGAATCATTTGATTTGGGCAATGGACAAGCTAAACTTTATCCTGCATGGTGGGAGGTCGATAAGGTTAGTATTTATTTTAGATTGAGTTTAAAGGTTTTATGAAATAAGTGCGCAAATGAATGAATTATTACTTATGATTGCAGGTGTTTATCCCTGTTTTGGAACGTAAACATTGGATTCTCGTCGAGCTTCAGCTCCCATCCCTTAAGACAATAGTGTATGACAGCATGATAAATTACATATCATTGGCTGATTTAAGAGATATTATTAAGGGATGGAGCTCTCATTTGGCTAAATTCTTGGATGCGATCAATTATTGGACTCGTTCTGGAAACAAGAAGCCAAAGAAGCTCAATATTACAGTTATTAGAGACGAGACCGCGCCACAACAAACGAGCGGAGCCAGAGGAGATTGTGGTCCTCTCGTATGCTTGGCGTTGGAGCGTTTGACGACGGGAAGCACCAAGTATCTACCTCCCACCGATAGAGATAGAGCTGCAGTAGGCTTGTGGTTTCGGCATTATATGGCTAAATCGATATATACGAGACGCTGCCTACCTGCATCCGCGTTATAAAAATGTCCATAAACAATTGGTAAGTTTATAGACTTTTGGTTTGAAAATGTTTGGTTAAGTACCTAGAATTCAATAATTTGCTGTTTGTAGGTTTTAGATGTGTAGAAAGTGTTGTTTGAGCAAATGTTTGGTTTCTGCAGGTTAATCTCAGAAGTGAACTGCGTGAAAATGATGTATGGCTGCAAAAGTTGATTCAATAGTTTAATTGATTGTTTTTTGATTGTTTAATTGATTTGTAAAAGTTGATTCAATAGTAGATGATCGGAAATAAGAATTATTGCTTATTTTTTGATTGTTTAATTGATTTGTAAAAGATGATTTGTAAAAGTTGATTTGTGTAATTGATGCGAACATAATTCTTATTTGTGCTTGTTTAATTGATTGAAATGTAATGGTTGATTTTGTTGATTTCAATCTGCATTATGTTGAAGGCAAAAATGACTATCGCAATGCGAAATGAAAATCGCAATGCGAAATGAAAATCGCAACGAGAGAATCGCAATGCGAAATGAAAATCGCAATGCGGAAATGAAAATCGCAACGAGAGAATCGCAATGCGATTTTAATTTCGCATTGCGATTCTCTCGTTGCGATTTTCATTTCGCATTGCGATTTTCATTTCGCATTGCGATTCTCTCGTTGCGATTTTCATTTCGCATTGCGATTTTCATTTCCGCATTGCGATTCTCTCGTTGCGATTTTCATTTCGCATTGCGATTTTCATTTCCGCATTGCGATTTTCATGTTGGGATTTTCATTTCGCATTGCGATTCTCTCGTTGCGATTGTAATTTCCGTGTTGCGATAGTCAAATGCATGCCTAATAAGTGATAACAACTGAATAACAAGAGTTGGTTAAGTCAAAATGGTTGGCCTGAGTCATTAATTCAACTGAAAATGTTAAAAGTTCACACATAAAATCCACACAATACAACGTTTGCATTTAAAAATCACCTAAGTTAACAGTCCCAAAAGGTGAAGCCAATTGTGATTGGGATTTTAAAGATGATTGCCTTTTGCTTGATACCATATGAGCTTTGGATTTTGATGAGGATCCATATTTTGGTAGAGGAAAAGATGATTTTGATGGCACTGGTGATCCACATGTCAACCTTGTATGACCACTTTCCTTGCACCGACTACATGTCGATCTCTTCTTCTCTTCACCCTTAGACGGTATACGATCGTGACTTTTTGGTCGGCCAGGTAGCCTTCTGTCCATGGCTGGTGGCAAAACTGTTTGTAAGTCATCTGGTATGTCCCACTCAGAAGGATGTGGAATAGGGTAGACAATCTCGGCATAAGTCTGTCGATAAACTTCTGTAGTGTAGCAATCCATAGCGTATGCGCTTGAATCATCTTGGTTTAAATGAAGAGCAACTTTTATAACATGGCCACACGGATAACCAGATGTTTGCCATTTCATACAACTACACGTCTTTGCATTTAGATCGACTAGCCCATTTAAGTTATTATCCAGTACTTGAAACAAAGTGTTTGAACATGGTTCAACTCTCCATGACGTTGACTTCACAACACGTTTCGTTATCTTTTTTCAGTCCATGGTGTAACACGATGTTCCAATGTTCCTGTAAATTTAAATAAACAATACTTAGTAAAATATATAAATATGATAAGTTACGAATTCAAAGAAATAATACCTGCATGGTTTCTTTTCTTGTAGTACCACTGTTGAATAGAGGCTCGAAAAAACTCCATTAACATAGTAATGGGTAATTTCCGGGAATGACGACTTAGAGCGTTGATTGATTCTGCACTATTAGACGTCATGAAACCATATCTTGCTCCAAGTTGATGTACTCTTGACCATCTTTCAAACCCGACATCTTCTAGTGTTTGAGCACACTGAGGCAAAACACGTCTTAAACAATTTATATGCTTATTGAAATCCACTTCCCGATAAGCTTTTACAGCCTTCCAGTATGTCCATTTGTGCTTTTTTATACCAGCATACCTTGATTTTAGATTTCTATACAAA
Organism: Hibiscus syriacus; assembly: GCF_006381635.1. Taxonomy (NCBI): domain Eukaryota; kingdom Viridiplantae; phylum Streptophyta; class Magnoliopsida; order Malvales; family Malvaceae; genus Hibiscus; species Hibiscus syriacus. The sequence goes on along the minus strand of NW_024062641.1, from coordinate 1,486,174 downwards.
TGAACACCACAAAGTCCATGAAAAGCATCTGGGAAACACCTTCTAACAGCGTTGTCAATTGAGTTTGCCCTATCGGATATGATTGTCAGATTGCTAATAGGACCTATGCAATCCCTAAGATGCCCCATAAACCATGTCCATGAATCAGAGGTTTCAGATTTGCCAACCCCGTAAGCTATTGGCAATATCCCATTGTTAGCATCCATGGCTACTGCTAATAAGTTTACTCCAAGGTATCGACCTTTCAAATGTGCTCCGTCAACTATAATAACTGGGCGCATGCAAGTAATAAACGAACGAATCTACAAAATAATATACACAAGAAATATAATCATTTAAATGTGAAATGCATGTAACTAACAAAAATGAGTCAACAAAATTATATTGATTTACTAACCGTAGCACCAATGGCGATAAACAGCAACTCAAAGCGTCCATCTCTATCTATTTTGATATGAGTTACCGATCCAGGATTTTTCAGCTTTAAATTGTGACAATAAGCCGGCAGTTGGGCAAACGATGCTTCTGGCGACCCCCTCAACAATTCCAAGGCATAACATTTGGCTCTCCAAGCTTGAGAATATGATATACTAATCTTGAACCGAGCATTCATGTCAGTCATAATTTCATGTCCCCGATATACCCTGCCATTCAAAAACATTAACTCAGCCAGAAAACCACCCAACACCTTTTTGTTTGCCTGTCTATGGTGAGGAAAAACTTGGGTTCTTGAACATGTATGTTTATCAATAAAAGTCCTAACTTGAAACATTTCGCAATCTTTTATTCTCTTTGCAATCATACGCCACGTACAGTTTTTGTCAATCATACACCTTGTTTCGAAACGATCTTTGCTTGATTTGTTAACTTTTAGTTGATAGCCATCTTCCACACATTTCGTATACAAAGCTATCTTCAAGTCTTCCTTTGTATCAAAACAATCATCTTTCTTGATACGAATAACTTTTGTGTAACAATCAACTGCTTTCTTTACCAACTCTTCTTCCGGTATCTGAAGTAATTCTGGCATATTCCAGTTATACGCCCGTGGCATTTTCTTTTCTTCGGGGACTTTTTCTTCTTCTTTTTCTTCTTCAGGATTATATGAATTACAGAATGGATGTTCAACATGTTCATTCACAGTCGTAACTTCCTCCTCATTATCATCAACAATACATTCTTCGGCAACGGCTGTTTCATCATCAAAATTCGGGTATTGACCAATATCAAAATCATTACACGCAGGGTCTGTTTCTTCTTCTGAAACATCATCAAAATCCGTGTATTGACCAATATCAAAGTCCGGATATTGACCAAGACCAAATTTCGAATACTGACTAGTACTCACAATTTTTTCTGTTGGCTCATCATCGTCTAACTGGTCAATACGAAAACCGGAATTTGGTGCTGAAAGTTGATTGGGATTTGGATTAGAGAAAGGTTGTGGGTTTTGAGAAAAACTTAGTTGATTACTACCCGCTACTGACCCAACAATACTACTTCTAGGTTCAACAACATACAATGTAACATCATCTTGTGAAACACTAATGTAAGCAATGAATCGTTCAACATCTTCATTGTCGGTTAACAAATAAACTTTACCATTTCTCTGATAAGATAGCCTAAATCCACTTAGGGGCTCTAAATTCAATTTATTTGAAACACGTAGCATTAGAGTTTCATAAGTTAACTTTTGTAAAGACAATTTTAGTTGAAGATTCATGGGTAAAGGCATATATTGTAAAACACCATGAACATTATCCCATGACCCTCCAAAACACAAATCTATCCAAACATGATCAACATTAGATGATTTCATGGTTGTAAATTAATTTACTAAACAGACGAGCTGCGAAACTAAAACCTATTGCCGGATTGGGAAGGATGTCGTTGGATATAGGAACGGATGTCGCCGGAGAGAGTGATAGATGGAGATGGAATGAGTTGCGATTTAGGGATTTAGTTTATGATTTGCTGCTGTTGCGTAGTTATATACCCAAAATTTCAGTGTTGTGATTTACAGATTCTCGTTGCGATTTACGGATTATCGTTGCGATTTACAGATTCTCGTTGCGATTTACGGATTATCGTTGCGATTTACGGATACGCGTTGCGATATACGGATACGCATTGCGATTTACGGATACGCGTTACGATTTACGGATACACGTTGCGATTTACGGATACGCGTTGCGATTTATGTGTTCGCGTTGCGATTTTCATATTCGCGTTGCGATTCTGGAAAATCGCAATGCGAATTTGTACTATCGCATTGCGATTTTCAAGAATCGCGTTGCGATTTTGGAAACTGATTTGCGATTCTGGGGATCGCGTTGCGATTTTTATTTCGCGTTGCGATTTTGTTGGTCATTTTGGCAAATCCAAAAAAAGTTGGTTAAAATCGTATATTATAAGGCATTTTTGGTCACTGAGGCGATTTTCTCATTATTATAACATTAATGTATGATGTATCAATAACATCATGATTATTTTCTTAAACCCTTAGGGTGCGTTTGGTTCACGGAATGTAAGATTACCAATGGGAATAAAAGATTACCAGGGAATAAGATTACTGTTAATGTTGTATTTTGTGTTTGGTTGGTTTAGCAGGAATGTAAGATTACCGTATTTGGTTAAAGGAATAAAAGATTATTGAAATGTATATTTGACCAAATTGCCCTTATTATATATTTATTTTTTTAACAAATTGAAAAATATTTATATATTTTCTTTAAAAAATTTAAATTCATAAAATTTATATAATTTTTTTTTACAAAATTGAAAATATAAAAATGTTTAATGAAAGGGTAAAATTTTATTTTAACCCATGAACTTCATATAAAATTTTATTTATAAACTTTTTTTTTGTAAATCTAAAATAGTTTAAGGATAAATTTGTAATTGAACATTCGTAGAATTTTTATTATTCAATGACAGATTAAGGATATTTTTGAAAGAAAAAATTTTTAAGGGTATTTTAGTCTAAAACGCTGGTAATCCAACAATACCTAAGGAAATGGAGGTAATGACATTCCCGGTAATATACCCAAAAAAATCCACTATTGGTAATGTAAGATTATCGGGAATGACATTCCCGGCCAACCAAACGGGGGAATGTGGATTCCATTCCCATGGGAATCTCACATTCTCCCAACCAAACACACCCTTAGGGTCTTTGCTCGGACATGGGTTAAGACACCCCCACCGGCGAATCTCATCACCAAGTGAGTCATTATTTGCTAATTGGTCTTTCGAGTTCTCTTAATCTACAATTCAATCCTCTAACTTCATTAAATCTTTTTATTGGGTCCTCTTCGAATGTACAAGACAATAAGACATACATAGAAGGAAAGGAGGAGTAAAGCTCAATAGTAGAAAACGACCCAGAATCATACCCTTCCTCTTTTGGTTAAGGTGCCCACAATCTATTACTCTTACTGATCTCTTGCCAAGAATATACATATTATTCTCTACTTTCCATTATTTCTTCATATATTCTTTCTTTCATATTTCTGGTATAATTAAATTATTAATCATGTTCAGCTACATTGCTAATAGCAGCGAGGTATTTAATTAATAATAACTTTTTTTCTGCTATATTAAATTCATGCTTCATCACTTTTTATTCTTTTCATTTTCTTTTTGATTTTGGAAATGAAAATGATGTCTTAACCCGTGAATCCATATTACTTAGAGCATAATTTTATGACAAACGTGTAATAAAACCGCCATGGAAAAAAAAACACAGTTTACTTATGATGCATGCCAAGAAAATTATTAGCCATAGGTTTGAAAATCATGCTTCGTTTCGTTTCACATCATTCTTAATCATAACCCTAGTAACATTTTACCCTAGTGCTAGTGCCCCAATCAAGAAGGTCTCATTTATTAGAAGCGTTATTATTATCTGAAATACATTACTTATTTATTGTGTTTTTACATGCAATGAAACCACTTGCGTGTTAATTGTCCCAATAATGAGATTAGGGGAGTAAAACTTGATTTTTCTCGAAAAATCGATTTTTTTTTAATTTCGAGTTATTTGAGTTAACTTGAATTATCAATTCGGTTTTCAAGTTCGAATCGAGTTAAAATTTGGAAATTTCGAGTTACTTGAAAAATAAAAAATTTAACTATGTATTTTAACATTATTCATTCAATTTCTCCTTCAGTTTAAGTTTATTTTTAATCAAATTTGAACTAACTGCTCCTCAGACATTGTAGAATACATATGTACTTTCAATTCCTCTTTTCGATAATAATTTTCAATTTAATCCCTCATTTTTTTCATAATTTCTTTATTTTTTTCAATTCATCATTTAGTTTAAGCCAACTTTTACTAACTTTGAACCACACGCTCATATACTATTGTAGAATACCTATGTAACTTCAATTCTTATTTTTTACTAAAAATATATTCTCTTTAGACCTTTAATATTGTATTTTACTCAATTTGATCTTATGATTGCAATTGTTTGCAAATTATTTCTTCTCATCAGTTCCTTAATTATTTTATACTCTCATCAATTCTTTTATTTTTATATTTCTAGATTGTATTTGATTTATTAAATAACATTATAATGTGAAAAGAATATTAAACATATATATCTTATATGGTTAGAGAAAGTCAAAAAATTGGAACCAATACTTACCATAATACTATAAATAATTATAATAAAATTAGCATAGAAACTTGAATAACACGTCTCATCTTAAACTCGACTTGAAAAAAGTTCAAGTTAAATTCGAGTTGTAAAATACGACTTGTAAACTCGAATAACTCAAAATGTTTTAACTCGAATTGACTTAATAGAATGCTCGCTCGAAAATGAGACTTCGTAAAGACAAAAGGATTAGATAATATATGTGATAATTCCGAGTGTGAAGACTGACGTATTACCATTTTCCATAAAGAAATAAAAAATTACTTTTGTTTAAAGTTATTTTAAATTCAATCTCGCCTTGGAACAAGAAGTTGGCATGAAATTTTCGCATGAATAAAGATTTGAACTTATTTGAAACAACTACAATAAATTGAAAGAAGAAAAAAAAAGAGAAAAGGCCCCTGTCACGTCGTGGTTCCCAGTTGTTATATAAATGAGTAGAGGGTTTTATAGCAGAGCAACCAGGTCCACGACTCTTCTATTTTTATCAGTTTTATCCTTCCATCACTCGCGTCCGTTTCTCACTTCCTTTACGTACCTTTGTTTTACAATTATGCAACTGCCTTATCGTTCATTATCGTCCCAAAATTAAATAATGACAAACAAGAGAAAACTCAACTTTTGTTTTTACCTTGATTTTCTTCCGTTATTAATTGTTTTGGTGAGTGATTTTGAATGCCACCCATGTCTTTGTTTAATAGTAAAGTTGATTCTAACAAAATAGGGTATTCAAATTTTAATATCATTGATAGAAAAGTACAATGATAGACTTGATTAGTTATATTAATTAATTAATATATTTTTAAAATTATTTATAATATAAATAAACTAATTACTTCAATTCAGTTATAGAATTTTATTAAAAAATACGACCAAAAAAATTCTAACTTAATTCAGCATCTGATTGAATAAACTGAATTATCCACTTAAATCGGTTAACTCAGTTTTATGGGCTTTATTCAATTATATCAGAGAATTATTCTCCCCTATGAAATACAAGTAAAGATATTTTGAAAGATAAGTAAACCATTGTTAGTTGTCAAGATTAGTGAGGCTTTTTATTTCTTGGGTCCAAAATTATTAGGCAAAGCATCCCTACCCAAAAACCAAGAACCTAGAGAGTAGCATTTAATCAAAACCTACATCTCCAAAACTAACAATAATTCACCTAACATCATAAATTCTCACAATTTATTATTATCATCGTATTTTAATGTGTTACAGATTTTTAAAACTATCTTATCACAAAATCTTAATATATTGATATGTTAAATGTTAATCTTTAAAAATTATTTTTTTCACGTATAAAATAGTGTGAAATATGTTTAATATTTAATGGTTTTTAATGTAAAGTATATAAATGATCCTCGACTATTTTGTTGAATCCCTCGATTATTAAATGTTATAAAATGATCTCCAACTATAGATTGTTACTTTGTTGAGTCTTAAAAAATTCTTGGTTAATTTTTCAACTGAATGATCACTTGATTATTCATATGTTCTAAACTCATCATTTTACTTTAAAAATTGATGTTAAGTTTAACGTTAATTTGCTAACTGAATATGACAAAATCATATTTTAATGATGTCTACTAACATTTTCGTTACTTTCAATCACTAGCTCGACGGCATAATGTTTCAAGCACTGACTCAATGACATAATATAAATAGAGAGTCAATTCACAAAATACAATTCAAATAGTTCTAGAATCATATTTTTATCATATCACAATCAATAAGCTAATGTCCACCTCAGACGATTGCCAATTTTTTGACAGAAAAAGACGAATTTATTACATATGAATAGGCGAGTGACCATTTTATAATATTTAATGATCATGTGACTCGACAAAGCAACGCCTTATAATCGACGGATCATTTTATAACTTCTAATAGTTAAGGACTCAATAAAAGAATGCCCTACAGTAAGAGAATCATTTTGGTGGAGTTATGCTCTCAGCCACCTAAAATAAGGCTAATAAACATTGTGACATGTAAAAAATGTAGCAGGTTAAAAGCAAAACACAAAATGTTATAATTCGGAACTGGAAAAGTTATCAATCGAAGTAACATAACAAGTTAATCTAAAATGTTATGAAGGGTAGGTAAATGAGTTATAAACGATAAATTTCATGAATATTATTAACATAATAGGTTAACCTAAAATGTTATGAAAGGTAAGAAAATGAGCTATAGACGATAAATGTCATGAATTTTATTAACATTTTAGGTTGCACCTAAAATATTACCAAAGTTTAAGTTGATGGGGACTTAGACATTCACACGATAACAAAATAAGTTAATAGTTGAAAATATTATATATAACTATAGTAAATGCGGTTGTGCCTAAGAATGTCATGGTTTACTTAGGAAGTAGGTTATGATATGAAATGTTAATATTTTTATTAATAAAATGGGTTGCGCCTAAAATGCTATCATAGTTTAAGTTGATGGAGTTTTAGATTTTCCCATGATAACAAAATAAGTTAAAAAGTAAAAAAATATTATGAACATCTATAATAAATACAGTTGCACCCAAAATTTCAAGGTTCACTAAGAAAATAGGTTGTGATCTGAAATGTTAATATGTTTATTAATAAAATGGATTGCGCCTAAAATACTACCAGAGTTTAAGCTGTGGAGCCTTAGATGTTCACATGATAAAAAAAATTAAAAGCAGAAATTGTTATGAATATCTATGATGAATACAGTTGCGCCCAAGAATGTCATAGTTCACTAATAATTAGGTTGCAATCTAAAACATTAATATTTATAATAATAAAATGTGTTGTGTCTAAAATATTACTTTAGCTTTGAAAAAATAAGTTAAAAGATAAAAATGTTATAAATATCTATAATGAATATGGATGCGGTTGTGCCCAAGAATGTCATAGATCACTAAGAAATTAGGTTGCAATCTGGAACATTAATATTTTTATTGATAAAATGGGTTGAACCTAAAATATTAATTTAGTTTTGAACAAAATAAGTTAAAAGATAAAAATATTATTAATATCTATAAGAAATCTGATTACGCCTAAGAATGTCATGGTTTACTAAGAAATTAGGTTGCGAACTGGAACATTAATATTTTTATTGATAAATTGGGTTGCACCTAAAATATTACTTTAGTTTTGAACAAAATAAGTTAAAAGATAAAAAATATTATTAATATCTATAAGAAATCTCGTTACGCCTAAGAATGTCATGGTTCACTAAGAAATTAGATCGTGACCTGGAACATTAATATTTTTATTAATAAAATGAGTTGCTCCTAAACTATTACTTTAGCTTTGAACAAAAAATGTTATGAATATCTATAATAAATATGGTTGCATCCAATAATGTTATCAATGAAGAAGTATTTATATTTATTCAGAGTGAATCGAGACAAAAAAATTTAAGAAAGCAGTTCAAACTTTTAAATATCGATACTTAATATATGATGATTGATACTTTTAAAAATTGAAAAAGTTTAAAATAAAATAAAAAGTTAAAATATCAATACTTATGCGGTAATAATCGATACTTTTAAATATTGTAAAAGTTGATAAAAGATCAAAATTTAAAATATCGACACTTATGAGATGATGATCGATACTTTTATAAATTGAAAAAAATGATAAAGATGATCAATAGTAAAAATATCGATATATGTATTATAAGGTTCGATAATGTAACGGCTCGAATCTCGGGTTAGTAGTTTCGAGTTAACCCAAGAAAGTTTAGATAAGCCCATTAGTCTTGTAGGGAGACTTGGACCAAATGAACATTAGTTGGGCTTGGTTTGGGCCTTATAATGATAAAAAGAGTATTTTCAAATTTTGATCAAAGCTTGAAGGAATATGAAAACAATTTACCCATTTTATGTTAGAAAGACTGAATTCTTTAATTATGAGTGAAGTCACATGTTGACTTCTCTCTTTCTCACTCCTCTCCTTTGTCATTTTATCTTTATTCAAACTTCATCTCCTCTCCCTAGTTGTTTTAGCAAAGGTAGAAACTTTTTTTGCCTTCATCTCTATTTTGGTCTTGCAAAAGTAATAATCGAAACCATCATCTTTAAAGCTTCCATTTCAGACCACAAAATCAAGTTTTAGCCATTGTAGCCCTTAGTGGGGGTTTAGAAACTCAAGTGTAATCAGCTCATTTTTTTTAGAGAATTAGACCTCAAGAAATATTTTAAATCCTTTTCTAAGCTTCCAACCAGGTCAGTAACTCTTGTTTTTTATTCTTACCTAGTGAGAGAAGTTGGAAAAAGCTCTAAAAAAGGAAATGAAAAGTTGACTCTTAGTTGAACATTGGGTGTTTTCAGCAGCTTAGGATCCAAGTAACATATTTGTAGCTCATCTCTACCACCTATAGATCTCTAGGTGTGCTTTGTTTGCTTGAATGAGTTATGAAGCATAAAAGCATGTTAATGGTATATTTCAGCAATTGGTATTTTTAGCATATTTATGGACCTATTAGGACCCCTCTTAACATACATAAGACTAAAATAAAAATTGGGGACCTCAGTGTGGATTATGTGAGAAATGAGAAGTCATTTTTGTGTCCAAACAGAGTATTTATGATTTGAGTATTGGTACTGGAAAAATAATACTGATACTTATTCATCGAGTATCGATGTTGTTGGTTGTATATTGATACTCGTATGAGGAGTATAGATATTGAGCTCACTTGCAAATTTCAATAGCCAATATTGATATTAGTACTCATGGGAGTATCGATATTGAGGGTAGAGTATCGATAGTCTTAGTAGGGTTATCGATACTAAGTCATTTTTCATAACATCGAAGTAAAATTTGTTGTCAATACTCAAGATATTATCGATACCGCAGTTCAAAAGTATCGATACTCTAACTAAGGGTATTGATACTACTATTTCTTCTCAAACTCTAACAGATGTTTTAGTATTGGTACCTAGGGTTGAGCAATGAGATCGAGAAAATAAAAAAAATGATTTGAATTGGACAATTCAGTGTGATTCAATTATGCTTATCAATTTCCGGTTCAATTTTAGTTCGATTTAAAAAATAAATATCCAATTCAATTCAGTTTTGATTTTTCCATATATAAACTGTTTGAATCGAATTAAAAAATAAAAGAAAATAAGTATCCAAAACATATTCATTTTAAATTTATTATAAGATAAATTTAAAAATAATATATTTAAAATAATATATTTTTTATAAATTTAAATTTATATATTTGCACTCGATTTAATTCTTAAATTTACTTTTTTTAGAGGTTGAGTTTGAAAAATATTGAACAGTCAAAAACCACCAATCTAAACCAACCCGAACCGAACCAAATAAACCCCCATCGATACCAAGGGTAGGTATCGATACTCAAGGACCAATCATGATATTGAAGAGAATAATATTAAATGATTTTGTTTAATGCTTAATAACATAATCTTACTTTTATTACCTTTTATTTCTTTTTGGGTCTTTTCACTTTCAACTTTTTCATAATTCGAACCACATCTTTCTTTTCCCGTGCAAGAATACATGGCAACCCATTTTTTCATTCGACACATTTTATTTAAAAACGTATTATAACCAAAGACATATTTAATACTCATTTACCTCTAATATTGCAATGCAACCTTTTCGGTATGTGTGGCTTCCGGGTTTCTAAAATTTAATTATTCAATCTATCAAATTTTTAATGATAAATTTTGCCCAATTTAATTACCCTTTTAATCCTTCCGAACACAACAACTTCTTATAGTCCTTTCTTAGGGATGTATCACCAGTTGGACAAAGAAAGAGTATCGCTACCAGCCCTTTGTTATCAAACATCGAAGCTAAATTTCATATCGGTACTCAGGAAAGTATCAATACTCAAGAAAGAGTATCGCTACCAACCCTTTGTTATCAGCCTTTAACAAGTCAGTAGTATCAATACTGAGGAGCTTAGTATTGGTACCTGCGAAAAATTTTGGGTATAAACCAAAGGGTTTTAAGGGTTAGAATTGAGGGACCCAATAACACCAGAATACCATAAAATAAAACTACAAGTGTGAACAGTAATAAACTCATAACAATTAGAAAAAATAATAGTTATAATGACATAAAAATAGCCTTGTTTGATGTTAGGGACGCAATTAAGACACTCGAGTTACTTTAGCAAATACAATCATATAGTTGGATATCCCAATCAGTGCCAAGGCACTTCAGTCGCCAGTTAGGCTCAGATACCCCAAGATTCGATAGCATAAGCTGACCAGGTGTACGTTTCCGATGCAGCTCTGGATCTCAGCCAAATATCCCAAGGGTATTTTAGAAATGCTAGAGGGGTGTGTGAGATCTGAGATGCAGAACCCTTATCCACACCATGATGTCTACATCAACATGTTAGATCATCAATTCCATGTCTTTATACATGTGTCACTAGCATGAGCATTTAGTGAATGCATGTAGTATAATACAGGTATTAGTGAGGCACTAAGGTCGTAAACTCAGCGTTCATAATGTGTTTCCGTGTTCAGGTCCTTAGGGGATCAGCGTAGGAGCATTATCATCGCCAGCAATTCTAACTCAGTAAAGACCTCAAAGTACGTCTTAATTATTATTAGAGGGCATGTACTATTGTAGACTTTTTGTATGCAATCATAACTTTATTTTGTTTTAAACTCAGTGTATTATTTTTTGATGTTTTGAGAGAACTTTCGTACTTGTTAAACATATTTATTATGTTTTATTTACATTCCTATGGATGACATTTTATATAATGGTTACAATGTTTTGGAGAAAAAATTTTGGGTTAGCCACTTCGGTGGTCCCGTGTGACATTATGATCCAATAATCTTCTGGTCGAACTGGATTAGGGTGTTACAAATTCTCTATATGTAACGTCATAATTCGATACAGCCCGGAGATCGATGAACTAAAACATTACACAGGACCACCAGAGTGGCTAACCTAAAATTTTCTTTTTAAAATAACTAAAAACGTAGATTATAAGTCATTCATCATAATCATAAAGTAAAGTTTAGTGTTTGAGTTTACAAATATGGGAGCCCCCAAAATACATACAAACTATTTTAAAATAGTATTTCAAAGTACAGTTACAACAAGAATACAAGAAGGTCCATATATAGTACATGCCTTCTAATAAAGACTCAAGACGTACTTTGATGCTTGTATCGGTCAATAGTGCGGCTTGTACGATAAGCTCCCCAAACGCTCCTCCTAAGAACATGTGCACTAAAATAGATTCCAAACACTAAGCTCACGAGCTAAGTGCCACGCTAATAACCAAACTATACTACATGAATCTACTACATGATTCATGCTAGCAAACATAAATGTTAGCATACGAGGATTCTAAGCTAAACATATGTACAAAGGTAGGCATCATTGTATTTTCGGAGGGTTTCACTACATATCAGAGACACATATCCCTCTAGTCTACCTAGGGTGGGATTAAAAAATTTTACATCGAAAATATCCACCCGACCATCCTACTTCTTACGAGTACTTGGGGCATCTATACTGGGTCAGCATTAAAGTGCCTTATCCACTTACTAAGACATGTATGGACATTTTAACATACAAATGATCATCTTACTACTAGAGTACCTCGGGTGTTCTGATCGTTTCTCGAGCGTCAAACAAATTCAAATTTTATGTCTTCCTAATTTATATTGTTTCTAGTTGTAATTATAATCCTTACCTTATTCTCACTTGTAGTCTTATTTATAGAGTTTTGAAGACCTTTGATCCCCTAACCAGAATACTTGAAATAAGATGGGTTCCTTACCCAAATCAAGATGAGAGTATCGATACTTAGCCTCTTAGTATCGATATCGATGCATGAGTATCGGTACTAACCTAAAGTATTGATACCAAAATAGGCTACTAGAATCCAATGAGTTCTAGCAATATTGATAACCCCTAATTGAAATATCGATATTGGCCTACTAGGATATCGATGATACCTTTATTATCGATACCAAATTTAGTTTTAATGTTTAAAAATTTGCTGAGTATCGATACCCTTGCTTAGGGTATGGATACACTTACCATGGTATTGATACCCCCTTGAGTATCGATATCAAAATTGGCTACTGGAATCCAAAATCTAAGAATGGTATCGATACTGCCCCTTGAGTATCGACACCCTATGAGCATTATCGATGCCCTATGAACAATATCAATAATATCGGCCAAGATACCTTACAAATTTTAACTACACGAAGGGCAGTATCGGTACTATTCATCTAGTATCGATACCCAAGCCTAGAAATATCCTGCTTTGGGTATAAAAATGCAACCTAACACTACCCATCCATCCCCTTAAGGTCATCAAGTTATGTTTAAGTATTATATAAGTGGATAGAGGTCATGTGGAGTCATTTTGCATGCTTTAAAACACCTTAAATTAGAACCCACAAATATGTCCATGACCTTCATAAACTAATGCAAGCTAAAAAAGTGCACTTAGTTATCCACATATGGTATAGGAAGGTTAGAAAATGTGTTACCTTAGTGTTAAGTTGTTGAAATATCTCCCAAATCAACCAAGAATCAACTAATTATAACAAAGAAAAGAATGAGAAACCCTAAAATCCAAAACCTCTAAAAGAATAAGGAACCCTTGGTTTTGGAACCTTCTCCAAACTCTTTCACTAATTATAAAAAAGAAAAGAATGAGTTACTAACTCGTCTAACGGCTTAAGAAGATTAGAAACATAATTCCAAACCTCTAAAAATAGATTGGGAGCACTGAGGAACCCTAAAATCCAAAACCCACTTTAAACCCTCACCTAAGATTTTTTATGGCCAAATCTTAAAATAGACGGCTTGAATGAAAGTTTGGGATGTAAAGATTTTGTTTCTTACCTTAGAAATTCTGAAATGTGATTGAAGGTCAACAAGTTCTTATATTTGCTAAACTTAAAGAATGAGATTGAAGGATTTTGAAACTGGAGGAAGAATAAGGAAATGAGATAATTTCTCCTTACATGACATAAGCTCCGATAAATGTAATCAGCCTTTAGAGAACATTAGGGGTAAACTACCATTTTGGTCATTCCATCTTTGGTCATAACTTAAAAATGCCATTTTTAAGTCAATTAAGCTTAAGTCTAATTCATGGGAAGCCCCAACTAACCCAAACATTTAATTAGTCTCTTGACTTACTCTAAAGTCCACTTAGGTTTACCCGAAACTACTAACTTGGGATTTGGGATGCTACACTATAATTGTCATCATTTATATTAACTTTCTCAAGTCAATTTACATACCAAACAAGTCTTTTTTATTGCCATGTCCTTTCAACCGTTCACATTCACTCAAACTGTAAACATTTCAAATTTTTCATCAATATAAACTTCTTAAATACTTTTAATCAATAAGGCAAAAAGGTAACTTTTTCCCCTATAGTATACCCAATTTATCACTTTCGCCCCTATCGTGTTTTCGCATCAATTTAGCCCGCGAAGTCGCTCAATTGCATCATTCTATACCCTACCCTAACTTAAACCTTAAATCATAAACCTTAAACCCTAAATCAAATCCCCATAACCTCTAAACTATAAACTATAACTTTAGGTTTATAATTTAGGGTTTTAAGTCAGAGGTATGATATATAATGATGTAATTGAGCAACTTTGAGGGCTAAATTAATGTGAAAACACGATAAGGGTGAAAGTGATAAATTGGGTCTACGACATGGGCAAATGCGACCCTTAAGCCAGTCAATAACCATTCAAACAAGTATTGTACAAATACATGGTTACTTACTAAAAGTGCATATATGCTGGCATTGGTTTCTTCCACGTTTCTTTTGTCTCAATAATCTCTTAATCTTCAAAGTTATCTTCTCAAACTGTAATTGACATATCATTCATTTTTATCTCACAATTTTTGCCCTAGTGATGTCATCTTTTTCTTCCTTTTGATTTATTATAACAATATACGTTTATTATAGTTTATCTAATATATTTATGTAACTGCTTATGATAACCGATTATAGTATTACAATTTTTTTCGATAACTTATTATTATAGTAATCGATTATATACAAAGGAATAATTTCTCCATTTCATTACAATTTTAGTTACAACCTATAATGTTATCTATAACACAATCTTCTTCATTCAACCTATAATGTTATCTATACCACAATCTTCTTCATTCAACCTATAATGTTACATTCTACTTGTTTTACTAACCATAATTTATAATGTTTGACAACCAATTATTTTTCATTCATTCAACCTATAACAATAATCGATCCATGATATTACAGCTTTTCCCTAAAAACTAAACCTTACTTCGTAAACCCAAAATCGTTAATTGAAAAAAACTACAAACTAGGTTTTCACGAACATACATCTTTGTTCTTCAAATTGCGATATTAGCTTCGTTCACACCCTTTCTCTACAGTATCGATATCTATTGCTCATATGGAAAATGAATTTCAGATAAGAAACATTTTTTTCTAATTCAAATAATATGTCTTTCCTTAAACCAATTATGTTATCTATAATTACTTTATACTTTTCTCTACGTATCGATATTTTTAAAAACGTTAGATACTTTTGCATCCTTGTCATTTTTCTCTATTTTTTAAAAATCGAAAATATCGATCTTTGAGGGAAAGGTATTGATATAAACAGTTTAGAACACAAAATGTTATAATTTTGGACCAGAAAAGTAGTCGATTTAGATAACAATGTTGGTTGAAATTGAAAACGTTACCCTTGTAAACAGTAAGGAGATAAGTTATAAACGATAAATGTAATCAATATAGTTAACATTTTAGGTTGCTCTTAAAATGTTACTAGATTTTAAGCTGATGTGGCCTTAGTCATTCAAATGATAACAAAAATAAGTTAAAAGCTACATATGTTATGAATATCTATAAGAAATTTGATTGCGTTCAATAACGTTATGGTTCATTGAGAAAGTATATTATTACTTGGAAAGTATGTTGCGATCTGAAATATTATAAATTTCGAAAATATCAATATTTATTTTGAAGTATCAATACTTACCGACAACATAAGTTATATGGTTACGTCATTTTAAATCATTTTAAAATAGTTATAACTTAATATATTACATATAATTCAACATTTTCAGTAGTACTATACCTATTTTGTGTTAAATTTCTTTTCAAATTTCTGATTACGCCGCTTTGTTTTTATATTAGTTGTCTTTCCTTGTACGTTTCCTCTTATATTAGTTGTCTTTCCTTGCACGTTCCCTCGTTTGTGCACTTCACCCTACTTATTCAAAAATGTGTATAGTTGGTTTAAGAGCATATCAAAGACACCAACATTAAATTATATGTTCCAAAAGCGTAGAAACTGAAACGTTAGTGGTGGGAGATGTGATGATACATGGCGAGGAATGGTGCGACGGAGCAGGGTAGCAGACGAGTCTTTATGAAACCTAATGAGCTGGAGTGACGGTGGTCCGGAGAGAGCGAGAGTCGTGACACATACAAAACATAAAAACACAAACAAATAACTTTCCAACCATCGTTTCCAGCTAAGCCGTTGCTTCTACCCAAAGAGTACAGGCTCTCTTGTCTTTGCTTGATTTCATAATGGGTAATTTCGTCCAATCGATTTCAGTTTTGGTCCCAAATTATCTACAATACTCTACAAAACAGATAAAAACCGGTTTCAACCACCACCACTTCCACCGTCTTCCTCCTCTTCCATCGCCATTCCCATTTGCCACCATTTCTTTCTCTTTCTCTTTCTCATAACGTTAACATTAACATTGAAAATAAAGAAAAAATGCATAAATTTGGATCTTAAATCTTTAAACCGCGAGCGAGACAACTCTTTTTGCGTATTCAATTTCCCTGGCCTGCAGGAAGCTGAATTTCTCAAGCTAAATCTTGTTTATGTAATAACGCGAGATGAAGCGGTGCTTCTTATTTTTTATTCCTTTGATTGGTTTCTTTTGTTTAACTGGGAATGTTGGTGGTTCCTGCAGAATCGAGTGAGTGGAAATTTGACTCTGTTTCTTTTTTGTTTTAACTTCTGCACTAAGTTTGTTTCTCATTGGAAGACAGTTGTCGACTTCATACAGAGTAAATGTTTCCTCTGAGATTGATTTTTTTATCTTTTTTGTCGGTGAAGTTTCCTGTTTTCGGATTTCTTCCATTTCAAGCCTTTTATATTCTGTTTCTCTTCAGTTTTTATTTAAGTTCATTTATAAGTCCAGTTCCAGACTTTTATCACTCTTTTCCCCAGCTTCAGTCCTTTAAATCCAAATGCATTAAGTAAATTCCTTTTCTTTTATTATTCTTTCTCGTTTAATCAATATGAAACCACGTCTCGGTTCTAAAATCTCTCTCTTTGATTCAATCTTTTGCATTTGATGAAATGTGGCCATTGATGAACATGATTGGCTTGAATATGTTTTCTCATCTGATTCAATTACAACACTGGAAACACTGACGATCTTACTTGTTTCAAGCTTTCATCCCAGAGCATTGGCTTTAGATTTGTTTAAAAGGTATTGATGTGACTCGATTCGTTTATTCTATCACTTTCTCTTTGTTGTCTTTGCTGTTTTCTTTAAGTTCCAAACCACTGCGAATTCGTACCCCCTTTTTTTCATTCTGTTTAGTTCGACCTGATTTGAAAATTTTCGAAGTTGCAAGATTTTTTTTGTTTTTTCCCCTGACGTTTGTGCTGTTTGGCGGCTGAGAAAGTTTAGAATGCATGAAGATGCTTTTGATTTTTGAAAGCTGTGCTATTATCTGATTTTATCAAAGCGAATTCCACCTCACAAGAATGACTACCTAAACCAGCAAAATAAATTAAATGCGAATAGATAATTACTTCATGGTGATTTTCAATTAAATACACTTGGAATTATTTTGCCGCGTGTTGTCCAGACTGAATACGTGAGGCAATTAGCTGTCACCAGACGTTTCTGTTTATGGTATTTGAATGTGGCTTTAAGGAAATTGAATTTGTTTATGGTATTTCGATCCGGAAACCCATCTAAGAGTAGTATTCCTAGCCTGAGTGGCTGCAATATGTAGCCTTTAGTCATCCGCTATGGGGTCTTAGGTCGGAGAAAGGCTGCGATGCCTCTACTTTATTTCTATAACCCCTTAACATTGTCTTAACATGTAAATGTCTCGGTTTTCTTTCTATATTTTTCTTCAACTGATTATAGATCGTCTTCCCTCGGTGTGTAATTGGCCTTGGATGAAAAAAAATCATCTGATAAAGCCGCCGCCGCTGCAACTACTTTATCTCCAGCTCCATCTCAAGGCGATCAGGTTATATACGCAGTTGATTTGGATCTGCTTATATTTAACTGTTGAGTTATTTTATCCGATATCAAATTTGTGGTATTTTTAACAGAATACCTTAAAAAAAGCTAAAAGTATGTTCAAAATTCAGTCGAATCACATTCGCGTCTTACTGGCTTGGAGAATCAAGTTATAACATACGAGGAACAAGTTCAGGCGTTGGAGAATGAGTAAATGATTTGAGAGAAAAGCTTTCTGCTGCCAATTCAGAGATTACTGTCAAGGAAGACCTGGTGAAACAGCACACCAGAGTTGCAGAAGAAGCTGTCTCGGGTTAGTATATGCTCGAACGTTCTAGTCTAATATTCTAATGTAGTGCTACGGTAACTCCGATTAATCCGAATTTCTTTCTCAACCTGTGGTGCTGGTTTTGTTTTAGGTTGGGAAAAGGCTGAAGCAGAGGCCTTGGCATTGAAAAACAGTCTGGAATCTGTTACCCTTTCGAAGCTCACTGCTGAAGATAAGGCGTCACATTTGGATGATGCTCTTAAAGAGTGCATGTGGCAAATCCGGATTCTGAATGAAGAACACGAACAGAAGTTGCAAGATGTGGTAATTAGCAAAAACAAGCAGTGCGAGAAGATTAAGTTTGAGCTTGAAGCTAAATTAGCTCATTTAGACCAAGAGCTCCTCAAGTCTGAAGCTGACAATGATGCAATTTCACTGTCTTTGCAAGAACGTTCTAACATGGTGATCAAGATTAGTGAAGAAAAATCACGAGCTGAGGCTGAGATTGAACGTTTGAAGGGTAACATTGAATCGTGCAAAAGGGAAATAGATTCGCTCAATTATGCGATTCATGTGCTTTCCAAAGAGCTAGAAATTCGAAATGAAGAAGAATATGAGCATGAGATCTGCAGAAGCAGCTAACAAGCAGCATATGGAGGGTGTAAAAAAGATAGCAAAGCTAGAAGCAGAGTGCCAAAGACTGCGTGGTCTTGTGCGGAAAAAGTTGCCAGTCCCTTCTGCACTTGCCCAAATGAAGCTAGAGGTTGAGAGTTTT
Organism: Hibiscus syriacus; assembly: GCF_006381635.1. Lineage (NCBI taxonomy): Eukaryota > Viridiplantae > Streptophyta > Magnoliopsida > Malvales > Malvaceae > Hibiscus > Hibiscus syriacus. The sequence goes on along the minus strand of NW_024062641.1, from coordinate 1,467,205 downwards.
GGACAGGATTACAGGGATACTCGATTCAAGAGGTCTCCTTCCCGGGCTTGTACTGCACACCTGTCCACTGTGATAGATTTTTCCATTGACAATGCACAAAAATCCCATAGAGTATGAGTTTTTGGCGGATCGTTTATTGGCAATGGAGGAAGAAACAAAGATGCTGAAGGAAGCTTTGGCAATACGTAACAGTGAACTACTGGCTTCTAGGAATCTGTGCGCCAAGACATCTAGCAAGCTTCAAACTTTAGAAGCACAACTTGCCATCAGCAATCAACAAAGAAGTCCCTCAAAAGCATTTTTCCAGATCCCTACAGAAGTTTACTTGAGCCAAACTGCTAGCAATCCACCGAGTATGACTTCTTTGTCTGAAGATGGAAATGACGATGACAGAAGTTGTTCTGAGACATTGGCTATGGCTTTGATATCTGGACTCTCTCAATTTAAGAAAGAAAATGTTACTGAAAAGTCGAACAAAACTGTGAATGCGATGCATCTGGACATTATGCACGATTTTCTTGAGATGAAGAAGTTGGCCTGATCTTCACATGATCCAAGTGAAAATGGTAAGACAACTTCTGAAACTGTTAAGAGCGATGCTTCAGGAGAGATTTCTTGCAAGGAACTCCATTCTGAAAAGCAGCATGATCTATCAGCACCAGCAAATCACATATCAGATTCAGTCAATTTGTCTGTCACAAAGCTTCGAGCAAGGCTCTTGACGGTGCTTCAATCAACGTCTAGAGATGTTGGTATGCATAAAATTCTGGAGGACATCAAACATGTTGGGCAGGATGCAAGCGAAATCCTGAACCCGCATTCGATCAATGGTGTATCTGAAGAAGTGCATGCCTATGTTGGCACATGCAATGGACAGGCCTATTCTGGAGGTGGTAGCTTAACCAAAGAGAAAAAATCCCATGTCCCCAGGTGATAGGGTGACTTCTGAAACTGTGCGTCAAGAATTAGTTAATGCACTTTCTCATATTCATGAATTTGTACGGTCCTTGGAAAAGGAAGCAAGGGCAGTTGATGACATATCCTCTGACGGCAAGGGATTAAGCTACAGAATTGATGAGTTCTTGGTCACTTACGATAAAGTCTTTTGCAGCAATGTGAATTTGGATGATTTTGTTTTTGATCTTTCTGCTGTTTTAGCCAAAGCCAGTGAACTAAGATTCAATGTGCTTGGCTACAAGGGTAATGAAGTGGAAATCAGTAGTCCTGATTGCATAGATAAGGTTGCTTTTCCAGAGAATAAGGTAACACAAAACGACTCATTAGGCAGAAGCTATCAAAATGGCAGTGCCCACTTTTTAAATCCAACTTCCAATACTGAGGTTCCTGATGATGGAAACACGGTCTCAGAATATCAACAAAAACAAACAAGTGAATACTCTTCAGAAGAGTTCAGGGAATTGAAGTCCCAGTTACATGAAACCGAGCAGCTTCTAGCAGAAGCTAAATCTCAAATTGGTTTGTGCTCAAAGGTCAAACAGCTTGGCTGAGACACTACTCAAGTGCATGACAGAGTCTTATAGAGCACTAGAAACACGTGCAAATGAGTTAGAGACCGAGGTTAACCTTCTCCAGGTAAAAGCTAGCTTCGAGATGAAAAGAGAAGCCATCATGATGCTTTTGCCAGATGTAAGAAGCTAGAAGAGCAATTGCAAAGGTACAATATAGAGTTACTACCAAATATTGTTGCGTACTCTATGTTCCAGTTTATTTTGTGACTAACATAACGGTTTTCCATCACCTTTAGGAATGACAAATGTTCTGTATGTTCTTTATCAGCAGATAATGACCTCAAGAGCAAGCAGGTGAGGCTACATTTCATCATGTGTTTCTCAGAACCGGTCTTTTGAGACCCACTAAGAAATCTAATATTACTGCTTAAAATGCCAAATTCTTTTGCATGACTATGCATACTTTACACTGTCCCTGTGAGGTATTTTCCTTGGGGGGGATGTAGCTATGGAAAGATTTGCTAGAGCTTAATTCACACGAATTTGAAAATATCAGATAAAGCTTCTTTCATTTCTATTATGTTTCATAGTTATGCTGTTATTGAAACTTGATTTGCTGCTTTAGTACAAGTCATTCTTCCACTTTTCAAGTTATATTTTCTTCCACAGGAGAAAGAACTAGCAGAGAAACTAGCTGAACGTCAAGAAACCATATTCCTTCGCGGCAAACAGCTGAAAGTTTTCCATCCTCAGACGGATATAATGGGATCACCATACAAATGAGAGGAGCCGCAACTATGATCCCGGAACCAGCAGCATCTACTTGCAGGATTTATATCAGACAAAGAGAGAGAGTGTTGCTGCTGCTTGGGGGGACTGGAAGCGGAACTGGTGCAGAGTCCCCCATGGAGTCATTTAACATACCATGCAACCCATCCGATACTGAAGCAACCCCTTTGAGATCACCCATCAATTCAAAACCCAGGTCTACAATGTCGAGCTCTTCATCTTCGTCTTCTAACCCAATTCCGGAGAAACATTTACGAGGCTTTAGCAGATTCTTTTCCTCCAAAGGGAAGAGTGATCATTAAGCCTGCGAATTATTGGTATTAAAGTTGATTGAGGTAGCCTCTTAATAAATAGTTTGAAGAACTGAAATCGTTTCTTAGTTTCACGTCAAAGTAACATTATAACCAATGACTGTATATGGAATCCATATCTGTTAGTATTAGTGTTTTTTATTTACTCGCTTCAATTTCTGTATGTGGTTGTCCTTTGGATGTGCCATATCTATAGTTCTAAGGTGTTTATCAAACGATTATATTTAAATACTCTTTTCGGTAAACAGGAGAAGCATATAATTTTTGCTCGGAGAAACATTTACGAGGCTTTAGCAGATTCTTTTCCTCCAAAGGGAAGAGTGATCATTAAGCCTGCGAATTATTGGTATTAAAGTTGATTGAGGTAGCCTCTTAATAAATAGTTTGAAGAACTGAAATCGTTTCTTAGTTTCACGTCAAAGTAACATTATAACCAATGACTGTATATGGAATCCATATCTGTTAGTATTAGTGTTTTTTATTTACTCGCTTCAATTTCTGTATGTGGTTGTCCTTTGGATGTGCCATATCTATAGTTCTAAGGTGTTTATCAAACGATTATATTTAAATACTCTTTTCGGTAAACAGGAGAAGCATATAATTTTTGCTCTAAATTGTGCCCTCATTGACAGAGAGACTGACCATTTTTCCATTATTATCTTATCTTCCAGCAAAGCATATGAAATGTTTGGGGAAAATGGTTTTGACAGAATTAATATTCAGGTTTAATGAGCTTTATTGCAGACCCGAAAGGCTGGGGTCATCCATGGATGAGAGAGGGAGATGCTTGTCATCCTGTTTCTTGGGCTCACACTTTCAAGACTCCAGCGTTGCTTATTAATTAGCCCAAAAACAGAAAACCCAGAAACAGACAAAACTATTTCCAGCATCTTTAGCAGAAATGTGGAGAATGTAAACTGATTCAAGGCAGCAAGCCCAAATCTGTATTTCTCTGCTCTGTTACAGACAGCGAAACAGATGCCAATGGGCATAGGCAACTTGCACTGGGATTCCAATAATATATATATATATATATAAAAGCAGAGAAAAGCAAGAGTGAACCAACAAGTATATATTCAAACTTGTTTTGGTTTTTGATTGCTTTCATTTAATTTTATAAACTGCATTGTTAATTATTAGAAACTTATCCGGCAATGGATATATTATATATATGTCTTATTGTTTTCAATCTTGGAGCTGTTAATTATAACACTCCAATCCCAAAAGACTTAGATAAGGGCAGCGACCCCAATAGATTTGACGAATCAGAGAACAATAATTGATTTTCAAGTGTAATCATTGTTTTCTGAATGCATGATAATGTCTTCATGGACAAGAAAACTTCAAGTTTGTAATGATTTATTTTTCTTTTGAGAAGACTCCTAACTAGAAGTTTATTGTTGCGGAGGTTGACAAAGAGAATTGACTACTGGAGGACTCAAAACAATTACAAATCACCAACAGGTGGACTCAAACCCAGATTTGAACCTTTCGAGTTTTAAGGTAGTGTTTCCTATAAAATGCTAGTAGTTCATAAGAATCTGCAGTATAATTCAGACAAAACTTGCATCCCATAATGTTTTGATCTAATATTTGAATTCAACTTCAAATTACAAAACAAATTTAGCCATCCAACTTTTAGTGCATTCAAATATGATTTATACAGAATCAAGTATTCATCATAACATTTAAAATTTCTTTTTATAAATTTAAATATCTAAATCAGAATGATCCGTTCCAAGATATTTTGTTGGAGTGATAGTAGTAAGAGGAAGTTTTTCTACCATCCTTATTGGTAGGAAATAGGAATATAAGATAATAGTTGGTTTTTCCATGGTGTATGGCTTCAAAAACCTGAATATCGTTGAACCATTTACAGCAGGTTAACCCTACACCTGCAGGCTACAGGCCACCCCACCTCCCTACGTTAGTGGCTGCCTTTCCCTGTCCTAAACTCTGACTTGCTACATCTTGAAAACAGTAAAATAATGAGCAACTAGCATCAATACAATGTGGAGGCAGGTAGATGGATCCACCAAAAATAAACATCACCCACACATACACACTTTATTTTAAACCTTTGTTTATTTATCCACCAGATTATGATTGCATTTTGAAACACTTTCTTCTTCTTTTTTTGCCAATTTTAAACCTTCTTTTCCAATCACCACTACAACTACGGAGATTTTTCTGAAAAAACACCTGCAAATCTTTATTTATCTGTAAGATACTTTTTCATCTTTATTTACTGATCTAACATCTTTTGTAGGAAGTCGCGGCCCATGCACCGCGCCTTACGCTGACCTGACACCAAGTGGTGTAAGGTGCGGCCCATGCACCGCTCCTTATGCTGACATGGCGACACGCTGGGTAAGACGCGGTGCATAGGCCGCACCTTCTGCCACGTAGGGATATATCGCGGTGCATGGGTCGCGCCTTCCTGCAATTATTAGACGCATCAGAATGGCACGGTGCATGGGTCGCGCCTTGCATAATTGCACCCGCACTTTTCGGGTTTAAAGCATCTCCTCTCTCAACTATAAATACACATTTCCCCATAAACTCTCTTACAACTCCCTCTCAATCGAAAAATTAATACAATAATACTCTCAACCAGTAGAAAACACCCGATAATCCTCTTATATTTGACTCAGAAGTTCGTTCGATTTTTCATTATAAGGTAATTTTTTTATAATATTTTTTATAATTATATTTGATTATTTGAAAAAAAAAATTGTACTAATTGTTTTCAATTAATTTTTGTGGTTGTAAAATTGGAAAGCGGGAGCATACGTCGAAATATTTTTGCCGATACGAAAATAATATAAAATTATATTATTTAAATTATTTACGTTTATGTGTGATATATTAATTCATATATTTAAAATTTTATTATTATTTAAATTATTTTAATGTGTTATGTTTTAATTCATATATTATTTATTTAATTAGGCTTGTTTCAGGTTTTTTTTGCAGATATAATATTGTCTCACTTTCAAACTCTAAGAATGACGCGAATTTCAGCTATTGTTTATTATGATGAAGAAATTCGGGAAGATGAAACCGGCGTTGTTTTCATATCAAATCATTATGTTAAAATATCATTCAAGGGAAACATAACTCTTGAGGAGTTGATAACGAAGATTTCAAGGAAGGTTCATGTTGGAAGTACTAGAAGAATGTTGTCGCTTCAGTACAGATTTCCAACATCATTGTTGCCATTAACTTATATTGCGTTCGAACTATCGAACAATGATGATGTTGAAATGATGATTGATTCTCAAAGTAATTATTCAGACGTCGATACGGAGATGTATGCAAAGTTTGTTGAAGTGTGTGCTGTTTGGTGTCTGTCATTAAGCTTCCACTATGGACTGGCTGAACAAGTTGATCAAGTTGACAGCCCGACTACAGTAATGTGTAATGATTTTAATGTCATAATGGGAAATCTGCATCATGTTGTCGTTCTATCAACTTCAATTGGGATACATTCATCAGCAACTTCTTACGATCTGTACCGAGGTGGGTCCATGAACAATCCCTAAGGAAACATCGCGTCCAGTTCAAGGGGAAGGCATTCATCTGCCAATTTCTTTGACTTTAATATGGAGATGCCCTCGACACAACAATCTGTGCAGTTTCCATTTGACATGATGGCTTCAAGCTCCAAGGGGAGGCATTCGACTGCGAGCGTTTTCGATCTCAATGTTGATGCCTTCTAGTTCAAGGGAAAGGCGTGCAAGTAGTAGGTTCTTCGACCTAAATGTGGAGAGCATGGAGGAACCATCATCTCTACCATAAGAACTACTTCGTGAGCCAGGTGCGGATGGTGCTAAGACTGGACTATTTATTCACCCAGAATCACCGCAATTCAACTCCGATGATGATGATGATGTAGATGAAGTTCCCTCAAATATGGCACAAACTGACCCTCCAGCACACACGTATGAAGCTGAATATGGTGCAATGTACGGGTTAAAATTTCCAGATATACCTCATCTCGGTGGAAATGGAATTGACTCATAAATAAATAATGATGAGTTATCTTTAGGCATGGAGTTTTCAAGCAAAGAAGAAGCGATGTTGGCTATAAAAAAATTTCAATATCCGTAATTCTATTCAATCCATAGTTGCCCGCTCTACGACAGAAAAATATGTATACCACTGTGCCCGACGTGAAGACGGATGCAATTGGATGGTTCGCATATCGAAGAGGAAGAGGAAAAATAATATATGGGAACTAACGGTATACAACGGTCCTCACACATGTTGTGCTGGAGGGATCAACCAAGATAATCCCAACTTGGACTTTGAAGTCATCTGTCAAGCCAGTTTTTTGGACTTACCCATAGTGCGTTAATGCTGTCAAATACTGCAAGCCAGTCGTCCAGATCACCGAGACTTTCTTGTATGGAAAATACAAGCAAGTTTTACTATTGACAATAGTCCAAGATGGTAATTGTAACATTCTTCTAGTTGTTTTTGCTCTTGTTGAAGGAGAAGATACAGATTCTTGGGCTTTTTCCCTCCAAAACTTACGTTCACATGTTATCACAAGGGAAAAAATATGTGTTTTTTCAAATCGCGGAGTTGGGATCAAAGCAACAATGGATTATTTGAGTCCATTGTGTCAACCACCCTTTGTACAACACAGGTATTGTATCCGACACATTGCCGTGAACTACCATGGAAGGTTCAAGAAGAATAATGAGCGCCAATTACTTGTGCGCATAGGTAAGTGAAACTACTGTAGTTTTTTTTCTTTCGATCATTTTCATTTTTTTAAGAAACAAAGTTAGTAATTTATACATTTTATGCTCATGTTACAAACTATTACCTCAAACATTTGAATCCATGCTTCAAGATTTGCCGCTACAGTAGTTTTTACCAATTACCTTAAAGGGTGCATGTCACTTACCTGTAGCGGCTTTGGTAAAAACTATATATTTTTGTTTGGGGGTGCTTTTTTCGAAGCTCGGGGGACAAGCTCAAACCTGGATGCAAGGTGGTCATGTCTATCACCCTAGATTACTTACAGATCTACAAAAAAAATTGATGCATCAAATGAATGTATGTAACAAGCTTCTCTAGAATGCATGAATTGTTTCGTATCACAGAGTTGCCACGACCTCTTCAAGGGATTGAAGTTGTATCATTAAGAGAAAATATACAGGTCAAATGGTGCGACTGTAGGTTTTTTCAAGCTCTGAAGTATCCATGCGCTCATGTGATAGCAGCTTGCTCGCATACCCGTCAAGACTATAACCGTTTTGTGGATCTAATATACCTACTATCATAAGTGTTTAAGGTATACGAATTTGAGTTCCCCCCATAGGTAATGACAAAGACCCTAATGAGATTTAGAATTGGGTTCAGATTGTACCAGATCTGACTTTATTGAGGGACTGTGGTCATCCAAAATCTACTCGGATTCATTGTGATATGGATATTCGAGAAAAATCTAGACACGATAAAAAATGTGGGCATTGTAGAAACTCATGACACACTAGAAGAACATGTCAACTTCTGTTGTCATCAAGTAACCATTGATGAGGAACTAATGTAGTTATTGTTTATCAAATAATAATTCTTGTAATTTAATTTACATTTACTTAAAGTTAATGTCATTTAATAACCGCTGATAAAGATTAAAAAACAATACAAGAAAATGAGATTCAACGTTGCCGTTATATGTGATTATAATAAAAGAGATAATAAGTGACAAACTTAAGAAAGTTATCGAACACAATTATTAAAATTTTCAAACTAATATCAATTTGGTATTTGAATATAATTAAATAAAACAAACTTACAATATTATAATAATAAATAATAAAATCTAACCATCATCTGATATTAAATGGTAATAAACAAAATTAACAAAATAAATTAACAAAAAGTCCAACAAAATTAACAAAATAAATTAAGTATTAAATGATAAATAATAATAAAAATTATAATAAAAAAGTCCAATAAACAACTAAATACAAATATAATAAAATATCAAAATCTATCAATGTCTGCAGTGAGAATGTGTTCCGCAGGGCGGTAGCTGTCTGTCTCGAGGAGGATTTCTTCGTATAACTAGTTCTGACTCCTCATTGTCATCACCGTCGTCAGGAGCAGATACATCTTGTTGATGAGGAGCTGATGATGATGTAGTACCTCAATAGAATAAGAACCCTGGAGGTGTACAGGAGGTATTTGTACGGCGGCCATCGGTGATGAGGTTGTACCCGCCAAATAACCAGTATATGAACCTTAAGTTGGATCTACAAACATAGACCCATAATATCCTCCAGGAGGGGTCATATAACTCTGTGATGGTGGCGGCAGTGACGACGACATCTGGTAAGGGAAAGGCGGTGGTGGCATCAAATATGGCCACGACGTGTACGTCGTTGCAAACGGTGATTGTTGTGAAGGTTCCGGTGGTGCAGCTGACGACGAACCGAAAGCACCTGCTCTCCGTCCACGAGTCGGGGGATGATGGGGTTGTGATGGTGCACGTCTCTGTCGACGTCGATGAATGCTCCGTCCTCGTGCATCCTCAGAAAGTAGAAACGATTTCCCGTTTGTAGACATCGAATTTAGTCCATTGATATAGTTTTATATAATATGTTTTTATTATATTACAAACTATATTATAAAAATATTCATTCATTTATTTTATTTAAATACAAGCCTAATAAACAAGTTACAAAATAACAATGGCCCAAGTCAGCTACCCAAGCCCAACAGCAGGTCAAGCCTGGTGTAATAGATTAGGGTTGTTCCAAACCCTAGCTCATTCTAGTCGTCAGCATGGCCGTTGGATCTAGACTAGATCCAACGGTTCATAGAAGATCCTATTTTAGGGTTTCAACCTCCAATCATTCCAGCGCCACATGCATGTTCCAGCGCCGTTTCCACTACGGACTCCTTCACACTGAAGACTCCGTCGGCCATTTCGCTCATCACCAACACATGAAACACAAAGCAACGCCGTGTGTTATTCAACAACAAGAAACCGAGTTTCACTCGGAATCAAATAGGCTAAACTTAGGGTATTTTTGTACTATAAATAGAACACATAAACGGTTGTAAAAGGGGGGGATTTACACTGGATTCGAACGCAAGATCACTACGTGACAATCACACATACAAGCACACAATAGCCAACAAGATTCAAGCCCTTTTAAAGATTTTCAAAAGAGATAATAAAAAAGGTAGATTTTTACTTTGTTCATTCGGTTTCTTGCTTTACAGGTTGTATTTCCTGTGTTGTTTGGTGCGGATCGAACCCACAAGTCGCTTTTTTGGCCGATGAAAGGGTGTTTTCGCTCGAGATTATTTTTGTAGATCTACGAAAACCCGATGCCCTTTTTTTGAAAAACCAACTTGATTTTCAAAACGAGGAGGAGAAAAGCTCCTGGAAAATAGAACATTTTCGTGATTTTACCGTCGATGAACTGCGGCCGTCGTCGTTCAACGGCGGCGGCGAGGCGGAGCAACTGTCGGTTTCTAGAAAATATCGCCTGTGTTCTTCATTTTGAAGAACAAGGCAGAGAACAGAGTGAGAGGGAAGGGTCTTTGGCTCGTGAAGAAGGAAAAATGAGAGACAAAACAAAATTTTTGGGTTAAATACTAAACCCAATGGTGACCCGCGTGTCGACCCGACCCGGGGAGGATCCGCGCGTTTTTGTTAAAAATAGGGGAAACTACGTTTTTGGTCCTCACAATTTTTTTTAAAAAACTCAATTTGATTCCTATTTCGGATTTTAAACTAAATTTCCTTTTGATTTCGACCCTCAATCGTGGTTTTCTATCAATTTAGCCCTTCAGTTCATGTTTTAATTTTAAATTTTTATTTTTAATTTTTATTTTAATTTTTTTTAAATATATTCCGTTTTATTATTACTATTACATATTTTTTATTTATTATTTATTATTATATATTATATTTATGTATGTATTTTTTATATTCTTCTCTTGTTTTTTTACTTATACTATTTTATATTATCTATTTTGTCATATATACATATATATGCGTATATTTTTTATTATATTTATTTGGTTATTATTTTTAAAGTACTATATTTTATAATTTTGTATTATTATATACATATATTATACCCACATTAATTATATCTACCTACCCTCCCCCACCGTTTTTTTTCTTCTTCATTTCCATGCATTACTCTAGTTTAATTAATTAATAGATTAGGTTTGACGTTTTAACTTTATGTTATTATTACTTGTTTTTTCCTCTTAGCATTTATTTATTGTTCTTTCACAATTGTTTTCACTCGTTTCATTTAATATTATATTATATGTATATATTATCATCTTTCTTCATTTTATTTATTTATATTTTATTTATGTATTTTTATCTTTACTTTTTTATTCACTTATTTTCTTTATTTTATATTACTTGCTTTATTTCCTTCATTTTTTGTATTATTTGTTTTCAGTTCTTTTAAACACATTTTTTGACTTTTAAAAAGTATGTTGTTAATAAATTAGATGTAAGCAATTTGGATCGATATTTTTACCTCTTAATTTAAATTTATATTTTCTTAACTAAAGACGACTGGAAATTACATAGTACCGAAAGGGCGGTTCTAGGGTGCTAATCCTTCCTTGACCGTAACCGACTCCCGAACCCGACACATCTTTGGTAAGACGCAGATCAGGTAAGAAATAGGGTATCCGATCAACCCATTTGTTTTAAGTAAATGATCGGTGGCGACTTCCAATCCATTTTTCACGTCGAAGCCCAATTCCGGGGCACAACTGAAAGACGGTTGCGACAGCTTGGCGACTCTGCTGGGGACAGGTAAGCGAGTCAGGCTAAGGTAATTTCCAGTTGTCTTTTTTATGAAAAGGGTAAGTTTAAATTTTAAGGTAACATTTCGATCCTTATTGCTTACTTTTTTATTATATTTTTCTGAGTAAATAGTTGACTGCCCGTTTTCTAATGATTTCAGCTTCCAGAACTTTTTTCATTTAAGGCTCTAAACCCGAGCTCCAAACCCGTTTTAAGTGGGGGTGAAAACGACGCCTTCGAGTGAATTTATTCACCGTATGGGCCTAGCAAGTAGCCTTCGGGATTCATATACCTTATGCCTTCGTGCGAATTTATTCTCCGTATGGGCATAAGGGAATGTGTCCTCTCGAGTTTAACTTAGTCCACACAAGCCTGTGATAGGTTTAGGACTAAGGGTCTGGCAAGCCCACGGGGGCACCGGCAAGGAGAACTCGGGTACCGTTTTTTAGAACCTGAACCGAGAAGCTATGGAGAAATAGAGCCTACCCCGAAACCACATTTCAAACCCTATGACATTTTTACCCTAACCATGTTTTTGTTCCTTCTTACTATTTTTTTTCTTTCGTCATTTCATATTTACTTATATGTTTTCATTTTACTAACGTTTTTACCTTTGTGTTTGTTTTCTAGCATTTGCATCATAACAAGAGGTCATTGATCCCTAAAAAAGCATTTATTACACACAAAATAATCTGAACAAATGGACAAAGGTGTTGTAATGCAAGAGATTAAAAACCCAGAGGTACGACTATGGTCCGAGAAGACCCAGAAGGAAAAGGGAGACAGTCTTCAAGGAAGTTATATGTCAGAGCTGGTTAATTATGCCTCTATCAGCCTAAAACAGAACAATGTTCAAGAGCTTCGAGACATCTGGGACAGTTAGAAGAATGATCGAAAACTGAATTGTTGAGAGTGGTAGAAAGAGAAGATAAACAAATATTGCCCCATAAAGAGACAATCGAAATCTTGAATCTGGGTACTGAGGAAGATTGAAAGGAGGTTAAAATCGGCACGACTCTTTCAACGGAAGCAAGACACAACCTGATAGTCTTACTTCAGGAGTACAGAGAGGTGTTCGCCTAGTCGTATCAAGACATGCCTGGATTAGACACAGATATGGTAGTCCACAAACTGCCAATTAAACCAGAATGCAAACCAGTGTAGCAAAAACTGAGAAGAATGCGACCAGAAATGCTCCTTAAGATCAAAGAAGAAGTTAAGAAGCAGTTTGATGTTGGTTTTCTTCAAGTGGCCAAATATCCGGAGTGGGTGGCTAACATAGTGCCTGTGCCAAAAAAGGATGGGAAAGTACGCATGTGTGTCGATTACCGGGACCTTAACAGGGCAAGTCCTAAGGATAACTTTCCTCTGCCACACATAGACACTTTGGTGGACAATACAGCCGGGAACAACTACTTTTCATTCATGGATGGATTTTCGGGGTATAATCAGATCAAAATGCATCCCGAAGATATGGAGAAGACCACTTTTGTCACGATGTGTGGAACTTTCTGTTTCAAAGTGATGCCTTCCGGATTAAAGAATGCTGGGGAAATATATCAGAGAGCTATGGTGACCCTATTCCATGATATGATGCACAAAGAAATCGAGGTTTATATCAACGACATGATTATCAAGGCACAGACCGAAAATGAACACGTCGAGTATTTGATAAAGCTCTTCCAAAGATTGAGGAAGTTCCAGCTTCGTCTGAACCCTAGCAAGTGTACTTTTGGAGTAACATCCGGGAAACTGTTAGGCTTCGTGGTCAGCAGAAAAGGCATTAAGGTTGATCCTGACAAAGTTAAGGCCATCCAGAATCTACCTCCACCTCGAACACAAAAGGAGGTCCGAGGTTTTCTGGGCAGATTAAATTACATAGCTCGGTTCATATCTCAGTTAACCGATAAGTGTGATCCAATCTTTCGACTTCTCCGAAAAAATAGCCCTGGGGCATGGGATGAAAACTGTCAGATTGTATTCGAAAAGGTGAAAGAGTATCTGTCTCATGCTCCTATCTTGATGTCCCCCATCCCAGGCAAACCTCTGTTCTTGTACCTATCCATATTCGAGAACTCAATGGGGTGTGTCCTGGGTCAACATGACGAGTCTGGAAGAAAAGAAAGAACCATCTACTATCTGAGTAAGAAGTTCACCGATTGCGAGGTCAGATATCCTCCCATCGAGAAAGTTTGTTGTGCTTTAGTCTAGGCTACAAAAAGACTCAGACAATAAATGTTGTATCACACCACTTGGTTGATTTCCAAATTAGATCCTTTAAAATACATGATAGGGGTACCTGCTCTATCCGGAAGGTTAGCCCGATGGCAGATGCTATTGTTCGAATTCGACATTGAATACGTGAGCCAAAAAGCAATCAAAGGAAGTGCCATATCAGATTTCTTAGCAAGGAGAGCCAATGAGAATTATGAGCCATTAGACTCTGATTTCCCAGACGAAGACTTGATGGCTTTATCCTTAGAAGAAACAGGTACTTCAACAGACAGTTCCTGGAAAATGTACTTCGATGGGGCATCCAATGCATTAGGACATGGCATCGGGGCAATATTGATCTCTCCAGAAGAAATTCATTATCCATTTACCAGCAGACTGAACTTCGATTGTACCAATAATATGGCAGAGTATGAGGCCTGTATCTTGGGAATTCGAGCTGCACTGGGGCAAAACGTAAAGACCTTGCGGATATACGAAGAATCAGTATTAGTAATCTATCAGCTCCGCGGAGAATGGGAAACCAAAGATACAAAACTGATAGAATACCGGAAGCTAATACTGGATCTGCTCGAAGATTTCGATGAAGTCACTTTCCACTATGTGCCAAGAGAAGAGAATTAAATGGCTGATGCTTTGGCTACCTTGGCAGCCGCATTCAAAGTTAGCAAGGAGTCTGAGATGATGCCAATTGACATGCAGTCGTATGAGTACCCGGCTCATTGTTACCAGATTGAAGAAGTAAAAGACACAAAGCCTTGGTACGATGACATTTTGCAGTATATCAAACATCGAAGCTATCCAGAAGAGGCAACTGAAATCGATAAAAGAACCATTAGAAGGATGCCAGCTGGATACATCCTTGACGGAGAAGTCTTGTACAAGAAAAGCCATAATCAAGTTCTGTTAAGGTGCGCCGATGCTGGATACATGCAAATGGACATATGATGTCGAGATAGATAATGAGATTTGGATATTTCTGGTCCACACTGGAAAATGATTGCATCAACTATGCTAGAAAGTGTTATAAATGTCAGATTTACGGAGATAAAATAAATGTTCCACCACATCCGCTTCATGTCATGACGTCACCATGGCCTTTCTCTGTGTGGGGCATGGATGTAATTGGACAAATCCATCCAAAGGCTTCGAATGGTCATCGTTTCATCCTTGTAGCTATTGATTATTTCACTGAGTGGGTAGAGGATGCTTCCTATGTCAGTGTCACTCAATCTGTTATCTGTAAGTTTTTGAAGAAAGAAATCATATGTCGGTATGGTTTACCTGAAAGGATCATTACTGATAATGCTACAAACTTGAACAATAAAATGATGAAAGCTGCTTATGAGCAATTCAACATAAAACATCACAATTCTACTACCTACAGACCAAAGATGAATGGTGCAGTAGAAGCAGCAAACAAAAACATTAAAAAGATAGTGAAAAAAACAACCGAGACCTACAAGGACTGGCATGAGAAGTTTCCTTTCGCTTTGTTCGCTTATCGAACCTCAGTACGACCTCGACTGGGGCAACTTCATTTTCACTAGCTTATGGAATGGAAGCAGTACTGCCCATTGAAGTAGAAATTCCATCACTGCGGATCTTGACAGAAGTCAAACTAGATGATGCAGAATAGATGCAATCCAGATACGATCAGCTTAATCTGATAGATGAAAAGAGACTGAAAGCCATTCACTATGGTCAAATCTATCAAAAACGAATGATTCGAGCACATGACAAGAAGGTACGCCCAAGATTATTCCATGAAGGAGATCTGGTGCTAAAAAGAATTTTTCCAGTTCAGAAAGATTTCCGAGGAAAATTGTCGCCAAATTAGGAAGGACCCTATGTCGTGAAGAAGGCCTTTTCCGGAGGGGCCCTTGTCCTGGCCGAAATGGACGGACTTGACCTGCCACATCCCATCAACTCAGATGCAGTAAAAAAATACTACGCTTAGGATGAAAACCCGAAAGGGCGTCCTAAGTAAAAAAACATTTAGGGTGAAAACCCGAAAGGGCGCCCTAGATAAAAAAAAAGAGCAAAAAGGTGGGTTCAAGGTGAAAACCCGCAAAGGGCGTCTTGCAACCAAGGACGGATCCAAGTTGAAAATTCGAAAGGGAGATTTGGATAAATCAAGAAACCCAAACATTTGAAACTCCCCGGCATCTGAATTTCCGTAGACTCAACGAGTCAGAGAAAGTTTGCACTCACCTGAGGATTGTCGCATTTTTCAAAGATCCTTTGGCAAAGGTTGTATTCAAGGTCACCTAACAGCTTTTCAGCTCAGAAGTGCCCACATTATTGAAATCTAAGACATTCATTTATACTTCATCATGTCTTCATCTTCCAAAATGTTTTGTCATGTATTATTTGTTTCTTTTTCCCTCATGAATAAAAGACAATCCTTTTCTCTACACCAATTCCTTTTGAGCATCTTAGATTGAGCTTAAACTTAATGATTTATTCATTCATGCAAAAGATATTCGTATATTACTGCACAAAGATTCATTGAAAAGTACAGGTACTCGGAAGCTGATCAGGGCTCATGCATATACTTGAAATGATCGAGAGGCATTTCTCGGATCAAGGATATAAAAACAAACATCAGATTTGAACATTTGAAGAATTCAAGACCAGGGGTCAAAATCTTCAAAATTCCATACAGGCCATCGAAGATCGAGATTTCTCTCCACATCACCATAACTTTTTCAAGTTTTAGCCAGAGTCAATTTCAACTTCGCGACGAAGGATAATAAACTCACAATTTGCTCGAGAATAGATTTCAAATCCAAACATCCACGATTTCAACTCCACCATGGAGGATGTCGCGCCACTCAAGACAACACAAGTTCAACTTCAAGACGAATGGACCGCTGGTTGTCAACAACAACTTCCCAATTTCAGAGCCAATTTCAACTTCACAGCGAAGTATATTGGACTCCAGACAACGCAAGTTCAACTTCACGACGAAGGGACCGCTGGTTGTCAACAACAACTTCTCAATTTCAGAGCCAATTTCAACTTCACAGCGAAGGATATTGGACTCTAGACAACGCAAGTTCAACTTCACGACGAAGGGACCGCTGGTTATTAATAAACAATTTCCCAATTTCAGAGCCAATTTTAACTTCACAGCGAAGGATATTGGACTCCAGACAACGCAAGTTCAACTTCACGACGAAGGGACCACTGGTTGTCAATAAACAACTTCCCAATTTCAGAGCCAATTTCAACTTCACAGCGAAGGATATTGGACTCCATACAATGCAAGTTCAACTTCACAACGAAGGGACCACTGGTTGTCAATATATAACTTCCTAATTTCAAAGCCAATTTCAACTTCATAGCGAAGGATATTGGACTCCAGACAATGCAAGTCAACTTCACGACGAAGGGACCGCTGGTTGTCAACAAACAACTTCTCAATTTCAGAGCCAATTTTAACTTCACAATGAAGGATATTGGGCTCCAGACGACGCAAGTTCAACTTCACGACGAAGGTACCGTTGGTTGTCAACAAACAACTTCTCAATTCCAGAGCCAATTTCAACTTCACAGCGAAGGATATTGGACTCAAGACAACGCAAGTTCAACTTCACAACGAAGGGACCGCTGGTTGTCAACAAACAATTTCCCAATTTCAGAACCAATTTCAACTTCACAACGAAGGATATTGGACTCCAGACAACACAAGTTCAACTTCACAACGAAGGGACGGATGGTTGTCAACAAATAATTTTCCAGTTCCAGAGCCAATTTCAACTTCACGATGGAGGATATTGGACTTGGAAGGGGACACTCACGGTTTCAACTTCACAACGAATGGAATCGTGCATACAAGCAGCATTCATTTTTAGATTGGATTTTAACTTCACGACGAAGGATATCCAATCATTGGTTCAACTTCACGACGAAGGAGCCATATGCAATTCTAACTTCACAAATAGATTGACCCAACTTCACGACGAAGGAGTCATCTGTAACACCACAACACCAAAGTCTCCAGGTCAAGTTTCACCTTCGCGACGAAGTATCTTGAGCCAGAAGACGATTCAGAAGCCACTTGCCAAAAGCTATGAGTTTGATTTCAACTTCACGACGAAGGATCTCACGCTCAGAAGTTCTCAATTGAACTCAACCTCACGACGAAGGAGTCATTTCGTGATTCATATTGACGAACCGGTTTCAATATCAGGTTTCAACTCCGCGACGGAGGATATTTGGTGTGGCCGAAATTTATGTCTTTTAATATTTGCTCTATTTTTTTCATACGATAATGAGCAAAGAGGGGCAGCTGTAGACATCGAATTTCGTCCATTGATATAGTTTTATATAATATGTTTTTATTATTACAAACTATATTATAAAAAATATTCATTCATTTCTTTTATTCAAATAGAGGCCAATAAACAAGTTACAAAATAACAATGGCCCAAGTCAGCTACCCAAGCCCAACAATATGTCAAGCCTGGTGCAGTAGATTAGGGTTGTTCCAAACCCTAGCTCATTCCAGCCGCCAGCGTTAATGGCCGTTGGATCTAGACTAGATCCAACGGTTCATAGAAGACCCCACTTTAGGGTTTCAACCTCCACTCGTTCCAGGGCCGCATGCATGTTCCAACGCCGTTTCCACTACGGACTCCTTCACACCGAAGACTCTGCCGGCCGTTTCGCTCATCACCAACACATGAAACACAAAGCAACGTCGTATGTTAGTCAACAACAAGAAACCGAGTTTCACTCGGAATCAAATAGGCTAAACTTAGGATATTTTTGTACTATACATAGAACACATAAACGGTTGTAAAAGGGGGGGATTTACACTGGATTCGAACGCAAGATCACTACGTGACAATCACACGTACAAGCACACAATAGCCAACAAGATTCAAGCCATTGTAAAGATTTTCAAAAGAGATAATAAAAAAGGTAGATTTTTACCTTGTTCATTCGGTTTCTTGCTTTACAGGTTGTATTTCCTGTGTTGTTTGGTGCGGATCGAACCCACAAGTCGGTTTTTGGCCGATGAAAAGGTGTTTTCGTTCGAGATTATTTTTGTAGATCTACGAAAACCCGAGGCCCTTTTTTTGAAAAACCAACTTGATTTTCAAAACGAGGAGGAGAAAAGCTCCTGGAAAATAGAACTTTTTCGTGATTTTACCGCCGATTAACTGCGGCCGTTGTCGTTCAACGTCGGCGGTGAGGCGGCGCGAGGCGGAGCAACCACCGGTTTCTGGAAAATATTGCCTGTGTTCTTCATTTTGAAGAACAAGGCAGAGAACAGAGTGAGAGGGAAGGGTCTTTGGCTCGTGAAGAAGGAAAAATGAGAGACAAAACAAAATTTTTGGGTTAAATACTAAACCCAGTGGTGACCCGCGTGCCGACCCGACCCGGGGAGGATCCGCGCGTTTTTTTTAAAAATAGGGGAAACTACGTTTTTGGTCCTCACGATTTTTTTTAAAAAACTCAATTTGATTCCTATTTTGGATTTTAAACTAAATTTCCTTTTGATTTCGACCCTCAATCGTGGTTTTCTATCAATTTAGCCCTTCAGTTCATGTTTTAATTTTAAATTTTTATTTATAATTTTAAATTTAATTTTTTTAAATATATTCCGTTTTATTATTACTATTACATATTTTTTATTTTTTATTATATATTATATTTATTTATGTATTTTTTATATTCTTCTCTTGTTTTTTTTTACTTATACTATTTTATATTATCTATTTTGTCATATATTCATATATATGCATATATTTTTATTATATTTATTTGGTTATTATTTTAAAAGTACTATATTTTATAATTTTGTATATATATATTTACCCATTAATTTTATATATATATTTACTATTATATTTATTCACTATTGTTTATTACTATTATTATATACATATATTATACCCACATTAATTATATCTACCTACCATGGCCCCCCACCGTTTTTTTATTCTTCATTTCCATGCATTACTCTACTTTAATTAATTAATAGATTAGGTTTGACATTTTAATTTTATGTTATTATTACTTGTTTTTTCTTCTTAGCATTTATTTATTGTTCTTTCACAATTGTTTTCACTCGTTTCATTTAATATTATATTATATGTATATATTATCATCTTTCTTTATTTTATTTATGTATTTTTATCTTTATTTTTTTATTCACTTATTTTCTTTATTTTATATTACTTTCTTTATTTCCTTCATTTTTTTTGTATTATTTGTTTTCATTTCTTTTAAACACATTTTTTGACTTTTAAAAGGTATGTTGTTAATCAATCAGATGTGTTGTTAATCAATCAGATGTAAGCAATTTGGATCGATATTTTTACCTCTTAATTTAAATTTACATTTTCTTCACTAAAGACGACTGGAAATTACATAGTACCGAAAGGGTGGTTCAAGGGTGCTAATCCTTCCTTGATCGTAACCGACTCCCGAACCCGACACATCTTTGGTAAGACGCAGATCAGGTAAGAAATAGGGTATCCGATCAACCTATTTGTTTTAAGTAAATGATCGGTGGCGACTCCCAATCCATTTTTCATGTCGAAGCCCAATTCCGGGGCACAACCGAAAGACGGTTACAACACCGTTATTGTTGAACCACTCATAATAACCATATGCAAACGTCAAATGGTCAACATAAATGGGTTCCTTATAGGGAAGGCGTCAATGTTGATCCTCTCATATAATGACCCACTCATAATGCTTCACCATCCAATTTGTAACCGCCTTACCGGGTTAATCTGTGTTATGCAACTGATCCATATTGCGAGGTGCTTTCGGATTTGGTTGTATAAAACCAAATTGTCAGAGCATGCGATCAGTAGGGTGACACTCCACAATCGCATAACAGATCAAAGGGACCACCGCCATCCAAACATTCAATGGGCCCCTCAACTCATGTGGGATACACATCCTCATATCATCATTAGAATAAGGTGCCCATTCAAACTAAAACAAATATATGTAATTCTTATCAAAATAATAATCTAAATTTTATACTATGATACAAAATCGATTTTCAAACATTCAAATACATACCTTTGTGCCAGCCTTCTGATCGATTAATAGCTTGATTATTTCTAATTCATCAAGTAGATCCCGATGATTTTTCCTGTCAATAGACCACCTATTCAAGGAAAAAATTTATTATACACTGGATAAAATGATTAATATACGAAATCATTTTTGTAATTACCTCAATAGCAGCAGGAATACGAACGGATTCTTCACAACAGGACATAAAAAGGGCAAGCGATACCATGCCCAAACTGCAGCAGAATGAGACATCTGCCGATAGCATTTCTCCTATAGTCAGTCGATCGACACATCTCCCTATATAGGAATGCAAAAACTGTCGAGCCCTAACTAAGTGATCCAGACATATGAAAATCGTCAAGATGCCGTAACCACATACAGTGAACTTAGTTGCGTGATTTTTCTGGCATCAGCAACCCTCCTATCAGCTGCAGTATGCATGCCTGTGCATACTTTTTAACTTCATCCTCTGAGGTGTCCTTACTCAAATTCTGAAAATTTGCATCTAACTAATTTAACGATATCCGACCACCGTTAAAATTCCGTGGGACACCTCCTAGATACTCCTGGCACAAAGTAATCCAGTTACCGTGCGCCATCCTTGAAATCAAATGTCCATCCACTGAAAGCCCCAAGTGCATGGAAACATCCTCAAGAGTAATTGTGCACTCTCCGCACGGAAAATGGAATGTGTGAGTCTCCAGCCTCCACCGCTCCACTAATGCAGAAATCAGGCTTTGTTCTATCCTACAATGGCCTTCATATCTAGCTATATGACCGAATCCAACCTCTAATAAATACATCCAGACACGGTCGGGTATCGCTAACTTAAGGTTTCAGATAAATGGATTTAATATACGATCGCTCTCCTAAAAATATTAATAATTACCATAAATTAATTTATAAACTAATAATCATGCATTAAATAAATAAATTATTAATAATAATTTAAGTTAAATTAAAATATAAAAATATTACCATATCAACATATGACACGATATATGTTTTCCATCCAAACGAAGCAGACCGCCTTCCATTTTATAACTGCACAAAAAATTATTAAATAAAATTTTAAAATTTTAAATAATTAAATAAAATACTAACAAAATATTAAATATAATAAAATATACCTTAAAGAGCTATGAGAGAATATAAGAGTATTTGAAAGAAGTTGAGAGGATTTGGTGTGATGAGAATGATTGGGAATGGAGGTATTTATAGGGAGGGGATGGGGGTGTTAACGGGCGGGTGGTTGTGAAATTAAAGCAAAGGCGCGGCCCATGCACCACACTTTTCTTACTCGTGTCAGAATTAAAGGAAAGGCGCGGCCCATGCACCGCGCCTTACGCTGACCTAGTGCCACGTAGTGTAAGGCGCGACCCATGCATCGTGCCTTACCCAGCGTGTCATCATGTCAGCATAAGACATTATGCATGGGTCACGCCTTACACCACGTGATGCCAAGTCAACGCTGCAAAGGGTGTTAGATCGGTAAATAAAGATGAAATGGTGTCTGACAGATAAATAAAGATTTGCAGGGTGATTTTTCAGAAAAGTCACCTACAATTACCGCTACTGCTATGTTGTTATACTCCATTCGACTATTTAAACCTAAACATTTCTACTCGAAAACCCCAACTCTATGGAACTAAAAATCGAAGAAACTTTCAAAAATTTATGCGGGTTTTGACCCGACTAGGAGATTATTCTGAGATGAATCACTGTAAATTTTAGGTACAAGAGAAGAAGAGGTTAAAGAGATTAATGAAAGCTTTTGTTGGTTTGTGGGAAAAGTAAGTAAAAGAAAAAGCAATTAACTATAATTTAATTACTAAATCTTCTATTTAATTTTATTTTCTAATTAATAAAATATTGTTGATATTTTGTTAAACAAACATAATTAGGACGGAGTATGGATCGAATATTAAAAGAGACTAAATTATTTAAATTTCTGAAATACAAGCGTTAACTAAAAACTTGAGAATGCCTGTTTTGTCAAATGTTTAAATTTTTAAGGACCTACACTATCATTAGACCAACAAATTTGTAACTCTACCTTTCTCACCTTTTCTTTAAGGCGCTACAATTAAATCCAAAAATAGTGTTGAGATATTTGCGATGAAACTCAATAATCAATCGAATGAATTGTCAAGAGTGGTTGAAGTGGATTTTGAGTTTAGGGAGTAAGGAGATTAAAAGGATAGACAATTGACACAAGGATTTATAGTGGTTCGACTTATCAACCAAGTCTACATCCACTACCTTAGCTCGTCAATAAGGATTTTCTAATAAATTCACTAATTTGTTCTTTCTTTTTACAGAATAAAGAGATAACCTTTACAAACTCTCTAGCTTTTAAAAGTCTTAGCTAGAACCAGTCCCCTTTTCACAAATGATAAGAAATGTAAACAAGAAAACCCTTACAAGATAGGTGTTTACAAAATTAAGCTCACTAAACACTAATATTTCAAGAGAAAGGAAAATAGGAGTAAAAAGCTCTTCTCTTGTAATTGATTACTTGGATAGGTGTTTTAACACTTCTTCAAGTGTCCTCAACTTGTTTTTATATGTTGGAATGTGTTTGTGGTCGTTTCTAGCTGTTGGGGATGATTTGGAGCCGTTGGGGAATATTTTCTGCAAAATAAATATGCCCAAGACAGGGAGTATCAACACTCCTTTAATGGGTATCGGTACAACCTTTATAATTTTTAAATAAAATAGACGTTAAAGATCGTTGGGTCTGACCAGTATCGATACTATGCTCTTGGTATCGATACTACTATGCAAAGTAGTATCGATACTCCTTTGAGTATCGGTACTTATTTTGAATTCTGAAATTCGAGCAAGTTGGTAGTATCGATACTACCTTGAGAGTATTGATACTTCTCTTACCTTTGATATCAGTACCACATGAACAATATCGATATTGTTCATATAGTATTGATACTGTAAAAACAATATCGATACTTCGTACTTAGAAGTGCTCAAAGCCTAGTTTAATAGACTTTTAATTATTATTGAAATCTTTTGAAAACTTTGAACAAATTCAATTAAGTCAAAAAATATTTTTGTCTTAATTTATTATATCAAAACACTATAATACATAGTTCAACAATCTCCCCTTTTTGATATAACAAAACATTAGAAAAATTGTTTTTACAATTTTGGCAAAACTCCCCCATAATAAAACATTTAATGAAAAAGAGACATATTTTAGAAAATGTTAAAGCTCCCCCTTTTTCATTGAGAAATTGAATTTTTAAAATCTCATACTTCTCCCCCTTTTTGTTATATCAAAACCAATTCAACTTTAAAGTTCAAAAATAACAATGGATAGTAAGTAATAAATTTAACATTAAAATCATTTGAAAAATCAAATCTCCCCCTCAATAAAAGTATTTCAAACAAAAATTGACTTTAAAAGTTTAACACTTAAAATACATTGAATTTCAACAAAAATTAACAAACATGTTAGTAACACATAAAATTCAATATATCCAAGTCTAATATACTTTATGAAATACCAATTATAGTATTTAAGTGCATGTGCATAAAGCTATCCAAAAATGTTAAGCATTTGAAAAATTGATATCAATTGTTAGACATATATCATTTGCAATAGATCACATGCATAAACATTTAAATTAAGGTCAAAAATTAAAATTTGTAAAAACAAAGCATTAAAACCAATTTTGACCAAAATTCATTAGGATGAACAAACATTAATGAAAAATCATTAAAACTTTAGAAAATGTTCATCACAATTCTTTTTAACATACATGAGATAGAAAACATAAAATTATTTAAAATCAAAACTCATGCATGCATAAAACAAATAGGCAGCCAATTAATAAAAATAAAAACATTAAGCTTAGAGGTTATCCATTCATTTTCAAGTGTGGCTAGAGCATTTGAATATCTTCACTTTCATTATCATTGCTCCTACACACCTACAAGAGACATTCATTTGGATTTTGGTATCCAAATTACTTTGGATCCTTGAACATTAGTTTCAATGCCCCTAGTTCCTTTTGGAACCCATACTTGTTTAATTTTAAAATGTTTTCCTTTCTTTAAAGGACAAGTATGTTCCAAATGACCATGAAAATGATAATGTGAGCATTTTTCCATTTTTAAACATAATGTGTTGTTTCTAGAAATTCATTCTTTTTATTTTGTTAAGCTTTCAAGCTTAACTTTCAAATAATTTTTTTCCTAAATAATTGATTTTGATTTTTGAAAGTTATAAATCATTTTTCAAGATTTCATTTTGTTTTTCAAAATCAACTTTTGCTTTCAGAATCAAATCATTTTCAACTTTAAATTTTGAAATTAATTTATTATATTTGGAATTCATGGTCTCAAATTCCAAATACAACTCATTATAGGCAACTTGTAACTCATTAAAAGAATAAGAATTTGATTCACTAGAGCTAGAAATTACCATTGAATCTTTTTTGATGGTCATGAGGCATAGGTTGACTACTTCATCTTCATCACTCTAAGCCACCACAAATACCTTTTTTTAGTTGATCCCTTCTTCTTAAGAGGGGACAATCATACTTGACATTCCCCGTTCTTTGATATTCGAAGCACACGGGGGGACCATTCTTTTCCCTTGATTCATGCTTCACTTCCTTAGAAGTCTTGAATCTTTTGAAAAGCTTGGTCATATCTTCTTCTTCGTCATCATCTTCATCCACCTCTTAACTTGAGTCTTGATTTCTCTCATTGGTGGATTTGAAGGCAATGCCTATCTCATTCTTCTTGTTTTTCTTTTTTTCGTCTTCTTCTTCTTCTTCCTTTATCATCAACTCATGAGTAAGAAGAGAACCAATAAGCTCATCAAGAGTAAGAGTCTTTAGGTGCTTAGATTTGATGATCGTCATCTTCTTCTATTGTCAAGACTTTGAAAGAGAATAAATCATCTTCATCACAAGCTTCTCATTAGGGATAACTTCTCCAAATCCCTTGAGACCGTTGACAATCACGGAAAATATATCCTTCATAACTTTGATGTCTTCATCCAGTTTCATCTTGAAATTCTCATAGCTATGATTGAGAATACTGATTTTGGTTTTCCTCACTTCATTGGTTCCTTCATGAGTGACTTGTAGCTTGTCCCAAATATCCTTAGCATTAGAACAAGATGAAACTCTTCCATATTCATCCGGGCCTAATGCAAAAAATAGAATGTGCATAGCCTTTGCGTTGAGTTGGAACTTCTTCTTCTCTCCATCACTCCGATCATCCATCTCATCGGTTGGAATGAAGTTTCCTTTCATGATTGAGTTCCAAGATCCTAGATCGTTGGCTGAATTAATAGCATCATCATATTCTTCCAATAGGCATAATTTGCTCCATTGAAATAAGGTGGCTTGTTGACCAGTTGAGAGTCTTTAATGTAGTAAGAGTCGGAGGTCGAAACCATCTTCTCGGTTGCATCTGGAATCGGTAGAGCTTCTTCAAGGATCGTATCAAGGTTGTTGAACATTCTAACGAGTCAAGCTCTTATACCAATTGTTGGGATATTTGTGATGAATCTCAATGATCAATTGAATTAATTGCCAAGAGGGGTTGAAGTGGATTTTGAGTTTGGGAGTAAGGACACTAAAAGGATAGACAATTAACACAAGGATTTATAATGGTTCGACTTCTCAACCAAGTATGCATCCACTACTTTAGCTCCTCACTAAGGATTTTCTAACAAATTCACTAATTTGTTCTTTTTTTTACAGGATAAAGAGATAACCTTTGCAAACTCCCTAGCTTTTAAAGGGCTTAGCTATAACCACTCCCCTTTTCACAAAGGATAAGAAATGTAAACAAGAAAACCCTTACAAGGTAGGTGTTTACAAAATTAAGCTCACTAAACACTAATATTTACAACAGAAAGGAAACTAGGAGTTAAAAGCTCTTCTCTTATGTTTGATTGTTTGGATAGGTGTTCTAACACCTCTTCAAATGTCCTCAACTTGTTTTTATATGTTGGAATGTGTTTGTGGACGTTTCTAGCCGTTGGGGAATATTTTTCTACAAAATAAAATTGCCAAGACAGGGAGTATCCATACTCCTTTAATGAGTATCGGTACTACCTTTATAATTTTTAAATAAACTAGCCGTTAAAGGCCGTTGGGTATGACCAGTATCGATACTATGCTCATGGTATCGATACTACTATGTAAAGTAGTATCAATACTCCTTTGAGTATCGGTACCTATTTTGAATTCTGGAATTTGAGCAAGCTGGTAGTATCAATACTACCTTAAGAGTATCGATACTTCTCTTACCTTTGGTATCGGTACCACATGAACAATATTGATACTGTTAATATAGTATCGATATTGTAAAAACATTATCGGTACTTCGTGCTTTGAAAAACAGTTTTCTGCTCAAATCCTAGTTTAATGGACTTTTAATTATTTTTTAAATATTTTGAAAACTTTGAGCAAATTTAATTAAGTCCAAAAATATTTTTCCTTAATTTGTTATATCAAAACATTATAAAACATAGTTCAACAAATAGGTTATAAAACAAAATGTTAAAAACTTATTTAATAAAAAGAATAAAGTTTAAACATCTAAAATAATTTATTTTAGATATTTTTTTTAAAAAAATTCTCTTTATTTCTTTTTATTAATAATGTATGGTGTTTACAAGTCATAGTGTTTGTTCTAAAGACTTTTCATCATTTAACAATTGACACTCAAATTCCCTACAATTTCTGGTACTTAAACTTGAAAACTCTAAAAATAACAATTATTTTTTTAACATTGAGGTAGATTAGTTCACGTCTTTCTTCTCCTTGTTTTCCTTGTTTAGGTATAGCAGTTTGATGATAATTGTATAAGGTTCATAACTAACTCTGAATAGGTATTAATACATCGAACAACTTTGTAATCAAGGTTTAGGTGATAATAAAAAAATACCATTAGGCTTGAAATTAGGGTGGTGATCGGGTGGGGAAAAATTGAAACCCGTGGGCGTTCGAACCGACGAGATGAAGAAAAACCGAAATCTTTACCCACGGGGATGGGGATAGGGGAAGTTTTATCCCTGAAGCTTAAATGGGGATGAGGATTGCTATATCCGCTCCGTGGGAATAACCGAACCATACCCGTGTGAATAATCGTGAGAATTCCAAAAAATAATTGTAGGGATCATTGATCTTACAAAAATAACCGTGAGATCCCCGAAAAATGTATGTGAGATTACGTGTTGTCACTGTGACATCTCAAAGGAACTAAAATTGAAGTTTAATTTTTTTTTCTCATTTATTATACATTAGATTGAAAATTGTTAAAATTGTACATATACATTGGGTGTTAGATGAATATTGACGTTTGAAACTTTCATATTAGAGATCAATTTGAAACAATCTGATATATCTTACAAGTTTTAAGTGTTGTATTGATTTCAAAAATGTTTATTTATTTTTTGGGATGAGGACTAACCGAAATGCCCAAAGATCCGTAAGGGGTAGGTATTAGAATAAAAAATTCTCGAAACATATAATGAGGATTCTCTAAAATCGTACCCACAAATATTGGGAATGAAATGGGTAATGCAAAACCGTCCTCGCCTAACCCGTTGCCACCCGTGCTTAAAATTCATTATCATGTAGTACTCATTATCAGAAATATATAAAGCGACATCGTAACCACTTGATTTGATATAATACAAGATCACATGGAATATTTCCACTGATTATATATAATCCACGCCCTTTCTATTATTAGCTTTACAATTTATAATGCATGCTTATATAATTTAGCTACATTATAATTATAGTTATGAGTTGCCTCTGAACTAATTAATTCCAAGGTAGGCAGATAGCATTGAACCAACTGAATAGATGAAGCCTAATTCCCCTAAACAAAACTGTTTACACCAACCAACCACAAGTATTTCTTATAATTATATATAATATTTTTAAAATGTACTCTCAAAATAATTAGCCTACTTGAAACAATTTATTTTCGAAATGATTTTTTTTAAAAAAAAGAAAACTGTTTATACCAGTTAAATTGAAAATTACGTGTCACTCTTTCGATTATCTGCAGCGAAATTCAAAAGGTAGAAACAGCCTGAAAATGGCATCGGTTGATGTCGACTATTGCCATCTAAGGATCATAGTCTCTGGTCAGTAAGGCGCAGTAGTAGGGGTTTTTTTTTAATGTTAAAGGTGGTCCAATGCAACAAATAAAATATTTTTAAAATTTTACAGAGTGCAGTGCAACCCTGCATCGCTATTGTGGAAAATATTATATTACAGTGTTATATCTATCAAAAACATCATCTGAACCGTCCAGTTTGTGGCTCATCACTTCACTACATATAATATACTTGATTTCATCTTTGTGGATCCTCCGGATGGTATAGGATAATTATGTTTAGAATTTTTTTTAGTTATAGATAATATATACACACCCTAACAGTATCCAAGATTTTAAGTCACGGTCGTGTTTTCGGTCATTTCGAATTTATTGTGATTGTGGCCGTCGCGAATGTTATTACAGCCGTTACAGACGCTATTGGGTGTTATTGCAGGTATAACGGGTAACTCGGACAGCGGTGAAACCGCTATATCGTGGACGAAATCGCGGTCGCGAAACGTTTTTTAAAACCCTGACCGTAACAGATCCATAATTTCTGAATGAAGTTGACATTATTAATAAAATAAGTAAATAATTCAAGAAAATTCGTATATGAGAGTATGAATCGGCCATAACCTACATATATAGTTGTTCAAACTCAAAATTTTTAAGAAAAGCAATATTCTTTTCCACTAATGAAATTATTCATTAGATTCTTCTAGATGGATGTTGAACGTTCATTAGTGGTTTTGTTTCAAACATGTATTGTAGAGGTCAAATGATCGATAAAACAGAATGTGTAAAAAGAAGAAAAAACTGTATTTCTGATGGAATCAAGTGGGCAAAGTATTGTGCAGTCCGCACACATGTTGTGGGAAAAGAACTCAAACTTGCATAGGAATTAGGATTGCAAGTCGGAAAACCAGAATTGTAATTTCCTTTCAGAATTCTTTTGGGTTTGGTTTCATCATCTGTGCTAGAACATTCCAATGACATATGTCTGTCTGTCTGTTAGTTATAGCTGTTTTTTTAATCATAAATAAACCGAAGACTAGGAGACATAACAAATATGCAAGGAAAATAAGATAAATGAGACGATGGGTAACGCCAAATATCTTGATATTAGTTCCCTTCCATCACAGAGTGGGGGTGCATTGGCAGTTGATATACAAGTCTAAAAACCCACATAAATTAAATAATGTTTATGGGTTTTGGGGTTAGAGTTTAAACAACTTGGTAAAATGGAAAAAAAGAAGATAAGAAGGAGAAATTCTGATGACAGAAGCAATGAATCAATTTCATATTTTTCATCTGAGCATGGATGTCAGAGACTGGAAAGCAACTACTTCACAAGGAATGGTGAGACCCCTGTCGTGATAAAACCCAAATTCTTCTTCAGCTTGATGAAGCAAACTCTGAAACTCGGGTCGGTTCAAGAAAGAGATGGGGACAATGTATCTGCTTCTGTTTTCACCCACATATACAACGAAATGGCCTTTCGGGACATCCAGAGGGAGTCCCTGCTCATCATCGTAGCTTTGTTTCTTTCCTAAGCTGGAGCACCTCTTCAGGATTTGCTTGATGGCTGCTGTCTGAGGCAACTTGTTTGATTTCCTGATGGCCATCTTCTTTGAACTCCTACTGGGGTTTAGATTTGAGAGAAGAGTTTAGATAGATGTGATGAAGGTTGGAATGGAAGGGGGGGATATGTATACATATATTTATATGGTTAGGTAATAGAGTTCGAAAAGGATGGAGAAACAGAGTCATGTTAAGTTGTGGCCTTGTGAGGACAAAGGACAAACCATGGGTGTTTTTGGGGGTTTGTACACGAGTTACAGGAGGACCCTCAAAGGCAACCTCATTGGGATTACTCCAACTTGTTGTCTGTTGCCCTACAAAAAGACACCATGGTCCAGCTCTCTCTCTCTCTCTCGGGCTTCAACCTTCCCTCTATTACTCGAGGACTAGCCCACCTCCCTTCATTTTCCTATGTCTGATTTTGGTTGGTATAGGTTACCTAGTAAATCTTAAAAAGGAATTACTAATTAGCTAGTTATTACACGAGTAGAACCAGTCAAAGTTGGTGTCCAAAAATTATGCAATCTTATCGAAATATATAACCATGGTTTCTAATAGCCTAAGTTTGGCAATGATTCAATGAATCAGGAACTCCCAACCTTAGTTGCCAATGTGCCATAGCAAATTGCGCCTTAACAATTAAAAAAATGGTGAGATTGGGAGGACAGAAACTGCCCCACTGGACCATACAGTGTTGAAAAAAAAGGGCAGGTCAAGAGAGAAGACATTAGCTATTCCTAAACATAATCCCATCCTCATTTGAAATACTAAAACTTTCAGTGGCACGTGTGATTGTTTGATATAATTTGAGCACATTTGAATCCCATATCATATTCTCAATTGCATTAATCATGCACATTATGCAAATAAAGAGTTCCCTTTTCTTGCAGATGACCTCTTGGTATATGAATATTTATGGACTTTGGTAATGGTGGTCCTTGAGCTCGGCTTGCAGGTGGAACTACCAAATATGAACATAGTCATAATCAGATCATAAATTTCAAATTAAATGAGAACAACTTGCTCTCCCTCCTTATGATACATGGCACCACAAACTCTTTCTCTCTAATTTCCCCATGTTCTAAGGTCCAGAAAGTGCCACTCGTGGTCTCAGTTTCTACGCAAATTATGCTCTGGTTAATGCTTTTTTACGGCTACGTACGTCTTGGACTGTACTGTACCCTTTTGAAAATCTTCCCCTCCGTTTTAATAATATATAGTTGTTACCATTATTATCAGTAATGTTTTCTGTTTGGTAGCTATGGCATTAACTATGTATTAGTACATTGATCGTACCTGAATCTTCTTGAATAATTAATGTATTGTTTCAATGTTTTGAGAGCATACGTGCTTTGGTTTAAGACAAATAACGAGTATCTCTGTATAATTTACTCGTATTCCTAACTTCCCAAACCAAATTTTTGTTCCACTTCTGGTTACAACTAGAATCAACACATGCAGAATGTGGGGTGAATCTGATCATAAAAAACTGATGGTAATTCATCAACAAATTCAATGGATTGCGTTGAAGGGCTTGTACTCGAAAAAAAGAAGGCAGAACTCGTTGACCAAAGGGCACAACACCATGTTCTGTGAATGAAATTAATTTGTTTACTGAATGTAAGATGGAAGCTTAAAAATGGACATTGATACAAACAAAGGTAGATCGAGTGGTGCTCAGATGCGGCAACACCCTTGAAAATTTTAAATTCTCATTTAATTTAGATAATTTTTTATATTTTTTTATTAATAATTTAATTTTATATCCCTAAAATTTTATAATTTCATCTCTAAATTTTATTATAATTTACTAAAAGTCCATATCCTAAAATAAAATCTTACATTTGTATATGAACACAAAGGTGAGTCCAAAACATTCTACCCAACGGTAATGACTGTTTTCGGGTGAAAGAAAATGACCTCACGTTAAGACGTGAAGGGTACATGAATTAGGGCCATGTTAATTTTTGCCCTCCCAAATTCTCAAGATGAAACAGTGAGGTCCATATGACATCAGGGTTTAATTAACATGTGTATTCCCTTAAAACAATTCTAAAAGCAAACCTTTTAACTATGGGGAATCATAATTATATGTCAACGAAGGATTATCAAATTGCAATATACTATATGCTTCATGTAATGCTCCAGAACCTGAGTCAGTAGTTTCGGTCAACCCGAAACCCATAAGTCAAGCCAGTTAGACCGCTTAAGATAGTTGGATCAGTTCAAAAAGGGGTTTGGGCTTAGGTTGGTCCAATAATTAAAGGATAGTGGTGTTTTTAAAAGTGAGTTAAAGGGAGAAAGACTAAAAGTGTAGTTATTAAAGCAATCAAGGAAAGAATTTATTCTTCATCTTCTAAGCTTCCATTAGAGCCCTTAATTTCAAGATTTGGCTTAGTTTTTTAAAAATGGGTTTTTATGTGTTTTTAGAAATCAAATGTTTTAAGTCATTTTAGGAGAGTGTTTGATTTGTAGGGAGTGTATCTAATCTTTATCCAACACTTAGTTAAGTAAGTAATCTATTTTTATACTTTGATTAGTTAAAGAGGATGAAGAGAGAGTTCAAGCCAAGGGAAAATGAAGAGTGGATCCCTAGTTGATTCAAGAAGTGTTCTAGCATTCATAGAATCCAGGTAACACACTATTAGCTTTTCTATACCAGTTTTAGAATCATTAGATAGGAGTTTTAGCTAGAAAGTTGAGATCAAGCATGTTTAGTAGCTTTATATGTTAGATTTTATGTTTAATGTTTTCAACTTGTTTCTAAGCCTTATTTATGCTCCCTTAATATCACATAAACTTTTAAAAAAAATGTTTTGGGACTTCACTAGGGTCTTTAGGATTGAAAATTAGAGTTTTTCATGCTTGTTTTATGACTTATGCAGGTAGAGTATAAATACTATAGGGTTAGTATCGATACTTGTTCTTCGTTTCTGGGTAAAATCGTGTTTTCTAGGCAAGAGTATTGAAACTCTTTCAAGAGTATCGAAACTTTGGGTCATAGTTTCAAAACTCCCAAAAGTATTGAAACTAAGCAAAAAAATGTTTAGAAGTATCGGTACTTATATAAAGTATCGAAACTTTTGCAAGAGTATCAATACTCTTGGCTAGTATCGATACATTCAATCTGTTTTGGATAAAATGTCAGTTTTTAGGGATTTAGACATGAGGTACCCCAACACTTCATTATATCATCAAATAAGACTACAAGTGGAATAATATTAATGTTAATTCAAACACATAAATCAAATAATCAGGGACAAATAAGACTAGCCCTGTTTGACGCTTGGAAACGATTTGGACACCTGAGTTCCTTTAGAAAAGCTAATGGAGTCGAAAGTATAGATGCATCCCGAATATATCCTTAGGTAGGGCACAAGACCCTTAAAACCGACTAACTAAGGCCGAGGACTAACATTCACAAGGGGTGGGTTAGTTAGGGGTATGTGTCCGATACAGAATTTCGGGGGCCATATCTCAGTAGGCTAGAGGGATGCGTGAGCTCTGAGATGCAGTAATCCCTTAGCCGCACTATGATGTCTACAATAGCGTAGAGAGTGAGTATCACAAGGATATTCACTAAGCAGATCAGATCAGTAAACGTGATAGCTAGCCTTTCAGTGATATGAAGTTAGTATGTTTTAGCTATTAGTGTATTATTGAGCTAGTTAGCTCAGCCTTCGGATTGTTTCTGTGGGCAGGTCAGTGATCCATCTGGTGAGGAGCAGTATAAACCAAAACTCAATTCAGACCAGTACGGATTCAGAGTACATCTCAGCATTTTTTTAAAGGACATGTTATTTGTAAACGTTATTGTCCAGTTGAGTCGTAGTTTCAGTAAAGCGGTCTGTATCATTTTTGTAAAGTGTAAATACTTTAATTTGGAACTCCTTGGTGTAAAGAATTTATTTATTCTTCAATTTATTTTACAATTTTTTTGTGATTAAATAAAGTAAGAAACATTTGGTCGGCCACTTTGGTGGTTCTATGTAGCACCTTAAATCGGTTGACTATGTGTCACACTGGTGTAGGTGTTACATTTAGTGGTATCAGAGCATCATGATTGACGTTCATAGGACCCACATGCCAGTTCTGGTCAGTGTCGGTCAGAGTCAGTTAGTGTCAATAAAGAGTTTATAAGTATACATGCCCCTAAATAATTGAGTCATACTTTTCTATCTGCAATAGTGATAGTAATTATTTGTTTCCTCTTAATTTCAGAATTTCAGAGATGGACAGAAGCCCAGATCATAGTAGAGAGGGAAGAGACGAGAGTAGAACTCGTTTAGCCAGTGATTCAGGAGATAAGTTCATCCTAAACTCCGAGCATAGAGAGCCTAGAGATGCGTGAGTTTAAGAGGTTGCTTTCTTCAGGAATCTAACCACTACCTTAGAGCGGATTGTTAGAGCTACTCCTCAGGCACCTGCTACCCCATGTGTCCAGCCAATCTAGTTTGTTTCTCCAGTTGTAGCACTTCAAGAAACCAATAAAAAGGCTTCGGAGGTACTAGACCATTGAATTCTTTGGGTCAGGGGATGATGATCCAATTGTAACCGACTGGTAGTTAAGGGAAACCTTTAGAACCCTCCGTCAGCTGTATCTTACTCCCAAGGGAATATTAGAGTGCATTATCTCACTGCTGAAAGGTGACGTGATAGATTGGTGGGAAACAGTGGAGATGTCGTTAGAGCCCCAGTGACCCACATGGTATTGATTTTTAGAGGAGTTTCGCCAAAAGTATATAGGAGAAGCCCACAATAGATACAATGAGAGATTGGTTCGTTCAGTTGATCTAAGGGGACATATTAGTATTCGAGTACGAGGTAGAGTTTCTCATGTTGAGTAGATACACCCTAGAGTTGGTTTCGTTAGAGTACCATCATTGCTTAAAGTTCAGAGAATGTCTCCGCTTAGATATCTTGACTTATTTAACTGTCAATCCATCGGGAGTCTTTGTCGAGTTAGTTTGCCAGGCAAAAGAAGTAGAGAGAGTTATGGCAAGGAGAGAAGCGGAAGAAGACTTTACTTTAGGTCAGGGTAGAGAAGTAGCAGAGTCAGTAGAACCAATGCAGCCATCTAAGAAGTTTAGAGAATTTTAGGAGCCTGAGAGATCCATTGTAGATAAGTCTAACCGATCAATGCAAAGTACTAGTGAATGAGGGAATAAGATTAGCCAGCGCAGGATACCATTGTTTACTGCACTAGTAGCTAGTATTGGAGGATCGTCGAGAGCGTCTACTCATACCACTTGTTCTCGTTGTGGCAGGAAGCACCTGAGAGTTTATAGGTTTAGGGCTCAGGGTTATTACCGTTGTGGGTCTTTAGATCATTTTCTTTGATATTGCCCAGAAGCTCAGAGTGTAGTTCCAACTTTGACCCAACAGTCAGCTTCGACAGTCCAAAGGGGTGAAAGATTTCAGAGATAAGTAAGTTTATCTGTTCAGATTAGAGCTCAAGAGGAGGAGGATGAGGGTGCAGCTGATGAGATCATAGGTAACCTTACCTTATTTCCTATTCTAATAACAACCATAGTTGATTTAGTGACCAACCCTTAGAGTCAGATTAGAGTTATATGTCTGTCAAAATTTCGAGGATGAAATTTTCTCTTAGGAGGGGAGAGTTGTAATGCCCCGGAACTCAGGTCAGTAGTTTTGGTCAATCCGAAACCCGTAAGTCAAGCTAGTTAGACCTCTTAAGATAGTTGGACTAGTTCAAAAATGAATTAAGCTTAGGTTGGCCCAATAGTTAAAGGATAGTGGTGTTTAATAAAAGTGAGTTAACGGAAGAAAGACTAAAAGTGTACATGTAGCTCATTTTAAAGGTTAAAAACCCTTTATCTCCCTTATTTTTCATGTGAGTCATTCCCCAAAAATATCTTCCAATTTTCTTCTTCTCCAGACTCTTCTTTTTCATTTATTTTACTTAGTCAAGATCAAGCTCTAAGGAAACCTAAGCCTAGATTGAAACAATCAAGGTAATAAATCTATTCTTCATCTTCTATACTTCCATTAGAGCCCTTATTTTCAAGGTTTAACTTAGTTTTTCAAAATTGGGTTTTATTGGTTTTTAGAAATCAAGTGTTTTAAGTTATTTTAGGAGAGTTTTTGAGTTGTAGGGAGTGTATCTAAGCTTTATCCAACACCTAGTTAAGTAAGTAATCCATTTTTATACCTTGATTAGTTAAAGAGGTTGAAGAGAGAGTTCAAGCCAATAAAAAAGGAATAGTGGATACCTAGGTTATTCAAGAAATGTTCTAGCATCCAAAGAATCCAGGTAACACACTATTAGCTTTTCCATACCAGTTGTAGAATCATTAGAAAGGAATTTTAGCTAGAAAGTTGAGATAAAGCATATTTAGTAGTTTTCTATGGTATATTTTATATTTAATGTTTTCAGCATGTTTTTAAGCCTTATTTATGGTCCCTTAATATTATATAAGACTTTAAAGAATGTATGGGGATTTCAATAGGGTATTTGGAATTAAAAAATAGAGTTTTTCATGTTTGTTTTATAACTTTTGCAGGTAGAGTATCAATATTATAGGGTTAGTATCGATACTTGTTCTTCGTTTCTGGGTAAAATTGTGTTTTCTGGGCAAGAGTGTTGAAACTCTTTCAAGAGTATCGAAACTTTAGGGCATAGTTTCGAAACTTGCAGAAAGTATCGAAACTAGGCAAAATAGAATGTTTAAAAGTATCAGTACTTATATAAAGTATTGAAACTTTTGTAGGAGTATCGATACTCTTGACTAGTACTGATACTATCAGTCTATTTTGGGCAAAAAGGTCAGTTTTGAGGGATTTAGACACGTACCCCAACACTTTATTATATCATCAAATAATACTACAATTGGAACAATATTAATGTTAATTCAAACGTATAAACCAAATAATTAGGACAAATATGACTAGCCTTATTTATGCTTAGCAAATGATTCGGACACCCGAGTTCCTTTAGAGAAGATAGTGGAGTCAAAGTATAGATGCAGTCCGTATATATCCTTAGGTAGGTGATAACTCCATAAAAAGATCAAATTTTGGGACCTTTTCACTTAAGTTATTGAATGTCTAAGACCTCATATAAGACCATGTAGATACATTTAGGAGTATATAGTTGCATGTGGTGGAATTATGTTTGCCACGACATTTTATTTTGTAATCAATGTTGCTTTATAGGGAAGGTTTTTGTTTGGTGATGTGCATGAATTGAGAGCAAGGAAAAGAGAAAGGGAAATGTCGTGACATAAGGATACTACTAAGCAGAATGAAAATACCGAGTTAGAGTGGCATTTCGAGAGCGAACAAAGTGAA
This sequence comes from Hibiscus syriacus, assembly GCF_006381635.1. Classification (NCBI taxonomy): domain Eukaryota; kingdom Viridiplantae; phylum Streptophyta; class Magnoliopsida; order Malvales; family Malvaceae; genus Hibiscus; species Hibiscus syriacus. The sequence continues at coordinate 1,429,556 of NW_024062641.1, read as the reverse complement.
AGAAGATATTTTTGAAGCCAGTTGTCCCTACTTTCTCGTGATCTCTAATCGGGAGTTAGAAATCCACCTCGAGGATCCGCATGGAGGGATCAGTGCTGCTACGGATGATCCTGCTGACTGCGCCACCCTACTGTTGATCCTGTCTCTCCTTGAGCTTTTGCAGCGGGATTATGTCGAGTACTTAGCCAGTAACCCAGGCTGGATCAATGCCAGCTGCCCATCTGGACCACTGCCAGCTTTGCCCAATCCTCACGTGAATTAAGCATGGTTTGGGGTATTATAGGAATTTCAACACCAAGTCCTAGGGTTAATCTTCCCCTATAAATAGATGATGAATCCACAATGAAAAAGACTTTGGTTCCACGCCATTTTGAACTTAAAAGTCAGAGGAAAAAGGTTTCTCCTTTCTCCGTCAATCCTACTTGTCGTGGCATTTCTCTATTGACAAGCTAGAGGAAGTGGCGTTCTAGGCGTTCGAGAGGAGCTAGTTCGCTGGGGGTAGTTCGTGGTGGCCGAGAAAAGCTCTGGCAGTGCACATCGAAGGCTTTTCCTCCTTTCCTTTGCTCTTTGCTTTCATAATTTATCATTTGGGTTGTAAGGAACGGATAAACTTGCTTTGTGCTTGCTTATTTCGAACTCCACCAACCCACCATGAACTAATCCTATTTGGTGGGAGTTCATTTTGGATATTTATGTTTTACTTCAATGAATGGTTGATTTTCTATGATATAATATGTTTTTTTTATGAAGCTTAGTGCCTTAAGGTTGTAGGAGCTACGATAGTAGCTATTTCTTAGGAGATTACTTAGGGTTTGAGAGAATGTCTAGGTAGCACATCCTTAGTGTTCGAGAGAAACTAAGGAGGAACCACATAGGCAAAGGGTTCTAGATAGTAACTAGACCTAATCCACCTTAGAGATAAGGCTAAGATTTCATTCGACTAAAAGAAGTTGTGCGTGAACGATATGTTAGATGTTAATGTTGCCGCAGAAAGGTATTGCCGAGATATATCCTGTTATATGGACCAATAGGATCACTGCATGGGTTTACACCAACCAGTTTTGCCAGGGTATCTTCAATCTGTCGAGTCCCTTACTAGAGATATCATAGGACACCTTAGTAGACTCTGTCGGGCAGACAAGACATAGAAGTAAGACTATTATGAAAAGTAGACATAGGTTTTCCTTAGTGACTCCTATCACTCATTCCTATAGTAGCTTGTCGTGTAAGAAAGACAAAGTCCTATTAATCAAATCCTATATTTACTTTTTATTTTGCCTTGACATTTCCATTTATTTGCACTCAGCACAATCTAATTTGCCAATACATATCCATCCACTTTGGCACAATTTATCCATTTGATACCATATCACTATCATTCAATTTCCACATCATCCATTTCATTTTGCCACAACATTCTCATTTGTACATACCATCACTAACTTTACTTAGGTGACAGAGTAAAGTAATTTGACTGAACTTGTTAAATTTCGTCCAGTCCCTGTGGAGACGATACTCACTTATCATTGTATTAATTGTTCGATTGTGTATTAAAGGCTTACAAAAGATGTTGGCCAAAGCCACTCCGTGCCCACAATTGAGCAACACAAGATTGAGCCCCAACTACTAACCCTAACAGCACTACCGCAGCCCACAGAGCCATACGATGTAGCTCAATCGGAAATGTCGCAGCAATTCCATTTGCACAAGATTCGATGTTGTTTCAAAACGTATCTAGGCATAAGGAGCCTCAGTTGTAAATAGTTCCAGACGGCCCAGTACTCCACCTACTGCGCTAGCATCTGACTTTGAACACTCCAACCCTACTCAACTGCGTAAGTGCATGCATTGCACGACCGTTGTACCACCACCAGTCCAAAGTCGAGGTACCTTGTATTGCATTGCATTTCATAGCATGTAGTTTAGATTTTACTTAGCTTTTAGTAAGCATTGATGATAATGTTTCTCTCAAGTTTGAGGGAGGTAGGGTTCTTAAATCATTGTATGATAGTCTTAGTATAATGAATATGCCATGACATTAGTAAATGTAGAATTAGTTTTCTGGAATTAATTAAGGATGCCCGATGATGATGAATTCTTGATGGCTAGGAATGTACATAACTGGTTGAGGATGATAGAACCGACTTTAGGATGTGCTTCTTTGAAAACCTTGAATACACGATTGTATGTTTTTTCATGCTTGAGAAACTTAAAAATTTTTTATAAGAGAATTCTTAAATGTCATGGCATAAAACTTTGAATGATGAAAACCCCACATTTTCTATAAAAAAATTATGAAATTGTTAATAAATTTCTTGGCATATCTGTAGAGGGAAACTCCGCTATGCCATGGCATATGAGTGAATGAAAGTAGTCACAGGATGACTCTACCTGACTAGCTCGGGGGTGGAAGGTATGCTCCATTTCACCTAGAGTGTGGGATGGTAGGTGTGATAGGCTGACTCCCCTCGTAGCAGAATTAATGAAAGAAAAGAAAACTAGGTGGGAGTAAAAATTTGTAAATGTCGTGGCAAATTAAAAAAGCTTGCTTAGAAAATTTTTAGGTTTGTTAAGCATGGACTGGATACAAACACGTACACACCCACACAAAGAATCTTGCCCTAGGGGACAGTACTTGATTTCTCGAACTAGTCTAGCATATTGAAGCCAAATGTGCTGAGGGCTGAAATTTTATCCCATATAACTATTCTTCTTCTGAACTTGCCATGGTATTTTTATTCTGCTTAATATTATCCATTGCTTGAGGACAAGTAATAGATTAAGTTTAGGGGTGTGATAACTCCGTAAAAAGATCACATTTTGGGACCTTTTCACTTAAGTTATTAAATGTCTAAGACCTCATTTAGGACCATGTAGATGCATTTAGGAGCATATAGTTGCATGTGGTAGAATTATGTTTGCCGCGATATTTTATTTTGTAATCAGTGTTGCTTTATGGGGAATGTGTTTGTTTGGTGATGTGCAGGAATTGATAGCAAGGAAAAGAGAAAGAGAAATGTCGTGCCATAAGGATACTACTGAGAAAAATGAAAATGTCGAGTTGGAGTGGCATTTCGAGAGCAAGCAAAGTGAAAGAATATATTTTTGAAGCCAATTGTCCCTACTTTCTCGTGATCTTTGACCGGGAGCGAGAAATCCGTCTCGAGGATCCGCCTGGAGGGATTAACACTGCTACAACTAATCCTACTGACCGCGCCGCCCTGCTGCTGATCTTGTTTATCCTTGAACTTCTGCAACAGGATTATGTCGAGTACTCAGCCAACAACCCAGGCTGGATCAATGCCAGCTACCCATCTGGACCACTGCTAGCTATGCCCGATCCTCACATGAATTAAGCATGGTTTGGGGTATCCTAGGAATTTTAGTACCAAGTCCTAGGGTTAATCTTCCCCTATAAATAGAGGATGAAGCCACAATGAAAAAGACTTTGGTTCCACGCCATTTTGAACTTAAAAGTCATAGGAAAAAGGTCTCTCATTTCTCCGTCAATCCTACTTGTCGTGGCATTTCTCCACTGACAAGCTAGAGGGAGTGGCGTTCTAGGCGTCCGAGAGGAGCTAGTTCGCTGGGGGTAATTCGTGGTGGTCGAGGAAAGCTCCGACAGTGCACGTCGAATGCTTTTCCTCCTTCTATTTTCTCTTTGCTTTCATAATTTATCATTTGGGTTGTAAGGAACGGATAAACTTGCTTTGTGCTTGCTTATTTTGAACCCCACCATGAGCTAATCCTATTTGGTGGGAGTTCATTTTGGATATTTATGTTTTACTTAAATGAATGGTTATTTTTCTATGCTATAATCTGTTTTGTTTATGAAGCTTAGTGCCTTAAAGTTGTAGGAGCTACGAGAGTAGCCATTCCTTAGGATATTACTTAGGGTTTGTGAGAATATCTAGGTAGCACATCCTTAGTGTTCGAGAGAAACTAAGGAGGAACCACATAAGCAAAGGTTTCTAGATAGTAACTAGGCCTAATCCACCTTAGAGATAAGGCTAGGATTTCATTCGACTAAAAGGAGTTGTGCATGAATGATATATTAGATATTAATGCTTCCGAAAAAAGGTATTGCCGAGACATATCCTGTTATATGGACCAATAGGATCAATGCAGGGGTTTATGCCAACCGGTTTTGCCAGGACATCTTCAATTTGTCGAGTCCCTTACTAGAGATAGCATAGGGCACCTTAGTAGAATCTATTGGGCATACAAGGCATAAAAGTAAGACCATTCTGAGAAGTAGACTTATGTTTTCCTTAGTGACTCCTATCACTCATTCCATAGTAGCTTGTCGTGTGAGAAAGACAAAGTCCTAATAATCAAATCCTATATTTACTTTTTTATTTTGCATTGACATTTCCATTTGTTTGCACTCAGCACAATCTAATTTGCCAAGACATATCCATCCACGTTGGCACGACATATACATTTGATACCATATAAACATCATTCCATTTCCACATCATCCATTTCATTTTGCCACAACATTCTCATTTGTACATACCATCGCTAACTTTACTTAGGTGACAGAGTAAAGTGCTTTAACCGAACTTGTTAAATTTCCTCTAATCCCTATGGAGACGATACTCACTTATCACTATATTACTTGTTCGATTGTGTATACTTGCACATATTTCCGCACTATTTATAGTACTCACACTGCGCGGACAGTAGGTTGCAAGGCCCTTAAAACTGACTAACTAAGGCCGAGGCCTGACACTCGCAAGGGGTGGGTTAGTTAGGGCCATGGTGTCCAAAGCAGAATTCTGGGGGTCATATCTCAATAGACTAAAGGAATGCGTAAACTCTGAGATGCAGTAATCCTTCAACCGCACCATGATGTCTACAGTAGCTTAGAGAGTGAGTATCGTAAGGATATTCACTAAGCAGATCAGATCAGTAGACTTGATAGCTAGCCTTTCCGTGATAGCAGTTACTATCTTTTAGCTATTAGTGTGTCGCTGAGCTAGATTGTTTCTGTGGGCAGGTTAGTAGATCCAGCATGTGAAGAGCAATAGATAGACCAAAACCCAGTTCAGACCAGTGCAGATTCAGAGTACGTCTCAACATTTTTTTTTTGAAAGGGCATGTATATTTGTAAACTTTATTGTCCAGTCGAGTTGTAGTTTCAATAGAACGGTCTGTATCATTTTTGTAAAGTGTAAATACTTTAAGTTGGAGCTCTTTAGTGTAAAGATTTTATTTATTCTTCAGTTGTTTTGTAATTAAAGAAAGTAAGAAAAAGTTGGCCGGCAACTTCAGTGGTTCCGTTTAACACCTTAAATCAGTCGATTGTGTGTTGTATTGGTCTAGGGTGTTACACTTCGGACATCTGGTGGTTTGCCTCAGGATTCTGTTATTCCAAGAGGTTCTTTTATTCTATGTATTGCGTAAGTAATTGGTTTAAGGTGACTATCTACCTGCAAAGCAACCGTACAAGCAAATTGCACGGGAAAGAGGTCGACCGTTTACTAGAAATTTATTCACCAGACAGCAATTACAAGCATGTTCCAAACCGAAGAGAAAGCTAGACACCGACTTCACAATCTGTAAATATAGAATACTTGACTAAAAACCAGAGGAAACCCAATGCTCCATTCATCTTTAAGGAACCCAAAAAATATATTGGTAGCTAGGAACGGTGGGCAGGCAGCTCGACAGAACCAAGGAAATTGAAACGGTCAACTCGTTCAAAACTCGACCTTTAAATTTGTGAATGTATTGGAGAAGAAATGAAAACGGGATGGTCCCATTTCACAGGTAAGCCCGATGGTCTATTATAACTTACGGATGTACCATAAACGGAAAGATAATGCACATGTACTGTGTAAGGTGAAGGAAAAAATAACGTCAATGTTTCCATTGATGGTCTATTATAACAATTGCATCAGTTAATGGTCTGTTGGAAGGGGTCCGAGCCAGCTGGGTGGATGGTAGGTATCAGGGAAGAAGATGTTCTAACCATGCAACTTGTAAGTTTGGAAGAATGTTGGGTAGTCTTTGAACCACGGGAAGACCTATAAAGTCAGACATTTTGTTCAGCGTTTCAACTGTGGATTGCATGAAATGCTGTACTGTGGAAGTTGGCTTCAATAGGTAAGACGGGAACACTAATCAATGTGGATTGTTTGAGTTGAAGCTTGGCGGTCCAACAAGACGAAATAATGAAGATTTTAAAGTTACGCGGTTGGAAATGTCAAATTGAGTAGAGAAAAGAAACAGTACTTCAATACATTCAGATTTCAAACCAGCGCAAGCCATCAGAGATTGTCACATCTGTTGAGCATCAGTTCCGCTAATAGAATTAACAATTGTTTTCTCACTACAATATTAAAAATCCATATACCATCACCACCTAGAGTTGAATAAAGGAATAAAAGTGGACTTGGAGATGTTGAATTCTTTACTGGAGCTGCTGAAATTAGGAGTAATGGTGCTCAACTTGAAACCAAAGGAAACTCTTGCCTTATTTGTTGTAATAAAACTTGCTGCAAGATCTATTACTGAATTATGCATCTAAGATACAGCGGCTGGTGGTTGTGTTGCCTCCTCTGCTTGCAAACTCTTATAGTATTTAACAAGGACTTTCCATCCTCCAGGGCAAATAAAACCGTCAGGAGGGTTCTCACCAGTTCTTGCATATGTTCGCATCTGCAGCAATGTGTTAAGTCAGAACTGCATAAATCATAATTACATACAGCTTGAAAATGCCACAACATTTCAAACAGTTGTATGGAAAATTCAAGAACAAAAGATGCTTAGAAGAAAAAAAAGGATAATATGAGGAGAAGATTTTCGAGTTGCATTGAACTGTTGAACATCCAATCTATCATTATAAGGTTCTATAAGCACAGAATAACTGGTACATGCGGCCAGACTATAAAATATACTTACTCTTCTGAAATTATCATCACAAGAAATGCATTGTATCATAGACCTCATCATCATATATTTCATCAATAGTAATATTTTTTTACTGAAATGTAATGAATCAAGCCAAACCAGTCCATGATAATCTTTTATGACCTAATACAAATTAACGAGTAAAGTTAAATCCCTCAAGTTTCTGAGCAGACCAGGTTTCCCATGGTAGTCTGCCACTGTAGAATCTCAAACAAAATGAGAACCAAGACCAATTAACGCAGTAGCAAACATCAAATTCAGTTTGACATGCAGTTCTGCACAATACTTACTATTGTTATAAAATAAAGAAGCCTGAAACAACATCAAATTCTAGAAAAATTTGGTTCCAGAGATGAAGAGGAATTCTTTGGCACGTGAAGGATCAAAAAATGCCATCTTCTTTGCCACTGTGTCATAAGCTGCAACCTGATATGATATCTCAGGAGAATGAGTGCAAAAAGAAAAGAAAAACAATGTAGGTGCAATCTAAACAAAATGCAGTCCTGAATGAGTGGTAGGCATTCCACTTAGAATCAGTAGTATTTTTTCCCTTTCAAAGGACAAGTATTTAAAAAGATTTTGGGGCTGCATATTGACAGTTATCGAGATTGATTAAGCAGAGAGTCTCTAGAAAGGAACAGGTTGTACATGCCACAAATTTGAGTCATCATGTCATAAGAATCTTGTCGTGGGGAGTAGCTCATTTATTGAAGATCTAGCAAAAAGGACTGCCTAACCATACCAACAATTAAATGCCAGTCAAGAAGAGTTAGTAGAGTTTTGAATTATAAATGCATATAGTATCAAAAACTAATGTTAAACCAGGATATATGTTACCTATCCTAAATGGCAAAATGTTAAGCTTTTCCAAGCCAGGAGTCAGCACTTTTTTCCCATGATCGGGTCATACAAATCCCTCATCTCCGTTGGGTGCCCATGCCGGCAGGATCACGACCTACAATATAGAAATTAGCCCCAGCGTTTATCCTTGCCTTGGCATGCCACTGTACCTCTGTTGGACCTGCATAATGCATAGGTGATGGGAATATGGCCACAATGGTAGTCTCAGGATCAAGGACTCCATCTTCTAGGACCTGAACATAAATGTAATCCAATTATTATTTCAGATATCCTAATAAATTTATTTTGTGTGGTTCCAATACACATGCCACTTTAAACAGAGAATCTTATCCCTACAGAAATTTAAAAATTTCAAGACCAGAAGAATTCATTTACTTGCATTCCACAATACAAGAAAAACATCATGATTCAGTCCAAGTACTGAACTATGAAGAAGTTCAAAATGAATTAAAGAATGTGCACATCTCTTGTCATTAAAGTAATTAACCTTAATAAGAAAAACACTAGAAATGGCTAAACGGAAGGGATGATGGGAAAAACCTTGCTGTGTTGTTCCATCCGAACATCCAAGGGCACATCATCAACCTTGGTGAAACCACCTAAAGAATGAAGCAAGAGAATTGGATTCTTGAAACCCATTTCTAAAACTAGTCTCCGAGTATCATTCATCAACAGTGCATGCCCGTTATGGACAGGATTCCTTAGCTGAAAGCAAAAACAGCATCCGCCTTACGCCTATCAAATTCCTGTCTAAGTTGCTTGGGGGAAAGTCTGTAGTGATCAAGCCCGTCATTATACTTGATGGGTTTCAAAACTTCCAGATCACCTCCAATGAGCCAGTTTCCAGCAGGAGTAATGACTTCCTCCACGTATGGCAAACCTGGTGCAGTTGTTCCCCATGTTCTTGCTATTCTTTCTTCTTTGTTATGCTTGTAGATTTGAATTCTGCAATACAACTTAAGCAGCATTTAAAAGTTATTTTCAAGAACAATACATTGGATCGAAAGCTTGCTGACAATTAGATCATAACCGAGCAATGAACTACATAACCAACAAGACTCCACGAATGCCAACATCAAATTAATCGAGGCCAACTTCTAAAACAACCTTATATCTTTTTTGTAACTTTCATTTACAAAGTAAAAAATGGGACTAGAACAATCAATATAAAACAGGAATAGGATTTTAAAGAGTATGAACCTCCTGAGAATGGCGATCAAGTCTCCGTCAGGCCGAACCAATCCAACGTCGGAAGAAGAGCCAATGCTCTCCTTAGTCTCATCATCAATAGCCAAAACAATGGGAAGAGACTTGTTGACAAAGGACCCATCTTTGAATCTCAAAGAAAAAATATGTAAGCTTTGCAAATACTCATCTTCCCGCATAAACCCTTTTAAAGGACTAGCCCAGCCTTCGCTGATTACATGCAACCACTCCACATCGATTTTAGTTAGCCTCACCTTTGGCAACGACTCGGCCTCAACCGTCTTCACTTCCCTTTCACTCTCCGGGACAATCAAATCAATGAGGAACCCACCATCAGGCTCGATCAACGAGCTCTTGATCAAGGAAGTTGAAGAAGACTGAACCGGAACTTGCATTGTTTTCCATTGGTAAGAAAATAATGTTAAAGGATTAAAATGTTAAATAGATTTTGATCAGATTTTAGTTTTATAACCCCTGAATCTACTGGATTTGCTGTTGAAACTATGCTAAGTGGTGGAAGTGAAGTGTAGTTTAATTGTTAGCGACATGATCGAAGAGAATTGTGAGAGTTGGTTCGAAGAAAGTTGTTAGAAAAACAGCGAGATCCGGGAAAACTGGAGGACAAAAGCTGGAGCTTGAAAATTAGTGAACATCTTCATCATCGGCGGTAGTAGAAGACACAGCTTCGACCTGGAAAAGGTATCCACACGCTGCCTCTTTCGGTCCTTCTCATGTTTTAGATTACGAAAGGGAGTTGGGGGAGGAGACCAAACCAGAGGCAGACTGAGCTTCAATTCTGGGCTGCAAACAACAAATATTTGGGCCTATAGTAGTATACAAAAATTTTTGAAAGCTCAATCAAGACCCAAAGGTTCACTAGGGCTCAATTGATCTATCTACACTATTTGGTGCATTGGAACTAGGGATCATTGACGACTGGTGGGACGGGTGCATATATTCTTTCTCTATCTCCATACTCACATAACATTTTATATTCATAATCTACTCATAATTTATGATGGGTAAAACTTTTAAATTCGCACTCGTCTATATAGGTACATTCTTAAATTTACCCCACGTCCATTACTTAACTAGTACTCGCAACTCATTTCGTACTCGCTTATACCCACTCATATTCATCTATCAGCAACCTCACAGTTTACGTAAGTAACAAAATACAAAATAAGCACATTCATTAAGAAATATAATAAAATAAAAGCTTATATCATAAATAAGTATACTCTATTTTTTATTAAAGTACATAAAATATTATTTGGTCAAAATTAATACTTAAAGTTATCTTTTTAGTTTAAATAGGTATCTAAACTATTTAAATTTTTCATCTAAGTTCTAAAAAAGTTAACATGTGACATTAGTTAAAGAAAATTTTAGGTACTTTAATGAAAAAAATTGAATACTTTAAGTACTTATTTTAAAAAAATAATTTAGATACTTGTTTTGACCAAAAAGATAACTTTAAGTATTTATTTTGATAAAAAAAAAATACTTTAGGTACTTCAATAAAAAATATGTATACTTTAAGCATTTATTTGTTATGTAGATTAATTCAGTATATGTCTAATATTTGGTTAAATTATAAAATCTTAAGATTTATAAAATAATCTTTGAAACTATACTTAAATTCATAATGATCCAAAATTTATATGGTGTGAATTAGTAGGTGTGCGGATGCAGAACATGTAAGGTCTTAAACTCATCACTTACTAACTACCCATGACGAGTATGACTTTTTATATATATACCCGCCTATTACCCGCTAAATTTATATTTATCTCCGCCCCAATTAAAATTAATGCGATGCGAAATCAATGAAATTGTACCAATTACCATCCTAATTGTAACCTTTCATTTTCATTTTTTTTGCCTTCATTTCATAATTTGTTTATGATTTACATATTTTATATGTGCAAATCTCATGTATTTCGACTCCTTTAGTTAAACAAGAGAAATTACAAAGGATTAACCAAACTTAGATTTATCTCAACGTCATAACTCCTACATCATTTGGTAAATATAGTCATAGTTTCGTCCAGAAATTGTACGAAAATGTATATAATTCAATGTATATTTAATTCAACGGTGGAAGATAGAAGACTTGTGAGGCTATGGTCTCCTAAAAAATATTAATTAATTAAAAAACTTTAAGTTAATAAAATTGATTTTTAATTTTTATTTATTAAACTAATGTGATTACAAAATAATATATATTCTAAATACTTTCAATTATTTGACAATGAATACTCAATCAATCTGTTACAACTATTGGTGCTCAAATTCATCACCTCTAAGAACAACAATGTTTCTTTTAAACAATGAAGTGAGTTGATTCGTACGATTTTTTAAATTTTTTTAACATCAATTAATATTAAACTCTGTCATTAATTTAAAGTTAATTTCATTATCGCATCTAACACATTTATTCCCATCACAAAAGATATAGCCATTGCAACTTTTCACTTCCTTTAATGTTTATGAGGATTGGACAATAAAACCCATCAAGCAATTTTTAGGAGATTTTCTTCTTGTTATAAGTCATGGATTCGAACATTTACGTGCAAGATATGTATACACTATAAATAGTTAAAAAAATTATGAACAAATATTATTTTATAATCACTTCGAATTATTTCAAAAAAAGAAAGTGTATTGTGCAATGATAAATAAAATAATATTTGAAAAATACAATTTAATGATAGTATGATTATTTGGTTTTATAACTTAAATTATTATTTTCAAATAGAATAAAATAAAATATTCTCTCGAATACATGTTTATCTTTCACAAAAACATAATAGCTATCAATAATCTCTCTATCTTTATCCAAATTTAGACGTAAAATTGATGTAGGAATGTAGATTAATTGAACCAATCTAACAGATTGCTCTACGAATGGTTTTTTAATATATCGATAAACTATCATAAAAGGAGATCTAACTATATCAGACTGTTGATATTTCTTAATCAATAGATGAATTGTGATAAATGAAACACGAAACGTCAAACTAGCATAAGTCCTAACGATAGGCAAAATGTGCCATAAATTTAAAAGAACAACTATACCATAAAAGCATACAAAAACTAACGCTTTAGGAATATATGATAAAGGAAAAAAAAACAAAGTGAAAACATGTTCATTTAAATATAAATCAAAAGAAAATAAGAAAAAAGAGAGATGGCGTTGCCTAGAGCGACAATTTTTTTAAAAAAATCAATTTAGAGATAAAATTAGGATTTAGGATGTGTATATTAAAATATTTATAATTTAAATTGTTAAAATAAATGTAAAATTAAGTCTAATATAATTTAAATCAGAGAATTTTTTTATCATAAATCATATTAATCAAACTACTATTATTATTGGTTCCAATAAAAAAAAATGAAATAGTTAATAATCTTTAAATGACATCTCATTTCTCTTTTGGATTTCGGGTTCAATACCCATTAGAAAAAAATCCTTCCCTGGGAACTAGTAAAAGATAACAGTGAAATATGTATTATGATATAGACATTTAATGGTGGTATGATAAAATAAATATAATCATATTGTAGACATTAATATAAGAGCGATTCTAAAAAGTAAATAGTTTTTAAATTAAAAATATTAATAAAAATAATTGAAAATAGTTTTAAAATAAAAAGATAAAACAAAATTCTTATATAATGAAAATGAAAATGGTTAAAAATTTAAGAAAGATTATAGCCTAAAGAAACATCAAACAAAAGAGAAAGGGGCTAAAGTGGCTATTTACTTGACCACTGGAGGTCCAATTTGCAACCGAAGCCTTGCAACATCGGTTAGTAATTGGTGCTATGTTCAAGAAATTGCTTACTACTGGCCGCGCAGCCGATCCAAGCGATATTTTAGTGTATTCAACTTTCTAATTGTGTTAAGATATTGGGCTTTTTAATAAGAGTAAACTATATAAATGGTCACTAATATTTGAGTAAATTTTTATTTTTCTTATAAAGTTTCAAAAATAATAAATTGATCATTAATGTTATGGATTTTTGTTACAAATCGATTACTCGTCATTAATAGTCATTATTGTAGTAACAGAATGTTGATGTAACACGTTAAACCAATTGACTCAGCATGTTTGTCTGACCATTTGACTTTTTTTTCTTCTTCTTACCAAAACAATGAATTTTTTATTCACTTTTACTGATTTTGTCATTTATAACTCATATAAGTACTTCGTACAACAGCTTCAGTAACTCAAAAGCTTGTTAATGGATGAAGTTGAAGGTTTATAATAAAAAAGAGATGTTGATAAGGAAAAAAATGAACTCACAAAAAAGGAAAAACCACTCTTCTTTTTTAACCTAAAGCGACGATTCTTCACTCTTCTTTTTTAACCTAAAGCGACGATTCTTGACCCTCTATGTTATGTAACTATCATTGACGAGATCCTTGTTGTCTTAGGTTCGGGTTGTTCTTATCGAGTCAAGCTTTCACAGGTTTAATTTGTAACACTCATTTCCCGTATACATTTCCGTACACGAGTTACAGATATCACATGACTTTTGAAACATTATCGATACTTGAAAATCAATAAAATTTTCGTTTTCTTTAGATAAAACCATTTAAAAAAATAAATATAAATTATAAGACATTATTCAATTATATATATATTAAACACGTCTACTCCAATTATCAATACTAGTTCATGTTATACATATTTAAAATCAATATAAGATGATCCAATTAATCTATTACAAACCAATTTCTAAAATATTTAAATAGAGCTAATAGGACATTCATAAGTACATGCCACTAAACTAAGTCAAAAATTTTATCATAGGATGTCTTATTGATATTGCAATATATTTCTCGATGCTTGGAGTTGCTCAGTACTCTTTACTTCTAATCTCGGCTTTTACCTACGCGTGAAATCAATACACATTAAGCATTTACTTAGTGAGGCATAATAATGTAATTGAACTGAAATTCATACATAATCATATCATAGCTATTAAAATACGAACTAATTCATATACTTCATAAAAATCAATTAATCATCTCAATTAATCCCAGGTTTCTTTCATATAGTCATCAAAACCATTCTTAGTATATCCAACATACTTATTTTTCTGTATTTTGTTCCCAATTATACTTTATTTTGCCCAATATATGTTAAATAAGAATTTAAGGTACATATATTGCACCGAAGTGCCGAAATGGTCATTCACCTTTTATGAATACCATGAGTGGCACCTTTATGCTAATAATGTATCATTATGCATTTTAATTTATGACACCTTTCTGTCAGTAATGCACTGTTATGCATTTTCATTTATGGCACATTTCTGCCAATAATGCACCATTATACATTTTCATTTATGGCACCTTTCTGCCAAAAATGCATCGTTATGCATTTTCATTTATGGCATTCATTTATGGCACCTTTCTGCCAATAATGCATTGTTATGCATTTTCATTTATTTTAGAGCAACTCATACTCTAAAACTTATTCATAATATCATTTCCATACACATTTATGAAAGTATATTAAATACTGTAAAACATACATTAAATCAAAACATTCTAAGTTGACTCATTGCGGGTCTTCCCTCATCTCATATAAATACAATAAATGCACTCACCTGATAAGACTCGCTAATAAGTTGTAATAATGTCCGGCTATTCGGAAACTTTATCTTTGCCCTTTTTCTTTGGCTATGGAGGAGAGCACGGTCACGGGGGAAGAAGAAGAGTAGATGACTTAGTTTAGTTTCCAACTTTCCCCTTTTTCCCTTTCTTAAGTCCCTAATAAAATGAATTTTAAATTCATTACACTCTAAAGGACCAAAATGCCCTTTCATTCTTCCATTCTTACTAATTGGTCTTAATCAAATCATTTCTTATACTTTACCATTTATTCAATTTAATCCTTCAAATTTAAATCATTTCAAAATAATCAGTGACCCGATATTTTGGGTATTACATAATTGATCGCATTAATTTTGTGTAATGTTTTTCTATGTAGAAACTATTAGTGATTAGGAAATTATTATGGCTTTTCACAAACTGAAAAACATGAGCAATACAGTGAATGTTACTTGCCATAACCTATACTCTTGATTAATGTTTATGTGCTTTGTGTTTGTGGCATGTAGGAAACACGATGAAAGAGCGAATTCGACCTTGTTAGGTAAAGTCAAGTATGATGTTGTTCCACCATGACTGCATATAATTTATGTTTACGATTGTGTATAATTTACAAAGATTTAGCTCACAAAAACAAAACCTAAGGATATACAATTAAGCATAAAACAAAAATATTTACAAGAGAAAGAAAATAAGGATTAAAAAGATTTTCTCTTGTGTTTGAATGCTTGGATAGTTGTTGGTGACCTTCTTCAAGTGTCTGTGGGTTGTTTCTATAAGTTGGAATGAGTTACTAGCCGTTGGGATGTTTCAGAGTCTTTGGGGATCAAAAAGTTGTTACCTGCAACTTTTAAGGCAAAAGGGATCGATCCTTTTACCAAAGGGATCGATCATTTTTCAAATTTTTGATCGTTATACCAAAGGGATCGGTTCTTTTTGGGAAGGGATCGATCCTTTTCCTCGAGGATTGATCCTTTTGTCAAGGGATCGATCCCAAACTCACTATTGTCCAAGGGATCGATCTTTTTTCAAGGGGATCGATCCTTTGGTCAAAGGGATCGATCCTTTTGCTAAGGAATCGATCTTTTGAGCCAGAGAAGCTTGGAAACATGACTTTAAAATGCAAAAATGATTCAGTATGTTTTGAAAAGGTTTGACTAAGTTTGAAAAACATTTAAAAACATATTTTTCAACTTTGATTTGTACTTTGAATTATTTTTGAAAACTTTGAATAAATTTAATTTAGTCCAAAATATTTTGCCCTTATTTGTTATATCAAAATATTAGTTCTACATGATATTACCAAATAATACCATAAAATAAAAAGAATCATAACAATTCTTTAATTGCCCCATGACAACAACCACATATGGAATTTTTTTCCAGGCAAAGAATCAAATTGATTCTTTATTACAGAATCAACATTTTGAAAAATTAGTAACCAACATTACTTTAACAACAATTTATATTTAAATAGATTTGTCCACTTTTAGAAAACCCGTTAAAACGATATGATAAATCCTGAAAATGAATTTATTTTATTTACACGATTTTCCAAGATCTTCGAATCGTCTCGGATTAAAGAAAGGTAGAAGAAAGAATCTATATTAATATTATTAGAATTATAACAATAAGAGACAATAAAATAAAAAGAAAATATTATTTAAATAAGTAAAAGAAATAGTATAGAGATAAATACATGATTTTTACATAACAACCAAATGTGAATGAGTTGAGGCATGTAGCTACGTAGTTTCCTTAAGACAGATTGTCGATCACTCTTATGGTGCTTGAGATTGTTGGTCGTCTGTCTCACAGTATACAACAACTAGATGATTAGTTACAATGCACTACTATATAGATCACAAACTATTCCTTACCTTTATCTGTCACAAAAAAAACTAGAGGAGAAGAAAATAAAATTGTTTTTGAATTATGAACAATTAAAATTTTTTGACCTAATTAAGCATTAATCAGAATCAAGCAATCAAACAATTTCCAAGATTGTTGTTTTGATTAAAGGACCCTTTTAATATTTATACTTTTAATTCCAAAATAGATTTTGAAAAGATATGCTCTATTTAAGGAAAAATATTTCACATTTGGGTTAAAAATATTCGCAAGCCCACAGAGAGTTCTACCGGGTTGGATAGTCGCATTACCCACATCGTGCACATCTTCACATTTACAAACTAACAATTGGTTTCACATTTTCCTCAACAAAGTTTGGATCAATTTTCCATACCTATTTTATTACCCCTTTATTTATAAGCTAAACAATCA
Source organism: Hibiscus syriacus (assembly GCF_006381635.1). Lineage (NCBI taxonomy): Eukaryota > Viridiplantae > Streptophyta > Magnoliopsida > Malvales > Malvaceae > Hibiscus > Hibiscus syriacus. Next base: position 1,412,659 of record NW_024062641.1, on the reverse strand, counting down.
AATGCATGATGAATAAATTCATCCAATGTCCTTGGCACCTTCTTGACACGTGTTCTCTTGGACAATTGTTGTAGTTATAATTGCTGACTTAGCTACTCTCTCCAAATCCCTTATTCATAACATTACCATTCCCTCAGAAAAATCTTGTCCTCAAGGTTCTTCTATAGCAGGGGTTGTTCATCGGAAATCCTCCATGGGAATCCAAGCACTTGTCTCAATCCACTACAACCTGTTATGCTCGAAGCACTCCACTAATAACGACATGGTCGACTCTAAGACTCTGCCATCTTGGATTTTAACTTCTTTCACCTCTCCTTTTGAGTTGGCTATGAATCCAATTGCCACGATTTCCTCTATACTTTTGACCCTTTCATTAGAATAATAATTCTCATAGAAAGCAGTGATATCCGAGGTGAAAAACTGGAACATGCATCACGGTTTAGGGAACATCATGTTAACATCAAAATTGTTAATGTTTATTGTTGCATAAAGCTCAAGACTAATATAGCCTCCCTTAATGATAACAACCTCACCCTTATCCTTCCTCTTTGTTTTTATTGATTTTACCAACTTATCATCATCATAAATTTCTCTTAAGTAAACTATTATTTTAGTATCAATACATTGCACTCTAAAATCTATCAACCATATACCGATGGAAATAGTTGTAATGATCAAAATTTTGATAATTGAATGTTTCTCTAGCTGTGCTAACTAGGGTCTTGGCAATAAGATCTGTTTTCACTATTTCAATGCTAAGGATCAATTGAATCCCTTTTACCTTGTACCAATAAAGAAGAAAAAAACGCTCCACCTCTTTTAACACAAACATGAAAACCAACACACCTTGCAACTCATTTAGGGAAGAGATAAATTGTACTTAGGGCAGGACATTCATGTGGAACCACCACTTTCTCAAAAATAATTGCTAGCTCCCCAGATTGAACTCATTGCTTGGCAAACTCCCTCGTTACATATTCAGAAGCCACATCTCCTCTGAGGATGACATCCTTGAAACTTTTCTCTGTCATCGATAAATGAAAGTGTCCCTTTGTTGAGTCAATCAAACCAATGAAATGGCCAAGAGGGGGGAGAATTGGCAAATAAAAAATGTTGGAAGCTTTTTGAGAGAAAATAAAAAATTGGACACAAGCAATTTTAAAGTGGTTCAACTTCCTTAATGAAGTTTACATCCACTACCTTAGCTTCTATACTAAGGATTTCAACCAATTGACTAATTTGTTCAAACCTTTTAGGATAAGGTGTAACCTTATAACACACTTAGACTTATACCCCAAAGTCTCAAGTGTACAACCCTTCCTAAGAAGAAACTACAAATAGAAAACTTTGAAAAACCTCACTAGGAATGTGTTTGCACAATTCAAGAACAAAAATAACACTTAACAAGTAAAACAAAGGAGTACACAAGTGTTCTTTGAAAGAAAAAATAATATTCAAGAATGTTGACTTGATTTTTGGCTCAATTTATTGCTTTTGGCTTTTTCTCTATATTCTTTTGTCTTCACATATGAGTTGGAATCTTGTTTTTATACCCCTTCATTCAATTCTAGCCGTTTGGGTTGTTGCGGGAGTTAATAGAGTCGTTGGGATAAATGTTTCCCACAATAAATGTTGCCCAGACGCCTTGAGTACCGGTACTCTGTCTTGGAGTATTGGTACTGCCTGTATTAATTACAAAATTCTAGTCATTGAGAATAGGAAAGTATCAGTACTACACCTAGAGTATCGATACCCGTATTGATACACAAAGAGTATCAGTGCGAAAATAACTTATTGGAATTTGTTTTGTTAAAAATGTAAATAGAATATCAGTATTGGTATAATAGTGTATTTTTACACATTGGTATCGATACTTGTATCGGTACCACATGAGCAATATCGGTATTGTTCTTGCAGTATTGATAATCAATTATGAAAAATTGATTTTTGACTCGATTAGGATCCAAAACTCTTTGTAAAAACGTTTGAAAATTATTTTCAGTAAATGACTTGAGTTTTTCAAGATAGTACGGAGTAAAAATGGAGTATTTGACTTTAAAAGGAATTTTTATATTCGAATGGTTGAATCGAATATAAACTTGAAAATCATATTAAAATTAATCTTAAAATTTATTTTGGTATATCAAAATCTCAAAGCACGATTCAACAATCTCTCCCTTTTTGATATAATAAAACGTTTTGAAATTTTTTTAATAATTATTTTGAAAAATAACTACTCCCTCTTACTTTAACATTTCTCCCCATTTTTGTTAAATAAAAAGACTTAATAAAAAAAACAAGATATAAAAGAGAAGTTGTGAAGATCAATTGTACCAAACGAGGTTAGTCAACATAAATAATATGCTTAAATAGTTATAATGGTCTTAAAGTACAATGTCTCAAATATGACATTTTAAATCATAATAAGCATCCAAACTAACATAAATATGAAATAAAAGCATCCATGTGCATAAAATAGCCAAAACACAAGCAAAGTAAAATAACATCCAAATCCCAGAATAAACCAAATAGTCAAAATGCAAGATGGAACATGAGAAAATAGCAGTGTCGAATCTAGGATGAAAGTCACGTCGGGAGTCCAAATGCATTGCCTCCAAAGATAACTATCTAGCATCAATCTCAAAAACCTGAGTCCCCAATGCATAGAAGTGAGACTCAATGGCGGCAAATCTCATGTCCATCATCTCCATGAATGTTTAGAAGTAAGGCGGAACCGCACTCACACTATCACTACCAACTCGAGGGGGATCGATAGGAATGCAATTAATTGGATCATCGATGTCTCGAATCGGATCATCGTCCGGGAGGAGGAGAAACAGAGGTGGAGCCTATGGTTTTCTTCTCTTTCCTTGTCCACGTGGTTCTAATCTTTTCCCATCTCAATTTCTGAAGAGATTTAATATCAATGTAGGATGAAAGTGGAATAGCAAGATCTAGAGAGATATTGATATCGACTTTAAGAAAAATATGACTAAGAATGAAACCATAAACAAGTGTATCAAATTTTTTATACTGGAAATTATTAATGACGTTGACAAGTTCGCTAAATATGATTTGGGAAAAGTTGATTTGTTTAGAGTTTTGAAAACAATGAATCCACCAAATATCTACAGAGCGGGGGTAGAGAATTTACCCCTGATGGTAGAAACCACCAAGTGCTAATGAGATGCAAGAAGCACTCATGAATGTCTATGGTGTTGACACTGTGACTAACTTTATAAGGGAAGTCAACAAAATTGTGTTCATTGTCTATACCCTGGACCTTTAGCCCTAAATCTATGGCTATGGAAACGTCATCAATATGGATGTATTGCCCCATGAGATAGGAGTGGATACTAATAGTGGCATTAAGATTCTCATCAACAACACAAACAACATTGGAGTAGAAAATACGAACGAGTTGTTGAAAGACAATAGGTTTTATCTTAAAGGTGTTGTCTAGCTTCCAAGAATGAAGTTGCGGAAGGTATTTAAAATTAAGATTGGTCATGGCAGAGAGAGGCCATGCACTCACTTATAAGGGGTAAGGTCTCCAAATACTCAGAGTATCGATGCAAAATATTTTGGCGACCAGGTTCATTAAAACACGAATTAGGTTTTATCTTAAAGGTGTTGTAGCTTCCAAGATGAAGTTGCGGAAGGTATTTAAAATTAAGATTGGTCATGGCAGAGAGGCCATGCACTCACTTATAAGGGGTAAGGTCTCCAAATACTCAGAGTATCGATGCAAAATATTTTGGCGACCAGGTTCATTAAAACACGAATTTTGATTGGTAAGCTCAATGGGATTAGTAACGGGGTTAGGAATAGGATTCGTAGAATGAGGTGCTCGGGAGGAGGATTGGATTGGGAAGAACGGGCTCGTTTAGGCATTTTAAAGATAAATTTGGGATAGAGAAATCTGCAAAAAGAAACAATATGCACAAATACACTAACATCACTTCCCAAAACTCAAAAGAGTCCGCAATATTCAAGGTATTTAAAAGAAATCGAAAAGCAAAGGATTTAACATATATATATATATATAAGAGTATATATGTATATATATGTGTGTGTGCGAATTGTTTTTAAGAAAATATGTGCATAAAAATGTACACAATATAAATTTACATATAAATATATATGTATGTAAAATAAGACAAAAAATGAAACAATTTTTTAATAATTCGAAATTAGTATGAAATTAAAAAAATAAAATATTTTAGTGAAAATCAATACATTATGGTGAGAAAATGATTTATAAGTAATATCCATTCACTAATTAAACATAAACTAACACTAATTTAGCCTAAATTTAAAAATGAGATAAGTTAGGGTTTTAAAAAAGTACTTTGATTTTACATATTGATGAGCAAATAAAGTAATGTAGCTCGATTTAGATGAAAGGATGACAACGAGCAAGAAAATCCACCCAAAATCAACCTAAAAAAGACGAAAAATGGTGGTATTGGTACTCCTACGGTGAATGGGATGATATTGGTACATAATATTAATATTCCTAGCGATACTATAAGAACAATATCGGTACTACATGAACAACATTGATGCCCAGGAAGAACAATATCAGTATTGTACTAAAAGTATCGATACTAAATGCAATAAATGGTAAAAAATATGTCAAACAAGTCCTAAGATGTTATTTTTATCAAAAATCAAGTACAATCAACATATATGGCCATATGAGACAGAAAAGTATGACCAAGATACAAGCATTAATTCACTTATACAAGGTTTAACAACAAGAATACCTATGAATGCTAAAGTTGCATGAGTATTCAAGTTAGAGTGCACCAAAAAATCAAACCTCATAATGCATACTTTAGGGCATTAAAAATGGTATTGGTAACTCTGAATTGACAAGAAAAATATTTCAATCAAACAACTATACATTTAATCATATTTTGAACATTTTATAAATTTTAATGAAAAATCCTAAATCCCCCTTAACTAATTGCATAGAAGACATAAAAAGAAGTCACTTTACATGTTTTAGAACGGTCCTCGAGCTTTTTAGGATTTGGCGGGGATCGATCCAACTTAATCTTGGAAAATGTTGGGTTTTAAAATAAATGTAAAAATAAGTAAATTTAGATTCACCATTGACCTTTGGGTTAGGTAGGTCGAATACCTAAAAATACATTTTAAAATAATTTTTAGAAAAATAATTTTTAGAAAAATAATTTTAAAATATAAAAATTCATATGCGTTTAACAAGAAATTCATTTTGAAAAGGGTTTGGGAGTCGATTACGTGTGGGGAACGATTAGCACCCCCACGACGCCCGAATCGGCACCTAAGCGATTATACGTCATCTAAATATTGAAATTGGCAAATTCGAATATACATTTAAATTATGACCCTTCTTAGAAAATATAAGAGATAATATTTTGCACGAACAATTATCGAAATACCTTCATTGTCAATTAAGAGGGCATTTCCTTGGATTCCCCATACAAAATAATATTACCCAAATACATAGATAAAATACATATATTAAATATATTAAAAAAACAAATTCATTCGGATATAAAATGTATTATTTTGTTCGAACAATTCTTGGAAACACACGCCTTGTCAGTTAAGGTGTATTTCTATAAATTCCTCGAGTAAATTAATATTTGAAAATATTACAATTTGCAAGAAATTAACAAAATTACAAATGATGGATCAAAATAATAAAGATTGTGACTTTAGGGATTAAATCATAAAACCAGCAAGAAATCAAGGTAACCATTGCAAATATTTTACCAACTGGGCACTGCATTCGTAAATAGACCAACTTCTATCATTCAAGACTAAAATGTACATATTTAAAGTAAGGCATTCAAACTAAAATATTCCAACAAATAAGATAACAAGTAAAATGGGACAAAATAATAAAACTGTAAATTTAATGTCTCAAAAGCAAATTAAATAAATAACACATCACATAATGTAAAAATCACATATTAAAAACACTAAAAATGAAATAAACCCATATATTTAGGACCAAATTGGAATAATTCAATATTACATGCTGAAAATTAAAGCAATCAAAAGTGCATAGCTTGTGGTGACCAAAATACAACACTCGTGAAATAAGAGGTCAAAATCAGAAACATAACAACATTAAATATGGACTAATACGAAACTTACCAAACCCAGTGACCCCTTAAATAATTTACCCACGCGCAAAGCTGAGAGTTTCCCCAAAGCACCCCAAAACTGCATCGTTTTGGGGGGGTTTAAATAACCCTTTTATGTGATTTTCGGCTAAACCCTTCCCCATTTCCAATTCCAGCCGTTCTCTCCCCTGTTTTCTCTCCATTCTATTTTCCTTTCATTTTTTTAATGAAGGCCAACCAGTGGCCATGAACCACCGTGACCACCACTGCATACCGCCTCTATGAGGGGTCAACTACCCTCAAAGCACTCGAATTAAAAACTTCCCTAGCTTATCCGACCTTTAAATCAACCTTTTTAAACCTAAAACTCCCTTAAACGAAAAAAAATGGCTACCTTCGATACTTGACAAGCACCCTCGTCGCCGGCAGAGGGAAGACCAAGGTAAGGCCTATTTTTCTTTCTTTTTCGTTTCTTTTCTCTCGATTTTTCCTTATTCTTTTTTTTTATGTTTTCTTTCTCCGTTTTACTTTTTTCTAGTTTCATCTCTCTATGTTTTTCAAAAATTGACTCCCTTTTCTCTCTTTTCTCTTCTGGTTTTATGCTTGACATGTTGGGCTGAGGCTATAACTGAGGGGAATGATTTCCCCTACATTTACATTAGTTTACCTCGATTTTTTTAGATATGTTTTGAATTTTCTAATGGGTTTTTGTGATTTGTTGATATGATCGTCACTGTTGGCTGAGATGATGACGTTCGAGTAGTTTGAACGGCGACTAGAATCGGCTAGAGTGAGTGACCAGAACGGTGGCGACACGACTATTCCCCTACTGGCAGTGGCGGTGGCGGTGGTTGGAATAGAAGACTAGGGTTTCACCAAACCCTAAAATATATGGGTTTTGGATTTGTTGTAATTTGGGTTGGTTGGTCTCATTGTTTGGGTCGGTTCATTTGTAATTAGGTTGGTTTGGGCCTGGATCATTTTGGGCCCAATTGGGCTTCGATTTTGGTTTGTAAAAAAAGATAATAAAAATTAATAATATAAATAATAATAATAATAAATATTAAATATTAATTAATAACCCAGACAAAAAACGGGTATCTATAACTACCCCTCTTTGTCCATGTTTGTGTTAACAAGAATAGGGTAAAGATAAAAAGACTACACATTTTTGTTCGGTTCCGTCCTCTCGCTGTCTAAAGTGAGATCGATAGATAACCCGAATGACTTAATCATCATGCTCGAAAGACTTACTGATGGCCCGAAGTACTTACAAATTTTGGAAATAATTTACCGGGTAAGAAACTTTGGAAATCGCTTTCTTACTATTCAAAACTTTCATTTTTTAAAAATACTAAATGAGAAACTTTGGAAATAGCTTTCTCAATTTTCAAATTCACGTGAAAACATCCTACCCGAAGTCTTACGGATGGCCCGAATGACTTATCATCCTGCTCAAAAGACTTACAGATGACTCGAACGATTTAATCATCATGCTCGAAAGACTTACTGATAGCCTGAAGGACTTAAAATTTTGGAAATAGTTTATTGGGTAAGAAACTTTGGAAATCACTTTCTTACTTTTCAAAAATTTCATTTTCTGAAAATACTAAATGAGAAACTTTGGAAACCACTTTCTCATTTTTCAAATTCACGTAAAAACAACCTACCCGAAGGTCTTACGAATGGTCCGAATGACTTATCATCTTGCTCGAAAGACTTACAGATGACCCGAAGGATTTAAGCATCATGCTCCATAGACTTACTGATGGCCTGAAAGACTTACTAACTTTGGAAATAATTTATTGGGTAAGAAACTTTGGAAATCACTTTCTTACATTTCAAAATTTCCATTTTATGAAAACATTAAATAAGAAACTTTGGAAATCGCTTTCTCATTTTTCAAATTCATGTGAAAACATCCTACCCGAAGGTCTTATAGATAGCCTGAAGGACTTATCATCCTGCTCGAAAGACTTACAGATGACCCGAAAGATTTAATCGTCATGCTCGAAAGACTTACTGATGACCCGAAGGACTTACAAATTTTGGAAATAGTTTACTAGGTAAGAAACTTTGGAAATCGCTTTCTTCATTTTAAAAAATTTCATTTTCTGAAAACATTAAATGAGAGACTTTGGAAATCGCTTTCTCATTTTTCAACTTATAAAATGACTTAATGGTCGGGTAATAAACCCCACTTCAAAGTAATGCTTCCTCTGTAGATTGGCCCCATGTTCTTCAGGTTCTACCCCTCTCAACATGATTCCCTGCATTTGACGTTTAAATTCTACCTTCCACTTGTTGGGATTTTGTTATCATGAGTCCTCTCTTTTCATTGGAAGATCTATAAAAATCATACGTTTATGTGTGAAATGCGAATGCAATGTAATACATTTTCTTTTATTCCAATGATGTTCTCATGCATGCATAAATGCTGATTCAAATTTGTTTTGACTCCAAAGTGGGGAACCAGGCTTTTTCCTCTTGATCACTCTTCTCTAGGGTTTACTCAGATATCAGTGTAACAATTTATGATTTCAAGCTTGCAAATTTGAAGAGACATCTGATCATCTTATGTCTTTGTGTCGTATTTGCCTCTCATCAGCATTAAAGTTTCAGAAGAAATGATTCATCTCTTACTGCGGACAATAATATGATCTTAATGCCCCTTTCTGTCCTTGGCTCAAATGCGCTATCAAAGTTGTTTTTTGGGACTCTGACATTAATTGATGCTTGGCTTGTTTGCTTTATAAGGTAAGCTATGCTCAAAATCATGGACTGCCCCTGACACTCCAAGTTGTGAGACTTATTCTCAACGTTTTTTTGGTCTGAATTTTGTTACCTCAACGTGATCTGGGTTTTTGGTCATGCCCCAAGGTGGGTATTTTCATGGCTCCTCCCTACTTGGATGCCATAATTCATCCTTGATTGGTCATATTCTTGAATTTTTTCTATGCGCTAGGATATGTGCCCCTTTCAAATAGAGTGATCATCTACTTCTCGACGGGTTACCAACAACGTCATAAGGAAGTGTTACAAGTTTTATCCTCTCGTCCTTCTAATCTCTCAGACCACAGGCAGAATGGGCCTCACATGCTTCAAGGACCTTTCACATTTGAGATTGTCATGTTTAAAAATATTTTTCTCCTTTCTTTTATTTTAGAAATCAAAGAAAAAAGGTATTTTGTAAAATATTACTCCTTAATTCAGGCTCACAATTGAAGCAAATCTTAAACAAGAGTTCACATAATATCAAAAGAATCAATAACTCTTTTAATATTTTTAAAGTTATAGCTCTTTGACAAGTGTCAAAATTGATGGGTTGGCTTCATGTTAGATTTTATATTTTCTATGGTTTCAACCATTGAAACGTCCTCATTTGTTTATATGCCCATATGAACCTTATGACATGTCCTTCTTTCTTGGCTTGGCATATTAAGTGAATGCAGGCAAAATGAAGCAACTAGCATATTCAATTGCTAGACTTTTTGGAACATTTTCATTTAAGTTCTCTGAAATCTTTCATTTGTTCAAGCTTTGTATACTCCTCTAACAAAGGCGTGCAAAAATATCGGTCTAAAAATGAAATTCCTGAGTGCTCGAGTGAAATTGACTATAACAAGTGTTTCTTAACTCCTTTAGTCTATTTTTACCGAAACTCCTTATTTAGATAAATTTGATTTAATTTGTCATTGTTTGGCTAGCTGAATTCAGCTTTATTATTATTATTTATATTATATATATATATATATATATATATATATATATTATAATCACCTTTTTCAAGCTAGCTGAATCTTATCCATAAAGCCAGGGCGTTTACCAATTTCTCTAAAATGATAGCTCAAACTTTATTGTATATATATATAATTACATTATGGGTATACGAATTCAATTTCTTAAGCTTGTCAAGAAGAACCTGTTATAATCTAGGTGTTGTTGAAAGTAAAAAATAATCTCATCTTTAGAGTTCAATTTCCAAGCAACTGACCTAAACTAGATTCACCTACTAGACTATTACATATGTAAAGATCATGATCATCATTGAACGTCTTCAACATAAGTGTATTCTAGTCAGTTTTGCAATGTCATACACAAGAGATGCCCTATCTTGTTTGCTCTTATGTATACCTGAATACCAAGCCTCTTTTTCATTTTCTTATGAGAGGATAATGCTATATTGGTCCTTGTAAGAGAAGAGTATAGTGTTCGGGTTTGTCTTCTGGGGTAAGCTCAAGGGTCCTTATTTTATCAGCTTTTAATCTTGTCACTTTGTCAAAGATTCATAACTCTAATCATTTAAAGAGTTTTTAATTCAATTGATATTCAAAGAACTACAAGATTGCAAATTTGATTTAATGTTCACCATCTTTAAAGTATCATAGATTCATTTAAATATCCTTACAAAAAGAAAGATGAGAAAGTACAAAAAACAAGTTCGAACAAGATGTTGCAAACATAAAGAGCGACTGTGGTGGAGCACGACCTTCACTTATTCAGCTAGAATGCCCTATTTCTCATAGAATGGCGGGTGTTCAATTGGATTAGGGTTTTACCCTCACTTACTCCCCATTTCTTGATCATTTCTCTTGTCAAGACTCCTTTCGATGAACCCTCGGATGCGTAAATCTCTGCTTCCTCCTCAACAAATTCTTGATAAGATTCTACTTCCTTGTTATTCATCAGTGTTTTCTTCACTGGTTAGAAATGAGGCCTAAATTTAGTCCAAAACAATTCTCCTAGGTGATGATAGTTTTAGCCTGGTTCTGAGCACATATTGCATATATGATTGATGTAGTATTCGTCAGGCTCTCTAAACTATCCAAAGTCCCACTTGCCCTCAGAAAATCTGATATAGGTGTTTGAGGTATCTTTAGGGTTGTATATGCCTAATTCATTCTTAAACCTATGGGTCAGTCTCGGATTACATCCATGGGAGCACTTTTGCTTGGATTACCTTCCCCATCCTCATGCGCCATGTGTTCTTCACAGGATTTGACTATATTAATCTTTGTCGAGGCAACAATTTCTGAGTATTGAACCTTAACCTCTTTCTCTTCTATCTTGCACCTTTGAATTGTTTACTCTAATGGATCCTGGAACTTTCCCTTAAGGTTGGTATGAACCTTAACTGAATATTCTGGGGTTCCAGTTTGGTTTATCCAATGACCTCCTTATAGGTCCACTTCTCATTCAGAGGTCACTGGCTGTACATATCACGGTGTAATCAATCCAGTTGTGAGCATTTTTTAATGTAATTTTTCACACGAAAAGTGAAAGAGATGGAACTGAAAACCCTATATTTTCTTTTCTTCTCATCTAATCCCCCTGATGAGAGACTACTTAGTGATGGCTTTAAAGATAGAACTTGGTTATCTTGATTGGATGATTACGAAAGGTTAAAACATCTAATAATGAGAGATTGATCCTTCTTAGATTTCTTGATCAATATTCGACCCTATTCTATACCCCTCTTCTTTGAGTAAAGCTTATCTCTCACAAATAAACCTTTACCTCTCATTACTTATTAATTCATTGTTATCTAGTGGGACCCTGTACGACCACATCTGATTTTTAGAGCTGGCTTGATATATCATGCTCCTTAACAGGTCTTCAATCACTTGTCTAAGTCATTTCGGCTCCACCACTGACATTCATAATCCCTTTCAAAATCTTTACAATAGGCTCCTCTAGTGGTTTCTCTCCATGGATGACAACATTCACCATCTCCATTAATTTGGTTATCTGAACTCTCGATTAATTTTGGAACCTTTTTGCTTGATCGATCATCTCTTGTTGGGTCTTCACGAGTTGCTCCTGGATTCTTTCGATCCTACCAACACACGCTAATATCTCATTCATTGATTTCTATATTTCTAGAAATATACCCCGAGAACTTCAATTGGCTTTCAGAAACTCTGCTACAATATCCTTCATGAGTTACTCTCACGTTTTCATGATTGATGCATGTAAAAAATGCTTACATTAAAACAGTACAAAAGAAAATATAGATGTCAAATGCGAATGAAAATATAGATGCCAAATGCAAATGCAAAAGGTGTTAGTTCTATAAGTGACCACCATAGAACAAATTTCATTTAGACAAAAAGGTTTCATTACATCAGGTAGTCAAAATAAAATTGAGATTCTTCACTTCTTCATTTCCTTGAGCCGCACTCTTCATGGAATCTAATATTGCACCCCAAAGTTGCCTGTGTACTTTTTCACATTGGATAACATCGGATGTCCTTAAATGGAATCTTGAGATCTTTATTTTTACTTCCCATGCGAAGTGGTCTTCATGTCTTCGTGAAGGGCCTTCATGTCCTAGGTATGAATGTAACACCCATATCCCGTATACCTTTCCGTACACGAGATACAGAGGTCACATTACTCATAAAAATGTTTGTCATTTGAAAACCCGTAAAAATTTGTTTCAAATTAATCAACTATAAAATATAATATTTTTGAACTAAAACTATCACATAATTACATTCCAAAATATTTACCATAATTTAATTACATGTCAACTAAGTTCTTAAATTGAATAAGAATGTCATAATATTACTGACTAGTCAACCTTTAATTGATGAAAGCTATTGCTACTACTACACTCCTTATGCAACTAATCATTGCCTTACCTACGCGTGAAATAAACACACATTAAGTAATTACTTAGTGAGAGACATAACACTGCAAGGATATTACAATTATACAATAGTATATTATAGTTATATTACTTCAAACTAAGTTATAGCAACCATAGGAATTAATGAAGTCCTTCGTATCATAACCAAACCTTGGTCATTTTATTCTCAGAACCAAATTTAGTATGTTTAACATACTTCTCATTAGTTCATTAACTTCAATCTTGTCCCTTTTCATGTATTAACACATCCATTTATACATTTAATTTATGGCATCCTTTCATGCCTTAATGCATATTTTCATGCATCTTAATTATGACATCCTTTCATTCCTATTATGTTTTGTTCACATTTTTCCTTTATAACATCCCTTCATACTAATTATCCATTTTTGAACATTATATATATATGTATATATATATCATCATTTCATATCACTTATATACCATTCATATTACATTACATTATATTTCCTTTATTCTTTTGCATAAAGATATTTAGCTTTTCATTTAACTTACATATTTGACACTTTCCTGTCAGATGCACAACTAATCCATTGTTCTTTTACTTAATGGTATTTAACCATTCATCTAATTGGCATAATTGGTACATTTCTACCAATTGCACAGTTAGACCATTATTCTTTTACTCAATGGTATTTAACCGTTCATCTAACTGGCATAATTGGTACCCAATTGCACAATTATGCCATTATTCATTTACTCAACGGTATTTAATCATTCATCTAACTGGCATAATTGGTACCTTTCTACCAATTGCATAGTTAGGCCATTATTCTTTTACTAAACGGTATTTAACAGTTCATCTAACTGGCATAATTGGTACCTTTCTACCAATTTCACAGTTAGGCCATTATTCTTTTACTCAATGAAATTTAATCGTTCATCTAACTGGCATAATTAGTACATTTCTACCAATTTCAAAGTTAGGCCATTATTCTTTTACTCAACGCTATTTACCGTTCATCTAACTGCATAATTTGTACATTTCTACCAATTTCACAGTGAGGCCATTATTCTTTTACTCAACAATATTTAATTGTTCATCTAACTGGCATAATTGGCACCTTTCTACCAATTTCACAATTAGGCCATTATTCTTTTACTCAATGGTATTAAACCGTTCATCTAACTGGCATAATTGGTACCTTTCTACCAATTGCACAGTTAGGCCTCAAAGGCACTTAGCCTTTCATCTAACTGGCATAATTGACACATTTTTTTCAAATGCGCAGATAGACCTATTAATCTATTCAATATCAATTAACTTCTTCAATCATTATACATTTTATAATTTATACTCATAAGTCCATCACATTAATACCACAATTATACTATCATTTACATGGATTACTCATCCACTACAATTACTACAATTCACTTTCTTATTCTAAGTTTCTGATAATTTTACACATATTTCCCATACGAAAATTCGTACAATTGATATTAATTTCTTATTTTGCACATATACTGCCCATACTAAAATTCATATACGTAGTATGAATTTCTTAATATTTTAGCACACAAAGTGCCCAATACAAAAATTCGTACACTTAGAATAAATTTCTTAACATTTTGCACACTTAGTTCCATTTGGTAATAACCAGACATACATTAATAGTTCTACACTATTACTATTGTAGCATGTACATACATAATTAAATGCACTCACCTGACTTTCCTCACTATATACCCAAAATGTAAGGCTGATTACTCCAGAACTTTGCCTTTGCCCTTAGTTTTTCTTGTTTTGGGAGCTTGGTTCCAATCTAATCAAGCATCCATAATAACATGTACCATACTCAATGTTAAAATACTTTCTAGCCATTATCCTTAACTCATCAATTTGCAATTCCATAAGATTCACCTAGAACATAGTCCCTAGAATCTTTACTAATTGTCTACTACCTTTCCTCTCATAATTTTACCATGACCCATTAAGGTTTACGTCTATCCTTTTACTCAAGATTGGTTTTACCGAAATTCATCTAGCTCTAGCCAACCTTATACTAATGTATGAGTGCATATATCAAGGGTCAACTAATACCCATATAGGTTCATCAAAAGATGAAAAGTACATGTTATAATTTTTGGACCATCCAAATCCTCAATGGTTGTAATATTATAGATTCTGGCGACTCTACGAGTCTCTCATAACTGCAATGATTAATCTTGTCCCTTTGATATCACACTTCTTCTGTTTCTATTAGAGGTTGCTTCAGGTCTTTCATATTGCATTAAATTATCCCCTGATTTTTTTGGATAATTTTTGGGCAAAGTGATCGTTCTCACCACATTGGAAGCAAGCTCCACTAAGAAGTCTGCATACTCCCCAGTGCACTCTTCCACATGTCTGACATACTATTTTTTCTCCAACTCCTCTACCTGAGCTAGCAGCAACCGATTGAGACTATTTTGTTTTTTGTGAAATTATTATAGAGCCTTCTTTGTCTGAATATCTCGAACTTGAGCCCTTTCCTCTCTTAACATAATGGGGAGTTGAAGGCGTTCCAACCCTTTTCCCACCTGAAAACTATGTTCCGCTACTAATATCTCCTCTTGTTCTCTCTCGATAACTTTGGTTTGGTTAATAACTTCTTGCAAGTTACACAAACTCAAAGCCAACATCATTTATTTTAATTTTGGCCTCAACCCCACAATAAACCAATCGTGTCGGACCTTATCATTTGGAACTACCTCCGTAGTAAAACGGCTCAACATATTATATTCAGTTTCGTACTCACATACTGCTCGATCACCTTGTTTCAAATTTAGGAACTTTAACAGCATTACCCGTTTGAATTGTTCACCCACATACTTGTTCTTAAATTCTTCTAGGAAGAATTGCCAAGACTTGCTCCGATGGTGCATACATTGTAATGTTAGACCACCATACTTGAGCTACTCCTCTAAGTAAAGATACAACGCCTCGTAACTTTTCCTCATCTGAGTATTGCAGGCTTTCAAGCATTAACATCATCACATCATTTAACCATAAATTGACCTCTATAGAACCCTCACATTCATCTCCTCGAAACTCTGGAGCTTCCAAACTCTTAAGTTCCTTTGGGATCAACATTCTAGGTGTTAGAAGAGTAGGAGGAGGCAGAGGAGGTTGAAAACGAGTCAACATAGCACTGAGCTTGTATAAAAGCTCCATACTCTGGTATCGGCATCCCTTGATGTGCAGGTGCACTTGCATTTTCAGATGGAACCGGTTGCTCACTATTAGCTTCGTAACTTTTGCTACTAGTTACTTCTCACATCTCTTGATCCCATGCTCTACGAGAGTTAGAGGATTATAACATCTATTAGAATATACATAGTAATAACATTTCAATTAGTAAGGAGTGTCATCAATTACACTTTAATGACATCAGATCAGTAACCTTGACAATCTTAATGGCATGTAATCCCCTTTTTCTCATTTTAGTTAAACTCAGTTTCGACCGAGAATCGGTTAAACCTGTAGCTCTAATACCAATAAATGTAATACTCATATCCCGTATACATTTTTGTACACGAGATACAGAGGTCACATTGCTCATAAAAATATTTGTCATTTGAAAACCCGTAAAAATTTGTTTCAAATTGATCAACTATAAAATATGTACCTTTCTACCAATTTCACAATTAGGTCTCAGAGGCACTTAGCCTTTCATCTAACTGGCATAATTGACACCTTTCTGTCAAATGCACAGTTAGGCCTATTAATCTTTTATTTTAAAGTAGTCTCTACTATAATAATCATTCAATATCAATTAATTTCTTCAATCATTATACATTTTATAATTTATACATATAAGTCTAGTGCATTAATACCATAATTATACTATCATTTACATGGATTACTCATCCACTACAATTCACTTTCTTATTCTAAGCTTCTGACAATTGCACACATATTTTAGCACACAAAGTGCCCAATACGAAATTTCATACACTTAGTATGAATTTCTTAACATTTTGCACACTTAGTGTCATTTGGTAATAATCATACATACATTAATAGTTCTACACTATTACTATTGTAGCATGTACGTACATAATTAAATGGACTCACCTGCATTTCCTCGCTATATACCCAAAATGTAAGGCTGATTACTCTAGAACTTTGCCTTTGCCCTTAGTTTTGCTTGTTTCGGGAACTTAGTTCTGATCTAATCAAGCATCCATAATAACATGTACCATACTCAATGTTAGAATACTTTCTAACCATTATACTTCAACAATACTCAAAAGAACATATCAATAACATTCTATACCAATATCAACCTATTTTTAACATTTCTGGCTCTATAGTATCGATACTACTACCCTGGTACCGATACTTCTATACTATAATACCAAAACCCTCTTCGGATATCGATACCAAAAATAGGTTCGATGTTACTTGGTATCGATACCCTTACCATGGTATCGATACTACCCTACTATGGTACCGATACCCCTCCCGGTATCAATACCAAAATTAGATTCGATGTTTCTTGGTATCGATACCCTTACCATGATATCGATGATACCTCTTCAGTATTGATACTGATTCAATCAGTATCGATACTACTCAACAAATATTATCCCATTTTAGCCTATAGTATCGGTATTGTTCTATCAGTAATGATACCCTTGCCCAGATTTTCTAGGTTTTAGCTTGAAAATCAACCAAATGAAGTTAAATTTCATTATAAATACACCATACAAACCCTCATATAGCAACATATCATATTAAAACATTCCTTAATTAAACTCTTCTTTAACTATTCATACTAACATTCCTTCATTTATCCTCTTACAACATCTAAAATCTTTCAAGAACATTAAATTCTAAGAATCACACCACTTTTCCTAACATGTTCTTAATACGATCCAATGTTTCTAATCTCTTAATTACCACTTTGACAAGTCAAATCTACCAATAAACATCAACAAACACTCATATAGCAACATATCATTTTAAAACCCATTTATTTAAATCTCAAATATTTTACTAATCACTTAGTTTTAATCCCATTTAAACCTTCCTTAAGCTTTCACATCACTTAAGGTTTCAAAACTATCTCATAATCGAAAGGAAAAAACTGATAAATTGAAGTTTACCTTTGGAGCTATGGAGAAGAGCAAAACCACGAGAAGAAGAAAAAGAAAATAACTTGTTGCCTTACTTTCCCCTTTTTCTTAAATCACTAATTTAAATGGGTTTTAAATTCATTTCACTCTAAATGACCAAAATTTCCTCTTTATTTATCTATTGCTATAATTTAGTTCAAACACTATTCCAATTCATTTCCTCATCTTTTACCAATTATTCAAATAAATCTTTAATTTTTAATTCTTTTCAATTTAGTCACTGACCTAATATGTGGGGTATTACAATGACTGGATTCATCACTTGAGGAAACATCTTGGCCTTCATACCTTCAAAGGAAGTCTTCAATCAGCTTCAAATTTCTTCATTCATCGAATATCTTTCTTCATGGATCATTATAACATCTTTGGATCACCTAATTTTGACTTCATGACTAAGAATTTATTGTCTTATTATGAACAATCTTCTTATTTAGCCAATCACTTGCGAATTAATCACCTTTGGATGACATGAAAATGCAAATGCAAGAAAATAAAATCAAAATAAAATAAACACATAACAAAAATGGGTTAGTACACATCAGATAAACAACCATATAGTAAGTACTATAAGCATCAAATACAACCTACCCTCACAGGTTGACAACCCATACATGGTGTGATGAATACTACCAAAACATGATTTCTACCTACATGCTTTGTTATTCACAAAAAATCCTAACTGCATGATATCTAATTCGCTGGCTTCGTACGGAAATATAAAACCTACCCGCACACTCCTCTAGTTATCATGCTTTTTGCAAAAAAAATAAGTAATTCCGAGGAAAGGTTAGAGTGAGCTCCCTTTTTTGACTTTTGAAGAACCGTAGACAGAGATTCAAAATGAAACAAACATAAATTTGGTACTACTAACAGGGTCCTCAAATTGTGCTTTGTTGGTGCCCCATTGGGCCTGCCAGGATCCTCACCCATTATATGCTTAAACCGATCGAGTTCAATTCGAGAGGATTCATTTCCCCATGTCCATATGAGGAAAAATAATGTTTCACCCGTAAACATGAGGCATATGTACCCCAGAGGCTACTTGTTAAAGCCCATGCGGAGAAAAACAATTTTTCTCACGTAAGCGTAGCGTTCACCCCTACCTAACGGGACAGAGCACAGTTAGAAGGCTCTAAATATCAAACGGTTATAGCGTGTGTGAGGGGAAGCTCACAATCATTTGCCTTGGTCCAAGAACAATCAAACTAAAAAGGTCAAAAATCTGAAACATGTAAACCAATCACATTAGTATGACTAAAAAAATGTGTTGTGATGCAAATAAAACATGAGGATCAAAATTTAAATATCGTTCAAATTTACCATTTTCAATTAAAAAGATGACGTATAATCGATTATGAATAGACTCTCTAATATCCCCAGCGAAGTCGCCAAGCTGTCGGAACGGTCCTCGACCTTTTTAGGGCTTTGGTGGGGATCAATCCAACTTAATCTTGAAAAATGTTGGGTTTTAAAGTAAATGTAAAAATAAGTAAATTTGGAGTCGCCATCGACCTTTGGGTTTGGAAGGTCGAATACCTAAAAATTCCTTTTAAAATAATTTTTAGAAAAATAATTTTAAAAGATAAAAATTGATCTGCCTTTAACCAAAAATTCATTTTGAAAAGGGTTCGGGAGTCGATTACGTGTGGGGAAGGATTAGCACCCCCTACAACGCCAAAAATCGGTACCTAAGTGATTATACATCATCTAAATATTGAAATTGGCAAATTCGAATATACATTTAAATTATGATCATTTTTAGAAAAATATAAGGGATATTATTTTGCACGAACAATTCTCGAAATACCTTCATTGTCAGTTAAGGGGCATTTCCTTGGATTTCCCATACAAAATAATATTACCCAAATACATAGATAAAATACATATATTAAAAAAACAAATTCATTCAGATATAAATGTATCATTTTGTTCGAACAATTCTTTGAAACACACTCCTTGTCAGTTTAGGTGCGTTTCTATAAATTCCTCGAGTAAAATAATATTTGAAAATATTACAATTAGCAAGAAATTAAAAAAATTGCAAATGATGGATCAAAATAATAAAGATTGTGACTTTAGGGATTAAATCATAAAACCAACAAGAAATCAAGGCAACCATTGCAAATATTTTACCAATTGGGTACTACATTCATAAATAGACCAACTTCTATCATTCAAGACTAAAATGTACATATTTAAAGTAAGGCATTAAAACTAAAATATTCCCACAAATAAGATAACAAACAAAATGAGACTAAATAATAAAACTGGAAATTTAATGTCTCAAGAGCAAGGTAATGTCTATTTTTCTTTCTTTTACGTTTCTTTTCTCTCGGTTTTTCCTTTTTCTTATTTTTTTTCTACTTTCCTTTTTTTTCTTTCTCTCTCTATGTTTTTCATAAACCAAATCCCTTTTCTCTCTTTTCTCTTCTAGTTTTATGCTTGATATGTTGGGCCAAGGCTATAACTGAGGGGAATGATTTACCCTACATTTACATTAATTTACCTTGATTTTTGGGATTTTTTTGAATTTTCTAATGGGTTTTTGTGATTTGTTGATTTGGTTGTCTCTGTTGGCTGAGATGATGACGTTAGAGTAATTTGAACGGCGACTGGAATCTGCTAGAGTGAGTGACTAGAATGGCGACATGGCTTTTCCCCTACTGGCGGCGACGGTAGATGAAATAGAATACTAGGGTTTCAACAAAACCTAAAATATATGGGTTTTAATAATATAAAAATGAGTATCTATAGCTGCCCCTCTTTGTCCATGCTTGTATTAACAAGAATAGGGCAAAGATAAAAAGACTATACATTTTAGTTCATTCCTGACGCCGTCTCAAGTAAGATCGACAGATAACCCGAATGATTTAATCATCATGCTGGAAAGACTTACTGATAGCCCGAAAGACTTACAAATTTTGGAAATAATTTACTGGGTAAGAAACTTTGGAAATCGCTTTCTTACTTTTCAAAAATTTCATTTTCTGAAAACATTAAATGAGAAACTTTGGAAACCGTTTTCTCATTTTCGAAAAACATGTGGAAACATCCTGCCCGAAGGTCTTATAGATGGCCCGAAGGACTTATTATCATGCTCGAAAGACTTACAGATGACTCAAAGGATTAAATCATCATGCTCGAAAGATTAACTGAGGCCTGAAAGACTTACAAATTTTGGAAATAGTTTACTGGTAAGAAACTTTGGAAATTGCTTTCTTACTTATAAAAAATTTCATTATCTGAAAATACTAAATGAGAAACTATGGAAATCGTTTTCTCATTTTTCAAATTCTCGTGAAAACATCTTATCCGAAGGTCTTACGGATGGCCTGAAGGACTTATCATCCTACTCTAAAGACTTACAGATGACCTGAAAGATTTAATCATCATGCTCGAAAGATATACTGATGGCCTAATGGACTTACAAATTTTGGAAATAGTTTACTGGGTAAGAAACTTTGGAAATCTTTTTCTTACTTTTCAAAAATTTCATTTTCTGAAAATACTAAATGAGAAACTTTGGAAATCGTTTTCTCTTATTTCAAATTTATGTGAAAACATCCTACCCGAAGGTCTTACGAATGGCTCGAATGACTTATCATCTTGCTCGAAAGACTTACATATGACCCGAAGGATTTAAGCATCATTCTCTAAGGACATACTGATGGCCCGAAGGACTTACTAATTTTGGAAATAATTTACTGGGTAAGAAACTTTGGAAATCGCTTTCTTACTTTTCAAAATTTTTATTTTCTGAAAACATTAAATGAGAAACTTTCTAAATCGCTTTCTCATTTTTCAAATTCATGAGAAAACATCTTACCCGAAAGCCTTATAGATGGCCCGAAGGACTTATCATCCTGCTCGAAAGACTTACAGATGACCCGAAAGATTTAATCGTCATGCTCGAAAGACTTATTGATGTCCCGAAGGACTTACAAATTTTGGAAATAGTTTACTGGGTAAGAAACTTTGTAAATCGCTTTCTTACTTTTTAAAAATTTCATTTTCTGAAAACATTAAATGAGAAACTTTGGAAATCGCTTTCCCATTTTTCAACTTATAAAAATACTTAATGGTCGGGCAACATGCCCCACTTCAAAATAATGTTTCCTCTATGGATTGAACCCTCTGTTCTTCAGGTTCTACCTCCCTAAACATGATTCCCTGTATTTGATGTTTGAATTCTAGCTTCCACTTGTTGGGATTTTGATATCATGAATCCTCTCTTTTCATTGGTAGATCTATAAAAATCATACGTTTATGTGTGAAATGCAAATGCAATGTAATGCATTTTCTTTTATGCCAATGATGTTCTCATACATGCATAAATGTTGATTCAAATTTCTTTTGAGTTCAAAATGGGGAACCAGGTTTTTTCCTCTTGATAACTCATTTCTATGATTTACTCAGATATCAGTGTAGCAACTTATGATTTCAAGCTTGCAAATTTGAAGATACATCTGATCATCTTATGTCTTTGTGTCGTCTCTGCCTCTCATCAGCATTAAAGTTTAAGAATAAATGCTTCATTTCTTGCTGCGGACAGTAATATGATATTGATGCCCCTTTCTTTCCTTGGCTCAAATGTGCTATCAGAGTTGTTTTTTCGGGACTCTGACGTTAATTTAAGCTTGGCTTGTTTGTTTTACAAGGCAAGCTCTGCTCAAAATCATGGTCTGCCCCTGACACTACAGGTTGTGAGACTTATTCTCAAAGTCTTTTTGGTCTGAATTTTGTTACCTCAACGTGATCTGGGTTTTTGGTCATGCCCCAAGGTGGGTATTTTCATGGTTCCTCCCTACTTGGATGCCAAAATTCATCCTTGACTGGTCACATTCTTGAATTTTTTCTATGCGTTGGGATATGTGCCATTTCAAATAGAGCGTTAATCTGCTTCTCGACGGGTTACCAACAACGTCACAAGGAATTATTACAAGTTATATCCTCCCTCATTTTAATCTCTCGGACCACTTGCTTCCAAGAATGTGAAATGCTTCATTATTCTGGCATCGTTTATTTTCTTTCTCCAATAGAAGCATAATGAGTCTCACATGCTTCAAGGACCTTTCGCATTTGATATTGTCATATTTGAAAATATTTTTCTCCTTTCTTTTATTTTAGAAATCAAAGAACGAAAGAATTTTGTAAAGTATTACTCCTTAATTCAGGCTCACAATTGAAGCAAATCATAAACAAGAGGTTACATAATATCAAAAGAATCAACATCTCTTTTAATATTTTCAAAGTTATAGCTCTTTGACAAGTGTCAAAATTGACGGGTTGGCTTCAAGTTAGATTTCCTATTTTCTACGGTTTCATCTATTGAAACATCCTCATTTGTTTATATGCACATGTGAACCTTGTGACATGTCATTCTTTCTCGGCTTGTCATATTAAGTGGATGTAGACAAAATGAAGCAACTAGCATATTTAGTTACTAGACTTTTTGGAACACTTCCATTTCAGTTCTCTGAAATCCTTCATTTGTTCAAGCTTTGTAGACTCCTCTAACAAAGGCAGTGCAGAAATATCGGTATAAAAATGAAATTTCTGGGTGCTCGTGTGAAATTGACTATAACAGGTGTTCCTTAACTCCGTTAGTCTATCTTTATCGAAACTCCTTATTTAGATAAATTTGATTTAATTTGTCATTTTTAGCTAGCTGAATTTAGCTTTATTGTATATATATATATATATTATAATCACCATTATCAGGCTAGCTGAATCTTATCCATAAAGATGGGGTGTTTAACCAATTGCTCTAGAGGGATAGCTCAACCTTTATTGTATACATATATAATTACATTTTGGGTATACGGATCCAATTTCTTAAGCTTGTCAAGAAGAACATGTTATAGTCTAAGTGTTGTTGAAAGTCAAAAAATCTAATCTTTAGAGTTCAATTTCCATGTAACTGACCTAAACTAGATTCACCTACTCGACTATTACATCTATGAAGATCATGATCATCATTGAACATCTTCAATAGAAGTGTATTCTAGTCAGTTTTACAATGTCATACACAAGAGATGCACCATGTTGTCCGCTTCTATGTATACCTGAATACCAAGCCTCTTGTTCATTTCCTTATGACAGGAGAAGGTTATATTGGTCCTTGCAAGAGAACGGTATGGTGTTCGGGTGTATCTTTTAGGGTAAGGTCAAGGGTCCTTGTTTTCTAATTTTTAATCTTGTCATTTTGTCAAAGATCCATAACTCTAATCATTTAAAGAGTTTTTAATTCAGTTAATATTCAAAGAACCGCAAGATTACAAATTTGATTCAATGTTCACCATATTTAAAGTAGGATAGATTCATTTAAATATCCTTACAAAAAGAAAGATAAGAAAGTACAAAAGCAAGTTCAAACAAGATGCTGCAAACATAAAGTGTGAATGTGGTGGAGTACGACCTTCACTTGTTCAGACATAATGCCCTATTTCTCCTAGAATGGCGGGTGTGAAAATTAGATTAGGGTTTTTACCCTCACTTGCTCCCTATTTCTCGATCATTTCTCTTGTCAAGGCTCTTTTGGATGAACTCTCGGATGCACAAATCTTTGTTTCCTCCTCAGCAGCTTCTTGGTAAGATTTCACTTCCTTGTTATCCATCAATCTTTTCTTCCCTGTTTGGAAATAGGGCCCAAATTTAGATCCAAAATGATTCTCCTGGGTGATGATAGTTTTAGCCTGGTTTTGAGTGCATATTGTAGTAGTGATTGGTGTAGTATTCGTCAGGCTCTCTAAACTATCCAAAGCCCCACTTGCACTCAGGAAATATGATATAGGTGTTTGAGGTGTCTTTAAGGTTATATATACTCAATTCATTCTTAAACCTATGGGTCAGTCTCTGATTACATCCATTGGAGCTCTTTTGCTTGGATTTCCTTCCCCATCCTCTTGCGCCCTGTGTTCTTGACAGGATTTGACTATATTAATCTCTGACAAGGTAACGATTTCTGATCATTAAACCTTAACCCCTTTCTCTTCTACCTTGCACCTTTGAATTACTTGCTCTAATGGATACCAGAACTTTCCCTCAAGGTTGCTATGAACCTTAACCAAACAATCTGGGATTTCAGTCTGGTTTATCCAAGGAACCTCCTTGTAGGTCCAATTCTCATTCGGAGGCCACTGTGGCTAGACATATGATTGTTTTGATTATATGATTATGAAGGGTTAGAACATCTAATAATGAGAGATTGATCCTTCTTAGCTTTCTTGATCAACATTGAACCCTCTTATATACCCCTCTTCTTTGAGTAAAGCTTATATCTCACAATAGAACCTTTACCTCTCATTACTTCTTCGTTCATTGTTGTTTAGTGGGACCCTCCACGACCACATCTTATTTTTGGAGCTGGCTTGATATATCCTACTCCTTAATAGGTCCTCGATCACCTGTCTCCCATTCAAAGCCTTTACAACAGGCTCCTCTAGTGGTTTCCCTCCATGGATCACAACATTCACCATCTCCATTAATTTGGGCATCTGATCTCTTGATTCATTTTGAAACCTTTTTGCTTGATCGATCATCTCTTGTTGGGTCTTCACGAGTTGCTCCTGGATTCTCTCGATCCTACCAACACGCACTAATATCTCATTTATTATTTTCTATCTTTCCAGAAATACACCTCTGGAACTTCAATTGGCTTTCAGAAACTCTATCACATTATCCTTCACGAGTTACTCTCACGTTTTCATAATTGATGCATGTAAAAAATGCTTACATTAAATATAGATGCCAAAGGAAAATACAAAAGGTTTTAATTCCATAAGTGACTACCATAGAACAACTTTTATTTAGACAACAAGGTTTCATTACATCAAGCAGTCAAAATAAAATTGAGATTATTCACTTCTTCATTTCCTTGAGTCGCTGATAACTCCGTAAAAAGACTCAATTTCCAGTCTTTTCACTTAAGTTATTGCTCGTCTAAACAAAGTATGCACAATATTTTAGTTGCATATAGGTTATG
Organism: Hibiscus syriacus; assembly: GCF_006381635.1. Lineage (NCBI taxonomy): Eukaryota > Viridiplantae > Streptophyta > Magnoliopsida > Malvales > Malvaceae > Hibiscus > Hibiscus syriacus. Next base: position 1,386,753 of record NW_024062641.1, on the reverse strand, counting down.
TTAGCTTGTGGTGAATAAGTTTTGCTTAGACAATATTTATTTGGTCTGACTGATGCTATTGAGGAGAAAGGGTTGTTCGGATTGTGTTTGGATTGTGTTTGTGTAGGAAACTTATAGAGGAAGAACATTTCAGCCGTGACAACATATATTTGCAAAGGCCAACGGGACAGATAAGAACGTGAGGAGCAAATTTATCTCACTGAGGCAAGGTTTATCTGAAAAAGTCTTAAGCAAGTGTGATGAAACCGTTTATGTCACACGCCAGTTGGATGACCTACTTCACGTGCAAGCAAGCCTTAATTATTCTGACAGCCGCCAGCCGCCTTTCCTTTTTAATTATGGGCATTTAACAGCGACTATTTAAGGAAACTCCAAAAGCATACGAAGCCCTAGGAGATCTTTCCTTATAAATAACCAGCCATAGCCGCCAAAGAAAAGGAGGTAAGAAAGAAGAGAGAATAGCTTTACCTAAGGCGTGAGCAAGCAACTGCAGTGCTTTCCCACCGTTTATCAACCAACCTTCCTTGGTGTCATTCTTATTTTGTTCTTAAACTCTTTATCTATTTTTGGGTTGTACTAAACATTGAATCTTGGATGATTTTTTATACCACCATGACTGTCTTACTTGGTGTTAAACTTTGTTTGCTTGAACAATTATTTTATGTTTTATGAATGATGAATTATGTTTTGCTCGTAACTATTTTGCTCATTGTTTAAATATTTTACCTTAACATTGAAAGAGCATCAATATAAGAGCATCGAGAGATAGCCTTTTGTCTAGATAGTGATTCTTATATTTGAGAGAATTAAGATAGATCCATGTGAGCAATGGAATGAATCTAGGATGGTGAAGTTCTAACTTATTTACCTTAGAGATAAGGAGTGAGTTTCAATCGAATAAAAGGGATAGACGCTAGAGTAGGATAGATAACGCCTACAGTTTACGCTTAGAGGTATTGCTACAACAATAATTTGACAAACCAAGGGTTGTAGTTAACGCTGAGGAGTATTGCGATAGCAACCGTCTAAGAATTCCTAGTAATCCTGTCGGGCAGCTTTAACAAGTCATAATAATTCATTCTAGACTTAGAATAATTGTTATCAATACAAAAGTTTAGCATAAGTGCTCTGTGATAAGTCTGAATTTTTGCCTCGACCAAACTTTTCTGCAATCATTATATCATTTCTTTGTCTTATTAATATTAATCCTTAAGTTGACAATCTCCTAGGAATTAGTTTGTGAGACTAGTTCTAGTTGTGGTGAAATTAAATTTCTAAACCAATCACTGAGGAGACGATACTCACTTACCCTATATTACTTGAATCGATTGTGTATCTTGCATAGAATTGCTTGCCTTAGCATATACATTTACAAGCAATCAAGTTTTTGGCACCGTTCCCGGGGATTGGCAACTGACGAAATTTTTATTCGCCATAACAAGTTTTTTTGTCACCTTATATTTAGTCTAACGTAGTTTATTATTTTCTTTTGTAGGTTTTTATTATTGCATGACATTGAGATCTGTTGGTAAGCCTTTGGAACCATTCGAACTTGAAGTTGAGTAATCGTTCAGACAAAGGTTGCGTGCCCAAAGAACCATAGAACATTTAAACCAAATTCAAATGCAAGACAACATAGGAGATTTAGGACCTGATGTTGCTATCAATCTTCAAATTGCAAGTCCAAAAGCGATACGAGATCATTTGAACCCAATTCTCGATGACCTCGATCCATTCATAGTGACACCTGAGATACAAACAACTCATTTTGAACTTAAACCGGCGATGTTTAATATGCTAAACTCTATTGGCCAATTTGGTGGTTCACCCAATAAGGATGCTAGGCAGGATGTTCTTGCTGTCCTTGAAGTATGTGACTCATTTTGACAATATGGAGTACATGAAGATGTGCTTAAATTAAAACTTTTCCCTTACTCCCTACGCGATGGAGCAAGAGCCTAGCTCAGCGGAGTTCATTCCGGCTCAATGGAGTCATGGGCAGATTTATGCAAGAGTTTTCTACTCCGATACGCTCAATGGAGTCATGGGCAGATTTATGCAAGAGTTTTCTACTCCGATACAATCCGCCCAATATGAATACACAACTTCGCAATGACATTGCGAGTTTTCGCCAAGGAGACGATGAATCAATGTACGAATGTTGGGATAGGTACAAAAGTATACTTCGCAAATGTGTTAACCATGGATTTCATGATTGGACGCAAGTGGTGATGTTTTACAATGGAGTCAATGCACCAACTCGAATGATGTTAGATGCCTCAGCAAATGGCACCTTACTAGACAAATCCCAGAGGAAGCCTTTGACATCTTCGACAGGATAGAAAATAACGATTATCAATTTCCAAATACAAGATTGGGAACAGGCAGAAAAACATTTGGAGCATATGAATTAGATGGTAAGGATTTGGTAGCCGCTCAACTTTCTGCCATAACCAAAATGTTGAAAATTTTGCAACGTCCTAATGAGGTAAGAGAAGTCAATGTGACCAATAACGTATGCATATTCTGTCATGGCAACCATCATAAGAGTGAAAGTCTGGAAAACCATGAGTCAACAAATTTCTTGGTAACTACAATCGGAGCAATAATAACCTCTATTCAAACACGTACAATCTTGGTTGGAGAAAACACCCAATTTTTTCATTGAGTAATCAAGGGAACAGTAACAATCAAGCAGCAAATTTCAGGCCACAGTAAAATAACTCTAACCATCAACACTTTCAGAATCAGCATCATTAGTATCCCTGGCAAAACAATAAAGGTATAGCTTCTTTCTCTAATACTAATTCCAATGCTAAATCCTTGGAGTTATTATTGTAGGAATTTATGGTCTCGACAAAAGATTTTATGGTCTCTACAAAAGATTTTATGGCCTCCACAAATACCTTGATGTACGAACATTATGTGACAATTAAAAATCAAGGAAATTTGTTACAAAGCCAAGCAACACTTTTGCAAAACCATAGTTCATCTCCCAGGGCACTGGGGAATGAAGTGGGACAAATTGCTAAGGCATTACATTCTCGCCCATAAGGAAATCTCCCTAGTGATACAGAGATCATGAAACATCATGAGAAGGAGCAATGTAATGTTCTTACATTAAGCAGTGGAAAACAAGTCAACTAAGATGACAAGTTTGAGGGAGAACACCTGAACAGTGCTCGGCATGGCATAATAGAACCAAAGGATCCAACTGAAAATGTTGAACAAGATGAAGTGCCTGAAGAGAATGAAATGAATGAAGGCTCGGAAAAACATCGCTCAAACAATGAAAAATTCATGGCCAAGGCCAGAGATCTCTCAGCACCAACAGCAGATGGTATGAGACCTCCACCACTATTCCCTCAACAGTTAAAGAAACATGATGATGACATTCAGTTCAAAAAATTCGTTGATGTTCTAGATCAGTTGTGTATTAACGTACCTTTACTAGAAGCCATCGAGCAAATGCCTTCCTATCCCAAGTTTCTTAAGGACATTGTTACAAAGAAACAGAAGGTAGAACGTGTTGCCACGGCAACATAAATCTATTCGGTAGTAAGCAAACTCCCCTAAAACAAAAAGATAATAACATGATCAATAGGTAATGATTTCATAGGACGAGCTCTTGTTGATTTGGGATCAAGTGTAAATTTGATACCAAAGTACATATTTATGAAATTAGAAGGGTATCACGCCTGTCCAACCTCGGTCATCATACAGCTGGTCGATCAGTCTTACGTGCGGCCCGAGGGTAAAATAGAAGATGTCATAGTAAAGGTGGATAAATTCGTATTTCCAGTGGATTTTCTCATCTTGGATTGCGAAGCCGATGAAAATGCCCCGATCATTCTGGGATAACCCTTCTTAGCTACTGGAAGAATCCTAATAGATTGTGAAAAGGGAGAGTTCACAATGCGAGTAGGAGAGCAAAGCGTCACCATCAATGTATTCAACTCCATGAAATATGTGGACGATTCAGAGGAGTGTCAATGCATTAGAGAAGAAAAGGAAAAAACAATCCTTGGACGAGGTAAATCTTTAAGGCTTGACGAATACAACGCTTTGTATCATGACCCTACAACTGAGATGCAAGTATAAGACATTTGCGGCCCAGGCGAATTATGTTCAGAAGACGGTTCTGAAAATTATAGCCCTGACAACAGAAATCTGAACAATGAGTACCGTGAAAACGACACCAGTGTAGGATACGAAGGAAATACAAAGAATCAATGGAGGCTTCTTCATAATAAGTCATATGTGAAATTTGAACCCTTAGATTATAATAAAGTTAAGTCTCAAGAGTGATCCTTACAACATCCACTGAAACTGGAACTTAAAACTTTGCCATCATATTTGAAATATGTATATCTAGGAGATGATGATACTTTACCAGTAATAATTTCTGCCAACCTAACCTTCGAACAAGAGAATAGCTTGTTGAATGTTTTGTCATAGCATAGAAAAGCTCTCGGATGGACAATGGCAAACTTGAAGGGAATCATCAATCTAGAAGATAACCATGAAGATAGCTATAGCACTTCAGTGGAACACCAAACAAGGCTTAACCCAATCATGAAGAAGGTAGTCATGAAGGAAATAATAAAATGGTTGGATACGGGAGTGATTTATCCTATATCCGATAGTTCATGGGTTAGCCCGGTGCAATGTGTACCAAAGAAGAGTGGTGTGACTGTGATTAAAAGTGAACATGACAAACTCCTCACCACGAGAACAATCACGGGCTGGCGTATATGCATGGATTATAGGAAGCTCAACAAAGCCACAAAGAAAGACCATTTTCCCCTCCCTTTTATCGACCAAATGCTTGATGATAGGTTAGTGGGAAAAAGCATTTTATTGCTTCCTTGATGGATACTCAATGTATACCCAAATAGCTATAGCACTGGAGGATCAAGAGAAAACCACTTTCACATGCACATATGGCACTTATGCATTTAGACAAATGCCATTTGGACTGTGTAATGCTCCATCTATATTCCAAAGATGCATGATGGCAATCTTTTTAGATATGGTGGAAGAATGTATGGAAATATTTATGGATGACTTCTCCGTCTCGGGTGATGATTTTGACCGATGTCTTGGCAATCTAACCAAGGTACTGAAATGATGTGAAGAAGCCAACATAGTGCTGAATTGGGATAAATCCCATTTTATGGTGACCGAAGGAATAGTGTTGGGTTACAAAATTTCATGTCGAGGCATTGAAGTCGATAAAGACAAGGTGGACGTGATTGCAAACCTTCTCCCACCCACCAACGTGCGAGGTGTACGCAGTTTCCTTGGACATGCAGGCTTCTACAGGCGGTTCATAAAAGATTTTTCTCAAATCTCTAAACCCTTGTGTCTTTTGCTTCAACAAAATCATCCATTTGAATTTACTAATGATTGTTTGAATGTCTTCATAGATTTGAAGAAAAAGCTTTCGGCAGTACTAATCGTTATCCCACCAGACTGAAACGAACCTTTTCAGCTCATATGCGATGCTAGTGACTATGTAGTCAGAGCAGTGCTAGGGTAAAGAAAAAGTAAAATCTTTCATGTTATATACTATGCGAGTCGTACTCTTAATGATACACAAGTAAACTATACCATAACTGAAAAAGAACTCCTAGCAGTAGTATTTGCATTTGATAAGTTTAGGCCATATCTAATAGGCACTAAGGTAATTGTGCATACATATCACTCTACCATTAAATATCTGATTAATAAACAAGATGCAAAGCCTAGACTAATTCAGTGGATATTATTACTACAAGAGTTCGATTTGGAGATCAAGGATAGAAAAGGTATACAAAATCAAGTGGCATACCATTTATCTAGGCTAGATAATAAAACTGATTGTCCTAACATAACAAAAATTAAAGAGTATTTCCATTATGAGAAAATATATTATTTGTCACGGCTGCGCCGTGGTAAGCTGACATAGTTAACTTTCTTGTTAGTGGTATTGTTCCTCCTGATTTATCTAGCCAGGGTCGAAAGAAGTTTTGACATGATGTGCGACATTACTACTGGGACGAATCGTTTCTATTCAAGCAATATGGAGACAAAATAATTCGAAGATGCATTCTAGAAGAAGAGCGGAAATATATTCTACACCAATGTCACTCGTCACCATATGGAGGGCACTTTGGTTGAATGAGAACAACGGTGATAGTGCTTCAATCTGGATTCTATTGGCCAACCTTGTTCAAAGATGCGTATGAATTCTATAAGTCATGTGATAGATGCCAATGAATAGGAAACATATCAAAGTGGCATGAGATGCCATCGAAAAATATTCTAGAGATTGAACTTTTCGACGTATGGGGAATAGACTTCATGGGACCCTTTCCCACATCATTTGGAGATTTGTACATTCTCTTGGTAGTGGATTATATATCCAAATGGGTTGAAGCCATCGCAAAACCTAAAAATCATTCCAAGACGGTGCTAAACTTTTTACACCAAAATATATTCACCCGATTTGGAACACCACGAGCTATCATTAGAGATGAAGGTACACATTTTGACAACAAACTGATTGCCAAGGCACTTAAACGATATGGAATACGACATAGGATCGCTATGGCATATCACCCTCAAACGAATGGACAAGCCGCAGTGTCTAACTAGGAAATTAAATAGATCCTTGAGAAAGTAGTCAACCCAAGTCAGAAGGACTGGTCGCCGAAGCTAGATGAAGCACTATGGGCTTATCGCACAACATTCAAGACACCACTGGGAATGTCACCGTTCAAACTGGTCTATGGAAAGGAATGTCATCTACCTATTGAACTGGAACATAGAGCCTACTGTGCCATCAAAAAGTTAAACATGGATGCTCAGCTTGCTGGAAAAATAAGACTATTGGAACTAAACAGGATTGATGAATTCAGAGCACATGCATACGAGAATGCCTGTCTATACAATGAGAAAACAAAACGATGACATGACAGAAAAATATTGTCGAGGTAATTTTATTTTGGACAACAAGTACTGTTCTACAATTCACGTCTTGAGTTATTTCCGGGCAAGCTAAAATCACGATGGTCAGGACCGTTCATCGTACATCAAGTCCATGACAATGGAGCAATCGAAATCCAGAACCAAAACGATGGTTCCATCTTCAAGGTGAACGGACAGAGGCTAAAGGAGTACAAAGGAGCCCCAGTCATGCACGATAAACTGGCATCATTTAAATACCTGATACCCAAGAGTTTGCTTTACTTACTTGAACAAAATTCGTTGCCTAAGCAACAAAAATTTAAATTCTGTACATAAATAAATTAAGTTATTTTCTGCATTCATTATCCGTTTTATTTTATTTCTCTATTTATTGTAGGCATACAAAGCACACATGGTAGCATGAGGGGTTGGAGCATGCATGAAAAGAAAGGAAACCCTAGGGTACATGGTTTAGGCGATAGAATTAAAGAGGGAATAGATATTTTCCCCAACTTTATGTCTAATCACGTATCACACATTAAATGCAAAATATTTTCCCCTCGTGTAAGGACAAAACTACCCCAAAACCACCTATTACTTTCCAAAGAAAAAATTACCCAACTTCTTCTTCTTCATCATACCTCACTCACTCTCTACCAAACAAGAAACTTTATCTTTTTCTCAACAAAATCCTCCCCATCGCCACCACCGATTTCACCACACCAACCAAGTACAATGGTAAGATCAAGAAAAGCCCCAGTCTTAACATAGAGTTTTGAACGTTTCCAAGCAGAAGCACGCTTCAAAATCATTCAGAAACGATAAGTATATTTGGAAGATGGATTCGTCTTTCCAGCCAAGGATGAAGAGCCGTTTGGATTGGAGGTAATGGAAACACAACAGGGAAAAGTTTGCCTGCCACCCTAAAGCCATAGCACCAGTGATGGTGAGGGGGTTCTACACCCACCTCGAGGACCCATCAAACCACATGGTATACGTTCGAGGGAAGCTTATTCAATTTTCCCCTTCAACACTCAAGAGATACTTCAAGTTGGGGAAGTGGAGAAACATCACAAGCGATTTGTGGCTGAGGTGGATCAAGAAATGTACAGTGGAGTGCTGGAAGATTTATGCTTCGGGTGGGCCAAGTTTGAAGGGAATACCCTAACGAGGAAGAGATTCGATCGCCGAGTCCTAAAATTGATCATGAAATTGTGGAATCATTCTCTCAAGGGCAAGCTTATGCCAACATCTCACAACATCACTATGCTCGTGAAAAGATTGATGCTCTTGCACTCAATAATATACGGGAAGAAGATTAACGTTGGTGAACTCATCTTTGAGCAAATCCACAAGTGTGCCAAAAGGAACCGGGGTAATCTATTGTTTCCTAACTTGATAACCGCACTGTACAGGAAAAAGAAGGTCCCTGAGGAACTCTTTGAGGATTTCATTAAATCCAAGGAGGGTATCACCAAGAAAAAGGTACCTGAGCTAATGAGTTTCGATGACAACGAAGGTTTGGAGCTAGGAGCAAAATTGGTTCTGCGGCTAGAATGGCCACTGTGGTTACGCACACGCGAGAAACGATTGAAAAGATCGGGCACCTAGAGGATTACATGGAGATCTATTTTGAGTATATCAAGACAAGGGATGCATAACTCAACGCCTTCTTCAAGGAGTTGCTCCCGAACACAAACGTCAATCTGTCGCCCTTCCCCAGCATAATCCTCAAATACACTATTGGTGGCAGCACATTCCACACCTCGACTTCGAATGTCCCTCCAAAGGTTCCCCTAGGAGTGCCCACTGATGTGCCACCACTGGAAACCCATGTCTCACCCATACCAGAGGAAGGCTAAGGTGACACAGAAGAGTTCCCAGCTCATCATCTTTCTCTACCTCCGTTATCAGTCAAGATACCCCACCCAACTTCTTCTCCGATGAAGATTTCACTCCAGTACCGAAGCAACCCGAACAAAATCCCATTCAGTATCCTGCTCGACAAGCAACGCCAACCCCAGCACCAGTTCTAGCACAATTAACTCCTACTACTGAGCAACCAACTCCAGCACGAGCCTCGACCAGCAAGAAGTGCTACAAGATAACGACAGGTTGTATACTTCAGTCGTCTCCCTCGATGATAGAAGTAGTAGACTCGGGATCTGAGAGTCTCTCTCCTCCCAAACGAGGCCGAATGAGGGCGTCCAGTCAAGCCACCCCACCACAATAAATTTCCATTCCATATTTTTTTCTTTTTCTTTTTCGCATCTGCATATAGCATCATGTAGTTTTAGTTATCATGCATTAAGGATAATGCATCCCTCAAGTTTGGGGGAGGTATTGTGCCATATTTTGCCATACTTTGTTAAAAAGCAATTGATGATAATCGGTTGAAAATTTTAGTTATTATGACATAAGCCGGTTAAGATTCTTGTTTGGAATGAATTAAGGATGCCCAATGATGAATGCATATATTTATTGCCTAGGCAAGAATTATTGTAAGACTGTCTAAGGAAGAGAACCAACCCTGGGCCTGATTCTTTGAAATGTACAAACACGATTGTAGGTTCTCCCTGCTTAAGGTAATCTATAAAATTTTTAGAAAAGAACTTTCTATTTGCCTAGACTTCAAAAATATTTTAAGGGTAAAGTAAAGATCCCTAGTGTTTAAAACTTGCAAAATAGAAAGGGGCGCTCCTCTATGCAAGGGCATAAATAGGAAAAACTCCATAAGAAATTAAGAGTTTCCAAGGCATATGAGTGAATGAAAGTAGTTACATGATGACTCTGCTCAAGAAAGAACTTTCTATTTGCCTAGACTTCAAAATTTTTAAGGGTAAGTAAAGATCCCTAGTGTTTAAAACTTGCAAAATAGAAAGGGGCGCTCCTCTATGCAAGGGCATAAATAGGAAAAACTCCATAAGAAATTAAGAGTTTCCAAGGCATATGAGTGAATGAAAGTAGTTACATGATGACTCTGCTCAACTAGCTTGGGGTAGAAGGTATGTTCCCTTTCACTTATTGTGTGGGACGGTAGGTGTGATGAGCTGACTCCCCTGTAAAAAATAATAATAATAATAATAATAAAAGTTGATAAATAACTAGGAGTATAAAATAAGTCTGACAAATAATTTGATGCCTTGACAATCTAGAAGTGCTTACTTTAAGTTTTCTAATTATCTTTATGCACATATTGGTTACAATCACGCACACACAATAACAAGGAATCCTCACTAGGGAAGGGACTTGACTGGTATGACTGTCAAACATGTTGTGGCCAAATATTTTTCCTGAGTGCTGAAATCTCAAACCATATGATTTTCTTAACACTGCTTTGCCATGACAATTTTGATTTTCTTCTAGTTATTATACATTGCTTGAGGACAAGCAATAGTTTAAGTTTGGGGGTGTGATAACTCTATAAAAAGACTTAATTTCCAGTTTTTCACTTAAGTTATTGCTCGTCTAAACAAAGTATGCACAACATTTTAGTTGCATTTAGTTGCATATAGGTTATGTTAGCTTGCGGTGGATAAGTTTTGCTTAGGCAAGATTTATTTGGTCTGACTGATGCTGTTGAGGAGAAAGGCTTGTTTGGATTGTGTTTGTGCAGGAAACTTAAAAAGGAAGAACATTTCAGTTGTAACAACGTAAATTTGCAAAGGCCAACGGGAAAGATAAGAACGTGAGGAGCAGATTTATCTTGCCGAGGCAAGGTTTATCTGAAAAGTCTGAAGCAGGTGTGACGAAACTACCTATGTCACACGCCAGCTGGATGACCTACTTCATATGCAAGCAAGCCTTAATTATTCTGACAGTTGCCATCCGCCTTTCATTTTTAAGTCTGGGCATTTAACAACAACTATTTAAGGAAACTCCAAAAACAAGCGAAGCCCTAGGAGATCTTTCCTTATAAATAACCAGCCGTATCCGCCAAAGAAAAGGAGGCAAGGAAGAAGAGAGAATAGCTTTACCTAAGGCATGAGCAAGCAACTGCAGTGCTTTCCCACCGTTTATCAACCAAACTTCCTTAGTGTCCTCCATAGCCAGGCTGTAGTATAGTGGTGATCAAGTCGAGAGAGGCTGATCCCCAAGGCAGGCGCGGTGCTGATCAGAATTGTCGTAACAGAGCCCCCAGTTTTGGGAGTTGTTCTTCCATTGTTCTTAAACTCTTTATCTATTTGGGGTTGTACTAAACGTTGAATCTTGGATGATTTTTGATAGCACCATGACTGTCTTACTTGGTGTTCTTACTTGGTGTTAAACTTTGTTTGCCTGAACAATTATTTTATGTTTTATGAATGATGAATTATGTTTTGCTCATAACTGTTTTGCTCATTGTTTAAATATTTTACCTTAACGTTGTAAGAGCATCGAAAAATCGCCTAGGGTTTTGGTAAAACATGTCTTGGCAATATAAGTGCTTCGAGAGATAGCCTTTTGTCTAGATAGTGATTTTTATATTCGAGAGAATTAAGATAGATCCACGTGAGCAATGGAATAAATCTGGGATGGTGAAGTTCTAACTTGTTTACCTTAGAGATAAGTAGTGAGTTTCAATCGACTAAAAGGGATAGACGCTAGAGTAGTATAGATAACGCCTATAGTTTACGTTGAGAGGTATTGCTACAATAACAGTTTGACAAACCAAGGGTTGTAGTTAACGTTGAGGAGTATTGCCATCGCAACTGTCTAAGAATACCTAGTAATCATATCGGGCAGTTTTAGCAAGTCATAATAATTCATTCTAGACTTAGAATAATTGTTGTCAATACAAAAGTTTAGTATAAGTGCTCTGTGATAAGTTTGAATATGAGAGGTTGTTTGCATTATATTTAAATCAACATTTTTCTTGTTTTGTTTTATTCCAGCATTCTACATACTTATTTTGCCTCGACCAAACTTTTCTACAATCATTATATCATTTCTTTGTCTTATTAATATTAGTTCTTAAGTTGACAATCTTGTAGGAATTAGTTTGTGAAACTAGTTCTAGTTATGGTGAAATTAAATTTCTAAATCAATCCCTGAGGAGACGATACTCACTTACCCTATATTACTTGAATCGATTGTTTATGCTTGCAGAGAATTGCTTGCCTTAGCATATACATTTACAAGCTATCAGTCGCACTCTTCAAGGAATCTAATATTGCACCCCCAAGTTGTCGGTGTACTTTTTGACATTGGATAATGTCGGATGTCCTTAAATGGAATCTTGATATCTCTATTTTTACTTCCCATGCGAAGTGGCCTTCATGTCTTTGTGAAGGGCCTTCTTGTCCTAGGTATGACTACATTCATCATTTGAGGAAACATATTGGCCTTTGTACCTTTAAAGGAAGTCTTCAGTCAACTACAAATTTCTTCATTCATCAAATGACTTTCTTCATGGATCATTAGAACATCTTCGAATCACCTGATTTTGACTACTTGGCTAAGAATTTCTTGTCTTATTATGAACAATCATCTTATTTAGTCAATCACTTGCGAATTAATCACCTTTGGATGACATGAAGATGCAAATGCAAGAAAATAAAATAAACATAGAACAAAAATGGGTTAGTACTAATAAGATAAAGAACCAGATAGTAAGTATTATAACCATCAAATACAACCTACCCTTACAAGTTGACTACCCATACATTGTGTGATGAATCCTACCCAAACATGCTTTGTTATTCACAAAAAAACCTAATCGCATGAAATTTAATTCGTTGGCTTCATATGGAAATATAAAACCTAACCGCACACTCCTCTAGTTCTCATGTTTTTTGTAAAATAAATAAATAAATAAATCTGAGGAAATGTTAGAGTGAGTTCCCCTTTGTGACTTTTAAAGAACCACGGACAGAGATTCAATATGAAACAAACAGAAATTTGATACTACTAACAGGGTCCTCGAATTGTCCTTTGTTGGTGCCCCTTGGGCCTATCAGACCCTCGATCCTCACCCATTATAGGCTTAAACAGATCGAGTTCAATTCGAGAGGATTCATTTCCCCATGTCCGTGCAAGGAAACTCAATGTTTCGCTCGTAAACATGAGACATGTGTACCCCAGAGGGTACTTGCTAAAGCTCATGCGGAGAAAAATAATTTTTATCACGTAAGCGTAGCATTCACCCCTACCTAACGGGACAGAGCATAGTTAGAATCCTCTAAATATCAAATGGTTATAGCATGTGTGAGGGGGAGCTCACAATCCTTTTCCTTAATCCAAGAACAATCAAACTAAAAAAGGTTAGAAATATGAAACACGTAAACCAATCACATTAGTATGACTAAAAAAAATGCAATGTGATACAAACAAAACATGAGGATCAAAATTTAAATATCATTCAAATTTACCATTTTCAACTAAAAAATATGATGTATAATCGATTATGGCCAGACTCTCTAATATCCCCAGTGGAGTCGCCAAGCTGTCGGAACAGTCCTCGACCTTTTTAGGGCTTTGACGGGGATCAATCCAACTTAATCTTGAAAAATGTTAGGTTTTAAAATAAATGTAAAAATAAGTATTTGGAGTTGCCATCGACCTTTGGGTTAGGTAGGTCAAATACCTAAAAATACCTTTTAAAATAATTTTTAGAAGAATAATTTTAAAAGATAAAAATTGATATGCCTTTAACCAAAAATTCATTTTGAAAAGGGTTCGGGAATCAATTATGTGTGGGGAATGATTAGCACCCCCACAACACCCGAAATCGGTACCTAAGCGATTATACGTCATTTAAATATTGAAACTGGCAAATTCGAATATACATTTAAATTATGATCATTTTTAGAAAAATATAAGGGATATAATTTTTGCACTAACAGTTCTCGAAATACCTTCTTTGTCAGTTAAAGGGGCATTTCCTTGGATTTCCCATACAAAATAATATTACCCAAATACATAGATAAAATATATATATTAAATATATTAAAATAACAAATTCATTCGGATATAAAATGTATTATTTTGTTCGAACAATTCTTGGAAACACACCCTTAGTCAGTTAAGGCGTGTTTCTATAAATTCCTCGAGTAAAATAATATTTGAAAATATTACAATTAGGAAGAAATTAACAAAATTGCAAATGATGGATCAAAATAATAAAGATTGTGACTTTAGGGATTAAATCATAAAACCAACATGAAATCAATGCAACCATTGCAAATATTTTACCAACTGGACACTACATTCGTAAATAGACAACTTCTATCATTCAAGACAAAAATGTACATATTTAAAGTAAGGTATTCAAACTAAAATATTCCCACAAATAAGATAACAAGCAAAAAAAACTAAATAATAAAACTGGAAATTTAATGTCTCAAAAGTAAATTAAATAAATAACATAGCACATAATGTAAAAATCACATATTACAAACACTGAAAATGTAATAACCTATATATTTGGAACCAAAATAAAATAATTCAATATTACATGCTGAAAATTAAAGCAATCAAAAGTGCATAGCTTGTGGTGACCAAAATACAACACGCGTTAAATAAGATGTCAAAATCAGAAACATAACAACATTAAATATGGACTAATACGAAACTTCCCAAACCCAATGACCCCCTTAAATAATTTACCCACGCGCAAAGCTGAAACGAAACCAAACAAGTGGCTACCTTCGATACTTGACAAGAACCCTCGTCGCCGGTAGAGGGAAGACCAAGGTAAGGTCTATTTTTCTTTCTTTTTCGTTTCTTTTCTCTCAATTTTTCCTTTTTCTTATTTTCTTTTTTTGTTTTCCTTTTTCTAGCTTTCTCTCTCTATGGTTTTCAAAAACCAAATCCTTTTTCTCTCTTTTCTCTTTTGATTTTATACTTGACATGTTAGGCTGAGGGCTAGAACTGAGGGGAATGATTTCCTCTACATTTACATTAATTTACCCTGATTGTTCGAGATTTTTTTGAATTTTCTAATGGGTTTTTGTGATTTGTTGATTTGGTTGTCACTGTTGGCTGAGATGATGATGTTGGAGTAGTTTGAATGGCGGCTGGAATCGACTAGAGTGAGTGACCGAAATAGCGGTAGCGCGACTCTTCCCCTACTAGCTACGGTGGCGACTCTTCACCAAACCTTAAAATATGTGGGTTTTAGGGTTTATTGTAATTTGGGCTGGTTGGGCTTACTATTTGGGCTTGTTCATTTGTAATTGGGTTGGTTTGGGCCCGATTGGGATTCGATTATGGTTTGTAAAAAAGGTAATAAAAATTAATAATATAAATAATAATAATATTATTAAATATTAATTAATAACCCGGACAAAAACGGGTATCTACATTATGTTTTTTTCATAAAAACATAAAAAGTGCATAAAATATTCCAACACAAAGTTAGGGTACGTTTGTCACACCTAATTCTCTCTTAAGTGTCCAAAATCTTTCCTTATCTAAAGGTTTTGTAAAGATATTCGTTATTTGATGCAAAGTGTCTACATATTTTAGAATTATATCTTCTTGTGAGACATGATCTCTAATGAAATGATGTCTAATTTCAATATGCTTAGTTCTAGAATGTTGGATGAGCTTTTTGATGAGACAAATAACAATATTATTATCACACTTATTAAGAATATCACATACATCAATTTCATAGTCTATTAGTTGTTGTTTCATCCATAAAACTTGAGCACAACAACTACCAGTCAAAATGTATTATGCCTTGGTTATTGATAATGCTACACTATTTTGTTTCTTTAGAAACCATGAAATCAACATACTACCTAGGAATTAGCAAATACCAGAGGTGTTTTTCCTATTTAATTTACACCCTCCATAATCCGCATCCGAGAATGCATGCAAGCTAAAGTTAGAGTCTCTATGATACCAAAGTCTTATACTATGAGTGTCTCTAAGGTATCTAAAGATACTCTTAATGGCTTGTAAATGTGATTCCTTAGGACATAATTAATATCTAGCACATAAGTAAACACTAACATAATATTCGGTCGACTTGCGGTAAGATAAAGCAATGATCCAATCATACACCTATAAAGCTTAACATCAATACAATACATTCCTTATCCTTGTCAAGCTTTAAGATTAGCTCATAGGAGTGGCTTGGGTCTTCACATATTCCAGTTCAAACTTTTTTAGCATGTCTTTGAATTACTTTGCTTGATTGATGAATATATCATCTATCATTTGCTTGATTTGGAGTCCAACTAAAAATGAGAGCTCCCATATCATGCTCATCTCAAATTCACTTTGCATGAACTTAGAAAACTCTTGAAAAAGAATATCATTAGTAGCACCAAAAATAATGTCATCAATATAAACTTGTACTACTAAAAAATCTTTATTTTTTTCTTTTTATAAACAAAATAGTGTCAACCTTCCCTTTTGAAAAACACTTTTCAACAAGAAAAGCTCGAGGAGCTTATTTTAAATCATACAAAGCTTTTGTCAATTTAAAAACATGATTTGGAAATTTTGAATCCTCAATACTGAGAAGTTGTTCCACATACACTTCTTCTTTTATAAAACCATTTAGAAAAGTACTTTTGATATCCATTTGATATAAAGTAAAACCATGATAACATGCAAATGCTAATAACATCCTAATAGCCTTCATCCTAGCTACGGAAGCATAAGTTTCATCAAAGTATATTCCTTATTCTTGAGTATACCCTTGAGAAACTGTCGAACTATGTTTTGATATAACAATTTATGGCAAAATGTTTATGGACTTGAATTGAATTTATTCAAAGTTTTCAAAAATAATTCAAAATCCATTTAATTTGGAATTGAGCACAATTTTTATAAATAGTACATATTGTATGAATAGTATCGATATTGTATGAATAGAATCGATACTGTGTGAACAGTAGTATCGATACCATAAACAGTACTGATGCTAAAAATATATTCTAGAATGCAAAAATGGTATCGATACTGCTGCAGTAGTATCGATACCATGAACAGTGTTATCAATACCATGAACAATAGTATCGATACTATCAAGCCCAATGGTCATAAAATTCAAATATTACAAAGGTAGTACCGATACTCATTGAAGGAGTACCGATACTACTTGTTCTGTGCAGTTTTATTTTGCAGAAAATGAATCTATAACGGCTCCAAAACATCACCAACGGCTAGAAACGACCACAAACCCATTCCAACCTATAAATACAAGTTCAAGACACTTGAAGAAGATAGAGAACACCTATCCAAGCATTTAAACACAAGATAAGGGTTTTCCAATATTATTTTCATCTCTCTTGTAAATATTTGTTCTTGTGAGCTAAATTTTGTAAACATCTACCTTAGAGAGGTTTTCTTGTTTACATTTATTTTCCTTGTAAAAGGGGATTGGTTATATCTTAGCCAAGTGAAAAGATAGAGATTGGTTCTAGTTTAGCCATTGAAAAGCTAGGGAGTTGTAAAGGTTATCTCTTTGTCCTTGAAAAAAAAGAACAAATTAGTGAATTTGTTAGAAAATCCTAAGTGAGGAGATTAGATAGTGGAGGTGGACTTGGTTGAGAAGTCGAACCACTATAAATCGCCGTGCAATTTGTCTATCTTTCTAATCTCCTTACTCCCTAAACACAAAAACCAATTCAAACCCTCTTGGCAATATTTTCGATTGTTGATTCAAGCTTCCGCAAATCCCAACAGAAACTAGTCTAGCTTTATTTCTCACTTTATTACCATCGTCTTCTAGTTTGTTTCTATAAACCCATTTAGTACCTATAATAGATTTATTATTAGTCCTTTCAACTAACGTTCATGCTTTACTTCTATCAAATTGATTTAATTGTTCTTGCATAGCCATAATTCAATGTTCATCATTTAATGATTCTTTGACATTCTTAGGCTCTATGCATGAGATAAATACAACATAATTACAAATGATCTTAAAGAGAAAATCCAGTGACATAGTTATACTCTCTTGGGCATGAGATCTCCCTTTCTTCTAGAGTAATATTCTTGAGGACATCTTGAGTTTCCTCATTCTTTATTTCGTCCAATGATGATTCACAAACTTCATTTAGATTTAAGATACCTACATCATCATCAACATAAGAATCCTTCCTCGAAAAGGGATTATCATCAAAAACAACATGTATGGACTCTTCTACCACTAGAGTTCTTTTATTAAAGACTCGATAAACTTTAGAATTTGAAGAATAATCAGGAAAAATTCATTCATCACTTTTTGCATCGAATTTGCCAAGATTGTCTTTTCCATTATTTAATACAAAACACTTGCATCCAAAAGGATGGAAAAAAAACTAACGTTAGGCTTTTTTTATTTTTAAAAAGTTCATATGGAGGTTTATTTAAAATATGCCTAATCATTACTTTATTTATCACATAAAAAGTGGTATTTGTGGCTTCCTCCCAAAAGTACTTTGGTAAATTATTTTTCACAAAGCATGGTTCTAGCCATTTCTTCTAAAGTTATATTTTTCTCTCAACAACTCCATTTTGTTGAGGGGTTCTAGGGGATGAAAACTTATGGCTAATTCCATTAAAATTATAAAATTCACCAAAACCAAGATTTTGAAAATCGGTTCCATACACTAGAAATTGAGTAACCCTTTTTATTTTGGTTTATTTTAGAGAAAGTGGTAAAATTTTCTAAAGCTTCATTTTTTTTGTACTTAAGAAAAGAACCCAAGTAAATCTAGAATAGTCATCTACCAAGACAAATGCATATTGTTTCCACCCAAACTAGTAGTTCTAATAGGCCCAAAAAGATCTATATGAATCAATTACAATACTCTACTAGATTATACATTATTAATAGGTTTAAAAGAAGATCTTTTGTGTTTGCCCTTAGCATATACATCACAAATCTTATCAAGATCAAATTTTATATTAGGCAAACCTCTTACTAGATTATCTTAAACAAGTTTTTGTAAAACACCCAAGCTAGCATGTCCAAGTTTTTTATACCATAACCAACAATCATGTTCATCCTTAACAACCAAGCATATATTAGAAATATCAATATTATCTAAATACACCATGTATATGTTTCTTATCATATGACCAACAAGCATAATCTTATTAGATGTAATGTCAACAATTTTGCAACCATTAGACACAAATAAAACATTGTATCCCTTATCACATAATTGACTAATGCTAAGTAGATTATGCTTCAACCCATTCACATACAAAACATTTTCAATAAGAATGGAAGAGTTGTTACCAATAGAACCAATTCCTTCAATGTGACCTTTTGAATTTTCACCAAAGGTTACTACTCCTCCATTTTTAGCTTTAAGCTTCAATAACTGACTCTTATCACCAGTCATGTTCCTTGAGCATCCACTATCAAGGTACCATGAATTTGAACATTTACTTTGTGCCTTGTAGCAATGCTTTACCTACAAACATAAATTAATTTTTGAATTTTGGTACTTAAATAATTTTGGGTCCATTTGCATTAGTTCCCAATAGTCTTGTCTCATTTGGTATCCATTTCTCAAGGATATCCTTATCATTGGCAGCAATGAGTCCTTTGGGGACTCATATGCTTCTAATAACTTTTTTATATGAGGTTCTTTGGGGACCTTTATGTTTGTAATAATTAAAGCTATTTTTAGCATAATTGAGTTTTGAATATTCATCTTTTCAAATCGTTTTGTCCCAAAATGGTTAAAAGAAGCTTTATGATCTTCAAGTTTCCTTTGATGATCATCATGAACTTTTGAAAGTAAGTTATACAAGTCTTGATCTTTTCTTTTCAAACTTTTCAAAATTGACTTGTATATCCTTGATTTTCAAGTTCAAGATTAGTCTTATAAATTAGAACATTTTCTTCTTTTAATTTTGAAATATTTTTCTTGTTTTTAGAAGTCATGCTCTCATATTCTAAGGTTGGTTCATCATAAGCTTCTTGTAACTCATCAAAAGAATAATCAATTGAAATAGATGAATTAGAGGTTACCTTAGAGTCATCATTTATGGCAATGAGACACAAGTTGGATACTTCTTTCTCTTCATCATTTGAGGATTCATCATCACTCCATGTATTTATATGTGCTTTGTGTTTCTTCTTGGAGGACCATTTATTCTTTAAGTTTTGAAGCCCTCCTTTGTTTAAAATGTCTATCCTTTGTTGGATCTCATGAACCTCTTGAATATTTTGGCAGACATTATCATTTCTTTATATTCATCTTCATCATCTTCATTTGAGTCACTCTCTTTCTTAGTAGGCTTGAGAGCAACACATACCTTCTTCTTCTCAATTTATTTTTTTCCTCGTATTTATTTTCTTTTTCTTCTTATTCTTCTTCTTTCACCATCATTTCATGAGTAAGCAAAGACCTAATGAGCTCATCTAGATTGAGGGTCTTTAGATTCTTTGCTTTAACAATGACGATCTTCTAGAATTGCTATGACTTAGGAAGGCTATAAATCATCTTCCTAACAAGCTTCTCATTAGGAATAACTTCTCCAAAGCCTTTGAGACCATTGATGATAACCGAAAATCGATCGGTCATACTTTTAACATCTTCATTCGGTCTTATCTTGAAGTTTTCATAATTATGATTGAGAAGACTAATCTTAGTTTCTCTTACATCATTTTTTCCTTCATGAGTAACTTCAAGTTTGTCCCGAATCTTCTTGGCATTATAACAAGATGAAACTCTTCCATATTCATCAGGGCCAAGTGCACAAATAGAATGTGCATTACCTTTGCATTGAGTTGGAATAATTTTCTTTCTTCTTCACTCCATTCTGTCATACCTCTAGTTGGAGTAGAATATCCACTTAAGATGATGCCCCAAGCTCCCAAATCATTAGCTTGGATGAAAAGCATCATCATATTCTTTTAATAGGCATAGTTGGATCCATTGAAGTAAGGAGGCTTGTTGATAGGTTGAGAATCATTGATGACGTCGAAACTTAATATAGAGGTCATGGTTGGCTTGAATGGTGACTTGACTCTTTTAGGATCTTCTAAATAGGTGGTAAAACCTTCCAATGAATCTAGCTATGATATTGTTGAGTTAATCAAACCAATGAAATGGCCAAAGGGGGTGAATTGACATATAAAAATGATGGAAGCTTTTTGAGAGAAAATGAAAAATTGGACACAAGTAATTTTAGAGTGGTTGAACTTCCTTACAACACACTTAAACTTATACCCAAAGTCTCAAGTGTACAACCCTTCCTAAGAAAAAATTATAAATAACAAACTAAGAAAAACCCTCACTAGGAATGTGTTTACACAATTAAAGAACAAAAAGAACACTTAACTAGTAAAACAAAGGAGTACACAAGTGTTCTTTGAAAGCAAAAAGAATATTCAAGAATGATGACTTGATTTTTGGCTCAATTTGATTGCTTTTGGCTTTATCTATATTATCTTATCTTCATATATGAAATAGAATCTCGTTTTTATACCCCCTTCATTCAATTCTAGTCGTTTGGGTTACTGTGAGAGTTAATAGAGCCATTGAGATGAATTTTTCCCACAATAAATATTGCCCAGACTCCTTGAGTGCCGGTACTCGGGCTTGAAGTATCGGTAATGCATGCATTAATTACAAAATTCTATCCGTTGAGAATAGGAAAGTATCGGTACTACACCTAGAGTATCGATACTCAAAGAGTGTCAGTACGAAAATAGCTTACTGGAATTTCTTTTGTCAAAAATGTAAAGGGAGTATCGGTACTGGTAGTACTACAGTGTATTTTTACTCATTGGTATCGGTACTCGTATCAGTACCACATGAAAAGTATCGGTACTTTATTATGAAAAATTGATTTTTGACTCGATTAGGATCCGAAATTCCTTGTAAAAACCTTTGAAAAATATTTCCAGTAAATGACTTAAGTTTTTCAAAATAGTAAGGAGTAAAAATGGAGTATTTGACTTTAAAAAGAATTTTTATATTCGAATGATTGAATTGAATATAAACTTGAAAATCGTATTAAAATTAATCTTAAAACTTCTTTAAACTTATTTTGGTATATCAAAATATTAAGGCATGGTTCAACAAGGCTATGCTCTCCTCGACATTAATCTTGTCACAACTATTACTAGAAACCATGCCTTTGGTGTTCTCAAAGGTGCTTTGAATAGTAGAAAATATATTCCTCACAACGGAAAGAGGTTTATTGGATTTAACAAATACACTACACAATTTAATCCCATAGTTCACGTCATATACCTTGGTGGAGGCCATGTTGCTACATATATAAGGCTTTTGATGGAAAATGAGCTTGAGAAGTTCCAATCTCACTTCAGCGAGTTCATTAAGAGATGTATCGAGCTCAACAACATTTAAGGGATGTACAAACAATTTTATACCAATATTTGTGTGCATCTATAAACAAAGAAAGCTAAGAGGTACCTGCCGATATGGGTTTAACATGACAAAAACAGTCATTTGTTACACTTGTATTACATCTAATATCCTTATTGCTCAGATCTACAAGTGTCTCAACAAGTTTTGCAAGTTTAACAACATCATCTTCAATGGAATTAATTATTGCACCAAGAAAAAGATCACAGCCTGCACAAACAATTATATGAAGCCTCTAAAGGAAAAACCACTTAAAATTAACATTGACGTCGAGGAGTTCAAAAATTCTAATGAACTTGAACATACATTTTCCCATTATAAGAAGCCTAAACTTGTAAGGCTCATCAAACTTAACCAATACCGTTCCATGAGGAAGCAACAATGAATGTATTCCCTGAAAGTTTACCCCAACATTAACATTTGTAAACATGGAAGATCTAATTGATAACCTCTTATATGCAACTCTCATACGCAGCGATTTGTATATATCATCAACAATAGGCGCTACATACAACATTAAAAAATTTAATGTTGAATATTTAGTTTGAAAAATGAATTTGAAAAATGAATTCAAAGTGATGGTTCCTGCACTTACTGTCATCGATATGATTGTAAATGCTCAATACAAGCAGATTCCTCATCTCCTTTGACCACTGCTCTTGTATTTTAAAATTCTGATTTTCAACGTGAATTTTTGTTATCTCAACGGGTTTAGATGAACATATGGTTCTTGTTATATCACTTGGAAAATCAAGTCCTTATTGCTTGGATTTGTTTGGTCTTCAATGTTGTTTTGCTTTTGGTGTTGACAAATTGTCGAATACTTGGAGACTCTTTATGTTTGATCTATTTTGATTCATAACAAATTCATGTGATCTATAATACCCATTCATCGTATTAGTCCCCGTACACGAGTCATAGATGTGACATAACTTTTAAAACATCATTGTACTTGAAAACCAATAAAAAATTAAATGATTTAATATTATAATATAAAATTTTTGTTCATTAACTACTAAATATATAAATAGCATTTTGAAATCCCATCACATAGTAGCTTAAGTTTAAGCATAATATAGTACTACTACAAACCAATTACCGTATGTCCTATCAGAGCATCATATAATATATAAGTACATACCGACTAGTAATATCAAAATAAACATCTAGAGATATCATACTGTTACTGATGAGGTAATCCTAGACAGATGATATCAGTTGCAATCCTCACTCCGATCTTATTCTATTACCTACGAGTGAAGATCATCGTACGCTAAGTATTCACTTAGTGAGTCATAATATAATAAATAAGGCATTTTAAAATCATGAGTAAACCATTATAAGATCAAAATATGATTTATCGTATACAATACATAAACGCATAAAAACTTACTTTGATAAGCCAAGTTTCCGTCAAATAACCTACAAAACAATATTTAGTATGCCCAACATGCCTATCAATCGATATATTCAAAGGTATTCATTCATAGCCCAATGTATGAAAAATGAGAATACAAGGTACACGAGTTGCACATAAATGCTAAACGAAAGTATAAGTATTATAGTAACAGCGACACTATACTAATATATCAAAATGGTAATTCAAAAACTCATTATGAATACCATGAATGCACACATAGTTTCGAAAGTACACAAATGTACTGATACAAAAATGCAACATATGCGTTAAACAAAATCAATCAATAACCATCATACTCCAAGTATGTCAAAATGCACCTATGACTCTCAATGCACATACAATAGGCCTTTAAATCAAATTCACAGATTAAACATTTATTCTGAAACATCGATAGCTGATAAAATAATATAAAAGTTCATCCATCTATCTTAGGGCAGTTCATACCCTAAAATTTATTCGTAAAATCATTTTCATAAACTTTATGAAAATATTTCAAAATACGGTAAAACATGCTTTTATAAAAACATTCAAGGTTGACTCATCGCAAATCATCTTCATATCATATAAGCACATAATAAATGCACTCATCTGGTATGCCTCACTATTATGCCTTATTGACAAAGTCTGACTATTCTTGAACTTTTTCCTTGCCTTTTGATTTGCTTGTATCACAAATTTGATCACGATCTACACAAGCATCCATAATCACACATACAAATATAAAATACAATGTTAGTATCCTTACTAACATTTTTACAAAATAATAATACTCAAAAGTATTATTATTTTCGAATTCTCTTAAAATTCATCTTAACTTTTCCTTTTTATTCATAATGAGCCATTGTCATAAATTCTTCAATTCAAGCCCAAATAATCCCATTAAATTTCCAGCATTTAATTTACATCCCAATACCTCAACAATGCCATATTTACCACTTAAGTCACTAACTTTTCCAATATTTGTCATTTTGTACTTAAACTTTTCCAACTTTCCAAAATAGCTAAATTTTACATTCTAACTTCAATTTCAGCCCTCAAATAGTAATTTCAAGTAATTTATATCATCTATTTAATAATTACACATTCAACCCATAACTTTTCAAAATTGCCGAATAAGTCCCTCAACTTTTGAAAAACTACACATTGGCCCAAAATATTTTCTAAGGCTTATATAACATTCCAAATATCATTTTTAAGCCATGAGAATTTTTCTACAATTTTTCTCCAACTTATTTCCTCAAGGTCGAATGGTATGTAGTTTAGGGTTTCAAGATTTTCACTAGATTCTAACATGAAATCAACCTCGATTTGACATTTCAAGACCTCTAAAATCAAAGCCCTAATCAAATTTCATCAAAACACTTCTTTCCCGTAAATCTAGGGTTTGATCAAATTCAACATGAGCTTATATAGCCATGTACAAGTGATTTTAATCATCAATCATGTTTGTATATGATTCTACAACCTCAAAAACATTAAAATCCTTCATCAATTCCATAAACCCTAATGTGAACACAAACCCTAAAATTTTGGGATCTTTCAACACAAGCAGATTAGCATGCAATATTGGTACCAAATGATAGTGTTTTCATGTAGAACAATTTTCTATTTCACGGCACGATCCAAAAACCAAAGGAAATTGCTTAAAAATTGAAAGGAAATTTTATCTTACCTTAGGTTGGGGTACAGGGATATGGAGCTGATTTTGGCTAAGTTTACATGAAATTTTCATGTACTTTCATGTTAATTTAACCACTATTTAAGCATAAATAAATATAATATTCATTTAATGAGAAATGCACATTTTGCCATTAATGAAACTTGATATTTATAATAATACCAAGCCACATAACCTTATCATCTTTCCAAAATAAAAGATGAACAAAATATTTTACCCTTTTTCCAATTTTACCAAACAACTTTCCAAAAATTACAATCTTGCTACTTTGATCCAACAGTCCAAATTAAACATGGAAATAAATCTTCAAATCCAATGATCAATATTATTTTCCATCATTTTGACATGTGGAAATAATATTTTTAAGCCTAATTTATCATCCTTCAATTTTTCTCGAATTTTCTATTCGAAACGATTTATCAATTTCTTATCGGACTTTAACCATTTCTAGTTTTCAACGTAAATTTCATATCAAAAATATGATTTCAATAAAACCCCACTCTCAAAAGTAAACTATATATTTATGAAATAATTTTTTTTTGGGAAAATTGCCATTTAGATTCCTAAACTTTTCCTAATTTTATACTTTGACCGCTAAACTTACATTTTGGTCTCTAATAAAAATTTAGGGATTACATGATCCCTCAATCTCAGAACAAGGCTTGAACATTTGCCCCAACTTTATTGAGATTGCAGTAGGAGAATGATCAATGGTGACAGAAGAGATTATCTCGCAATTCTAATTTTGAGGAAAAAATCATTTTCAAATGGCATCAACGAAATGGTTTCATCCGACCAACTGTTGCCATCTTTGCATCTATCGAAACTGTTTTTTAGCTATCCATTCCATACGAAAAGATGCCATCATAACTCCACCATGATTTTCTATCTGATGAAATTCAAAAAACTATTGAGCTGAGCAATCCATTCCTTTGGATCTTTTCCAGTAAACAATGGCAACTTCACATGAGCTGGTTTTGTAGAAAAAGAAAAATCCCCTACCATATCATCTCAACGAAAGAACCTATGTTAAGAACAATTATGCACTTTAAGATAAAAGAAATTAAAGAACTAGAAAAGAGATAGAAAAATAGAAGAATAAATAATAAGGAAGTATTTTTCATAAACAATTTCCCAGGCCTATTATGTTCCCCCTTTTCCTTATAAGATAAACAATTAAATGCATGATGAATGAATGAATTCATCTAACGTCCTTGACACCTTCTTGACATGTGTTCTTTTGGACAATTGTAGTAGTTATAATTGTTGACTTGGCTACTCCTTCCGAATCCATTATTCATAAAAATTTCTCATTCAAAACTCCAAAATTATCGATTTTTTCCAACACTTCCCTTATGTTTGACTTGAACCATAAGCAATAGAAAGTGTCCAGTGAAAAGGATGAACCTACTTTCCAAAGTTCTTTATCAATTCTCCACTTAAACCAAAGGGAAAGGTTTCACAGCAGATAAAAGGCCACTGCTCGAAGTATGAAACTGATTTTTGATTTAAACCAGATCTATAAGAGGCACATTAGAGAAGAAGAAGAAGAAGAAAAATATGATGATGATGATGATGATGATGATGATGAAGAAGAAGAAGAAGAAGAAAAGACAAATGATTGGTCAAACGTGCGAGTCAACTTATGTAACATGTCGTATCATCATTCTGTTATTGCAGTAATGGCTTTTAACAACGAGTGATCGCTTTATAACAAATTGATAATATTAGTGATCAATTTATCACTTTTGAAACTTTAGTGGAAAAAATGAAAACTTACTCAAACATTAATGACCATTTGTGTAGTTTACCCTTTTAATAATGTGCAGGCTAAACAAATCTATAATTGTTGAAAAATTCATCACTCAACCAAAGTATTAAAAATATCTATTAAACACATCATATTGTTTTTCCTTTTGTTCGATTTGTACGAAATATTTTTATTTTAAGTGTTATCATTACATTAAATGAATATTTGTTAAGATACACTTAAAAAAAATAAAAATTTCAATCTAATCAAACAATTTGTCATTGTTTGATTAATTAAATAGAATCAATTAAATTAAAATCCAACTATCGTATTTGAGTTGTTATTAATAAAAGGGTCACAGCCCAACGGGTTTGATTCGGAAAAGATTAGAAAAATCACGGTCGAATGAAAAGGCCCACATCAAAATCCAAGTGATATAATATCTGACCCATTCCTTTAGCTTAACTGGTTTTACTGTTACGTGATAATCTAGAGGCCACCGCCGACTTGCCGAGGAGAGTAAATAAATAAAATCAAAAAAGGAAATACAGAAATTCCCTACATACAAACTCACAGACACCCCTGTTCTCCTGCTCCTTTATATAGCTTTTCGTCATATCTCCACAGGGGCATTTTTGTCTCTCAATTTCCCGTGTGCCCTAATTCGACTTACGCCCAAGCAGATTCAAATAGAGCTCAAGTTAGAAGCAAAAACTCTGAAGCCAGCAAGCCTAGTTTTTCTCCTCCTTTCGCGTATTTTTTAATTTTAGGGCTTTATCTTTGAAATTCGGAGTGATTGGCAATGGGAGTTCCAACGTTCTACAAATGGTTAGCAGAGAAGTATCCGCGTATTCTGGTTGAAGTCCTCGAGGAAGTACCGGTGGTGGCCGACGGCATCTCCATTCCGGTGGATACGAGTAAACCTAACCCTAACAGAATCGAATATGATAATCTTTATCTCGATATGAATGGGATCATTCATCCTTGTTTCCACCCCGAGGACAAAGTACGTAACCCTCTTAACACACTTAACTTACGACTTTGCTTCCAGTATAATGTTTCGTTTGAATCTCCAGAATGAATTCAATTTGGTGATTTTGATTTCATCTCATGCAGTCCTCTCCAAGAACTTTTGAAGAAGTATTTCAGCGCATTTTTGATTACATAGATAGATTGTTTGTTATGGTCCGTCCTCGAAAGCTTTTGTTTATGGCTATTGGTGAGTTGCTATTAACTTTAGGTGGAGCGATACTAAGATACTTTTTAACTTAGAGATAAAGCGTATTTTATATTTATTTGATGATACTAACATTTGATATGGAAAATGACGTAGATGGTGTTGCCCCTCGGGCTAAGATGAATCAACAGCGATCTAGGCGCTTTAGAGCAGCCAAAGATGCTGCAGAAGCGGTATGTTTTCTTATCATTGCTTGGGTATACTATATATTTTTTCTTTTTTCACATGTTAACCTGCATACTGGATGAAATGTTAGACCAGCAAGAATTTTTGGTGTAGGCATTTCATATTCTCAAACGCTTCAGTGAAAGAATTTGTTGCAACAAAAGAGCCAATATGGTAATATTTTGTTCTTCAACTTTCCTTTTGCAGGCAGCTGAAGAAGCACGACTTCGAGAGGAGTTTGAGAGGGAGGGCAAAAGACTTCCTCCCAAAGAGGAAACGCTGCTTTCTGATTCAAATATTATCACGCCTGGAACTTCATTTATGGCTGTTCTGTCAATTGCTTTGCAGTACTATATCCACCTTAGATTAAATTATGACCCTGGTTGGAAAAATATAAAGGTAGTTTCAAAGTTATGGTTCTTTCTATTTTTTGGTTGATTTCTTTTGATATGGTGGATAGTTTTGGCCTTTCCTCTGACTTTCATCTTTTTTAAGGTTATTCTGTCTGATGCCAATGTTCCGGGTGAAGGAGAACATAAAATCATCTCATATATACGGCTCCAAAGGAACCTTCCTGGTTTTGATCCAAATACACGCCATTGCTTGTATGGTTTGGTATACTTCTCCCTCCATTGCCACCATATTGGATTTAAAATTTTTTATAGTTATTTTTGTTGGCCATCTTTACCGGATTAAATTTGTGTACTCTTTTAATTGTTGACTATTGACAGGATGCTGATTTAATTATGTTGGCCTTGGCCACTCACGAAGTTCACTTTTCAATCCTTCGAGAGGTATGATATTTAACATGTAGATATCTACGTTTTGAGAATCGTGTGAAATGTTGATTTAGTAGCTTTACAGCTGAGATATTGTCTTTCTGTTATCGTGCATTCGTGCTTCCTTTTTGCCAAAAGTAAAATGTTTTATGGAAAAATTTCAGGTTATCTTCAACCCTAGAGAAGAAAAATGTATCTTGTGTCGTCAGATGGGGCATAGAGCGGCAGATTGTGAAGGAAAGGTAAAGCGGAAGGCTGGAGAATTTGATGAGGAAGGTGATATAAAGGCTTTTGACAGAAAGCCATACCAGGTAAATCTTTACATTTGAAATAGTGACAATAAAGTCTTTGATAAATTACAACTTGTTATATGCTTTCTTTGCAGTTTCTAAACATATGGACACTCAGGAATTATCTGGAACATGAATTCAGAATCAGTAATCCTCCTTTTGAAATTGACTTCGAACACGTTGTGGATGATTTTATATTCATGTGCTTCTTTGTGGGCAATGATTTCTTACCTCATATGCCTACGCTAGAGATTCGTGAGGTTTGTATGTGGTTGAAGTAATTATTCAACAATTGGCTTTTGTGTTTCTATTAATTTTATGAATGGATTATTAAAAGTTTCATGTATAAAACTGAGGTTTAAGTAGGAAACTTTTTCTCTTTGATTTGTTAATTTACAGGGTGCAATCAACTTGTTAATGACCATATACAAGAAGGAATTTAGAAGAATGGGTGGTTATTTGACCGATGGAAGCAAGGTCCCTGTTATTATCATTTGTGTTGGGTGCAATATTCCAGTCATCTAATTTCATCAGGCACACTTACGCTTTTTACTGCATGTTTTTCATTTCAGCCAAATTTGAGTCGGGTAGAGCATTTTATACAAGCTGTGGGATCCTATGAAGAACAAATATTCAGGAAAAGAGCACAATCACATCAGGTTTGTTGAGTTCAGGTTCAAAATGATTATCTTTAGTTGAAGCAAAATTTCATTCATGTTCTAGGTTTTGACTTCTGTTCATAATTCAAAAGTTTCTGGGAAACTTGCTCATGTTCACTTTTTTTAAAAAAAATGTGACGGACCTTGCCTTGTGGTTTGATATCTCATGTTGCATTTGGTATTTTTTATGTTTTCATTCCTTTATCAATTCTTGTGCAGCCAATGAGATTATTTCCAAACTCTTGTAAACTATCATCATTTGAACCTTGAAACCTGCATCTTGTCTTTTATTTTGTGTGTCAATATTACCTGTGTTTTCACCTAGGTTATAGGCCATTGATCCTTCAATTTTCCAAGAAAGAGCCTCTATGCACACCTTAAATGAATCATCTGATTTGGGGATTCTTGGAATAAATGTATTAAAAATGACTTTTCTTTACAAATGAATTCAATTGTAATTTGTTTTATATTGACACCATACAGCGTCAAGCACATAGAATCAAGAATAGAAAAGCAGAAGTTAGAAGAGGAGATGATGTTGAGCCTAAAGTTGAACCTGATTCTTTTGTTCCAGTTGCTAGATTTAATGGTTCCCGTCTTTCCTCTGGTTCTTCACCTGCACCATTTCAGCAAACAATGGAGTCAAATGGTCAACCGAGCAAAGTGCAACGCTTAAAATCAGGGGCCGCTGTCAGTGCTTCTACTATCAAAACAAAGGATAATATTGAATCAAACATATGTTTTCCTTCTTCAGGAGAGGTACTGTAAATGTGATACTTTTGGCCATTATTTAGGACTCATATTGACTAAACTACGGTTAGGTTTGAGCCTTATTGGCTATAAGTTATGAGTGTCTTAACTATCCTGCTATGTATATTTACTGGACTGTTCTTACATTAAAATGATGGCATCTGTTTCTTTCTCCCCATTTGCATCAGATACATGAGAACAAAGAAGAATTTGAAGCAAAACTGAAGGAGTTTATCCGTGAGAAAACCGATGTTTTTATCTCCAACAATCATGAGGAAGACAAGGTTTTGTAATATGATGTTATCTATTCACGAGTAATTTAGGATTTTTTTATCCAGTTTCTACTAATATTTTGGGTATGGGCAATACTCATTTTTTGAAACTCAACTTGAAATTAGTTGTCTTTTTACATTTCTACATGTATGCTGCATCCACTTGTCTTATCTCTACTTTTCATGTTTAGGCATATTATGCACTCATAAGATCCTCTTGCTAATTTTCTTTTTTTAGAATGTATTCCCTTTTTTAGTCTATAACGTAAGAATCCTAATCTTAGCTTCTTCTATGGTTACTTGCTCCTGTCAGATTAAACTGGGAGAGTCAGGGTGGAAAGAAAGGTATTATCAAGAAAAGTTTTTGGCAAAAACTCCAGAAGAAATGGAAACAGTACGAAAAGATGTTGTGAGTAATTAGTTTTGTTTTTTGAGGACGTTTTATATTATGTTTTTTTATCTGATAATCTTATATGCTAGAGCTTATTTTGTTTAGGTTTTGAAGTTCACGGAAGGTCTATGTTGGGTCATGCACTATTACTATGAAGGGATTTGTTCTTGGAGGTGGTGAGTTTCACTTTTAGCTTCTTCTATCAGTGGCTTTTAAGGGGAATTTTAGCGGGCTTTTGTGTGTGTTTATTTTCCTTCAGGGAATGGTTTATATTACTTTAGTTGGGAAGCGTTCCTCTGTTTGCTTGTCCTTGTTTCCATCATTTATTATTTTTGTGGTGGCTGGATAGAGAGAGAATGAGTGCGATAGGTAAAAGAGAGATTTAGGGAAATTTCAAAAAAGTCCAACGTCTCCAATGAGGAATGGACTATGTTCATTGATAATCTTAGCAAGAGAGTTACGAGAGGTGGTTTAAGGGATCTTTTTAGTCCTTATGGTCAGATTCTAAGAATTTTTATCCTACGTTTTTTAGAGAAACCAAACTATAAGTCTTCAACTTTTGCATTTGTCCAATTTGCTGGTGAAGAAAGTAGAAAGAAGGCAATTCAGTATGTTCATGGTAAGTGGATTGATGGGAGAAGTATCTCGGTAGGGATTGTAAAATATCAAAAGAGTAAGAGGGAAGCTGCTGAAGGGAAGAGGATGGTGGACAACAAGTCAGATAAACAGGAAACTACACAAACCGAGAGGAAAATTGAGTCGGTGAGAAGCTTGAGGGATGGCAGATCTTATAAGGATGTTGTGAATAATGGTCTTAATGAGAGAAGAGAACAAGTTTCAGGGGAGAAATTGGAGTGTATAAAGCAGAATGCAATTGGTGTTAGAAATGTATGGGAGATGCATATTCCAGGAGACCATTCAGAGTAGGTTAAACGATCATTAACAGGGATAATGAAACCTTCTTATGAGCAGGGTTCAATAAAGGAAGCTTTGAAGATCGAGGGAGTGGAAGCTGAGATATCGAAATGGGGTTATGCATGGAATGCTTGCATTATTACTTTCAATACGATTGATGAGCTTACATATGTATGGAAGAATAAGAAAGATGAGTTGTGCTTATGCTTTGATTGGTTGGCTCCGGTTCTGAATGATGAAGGAGTTCCATTGGCCCTTTGTCAGGTAGAGATGTATGGAATGCCTCTATTGTACTGGAATGAGGCATTCATGAAAAAACTTACTGGGAGGTGGGCAAAATTCATTTGTTTTAATGAAGAATCAAAGAGCAGAACAGATTTTTCATTGGCAAAAGTACTGCTCAGAGTGGAAAGTCCATTTGATGTCTCTGATACGGTTACAATTGGATCTTATGGCATATCGTTTAAAGTGAAGATATCTGTGGGTTCTGTTTTTAAAAAACCAGAAGAATTGGTGGGGAAGACAGAGGAGAAATTTTCAAAAATATTGCACAGTGATTATGTCCTATCTGTGCAGGGGGATGGGCAGCGTCCTACTCTGGCAGCAGCTATACCAGGAGATATCAGAGGAGTCCAGGCATAAAGTCTCATCTTGGATGAACAATGGACATAACAATGGACATAACAGTGGTGTGAATGAAGTCAGTAGGGGACAAGTCCCATCGAGTAAGTCACTGAAGAAATTGCTAATTGCGGGCTGTCAGTTTTTATGAAAAATATGATAAATCAGAATGGGAATCACGTGGGGCTGGGATTGAGGGAAACTTTTGAACCGGAGGATAAAGCCCAATCAGATGAAATTGGGGTTGATTTTTCACCAATAAGGAAAATTATCCCTACTGGGCCTGCATTAAATCCTAAGTGGATAGGGGAGAAGAATGATACCGGTAGATTTATTCCCCAGCCCAATAAAATTTCAGTTAATCATAGAGTTGTTGATGAGGGTGCAATTATGTTGGTGAAAGAAAAGACACGGGGAGAGAAAGGAATGTCAAACAGTGAGCAGGAGGTTGATATGGATAAAGAGCAGTATGTTGGCTTGAGAAGTCGAGATTCAATGAATTCTAAAGAGTTAGAGAGGGGTAAAGTTTCTGTTCAGCAGAGGGTTGGTTTAAAGAAGTTGAAAAGGGTCAAGGATGATAATCAGATTGGCCTAAATGAGGGTAGCTCTTCCAGCTCATGTGTAAGGCGAGATTCTGTGAATCAAGATGGAATTAGTTCAGAGCTAATTATGGATGGTCAGATCAAAAGAAAGGAGATTAGTTTGTACTCTTCCAAAAATCATGTTCAGTTTCTTCATCGGGCAAAAAGTTTAAATAATCAGAGGCTAAGAATTGCTCCACGTCGTTCAGGTAGTGTATGCTCAGAGGGGGAAGTGTCAATCAGTTTTTTTGATAGAGTTTATAGAAGGGTGTATAGAAGTATGGTCAGGGAATCTTTGGAACAAGTCAGATCGTCCTCAAAGTCTTCCCACTCTTCTGTTAAAGCTGCGAAAGAAGCGGTTACAACTAGGGAAGTTTGTAATATGTTGGGGATTACTTTCAGGGCAACATTTATTAGAAGAGGAGATTATGAAGATGGAAAAGTAGGGGTCTACGAAAGAAATGGAGTAATTTAGTCTTCCTATTGAGGGGTTTTAAGATTTAATATTCCAATGTCAAATCTTAAAATTATTTCATGGAACATAAGGGGTTTAGGGAGAAAGGAAAAAATAAGAGCAGTAGCTCGACTAGTAAATAGGAATAAACCAGTTTTCTTATTCCTACAGGAGACGAAACTGAATCAATGCTTTAATGGGCTAAGAAGATTAGGGGGTAAGATGTTACAAGGTGAATGTTTTTATCCAGCTGATGGGTCTGCAGGAGGGTTGATGTGTTTATGGAATGAATTTTTTTTTTCAAGTTATAAGAGAAGAAAAGAACAGTAGATTTATGGCAATATCAGGGATGTTCAAGTTGTATAAGTTTGAGTGTGTATTAATTAATGTGTATGGCCTGTCTGTTGAGGAAGAAAAGTAGGAGTTCTTTAGGGAGTTGTTGAGTTTTGTGTCAAACTTAAACCTTCCAGTATGCATAGGGGGTGATCTGAATGCTTATCTTAATCCAACAGAGAAATAAGGAGTTGCTTAGAATTGGCATGCCATAGATCTGCTCAGATCTTTTGTTCAACAAACAAACTTCATTGGCCTCCCTTTATTAGGAGGTATGTGCACTTGGTGCAACAATAGAGAGTCTCATACGTGGGTAAAATTGGATCGTTTTCTGGTGAGTAGCAATTTTTTACAGAGTTTCCCTAAATTGATACAACGAATACTACCCAAATCTCTATCGGAGCATAATCCTGTTGTGCTGGAAGAAGATGGGTAGAACTGGGGCCCCAAACCTTTTAGATTTTTTATTTATCTATTAAAGGAAGAAGGTTTCGATAATTTGGTTGAAAATTCCTTGGCTGATTGGAAGAAGAATAAGGGAGGTAGGGGAATTTTTAACATGTTAAAAGGTACTAAAAAGAAGATGAGTTGGTCCAACAGTAAACATATTGGGATCTCAGAGTCTATTTCAGAAATTGATTGCAAAATAAATGAATTGGAATTGAAGTCACCTACCTTTTCTCCTCAGGATAGGGACCGTTTACTGTTTTTCAGAAGTGAGCTACGGAGACTGCACAGAATAGAGGAAAGCATTTGGCGCCAGAAGTCTAGAGTAAGGTGGGTCAAAGAGGGAGACAGGAACACGAGGTTTTTCCATTTAAGTGCCTTGAACAGAAACAGAATTAATACCATTAATGCTTTGAAGGTGGATGGTGTGGAATTGACAGACACAGTTCAGATTAAGTCTCATGTCTCTGAGTATTTCAAAAAAGCTTACAATACGATTTCTACGCTGGAAGTGGGAGAAATTGAACTTGTTTTTGCAAAGCTATCAGCTAAGCAAAGGGATCGTCTCAAGGATATTTTTTCAGAACAGGAAGTTTGGGAAGCAATTTCTTCATCAGCTAGTGATAAAGCCCTTGGATCAGATGGTTTTATTATGGGATTTTTCAAGAAATATTGGCCTATGTTAAAGGAGTAGATCATGAAGTTATTTTTCGACTTTTATAGTGGAAGAAAATGGGACCACGGGGTTAATCATGCATTCATCTCCCTGATCCCTAAGAAACTTAATCCAGAAAGTTTAGAAGACTACAGGCCAATTAGCCTTGTTGGCAGTTTATACAAGATCATTTCAAAAGTTCTATCCAAAAGGATGGTTTCTTGTATAAAAGACTTGGTTAGCCCTTATCAGTTCGCATTTATTCCTGGTAGGCAATTGCTAGATTGTGCATTCCTAGCTAATGAAGGTATAGACTACTGGAGGAAGCAAGGTAGGAAGGGGGTAGTATTCAAAGTTGATTTTCGAAGAGCTTATGATACGGTGGAATGGCCGATTCTCCTTAAATTAATGAAAGCTATGGGTTTTGGGGAGAAATGGGTTTCTTGGATTGCTTATTGTCTATCTTCTGCATCAATTTCGGTTCTAGTAAATGGTTCTCCTACTAAGGAATTTCTAATGGCAAAAGGGTTAAGACAAGGTTGTAGTCTTTCCCCTCTATTGTTTAATTTAATTGGTGAACTCCTACATCTAATGTTGATTAAAGCTTATGATTTGGGACTGTTTCATGGGTTTGATATCGGTAGATCAGTTAATCCTTTCCAATTGACTCACCTACAGTTCGCCGATGACCTTATTCTATTCTGCCATGACTCCCTTATATCTAGAATATCAAAAGAGTGCTGAGGATTTTTAGTTTAATGACAGGGTTGCACCTTTCTAAGAGTAAACTGTTTGGTATAAATGTTGAAGCTGCTACCTTAAATGAATGGGCGACTGATATTGGCTGCTCAGTGAGTTGTTTTCCTATGGATTATCTTGGCTTACCTATAGGTGCAAAGAAAAACTCTGAAATACTTTGGGAGCCGGTTTTACAGAATTTTAATAATAAGTTAGCTGGTTGGAAGGCTTCTTCACTGTCAATGGCGGGCAGATTGGTGCTTATAAAATCGGTATTATCTTCGTTACCGATTTTTTTCTTATCCATTTTTAAAATGCCGCTCAAAGTAGGCAGAAAATTAATACATCGATGGCTAACTTTCTTTGGGGGAAGGATCAAACAAAGCCGTATGCACTGGGTTAGCTGACAGGCAGTTTGTAAACCTTTAGAGGATGGTGGCTTGGGAGTTTTGGATTTGAATATCACAAATAGGGCTTTGCTGGGTAAATGGGTGTGGAAATTTGCAAATGAAAAAAGAATCCCTTTGAAAAATGGTTATATGCAGCAAACACAATGTTAGTACATTATCCCTGTCAATTTCCAACGTTGTTTCAACTCAAGACTCTTGGATTTGGAAAGGAATTGTGAACAACTATTTGCAAAATGATGACATTGGAGGATGTTTGAGGTCTTATACTAGGACTCAATTGGGAAATGGCAAGTCTATTTCGTTTTGGAATGATGTATGGGTCAATGACTTACCCTTGAAGACTCAATTTCCCAGGATCTTTGCATTATCAAATAATAAAAGGGGTAAGGTGGTAGATTTTGGTTGCTTTGATGTAAATGGATGGGTGTGGAATGTTCAAACTAGAAGAAACTTATGTGATTGGGAATTGAACCAATGGGTCGATCTAATGGCAACACTAAACTGTTTTAATTTATCTGATTCAATGGAGGACTTTCTTTCTTGGTCTGGGAAGGGGGACGGTCTGTTCTCAGTGAAATCCTGTAGGTTGGCATTATCAAATAGTCCTGAGTTTCTTTTTTCTTGGAAAAGATGGGTTTGGTCAGGTTTGGCTCCTCCTAGAGTAGAAACCTTCCTTTGGCAAATCATATACAAAAAATTGGCAGTCAAAATAGAGCTGAAGAAAAGGGGGTTCCTATGGAAGACGTCCTATGTCCACTTTGTAAAAAGAATAAAGAAACAGTCCAACATCTTTTTATCTCATGTTCAGTTGCAGGGGATCTTTGGAACAGATTTTTAAGGATTTGGGACATTTATACAGCTTTGCCTAATGATCCACAAGTTTTGTTAAGTTCATGGTCTGAATTAAAGAAAAATTCGCACATATGGAAATTCATCCCGGGAATAGTTCTTTGGTCTATTTGGAAAGCAAGGAATTCAATTGTGTTTGATAATTTTAGCCTTGATATAACCTCTCTTCTTCCTAATAAGATTTAGGTTGGCTAAATGGTTTCTAGCTAAGGTTCCCCGTATCCAAATACAAGTTGATTTGTTGGTAGGGGACCCCTCTCTTGCAGACAGGTTTGGTTATCAGAATGTTCATAGAAATTTGATACAAAGTTGGCATCTTCCCCCAGCAGGTTTTTATAAATTTAATGTTGATGGGGCTGTCAAGTTTGATGGGTTGGTTGGTGGAATTGGAGGTATTTTGAGAGACTGTAATAGTATCATTTTATCAACTTTCTCTGCTTGTATTGGTCCAGGCCCTGCTCCGTTGGCTGAGTTGAAAGCTATTAAGAAAGGCTTAGACATTTTTCTATCATCAGATTGGGCTGTAAAGGAAAGACTGATCTTAGAAAGTGACTGCAAATATGAATTAGATTGGATTTTGTTGCCTAATTCTGTCCCTAGTTTCTTCAGTTCCCTTGTTTTGGATATTGTGTCCTTAGTGCTAGAGAGGGCAGTTATTATTAGATGGATTCCTAAGGGATGTAATTGGGAGGCAGATAAATTAGCTAATGATGGGATCGGTTGATTGTAAGGGTATTTGTATAGGGTGCTTTAAGGATTATAGTTTTATTCTGATGCCCTAAATGTATTGGTGTACATTATTGTAATAGTTTATCTATTCAATAAATTGAGGCACTCTTTTCCTCCTTCCGCTAGTTACTCTTTCTAGAGTTAACTAAGAGGGAGGTTTTTAATGAGGCCTATTATTCCTATAAAAAAAATATTGTTTTTAGATTCACTCATCTTATTCCTTTCCAGATCTGACGATGTTGATTTTCTTTTCAGCCTTACTGTACTTTGGTTTGGTGAGGTTGATTTGTTGATCAGGATTTCATATTTCCACTTTAGTAGCATCATTCTATGAGTAATCAACGTGCTGCCATTGAATTTTGTTGTTTCAGGTTTTATCCTTATCATTATGCACCCTTTGCATCTGATTTAAAGGACCTTGCCCAACTGGGTATTCAGTTTGAGCTGGGCTCCCCTTTCAAACCATTTAATCAGTTATTGGGGGTTTTTCCTGCTGCAAGGTACTGTTCCTCGTTTCAACTGTGTTCTCTTTGTAAGTTTCTGAGCCAGTGAAATACTAATGATAATTTGCTTTGCAGTTCCCATGCACTTCCTGAACAATATAGGAAATTGATGGCTGATCCAAATTCACCCATTATTGATTTTTATCCAACTGGTATGCAATTTTGCAAAATGAACGTCACATTTATTTCTTAATTTCATCCATAAGATCTGAAATTGTAACTCAACTTTTCTATCAGATTTTGAAATTGACATGGATGGAAAGCGGTTTTCATGGCAGGTAAGTTTTTATCTTTTACTCTCATTTGGTTTAGTATCATATGCCGAGTGATTTATTGAAGATTTTTATCTATTTTGTTGTTGCTTCCTCAAGGGTATTGCAAAATTGCCTTTCATCGACGAAGAGCGACTTCTTGCAGAGGTTGCGAAAATAGAACACACTTTGACGGTAGGACACTATAATCATCATTGTTCATGTGTGTCTTCTCCTTTGTTAAATCTATTTGTTCTTCCAAAAATTGTTCCTGCTGTGCTCTAAATGCTACAAACTTATGCAGGAGGAAGAAGTTCGAAGAAACAGTACAATGTGCGACATGCTTTTTGTGGCGGCCTCACATCGTCTCTCAGAACAAATCTTATATCTCGACAGTCGGTGTAAACAATTGACAGTAGGGCAACAAGCTCCGGTCGACAAAGTCAAACCCGATTTGAGGTTTGTGTAGGAAAAAACTTAATCACCATGCTTTCATATTTCTAGATTATGCCTCCTCTTCCCTTTTATTTGGTAATTTGTTCCAAGTGCTGTTTAAATTGTTGTTTGAATTAAGGTTAGTCTGTCGAATCTATTAGTCTTATCTTTTTCTTTGAATTCACTGCAATGCTGCTAGGATTAAATGGAGAACTTAGCAATTTCTGAATTGTTGGTTTAATCAGTACTCTTAATGTGCTTTAAATCTTAGCAATTTCTGAATTGTTGGTTTGTCCTTAATGCGATCTTTGTTATGTTGACTGCACATTTCTTTCACAGCAGATTCAAATTGCAACATTTTTGGATGGGAAAGTTAATGCTGATATATGTATTTCTGTTTTTGTTAGAAATGATAGAAGCTACAGGGTCATTTGCCATGTTGTTATTGTTGGACTAGTTGTGATTCATAGTCCTCTTAATCTTAATACTGGTTGGTCTGCTGGTTTTTCTGTTTTTGTGTTGAGACTTGTCAGTTCACAAGTAGCTCAGCAATTATCTGGAATGATGGTCTTGTAGCATAATTAGAAGATTACTTTTAATTAAAGAAATGCCCCACCATTTTATTCTGATTTATTTAGGGATTCCTGCAGTGATGGGATGAATGGTTACATATTCCCTTGTGCTGGGGACTCTCACCCACCTATATTCAGGTCTCCAATCAAGGACATGGAAGATATATTGGCCAATGAAGTCATGTAAGTTTCAGTTTGACTATGCATGGGACTGGTCATTAAATAAAGATATATTAATGGCTGTTTTGGCTTTCTGCTTTCCAGGTGTTGTATGTATAGAACTCCAAAAGCTCATAAACATATCCCCCGACCTCCTGCTGGAGTTGCATTACCTCCTAAGGTACAGAGCTTAGTTCTCTACTTAATTGTAGGTGTAATCGTTTTTCAGAAACTTCCTTTCAAAGTAATGTTGTATCACCTGTAATTTGATCTTGTCTTGCCTGTTCTGTATTATCTGAACGTAGCAACTGATCGAGTCATTAAAATATTCTTGGGTATGATCAAATATTTTGAAGCCGCAGCTGTTTTTATAACTTTGTTAATATGACATATGAACAATTGACTTTGGCTGTGCTGACTTGAACATAGTCCTCAAGAAGTTTATTGCTTCACAATCAACAAATTTTGGGTGTTATTATCCGCTCCCTGTATTTGGAGAACAGTCTCCACATACATGTCTACAATATTCTTAAGAAAAGTCATGCAGGAAACCAATATTATGCTTTTTTTGTTGACAAAAGATAATCAAAAGGAGAAAGAATTTGAGATGACTTTTGTGAGGAACTTCAACAAATGGGAAACTATTCTTATCGTGGGTGATTTAGTTGTATTTTTATTGATATTTTTATCGATATTTTTATCAATGTGTTTCAGTTTGTGCAACTTGGTGATTTAACATATTCTTGCTGTGGGCAATTTAGTTATTGTTTTTATTGATATATTTAGCAATGTGCTTCAGATGGTGCAACTGAGTGATTTAGATTCCAAACCTGTATTATGGCATGAAGATTCTAGTAGGAGACCTTGGGAAAATGGAAGATCTGCAGTTCGGTTTACGGTGGAAAGGTCAATGTTCAAATGTTGCGTGTATATATATATATATATATATATATATATATTGTTCTAGATCTTCACTTTTTATTGGCATAGAGTTTATCCTTTAGGTTTTTCTTGGTTGAGTGGAAAAGTGAAAAATATATTGAGTGTGCAGTGTGCTTGGTAGGAATGAAATGAGAGGGATAATCATTTTTCATTTTATGTAAAAACAAATCATTCCAAATTGGAATGGTAAAGAGGGGAGAAAATGTGAGAGATGCAAGTTATTCAAAATTATGTTTTTTTAATTAAAAATATCTTTCCTTTCTTTGTTTAACTGTACCAAAAAATTTATTTGCGTTCATCGCTTGGTAGGGTTAAACAATGAGAGGAGAAATTAAGCTTTGAAGAATAAATATTTTGGACTAACTCACATCCCCGTGTTTTCCTTTCAAATTGAAATGATTTGTCTTCACACATGAGGATAGAAAATGACCCCTCGTTTTCTTTCCTACCAAACACTCAATTTATTTTCTTCTTTTTTTCACGCCCTCCCATTTTTCCAGGTTTTACCTGGTTGGAAAGTGGAAAGAAAATAAATTTTGAATGTGTTTGTTAAGGAAGAAAACTAAGGGGAAAGAAAATGAGGGGTAATTATTGTTCACCTTCATGTGTAAAAATAAATGTCAATTTGGAAGGAAAAGAAGATAGAAAATATGAGAGATGTGAGTTAGTTCAAGATATATATTTTTTTAAAGCTTAATTTTATTGTTTCTATGCAAACTACATTTTCCTTCAAGCACACCAATAAAAAGAAAAAAATCATCTTTCACTTTTTTGCTTTTAATTTTCATTTTTTTTTCAATTTTCTTTCCACCCTATCAATCAAAACTTTAGTTCCAGAAAGCAATATTGGTTTACGTTTGTGTTTTGATTTTTGTTTCAGGCATAACCCTCCGGAATCTATTTCTGGCCGTAAGCTTGGGGAGTTATCACACAGACTTATTGCTAAAAGCTTGTTGAAAGTGGATCGTAATGGATTTAGTGATGATAAGCAGGCTCTGCCACTATCAATTAGTACTGCTCCCTACATACCACATGTAAATAATAGGTCTCAGGACCAGGAGGGTAAGAGGAGAGAAGATAAGAAGAGTAGGCCAGCTTCTAAACCAGTTTCTCGTGGAAGTTACCCTTTAACTCGGAGTCGGACTAGGATAGCTCCTCCTGAACAAGATTCTCGTAGTCGGACAAGAACAGCTCCTGCTAAACAAGACAAATCTCATGCAGGTTACCCTTCATCACAGAATCATCCGTTGGATTTTCCCAATGCCCAGATTTATCATCCTTATCCAATATATATTCCTGCAAATTATTTGCACTACCCTTCTGGACATCACCAGAATGGTGGAATGAGGCTCGTAACCATGCCTATGGCACAAATGTCAACTGTGGCTGGTCCATATCCTTCTCTTCCAAGTGGTAACTATGGTAAAAATACAAGGTACCAGGCACATTTACATAGCAATTATCCACAGTGGGGTGGTGTTATAATGGCCCCGCAGGGAAACCTTAATGGCTCGGCAGCTATCCCTCTTCATCACCCTCATCATCTTCATCTTGTTAATCAGGGGGGGAACCCGTTTTCTGTGTTAGGCATGAATAGGAAGTAGAAGCAAAACCCTGCCCCGCCTGTTTAGTTCAAAACACTAGAAGACCCTCTCCCTTGCTATTAGCTTTTGATTTTTGAATTTGTTGCAAGATGATTGAAGAAGTCTATTAATGTTTATTTTTTCCTTGAGAAAAAATTATTCGATTTGGTTGTTTTGGCTGGGTGATCGGAATTTTGATTCTGGTATTAGTTATATGTTTGCTGGGTTAATGCTTCGGTAATATTTGGAAACCCTCCCACTCATCATTAAAAAATAATTGGCAGTGCTTTTTTTATTTTTTGTCAAGTTCTTAAATAAGTAAATAGTTATTAAATATTTTTTCTAATATTGTATTGATTATTACTCCTTTTTCAACCGTAAACCACGAGACTGCAATTAACGGAGGTATACATAATCATATACAAGTAGGAAAAACGTATTTCTGCTAAAACTGAGTTTATGACAGATCTGTTATCTGGTTCTGGCCATCCAACGTAATTGATGAAGTATATTTTATATTAATATTTACATATAATGTTTTCATTTAAAAAATTGTTTAAGTGATGGAATCAAATTATGTTAAATTTATTATGATTATGAAAACCTATAAATGCAATTATTATATATACAATTAGGGGTGACTGTCGAGAAGTTGAATAAAAAAATGTAGTTATTTAAATTTACTAGTCTTATTTTATAATTCGAAGTCAATTTAATTTTTTTTTTTGAGTTTATAAAATTTGAGTCGAGTCGGGTTTTTTTTTAAGTTCAATTATAAATATTTATAATATTAAAATATTATTTTATTTTAATATATATATATATATATGTTAATAAATTTAACTAAACTACTAACTAATCACCTCACTAAATCTAACATATATTTAATTTTAAAAATCAATCCACTAACTACTAAAAATTTAAATGATGTTTTTATAACTATATATAATATATATTTATTCTATTTTTTTAATTTGGTATACATATATCATATAGAGTTGAGGGATTTTATTTAATCTTGAAAATCAATCCACTAACTACTAAAAATTTTGAGTCATTCGAGTTACTATTTGAGTTATTCTAATTGAATTTTACAATTCAATTTGAATTTGAAATTTTTTCAAGTCGAGTTTATAAAATTGTAACCCGAAATCAATTCAAATCAAATTCTTTTGAGATAATTTTTCAAATCGAATAGAGTTTTATTCGCATAATATAATCGGATAATTTTATTCAATCGAATGGATTGACCTCATCGTATGTTGATACTTGAGAACTATTACTTGTTTTTGGGCCTTTTGCGAATGGAATCTTGCAATTGGGGCCTTGAAAAACGAAACACTTCCTAAAAGTAGTAGTAAATGGAAAAGAGACTCTCATACATAAATAATGGTAGTCACTGAATGGATGTGTTAACACTACATGATACGTACAAAAGAAAGCCACCACAAAATGCACGTGTGCAGCACCCAATGGCCGGGCATTGATTTTTGGCTACTTTTCATTTAATTAATGAGAATTCCGATCTGTAATATACTCCAATATTTTTATAATTAATTAATTCATATTATTATAAATTAAACATTATAAAATTCATTGTGGAAACCATCTTCTTAATTTATTTTATTTTATTTTATTTATATTAAAATTTATACTTTGGATCTTATTTTAAATTTGATCTTGTTAGATCAATTAATTGATGGTTCTTTAATATAATAATATTATTAAATAGATTTTACACAATTCTTTTGTGAATTTTCTTTATTATTACTTTCACCGATTATGATATGTAATATTTGCATTTTTGGGCCATGAATAATACTTGCATATATTAAAGCGTAAAATATATGGTAGTCATTGAATTTTTAAGGTATTTTTACTTTAATCATTAAATTTTTAATTCACATTCATTAGGGTCATTGTAATTTGTTATCGTTAAAAGATATCGATGTGGCACGTTAAAAATATTTTATAAAAAAGCTCTAATTTTTCAATATTCCATCCATTGCAAAAATTGATTTTCCAATAGTAGAGAGGCTCTATTTAGCCAAAAGAATAGCATATGGGCTCTGGTGGTTAAGGCAGACACTTTGCGGGTGAATTGGGTTGATGCATATGTGTTCAAGGGGAGAAATTTGAT
This sequence comes from Hibiscus syriacus, assembly GCF_006381635.1. Lineage (NCBI taxonomy): Eukaryota > Viridiplantae > Streptophyta > Magnoliopsida > Malvales > Malvaceae > Hibiscus > Hibiscus syriacus. Next base: position 1,341,819 of record NW_024062641.1, on the reverse strand, counting down.
GGACTTCCCGGTTCCTAAAACTTGTGGCTGGTTTTGGAGGAGATTATTGGGGTTGCGTGATATAACTGGTCAGTTTATAGACCGTTATACTAGACGTTGGGTGATGCGTGAGATGTTTGAAGTAAAAGTTGTCTAGCAGAGGTAAGAAGGAAACAGGGGCAGATTCAGTGGGCAAGTCTCATTTGGTTCCCTCTCTATATTCCTAGGAATGTTGTTATAGCTTAGTTTCCTTCGTTAGACAGGTTGCCCACTAGAGATAGATTGTGCCGGTAGGGTGTCGAGGTTGAAGGCGAATGCTATTTTTGCACCACTGCTCCATAAATAAGAGATCATGTTGAGTGTAGAAAAGTTAGTTAAATATTGTTATGTAGTTAGGAGTTAGTTAGGGGTTGGTTAGAAGCACTTACCTTAGTGTTAATACTATATATGTCTGTAATTTGATACATTTGTTAATATGATTGATTATAAGCATTTTCAACATGGTATCAGCCTAATTTCGGTCCTTCCATTTTTTGTTTCTTTTGTTTTGTGGCACTCTCTTTTGTTTTCTTTTCATTCTACTCACTTCCGGTTAATTACACATTTTTCCCCAATTCCCTCTTCTCTCAAAAATGCCTTCTGCCGAGGAGATCGATTTCACTCACCTGTTATACCTACATCCGTCCGACATGCCTGGGCTTCTACTCGTCTCTCAACCGCTAGTTGGCTTAGACAATTAAAGTATTGGAGCTGTTTAATGAAGATTGCATTGCTCTCCAAGAACAAGCTAGGGTTTATTGATGGCTCTTGTCAGCATAGCGATTACAGTAACGCTTTGCAGGTTCAATGGGATAGGTGTAATACTGTCATTTTATCTTAGATTCTAAATGTTGTTAGCAAAGATTTGTCAGCTGGGCTGGTATTTGCCTCCAGTGCTGCTTCTGTTTGGAACGATTTGCATGAGAGGTTTGATAAGGTCGACAGCTCTCGTATATTTTTTTTGCATCGAGAAATCGCTACACTTTGTCAAGGCGAATCTACTATTTATGGTTTCTTCACTCGTTTGAAGATGTTATGGGATGAATATGAGTCCTTGATTCCATTCACTACTTGTGATTGTGAAGTTTCCCAGCAGAACATGAAACATCTCGTTCAGCAGAAACTATTTCAGTTCTTGATGGGTTTAAATGACTCTTATTCAGCAATTTGGAGTCAGATTTTGCTCATGCAGCCTTTGCCAACAGTGAATCAAGCTTATTCTATGTTGATTCAAGAAGAATTACAGCGATCTCATCTATCTATAGCTGCTGCACCTGATACGATAGCCTTGTTCTCTAATTCTACTGCTTCTTCTGAATGCAAAAGGTTCTCTAGAAATTGTGATTACTACAAGATTAAAGGTCACAAGAAATATCAGTGATATCGTTTAGGATTTCCTTCGAATTACAAGTTTACTAAAAAGAAAGGAGTTTCAAGTGTTGTGGCAAATTCTAGTGTTTCTGTTGAATCTATGTCTACTTTCACTCGTTCTAATTCTGTTCCTTCTGCTCCAGTGTTTACTCAAGAATAGTATGATCAGATTCTGCAGCTATTGAACAAGTCACATTCTGCAAAATCTGCTGTTAATCTTGCAGGTATATTTGCTAACAGTTCCCTACATTTTAATGCTTCACTTAAATGGATTGTTGACACAGGAGCTACAAACCATATTATATTTTATTTAAAGAGCTTGGATTGTCTCATTCCTTGTGATTCTTTCACACGTTTCATACATCTTCCTGATGGTAAAAGTGTTCCTGTTACTCACCTTGGTTCTTGTTCTCTTACTTCAGAATATAAACTTGAAAATGTCCTATTTGTTCCACAGTTTACTTTCAGTATCTCGGCTTACTCATGACCCTGGTTGCTTCCTCACCTTTTATCCTGATTTTTGTCTCCTACAGGATCTCTGTACTGGAAAAATGAAGGGGATTGGTAGGGCGTCTAGAGGCTTGTATTTTATTTAGTCCCATTCTTTTTATTTTGGTTTGTCTGTTCTTCAACCTTCTGCTTTGAATCAGTTTTCCTTTACTGCTTCTTATAAGGCTTCTGCCAAAACTGATACTTGTATTTGGCATGTTAGATTAGGGCATGCTGCCTTTTTTAAGATGAATAAAATATATTGTTTGCAAACTGTTAAATTTTAGCAAGATTTGATTCAAAAGTATTATGATTGTCCTTTAACTAAACAAGCTAGATTATTTTTCCATGTGAGTACTTCTAGGTCATCTGTCCCATTTCAGCTTATTCACATTGACTTATGGGGTGCATATAGAGTTTCTACACATAGTGGTCATAGATTTTTTAACTATTATTGATGATCACACTAGGATGACTTGGTTATATCTGTTGAAGCATAAGAATGATGCTCTTTCATCTCTAAAACATTTTCTTTCTTTGGCTCAAACTCAGTTCTCTGCTTTAGTTAAAATAATTAGGAGTGACAATGGCTCTAAATTTTTTAATTCTGAGTGTTCCCCCTTCTTTTCTTCTCTTGGTCTTGTTCATCAAAGCTCTTGTGTTGGCACTCCATAATAAAATAGGGTTGTTAAAAGAAAGCATAGATATATTTTAGAGGTTACTCGAGCCTTACGTTTTCAATCTAATGTCCCTCTTAAATTTTGGATTGAGTGTGTACTTACTGCTTGTTACATCATTAATAGGTTTTCATCTTCTGTGGTTAAATGGAAAACACCATTTGAGATGCTTTATCATAAACCACCAAATTTGTCTCATCTCAAATTGTTTAATTGTTTATGTTTTGCAACTAAGCCAAACTATAGGGATAAGTTCTCATCAAAAGTTATTCCTTCTGTGTTCTTTGGTTATTCTGCTACTAAAAAGGGTTACATTCTCTTCAACCTTGAGTTGAAAACCTTTTTTGTTAACCGAGATGTTATCTTTCATAAAGATATATTTCCTTTTAAATTTGTTTCTTCTAATCATTCTTTTTTTCCTCCTCACCCTGATATCTCTGACTCTGATTTTCTGCAACCCTTATTTCCTTCACTAATTAGTTCAACTTCTCCTTCAGATTATGTTTTACCTTCAGCTTCTTCAGAAGTTTCTATCAATCCTTCATCCACTAGTTCAGCAGATCTTCCTAATGCTTCAACAGATATAGCTCCAGACATTATTCCTCAAGCTTCTGTTCCTATATTGAAAACATTTTTGTGTTTCGATATAACAAATTAAGTTTAAATGAATTTTAAGATTTTACAAAATATTTTCTAAGTATATTCGATTTAATTAATTGAATATCAAATTATTACTCCAAGTCTTTCAAGATCAAATTCAAACCTTACTAAATATGTAAAATTATGTTTTATACTTAAACTATTTTTGAAACAATTTTCATAAAGTATTTTTGAACCAAAATCAAGCCTAAAATCAATTTATCAAAGTGATGCACTGATGCACCAATCCATGTATCGATGCACCATGAATTAAATTGAACATCGAATGCATTTCATGCATTGATACACATACCATGCACCGATGCACTGAGAATTTTATGAAAACATCGAATGCATTTGATGCATCGATGCACATACCATGCACCGATGCACTGAGGATTTTATGAAAACATCGAATGCACTTGATGCATCGATGCACTCTTAGTGTACCGATGCACTAAGGGTTCAACGGTCAAAATATTTGAATTTTACACTGATGCACCGATGCACCATGGGTATGCATCGATGCACTGACGCTCCCAACTGAATTTATTAATTTTTTTCACACTTAAACGGCTATATTGACTCCACTAAGCATCCCCAACATTTAGAATCATTTGAAAGTGTATTTAAACAAGCTTAGAAGCCATTGATCAATAACAAGAAACAACAATCAACAAGTATTAAGAGAGAATCAAAGAGAAAGCATCAATCCTCAAGTTTGAGCATTTCAAGCCTATTTTTCATTCAATATTTATTTTGCTTTCAAGAACACTACTTGTACTCAATTGTATTCATTTTTTAGTGTTCTTTTCTTTGTTCTAGAATTGTGCAAACAATCTACCTTGTGAGGATTTCCTTGTAAGTTTGCAAATTTGTAATATTCTCTTTGAGAAAGAGTGTTCTCAAGAATTGGGGTATATTCTTGAGGGAGTTGTAAGTTTATCTCTTTGGCCTCAAAAGAAAGAACAAATTAGTGAATTTGTTGGAAAATCCTTAGTGTGGATAGCTAAGGTAGTGGACGTATACTTTTATTGAGAAATTCGAACCACTCTAATTCGTTGTGCAATTACTTTCAATTTTCTACAAAAGCTTCCACCAAAATTTAATTGCCAATTCACCCCCTCTTGGTCGATTCCTTCGACTGATTAACTCAACATCCTAGTTTTGTGTCTACTAGGGTATCTTCTATAATTTCTAAACCTCCATCTTGGTGGAGTGATTATGTTCATAATTGCCAATCCACTTATCTTCCAGGTCAATATCCTATATCTAACCATGTTTCTTATTCTCATTTACCACATCATACACACTCCTTTATACTTTATGTTTCTCATTCCCTTGAACCAAAAGCTTTTCAAGAAGCTCAATCTGATCCTCGATGGGTTAAGGTAATGAGGAAATTCATGCTCTTGAATTAAATAAAACTTGGTCTCTTGTTTCTTTGCCTCCAGGAAAAGTGTGCATTGGGTGTAAATGGGTGTTTAGAGTAAAATTCAAAGCCTCGGGAGAAGTTGAGAGGTTCAAGACAAGACTTTTGGCTAAGGGTTATAATCAGAGAGAAGGAGTTGACTTTGTGGATACCTTCTCTCCTGTTGCTAAACTTACAACTGTTCGTTTTGTTCTTGCTGCTATTTTTTATTGGCCTTTATGGTAGATGGATGTTCATAATGTCTTTTTGCAAGGAGCCTTACATAAAGAAGTATACATGAAATTGCCTCAATGATTTTGTAGTCAGGGGGATAATGTGGTATGTAGACTACAAAAGTCTCTTTATGGTTTAAAACAAGCATCAAGATAGTGGAATACTAAACTTACAGAATCTCTACTTTTAGTAGGCTACGATCAGAGTTGACATGATTATTCTATGTTTACTAAGAAGCATGGGACTAACATTGTGATACTTTTAGTCTATGTTGATGATTTGATGATTACTGGAAATGATGTAAAGTTGATTGCAGAATTGAAGGAAGTTTTACATATGAGCTTCAAAATGAAAGATTTGGGTGAGTAGAAGTATTTTCTTGGTTTAGAAGTTTTGAGGTCAAAGGAATGAATTCTTCTAAATCAAAGGAAATATGCTCTTGAGCTTATTCAAGATACTGGAATTGGTGGTGCAAAGCATGCTGCAACACCTTTGGAGTAGATTACTAAGTTCACTACAGTGGAATATGATAGTTTATTTCAGCAACATCAGAATCAAGAGAAAGGTTGTTTAGCTGATAAAGCAGAATTTCAAAGGCTTATTGGGAGGTTATTGTATTTAACACATACAAGGCCATATATAGCTTTTTCAGTTAAACATTTAAGTCAGTTTATGCATCAGTCAAAGAAAGAACACATGGAACCAACTCTTAGAGTGGTAAGATACATTAAAAGGAATCATGGTTTAGGAATTATGTTGAAGGCATCCATGAATTGCCAGCTTATAGCAAGCTATGACTCAGACTGGGCAACTTGTCCCATGACAAGAAAATCAGTAACATGATTTTGTATTAAGCTGGGAGAATCACTAGTTTCATGGAAATCTAAAAAACAGAACACCATTACAAGATCTTCAGCAGAAGCTGAGTATAGGAGTATGGCCATAACAACTTCAGAGCTTGTTTGGTTGAAAGGGCTGCTAAAAGAGCTTGGAATCAACAATGATCAACCAACAAAGATTTATAGTGACAGCAAGGTTGCTTTGCAGATTGCAGCTAATCCAGTGTTTCATGAGAGGACAAATCACATAGAGATAGATTGTCACTTTATAAGGGAAAGATTTAAAATGGATTGATTCAAACAGAGTTCATTCCAACCTCAGAACAACAAGAAAACATTATAACAAAGGCGCTTGGAGTTTCACAGTATGAATATTTGTTATCCAAGTTGGGAGTAAAAGATGTATTTTACAACCCAACTTGAGGGGGAGTGTTGAGTGTAGAAAGTTAGTTAAATATTCTTATGTAGTTAGGAGTTAGTTAGGGGTTAGTTAGAAGCAGTTACCTTAGTGTTAATATTATATATGTATGTAATTTGGATACATTTGTTAATAAGATTGATTAAAAGAATTTTCAACAGATCACTTGTTTTTAGGGTGCGTTTACTCAGGGAAAGTCTGGAGGGATATTTTGGAGTTGTGTCAAATAGCGAGAGGGATAGGTACTTGGAGATAAGAAGTCTGTTGGGTTGTTACCAAGATCAAAGGTAAAATTTTCTCCTCCATTTTGTTGAAGATAGCATGGAGTGTTTATATTTGTCATATACTGAGGGAAATGAATCATAGGGTGTATGGTGGGACTGGAAAAGCTTTTGCTGTTGTAATTCAGGAAACCGAGATGAGGTTCGTATGCAATTGATAGGCCCTGGTTGTGTTTTTCTTTTGTAGTAGATTATATGCTTTCTTTTGGGTTGATTGGTTGTGTAAGGCTTGGGTAAAGGTTAATGGTGGGTTTAGAGGTTGTGCCTGTGTTAAGAGACGGAGCCAGGATCAAATATTAAGGGGGAGTAAAATAGTTTTATATCAAAAGAACAATAATCTATTAAGTATTTAAATCTAAAAATTAGAGGGGGCAAAGGTCTTATTTAACTAATATTTAAACTAAAAATGACCTAAAATGTTATTATACCAAAAATTTTGGGAGGGGTAATAGCCCATCTCATGCACTATGTAGCTCTGTCCCTGCCTATATTGTAATCTGGAAGTATTTGCTTTTGTATCTGCTTGCTTTGGGTAATAAAATTGCAATTATCCAAAAAATTGAGCATAATTCAACTCTAAGATGAACCAATAATTGATAATGGCGATAAAAAAAGTTATAGCTTTTAGTTTTGATTGAATTTGATTGGGATTTGATGAGACTAAAAGGTTTTTCGATGATTTGAACTGAAAAAATGAGAAGTGAAGAACTTGAGTAGTTTGATCCAACCATAAAAATGATGCAGAAAGAAGCAACAACCAAAAAAACTAAAAACTAAAACTTTTTGATACGGCATACTAACCATCCTATCCTATCAACTTGAAATTAAACTATGTTAATTTTCTAACCAAATATAATCATCTCAATATTGGGATTGACCGACGATCGCTTTGTTCATCGAAAAATTAGCCTTTTTGATGGCTTGTAACTTGAAGAATTATAGTTTTTTTTTTGGGGAAGGGGAAAGACTTTAATGTACCAAACCAACATTTCTTAAAGGTAACTAAAGATAGTAACCGTAATGAAAACAAATTAAAAATTTAATAATGTAATAGAAGTTTCAAAAATTTGATAACCAAAGTGTAAGTGCCTTCAAAGTTTGGTGACTACTAGTATAGTTTACCCTATATTAAAACAAACCACACGTTGTTAAATTCTACTAATTAAATACCGTGTCTTGCTCTTTCTTCTTTGAATATACATGGAGAGATCCAATGGTTAAAATAAATGGAATAAACTTAAATTTTATATACTGTGTATAATATTGTTAGGGTTTTAATAGATATATTATTCAAATATTAATTTTTAAAAAATATAAATTCTGTTAATTTTATATCGATGCAAGTGAATCTTTTTCTTCTATACGTTTATTATAAACATTAATTAAATCCCTAAATATTATAATTATATTATATATTTTTAAAATTTTATTTATTAATATATTAGCATCTATTTGAAGGAAAGAAAAGTTGTCACTAGGTACATCATCGATCTCGTAAAAAAATATTGGTAAATTTAGAAATTTAAAAATAAGAATCCAAAATTTAATATCTTAATTTTTAAATTTTATTTATTTATTTTTCTCTTCTCACTACAGAAAAAATAAAATTTTAACAATAATAGATATACAACTATAAATAACGTTCAAAATAAAGTAATGAAGACCTAAAGTAGACTACGTGTCCGGTGCTGAGCAATAAGTAAAACACAATCCTTTCCTTGTTTTGTTGATATTGTAGAATTAAACCCTGGTTGGTTCGAGGGAACCGAAGGAGGCAGTCAGCACACGGTTAAAGAAAAGAATAAAAGGAGATGGGGTTACACGTGTGAGTTGAGAGCAAGTGTCGTTAGGTTTGTATTGTCCACTTTTCAGACAACTAAAAGTAGACTTGGTTCAGTCTCGTTTGGATTACGACTGCACACAGTGGGATGTCCCATTTTTATTTAGAGAAAATAACCTCAGTGACCAAAAATCTCATATAATATACGATTTTAACTAACTTTTTCCGGATTTGCCAAAATGACCAACAAAATCGCAATGCGATCGCTAATTCGCAACTCGATCTCTATTATCGCAAATTCGCGTTGCATTTTCGCAATGCGATAGTTGAAAATCGCGTTGCGATAATCTACAGTATCGTTGCGATTTTCCAAATTCGCAATGCGAATAAGTAAATCGCAACGCGAATTGGGAAAATCGCAATGCGAATAAGTAAATCGCAACGCGAATTGAGAAAATCGCAATGCGATACTTACTATCGCAATGCGATAATAAAAAATCGCAACGAGATACTTACTTTCGCAACGCGATACTGACTTTCGCAACGCGATTTACATAGCGCCATTCGTATTAACGCGTATTTTTTTTTCAAATTCCAAACACGAATTTTTTCTTAATAAATCGGAAAATGAACCGTCCACAGTAATCGCAACTCATAACCTCAAACCCAAAAACACAACACTCAGTCCCATCTCCATCTCTCACTCTCTACGGCGAAATTCGTCCCCATCTCCGAAGATTTCCGTCCCCATCGCCGGCGAAATCCCTCACAACCATTCACAGTCAAAAATCCCTCACAATCATTCAGAAATGGAAAATCAACCTCCGAGGGTTAGTTTTTTTATTTTTATTTTGAAATTTTTGCATTATTTTAGGTTTTCATATTGAGATTGATGATAAGTTTACTGTAATTTCAATAATAGATTAACCATTTCACTTAGATTTCTTATTAAATTCATTCGATTGCTGCCAATACTGCTAAACTGTTTAGCCTGTGAAGTTAGTATTTGTCTTTGCTTTGTCTTTTGGTTGAAGTAATGCAGAAGAAGAATAGTTTCGAGAATGAAAATCGCAACGCGAAAATAACTATCGCAACGCGAAATAAAAATCGCAACGCGAAACCAAAATCGCATTGCGATTTTCATTTCGCGTTGCGATTTTCATTTCGCGTTGCGATTTTTATTTCGCGGTTGCGATTTTCATTTCGCGTTGCGATTGTCTGGTCGCGATAGTCATTTCGCGTTGCGATTCTCTCGTTGCGATAGTCATTTCCGCGTTGCGATTCTCATTATCTCGTTGCGATTTTCATTTCAACCAAAAGACAAAACAGTGTTGCAAATTTTAGTTTCAAGAATAAACTACTATTTATGTTTATTGTTTTGTTTTTGGTATATCTTGACAGTGTAATTTTTGGTATATCTAACTTGGTATGTTTATTGTTTTTTTGTAGAAATTTTTTTCGGCTTCATTGACATTAAGGAATAAAGTTAGCCTAGCCACTACAATTGCTTCGAAGCTTTCACCTGCACAAAGAAAATTGTTTGAAGAAACCTGCTTCGGGCCATGGCTGAGAGTACAGCATCCGGGTGGAGATGCTAGTTTGACCCATTTGTGACTTCAGACCATGACTAGCGATCTACCCGACAGTATACAACGTGGTGAGGAAGAGATATGGTTTCATTTTCCACCGACGTATACTTGTTTTGGGCGGAAGGAGTTCTGCTTAATCACTGGTCTACGATTCGGACACGATGATGTAGGCCGGTACACTCTTCATATCACCCGCCCATCATGGTTATCCAGGGTTTTTCCTGATGAGTCAATAGAGAAGCCGAACTTACACGTCGACGACATGAAGAAATTGTTTAATAAGAAAGATGGTTTTACTCGGATGAATGACGTCGATGTTGTCCGAGTATGCCTTCTACTTCTTTTGTATGCCGGCTTTTTTAGGCAGAGAGGCCAGACACCTATTCCTCAGGAGCTAATATTATTGGTAGAGGACCTAAATGCATGGAATCTGTTTCCGTGGGGTTCGTATATATGGAAAACTACCTGGACTAAGTTGTCGTCTGCCTTTGATGACCGCAAAAGTTTGCGGGGCGATGGGTCGAAATACACTTTGTCAGGCTTTGTTTGGGCCTTTAAGGTAAGAATTTCTATATAATGTTTTCAAAATTATAATTAATTATTTAACAATTACTAATGTTTGTTATTATATTGTTTGTAGATTTGGATATTCGAGGCTTTCCCCAGCATGCGGACATATGCATTAAAATCCTCAGATGATATTCCTAGGGCTATTTCCTGGAAGAGGAAACGTATGTTGGATTGGGAATACTTAATACCATATGCGACAATAAATAATGTAAGTTAACACAAATACTATCATATATAAACAAGTTATTAATAGTAGACGTTTAACTTTGTTTTAGTTTTTATATTTTTAGGAGGCCAACACTCCATTAATGAGACTGACACCCACGGAAGCTGAGCTTGCCACTGATTGGTGGCAAGCTAGTCAGCGTTTTTTTGATGGCACGAATGATGAGCAGCCTCCACTTCCTCCACTTCGAGAGCCATCACCTCACCCAGAGCCATCACCTGATCGACCCGACTATACACCTCTACAACGAGAGCCATCACCTATCCCGTCACATCATCGAGTCTCTTCTCCACCATCACCTCATGATAGGCGACCGACAAAGATGCCACGACTTCTATCTCCCTATTCTCCACCTCCACGGGATGAGTCAAGGGAGTTACGTGATGAGGTCAATGCCTTGCGTGAGGAGATCGGTACTCTACGCGATAACGATGGTGCATGGCGTGTGGAGGTGTCTACTTTACGTGGTGAGGTTGCCGCTCTACGTGAGATGGTAGTATCGTTGCAGAATGAGGTTCATACTCTACGCAACGAGGTAAGTTAAGATTTTCCATATTTAACTTGATGATAAATTTACTCGTAATTTCACTTAAATTAACCATTTCACTTAGATTGCTTAGTAAATTTATTCGGTTGCTGCCAAAACTGCTAAACTTTTTACTTTAACACTGTGAAGTTAGTATTTGTCTTTGTTTTGTCTTTTGGTTGAAAGTTTGAAATATATTTATCTTTGTTTTCACTGTTTAAATATCATGTCTGTTTATTTACTGATATTTGTATTTTTATTTAGCGGACCGATAAGGTGGATGCTTTACGTCGGGTTTTTCTTGCACGACAGAGTTCACGCATCAGACGGCGTGCACGTGCTATTAAGTCTCCGTATACCCCAATAGTTCGAAGACACCGCAAGAAGAAGCCCGACTCACCTATCATCCCTCAAGAGTCCACTCCTATCGTTGAAGAGGCCCCTATCATTCCTCGAGAGTCCCCTCCCACCGTTCAAGAGGCCACTGTCATCGTTGAAGAGGTTCCTCCCACCATTCAAGAGCCCGATTCACATGGCGTCATATGTAGGATTCTTGAGAAACCCTCTGACGTGCCGGACATGATGGATTCAAGTTGGCTCTCATATGAGTTACCGGCCAGTACCATACCGGTATCTGAAGAGGAGAGGAAACAACTACCGGACACAATTCTGGATAACACCCTTTGGGCTAAGACCGCAGTTGATTTTTATCTACATGAGCGAAGCCAGTGGTGTTTCACTGACATATGCAAGCTCAATGATGATATCTATTTGTTGCTTGATCGATCTTGGTGGGGCGTATTATTAGGGGTCGAAGACAATGGCTATTTCGATGGAGGGGTAAGTCTTATATTTTTCTTATATTTTCATTTGATTATTTTTTTTGTAAATTTATGTAAGTTACTAATATGTCTTTTTTTGTAAAACAGCATATCGATGCGTGGGTGTCACGTCTTCTAATAATTAGGAAACTTAAGGAAAATAAAAGAAATACACGGTATACAATTATGCCGACGTCTTTTAACGCCGTTCACTTGAAGAATCAACGAGATGAATCATTTGCGTTGGGCAATGGACAAGCTAAAGTTTATCCTGCATGGTGGGAGGTCGATAAGGTTAGTGTTTATTTTAGATTGAGTTTAAAGGTATTCATAAATAAGTGCGCAAATGAATGAATTATTACTTATGATTGCAGGTGTTTATCCCTGTTTTGGAACGTAACCATTGGCTTCTCGTCGAGCTTCAGATCCCATCCCTTAAGGCAATAGTATATGACAGCATGATAAATTACATATCATTGGCTGATTTAAGAGATATTATTAAGGGATGGAGCTCTTATTTGGCTAAATACTTGGATGCGATAAATTATTGGACTCGTTCTGGAAACAAGAAGCCAAAGAAGCTCAATATTACAGTTAGCAGAGACGAGATCGCACCACAACAAACGAAAGGACCCAGAGGGGATTGTGGTCCTCTCGTATGCTTGGCGTTGGACCGTTTGATCACAGGAAGTATAAAGTATCTACCTCCCACCGATATAGATAGAGCTGTAGTAGGGTTGTGGTTTCGACATTATATGGCTAGATCGATATATACGAGACGCTGCCTACCTGCATCCGCGTTATAAAAATGTCCATAAACAATTGGTATGTTTATAAGCTTGTGGTTTGAAAATGTTTGGTTAAGTACCTAGAATTCAATAATTTGTTGTTTGTAGGTTTTAGATGTGTAGAAAGTGTTGTTTGAGCAAATGTTTGGTTTATGCAGGTTAATCTCAGAAGTGAGCTGCGTGAAAATGATGTATGGCTGCAAAAGTTGATTCAATAGTAGAAGTGTTATTTTCTCTAATAATTATTGCTTATTTTTTGATTGTTTAATTGATTTGTAAAAGGTGATTTGTAAAAGTTGATTTGTTTAATTGATGTTAACATAATTCTTATTTGTGCTTGTTTAATTGATTGAAATGTAATGGTTGATATTTTTGATTTCAATCTGCATTATGTTGAAGGCAAAAAGTACTATCGCAATGCGAAATGAAAATCGCAACGAGAGAATCGCAACGCGAAAATGAAAATCGCAACGCGAAATTAAATTCGCGTTGCGATTTTCATTTCGCATTGTGATTCCCTCGTTGCGATTTTCATTTCGCATTGCGAAATTAGCGTTGCGATTTTCATTTGGCATTGCGATTCTCTCGTTGCGATTTTCATTTCACATTGCGATAGTAATTTCCGCGTTGCGATGGACATTAAGATGATTGCCTATTAAGTGATAACAACTGGAACAGATCATAGCAATTTTCAAAATCAAGTTACTAATACATGCCTAACTGAAAATGTTAAAAGTTCACACATAAAATCTACATAATACAACATTTGCATTTAAAAATCACCTAAGTTAACAGTCCCAAAAGGTGAAGCCAGTTGTGATAGGGATTTTAAAGATGATTGCGATTTTGATTGCCTTTTTCTTGACACCATATGAGCTTTGGATTTTGATGATGATCCATATTTTGGTAGAGGAAAAGATGATTGTGATGGAACTGGTGATCCACATGTCAACCTTGTATGACCACTTTCATTGCACCGACTACATGTCGATCTCTTCTTCTCTTCACCCTTAGACGGTATACGATCGTGACTTTTTGGTCGGCCAAGTAGCCTTCTGTCCATGGCTGGTGGCAAAACTGTTTGTAAGTCATCTGGTATGTCCCACTCAGAAGGATGTGAAATAGGGTAGACAATCTCGGCATAAGTCTGTCGATATACTTCTGTAGTGTAGCAATCCATAGCGTATGTGCTTGAATCATCTTGGTTTAGATGAAGAGCAACTTTTATAACATGACCACATGGATAACCAGATGTTTGCCATTTCATACAACTACACGTCCTTGCATTTAGATCGACAAGCCCATTTAAGTTATTATCCAGTACTTCAAACAAAGTGTTTGAACATGGTTCAACTCTCCATGACGTTGACTTCACAACACGTTTCGTTATCTTTTTTTCAGTCCATGGTGTAACACGATGTTCCAATGTTCCTGTAAATTTAAATAAATAATACTTAGTAAAATATATGATAAGTTACGAATTCAAAGAAATAATACCTGCATGGTTTCTTTCTTGTAGTACCACTGTTGAATAGAGGCTCGAAAAAAACTCCATTAACATAGTAATGGGTAATTTCCAGGAATGACGACTTAGAGCGTTAATTGATTCTGCACTATTAGACGTCATGAAACCATATCTTGCTCCAAGTTGATGTACTCTTGACCATCTTTCAAACCCGACTTCTTCTAGTGTTTGAGCACACTAAGGCAAAACACGTCTTAAACAGTTTATATGCTTATTGAAATCCACTTCCCGATAAGCCTTTACAGCCTTCCAGTATGTCCATTTGTGCTTTTTTATACCAGCAGACCTTGATTTTAGATTTCTATACAAATGAACACCACAAAGTCCATGAAAAGCATCTGGGAAACACCTTCTAACAGCGTTGTCAATTGAGTTTGCCCTATCGGATATGATTGTCAGATTGCTAATAGGACCTATGCAATCCCTAAGATGCCCCATAAACCATGTCCATGAATCAGAGGTTTCAGATTTGCCAACCCCGTAAGCTATTGGCAATATCCCATTGTTAGCATCCATGGCTACTGCTAATAAGTTTACTCCAAGGTATCGACCTTTCAAATGTGCTCCGTCAACTATAATAACTGGGCGCATGCAAGTAATAAACGAACGAATCTACAAAATAATATACACAAGAAATATAATCATTTAAATGTTAAATGCATGTAACTAACAGAAATGAGTCAACAGAATTATATTGATTTACTAACCGCAGCACCAATGGCGATAAACAGCAACTCAAAGCGTCCATCTCTATCTGTTTTGATATGAGTTACCGACCCAGGATTTTTCAGCTTTAAATTGTGACAATAAGCCGGCAGTTGGGCAAACGATGCTTCTGGCGACCCCCTCAACAATTCCAAGGCATAACATTTGGCTCTCCAAGCTTGAGAATATGATATACTAATCTTGAACCGAGCATTCATGTCAGCCATAATTTCATGTCCCCGATATACCCTGCCATTCAAAAACATTAACTCAGCCAGAAAACCACCCAACACCTTTTTGTTGCCTGTCTATGGTGAGGAAAAACTTGGGTTCTTGAACATGTATGTTTATCAATAAAAGTCCTAACTTGAAACATTGCACAATTTTTTATCCTCTTTGCAATCATACGCCACGTACAGTTTTTGTCAATCGTACACCTTGTTTCGAAAAAATCTTTGCTTGATTTGTTAACTTTTAGTTGATAGCCATCTTCCACACATTTCGTATACAAAGCTATCTTCAAGTCTTCCTTTGTATCAAAACAATCATCTTTCTTGATACGAATAACTTTTGTGTAACAATCAACTGCTTTCTTTGCCAACTCTTCTTCCGGTAACTGAAGTAATTCTGGCATATTCCAGTTATACTCCCGTGGCATTTTCTTTTCTTCGGGGACTTTTTCTTCTTCTTTTTCTTCTTCAGGATTATATGAATTACAGAATGGATGTTCAACATGTTCATTCACAGTCGTAACTTCCTCCTCATTATCATCAACAACATCTTCCTCGGCAACGGGTGTTTCATCATCAAAATTCGGGTATTGACCAATATCAAAATCATTACACGCAGGGTCTGTTTCTTCTTCTGAAACATCATCAAAATCCGTGTATTGACCAATATCAAAGTCCGGGTATTGACCAAGATCAAATTTCGAATACTGACTAGTACTCACAATTTTTTCTCTTGACTCATCATCGTCTAATTAGTTACCGGTATCAATATCCGTGTATTGACCAATATCAACTGCGGTCTTAGCCCAAAGGGTATTATCCACAATTGTTTCCGGTAGTTGTCTCCTCTCCACTTCAGATACCGGAAGGGTACTAGCCGGTAACTCATACGAGAGCCAACTCTCATCCATCATGTCCGGAACCGGTGGGGGTTTCTCAATACTTCGATATATTACCCCATGTGAATCGGGCTCTGGAATGGTGGGAGGGACCTCTTCAACGATGACAGTGGCCTCTTGAACGGTGGGGGGGATTCTTGAGGGAGAATAGGGGCCTCTTGAACGATTGGAGGGGACTCTTGAGGGATGACCAGTGAGTCGGGCTTCTTCTTGCGGAGTCTTCGCACCATTGGGGTGAACGGAGACGTAATAGCACGTCCACGCCGTCTGATGCGTGAACTCCGTCGTGCAAGGAAAACCCGACGTAAAGCATCCACCTTATCGGGCCGCTAAAAAAAATTAATACATAAATCAGTAAATAAACAGACATGATATTAAACAAAGACAAATATGTTTCAAACTAGCATTGCATTCACCCAAATCATTATTCTATCATAGTTCACAAAATGCTCAGATAACATTCCAGAAGTAAGCACTTATATAAACATTTAAAAGGACAACATATATAAACATTCCAGAAGAAGAATAGTTTACTTTCGCAACACGAAACTTAAAATCGCAACGCGAAATGACTATCGCAACGCGGAAATGGCTATCGCAATGCGAAATGAAAATCGCAACGACAAAATCGCAACGCGAAATGAAATCGCAACGACAAAATCGCAACGCGAAACACAAATCGCATTGCGATTTTCATTTCGCGTTGCGATTTTGTCGTTGCGATTTCATTTCGCATTGCGATTTTGTCGTTGCAATTTTCATTTCGCATTGCGATAGCCATTTCCGCGTTGCGATAGTCATTTTCGTGTTGCGAAAGTAACTATTCTTCTTCTGCAAATTGAAACTTGAATGGATTGCATTACTTCAACCAAAAGACAAAAACAAAACCAAAAACAAATACTAACAAAAACAGTTTAGCAGTATTGGCAGCAACCGAATGAATTACGAGTATGAAAAATCTTAAACTTACCTCGTTGCGTAGAGTATGAACCTCATTCTGCAACGATGCTACCATCTCACGTAGAGCGGCTACCTCACCGCGTAATGTAGATACCTCAACACGCCATGCACCATCGTCTTTGCGTAAAGTACCGACCTCCTCACGCAAGGCATTGACCTCATCACGTAACTCCCCTAACTCATCCCGTTGAGGTGGAGGTGGAGAACAGGGAGATAAACATCGTGGCATATTTGTCGGTCGCCTATCTTGCGGTGATGGTGGAGAAGAGGCTCGATGATGTGACAGAATAGGTGATGGCTGTCGTTGTGGAGGTGTATAGCCGGGTCGATCAGATGATGGCTCTGGGTGAGGTGATAGCTCTGGGCGAGGTGATGGCTCCCGAAGTGGAGGCTGCTCATCAACCGTTCCATAAAAAAAACGCTTACTAGCTTGCCACCAATCAGTGGCAAGCTCAGCTTCCGTGGGTGTCAGCCTCTGTAGAGGAGTGTTGGCCTCCTAACAATATAAAAGCTCAAACAAAGTTAAACGTGTACTAGTAATAACTTGTTTATAAACATATGGTAGTATTTATGTTAACTTACATTATTTATTGTCGTATACCGTAGTAAATCTTCCCATTGCAAGGTCCGTTTCCTCTTTCAGGAAATAGCCCTGGGAATATCATTTGAAGTTTTTATTGCATATGTCTTCATGGCGGGAAAGGCCTCAAATATCCAAATCTACAAACAATATAATAACAATCATTAGTAATTGTTAAATAATTACTTATAATTTTGGAAACATCATATCAAAATTCTTACCTTAAAGGCCCAAATAAAGCCTGTCAAAGTGTATTTGGAACCATCACCATGCAAACTTTTTCGATCATCCAAGGCAGACGATAACTTATTCCATGTAGCTTTCCATAAATACGAGCCCCACGGAAACAGGTTCCACGCATTTAGGTCTTCTACCAATTTGATTAGATCATTTGGAATAGGTTGTCTGGCCTCTCTGCCTAAAAAGCCGGCATGCAAAAGAATTAGAAGGCATACTCGGACAACGTCGACGTCATCCATCCGAGTAAAACCATCTTTATTATTCAAAAATCTTGTCAGGTCTTCTACGTGTAGACTCGGCCTCTCCAGCTCAGGAAAAACCCGGGATAGCCATGATGGGCGGGTAATGTGTCTAGTGTACCGACCTATATCATCGTGTCCGAAGCGTAGACCGGTGATTAAGCAAAACTCCTCCCGCCCAAAACACGTATACGCCGGTGGAAAATCAAACCATATCTCTTCATCACGACGTTGTATAGTCTCTGGTAGATCGCTAGTCATGGTTTGAAGAAACAGGTGTGTCAACATCGCATCTCCACCGGGATGTTGTACTTTCAGCCATGGCCCGAAGCATGTATCCTCAAACATTTTTCTTTGTGCAGGTGAAAGCTTCGACGCAATTGTTTTGGCCAGGCTGACTTTATTTCTCAAGGTCAATTGAGCCGAATAAAAGTTCTACAAAAACAATAAACATACTAAATTAGATATACCAAAAACTACACTGTGAAGATATACCAAAAACAATAATAAACATAAATAGTAGTAGTTTATTCTTCAAACTTAAATATGCAACACTGTGAATTTCGTATTTGTCTTTGTTTTTGGTTGAAGTAATGCAATTCATTCAAGTTTCAATTTGCAGAAGAAGAATAGTTTCTGAAAATGAAAATCGCAACACGAAAATGACTATCGCAACGAGAGAATCGCAACGCGAAACTAAAATCGCGTTGCGATTTGCATTTCGCGTTGCGATTCTTAGTTGATTTAATAAGCAATCTAAGTGAAATGGTTAATCTATTATTGAAATTACCAGTAAACTTATCATCAATTTCAATATGAAAAACCTAATAATAATGCAAAAATTTCAAAAAGAAAATAATTAAAAAAACTAACCCTCGTTGGTTGATTTGGTTGATTTTCCATTTCTGATTGTGAGGGTGGCTCTGAGAGATTTAGATAGACGGATTTCGCCGGAGATGGGGACGGATTTCGTCGGAGATGGGTGAGAGAGTGAGAGATGGAGATGGGACTGAGTTGTGATTTTAGGTTTTAGGTTATGAGTTGCGATTACGGGATATACTGTGGACAGTTCAGTGTTCTAATATATTAATATTCATGTTTGGAATTTAAAAATAAAATACTTGGCCAGGATACTAATGGCGCTTTGAAAATCGCATTGCGATTATGTATTATCGCGTTGCGAAAGTCAGTATCGCGTTGCGAAAGTAAGTATCTCGTTGCGAGTTTTTATTATCGCATTGCGATAGTCAGTATCGCATTGCGATTTTCCCAATTCGCGTTGCGATTTACTTATTCGCATTGCGATTTTCCCAATTCGCGTTGCGATTTACTTATTCGCATTGCGAATTGGGAAAATCGCAACGATACTGTAGACCATCGCAACGCGATTTTCAACTATCGCATTGCGAAAATGCAACGCGAATTTACGATAATGGAGATCGCATTGCGAATTAGCGATCGCATTGCGATTTTGTTGGTCATTTTGGCAAATCCGAAAAAAGTTGGTTAAAATCGTATATTATATAGGATTTTTGGTCACTGAGGTTATTTTCTCTTTTATTTATTCTATTTCTGTGCGTCAGCAAGCTTTATCATTTCTATTTTCTTTTCCCGATAAAAGGAATAGTGCCCCAAATTCTCATCTGCTCTGCTTAATGAGCTTATGATATTTAAATTCATTATTTCGTGCATCTCTCGCTCTAATAATTAAGTTAGCATTCCATTGAAAACCAAAAATGTTAATTATCCACATGTGATTTCATTATCCGCTTCAAACACAATTAAGCTATAAATTATCCTTACTTTCAAGTCTAAATTAGAAAGTTGATTATCTTTTTATATATCCAACATACGTTATAGGTGATAGGGTACCCCCCCCCCAAACTTTAATAGCTTAATTGTTTTTAAGTTATTAGTATTTTTAAATATTAATCATTCTTCAATTTTTCAAATAAAATTATATTTTGATATCTATTTTTCATTTAATTATATTTTAAAAACTTAATTTTAAAATTATTATTTTTGGATAATTCTATTTCATTACTCAAGAAGCAGAAAATCTGCTACAAAATACAGAGTCAATAAACATCATATTTAAGCAAAGCCATGAAAGCAATCTAAACTAACCTAGATTATATGTAAAGCAAAATAGTGAAACAAGTTCTGCTTAAGGAATGTCCCACTTGACACAGAGGACAGTGTTGGACGAGTCTGTACTGTTGAAAGACATGTCCTCCAGCCGGATTCGAATGGTCTATTTAATGTCTCCCAGCACGTCTTCCTTAGATCTTATTCCTCTCCCAAATAATATATTGTTCCTTTCGTTCCATACGCCATACACATGGCTAGTCCAAGCAAGCTTGAGAACTCTCACAATGAGAGATTTACCTTTAAAAAATCGAGTAGCCCCGACCAGCTCACCATCCCAGCTGTTAACTCTACGGGAAATGCCATACAGTTCAAGAATGGATCCTCATAGCTCTTTAGCAAAGCTACATTCAAAGAATAAGTGATCTCTTGTCTCTGCCACAATGCCACATAGTAAGCATTTGTCAGTTTCAATGGTTAAGCCCATTTCCACGAGTCTTGCCCGAGCAGGCAACCTATTAAGCATAGTCATCCATGCTATGATGTTATATTTAGGAATGCGCCCAGGGAACCAGACCAAGTGGTGCCAAGATACTTTAGGGGCAGTAGCGCGCAAATCATCCCAGACACGCCTCGCATTTAGATAACAAACCTGACTCGAGAAAAGGTGAGCAACATCAGGCCTAATTTTCAGCAAGTATTTGAACCTCCAGCTAGCATTTGTAGGGATTTTCATCTGCCAAAAATCAGCATTTCTAATCACATAGGAGTGCATCCAAGCTACCCAAAGCGAGCCTTCATTAGCCAAAAGATTCCTAATTAGCTGCACAATGCAAGACTTATTCCATCTTCCTACATCTTGTAAACCCAATCCCTCTTCAGATTTCACTAGGCAAATTATCTTCCAACTAACTCTTGCACCTTTAGCAGGCACATCAGACCCCTTCCAAAAGAATCGGGAGCACAGCTGCTCCACTTTCCTGATAATTATATGTGGCAATATAAGTTGCTTGCACCAATAGTTCGAGATGCTAAACAAAACAGAACGAATGAGTTGTAGCCTCCCAGTAAAGCTAAGATGTTTATTAGCCCATAAACTCAGCTTTGCCCGTAGTTTATTTATGAGAGTTTGACAATCTTCACAGCTAATTTCCTGGTAACCAGTGGAACTCCCAGATATCTGAATGGGAGGCTACCCAAATTGAAGCCAATGATTTCTTTGATGACGATGCTCTGTTCGGCAGGAATACCAGCAACATACATCTCACACTTGCTGGCATTCAACTTCAAACCTGACATGGAGTAGAAGTGATCTAGGACAGCCTGTACCCCCATGACAGAATTAATGGAACCCTTGCAGAAAATAAGCAGGTTATCTGCAAAGCAAAGGTGAGTGAGTCCAATCCTCTTGCACTTAGGATGATAACTAAAGACCCCTTTTAAAGCAGCCACATTCAAGAGGTTTGAAGGTATATTCATGGAAAGAACAAAAATGTAGGGTTATAGGGGATCACCTTGCCTCACACCTCTAGTCCCTCTAAAGTATCCAACAAGACTAACATTGAAAGCAATAGAGTACCTAGGATTTGTAAAGCAGGCCCATGTCTAGCCAATGAACTTATCAGGTAACCCCAAAGCATGCAAGATCACATCTATAAACTCCCAGTTTAAAGAATCAAAAGCCTTTTGCAAGTCTATTTTAAGAGCACATCTAGGGGATATTTTCTTTCTTGAGTAACCCCTAACAAGTTCTTGGGCTAGTAAGGTATTGTCCACTATGCTTCTCCCTTTCAAAAATGCAGTTTGGTTCATAGATATCATACCAAGAAAGATAGAAGAAAGTATATTCACTAAAATTCTAGTGACAGTTTTGTAAACAACAGAGCAGCAAGAGATGAGTCTAAAATCTTTTACTAAGCTTGGATTAGGGATTTTGGGAACAAGCATAACAGTCGTTGCATTGAATGATGGGAGCATAAAATAGTGATCAAAACAGTACCTGATTGCTGCCAGAAAGTCTTCTCCTACTACAGACCAAGCTCTCTTGAAAAAGAAAACATTATAGCCATCTGGATAAGGGGACTTGTTGTTCCTTTGTCCCCACAAGACCTCCTTAATCTCAACATCAGAGACATCCTTGCATAAGGTGTCTGCTGTATCCCTTGGCAAAGAATAACTAAGTAAATCCTTGATGGTGCTGACATTATAACCCTTTACCTCAGGGTCAACCACCCCTAGCTGATTCACAAAGAATTCAATCAATTCATTAGGAATGTCTTCGAAGGTATCAAGTCTTTCACCACTTTGGTTGAATAAGACTCTAATTGTGTTGATTTTTCTTTTTTTTGCAACCATAGAGTGAAAAAACTGAGTACCCTGGTCACCATCTTTAATCCAATCCACTTTAGCTTTTTTCTTGTAGAACATCATCTCAGCCTCCTCGAGGGCCTTTATTTCCCTTTCAGTTTCCAATTCAGCATTAATATTTCTTCCAGCAATAGATGGATCAAGATTGGCAAGCTGCAAACTCTTCAATTTCTCCCTTTTAACCCTTACTTGCCCCGAAATATCATTGTAATAGTTCCTGTTTAGCTCTTTAAGGCATCTCTTCAACCTTTTAAGCTTTAGATAAAGTGATTGTATTGGGATGGCATTAACCGGGGTCTGCCATGATTCCTTGACAATGGATATGAAATCAGGGTGCATAGCCCAAAAATTAAAAAACTTGAATGGCTTAGACTTAATAGCAAAGACTTCTTTATGCAGCCAGACTAATGCTGGATAGTGATCACAATCACCAGGGGCCTGAAATTCAACATCAGAAGCTGGAAATGCATTAATCCAGTTTGGATTAACAAGAACCCGATCCAACTTGCGTGCCAGGAATGTATCTTGCTACTTATTTTTCCATGTGAACAAATGACCTATGTAAGGGTGATCAAACAACCCCAATCCCTCCACACAGCTCTGGAATTCAGAAATATCAGCCAAGGTACCATAGTTAACTTGTGCAGAGCTTTCCTCAGCTTTTACGATGGTATTGAAATCACTACCTATTAACCAAGCCATATTTCCCATAGAAGCTTCCATAGAGCTAAGCTGAGTCCAAAGTTGTCTGCGAGTGGTGTTATCATTCGAACCATACACTACAGTAATAAAAAAATCCAGTTCCCCCAGAACAAACCTCAAGAGTAATGCTTTGATCAGATGTAGAACTAATGGTGCAGTCTACATTATTTTTCCAAAGGACCCAGATACGACCATTATTAGCATGCCTGTAGTTACAACAGTACTACCAGTCATCAAACTTCTTTGACAGAATAGCTATGGAGTTAGTCTCCTTCACTCTAGTTTCCAAGAGACATAGGATACTAATTTGACTTCTAATAGCCCAATTCAGAACCTTACATTGCTTGAGGGGACTATTAAATCCCCTTATGTTCCAAAAACAAATTAGCATGAAACATTAGTGGATGAAGAAACACCACCTCTTCCTCAATTCTTTTGGCTTTTTCCACATGCTCTTTTTTCTTCAATTTCAGATCCTGCACTAGCTTTGCCACACCCAAAGAAGCACCTCTCTGTTTTTTTCCTGAATCAACATCAGAGATTTCCAACAGACTATCAGGGTCAATAGCATTAAGGATTTCAAATTTATTCCTTGAACCTCTTCCAGCAACCCTACCCTCCTTAGCAAGTCTTCCTCTACCTCTCTTAATAAGAGGGTTACTTTGCTGCTCAGCCTGTTTAACCACATCCACAATGACAGCTAAATTATTTGCAAGGCAGTTTCTATCTGGCACTGAGTTGGCAGCATAATTATTTTTAACAATAGCATCAACAACTTTAACCTGGTCATTCTGTATAGTCACCTGAACAGGATTTTCTATGCCAAAGCTAATCCCTTCTAGTGCTTCACTAGTGGTAGTGGCTATAACACAATCTACATCTCCGGTAGCCTCACCACTAACAGAAGGAACATCCTGTTTAGCATCCTTCACAGGTCCTTTAACTCTCCAGACCTACTCAATTCTTTTCCCCCTAGGGTAAAGTCTCACAGAATGCCCAAACCGCCCACAGTCAGTACAAGAAATTAATATCCAGGGAACCGAGACCCTAATTTTTGCCACTGATTCATCACTCAGGACAACATCAATATGATCCTGAATTGAAGACCCAGCAGGAACCTCAACACATAATCGAGCATATTCCAATCTTTCCCTAGCAGCTGTAATTGAATCCATATGGAGAGGCTTCCCTACAACGCTTGCAATATAGCTAAGCCCCCTATTTGAGAAAAGTTCCAGTGGAACATTGAATAAGTGAATCCAAATAGGCATGCGACACAAATCGAATTACAATTCTTTCAGATTAGGCTCCTACTTCCTAAGGAATATCAATTTATGTTGTACATGCCACAGACCGTTTTCTAAAACCCAGTCCCTAGCATTCGAATTAGCGAAAGAAAAAACAAATAGGTTTGGCCCAGCAAGACTTACCTTAATCGAAGAAGCCTTACCCCATAACAGCATAACAATCTTCTTGATGGAGCTAAAATTTGGAGCCGAACCTATAAATTGGCCAACTAATGCATGTTTCCAGTCCAAAATCCCTTCCTCAAACACGTCTTTCAACGGCTTCACTACACACGAGCCCTCAATCACCGCTGGTGGAAAAAATTCCAATTCCTGATTAATCCCCGCCGTAAAGAGTTTTCGTGAGTTAGTAAGAGCTTCGCCTGACATAGCCCAACAAAACCCCTAAAAACAGTCACATAATCAATGGAGAGAATCACACAATCAGATGAAAATAGCTTCGCCTTCGCTCGCTGTTAGGCCGTCTATCATGCACCGAGAGAGAAGGCGTCTTGTTGATGTTGTATTTTTATTATAATGAACGTAAACTTTTATGTTACAATTATTTCTATTTTAATTCTAATTTTAAAATTAATTAAATTTAAACTTAACTGTTTTAAATTTTATAATTTATTTAATTTTAAAGACTATTTATTTTAAAGTTAAATAATCTTTCCTAGTTCAATCTCGACTCCATCTTTATATATATTAGACTGAATGACTTTAAACATTTAAAATAATAATTTAATCTTTCTCTTTTAATTTTTTTTTGCCAAATTAAATCAACTAACTAACAAAATAAGAAATTAATTAAGTTTAGGCTGGTTGTTTGATCTTCTTACCAATTTTTATAATATTAATATTCTTTATAGTTAAATATTTTTAATTTTTATTTTCACATTAAAATAAAATAATTTTTTTGATTAAGGAAATAAATTAGTTGATGTCAACATTAACATAAATACAAAATAATCAGCAAAAACTCGGGCTAATATTTGTAAATGAAGTCATTAATGACGATTATATTATCTATTGCCTACACTACGTGCCATAATTAGAAAGCTATTTAGGGTATTATTTTTTCAGGGAAACTATTAAAGATTGATTAAATCGTTTAGGCCCATAACTAGAAAACTATGAATAATAATATATATTTATATAGTTTTATTAATGATTTAAATATAATAATTTGAAAGCACTTGTAATTATTATTATTTTATAAATATCAATAAATGCTAATCGTGAATTGATGGACATATTCAAAGGTTGAGTTATTAGGTCAAGTTCGAAAATCCAAATTCGAGAGAATTGAAAATGATTTCTGACAAAAAATTAAACATATTTAAAACATGGTTTAGCCTCGGATTTTAACATTTCGAACTCGGTTTAACCTGTTTTATTAATTACAATATATTTTTTATTTTATTTGTATATATCAAATAATTTATATCATATAAATATTAAATTTATAAATGATATACAATACAATAATATAAATATTAAAAGAATGTTAAGTTGTCTATATGAACAAAATTTAAAAATAAATTTATTGCACAAACCAAATGATATTGGTGGTAAATGAATTGTTGTTCATCCTTGAGGTCTTGGGTTTGAACAACATAAATGTCACGGGTGTCGGTGTTAATGTCAAATGGTTGATAGTTATTTTTAAATATATATATTACCTTATACTTACCTCAGATTAATAAAAAATATAAATTAATTAATTTATATAATTAATTATTAAAATTCTATACCTAATTTAAGTTTTTGGTTGAATTTAGTCTTGTCGATTCATCAATCACTAATTTAATTGAAAAATCCAATATTATTTTAATTTATGAATTACAATAAATATTTATTATAAAAATATTATTATATTTTCATTTGTTTGTAAATTCAATAAAATTATTAAGATTCATTACTCAACCTAAGTTCAATTTGATGATACCTATAAACACCTTTGATCATTAATATCATTAAATTTTAAAATCAGTTTTTTATATAATTGTTATTAAAAATATGTTTTAACCCCTTAATTTTATAAATTTAAATTTATTTCTAACATAAAATAATACACCATACAGTATACACACGTGCTATTCATAAACCTTACACATTAATTAAATTGACCCGAACTAGTGGGATAACAAATTGCGATTAAAATTTAGACGTGACAAGTTTTTTTTTTTTTTGTCATTGTAGTTGATGTTAGCGATGCACGAGCAAGCCATCTCTTGCAGCATATTATTTAGGGCGGGAAAGTTCATTAGATGCATCCAAAGCCATACACATGTGTATGTATACTTGATGGTTCGTATTTGAGAGTAATAACATCATGTTACAAATTGCATCTATTTCCATTTTAATCAGTATTTGTTAATTTCGAAAGTAATAATAAACCCGTACAATTGTGGCTGTATTAGCTACCGAAGAGATGCATCTAACTTAACTCAAGCAACTTGCTGCAAATTCCCATCATTAAAACGATTATGACAGCTACAATATATAACCATTTTATTTATTTTAGTTATTCATTAAAAGTTTAGGCTAGGAGTGACTCTCTCGGTCCAGTATCAAAGTATACCTAAGATTCAATTGAGATTTATATAAGAACTTATAGAATGTCCACTAAATGTGACGATGATAGGATTCAAACTTGATCCTACAAGCTTAAATTTTTTAATCTCAATCATTTGTATCAACACTTGTTGTTATTTTATTTATTTTGGGATTTATATTTAACTTATTCATAATATATAATTTTACGTATCATTATTTAATTTATGGATAATACATATTATACTCGTTTAATATTATTTTAATTAAAGTATGTTAGGTTATTTCTTCTTACACCTCCCAAAATATCAAGACATTAAATTAAAGCCTCTTAAGAGTGTGATATATGTATTTTTAATCCATAATGTCAAAAGTAATAATCATATCTTAATCACTAATATAATTATTAATTAATACTTTGATTAGTCAAAGACACCCAATCCCCTCTCCCCCTTTTTTTCAATGAAAATGACCTAAAAACAATATTTGTTATTGTTGGTGAAAAGAGGTAGGTTGGGAGGTAATTAAATTAAAATGAATTTAACTAAAAGAATTAGATAATTAATCCCAAGTCCCTTCCCCTTCTCTCTTTTTAATTAGACTTGCAAACTTGACCCAAAGACGATTTATCCAACCCAATACCTGATGTTAACCTGAATATGATGATCAAATTTGATCTAAAACTCGAACCATATCCGATTCAAAATTTAACTGACATGAATCTATATCCAATTTGACTAGAATCTAAAACAATTCAAACCAAAATTAATCCAAACTGAAAGCAACCTGATCCAAAATTAATTCGAACCGAAAGCAACCTAAATCAGAAATCTATATATACTTTATTAGACTTATAACTAAATAAAATCTAAATGATAAGATTAACAAATGAAAACATTTTTACAATAATATATCAATAATTCTACATATATTTGATTAAACTTATAACCAATTTAATCTGAATTGACATGATTCAAAGGTTGACTCAAATAAAAAATTAATCGATCTGATATTGACCCGATCCAAAAATCAACCAATCCGAACCAAAAATCAATGCTCTGGTAGTCACCCGACCCAAAAAATTGACCCAGCTGAAAGTTGACCCAACTCGCTACCCGACCCGACCCAATTTACCATACACCTGAACTAAATCCGAACCAGACTCGATCTGACCCGGATAAAATTAAACCGAATATAATCTAAACATAAAATGATCCAACCCAAACTCGATCCGAATGACCCGTTCGCCCCTATATTTGGAATACAATAAAATTATTATTTTGATTATACTGGACGAGTCCAATGGTGAAACACGAGGTAGCGACCAACCAAAATTAGATAAGTCATTGTTGGAAAGCTGGTAGTTGGATAAGTAGTATTGAATTCAACAGAAAGACTTTGATATGTTTGGAGGAAAAGAAAAAAAGAGAAAGGGAATTCTTTGCATATGGACGGCCAGACGGTGTTTAGGGAAGCAACAGTCAAATTAGCAACAAAATTTGGTATCGAGTCGACTTACAATTCATGATAGTTAACCCACTTTGCTTTATTAGATATATGCTCAAATTGATTATTTAAATCCCATTTTTGTATTAATTTATTGAAAATCATAAAATAAAGAGTTGAAACGGAGTATATTGGTTTTTTTTTTTTTTTGAATTTTGGATAATCATCTCTCTATTTCAAAAGAATTCACTTTTTATATTTTGCTGACATCTTTTTAATTTGGTTGGGACACAAGGGCAGTTTAACTGCTTTACGTAGTTAAGTCATGAAATTCTCAATTTTTAGGTTACAGCCATCATGTAAAAGCTGACAATTTGATGAATTAAAGATAATTTTATCGAAATATCACCTGACAAGTAATAGTTACCTGACAAACACATTTTCTCCTATTCTGATAAGGTGTGGATCGTCATCTGTGTCTTTGTAATGTTTTATCCGAGCTGGCGACATGTCAAGACAGATGAGACTGCATCTTTCTAAGGTTTTTGACATGCGTCAGTAAGGTGCGGATGGTGATCCACACCTTCCATTATTAGTTTCATCCGAACAGTTCGGCCTTTAAACTCTCCGCTCCCCTATAAACCACATCAATTCCTTCTATTTTTTGCTTTACAAATTCATTCTATTTTTGTTGTAAGATAAAATTATTTTTTATTATATTATATTTATTTTGTATATGATTATTTGAAAAAAAAATTATTGTACTAATTATTTTGTATTATTTTTTACGGTTGTAAAATTGGAAAGTGTGATCATACCTTAAGACATTTTTGCCGACACGGTAACAATATAAAATTATATTATTTAAATTATTGTGAAATTTTTTAATTTTTTGTTAGTTTATATTTTAATTCATATACTATTTATTTAATTAGGCGTATTTCAACTATTTTTTTTGCAGATATAAGAATCTCAATCTTTCAAACTCTCAGAATGAGGCGTATTTCAACTATTATTTACTATGATGGAGAAATTCGGGAAGATGAAACCAACGTCGTCTTCGCATCAAATCATTATGTCAGAATATCCTTCAAGAGAAACACAATTCTTGAGAAGTTGATAACGAAAATTTTAAGGAAGGTTTATGTTGGAAGTACTAGAAGATTGTCCTCACTTCAGTACAGATTTTCAACCGCAGTATTTCCGTTAACTTATACAACGTTCAAACTATCCAACGATGACGATGTTGTTATGATGGTTGATTCTCAAAATCATTATTCAGATGTCGATACAAAGACGTATGTGAAATTTGTTGAAGTATGTGTTATTCGTGGTATGTCATTATGCTACCACTATGGGCTAGCTCAACAAGCTGATTAAGTTGGCAGCCCAACTCAAGTAATATGTAATGATTTTAAGTCATTAATGGGAAATCTACATCATGGTGCCATCCCATCAAGTTCAATGGGGAGACATTCATCAACAACTTCTTACGATATGTACCGAGGTGGCTCCACAAACAATCTCCGTATAGCAACATTGCATCCAGTTCAAGGGGAAGATATTCATCTGCTAATTTCTGTGACCTGAATATGGAGATGCCCTCAACGCAACAATCTGTGCAGTACGCATTTGACACGATGCCTTCAGTTAATGTCATTTGAGCATCACCGATTAATTAAACAAGAAAACGGTACAACAAAAAAATTAAAAAGAACTAAATAATAAAAACAATTCAAACAATTAAGTAATAAAAAATTAAGAAACAAAAAAAATAAAAAGTCAATAATTAAATAAAAATTTATAATTATTGATAAACAAAAAAATAAATAAAATAATAATGAAGTAAACAACTCTATCGATGTCGGCATCTTGAATGTGTTCCGTATGGCGGTAGTTGTCTATGTCGAGGAGGATTTCTTCGTATAACTTGTTCTGACTCCTCACTCTCATCATCATTATCATCGGGAACAGATACATTTTGTTGATGAGGGACGGATGACGATTTAGCACCTCTATAGAATAAGGGCCCTGGAGGTGTATGACTGACTATCCTATCGCTCATAGAAAAATGCGAAAAGACCGACATCGATGAGTGCAAAAATTGTACAGGAAGTGTCTGTGCATGTGGTGAAGCTTCAACTTCCAAATAACCAATATATGAACCCCAAGTTGGATCTGTAAGCATGGAACTATAATATCCGCCAAGAGGGGTCATAAAACTCTGTGGCGGTGGCGGCATTTGGTATGGAAGCGGTGGCGTATGACCTGGCTACAGTGGCATATGAAATGGTTATGGTGTCATCTGATACGGCTGTGGTGCCATCTGAAATGGCTGCGGAATGTACAGTGGTGTAGACGATGGCTGCTGTGATGGTTCCGGTGTTACAGTTGAGGATGAGCCAGAAGTCTTTGCTCTCCGTCAACGAGTTGGGAATGATGATGTTGTGACGATGGACGTCTTTGTCGACGTCGATGAATGTTCCCGCCTCGTGCTTCCTCGGAAAGTAGGAACGGTTTCCCGTTCCTATTGAACCACTCATAGTAATAATCCGTAATCGAGTAATGATCCACATAAATGGGTTCTGTACGGGGAATGTGCCCACGTCGATCCTCCTATATCATTACCCACTCATAGTGCTTAGCAGCCAGTCGACTTCTTTTTTGCCCCGTCTATTGATGATATGCAAATCATCGAGATTCTTAAGTGCTACCGGAATAGATATTACAAAACCAAATTGGCAGAGCACGCGATCAGTGGGATGCCACTCGACAATAGCATAACATATCAGAGGGACCACTGACATCCAAACATCTAATGGGCCTCTTAAGTGATATGAGATGCAAGTCCTCATCTCTTCAGTAGAATAAGGAGCCCATTGAAACTAAAACAAATCTATATAATTCTTTTTAAAATAATATTCTAATTATATAACGATAATTAAAAGTACATTTTGTTATTTAAATATATACCTCTGTGTCAGCCTTCTGATCAATGAGTAGCCTAATTTCTTCAAATTCATCAGGTAAATCCCGATGATCTTTTCTTGCACTTGACCTCCTATTTAATGAAATAATTGTTATTATATACTAAACAAAATTATTAATACACGAAATTAGTATCGTAATTACCTCAATAATAGCGAGAAGACCAACGGGTTTTTAACCACCGGACATAAAAAGGGCATGCGATACCACACCCAAGACTGGAGCAGAAGGAGACATCCGCCAATAGCATTTTTTCTATAGTTAGTAGCTTGACACATTCCCTATACAGAAATGCCAAAAGTGTGGAGCCCCAACTCATGTACCAACATGATGAAAATCTACGAGATGACACAACCACATACAATGAACTTGGTTGCGCGATTTGTCAGGCATCAGGAGCCCTTCTATGAGTTGTAGTATGCAAGCCCGTGCATACATTTTAACCTGATCCTCGGAGGCGTCGCCACTCAAATGCTTGAAAGTTGTATCCAACCAATTTAACGTAATTCGACCACCGTTGAAATTAGGCAGGACACCTCCAAGATACTCCTCATACAAGGAATGCCAGTCACCATGCGCCACCCCATAAATCACATCCCCATCTATCGGAAGCCCCAAATGCATGGAAACTTCCTCCAGCTTAATTGTGCACTCTCCACACGGAAGATGGAATGCGTGTGTCTCTGGTCTCCACCGCTCAACCAATGCATAAATAAGGTTGGATTCAAGGTTACAATGCCCTTTATATTTTGCTACGTAATTGAATCCAGCCTCAACTAAATACAGTCATACACAGGTAGATATCTATAACTTAAGATGCATTGAAATCCAATCGCGTCTTGTCAGAAAGGGTGCTAGATCAGTAAAATTAGGAGAAAGAGTGTCTGACAGATAATTATTACTTATCGGGATAATATTTCGGTAAAATCGCCTGAATTAAAAGCGGAAACGCATGTGCAAAATATTGGATTTTTTATGTTTTTAATATTTTTACTTTTTATTCGTTAATTAATTAATATCCCACTCATCTAGTTGTTTTAGGGATAAGTGTTAGAATTCCCTTTTTATCTCCACTCTGGTAGCTTGTGGAATTCTGTTTAAAACCTTTGCTTAGTGGTGACCCCATTAGCAAAGTGCAAGAGGCAGAAGCAACAACTAATTAATTTGTAACCCTGGATGGGATCCGTATTAATTAATGTATTAGTTGTACTGAAAAATAATTAGTCTAATGACCTCCCATTTTCTATGAGAATCTTGAGCCTTGAGGTACATATAATTTATCCGCCGACTATGATTACATTTTATGTCCATTGTCAAAGGTCCAAATACTTTTCTCACCTTATTCTATTATTATCCAACAAAGCATTTTTCTTTATTTATTTCTCCTTTTGCCCAGTAACTGTTTGGGTCATTGTTTTGAAAACCGGACCGGATCGGCCAGTTTCGGTCAGAACCGTTGAACCGTTCGAACCGGACCGGCTGAAAATTAAAAAAACCCAGAAATTTTGTTTTTTTTTTAAAAAATTAAACCAAACGTCGTTTGTTAAACGAGCCAAGTAGAACTCGAGTATCGACTCGAACTTGAAAACTTTAAAAGTAAGCTCAACTCCACTCAAACTCACAAGTTAAAAATTATCAAGTTCAACTCAAACTCGAAATATAATATTGAAACTTGAACTCAAAAAGGCTTGAACTAAAAAAAATTTAGAAGCTCAATTAAAGCCTAAAATTCGAGCTGAATTGAAGTGAAATAATAGTTCACTCAATGCTCACCAAAAGGCTCCATGATTTTGAATGTCAAATTACCTCTATTATTTATAGAAGTTAGTTGTGATGCTCTTCTATGTTTCTTAGCAACGTGGGATTGTTTTGTTCTTATATTTTTACTCTTTAGACTTTTGGGATGCTCTTCTATGTTTCTTAGCCATGTGGGATTGTTTTTTTAAAAAAATAAATAAACCAAACAATATCATTTTGTTATTATTTTTTTAGCCACAAATTTATTTTTTAATTATAGTTATATAGTTATATTTATTATTTAATATGTTTTACCTTAAATATTATGTTGTAGTTAATTTGAATCATTTTGTTTCACTTGATTTTATGGTTTTTAATTTATATATGTTATGATTCGCTTTGACTATGACTTGTGATATAAAAAATTATTTTTTATTAAATATTTTTGGTATTTTTATTTAATTTTTTAAATAATTATGACGTCGTCCGGTTCTTTCGGACCGGTTGAACCAATGAACCAATAACATGATCGACTCGCTAACCGGTCCGGTTCTGAAAACCATTATTTGGGTTGAGTTTTGTTTTTCCTCCGAGTCATCTTTTGTTGTAGTTGTGCATTGATTAGTACTGGTATCATTAAAAGCGCTTCATTAAGTGTTTATATTTAATGCATATATAAATAGAAATCTATACGAGCCTTTAAACCAAGTAAAAATGTCCTTAAAGATGAAAATAAAAGTCACAGTCTCGGACAGCGGCATGGCTGCATGGTTTACAACCACCGCCGTTACAGCTGTTTCACATATACATATATAGATGTATGTATAGAAGTTTCAATGTCCCAACTTCATCAAAGATAGAGAGAGATGGACAGGCTAGAATTCATGGTATCACGTGCCCACTCCTCTCAACTTGTTATTAAACAATAGGATAAATTATAAAATTCATCTCTTAACTTTATTGTCAGTCTTATTTTGGTATTAATGTTTAAATCTTTTTAATCTAATCACTCAGCTTTCAAATTACTCCTATTTTTGTCATTCCTAAAATCAGTAATAACTTGAGACGATATCTTTTTGCTTACACGGACTGTTGTTTGCTTACGGAGAAGCCATGTGTTATCCATCTCTCTTTTTTTTTCTTTTTCTTATGTCAATTTGATCAACATACTTTTATATTTAAAAGAAGCATATTTCATCATGGTACTTGAAAGATAAGAAGAGCATCTCAATAATAATGTAATTATTAACAAATGCTTAGAAGTTAGAACTATGAACAAAAACCAGTTGCAAAGATTTTCCTCTGGTGAATTAGAGAGATGAGAACCTAATAAACAATCCGTCATTTCTTTGATTAATGGCCTCCGTAATATAAGGATTAATGACTCAATTATGATGATAAATCATCAAACAACAACCAAAAAAAATCAACAACAAGATGAAAAATTAAAAAGTAATGGAAAACAAAAAAGCTCACTGATGATCATAGCCTCCATTTGAAAAACCTAACGGTCTCTAAACTCATTGCGTTATTGTTACACTTTAATATGGGGAATCATAGAGAGATGGTCGATGAAGAACATTAGTTTCTGATAATATTTTAATCAAAAGCCTCGCACATAAATTTTACCTTAGTTTCTGACATGGGTGTTCATTTTCAAGAACATAAGTATTACAGTTTTATGTTAAATTGGTTATTTTAAATTTATACATTAAACAAATATAAACCCAAATATGATTATGGTGGTTAAAGGCTGATAATCTTAGAAAAGTATTAGGGTGGGGAGTCACTAAAATCATGCAGTCTCGTGACGTGAATGGACAAATGGAGGTGAAGTTAAGGGAGTCGGAGATTGATGCGTAGTTGAAGGGTAGTTCTACTGTACGACAGTTTTTTAATATAAGACTAAGGAAATACGTTACTAGAAATATTAATATTTTTTAATATTTCTGGTAGAGCGCTACTTAAAATGTTATTTTCTTATCGAAAATGTTAATTTCGCTACATAAAGTTAATATTTTCGATATGTAAAAAAATAATATTTTAAGTAACGTTCTATCAAAAATATTTAAAAAAAATTAATATTTTTGATAACGTTTTTTCTTAATATATTAAATTACCTTTTCTTAGATACCTCATAATTAAATCCACGAGACAAGGGATTAAAATGAAAGCTCAACCTCAACCATCAGCTACAGTTTCAGTGAATTTCCTTATCGGGGGAATAATAATGTTATATCCCGAGATGAGAAGTTGGGGACGTGTTCTGTTGGATGGTGGGGGCATTTTGAATTTTGATTTGATATAAAAAGGGGTCCAATTACACCCATTTCCATTCGCCTTCCCTTCCCTTTGGTTTTCCACCACGTACACCCAAACACCATTCCTTTGTCTCGCACCAAAAAGAAAGTAGCTATTTGAAGCAAAATCAAACAAGGCTTTTTTGTCATGGAGAATCAACAACTCCACCTCCATCATCACCTTCAATACCAGCAACAACAACAACGCCAACCCAATTCCATGAAATCAAGATTCAGACGTTTGTGTGTCTTTTGTGGTAGCAGTCCTGGCAGGAATCCTAGCTACCAGCTTTCTGCCATTCAGCTCGCCCAACAACTGGTACAATAACTAAATTCTTTTACCATTTTCATAAACAAGCACACAAAGGACTTGTTCCCCCCCCCCCTTCTCATTCGTCTTCTAGTCGTCATCCTCTCATACAAGAACTGATCACTGATCGAGTATGTCCGAATTAGATTGGCATTCATGCAATTTATCCCATTTCTTTTTACTCTTCCCGCCTCTTTACATTGGCTTCAAAAGCTGTTGTTACAGAAAACCTATCGAACTCCAAGTCATCATCTGTTTGCTCTGTTTTTGGTTTAATTAAAACTTGAATAGGAAGGAAATTGATGCCTAAAAACTTGAAAGGCTGAAAAAGAATAAAGTGGTGTGATTGAAATGGAGTAATGTGAAGGAATTATGTTTAAATTAAACACGTAAAGTTTAATACTAAAACTAAAAAAAAAACTTGCAGGTTGAGAGGAACATTGACTTGGTTTATGGAGGAGGAAGCATTGGGTTGATGGGGCTGGTCTCTCGAGCTGTATTCGATGGTGGTCGCCACGTATTGGGGTATTCTCTCTCTTTCATTGTATCTGGTCCTCTCTTAAATAAGTTTCTCCAACTTTAAACCTTTGCTTCCATTTTGTGGCAGTGTAATTCCCAAGACTCTGATGCCAAGAGAGGTAAATAGTTTGAAATAAACATAATTTCAGATTCATGTGAACACTTGATGGATTCTTCTCCCAAAAGTTTGTATCAAACTACCATACAAGGACAATTTAAGATTCAAACTGCCCCATATTCAATCTCACTCAACTTGGGCCCCATTACATTATCATATAATAATAATAATAATAAAGAATTATTTGGTTTTTAATTTTAAAATCTGAGGTCAAAACATTTCAGATCACAGGCGAGACAGTGGGAGAAGTAAGAGCCGTGACAGGAATGCACCAACGTAAAGCTGAAATGGCTCGCCAAGCTGACGCCTTTATTGCCTTGCCAGGTTTGTTTCTTTAGAGCACTGCCTATTTTATCTGGGTTAAATAATAAAGTGAATATTCTAATTTACAGCTTCCTAGGTAACTGTAGGACATAACTGTCAACCAACTTTCATATATATATATATTAACTATTAATTGATCTGATCAAATTTCAACTCACAGGTGGTTATGGAACCTTGGAAGAACTACTGGAAGTCATCACTTGGGCTCAGCTGGGAATCCATGACAAACCTGTAATTCTCCTCGTGTTTGATTTGATTGAAACTATGCACATCTCCAACACAATTATTGAAGATTTCACATGCAAAAAACGTGTTCATTAAAACCCAATTTCTATAATGAAAAAAAGGAGAGTTTTAAATTTCTGGGAACATTACAGGTGGGATTGTTGAATGTTGATGGGTACTACAACTCACTTTTATCATTCGTAGACAATGCCGTAGATGAAGGATTCATAGCACCAGCTGCCCGTGACATAATTGTCTCTGCCCAAACTGCCCAAGAACTCATGTGCAAGCTCGAGGTACACTGTTCCTAACCCAATACCATCTCTCCACCTGCCCACGTCTGCTGATCCAAAATGATCTGAGCCATATATTAATTTGCTTACCCAGGAGTATGAACCTAAACATTCAGGGGTGGCCTCTAAGCTCAGCTGGGAAATGGAACAACAATTAGGCTTCACGGAAAAATCAGACATCGCTCGTTGACGCCCTCGTTTCATCACATGATCCATAGTTTTATGACCGTAGACTCTTACACAACAGCAACAACCTTGTAGATGCAAGCACCAAATCAGAACCCACAGATTACCTTTTTTTATTCAGCTGTGAATTTCCTTTTTTGTTGGTTTGATTTAATTGGAATAGTCTGACCAGGACAAACAACGTGAGTGAGTTTTATTAGCTTCCTATCCAAATCGGTGATGGCTAATTGTGTATACTTTATTATTTGTGTTGCTTTCTTGAATTGATGGGTTGTTACACATTGCTTCCAAACCAAAAGGGACTGATTGGGATACAAACGGAAACAGGGAAGAAGCTGCAGATGAAAAATGATACTGCAATTATCCACCAATTCATATTCTCTCATAAATTATTACCTTGTACTATTACATTAACACAATATTCTACAACCACCACCAAATAAATCATCCTGGAACTGCCTCCTATCCTGTTCCATTTGTCTGGGTTTCAATGCTATCACTCAGCTAATGCAGATCAACAAACCAAAACGATAATCTGCTTTAGATCCTACCTCCCAAAACATAAATACCCACACTTCAGACCTACATTTTTGGCTACGACTGCGTTTACACAGTTGTATGGGATTTTTTTTTGACTAATGTGTTGGAATTTTTTATAAGTTCGAATAATAGTCAGTTAAAATTACTTTCTAAAAAAAATACAAATTTAAGACGCATAACTTACAATGCGACTCCAATATAATTTCAATATAATTTTGGGGAGACACATGGAGAACAATGTGTCTCCCCCAATACTTTGTTTTTTTAATTTTTTAATTTTGAGTTTAGGGTTTAGTATGATTTAGGGGTTAATGTTTAAGGTTTAATATGATTTAGGGTTAATGTTTAAGGTTTAAGAGTTAGGGTTTAAGATTTAAGATTTAAGGTTTAAGATTTAAGATTTAAGGTTTAGATTTAATTTTAACCATTATTGCAAAAAAAAATTGAGCACAATGTGTCTCCCAAATTGGAATCGCACTGTGCTCCTGATTAGGAAGAACAAATAATTTTGGTTCACTATTATTTGGGTAATTTTATTTTCTTGAATGTTATAGTAAAAAAATTAGCCCAGTTGTATGACCTTGTTACTGTAGACACTCATTTTTGTCAGAGTTCTACTTTTAATTACTTATTATTATTAATAATAATTTATCTATTTTTTTTACATTTTACAAACTCAAATGAAGCCCAAATCATAGCACAACCCAGATGAAACCCGAAGCCCACCAGTTACAAAAGCCCAACAATATCTAGCTGCCAATCCAACAACAGATATTCAGGACCCAGTTACAGCTGGCCCGACCCAATTCAAGCCCAACACCAGGATCCGACCCGAACCGACCCAAAGTCAGCGGACCCAAATAAGGATTAGGGTTTTGTTTTAACCCTAGCATGATATGTTGTCGCTGCAACCACCAAGGAGTCACCAACCGGCACGTGCACCCCACCGCTTGTCTCCTCGCCGCGTGCGCCATCACTGATGAATCCCTTTTCCACTTCCGTCATCAATAGTGACAAAAAACTACACCAAATCCATCAAACACACATACACACACACACATACATATATACCCATTTTCAAGCAGCAAGAAATCCCAAGAAAATCGGGGTTGTCAATCAAGCCAAAAATAGGATATCCATACCCTATTTTCTCAGAAGCAACACCAATCATTCATCAAAAGCCATCACATGCATCACCACAAAAAAGGGATAGAACCAGAAAATGAGGGAACTCGGTTTAAAAAAGACAGGAAAAATGAGAGATAAAAAAGGAGAAATTTTTTGAATAAAAAAACAGAGAAAAGAAACAAAAGAAAAATGAGAGAGAAAGCAAATAGAAAAAAAAAGAAAGGGAGAAACATACCTTGGTTCGAAGCAAGTCGAGAGTCCAGGAGTCGTCGTTTCCTTCTCTTTTCTGAAAGGTAAACCCTAGATCTAGGATGCTAGGGTAGTTTTTAGGCTAAATGGAGGTGGTTTTCAGGTGTAGGGCAAGGGGAGGAATCTTTTGAGGGTGTTTGGGTCTTTTCGGCCACCGTGAACCGTCGTGAGGTGCCACCGGCGGCGACGACCTCTCT
Organism: Hibiscus syriacus; assembly: GCF_006381635.1. NCBI lineage: Eukaryota > Viridiplantae > Streptophyta > Magnoliopsida > Malvales > Malvaceae > Hibiscus > Hibiscus syriacus. Next base: position 1,302,202 of record NW_024062641.1, on the reverse strand, counting down.
CTTACCCAATGGGAGAGTTGAGAGAGTTTGAAAACTCTTTCTTCCCTCAGTTGAGAAAGCAAAGCAAATGAAATGATGGTCGGTTTTGGCCTTTGATTGTGTTATATATATTAAACACGAAACGACGTCGTGTAGAACGGGAAAAGCCATGCGTTTAGCGTATGGGTTAATCATGCAAGGAGGGTTCCATCTTTGTAACATTTGTTTTTTGGTCACTTAAAGAAAGTTTCATAATTCCATTTCGGTTTCTTCTTTTATTTTATGTTTTATTTCAGTCCCTATAATTTGGTTATAATATTTGTTCATATTTAGACTTTGGACCTTTATTTTACATAATATTTGATTGTAGTCCTTAATATTTACGGATGTATAAAATCGTGTATTTTATGTATTGAAGCGTATATTTTCCCCGTATTCATTTTAGTCACCATCTTTAATGCCTTAGTGCTTTGGGTTTATTTCTCATTAGGTCCTCGATGTCTTGTTTCTATGATTTTTTTACTTCCTAAAATTATTGTATAATTTAGTTTCTTTTTATTTTTATTTTTATTTTTATCATGTATGTATATTTATATATATTTTTATGTAAATATATATTATATCAAATTATATGTGTATATATCTATTTAACATTTTTAGCCCTTTTTATTAAGAATGATTAGTCTTTATTTTAATCCATTGTATTTGTAGATGTGTATTTTAGTTCGAATTTGTTATCAGTTTCTATATATATATATAATGAATATTATTAGTCACATTTGCACCATAAATGTATTTTATTCGTTTTTTTAGTTTGTATTGTATAAGTTTGCTCGATATATTGTGGTTCCTTTATGTATTTAAAAATATATTTGTTTAGCTATTAATTTATATTCCTTTGTGTATTTTACTCGAATATTTTTAAGAGTTGTATTTGCAGAATGGGCGTGAAAAGTATCACTTGATCGAAGTGGTACAATCCGATACGACGTTCGAACGAAATGAGAACTTGAAATAAATCTAGTTTATTTTACCAATTAAATCTTTTTTTAGTGATTCAATGTGTTTTTTAAGTAGCAATTTATTTTGTTGTTTGTAAATATCTATTTTTCATTTATATTCGATTTGCGTTTTTTAATCAATGAGGAGGGAATATTCTTTTACAGATAAGAAATATGTGAGATAGCTTTCCCGATGGAGGATTGCTAATCTTGATATTTCTTTTCAAGTTAAAGAATTTTCCCTAATAATAATAATTCGAAACAAATTAATTAATGTTAAATGAATTGATCATATTTTAACTTTATGTTTGATTTTTGATTTCCACTATTACGACAACATGTAAGCAATTAAATACCAATTTTTGGGCGTTGTTGTGGTGCTTATCCTTCTCCACGCGTAATCGACTCCTGGACCCGTTAAATTGAATCTTTGATAACACATGCCGCTTTTTGTCTAAAAAATTATTTTTCTTAAAATTATTTTAAAATACATTTTTAGATATTCAGCCTACCTAACCTAAAGGTCGATGGCGACTCCTATTCAACTCCTATCCAAATTAATCCAAAATTGTCAATTTTTCAAGATAAAGTCATAATTATTTTTTATAAAATAATATTTAATTGTTTTTTTTAAATGTTATGACAACTTGACGACTCTACTAGGGACCTTTTTTTAGAGAGTCAGGCTGTAAGTCGCTTACACATTGTCGTAGTGATGTACAATATGAGTTCGAGTCTATAGTTAGCTTATGATCCATTTATTGAATTTTTTTCTAATTTCTGTATGTTTATCGTACTAACGTTTTAATTTATTTTTTTCAGCTTTGTTAAGGGTTTTGTCAAGTTTTTTTCGTTTCCTTTTAAGGAAAAGGTTTGTACATGTCTCCTCACACACATCACGAACATTTGCACAACATAAGCTCTAAACCCGAGCTTCATTCCAAGTAAATGGGGTGAACGCTTTACTCTCGTAAGAATTTATTCTTCGTATGAGTTTTAGCAAGTAACCTCTAAGATACACATGCCTTATATCTTCGTAGGGATTTATTCCTCATATGGGTATAAGGAAGTGGATCCCCTCGAATTGAACTCGATCCATTTATGCCTGTAATGGGTTAGGATTAAGGGTTTGGCAGCCCAATGGGGCATTGACACCAAGAACAATTTGAGTACCCTTTCCTCATAGATCCGAAACCATGCATATAGTGAACTGTAGAATGGTAACCCTAGGTAGAGTCATGTTGAACCTCTGGCCGTCAATAGGTACCCAAAATAAGTGTACACAAAGGAGGAGTGTTTTTGAACATTTCCTTTTACTTTAAATTTTGTTGAATAAAAGCATGCGAACTAGATATCATACGGTTATAATCAATTTCTTGAAAATAAATCATTTTGGGTAGAAAGCATGTATGGGTAGGATTACTATCTAATAAAAGCATTCTCGGGTAGATATCATGATTGGGTAGGTGTTATATTTATTTTTATATGGCCTCTTTTAATTTTATTGATTATCTTGTCGTACTAACTTATTTCTTTTCTTTTGATTGTGTCATTTTTCGTCCTTCTTTGCATTGCATTTCATCAACATAACTTAATGCAAAAGTGTTGATCCGCAAAGGAATATTCAAGAGAAAATTTTTATAATGAGAGGTAAAAGTTTTTGATTAAGCAGTTGCATACACAGATGTGCACCGAGGGCTAAAAAGAAGTTTAGAGTACAAGAATGAGAGTTGCTCGAAGATCGTGCAACATTCGAGACCGGAAAGATGATCCATTGATCTAAGGAATACTCCAGCAGTGAAGTCTTATCTACGATCATTTCATCGATAGTCATCAATGAGTGACGCATTGACTTCAGCACCGCACTGGACGTTAACGGAGTTAGGTTATAAAGTACTTGAGAGACATCATTTTCAAGGATGAAGATCTGAGATGAAGCAATGATCCACTTCAGACTCAACATCTAAGTGAAAGCATGTCTGTAAAATGGACTATCTTGCAATGTGAAGGCTTTTATCTCTGGTGAAAATTGTTCTATGATATTCACTGTTGGGATCAATATTTTTGCATACACATTTGCATCTTTACATTTTGCATGGCATTCATTTAGGCATTTTACATGCATTAATCATATCTCGTGGAGGACTCTGAGGTGGTGTTTCTAATTGTGCAACTTCATTCATACAATACTGAGAATGGAAGAAAATTTTGAGAAATTGAAGAAAGAACTGAAAGAGAGTTTGTAAAGGATGCAAACAGATCGGGAAGCCAAAATAGAGAAAGCGTAAAAGGCCACTGTGGATAACATCTTGCAAAACCAAGATAACCTAGTTGACCAAATTATAGAAAAACTGAATAGATTCAACCAAGAAAGAGGGAAAGAGAAGATTTCATCGACTATGAAAACCTCTGAAGGTGTGAGGGCACATGCTAGTTCACAAATACTCATTTCTCCCTACAAGCTTCCAAGCCACCCAGTAGGCTTCTTTGCCACTAAAACTCAAGCCACCGTGTTAGGTCCTCAGGATAATTATACTGATCACAACATGTGAAATATTGATGAGATGAAAAGAGCCAAGAATGAGATTCCATAGAAATTGAAAAAGTGGTATAGAGAGACATTTAAGGGAATGAGAAGATAAAGCTCTCATAATGAAATGGATGCAAGGGAACTAGTCTTAGTTCCCGACTTAGTGCTCCCACCCAAATTCAAAATATCTGATTTTGAAAAGTACAATGGAACCAGTTGCCCTAATGCCCATCTCATGATGATTATTCGAATGATGACTGGATACACCAACAATGATCAGATGTTGATCCACTGCTTTCAAGACAGTTTGACTGGACCTGCTTTTAGATGGTATAATCAATTGAGTCATACTCAAATCTGCTCTTGGAAGGATTTGGCTCGTGCCTTTTTGAGTAAATACAAATACATGACTGATATGACCCCTGATTGAACAACGCTGCAAAATATAGAGATGAAGTATAATGAAAACTTTCGACAATATACACAGCGATGGAAGGATGTTGCATCTCAAGTGCATCCATCAATGATTAAAAGAGAGTTCATCACTTTATTCATCGACACATTAAAATCTCTATATATTAACAACATGATAGGAGTTGCTACTAAGAGTTTCTCTAACATTATCATGTGTGGAGAAATTATTGAAAGAGTTGTCAAGAATGACAGGATAATAGGCACTAGCAGCACTGATATTGAGGAAGGAGCTGAGATTAACATAGTGGGATCTTATCTAGCTAATCAGGGGACCAAACCTCATAAGGTGTTCCATGAAAAGACTCATATCAATCCAATTCCAATGACGTATGAGGAATTGCTCCCAACGCTAGTTGAAAAGAACCTTGTGACTCCAGTTCAATCCAAACCAAGAGAGGCCCCATATCCTGAAGGCCATGATGTTAACGCCATATGAAGCTATCATATTGGGAGCTCAGGGCACACCACTGAGAATTATGGGGCATTGAAGCTCAAGGTCCAAGATCTGATTGATTCAGGGGCATGGACATTCGATTTGTAATGGGGTATTCTGATCAAGAGTAAGTTGTAACATCCATCAAGAATTTTGTTGCACTCTCATCACAAGTATTTAATCTTTTTTTAACTTGTTTTTCTTTTCCTTTCTATGTTTGAATATTTGTAAGTCATTTAACATTCGAACATTTTAAATAAAATATTTCATTCTTAGGTAATGAGCAATGAGCAAATTTTATTCTTGAAATTCTTTGAATATCAAATCAATTAAAAGCTCTTTAGTAATTGAGGTTGTAAATCTTTGAAAAATGGAAAGATTGAACTCCTATAAAACAAGAACCCCTAATCCTACTCCAGAATATACACCAGAATGCATACCATTCTTTGGCAGGGACCAAGCTAGCCTTCTCCTAGTATGAAGAGACAGCCAATGGCTTGGCATTCAGGATGTAAGAATGTGAACAAAATGGGGTTGATGACTTTCGATGATGATCATGATCTTCACAAATGGAATGGTCGAGTAAGTGAATCTAGTTTAGGCGTTGCTTGGGAATTGAATTCTAACGATGAGATTTTCTGACCTTCAACAAACACCTGGACTATAATAGGTTCTTCTTGATGATCTTAAGAAATTGAATATGTATACCCATATTATAATTATATGTATACAATAAAGTTGAGCTATTATGCTAAAGCAATTGGTTATAGAGGAAACTCAAAAGCCTTGGCTTTATGAATAGATTACATTCAAACCATGACATTGATCGGGGACTTGGCAATTCAATGTTTTCTCCACTGTGATTGTCAAGTCAAAGACTTTGTAACTACATGAATACTTCAGCTAGCTGAACAAAGATAATTTTATATATGTATAATAAAGCTAAATTTAGCTAGCCAAATAATGCTAAATTACATCAAATTTACTAAATAAGGAGTTTTGGAATATGGACTAAGGGAGTTGAGGAACACCTGTTATAGTCGATTTCACACGAGCACTCAGGAATCTCATATTGAGACTGATATTTTTGCGCTGCCTTTGCTAGAGGAATCTACGAAGCTTGAACAAATGGAAGATTTTAGAGAACTGAAATAAAAGTGTTCTAAAAAGTCTAGAAATTGACTATGCTAGTTGATTAATTTTTTCCGCCTCCGATCAAAATGCTAAGCCAAGAAAGAGGGTCATGTCCTAATTTTCACGATGACCGAGAAAAGGAAAAAGGACGAATCAAGGAAACAAACTTTAGAATTTAGTTAGCTAACCTCAAAACCAACCTTTCGATCTTGATATTTGTCAAAGATTTGCAGCTATGAAAGATTGAAAGATTAGTTGATTCTTTTGATATCCAACGAACTCCTATTTTAGGATTTGTTTCAATTGTGAAACTTAGAAGGAGGTAATATTTTTAAAATTCTTTTTAATATTTTTTAAAATTTTGAAAATAAAACGAATAAGAAAAACCTTTTCAAATAAGAAAATCTATGGAAGTATATCTTGGAATTCAACAAATATATCGCAGAAGTTCGTGATCAAAGTTGGGGCATGGGAAGCCAAAGTTTCGGGGCAAAATTTAATGGGGCAAGGAAAACAAATTGTCTCAGGTTGAAGCTTGCTAGAGTACACCTTGGTGGAAAATAAAGACAACTGAATCAGGGATAAAATGAAGATTGCTCACGCAACCATTCCCCTTACAGATTGAGAAAACATATATCAAAATATACATACATGTTACATGAGATTGCATCTTTGCATCATACATTCATCATCACGCGCAATAAAGACTTTGATTTCCCTCTCATGAGGTTACTTTTAAAAATTTCACTTGAAATTTTATCTTTCTTAAAGATATTTATCCCCTCCCATGATGACAAAGTCAAAATTTCATCAAATCAAATACATGAAATCAACTTCATCATAACATCCAAGATAATCATCCATAAATGCATTATTGATCTTTCAGGAAATAAAATTTTGGCGACGATCAATTGTCTCTAACCTGAAGAAACAATGTCATCTACAGATTCAACATCCTGAAGTGAATGATAAGATCTTCTGAAGGCATTTCCTCAACATGCAGGAATAAGCAGACTGTCTGTCGCCTTTGAGATTGTTTCTCTCGAAACAAAGTGTCGTCTCACTAAAGACAATTTTTCTCAAAAACAAAGTTTGTCTCTCTTGAGACAATTTTCTCTAAAAACAAATTTTGTCTCGCTTGAGATAATTCCTCTCGAAACAAATTTCGTCTCGCTTCAGAGAGTTTTCCCCTGAAATACAAAATTTGAATTTGTTTCACTTGAAACGAAGTTGATCTCACTCGAGAATGTTTTTCTTAAAACAAACTTTTTCTCACTTGAGATAGTCTTCCTTAAGATACGAATATTTGATAGTTTTTTACTCAAAGCAAATTTTGTCTCACTTGATACAGTTTCCCTCGGAACACAAATTTCAAAGTTGTTTTACTTAAAAAAAATTAATCTCACTTGAAATTAAAAAAAAAACAAATTTGGCTCACTTGAGACAATTTTTCCTCAAAATACAAAATTTGGAAATTGTTTCACTTGAAAAAAAATTGATAAACTTTGAGATTGTTTCTCTTGAAACAAATTTTATCTCTTTTGAGATTGTTTCTCTTGAAACATATAACTTTTAAGATTGTTTCTCTTGAAACAAATTTTGTCTCTCTTGAGATAGTTTCTCTTGAAACATAAAACCTTAGAGATTGTTTCTCTCAAAACAAGTTTTGTCTCTCTTGAGACAGTTTTTCTTGAAACATAAAACCTTTGCGATTGTTTCCCTTGAAACAAGTTTTCTCTTTTGACACAATTTCTCTTTAAACAAATTATCCCTAAAGATGGCCAGACGTCCTCATTACGTAGGAACTGTGTCATCCACCGACCAGATCTCCTCATCACGTAGGAGCCTCGTCATCTTTAGATAGTCAGACTTCGTTATCGCGTAGGAACCGTGTTGTCTCCAATTATCCCTAAAGATGACCAGACGTCCTCATCACGTAGGAACCGTGTCATCCATCGAACAAATCACCTCATTACATAGGAGTTGTGTCATCCTTAGATAGCCAGACTTCCTCATCGCGTAAGAACCGTATTATCTCCATTATCCCTAAAGATGGCCAGACATCCTCATCACGTAGGAGTAGTGTCATCCACTGACCATATCTCCTCATCATGTAGGAGTAGTGTCAACCTTAGATAACCAGATTTCCTCATCACGTAGGAATCGTGTTATCTCCAAATTTACCTAAAAATGACCAGAACTCTTCATCGCTGATGAGCAGCGTCGTCTTCAATATCAAGTTTCAAAATAAAAGAGTGAGACAGAAAAAAACTTGTCTTGTCGTATTTGCCCTATTCTTGTTAACACAAGAATGTGCAAATAGGAGCAACTATAGACAACCATTTTTGTCCTGATTCTACTTTTAATTACTTATTATTATTATTATTAATTACTTATTATTATTATTATTATTAATTTTTTTAAAATTTTACAGGCTCAAATGAAGCCCAAAACACAGCCCAACCCAGATCCAACCCGAAGCCCACAAGTTATAAAAGCCCAACAGTATATAGCTGCCAGCCCAACAACAGATATTCAGGACCCAGTTATAGCCTACCCGACCCAGTTCAATCCCAACACCAGGATACAACCCGAACCGACCAAAGGTTAACGGATCCAAACAAGGATTAGGGTTTTGTTTTAACCCTAGCATGATCTGCCGCCGCAACCCCCAAGTAGTCACTAACCGACGCGTACACCCCACCGCTCGTCTCCTTTCCACGTGCGCCATCATCGATGAATCCCTCCACCACTTACGTCATCAACAGTGATAGAAAATTACACCAAATCAATCAAACATATAAAAAAAATAATATACATATATCTATTTTCAAGTAGTAAGAAATCCTGAGAAAATTGAGGTTGTCAATCAAGCCAAAAATAGGGTATTTATACCATATTTTCTTAGAAGCAACACCAGTCGTTCATCAAAAGCCATCACATGCATCACCATAAAAGAGAGAGAGAACCAGAAAAGGAGGGAACTCGGTTTAAAAATGACATAAAAATGAGAGAGAAAAAAGGAGAAATTTTCGAACAAAAAAATTGAGAAAAGATACAAAAGAAAAATCAGAGAGAAAGCAAATAGAAAAAAATGGAGAAGCATACCTTGGTTCGAAGCAATTCAGAAGTCTAGGAGTCGTCGGTTCCTTCACTTTTTCAAAAGGTAAACCCTAGATCTAGGATGCTAGGTAGGTTTTAGGCTAAATGGAGGTGGTTTTCAGGTTGAGGCAAGGGGAGGAATCTTTTGAGGGTGTTTGGTCTCTCTAGCCACCGTGAACCACCGTGAGCCACCGTTAAGCACCACCGGCGGCGGTATCATCTATTTTCCCGATGAGAGAGTTGAGGGAGTTTGAAAACTCTCTTTTTTCCCTCGATTGAGAAAGCAAAGCAAATGAAAGGATGGCTGGTTTTGGCCTTTGATTGCGTTATATAAATTAAATATGAAACGATGTCGTGTAGAAAGAGAAAAGCCATGCGATTAGTGCATGGGCTAATCATGCATTGAGGGTTCCATATTTGTAACATTTATGTTTTGGTCACTTAATGAAAGTTTCATCATTCCATTTCGGTTTCTTCTTTTATTTTATGTTTTATTTTGGTCCCTATAATTTGGTTATAATATTTATTCATATTTAGACTTTGGACCTTTGATTTTACATAATATTTGATTATAGTCCTTAATATTTACGAATGTATAAAATCATTTATTTTATGTATTGAAGCGTATTTTTTGCCCCGTATTCATTTTAGTCACCATCTTTAATGCCTTAGTGCTTTGGGTTTATTACTCATTAGGTCCTCGATGTTCTGTTTCTGTATTTTTTTACTTCATGAAATTATTGTATAATTTAGTTTCTTTTTTATTTTTATCATGTTTGTATATTTATATATATATTTATGTAATTATATATTATATCAAATTATATGTGTATATATCTATTTAATATTTTTAACCCTTTTTATTAAGTATGATTAGACTTTATTTTAATCCATTGTATTTATAGATGTGTATTTTAGTTCGAATCTGTACATTGGTTTATTATCAGTTTCTTTACAACTTACAGTTTTATATATATATAACGAATATTATTAGTCACATTTGCACCATAAATGTATTTTATTCATTTTTTTAGTATGTATTGTATAAGTTTGCTCGATATATTATGATTCCTTTACATATTTAAAAATATATTTGTTTAGCTATTAATTTATACTCCTTTGTGTATTTCACTCGAATATTTTCAAGAACTGTATTTGCAGAACGAGCATGGAAAGTATCACTTGATCGAAGTGGCACAATTCGATATGACGTTCGAACGAAATGAGAACTTGAAATAAATCTAGTTTATTTTACTAATTAAATCTTTTTTTAATGATTCAATGCTTTTTTTAAGAAACAATTTATATTTTTGTTTGTAAATGTCTATTTTTCATTTATATTCGATTTCCGTTTTTTAATCAATGATGAGGGAATATTCTTTTACAGATAAGAAATATGTGAGATAGCTTTCTCGATGGAGGATTGCTATTCTCGATGGAGGATTGCTAATCTCGAAATTTCTTTTCAAGTTAAAGAATTTTCCCTAAAAGTAATTCGAAACAAATTAAATAATGTTCAATGAATTGTTCATATTTTAACTTTATGTTTGATTTATGATTTCCACCGTTACGACAACGTGTAAAAGATTAAGTATCAATTTTTAGGCGTTGTGGGGGTACTTATCATTCCCCACGCGTAATCGACTCCCGGACCTGTTAAACTGAATCTTTGATAACGCAGACCGATTTTTGTCTGAAAAATGATTTTTCTTAAAATTGTTTTAAAAGATGTTTTTGGGTATTCGACCTACCTAACCTAAAGGTCGATGACGACTCCTATTCAACTCCCATCCAAATTAATCCAAAATCGTCAATTTTTCAATATAAAGCCATAAATATTTTTTATAAAATAATATTTAATTGTTTTAAAAAAATAGTTATGACAGTTACATGATAGTAATTTTTAGACCGACTAAATTAAAGTTTTTTGACAAATATTCATAAAACTATTTTGATGGTATAAACAAGTCAATACTTAAATTTGATGGTGTTTGATTTAATTTACCCTAAAGAAAAACAATGTCGACTAAATAGCTGTGGAAATTGAAAAATAAGACAAAAAGACATTAGAGACATTGTACTGTTAAAAAAATAATATGGCTTTCGGGTTATTGTTTTTACATTGTTGACCATGTGTTAACGTGATATTTTACAGTACTAACATGACGATCCACAGTACTAACATAATGATCCACAATACTAATATAATGATCCACATCATTAATATGGCAGTTCACTATGGCTGTTGACGTGATAGATGACATGACAAATAGACTAAATTACTTTTTTGATTTTGTTTGAAGCCTAAATTAAATTTTTATAAAATTCAAGAGATTATTTAATTTTTATAAAAATAAAAATTATTTTAAATTATAAATATAAATTTTCAAATAATTAAAAAATTAATTATAAAAATATTAAAATAAATTAAATTATTAAAAAAATTTATATAATGATTTAAATTTAAAATAATTAAATTTCTTTTTTTAGTATTTTTTAGTATTAATTTTATATAATGATTTAAATCATATTATATATACATTCTATTTTTAAAAGAAATTTATAACAATTTTAGTATTTTTAATGATTTAAAAAATAATACTTTTAATGATTATAAATAAAAAATTTCAAATAATTACAAAATTAATTATAAAAATATTGAAAATATTGAAAATACAAAATTTGTTATAAATTTCTTTTAAAAAGTAGAATGTATATAATATGTTATAAAGTAATTATTTAAATTATTAAAAAATTATAAAATAATTTTAAAAATATATATCATACATAATGTATACATTACACATATATTTTTTAAAATCATATACATGAAACATATATCATATATACAAAGTATTCTTACTAGATTAATCAAGAATTACGAAATTTAAATAGTCGAGACTTATAATTTTTGGATCAGTTGAAACTTATTATGTATTTTAATTATTTTTTTGTAACTCTCGATGTAAAATCCCAAATACCGGGTTATTGATCAAAGTGTGAAATTTTAAAGTTGTGACTAAATTCAAAAAATTGAAAAAGTTTAGGGGCTTAAGTGGAATTTCTTTATATATGATGGATTAGCAAAGATTGAATAATGGAGGGGAAAGATGGTCATTATACAAGGAATGAATTAAAAATATCTTAAGTGGAGTATATATGTGGGAATATGAAAGGAAGAAGTATCTGGAAATATTTTTCTTCTTCCTTTAGATAAGCCGTGAGCTCATTTCAAAGGTGAGTTTCTTATAAGTTGATTGTTTCTTTAATTTTAAGTTTGGCTTTTGGTCTTTAGGTGTTACATAAGATTAAGGAAAGCTTAAGGTTTCTTAAAACAAAAAGATGTATATGTTAGGAGAGATTGAATATAAGGGATTTTAAAGTGAATTGTTAAGAAAGAGTTAGTAAATGAATTTTGAAGTGAAATTTGACTTGTCATCAGTTAGAATAAGAGACTTATGAGGTTAGATAGGATTTATAATGAAGTTGAATATTTGGTATGATTTTGGATTTCAAGTATTCTAGTTAGATATTGGAAGTTAGGATAAGTTAAATTGATATAAATTGATTTGAATAGGTGAAGTTAAGTTTAAAGGCTTTAAAGAAGAGTAAAGTGAGAAAGTTAACAAAGTTTTGGAAAATTTTCGGGTTAAATGAGTAAGTTCTGGGAAAGGGGTATCGGTATTGGATGAACAATACCGATACTTCAAAGTGAAAATAGGCAATATTTGGGTCTGGGTATCAATACTAGATGAACAGTATCGATATCATAAGCTAAAAGTTGAGGAATTCTTCAAAGAGTATTGATACTGAAGTAGTATCATCGATACTAGGGGTATCGATACTAATGTACAAGTATCAATACCATTTTTAGAGATGAAATTCCAGAACCGAGAATATGTATCGATATTGAAGTATAGTATTGATACTATAAGTAAGAAGTATCGGTATTGTACCTTGGGTACCGATACTCTTTAGATTTAATCTTGGAAATTAGTGCTTCATTTAGCTTATGTTATCAAGGATTGAATAATAGTGATTCGAATTAAAACATTCATATCGATCATATATATTTTTGTAGATATCGAATGAAAGCCAGTATCGGACGAGTCAACGAGATAAGATTGATCAAGTGAGAAATAAGAGTTGTGCTTTAACTAGTGAGGCTAAGGTGAGTGCATTCTATTTTGTATATGGTGTTTTATGGAAATAAGACTTCCGATGAGTCTATTTCCAATGTTTGATTTCATGATTCCATGAATACAATCATGTTATTGATATGATTATTATGTGTACATAAGTAAGCATATGTTTATGTGTTATATACATTGTTATACATGACTTATGTGAATATATGAGGATAAGATTAAGCTATGTGATATGATTTACGTGATTATATAAACATGTGATATAAGCCATGTGACATGACCTACGTGATTATTTGTATATGTGATATAAGATATAATAAATTATATAAATGGTAAAGCCCATAGTATGTGATATGAGAGCTGAGGGTATAATTGGCATGCCAAGAGTCGAGATTTCTACGCGGCCATTCGGGACAATTCTATGTGGTCATTCGGAGCATTTCCACGCGGTCCTTCGGGACAATATTATGTGGTCATTCGAGACATTTCTATGAGGCACTTCGGTACAATTTCTACGTGGCACTTCGGTGTAATTTATACGAGCTTTGGTGACAACATTTGTGCACAACCTCAATACATTTGCATACCTTAAGTTCTCAGTAATGTACCATGGGCTATTAAAAGTTATAACATGAATTAACATTTCATAAGGTGATATATTACTATTGGTTAAATGCATGACTATGTATGTTTTGTTGACTAGATATATGATGATTCTTGTACAAAATATGATAGTATGTGATCGTATAGTTCATAATTGCATTATTGTATTATATGTCTCACTAAGTCCGTGACTTAGCTTGTGAGTGTTTCACATGTAGGTTCAAAGAAACAAGAAGATCCAAGCTAGGACAAGTCGGAAAGACAATAGAGACCAACTGAAGATCAAATCAGAATTAATTTAAGCCGTATGTATTTTATTATATGTTATTTTGTTAGTATGTAAAGGAAAGTTTAAATCAAATATGCTCTAATCAGTTTTGTAAACATTTTTTACTGTATTTATGTAAATTATTCAGTTTTATTTTAATGTAACTTTGAATTTTCAACTATTTTGTAAAAGTAAATGATTTGAAAAGTTAATGTGACATATCAGATTCATATCCTGGTCGAATACGGGTTGAGGTGTTATATTTAATGGTATCAGAGCTAAGGTTTAGTTGATTCTTGGCATAAACTAAAGTCAAAAAATGTTTTAAAAAGTATATATGCCAACAAAATAGTGAAAATTTCTGATCTGGTAAGTAATGATTATGTTGTCTTGCTAATAGAATTCATTGGTTATATCTTATTAGATGTCTGACCACGAGAGTTCCCGAAGTGAAGCGGGAGATGATAGACCTAAGGGAAGTAGCAATTCACATATTCTGGCAAAGCAAGGTGAAGAACAAGCACCTCAAGGAGTGCCTATACAAGATCAGGGAGCGTTCTTCAGGACGTTAGACGTTATCCTGACGCGTTTCCAACCTCTTGGTCCCCCAACTCCTATAATGAATATTGTGAAGGAGTTGAAATGATTAGGAGCTCTTGAATTCAAAGGTGAAGCGGAGGAAGGTCCTTTTGTTGTAGAGCTTTGGTTGAATGATATTAAGATAATGCTAGATGGACTCCACTATTCTGAAGAGAAGAAGTTAAATGGAGTGGTTTCATTGCTTCGTGAACAAGCAAGAGTATGGTGGAAAAATGTCACAATGAGAATGACTAGTGACCAAGTGACATGGTCTTTGTTCTTGGAAGAGTTTAAACTCAAGTACATTGGAGATCAGTTTGTAAGGCAAATGAAGCAAGAGTTTATGAGCTTAAAGTAAGGGAATTGCACCGTGTATGAATACGAGTGTGATTTTAATAAGTTGAGTCATTTTGCTACTGAGCTTGTTCTGACAGAGAATGATGTATGCGATTGGTTTGTTGAAGGCTTGCGTCCGAGATTAAAAGAAATATTGTTAGTTTTGAATCTGTCTTCATTCCAGGAAGTGGTTAGTTGTGCTAAAGCTCTAGAAAAAGCTTCTAATGAGAGGTTTGGAGAACAAAAAGCTTAGATGTCCAAGATAGTTGGTGCTTTCTCTAGTTTAGCACTATCAAAGAGGGGCAGAGATTCTGGTTTTTGATCTCAGGTGAGGTCTGAGTCACCTGCATCATCTGCTAGACGATCAAATCCTATAAGAGCCACACAGACTAGATCTGTAGGGTCTAGAACTAGGAGATCTAATCTGGGTCAAGCAAGACAGTGTCAACACTGTGGGAAAAATCATATCGGAGTATATTGGGTAGTCTCTGGAGCCTGTTTCAAATTTGAGGACGCCAAACATTTTATCTAGGATTATCCATTGATGGCTAGAGAGCCTGCACAGTCTGAACGATCTGCTTTAGTATCCCAAAGAGGAAGAAGTAGAGGAAGAAATTAGTTTGAGTCCTCTACTCAATAGGAAGTGCGTTCAGTTGCATGGGTTTACAACATAAAGACCAATGAACATTGCGATGATCCGAAGATCATTGCAGGTATTTTCCAGTTATTTGATAAATTTGTTTTGGTACTGATTGATCCATGTTCCACTTATTCATATATTAGTTGTAAGTTGGCGGGAGAGTTGAGAATTCAATAAGAAGTAACAAGTAATGAGGTGATAGTGACTAATCCATTAGGGCACAGTGCTCGGGTAAATCAGGTATGTCGAGGGTGTTCCATAAGGATTTAGGGAATTGAATTAACTGCTAATATGATGGAATTATCCTTTGACGAATTTGAAGTAATTTTGGGAATGGACTGGATATATCATTACCATGCCAATGTTGATTGTAGATTAAAAAGGGTAAATTTGATAAGTTCTTAGGGATTAGAAGTTATAGTGATCAGTGAAAGAATTAATCTGTTAGCAAACGTAATAACAGTAATGTCGGCGAAGAAGTTATTGTTATAAGGATTTCAAGGTTTCATTGCTAATGTGATTGGTACTCGAGCTGTGAAGAAAGGATTAGAGGATATTCTAACAGTTAGAGAGTTCCCCGATGTTTTTTTAACGGGATTGTCGGGATTACCTCCAGACAGGGAAGTTAAGTTTAAAATTGAGGTAATTCCTGGAACAACACCGATTACAATGGAACCTTATCGAATGGCTCCAAAAGAATTAAATGAGTTAAAGATTCAGTTGAAAGAATTGTTAGATAAGGGATTTATCAGACCAATTGTGTCACATTGGGGAGCTCTAGTGTTGTTTGTAAAGAAGAATGATGGTTCAATGCGTCTCTGCATTGATTATCGATAGCTCAACAGGTGACCATAAAGAACAAGTATCCCCTCCCGAGAATTGATGATTTGTTTGATTAGTTAAAGGGAGCTTCAGTCTTCTATAAGATCGATTTGTGTTCTGATTATCATCAATTGAAGATTCAGGAAAGAGATATTGCAAAGACAACTTTTAGGAATATATATGGTTTTTACGAGTTCATTGTTATGCCGTTTAGGTTAACTAATGCACCTGCTGTGTTTATTGATTTAATGAATATAGTATTTTAACCATATCTTGATAAGTTTATGGTTGTTTTCATTGACGATATTCTGGTATATTCAAAATTCAATGAGGAACATGACGAGCATCTTAGAGTAGTTCTACAAACTCTACGAGATAAGAAGTTATATGTCAAACTATCTAAGTGTAAGTTTTGGTTAAATGAGGTGGCATTTCTTGGTCATGTGATATCTTCAGAAGGAATTCGGGTAGATCTTCAAAACATCAAAGCCATTTTGGACTAGGAGATTCCAAAAAATGTGTTTGAAGTTCAGAGTTTCCTAGGTCTTACAAGTTATTATCGAAGGTTCGTTAATAACTTTTCGATAATAGCTTTGCCTTTGACCAAGTTACTGAGGAAAAATGTATCTTTTTCTTGGACCTCTGAATGTCAAGAAAACTTTGAAGCGTTAAAGAGAATTTTGACAGAAACTCCAGTATTGGTCTAACCTGAATCGGGCAAGAACTTTATGGTTTACAGTGACGCATCCTATAATGGTTTGGGATGTGTACTGATGTAAGAAGGGAGAGTAGTGGCATATGCATCTAGACAATTAAAACCGCATGAGAAGAACTATCCGACACATGATTTGGAGTTGGCTGCAGTAGTGTTCGCTCTCAAAATATGAAGTCACTACTTATATGGTAAACGTTGCTAACTCTATACGGATCATAAGAGTTTGAAGTATCTGATGACTTAGAAAGAAAGAAATTTGTGACAACGAGGGTGGATCGAGCTTCTTAAAGATTATGATATAGTTATTGATTTCCATCCTGGGAAAGCCAATGTGGTAGCAGATGTGTTAAGTAGGAAGACATTTTCATCTTTGCGAGCTTTAGATGTACAGTTGTCATTAGATGGAGATAGCGCATTATGTGCAGAATTGAATCTTAGGCCAACGTTGTTGGATCGAATCAAAGAATTACAGAGTATAGATGAAAATTGTTTAAAAAGAATGGAGCAAGTAAAGAATGAAGAAAATAAGGATTTCGAAGTTAAGCTAGATGGTCATCTATATTATCATGGGAGACTAGTTATTCCAGACGATGAGGAATTGAAGAAGGATTTGTTGACAGAAGCTCATTGTAGTTTGTTGACTATCCACCCAGGTGGACACAAGATGTATATGGATCTTAAGAGTCATTATCGGTGGCCGGGAATGAAAATAAGTATTACAAAATTTATATCCAAATGTTTGACATATCAGCAAGTCAAAGCTGAGCATCAAGTTCCTTCGGGATTATTGCAACCAATCTTCATTCCTCAGTGGAAATGGAAGAACGTGACGATAGACTTTGTGACGGGATTACCTCTGACTTCAAATCAAAGATATTCAATTTGGGTAATAGTTAACCGATTAACCAAGTCAGTGCATTTCATTCTCGTCCGAGCTGATTTCTCCATGGATAAATATGATGAGTTGTATATTAAAGAGATAATTCGACTGCATGGTGTACATGTTTTAATTGATTTTGACCGAGATCCTCAGTTCACATCAAGATTTTGGAAGGTTTTGCAAGGAGCCTTAGGAACTCGATTGAACTTTAGTACAACCTTTCCTCCTCAGAAAGATGGACAGTCCGAAAGGACTATCCAAATTCTAGAAGACATGTTAAGAGCTTGTGTAATTGAGTTCAAAGGATCATGGGAGAGGTATTTACCACTAGCTGAATTTGCTTACAACAATCGCTACCAGTCAAGCATTAAGATGGCTCCCTATGAGGCTTTATATTGAAGAAAGTGTCGTACGCCATTAAATTGGTACGAACTAAAGGATCGGGAAGTTATTGGTCCTGAATTGATTAAGGAAATGGAGGAGAAAGTTCAAGTGATTCAGCACAATCTTAAAGTGACATCCAATAGACAAAATTCATATGTCAATCTAAAGAGAAAAGAGATTGAGTTTGAAGTTGGAGATACAGTATTTTTGAAGGTATCGCTATGGAAGAAAGTATTGTGTGTTGGCCAGAAAGGAAAGATGAGTCCTAGACTCATTGGGCCATATGAGATTGTTAAGAGAGTAGGATCAGTGGCATATCAATTAGCTTTGCCACCGTAAATAGAAAAGATTCATAATGTTTTCCATGTTTCCATGCTTCAGAGATATATATATGATCCCTCTCATATCGTTGCACTGGAATAAATAGAAGTCCAACTTGACTTGACCTATGAGGAAGAACTAGGGCAAATCTTGGCACATGAGGTTAAACAGTTAAGGAATAAGACCATTCCATTCGTCAAGGTCTTGTGGAGGAATCACAAAGTAGAGGAAGCAACATAGGAACGTGAAGATGATATACATAAACAATTTCCCCACCTCTTTACGCAATGAAAATTTGAGGACGAATTTTTTAAGGGGAAGATTTGTAACATCCCAAATACCGGTTTAGAGATCAAAATGTAAAATTTTAAATTTTTGTGACTAAATTCAAAAAATTTGAAAAAGTTTAGGGACTTAAGTGGAATTTTTTTGTGTATGATGAATTAGTAATGATTGAATGATGGAGGGGAAAGATGGTCATTATACAAGGAATGAATTAAAAATACCATAAGTGGAGTATATATGTGGGAATAGGAAAGGAAGAAGTATGTGGAAATATTTTTCTTCTTTTTCCTTTAGCTAAGCTATGAGCTCATTTCAAAGGTGAGTTTCTTATAATTTGATTGTTTCTTTAATTTTAATTTTGGATTTTGGTCTTTAGGTGTTATATAAGATTAAGGAAAGCTTAAGTTCGCTTAAAACCAAAAGACGAATAAGTTAGGAGAGATTGAATATAAGGGGTATTTAAGTGAATTGTTGAGAAAGAGTTAGTAAATGAATTTTGAAGTGAAACTTCACTTGTCATCAGTTAGAATAAGAGATTTATGAGGTTAGAAAGGATTTATAATGAAGTTGAATTTTTGGTATGATTTTTTATTTAAAGTATTCTAGTTAGATATTGGAAGTTAGGATGAGTTAAATTGATATATATTGATTTGAATAGGTGAAATTAAGTTTAAAGGCTTTGAAGAAGAGTAAAGTGAGAAAGTTAGCAAAGTTTTGGAAAATTTTCGGGTTAAATGAGTAAGTTCTGAAAAGGGGTA
Organism: Hibiscus syriacus; assembly: GCF_006381635.1. Lineage (NCBI taxonomy): Eukaryota > Viridiplantae > Streptophyta > Magnoliopsida > Malvales > Malvaceae > Hibiscus > Hibiscus syriacus. The sequence goes on along the minus strand of NW_024062641.1, from coordinate 1,282,810 downwards.
TGATGAACAATACTTCAAAGTGAAAATAGGAAATATTTAGGTCTGGGTATCGATACTAGATGAACAATATTGATACCATAAGCTAAAAGTTGAGGAATTCTTCAAACAGTGTCGATACTAAAGTAGTACCATTGGTACTACAGTATCGATACCATTTTTAGAGATAAAATTCCAAAACTGAGAATAGGTATCGATACTGAAGTATTTCCATAAAACACCATATACGAAAGCTAGTACTAGACGAGTCAACGAGATAGGATTGATCAAGTGAGAAATAAAAGTTGTTCTTTAACTAGTGAGGCTAAGGTGAGTGCATGCTATTTTGTATATGGTGTTTTATAGAAATAAGACTTGCGATGAGTCTATTTCCAATGTTTGATTGCATGATTCCATGAATACAATCATGTTATTGATATGATTATTATGTGTACATGAGTAAGCATATGTTTATGTGTTATATGCATTGTTATACATAACTTATGAGGACAAGATTAAGCTATGTGATATGATCTACGTGATTATATGAACATGTGATATAAGCCATGTGACATGACCTACGTGATTATTTGTCTATGTGATATAAGATATAATAAATGATATAAATGGTAAAGCCCATATTATGTGATATGATAGTTGAGGGAATAATTGGCATACCAAGAGTCGAGGGTACTACGCGGTTCTTCGGGACATTTCTACGCGGTCCTTCGGGACATTTCTATGTGGTCCTTCGTGATAATACTATGTGGTCCTTTGTAACATTTCTATACGGCACTTCGGTGCAATTTCTACACGGCACTTCGGTGCAATTTATACGAGTTATGGTGACAGCATTTGTGCACAACCTCAATGCACTCGTATATCTTAAGTTATCAGTAATGTACCATGGGCTATTAAAAGCTATAACATGAATTAACGTTTCATAAGGTGATATATTACTATTGGTTAAATGCATGACTATGTATATTTTGTCGATTAGATATATGATGATTCTTGTACAGTATGATAGTATGTGATTGAATGGTTCATAATTCCATTATTGTATTATATGCCTCACTAAGTCCGTGACTTAGCGTGTGAGTGTTCACAAGTAGGTTCAAAGAAACAAGAAGATCTAAACTAGGACAAGTAGGCGAGACAATATAGACCAACTGAAGATCATATCAGAATTGATTTAAGCCGTATGTATTTTGTTTTATGTTATTTTGTTGGCATGTGAACGAAAGTTTAAATCAAATATGCTCTGATCGGTTTTGTAAACATTTTTTATTGTATTTATGTAAATTATTCAGTTTTATTTTAATGTAACTGTGAATTTTCAACTATTTTGTAAAAGTAAATGATTTGAAAAGTTAATATGACATATCAGATTCGTATCTGGATCGGATACAGGTTGGGGGTGTTACACTCGAATAATTTAAAAGATAATTATATAATATATTTTTACATGAAATATAATTAAAATATAGTAAATTTTGACTAATCTAAAATTTATAAGTCTCGACTATAAATTTTGTAAGTCACGATTAATCTGATAAGAATAATATGTATAAGTGTTTATAATATGTATATATATTTTATAATATGTATATATATTACATGTATATATTATGCATAATATATATTTTCAAAAACATTTTTTAATGTTTTAATAATTTATAAGTTATCATTTTATAACTTAGGATATATATTCAAAAAAATTAATTTTTTTATAATTGTTTTAGTATTTTTAATATGACTATCTATGTAATACCCCAAATACTGACTAGTGACTAAAATATAAGTTTTGAAAGTTTAGTAGCTAAATTATAAACTTTGAAAAGTTTAGGGACCTAAATTGTAATTTTTGAATTATATATTTTAACCTGTAAATGAACAGTTTGGATTAAAACAAAGATTTTAGTGGGAATTTTATTTTTGGTACGGGATTTGTGTTAAAATACTATAAAGTGATAAAGTTCGGTATTGAAATCAGATATTTGAATCGAACCAGAATTTTACGAAAATTTGAATGACGTTAGAAAATAGTTGGAAATATTATTTTTCATATTTTAGATCAGAGAAATTTGGCTAATAATAGTGCAATTTTTAAGATTTGACTAAGACAGTGGAATTTTAGTGACTAAAATGCAATTTTTGAAAATTGCATGGATAAAGTGAAAAATCAAAGCCAAGTTTATTCATATTTGACCAAGGAATATTTTAATGGAGAATATGACAATGGCAATTGATAATTTTTAAGTTTAATTAATGGCAAAAATAGAATTTCCTATTAAATTGAATAAAAATCCAATTTTATTATATTTAAGACATGTGTTAAGTTAATTACCATTAGAATATTCAAGAAAGTTTAACATTTTTCAGCAGCAAGCTCTTTCCAAGGCCAAAACTTGAGGTTCTTCAAGGTAAGGAATTTTATTTTCATTTTTGAAGTTATTTACATGATTTTTGAATTTAGCTAAATTAATCTACATGAAATTCTCTATCATTTGGTACCAAAATTTCATGGTAAAGATGATTGTGTGATGAGATTTGATGATTAGGGTTTTGAAGAGTTTTGTGATCTTAAAGAGTTGTTGAAGGATTTTTATTTTTTTAATGTTAGTGATCAATTTTAAAGCATGTACAATAGTTAGAATTAATTGTACATGTGTAAATAAGATTTGGCCATGTTAGGGTTTGTGATAATGGTGAGATTTTAATTCAATTTAATGTTGTGATGATTGGAAATGCATTAATTTAATCATAGGAGGTTGAATTCATACTTGAAAATGAACAAAAAATTCCCCTAAGTGATTTAGAGTTATTCAGCCATAGGGAATAAAATTAGGGGAAATGTTAAAAAAAATTCTATGAATTAGAAATGATGTTGGAAGTATTCTATGTTGTTTGGAGATTGATTTGGATCAATTTGGAACCTTAAGAGTGGAAAAGGGTTAGTTTACAAGTTTTTGGAATTGTGGGATATTATTGTAAGATTGAAATATTTGAAGGCTTAAATGTTGATTTTGATATATATCATGCTGGAATTTTGGTTGGAAAGTTGTTTGAAAATCAAATTACAAATTTGGTAAATCTTGAGGTGGAATTTGAAAGGTCCCAAAACCTTGGGGACACGTTTGCAAGTCCTAAAATGTAGAAATATTGTTTGAGTAAATAATTGAATGCTGGAAAATTTATTAGTATGCTGAATTTTGAATTAAATATTGAGTTAGGGTTAAATTACAAATTTATAAAGTTAGGTGGTTGAAAATCGAAAGTTAGGAAAGTTTGAGTTGAAATTATAAATGTGTGGAATGTTGAGGTATTGAATTGAGCATTTTATTAAAGTACTGGAATTTTTATAATTAATGAGCAATGATTTTAATGGTGAAGGACAATTATGAACTAAATGGAAAGGTTGAGGTGAATTCTAAAAAGAATTCACAACTTGAGGCTTATTTATGTAAATTCACAAAAGACGAAGGGTTAAGGATGAAAATAAATATTCATGGATTGGTATGAATATTTTGAGAAGTTAGAAATTATAGTGGAGATATGATTTAGTGTGATATCGTTTTAATTCTGATTTTTATTTTATAAATTCTCGAATGTTAAAATCAGCTTATATTAGTACGATACTAATATGTAGTTCGAACACTTTGTGTTATTATTTGGTATTGACAGACCACGACAAATCTAGCAATTGGGACAATTCGAAAGGAAAAGAAAAAGCACGTTATTAGAAATATTGCGTAAAGGAATCTATAGTGAGGCAAATGTGAGTGCAATTTATTTATTTAATTATTTTGGTCGATCACGTTTTTCGATAAGTCAACCTCACTTTGTTTATTTCAAAGTTTGAATTATGTTTTGATTTTGGAAATATGTCCGTAACATTTTAATAAGTTTTATGAATGATTTTGGGTATGAATTGTTCATGTCTTGTTTTATGAATGTGAATTAAATATATTTCTGATTCTTATATGATTTTTGTTAAATGATTTCGTAATGAACTGAAAGTCCACTGTATGTTATATTGAGAGTCAAAGGTACAATTGGCATGCCATGAGGTGGAGTGATTATATGTTCTGACTCTGATATACTGTGGTGTATCAGAGTGTACACTAGTATATATATTCTAATTTGAATGCACTTTTTGTGCATATTGTTATTTCTGATGTGATAGCACTGTGTGTGTTTATATGTTCCGATTCTGATGATGGCACTAAGATTTGTATTGTGCACACTCGTCTGACTCATGTACCTTATATTCTCTTAAATATACTTTGGGCTATAAAAAAAGAGATATGAAAGTTTTGAAAAGTATTTGACTATAAAAGAAATGTTGACTGATTATTATGTCTGATTTGATTTATTATGATTTTGTGAAACTCATCAGATGATTCTTTTCAGGTTTCTGATAAAGTTCTGCATGAGATATCTGGTTTGAACATTCTGAAAATTCAGTATGTTTTATTTTTAATGATTTTATACATTTCGATATTTTATTTATTTGTTCTCACCTTTAGTATTATTGCCTCACTAAGTTATACTTAGCGCGTGATGATTTTCATGCATATGGTCAGATTGAGATACAGACGTTTTGTGAGGAGCCTTCCAAGCATCGTGTACAGATCATCTATAATATCAGTATCAGTAAGACATCATCTTTTGACTAGTAGAGGCATGTATATTTATGTATCAGTCTGCTTTATCAATATAACTAAATAGTTTGAAATAATAAGTTATGAATATTTAATTTGACTAGTTTAGTTTATCAGTATATGATATGCATAAATTATATATAATAATATTATGTTTTTTTAAATGGTACAAAATTTCAAGTAGATAAAATAGTTTTAAAAAGTTGAAAAAAATAGGGTTCTTTTAAAAGAAACAAAATTTTAAGCAATTGTGAATAGTAATTGTTAATCAATTTGATGTGACATCTATGGCTCGTATTCTTAGATGTTTACGGGTAATGGGTGTTACATTTATTGGTATCGGAGCTATAGGTTTAGCAGATTCTCAGCCAAAACCGAGTCTATATTGTATCAGAAATATGTACATGCCACTAGGATGTTGAAATTACTGATCTGGTATAGTCTGATGATTTTATTTATAATGTTGCTCCTTACTAACGTAAGTTTGTTATTTAGTTTAGATGCTTGGTTCGGAAGGCATAAGACATGCCACCGAACAAGAGGTTCCCAAGTGAACCGATTGTGGGAGTAGTAACGAGGTAGAGTATGTACCTCAAAGACAAGGAGCATAGGCACATCAGGGAGTGTCAGCTCTAGATCAGGGAACGTTTTTACAAGCTCTAGGGGCTATCCTGGCTCGATATCAACCAGCTGTACCACCTTCCTTTCCTCTACCTCCACCTCCTCCTCTAGCTTCGAGAATATCAATTCTGAAAGAATTAAATAGTTTAGGAGTTGTAGAATTTAAAGAAGAAGCAAACAAAGGCCCAATAGTAGCAGATATATGGTTGAATGATGCAAAAATAATATTGGACAGTCTTCACTATTATGGTGATGAAAAATTGGATGGAATAGATTCACTGTTACGAGGCCAAGCTCATATATGGTGGACGAACATGACGACATGTGTTCCTCCAGATTAGATCACTTGACAGTTTTTCCTATAAGCATTTTAGAATAAGTATATCAGTGAATAGTTTATTACCTAGATAAAGCATGATTTCTTTAATTTGATTCAGGGTGGTAAATCTGCGTACGAGTATGAATGTGAGTTTAATAAACTTGCTCTATATGACTCGGAGATGGTTCCCACTAAAAGAGACATATGTCAGAAATTTATTCAAGGCCTCCGCCCTAGACTCAGGGAACTATTGTTGACTGTAAATTTGACCACTTTTTAGGAAGTGGTGAATAAAGTAAAAGATTTGAAAATGACGTAAAATGAGAATTATATGATAGAGCGGAGATGACAAGCTAAAAGATCAGGAGCATCATCTTTATTTCAGTGTAAAAGAGGTCGAGGTTTCGATTATCGGTACCAAAATAAATCTGAAAGTGGTATTTTCTATCTTTATGATGAGCTTGTATTTTTTTATTGATCCGAGTTCTACGCATTCCTATGTTAGTTTGAAACTAGTTAAAAATAAGAACATTCTGTTATAACCCATCAATAGTGATATGATAGCTATAAATCCACTGGGTCATAGTGCTAGAGTTACACAGATTAGTAGAAATTGCTTGATTAAGATTCAAGGGATTGTATTCCGACCAATCTTTTAAAGTTACCATTTGACGAGTTTGAGATTATATTGTGCATGGATTGGTTATCTCGGCATTATGATTGGGTAGATTGTCACATGAAGTGACTATTATAAAGGATATAGAAAGCGCCGAGATAATAGGAATTGGAGAAAAACCAAGATCTTTGCGCAATGTGATATTAGCAATGAAAATGATGGAAAATTTTTGTATAGATTTCTTAGCAAATGTGATTGCTACCCAAATATCTGAAATTCGATTGTAGGATATTTCGATGGTTCGAGAATTTCCAAATTTATTTCTTTATGAATTACCCGGAGTACCTCCTGATAGAGAAGTGGAGTTTAAAATTGATATTTTTCTCAGGAACTGCACTTATTTCAATGGCTCCGTACAAATGGCTCTAACAGAACTCAAAGAATTAAAGGCGCAATTACAGGAGCTACTTGATCGAGGCTTTATTAGACCGGGAATATCTTCGTGGGGTGCACCAGTATTTTTGTTAAAAAGAAAGATGGGTGGATGTGATTATGTATACATTATCGTAAACTGAATAAAGTGATGGTAAAGAATCAATACTCTATTCCGATGATCGATGATATGTTTGATTAGCTCAATGGTGCTTCAGTATTTTCTAAGATCGATCTTCAATCAAGGTATCATCAGTTAAAGATAAAAGAGGAAGATATTCCAAAGATGACTTTCAGAACTGATATGGGCATTATGAGTTTGTTTTGATGTCAATTGGACTGACCAATGCTCTAGCAGCATTTATGAATTTGATGAATCAGGTGTTTTAATCGTATTTAGATCAATTTGTGGTTATGTTCATTGATGATGTTTTGGTGTATTCTAAGACTAAGGAAGAGCACGAAGCACATATTTGTATCGTACATCAGACATTACGAGATAAAAAGTTATATACTAAATTATCAAAATATGAAATTTGGCTGTCAGAGGTAGCCTTTCTGGGCCACATGATTTTAGCAGAAGGAATTAAAGTAGATCTTAAGAAAGTGCAAGCGACAGTGGAGTAGAAAACTCTGAAAAATGTTTCTGAAGTCCAAAGTTTCTTGGGAATTAGTTGGATATTATTGGAGATTTGTGAAGAATCTTTCTATAATTGCATATCCACTTACCAAGCTACTTCTAAACGATGTACTATTTGTCTGGACTGGAAAATGTCAAGAAAGTTTTGATATCCTTAAAAAGATTATGTAATCTACAATGATGTGTCCCATAATGGTTTGGGGTGTGTTTTAATGCAAGAAGGTAAAGTGGTAGACTATGCTTCAAGGCAGTTAAATGCAAACGAACGGAATTATCCGACGCATGATTTAGAGCTGGCAGTTGTAGTATTTGCTCTGAAGATTTGGCACCACTACTTATATGGTGAGCGATGCTACATTTATACAGATCATAAGCGTTTAAAATATATGCTCACTCAGAAAGAATTAAACCTAAGGCAAAGAATATGGATTGAGCTTCTCAAAGACTATGATGTGATTATTGATTTCCATCCGGGGAAGGCTAATATGATAGTTGATGAATTTAGTCAAAAAATCTTTGTTGCTATGAGAGTGTTAGATGCACGACTACCAATGGAAGAAGATGGTGCATGGGTTACAGAATTGAGATTGAGACATGTCCTCGTAGATCGAATAAAGGATCTTTATAATAAATATAAGAAGTGTCTAGATAGAATGGAGCAAGCAAAGAAAGGAGAAATGATAAATTTTGAAATAAGTCTGATGGATGTTTGTATTAACGGAATCGAATTTGCATACCAGATGATGAAGAACTAAAGAAATATCTTCTTTCTCAAGCTCATTATAGTCCTTTGACTATGCATCCAGGAGGAAATAAAATGTATCAAGGTTTGAAGAATCGATATTGGTGGGCAGGTATGAAAAGAGTTATCACTGATTTTGTTTCTAAATGTCTACTTGTCAACAGGTGAAATAAGAACACCAAGTTCCTTCGGGGTTATTGCAACCTATTTTCATTCCTCAATGGAAATGGGAAAGTTACCATGGATTTCATGACATGTTTACCTCTAACACCCAGCAAGAAAGATTCGATCTGGGTGATTGTGGATAGATTGATGAAGACAACACACTTTATTCTAGTTCAGAATGATTGCTCTATGAACAAATATGTTGAATTATATATCAGAGAAATAGTATGACTTCATGGAGTACCTGATTCGATAGTTTCAGATAGAGATCTGATATTCACTTCAAGATTTTGGAAGTCTTTACATGAAGCATTGGGAACCCGATTAAATTTCAGCACAGCTTATCATCCTCAGACATATGGTCAATCTGAGCGAACTATTCAAATACTTGAAGACATCCTAAGGTTATGTGTTATTGATTTTAAAAGATCATGGGAAAAGTATTTACCTTTAGCAGAGTTTGCTTACAATAACATATATCAATCGAGTATCAAAATGGCTCCTTTTGAAGCATTATATTGAAGAAAGTGTCGAACGCCACTGAATTAGTATGAACTAAAAGATTGAGATGTAATTGGTTCATATCTGATTAAGGAGGTGGAAGACAAAGTGAAGATCATCCAATCTCAAGATAGATGCTGATAGAAAGAAATCTTATGTTGATTTAAAAAAGAAAATAGATTGAATATCAAGTAGGTGACAAAGTATTTCTTAAAGTATCACCTTGGAAAAAAGTTTTGAGATTCGGACGAAAAAGAAAATTGAGTCCATATTCACTGGGACATATGAGATTATAAAGAGAGTTGTACTAGTAGCTTATCAGTTGGCGTTACCTCCAGAGATGGACAAGATTCATAATGTATTTTATGTATCGATGCTTCGAAGATATCGATCAGATCCTTCACATGTGATTACACCGGAGGAAATTGAGATTCAGTTAGATTTATCATACGAAGAGGAGCCAGTAAAGATTCTAGCACATGGAGTCAAATAACTAAGAAATAAGACGATTCTCTTGGTAAAAGTTCTTTGGAGAAACCATAAAGTTGAAGAAGCAACTTTGGAATGAGAAGATGATATGAAAAAAAGGTTTCCACATCTGTTTAATGCAGGTATGTAGATAAGTATGGAAAATTCGAGGATGAATTTTCTTTAAGGGGGAGGAATTGTAATACCCCAAATTTTGACTAGTGACTAAAATATAAGTTTTGAAAGTTTAATGGTTAAAGTATAAACTTTGAAAAATTAAGGGATTGAAATTGTAATTTTTAAAAGTTATATATTTTAACATGTAAATGAACCGTTTGGATAAAAAAAGATTTTAATGGGAATTAGATTTTTGGTACGGGATTTGTGTTAGAAGCTATAAAGCGATAAAGTCCGGTATTGAAATCGGATATTCGGATTAAACCAAAATTTTACGAAAAAATTGAAGGATGTTAGAAAATAGTTGAAAATATTATTTTCATATTTTAGATCAGAGAAATTTGGCTAAGAATAGTGCAATTTTTTAGATTTGACCGAAACAATGGAATTTTAGTGACTAAAATACAATTTTCAAAAATTGCATGGCTAAAGTGAAAATTCAAAGTCAAGTTGATTCATCTTTGACCAAGGAATATTTTAATGGAAAATATGACAACGGAAATTGGTAATTTTTAAGTTTCATTAATAGCAAAAATGAAATTTCCTATTAAATTGAATAAAAATTCAATTTTATTATATTTAAGCCATGTGTTAAGTTAATTATCATTAGAATATTCAAGAAAGTTGAACATTTTTCAGCAGCAAGCTCTCTCCAAGGCCGAAACCTGAGGTTCTACAAGGTAAGGAATTTTACTTTCATTTTTGAAACTATTTACTTGATTTTTGAGTTTAACTATTAGATAAGGAATTAATCTACATGAAATTCTCTATCATTTGGTACCAAAATTTCATGGTGAAGATGATTGTGTGATGAGATTTGATGATTAGGGTTTTCAAGGGTTTTGTGATCTTAAAGAGTTGTTGAAGGATTTTTATGTTTTTAATGTTAGTGATCATTTTTAAAGCATGTACAATAGTTAGAATCAATTGTACATGTGTAAATAAGATTTGGCCATGTTAGGGTTTATGAGAATGATGATATTTTGATTCAATTTGATGTTGTGATTATTGGAAATGCATGAATTTAATTATAGGAGGTTGAATTCATGCTTGAAAATGAACAAAAATTTCCCCTAAGTGATTTAGAGGTATTCGGCCATAGGGAACAAAATTTGGGGGAAATGTTGAAAAATTTCCTATGGATTAGAAATGATATTATAAGTATTTATGTTGTTTAGAGATTGATTTGGATCAATTTGGAACCTTAAAAGTGAAAAAGGGTTAGTTTACAATTTTTTGGAATTCTGGGATATTATTGTAAGATTGAATATTTGAAGGATTAAATGTTAGTTTTGATATATATAATGTTGGAATTTTGGTTTGAAAGTTGTTTGAAAACCAAATTACAAATTTGGTAACTATTGAGGTGGAATTCGAAAGGTCCCAAAACCTTGGGGACATGTTTGCAAGTTCTTAAATCTAGAAGTATTGTTTGAGTAAATAATTGAATGCTGGAAAATTTATTAGTATGTTGAATTTTGAATTAAATATTAAGTTGGGGTTGAATTACAAATTTATAAAGTTAGGTGGTTGAAAATCAAAAGTTAGGAAGTTTGAGTTGAAATTATAAATGTTTGGAATGTTGAGGTATTGAATTGAGAATTTTATTAAAGTGCTGGAATTTTTATAATTAATGTGCAATGATTTTAATGGTGAATGACCATTATGAACTAAATGGAAAGGTTGAGGTGAATTCTAAAAAGAATTCACAACTTGTGGCTTATTTATGTATATTAGCAAAAGACAAGGGTTAAGGATGAAAATAAATATTCATTGATTGGTATGAATATTTTAAGAAGTTAGAAATTATAGTGGAGATATGATTTAGTGTGATATCATTTTAATTCCGATTTTTATTTTATAAATTCTAGAATGTTAAAATCAACTTATATTAGTACGATACTAATAGGTAGTTCGAACACTTTGTGTTATTATTTGGTATTGTCAGACCACGACAAATCTAGCAATTGGGACGATTCAAAAGGAAAAGAAAAAGTACGTGATTAGAAATATCACGTAAAGGAATCTATAGTGAGGCAAAAGTGAGTGCAGTTTATTTATTTAATTATTTTGATCAATGACGACTTTCGATAAGTCAACCTCACCTTGTTTATTTCAATGTTTTGAAATATGTTTTGATTTTGGAAATATGTTTGTAATATTTTAATAAGTTTTATGAATGCTTTTGGGTATGAATTGCCCATTTCATGTTTTACGAATGTGAATTAGATATATTTCTGATTCTGATATGATTTTTATTAAATGATTTCGAAATGAACTGAAAGTCCATTGTATGTTATATTGAGAGTCAAAGGTAAAATTGGCATACCATGAGGTGGAGTGATTATCTGTTCTAATTCTGATATATTGTGGTGAACTGGAGTGTACACTAGTATATATATTCTGATCTGAATACCCTTTGTGTGCATATTGTGTATCACCCCCAACCCCGTATCTGATCCGGATACGAGTTCGAGATGTCACATTGACTTTTCAAATCATTTACTTTTACAAAATAACTGAAAATTTAAATTCACATTAAAATAAAACTGAATAGTTATATTAAATACAATCATATGGTTTTACAAAACCAATCAGAGCATATCCGGCAAAAATCTTTAATTACATGCCACTTACATTCATTATAACAAAATACATATTATTCAATTCTTTTTTTTATCTGATCTTCGGAAATGAGATGTTATCCAGACTCGCTTAGCTTTGCTCTTCCTACCTCATTGAACCTACGTGTGAAACACTCACACGCTAAGTCATTGACTTAGTGAGGCATATAAAGCGTATAATAGAAACCTTAAATACTTAACAAAATTTGAGCATTTCATATAATAATATAATACAAAAACCATAGAACAATTCACATAACAAAAGGCATACATGCACATATACCATCATTGTCATCATCAACATCATTATCGTTATCAATATTATTATCATTAATCCCTTTAATCATATAATCTTGTACTTAACATTTGTAAACATCATATAATACATTTTACAAAGCAAAACACATAACATCACATACAGTTTATTTATGTTATCTCTTTTAATAACCCATGGTACACTTCTGAGAACTTAAGGTATGTGAGTGCATTGAGGTTGTGCACAAATGTTGTCACCATAGCTCGTATAAATTACAACAAAGTGCCACATAAAATGTCCCAAAAGACCACATAGATGTCCCGAAGGACCGCGTAGAAATGTCCCAAAGGAACACGTAGAATTATCCCAAAGGACCGCGTAGAACCCTCGACTCTTGGCATGTCAATTATACCCTTAACTCTCATAGCACATACTTATGGGCTTTACTGTTTACAGATTTCACATTTTCAATTATTCATATAGTTCTGTATCACATAGATTATATCACATGTTCGCATAGTCACATAGATCATCACATAGACATGTACACACATAACTCATAGTCACATAACTTATATCATTTCTCATGTAATCACATAGGTCAATGTTATTGAGTTTATTTCACTTTTTCATTTGCTCACATAGGTCAATTATATCAGTTCACATAGTTTACCATGCATACATGTATTCACATATATCTAATTCATATAGCTTATATCTTGTTATCATATATTCTCATAGATCATTATCACATAAGATAACATGTAACACGTAGTTCATGAATAACAATGCATATAACACATAAACATGTATTCATGTACACATAGAAACCATATAAACAATATGCTTGTATTCATAGAATCATGCAATCAAAACATTGGAAATAGACTCATCGCAAGTCTCATTTCCATAAACACCATATACATATTAATTTGCACTCACCTTAGTCTCACTTAGTACAAGCTAAGCACTTAGCACCATAGATCGATATTACAACTTTGAATCGTCCGAATCTTACTTTCGATCAACATCTACACCAATATACGATCTAAATAAATATCAGAATTCATAATACTATAAATCAATCACCAATAACTTGAGCTAAATGAAACACTTAATTCACTAATTCACTTTAAATAGTATCGGTACCCAAGGTACAGTACTGATACTTCTACATTATGGTATCGACACTATATTTTAGTATCGATACCCAATTTCAATTCTGGAATTTCATCTTCAAAATGTTACCGATATTTTCTCACTGGTATCGATACTACTCATTCGGTATCGATACTGAATAAAGGATTTCATACAATTTACCTTATGGTATCGATATTGTTCTTCCAGTATCGATACCCAAACCCAATATCACCTATTTTTACTCTGAAGTATCAGTATTATTCATCCAGTATCGATACCCCTTGCCCAGAACTTACTTATATTACCCGAAAATTTTCCAAAACTTACTTAACTTCCACTCTTTTAACTCTTTTCAAATCATTAAACTCAAATATACTTATTAAAACTAACTTATATCATTTAAGTATTCCTTAACATCCAAAATCCCACTTCAATACTTGATTCTAAAAATTATACCATATTTTAAAACATGTCCTTAATCCTTTCTAACCTAAAAAATCTCTTATTCTTACTTATGGCAAGTCAAATATGGCTTAAAAATCCAATTACAACTTCTTCCTCAGAAATTCACTTTAAAACCCCTTATATTCAATCTCTCGTAATTTGTAAATCGTTTAGTTTCTACTTTTCTTTTAGCTTCCTTAAGCTTTCCTAACACTCCAAGAATCAACATCAACTTTAAAATGAAAGGAATAATCAATAGGAAACATACTCACCTTATGTAAGAACTCACAGTGGAGAGCAGGAAGAAAGAATAAGAATATAGAGAATTCTAGACTTCCTTATTACTCATCTTCCCTTTTCCACGTGTTTATAATACCCTCCTCATAAATTTTTAATTCTTTAATTTCAAAAGACCAAAATACCCCTTCCTCTTATAATCTTTACTAAACAATACTATAAAAAATATTTCAAACTAATCCCTGAACTTTCCAACTTATCTAAATTGACCACAAAATTTAAAATCTTGCACTTTGATCACTAGTCTGGTTTTTGGGATGTTACATATTGTTATTTCCGATGCGATAGCGCTGTGTGTGCTTATATATTCCGATTCTGATGATGGCATTGAGATATGTATTGTACACACTTGTCTGACTCATGTACCTTATATTATCTTAAATATACTTTGGGCTATAAAAATGAGATTTGAAAGTTCTGAAAAGTATATGACTATAAAGGAATGTTGACTGATCATTCTGTCTAATATGATTTTGTGAAAATCATCATATGATTCTTTTCAGGTTTCTGATAAAGTTCAGCATGAGATATCCGGTTTGAACATTCTGAAAATTCAGTCTGTTTTATTTTTAATGATTTTATACATTTCGATATTTTATTTATTTATTCTCACCTTTAGTATTATTGTCTAAGTTATACTTAGCACGCGATGATTTTCGTGCGTAGGATCGAATTGAGATACAAACGTTTTGTGAGGAATCTTCCAAGCATCGTGTACATATCATCTATAATATCAGTATTAGTAAGACATCATCTTTTGACTAGTAGTGGCATGTATATATATGTTATCAGTTGCTTTATTAATATAACTAAATGGTTTGAAATAGTAAGTTAAGACTGTTTAATTTAACTAGTTTAGTTTATCTGTATATGATATGCATAAATTATATATAATAGTATTATATTTTTTAAATGGTACAAAATTTCAAGTAGATAAAAATAGTTTTAAAAAGTTGAAAAATATGATTCTTTTAAAAGAAACAAAATTTTAAGCAACTGTGAATAGTATTAATTAGTTTGATGTGATATCTATGGCTTGTATTATTAGATGTTTACGGGTTATAGGTGCTACAATATATTTTTTTAATAATTTAAATTTTATTTTTAATTTTTTATATTTAATTTTTTAAATATTTAATTTTTAAAATATTTAAATAATTTATATATAAAATTTTAAATAATTTTTATTTAAATAAATAAATAAGTCATTGATCTCAAAAAAATTGACCATTGAATGAAATAAAATAACAAATCAATTTAGCACATTTTTTATATCATTCGTCATGTCATCAACCACAATAGACTGTCACGTCAATATAGTGAACAATCACGTTAGCATCAATAACTTCCACATTAGTATTGTTAAATGTCACATTAACACTATCACCATCAATAATGAAAAAGATTGATTAAAAAGATATATTAAGTTTATTTTTTAAGTTGGATGAATAATTGAGAAAAAAAATAAAATAAGAATTATATTGATTTTTTTTTTAAGTACAGGGGTTCTAATGACTTTTTAAATTGAAAAAAACAAAGTACAAAGACACCTGTTGTTCACCGTACTGCTAGGACCAGAGACAAACTGCTGTGTTTGCAAAAGGATGAGATATGGTGGAGAATGAGTAAGTGGGCCTTAACAGATATTTGGGCGACCACTTGCTTTTTATGGCTGTCGGTGGATAAGCCTTTTAGGACACATCGGATGTGACGGGTGAATGAATATAGGCTTTGCTCATGTGGGTAGGCCATTCCACTACTTGGGTTGTGTCGTTTTAATCCCCAAATCGCATTTTTTTTTCCTCTTATGGCACTATCTCACCTATTTTGCATTGCAAATTACAAATTCCAGCTTTGGATAAAACATAAATCATGCGTGTTAGGGAGTTAACTATGCAGCTTGTAATGTTGCAATATGATAAATGATATATCATTTAAAATAAGCGGTTGAATGTCGGACGATACAGAGTCGAACAATGAAACTCGATAGTGATCAAGAATATACATCTTCAATAGTCGGTTAGCCATCAAGTTGTATTCTTATGGGATCTAAAGTTCTATAAAACAGGCCTGATTTTGAATATCATAGATGACTTTTATTAGTGGGAGAGGACTAAAGTTTGCACTCGGGGACAAGGACTAATTTCACGACTTCCATACAGTCTGGTTGCACTTTGAGCCATTTAAAACCATGGGTCCATGCCACTTGAAGGCAAATGTAGAGGCTCCGCAGCTCGCCTTGGAGGCGTCACGTGACATGCCGAGAGCTTTTCGAAATCAAACAGTCCAGCTACCATCGCCAAAAGCGGAACACACCTCCAGTAGATCCAGTCTCGCAGATGTGGAGTCCATCTAAAGAACTCTAGTTTGTGTTTGTGAGGAGCGGCAGCTTGGAGGGGAGACTTGCAAAGTGGAGAGCCTGGACAGAGCTAAGGCGGATAACATCGGATAGAAGTGAGCAAGACTCGTCAAGTCGAACTCATAGCGTCATTTCCAAATATATTACAATAAAAAAAGAAAAGAGGAGATTCCAAGACATATTATCATGAATAGACTCGTAATTTTTTTATTAATTACTATATATTTCAAGATGAAACAATAAATATATGATTTGCTTATAAAAAGAATCTAGACATATCTAGAGTTATTGTATCATGGTTGTTGATGTACGTATTTGTTTGACTTCCTGGGAATGTCGTATTCGGACCAAACTAGTGAATCCAGCAAACCAAGAAAATAATTGAAACATGGATGGAATTGAACTCTCACATAA
Organism: Hibiscus syriacus; assembly: GCF_006381635.1. Taxonomy (NCBI): domain Eukaryota; kingdom Viridiplantae; phylum Streptophyta; class Magnoliopsida; order Malvales; family Malvaceae; genus Hibiscus; species Hibiscus syriacus. The sequence goes on along the minus strand of NW_024062641.1, from coordinate 1,265,952 downwards.
CCACTACCACAAGACGAAAAAATAGATACATATGAAGACATCCCTCTAAGATACGACCACAACTCGGTGCATCCGAGTTCACCCGTGTAGAACAAACTACATGGTGTCGATAAAGCTGTATTTAAGTACACATTTGTAATGGATTACAGACTGTGGTTTTGACTATTAGGTGAAGGACTTCACTGCAGAAGAGGTAGTGACCAAACTTTAGAGGAGACCAACAATTAGAGCACTGTTATATGTGGTTGGCTCTGCTTGCATCGTGTTGTTCCGGGAATCAATGAATGTTTCATTAAAGAAAGGCCCACCCACGAGGCCTCCAAACGGCTACATTAGGATTGGGATCAGTTGAATCTAGCCACTTGAAGCCATCCGTGCAACCGGTCGTTGCTTCGGTTGAAATGGAAGCTCCTCTATGATGCACTTATTGTGAGTATTTATCACCATACCCCACAAGATAGCTCATTTTCAAAGGGTTCTTGCCCAAAACATAATCAGCCTGGAAGCAAAGATCATTATAGGACTGTTACCGAGAGGAAATGCAGATTGATACTTTTAGGGGTGTATATTGATTCCTCGGCTACATCTTTTTTCAAACATATTTCTCTTAGAATGTAAATAGCTTACTTGTGATTTGGCAAACTTCCGAAGATGTGATTTGGCTGCATCTTCGGAGCCTGTGATGTAAGCATGTAGTCGCTGTAAAGAGCACCTAAAAAAGCAGAAGCAACAGGGTGCTGCAGAGCATTCCATTCACTGACCCATATAAGACCACCCGCACCAGAAAGAGATCCCAATGATCAACACTTATTTGGTTTATATGTAGCCAATTGATCTGAAAGCTCCTAAAATAATAAGTGGATGGAGTGAGTTGATAAAGGATTAGGGGATGAATTTAGTAATCTAGATGTAGAAAATATCAAAATATGAATTCAATTCACTTAGGTCCATTTGTTTCACGTAAAACGTTTTTCTCATTTTCCAGTGTTTGGTTGGAGAAAAATTGGTTGGTCAACGTAAAACATTTTCTTGGTCAACAAAATTTCCTTTATGTTTTATGGAAAATAACTTAAGGTCTGATTTTCCGTAAGTTATTTTCTGAACTTTTCACTTCAAAGAATAAATACTCAAAATAATTTTATTTTATGAATTTAATATTAATTTAATATTTTAATATCATTTTAATCAAAAATATTAATTATTAAAATATTTAAAATATATTTATTAATATTTTTAATAATATAATATTATATTTTTAATATTATAATAAAATAATCAATTATATTATAATAATATAATCAATTATATTTTTATTTTAATAATATATAATAAATTATTAATAAAATTTATATTATTTATTAATTTCATAGAAATAATATTATTAAATTATTAATAATAAATAATATTATTTATATATTTAATATTAATATAATAATCTAATAATATTTTAATAAAAATATTTAAAATATACTAATTAATATTTTTAAAATATAATATAACACTATTACTATAATAAAAAAAATTAATATAATTTATAAAATTTTTATTTCAATAAAATATATCAATATTAATATTTTTATTAATAAAATTATAAAAATAATATTTTAATAATAAATTAAATATTTTAATATTTTAAAAATAATAATATTAAGTTTTATGATAAATAATATTATTTATTGTATTTAATATTTGTGATAAATAATTTTTAAAAAATTTATCAATTAGTGGAAAAATAATTTAAACAATATATTCTAAACATCGTAAAACATTTTTCAGAAAATATAATTTATTTTACAGAAAATATTTTTCAAAAAACATTTAGCGAAACAAAGGTACCCTTAGCTTGAAAGAAGAATTACTATTTGTTCTCCTGGATGTGGCATACGGAGATTTTGGCAGAATACTACACATAACGCACTCGGCAGACTTCCTATAGTTTCCAAGGCCAGAATTCCCAGAAACACCTTTTGCACCAAACAAGCTTAACCTGGAAAGCAAAACCTGCATAGATATAGGCACCATACAAGCTTAACCAGGGATTTCTCATATTATCACAATGCTTTGGGACATGTCTTTGTCTATAAAATGAAGGTCAAAGAACAACAAGATCGCTTCAAATTCCTCTAAGAGAGAACCTTACCTGGGTCCCCGCATTTTTATTATCCCAGCTAAACCACGCTGGACTTCCCCATGAAGCAAAATCTTTCCTGTTTTCCCCAGTCGCATATTCGAGGTAAAATCGATCGCCTGTGGCATGATAGAGCCAGCTTGCTGCCCATAAGAGCTCATCTCCATATCCCGTTGAATTGTAATACGTAGCAACTTCTGGGAGAACCCTCTATATTTGTCTGCAAAAGTAAACAGTTGCTTGGCATGCTAAAGAAGCGTGCTCGAGTACGTTGAGTCAGACGTCTTAAACACCAGAGATGCCGAAGCCATAACTGCTGCAGTCTCAGCCGCAACCTCTGTCCCTGGAACAGATGTGTTCACCTGTGTGAGAGGCCTCTTCTCTTTCATTTTTCCATGCCTTTCCCAACATTTATGATCTGTCTCAGGGTCACCCACCCACCATGATGTTGAAAGAAGAAAAATATCTTTACATGTAAGTATATTTCATAGGCTTTCTTTCAAAAGATTGTGGAATTAGATTCTGAATAATAACCTGAATATAGAGCACGTTGTCTTCAGGATGAGCATTTATAAGGAAGTCAGTTATCCACTTGAGAGAGTGGTGAGCAGGTTCCAGTTGATTCACTGCCGCCATCTGATCTCCATACTCGAGGATAGCCCATGATAACACAGTAGCAGTAAATGCCAATGGAAACCCAAATTTCATGTGATCCCCAGCATCATATATTCCCTTGGAAAGATCTAACTTCGCTTCACTTCCATCCTTCAGACTTAAGAGCCGAATCTCCTCTCCATGATATCTTATTATCCACTAACTTACCAGCTGCAACAACAAGAATGTTTCGAATTAACTAGTTGTTTGAGTAACTAAACATTAAGCTAGTTTAAATCAGGGTCAATGTGCTAAAGGGTACCCCCAAAAGAAGTAAATAATGGAGCCTATTTAACTTATTAGTTAAAGAAACCTTATAATCAAATTTATTAAAATTAATTATTATAAAATATATGGCAAATTATGTTTTTAGTATATAAACTATCAGTTTTTGTTTGTTTTAGTACCTAAACTTTTAGTTTTTCAAAGTCATACTCATTTAGTTTTTATTTCATTTTAATACACGTCGTTAAAAATAATGGACGGGCTAGTCAGTCACTGTGACTACACTTGTCGGTCTTTGCATCTGTCAGCCAATGAAACTCAAACTTTTTAATTCACACCTTTTTTACCTTTAAACGTGGTTTCGGCCTCCATTTCACCTGGGGATGAGCATGAGATCCAAACCCAACAGGTTCTGATCCGACTTGATCGTGTTGAATTTTTTATTAAAAAATCAGGTTTGGGTTGTGTTTTTTTAGATGTTATGTTCAGACGTGTAGGTTCGGGTTTATAGTGAAAAATACCCGACCTGAAAAAATTATAAGTTTACCTTATATATTTAGGGATAATTATAATAATACCCCTCTATATATTAATTTTCAATTAGATCTATATTTTTATTGAATAAAAGTAATATTTTTAAATAAATATATTATTTCAGGTCAGGTTGAGTTCGGATTTTATCTGAAAAAGGAAAGATGGTTTCAAGTTGGATGAAAGGTGTATATTTTTTGGGTTAGGTTCGAGTCGGGTGGAGGATGTATAATTTTCGGGTCGGGTCATCATTGTCTCGTGATCCACTATTCGGACCGGTTGTCCGTCCATCGAAACTATGGCCCATCAGTCCGTCCTTTAAATTTTTAACAGCATGATATTAAAATGAAACAAAAACTAAACATTAGGTATAATTTTTTTAAACAAATGAAAATTTAGATACTAAAAAACCAAAATTGATAGTTTAGATATTAAAAACATAATTTATCTTAAAATTTATTAGAAAGGATAAACAATTGATAAAATTTAGATTAAAATAAATTAAGAAGACAGACGCACATATTTTAAATAATATAAAAAAGTAAAACTTAAATACGGAGGATAATAAGTCAAAACCTCTGAAGTTTACCAACTCTACATGGGCATCAGATTATTGTTATTGATTTCGGTTGTCGTTAAAAAATAAATCTTATGGTTTTCCTACAGGGCTGACATTACCCAATGGTCGAAGCGCTTCTAGTCGGAAAGTGTTCGATCCATTTCCTTTCATGGTTCAGCAACGGGCTGCTTCACAGCTTAAGGAATATAATAAGTATTCTTATCCGTGCATTAACTATCAACGTAACATTACAGAGTAAAGGTTAATTTCGATGGAAAGCTCAGTGTCGTTTTATTAATTTGCACCATTTCATGACCAGAATAGAACGGAAAGCTCATCCATTGGGTAAAGTAGAGATTAATTTTGATGTGGCACAAACGAGAGGAGCAGAGCAGGCAGAGCGATTGGGGACCACCAAGGGTCGTGTTAGGAATTAGGATGACTCTCCATCCCTTTATGCCACAACTAACAGCAGGTCGGAAAGGATTAGAGGTGGCGAATCATTCCTGAAGGTGATTGATTATCTCTCCAGGTGAGGAATTGATTCTCTCTCCAAGTGAGGAATTGATTCTCTCTCCAAGTGATTCACAAGCTCAAAAGACGATATCTCACCAATTGGACATATCACATAGGACTGTATATAAAACATACATATAAAAATTAAAAGCAGTCGAATTACGCTAGGGATGTTAAACAAACAACTCATTTACTTCTCCAAATTTTTTTCTGAGGACACGTTTTGGTTACAGGATTACCCTCCCTCATTCACCGTCCTGTTATTACTGACGCTATTCATGCTTAATCACACACCGGAGTTTGGATTTTTCCCAAGAATAATAATAATAAAAAAGCAACTTCCTTCCACGTAAAACAAGATTAGGAAAAGCGAACTGGAAAAGAAACAAAGCTGCGTTTTCTCTTAAATTTACAAAAAAACTATACATTAAAATGATCTCCAAAAACACAACATTACAGTTTCATGCTACCTAATTCAAATTTTAGGAATTAATCGACCACAATGTAGCCTTAAGTCCATCTTAATCAGCTTTGGTGTACCTTGAATTCTTTTAATTAATTTTCTGACCCAAAGCTACATAAAAGATAAAGCTGGGTGGTTTAAAGGAGGCCGATGCCGCCAGCAAATATTCTTGCCAAAGGTATTTCCTATCCCTAATCCTAACCCTTTTTCAGCTCCCTTTCACCAACCCCCAAACAGCTAAGCATTCTAAAATATCTAAAAAGATACCAAGAAAGGCATCAAATAACGGTACTCATTGAATCTGGAGATTGTTGATGGAAGGATAGATTTAACTTTCATATCATTCGCCCGTTGTTCCCAAGTACAATACCAGAATTCACTGCATGCCAAAATTTAGTAGGATCTTTTGGCACCTAATACCTATTGCATCTATCCTAGTAGAGAACATCTCTGTCGCACCAAATTTTACGGTTGAATTAATTGGACCCAATAACCCACTATAGGCAGTTCTTTGGGGGGAAATAAAACAACAAATGAAATAGAAACTAGAAGGCAAGAAATTTACAGCAACGTCAACAACAATGATTCTTTATACGCCTACCAATTTAAGTGCCAGTTCAGTACACCAAGTAAAGGAATTAATACTATTAGTTTAACGAGCTGCAGAACGGTCTTTCCTCAATCTACCACGTGTGAGTCGAATGCTTTCTTCCATGAGAGTCTCTATCGGGGGAGGGATTGTGTCTTCATTCCGTGGAGGTGGCACCGGTTCTATTTGCATTGCTTCTGCTTCAGCTTCAGTCTCCGCAGGCTGACTAGTACTTTCCAATGTAGTATCTGCTTTTTGGCTATTCGATGATGCTGAAGGGGTAGTTGGTTTAGCCACCTGTGAAGGCACCTTTGAAGGTCCCACCTCTTCAGCTACTTCCTTCTGGTGTTGACTTGACGATGCAATAGATGTCGGAGAAGGCGGTTCTTCAGCCTCAGGCTCTGCTGCTTGTGTTTTACTAGATGATTGACGGCTTGGCACACCCGAGGGTTGGCGAACCCTAGCACCTTGTGCTCGAGAACCCTAGAGTTACACGGGAAAAAATAAACGAACTTCAAATATATATAACCATGTATAGATAAAGAAAAACCAGAATAGAAAAGTTGGAAAGATTAATTACTTTTCAATTACTAAAGACATTCAATTAGCATACAAATGTTACAACTGGACACGCTGTACAGAGTTTTTGATGTATTATATTCAGTCATTTTCTAACTCCAGGGAACCATAACATCCAATTTTTGGTTTCATCAAACTAAGTTTGTTGCATAAAACTCATACAGAGGAGGTAATAACAGCACAAACTACCGTTGGTTATGGTCTCCTAATTACCTGAGGCTGGTGAGGTCTTGGGGTTGACTGTGAAGCAACATATTGCAGGATCTCAAAAACTCTTGTCTGGCCATAGCTTGCAGCTCTTTGCCAGTAAAGAACTGCCATGTCTCCAGCTCTAGTCCTTAGTTCCAACAAGTTACGGTCAATTTCATTTTCGTGCTTTGCAATATATGGTCTAAAGAAGGATTCGTACACATAAGATGTTCCCTGAGAAAAGTGAAAATGCAAGGGCAATTAAAGAAAACATCAACATGTAGATGGATAAGTAAATTTTGCTTGTTTCTTTAAAAGTAACACACCTACCCTTGTTTTAGGGTACCACAAGTATATAAAGAATGCCAACTTAGCCTCACTATACATTGGAACCCTTCAAAAAAAAAAGAGAGAAGGCACAGTGAGAAACAGAAGAACAGACATGAAAGCATCCTTACTGTTTTATTCCATACCATGAAACAAAAGCATCACCAATTCTCTCACTAACTGTCAAAAGAGCCACCAATATCCTGAAACCAGAAAAGAAAAGGTGGAAATAAAGGAAAAGATGACTTAAATTAGAACAATCTTATATGAAAAGAACACCAATTGAAGACCTACCAGTACTTGCACCAAAACCTCAGTTGCTCAATGTCAGGCTTATTCATTTCAACAGTTTTATAACATTCATATGATGGATACGCATAGCCAAAAACCATCCTGCCAAATTAAAACTAAAAGATTATTTTCAAGAAAGGGCATGAAATAATACTAAAATGAGAGAGAGCCAGTTGTAAAGTAAAACATACACGAGTCCTCTGGTAAGAAAGGATCCAATCATTTTGTTAATTTCCTGGAAAAGAGATTACTCCCAGGAGTTAAAGTCAGCATCAAAATCAACACTATAAATCCTAGCAAATAAGAACAGTCTAATTGAAGCAAAATATCAGCCTGGGTGACACACACACGCACATATATATCCCTATCTTTCAGCCCCTATACATATCCAGATTCCTTGAAAGGTTAAAAATCCAAATCCTCACCATACAGAGAATTTTAGAGAAGTGATGATTTCTGATGGGAAATGTAACTTTTAAGTTCAAAAGAAAATGAAATTAGTAATAATTTGTAGCATCTCCAATTGTCTTCAAAAGAAAACATTGAGTGATATTGATACCCAAGCTTCTCCTCTTTGGAAAGCAAAGAAAATTAGTAATATAGTTTGAAGCATCTCCAAATCTCTTTCAAAAGAAATTCCAGAGTGAAATTCTTGGGCCCATCAATCTAAACAGGTAAGAAATATGCCAAAGGGTCTAAAATTTGTCCTACTTTTACGATTTAACGAACGAGATCCTCTTAAGAGGTTGTGGAAACACTCTTAAACATGGTTCAACAAGAATTTTCAAATACCGGAAATGAAAACAACATAAAACCTGCTTAGATGTTTATTTATCATCATTTTTTCTGAGCAACCAAACAGAGGAGTGCGAATAAAGTAATGTTGCAAGTAAAAAAACCAGACTGATCCAGCTAATTAAATCCTAAGCTTCTTCGTAACAAGCAACAAAGAATTAAACAATAATTAGATACCAAAATATAGGATACCGTACGGAACTATAAGTGCTAAAAATACATTCAACATATCGCACCGAGAAGCGGTGAAAACGAAGAAATAGTCGAGGGAAACGGAAATACCGTCGAGTTCAAAAAATAAATCAATCAAAAAATTGAAAAAACCATATTCAGGCAATCCAGAAAAAATATTTTAAGAAAATATAGTTATCAACATTCGACAATGTAAATGGAATCTTAATTGCAGTGCCCGCGGAACCGATCACCAAAAAGAAGTTGGGAACGGCAGAGCTATTGTTACCTTTAAACAGTAATTTCAAAAAGACGATGCAAACAAGAAGGCTACACGTTTAGAATCGGAAATGATAGTTAAACCAGAGCACAGAGGCGATACACAAGAGGACATTTCAAGGAAATAATATGAGTAACTTGGGAGAAGATCGCCGGCCAACGATAAAATCGGCGCCGCCAAAATACGACGGCTAACCGTTACGAAGTCGGTGGTAGCGGTGGGAGACTGGAAAAGACTCTTGAGGGAAAAATAATAATAGAAGAGAGAGTCAGAGAGATGAGATAGCATTATAGTCTTTTCCTTCGTAGTGGTGTTTTTCAAATCATCATTACGTTCGGTTAGGTTTAACGTTTTAAACTAACTTGCCCATTATACCCTTTGGAGACTAGGAAGATGCTTCTTTCAAGGGAGGTAACATATTAGTAATATTGAGTTGTTAATTGATGACTTAATTTCAAAATAAATTATACCTAAATTCTTGATTCTTGAATATGTGTCGAAGTTACTTTTTTATTTATCTAGGTGGTTAACATTACCACTTTTAGTACCTCAGTCATAATATTCGTTAAAAAAATATGTTAAATGACACGCGTCACAATATTAAAACACACACCACCCTTCTTTCCCACGTCCCACCCCACCCTCTCCCTCCCCTTCTTCCATGGTTTTGTCATTGCCAAATAGACAAAGGCTAAAAAACCGATTAAACAGTAGATCAAATGGTCGGTTTCCATAGTCGACTAAACGACCAATTATCATGATTGATGAAATGAATTTAAGGGATTAGATATTTGGGATTTTAGGGATTAGGGATTTATGAATTTTAGGTTTTGAGATGATATTAAGAGTTGTTAACGGTCAGTGGGTGGTCGGCGATGTATGGGTGGCCCGTCGGCGGCGAATAGATGGCCGAAGATGACCGCTAGTTAGAATAAATGAGACTAGATAAGAAATTTTAAGAGTTTGGATTTTTTTTTGTATTAAAAAATAGGCTTTTTTTTAAAATAAAACATTTTAAAGTTTTTTTAAATAATATTTTAAAATTACTAGAATGTGACACATGTTGCTTAACGGAGTTTTCTAACGGCCATTATGACTGAGGCACCTAAAAATTGTAGCGTTTGTAACATAAGCACCTAAAATAGTAACGCTTGTAACGTTAGTTACATGAATTAATCAAAAAATAGTTTAAACACCCATTCAAGAATGTGATATAGTTTGAGCACTTATTTTGGTATTAAGCCTAAATTGGTTTAAATACAACCTTTCTTTACTATAATTTTAGTGGAATATTTGTTAGTAGCTTATTCGGATATGTATAGTTTTTTTATAAAAAAAAATTGTATGGAAGAAATCATCTCCATAAGAGACATTATCAAATTTTAAAAAATTGAAATTGCTTTGAGGTAAATAATATATTAAACAATATTAATGATTATATTTTTTTACTGTATAAATATAAAATTTGAATAAGCAATATATGCGTTTCATATTATAAATAGAAATTTTCCTTTTTTTCCTTATTTTAAATAAAAAAATGGAAGAATCAGCATCTGACTAATTAATGGGTAAAGTAAGTGATCGTTAAGGATAAGGATCAAAGCTCTGTATACTTGTAATTAGAGATGCACATAGCCGAATTTAAATTCGATCCGGATCGGATAAAAATCGATCCGATTTTTTCACTAAGACAAAAAATCAGTTTGGATCATAATCGGTTTGGAGGGCCGGATGATGTAACCGATGTAACCGGTTTCGGTTTGAAAAAAACCAGTTTTTTAAAAAAATCGGTTTTTAATCCGGTAAAAAATCCGGTCATCCAATTTTTTAAACCCCAGGCCGGATTTTTAAACCCCAGACCAGATTTTTTTTCCAGATAAAAAATCAGTTTTTTATCTGGTTTTTTTCAAACTGATTTTTAATCCGGTAAAAAATCCGATCGTCCAATTTTTTCCTAAACCGGTTATACTATCCGGTTTTAAAATATCGATTCGGTTTAAAAAAACCCAATTTTTCCCAAATCCAATTTCGGATATTTTTTACGTAAAATCGGATATTCTAATTTTTTGTGCACCTCTACTTATAATTAAAAAAAACACTTTAGCTAACATAACAAATCATATGGTGGATGAATCTCTAAGCATCCCTAAACGTCAGCTTTGGAAATGGGTGAGCCCGTTACAAGGCTCCAAGTCGGCCTCAAATAGCTGTACAAATAAATGGGTTTTCCAGAATTACGTGATCACCACCGACAACAGAAATAATGTACACACGTGCAGCTGTCAGCCAATCCCTCAAAGTGGTTAGATTGGCATACTGACCATTGATAGTGTACATGGTCGCTCTGGGATTAAGTCACGATCCGGGACCCTGTCAGGCTGTCACTGTTCTTTTTCGACTCACCGATTTACCCATGGTGGTGGTGGATCTCTAAGATACCACATACTCGATTCACATAAAATTCAACTTGTTAAATTCGTTAGTTAAATAGAGGTTCACAATAGGAGCAACCTCAATCCCTCAACATACTAGGAAAATTTTATTTGAGCTAATAATAAGAAAAAAAACAAATCCCTTCTTCTACAGCTGATTTCTTGAAAATAAGCAACAGAATTACTAATACACAATCTTTTGCCTTTATTAAAAATGTACGAACTAGGATTGACTTGTATCAGTATACATCCGAGTACCACTTAGGATGTAGCCTCCAGTTCCACTCATCTGCATGCAGGGATGGGTTCTTGATGGAAGCACCTGCATAATAATAACCACGTTACGTGATTCCCACAAACAAAGCATCAGATAGTTTTAAAATGTTAATGAGGAAGAAGATGACCTGATATTCCCGTAACCAAGGTTCTGAAATTTGTAATCCAATTGCCATTTTCTCAAGTTGCAGATTGTGCATGCATGTTGCAAGAGGCTGTATTTAGACAATAGTTTGATCAAGTTAACTTTCTAGGGAATGACTGTTACCACAGTTACACTTTGCAACAGGCATATTGTAACTATCAGCTTTATAAAAACAAATAGAAGTCTATCTTGGTTCCTTTCAAGATTTAGAGAAGCCAAAGACCTGCAGATACTGGTGATAAATTGCAAAAGGAGCTGAGTATGTCAGAAGAGGCAGCAAATCCTTAACCAACCCCCACGCATCCTGCTCCGGTGCAGCAATAATTAGGCTACACAAAGACATTGAAATTAAGAATTATGGCTAATATGATTCTAATGTTAAGAAAGCAACTGTTTACTTCTGTAATTGTAGATACCTAGAGAAACCATTCTCTTTCCACGACTGAATGGCTTGTTTTGGTGCTTTTTCTCCAGCTTTTGGGGCTTTGCAAGTTTTGCTTGAGGAAGAAAGTTTATTCTCAGGAACAAGATCCGTATCACCATTTTTGGATGAAAGGTAAACATCTTCCGTGCCAACTGATAAGGATGTTTTTTCCTAAAACATATCACAATACATTAAGGGGGTTTGAGATAAAGAACAAACTTAATCACAAATGAGCATGACTAACATTAGATTGACCCTCCATTGTATAGTCATCTTCATGTTGGCTGACTCGCTCACTGGTTTCATTTTGAACTGAGCACAGGTCATTGAAGGAACACCGCAAAATTCTGAGGAAAAATGGAAGAAAGTACATATTTTGAATAACATAATTCTGCATTCATATCTGCGTCATGCACATGTGAATGTGAGATGACAAAAAGAGTGAGTAGTTGGGAGCAAACTCAAAAGTTGGAAGTGTACGTCTTGCAAATTTCATCACTGAAGTTGAACATCCTTATTATCTCTGTAGGATACGGTGTCCCTCCAAGATAAGTACTGCACACACTACCCGAACCTGTGACCACACAAAGGATCTTCAGGTAAGCTAAGCTTTAAAAATGCATATCAAGTATGGTATCGATCATTTGAAAACAAGAATGTTAAAAAATGTTGAACTCAAAACATAACAAAAAAGACACCTAAAATATTGAATGTCTCTAGGAAATAAAACTTGTTCAATACCTCCTAAACGCTCAGCCACAGCACCAGTAGCAAGTCCACCAACCATATCCACTACAAGGACATCGGAGTTTGCAGTGGCATTAGCCATTGAAAGCAACAGAGATAAAGCATCCACTCGCAAAAATCTGAATCATAAGAAAGGAACAACAAATAAATTTCGAATGATATATGACTGCAGAAGTAACTTACAAAAAACCATAGTTAATGATTACCCAATCCGAGCAGGATACTTCTTGAAGTATGCCTCACATATACTGACACAATAGTGGCGAAATGCAAGTCAGCAAGTAGAGAGATATAAACCATTTAAAAACCACATCCCACAAAAGCAGCTCGAGTAAAGAATCACATGGGTACCTTCTACAAAAGGGTCGTCTAAGAAGTACTCTGGGTGCATATTTCTTTTGCTTCTTAAGCCTATATTTTTCCTGCAGATGAAACACAAATCATTTATATGTCAGTTTCATTCTTTTTCTCCTGATCTTTTACTACTCTACCAAACCAGCTTATATTCGAGATCAATAACCATTAATAAATGTAGGACTCCTTGAGTACAAAATAAACTAACCTGGGAGAATTGTGTTTTCTTATCAAAAGTTGCACTGTTAGCAATGAGAGCCTCAACAATTTCATTCCCCGTTGCCCCCTGTCTGCATAATAAGATAAAGAAGCAATTAGTTAAAATTCATGCACACACAATAAGCCTATAAATAACCACAAAACACAGTTTTAAACCTCCGCATTGCATCTATATCTTCACCGGTGAGGGTTTGAGCTTGATTATTATCAATTATTGCTCGGTTGTCACGGGATTCTTCCTGTAATTGACTACCTCCTTCGTCTTGAACATTACTATCTGCGAATAAAAGCGTCAGATGAGTATTATCCAGAATCAATTTGAAATCAACTAACGCTTTTAGGGAAGGGGAAAAAAGAAAGTAAACCATCAGTAGGTGGAACAAAGCGGGAAAGATAAGGTTTTTCTTTTCCGATTTCAACTTGAAATAAAGATCCAAAGGTACAACCAATCAATGGTTGCAAAGAGCATGATTTATTCCCAATTTTCAAGGTCCTGAAACAGTGATACTAACCAATTAAACAACGCAAAATTTAAAATTTCATAATCAGTAAAACTAACTGCTTTGAGGAAAATAGAGCTTACGAGCCCGCAGAGAGACGAGCGAAAACAAGGCGATCTCCGTCATTGATGTCGAGCAATACGCTGCAACCTTCCCAGGTTACTCTAGGATTTATAACAGGGCCCGATTCAGGTTTACTTTCGGACATGTCAATTCTCTTATTAAACAAATATTTGCTCTTATTCTGCCGTGTGTGCAAAAGAATAAAATTCACAGACAAGAATCTGAAGAACAACTTCAGTTCACTAAAGAAATTTAGGTTTTGCAGAACATTATCTAACTATATAAATAGTTGGCATTCCAACAATCAGCTTTCCCCAAAGAAATAAAACCTTAACGTCTAGGGTTTAAGTTAAAGTTTAAAATAAAACCGCTACAGAACAACGAGGGATGTTCTGTTTTATCTTGGATTAAATCCTTGGGCTAAGCCCAAACCATAACAAAGGTATGTCCAAAAAGACCTAAAATCAGTCTTGGGTTTTCGATTTTGATATCGCTTGGATTGGGTTAAATACCAAGTAATTTTTCCAATTCCCTTGTGGCAGAAACATGTGAGATCAGGTGTTAGGTCATCTTCTTCCACTATATGCATAAACAGTAGTGGGTGGATGTCGCCATAAAACATCGCGACAAACACAAACCTTGTAAACTTGATTTTTGTTTTTTTATCTTCGTGACGTGAGAGGTGAAGAATGTCGGCCAACTAATATAATGCCAAAGGTTCCCAAGTTGCACATGGGTTTTTGTGCTAGATTTACTTACCCTCTTGCTTCTGCATCTCAGCCATTTAAAAACACTGTAGCTTTCACATGTAATTTCATACCGGAAGTTTCTTTCTTTTTACAAAATTTTTAGAACATACATGTAAGCTTCACATTGCTACCCAATAAAATAATTAAGATTCTGTTTTGTTCTCATGTTTGGTAAGTAATTTAAGGATTAAAATAGAAGCTTACTTTAGCATTGAAAAGAAAAGGGAAACATATAAGTTGAATAGTAGCAACTTAAGGATTAAAATAGAAAAAATGAATTATTGGGTCACTTTTTTTATTAATGAAATCTCAGCTGTACTTGCAAGGAATCATTTTTAATTATAAATAACTTCCATGTGAGATTTGTTAGTTGGTTTGTTTTTAATCAGAGGTTCCATAATAATTCCCGATGAAGTGCAGCTTTGTTTGATGCTCGCATCATTTTCTTGTGGGTGAAAAAAAGGGATGGTTTATTTTCGGACACTACTGATCTGGCTGAGCCAGTACCGTTTACTGAAATTAGTCATCACCCATTACGAGGTAGAGAGAGCAGGTGGGGTTTCATAGCCCCACACGAGAACTCATAAGCTCACCACTCAACATTCATGGCGAGTCGGTCAATTTGTGAACCATGTGTTGACCCTCGAGGCCAGCTAGACGGTCAAGTTATAAAAACCTAGCCCATCCATCATCCATGTTGGATTCGTTGAGAATGGGATGGATAGAGATAGATCGAGCCTTATTAGGTGGAGATTACACGGAGCAGGTCGTTTTTTTGTTTTTTTTTTATGTGCATTGCAAACAGATAGTGATTCAGATAGAGACATCGGGAAGATGCAAATTGCCATAGGGACGTTTCCAATTCTTTGTGTGCGTCTTATACGATGTTCTCTTCAGTTCATGCACTTTTCCTTTTGCAAATTTTTAGAACCTGTGGACCCCATTCCTACATTATTATCCCACACTAAATAAACTCAGAATTCATCTCCCTTAATATCACCATTTAAGTACAAAGAACAATTATAAGTACAAATTCTTAATTTTAATGATAAAAATTTCAGTGTAGAATGAAAATGGGTCGATGAATCTAGTTTTGTATTGGAGCCGAGATTTATAGTAGTGGTCCAAGAGATATGCACTTCTACGAAAGAAGGGAGAGAATTAAATCACAAAGTGAAGAAACATAAATGCAATAAATAAACAGAGACCCCACTCCCACCACCCTCACTGTACCTTCTTGGTTCTTAGTCCTTATTACCCGTCTTGGATCCCTCTCCTTTTGCCCACCAAAAAAAATATAACCCTCTTCTCCTAGTTCCTTCTCAAAAACTCCCTTTTTTTTATGAAAGAGAGTTAATCTCTCTGCTACTACTTTTCCTTTTTATTATTATTGTCTCCTATTGTTTCGTTCTTATTTAAATTTTTATGGCTCTTCTCACTTTCTTACCGGAGACGGCGGCGGAACCCATGACAGTGAAACCGCCGTCCAAGCGTAGAAAAAACCAGATACAAAAGCAAAAGCAACCGTCTTCATGGGACCAAATCAAGAATTTGCTCAGTTGCAAACAGATCCAAGGGTCGAAAGTTCATGATCCTTCCAAGAATAATCAGCATGGGTACTCAAAGCTGGGTTCCTCTTGCAAGTCCATCTGTAGCTTCAAGGACGTTGTTCATGGCAACTCGAGGAGAGTTGTTGACAGAGCTGATAACTCGCCTGAGAGTAGCACAGTTGGTCAAGAAACTGGGTTACCGAGACGCAAAGCTGCAAATAGCTCGTCAACCCGGTCGTTGTCGGGGTCAACAAGATCTAATAATAACAGCACAACTTACACGTCATCTTCATCCAGAGCTATGCAATTCAGGAAGTTTTCTGGGTGTTACGAGTGCCATATGATAGTTGACCCTAGCAGGTATATATATTTGTAGTATAATTTGATCCCACCCCCCATTTTCCAAAATAAGAATTTGCTTCGTTTACATAAGAAAAATAGTTTGAAGAAAGTATGAATTATCAGGTACCCGTCATCAAGAACAACAATTTGTGCCTGCTCACAGTGCGGAGAGATCTTCCCAAAGATTGAAAGCTTGGAGCTTCATCAAGCTGTTCGCCATGCAGGTACAGTAATTCCCTTATCTTTTATGCACATAATTTACTATCGTTTTCCTGAATTATTGTACAACAATTTATTTAACAACAAATTGACTGCTTACTTGACCGCAATCCTGCTTTTTTTTATCTTTTAATATCAATTGCTTATACGTGTTACGACATATAAAAGCTTAATTGTCTCTTTCTTTTGCTTCATTTTGTCTTAACACCTGATCTCAAAAGTAAATTTCGAAATTGTAAACTTGTTTTTGTTCCAAAGTGTGTCACTTTCTTTCCATTTATCCAGTCAAACAGCAAAGTAGGATCACTAGATGTCTATATTATTAACAGTCAAATTCTTTTACCACTGTTCTCCTTGCACTAAATTTGAAAATCACTCCATTTATGCTGCTTAATTTACATCTGCTTTAAGGCTTATTAATTGCACTAAAATCTAGCCCCACCCATTTGCCGATTGATGTTAAATACCACAGCTGTCATTTTTTATAAATATTGTAAACGTGGTGTCTTTTCATTGGTGTAATATTATCTCACCTGTAACGCTAATTTGCACGGTTTGCGAGGACCATGACCCCACCGAAAACAACAACTCCAATTAATATATCCTTTAATGCAAAAAGGAAATCATTTTTTAATTTTATTTTTTGTTCTTCTAGTTTCGGAGTTGAGCCCAGACGATTCGGGCCGGAACATCGTAGAAATTATCTTCAAATCGAGCTGGCTTAAGAAGGGTAATCCAATCTGTAAGATCGAACGGATACTGAAAGTCCACAACACCCAACGCACCATCCAACGGTTCGAGGACTGTCGCGACGCAGTGAAAACGCGTGCTCTTAACAGCACCAAAAAGAATCCCAGGTGTGCAGCCGACGGAAACGAACTCCTCCGGTTCCACTGCACCACATTGTCGTGTTCCCTCGGAGCACGTGGATCCTCCAGCTTGTGCGGTTCGATCCCGGGTTGCGGAGTCTGCACCATAATCAAACAAGGGTTCCACAACAAAGGTGGAGGTGTCGCCGCAGCAGCAGAATCCAAAGGAGTCTGCACTACGGCTAGCAGCGGCAGGGCCCACGACTTTCTTAAATGTACGGACGGGCGGATGGCCATGCTTGTTTGCCGTGTGATCGCGGGAAGGGTGAAGAGAGTGGCGGATGATGCGCCGCCTTTGGAGGAGGATAATAGCAGCAGCTTTTCGGTTTCGACTGGCTCGTACGATTCTATAGCAGCATACACCGTCGTCTACTCCAACCTGGAAGAGTTGGTTGTCTTCAACCCAAGGGCTATCCTTCCTTGTTTCGTAGTCATCTACAAAACACTAGAATCTTAACTCAATTGAAGCCAGTTATCTAAGTATGGACATCATTTTCTCAGAATTATCAAAATCAAACCATCAACCTTAACCGTGTACATATGTTTAGATCTTACGTCGTTGTCGTGGCACATAAGATCAAAACCTATGTTTTTTTTTTTTTTTGGAAATAAATTGGATTTCAATGTTTGCTAGACTAGCCCGACTGCATGCATGGCTGATAAACCTAAAGCTTACGTTTGTTGCCTGAATATTTAAATTAAAGACGCTGAAATCATTGATTACTCGTTGTACGATGAAGACATACAGATATTATTTGTAACAAAAATACACGGCAAATTTCTTTCATTTACTTTTCTTTCTGAAGGGAGAGAAGCTCGAATTGTCCTCTTCAATGCGCACCTTCCACGGTCAATTCACTAACCTACAACGTGTGCTTTATCAGTGGGTTAGTGGTACCATAAATAGTTCCTAACGCGTACCCATACCATATTTTCCCCTACAATCTAATTAAAGAATATCTACCACCACACGAATTAGATTAAAGTATATTTCAATATATTGCAACTAAAATTAATAAATATGTAATTTAATTAAAGTAACCCATTATAAAACACACATAGATAACAAAATAACAAGCATATATTTATATTTAAATTAAAGTAATTATAAAGCTCACATAACTAATAAATATTATACAACTAAATATTCAACGAAAAGCCAGGCTTGATATTGAGACTCAAATGTATTATGTAATAACTCAAGTCCTCACCCTTTGCAGACTTTATCAATATCATGCTGGTTAATATCTATTTTTATTTTTTAAAATATATATTAAAACTATACACGAATTTTAATAAAATGTAAAAGGTAATTTATCAATTTTGATTTTATGAGATTGTATACAAAAGGCTTTAATTTGGTTCAATTTTCCCAGTTCATTGATATAATTGTCAACATAATAGTATCATTTTATGTTTATGTATTGCATTTACAAATAACTATATTTATCTAATATGAAAATAAAAGAGAATGCTCAGGTTATCTTCGTTTGTTTAGGACTTAGGAGTGTGGTGAGGGACAGGCTGCTAGGTTCTAAGGAGTGTGTTATTGTCCCTGCTGATCTGCTTGGGGGTTAAGATTTAGTGTGAATTTGGTTGAGTTTTTTACTTTGGTGTTTTTGGATGAAATGAAATTTTGATTAGTCAAAAAAAATATATTTTTTGAGACGTGTATAACTGAAACAACATAAAAGTCTCAAGTGTATAATTAACTGAATATTAAAATTCATGTCTATAAATACACAAATTTAAAATTAATATATCATAATGTTCATTTAAACTAATTAATAGTAATTTTAATATTTATCCCTTTATTTTCTAAAAAGGATATAAGTACAATTACAATGAATAAGCATTTGATAGATAAATTGATCCTAAAGTTTTGCAAAATTAATTAATCTAATAAATACTAACAAAATAATTGAATGGATGGAAATATAAATGGGAAATCAAAAGAAATAAATCAAGAAAAATTGTTCCATAAACTATAAGTCGAGTTAAAAAAAAGAACTTCACAGGCAGTATTGAATGGGTGACTATGACATACATGTTGGTTTTTTGGCAAAGTCCCACGTTGGTTGTGTATAAGGAGGGGGGGAAATTCTTTTGTTATAAATCAAGTCATCTTCCTCCTTAGTTAAGCATCCACAAATATAAGCCTTCTTCACTATTAAAGGCTATTTGTACTCTTTCTCTCTTTGTAATATTTCCTCTACTAGTGAAATATTATTTTAGTAGTGTTCGAGGAGGTAGGCATAATTTTGGCCTAACCTCGTTAAAGTTTGGTGTTCTCTTTATGTCTATTTAATAGCTATTGTCGGGTATAGTTGTTGTTAATTATTGTCCTATTAAAATTATTTGTCTTGGTAGTTCTGTCTAAGGAAAGTAGGTTTTAAGAGGGACCGTTATGACCCCTCCTCTTTCTTGGAAATCTACCTTGGTGTGATTTTTAGTACAATCATTTTCACACTAGTCACCTAGATAATAGTTTTCAAGGTGAATTTATTATTATTGGTGGAAATTAACCCGAATTCCACAATAATTGGTATCAGAGCTATTGGTTTATTTTAGTATGCTCTGTGGTTGCGGCTTAGGCTGATCTTCCACATCAGAAAAAATTTCTTGGGATAATTGGCATTCCGCATTGACAGTTATTAAATAGAATTTGTAGCAGAAATGGCAGACGCAACAAAAACATCTACATCGTCGTCAACAGCTGTGACAAATGTTAGATTTGCAGTGGAGATTTTTGATGGCACCAGTCATTTCGGCATATGGCAAAGTGAGGCTCTAGATGCCCTATTTCAGCAGGGTCTAGGCATTGCTATTGAAAGAGAAACCAGATGATGTTGAGGAGAAAGAATGGAAGAGGATCAATAGATTGGCATGTGGTACTATTCGATCGTGTCTTTCTAGAGAGCTGAAGTATGTATTTTCTAAGGAAACTTCTGCAAGTAAATTGTGGAAGGCACTGGAGGAGAAATTTTTGAAGAAAAGCGGCCAGAACAAGCTCTACATGAAAAAGTGATTGTTTCGCTTCAACTATGTACCAGGTGTAACACCCCCAACCCGTACCCGACCCGGATATGAGTCCGAGGTGTCACATTGACTTTTCAAACTTTGACTCTTATAGAAAAATAGGGAAATTTAAAACTTTTATAACATTAAAACTTATTCAAAACGTTTACAAAACTATTCAGAGCTTATACAATATATTCTTTTGATTACATGCCAACTAGAACTTTATTTATTAAAATACGTATTATTCACCTCTTTTCTGATCTGACATTTGGTAAGGAGAACTGACCTGTCTTGCTCCACATTGCTCTTTACTCTTCTCGAAACCTACGTGTGAAACAATCACACGCTAAGTCGTTGACTTAGTGAGGCATATAAACATGTAATACAACTATAATTCATATCAAATGCATGAGCAATTAGTATTACAATCATATCATATAAAAGCATATATATAATTTCTGTAATATGTACACACAAGCACATATATCATTATCAACACGTTTAACATTTCCCATTCACTATCATTAATCTTTATAATTTAACACTCTTATATAAACATTTGTCTTTACCATATCATGCATTAACCAAGCAATACACCATTATAGAAATCATGTAATCTATTCCATATAACAAGTCACATATACATATCATATTTAGTATACTTGTTTAATCTCTTTATTAACTCATGTACACTATTGAGAACTTAAGGTATGTGAGTACATTGAGGTTGTACACTAATGTTGTCACCACAACTCATATCAATGTCCAGAAGGACCTATCCAAAGGTCACAAGGAACCTCAGTAACTATCCAGAGGTCATAAAGATCCTCGGCAACTGTCCATAGGTTCCGAAGAACCTAGGTAAACTGTCCATATGTTCCTTAGAACATAGGTATACTGTCCATATGTCTCGAAAGACATAGGTAATTCTGTCCATATGTTCCGTAAAATATAAGTACCCTCGACTCTTGGCATGCCAACTATACCACTAGCTCTCTTATCCTATAACATGGGCATTATCATTTATAACAGTTCAATTTACTTATTCATATCCTTTCTCTTATGAACATATATCTTTTCTTTTCAGTCGCGTACCAAATGTACGTGTAATCATTGATCTTATAATCACATGTTCATTCTCTTCTGTCACATACCATATGTGTGTATAAACATATATCTCATAAACATGTATTTATGAATCTCATATCATATCACATATTCACATAAACATATAATCCATTTTCACATATCACTTAACATATTTTCTAATATGACCACATAACTCATATTACCTATCTCATGTCATATTCTCATGTTATTACTTAATTCAATTTCACATATCACATATACATGTAATCATGTACTCATACACACATAAGCATCATATCATTCACAAATCAAATAACATTTTAAGAGTTACTTCTTACCATAGTAATTCTATCACTGGCTTATCGCAACCCAATGTTTATTCGATAACATAAATACAATTAAATTGCACTCACCTTAGCTTTGCTTTGATTCGATTCTAATCCTTCAATTGATTCAAAACAGGATCACGTTCTATATCTACATAATCATACATAGATCTATATTAGTATTATAACTAATATACTCTAATGGTTCACTCTTTAGATTAAGATAAATGCCAATTTCTTCTTTCAATGAGGGTATGCATCGATGCACTACTGATGCATCGGTGCATAAAATATATTCAATGTTGTATTATTATTTGGATGCATCGATGCATGCCTTATGCATCGATGCACTAATTGCATTCGATCTTTTTATTTTAAAAGAGTGCATCGATGCACTACCTGTGTATCGATACACCTTCAAACAATTTCTGGGTTTTAACCTTGACGCATCGATGCACAATGAATATGCATCGATGCACTCTGCCCAGAATCCTCTTTTTGAACCCAAAAATTCATTCATTTTGGCTTAAATCCTTCATGTTTCATCCCTTTTTTCATTCTTAACTCTAGTACACATACTTAAACCAATCTATACTCATTTATTTCATCTTAAACCTCAAAATCCTATCTTCCATATGTAATTCAATAATTACATCAATTTTACAACATGTTTAAAATCCAATTCTATTACTTCATATCTCTTACTTAGATTGATGACAAGTCAAATCCAACTTTCAATTCTTATTATAAACTCTATTTCAAGATTTCATTCAAGAACCACTAATCTTTAATCTTCTCTATCTCCTTTATCTTTTGATTTTAGGACAACCTAAGCTTTCCATAATCTTAAGTATTACCTAAGGATCAAAACCCACTCTTAAAATCAACAAATCATCAGCTAACAAGGAATCTTACCTTTGCCTTGGAGCTTTCACGGGAGGAAGAAGAAGATGAAGAAGAAAATAGAGAAGAGATTTCTGGAAAATCTCTCATCCTTATCCATATATATATATATATATATATTATTTAATTCATCTCTTGGTCAAATGACCCTTTTGCCCTTTAATACCTTTTATAATTACTAACATCTTTAAGGTAATATTTTCAAATAAATCATTGAACTTTTTAACTATTCCACTTTAATCACCAAATTCTGAAATATTACAATTTGGTCATTAACCCGATATTAAGGATGTTACACCAGGTACCACTATGAATGATCACATTACTAGCTTTAATCAGCTGGTGACTAATCTGATGAATATGGATGTGACTTTTGAAGATGAAGATTTGACTCTGATGTTGATGGGATCACTTCCTGATGAGTTTGAGTATCTTGAAACTACTCTACTTCATGGGAAAGTTGATGTGTCTCTCAGTGAAGTAACTGCTGCCTTGTATAGTTATGAATTGAGAAAGAAAGACAAACAAGAAAACACAAGTGTCGAAGTAGAAGCTCTTGTTGTTAGAGGCCGTTCGAAGAGTCAGAATAAAGGAAGGAGAGGGAGATCGAAGTTAAAGTCCAGATTGAGCAAAGATGAATGTTCTATTTGTCGAGAAAAATGGCACTGGAAGAAAGAATGTCCAGGCTAAAGAACAAAGGCAAACCTGAAAGGGGAAAGGTTGTCTCAGAATCAAATGTGGTCGAGTATGATGATGCAGATTCAGATTTCGCATTCGCTGCTACGCCATCAACCAGCTGTTCCAGTTCATGGCTATTAGATTCAGCTTGTAGCCACCATATGACCCCAATAGAGAATGGTTCTTTGATTTTAAAGAACTAAAAGGTGGAATTATCTACACAGTAAATAATTCCCCCTTGACACACTTGGGATTGGTTCAATTCACTTGAGGAATCAGGATGGATCAATCAGAACCTTAACAGGTGTCCATTATGTACCAGATTTAATGAGAAATCTCATCTCTGTGGGAACCTTAGAGTCAAAAGGTTTAGAAGTGAGGGAAAAAGATGGGATTATGAGGATTATCTCTGGTGCACTGGTGATAATGAAGGGAATCCGGAAAAGAAACAATGCGTATTACTTTCTGGGTAGTACAATTGTTGGGACAGTAGCAGTGGCAACTTCTACTGATGAACAGGAGTCAGAAGCAACCAGGTTATGTCATATGCGCTTGTGGCATGTTGGTGAAAAATCCTTGAAATTGCTGATAGATCAAGGATTATTGAAGGGTGCTCGGGCTTGCAAATTAGCTTTTTGTGAGCATTACATCAAAGGGAAGAAGACGAGGGTGAAATTTGGAATAGCAATCCATGATACTAAAGGTATTTTAGATTATGTTCATTCAGATGTATGGGGGCCTTCCAAGATAACTTCATTGGGAGGAACACACTATTATGTCACCTTTGTTGATGATTTTTCCCGGAGAGTTTGGGTGTATACAATGAAGAAAAAGGATGAGGTGCTAGGATTTTTCCTTAAATGGAAAAAGGTGGTGGAGAGTCAAACAGGCAGAAAAAGCAAACTTCTCCGTACAGACAATAGTGGAGAGTACAAAAATGATCCATTTCTGAAAGTCTGTGAAGAAGAAGGTATTGTCAGGCACTTCACTGTCAGAAGTACACCACAATAGAATGGGGTGGTAGAGCATATGAATCGAACATTAGTGGAGAAGGTTCGATGTATGTTGTCTAATGCTGGGTTAGGCAAAGAATTTTGGGCTAAGGCTTTGGTCTATGCTTGTCACCTTATCAACCGCTTACCATCGAATGCTATTGGTGGTAAAACACCATTAGAGAAATGGTTTGGAGTACCTGCTATAGATTATGATGCCTTACATGTGTTTGGTTCCACTGCATACTACCATGTTAAGGAGTCAAAGCTGGATCCTAGAGCAAAGAAGGCGATATTTATGGGGACCACCTCTGGTGTGAAAGGCTATCGTCTTTGGTGTCCAGAAACAAAGAAAATAATCTTTAGCAGGGATGTTACCTTTGATGAATTTACCATGTTGAGAAAAGTGACTTCAGAAAAATTGGAACAGACAGATGGAACTCCCAAACATGTGGAGTTTGAAGGAAGCAGAATTGACCCGGCAGTAAAGAAACTGATGTTGACTCTCCTATGGTAGAGGAAGAGTCAGATGAAGAAGAGGTTCAGACCCAAGAACCTCCACAGCAACATGAATCAATTGCACTCAGAAAGGGAAAGAGGACCAATAGACAACCTACTCGTTATGCTGATATGGTCTCTTTTGCATCACCAATTGCAATTGATGATGTTCCTGCCACTTTTAATGAAGCAGTCCAAAGTTCAGAACATAAAAAGTGGAGGATCGCCATGAATGAAGAAATGCAATCCCTTCAAAAGAATCAGACGTGGAAACTAGCTAGTTTTCCGGAGGGAAAGAAGGCAATTGGGTGCAAGTGGGTATATGCAAAGAAAGATGGATTTCCTTACAAGAATAACATCCGCTACAAAGCAAGATTGGTGGCTAAAGGCTACGCTCAAACGGAGGGAGTTGATTATAATGAAGTATTTTCTCCAGTTGTAAAATATTCCTCCATCAGAATTTTATTGGCTTTGGTAGCACAGTTGGATTTGGAACTAGTTCAGATGGATGTAAAAACTGCATTTTTACATGGAGACTTGGATGAGGAAATTTACATGACTCAGCCAGATGGATTCAAAGTTGCTGAAAAAGAAGATATGGTGTGCAAATTAGAAAACTCGCTATACGGATTGAAGCAATCTCCAAGGCAGTGGTACAAGCGATTTGACAAGTTTATGATAGGGCAGAAGTACACAAGAAGCAAATATGATCATTATGTGTATTTACGCAAGCTACAAGATGGATCCTATATATATCTTCTTCTTTATGTTGATGATATGCTGATAGCTTCAAGGAGTCAGACAGAAATTACGAAACTAAAGACTCAATTGAACAGGGAGTTTGAGATGAAGGATCTTGGTGAAGCAAAGAAGATTCTAGGCATGGTGATATCAAGGGATAAGAAATTGGGGAGGCTTTGTTTGTCTCAGAAAGAATATCTGAGGAAGTTACTAAAACGTTTTGGCATGAATGAGAAGTCAAAACCAGTTAGTACACCTCTTGCTCCTCATTTCAAGCTCGGTGCATCCATGTCACCTAAAGATGATGCAGAACGGGAATACATGTCAAAGGTTCCATATGCAAGTGTTTTTGGTAGCTTGATGTATGCAATGGTGTGTGCGAGACCCGATATTTCATAGGCAGTTGGTGTTGTGAGCAAGTATATACATGATCCTGGAAAGGAGCATTGGCAAGCTGTGAAATGGATTCTGCGGTATATTCTGAACACCGTAGATGTTGGTTTGGTCTTTCAGCAGGACAAACAAGATGGTCAGTGTGTAGTTGGGTATTGTGATTCAGACTATGCAGGTGATTTGGACAAGCGTCGATCAACTACTGGTTATGTGTTTACCTTTGCAAAGGCACCAGTTAGTTGGAAGTCCACCTTATAGTCAACAGTGGCTTTGTCTACTACATAGACAGAGTATATGGCAGTTACAGAGGTTGTGAAGGAGGCAATTTGGCTTCAAGGGTTGCTTGGTGAATTGGGAATGGAACAGAAGCACATCAAAGTGCATTGTGACAATCAGAGTGCTATTCATTTAGCAAAGAACCAGGTTAACTATGCAAGGACGAAGCACACCGATGTTCGATATCACTTTGTACGAGAGATTCTAGAAGAAGGTGGAGTCACAATCCAAAAGATCCGGACCACTGAGAATCCTACTGATATGTTGACAAAAGTGGTAACTGCAGTCAAGATTAAACATTGTTTAGACTTGGTCAATATTGTTACAAATTGAAAGATGAATTTGTAGACACTCTGAAGATTGAATTTTTGAGATATGTGTGTGGAATTTGCCAAGGTGGAGATTTGTTGGTTTTTTGGCAAAGTCCCACATTGGTTGTGTATAAGGAGGAGGGGAAATTCTTTTGTTATAAATAGAGCCATCATCCTCCTTAGTTAAACATCCCACAAATATAAGCCTTCTTCACTATTAAAGGCTATTTGTACTCTTTATCTCTTTGTAATATTTCCTCTACTAGTGAAATATTATTTTAGTAGTGTTCGAGGAGGTAGGCATAATTTTGGCCTAACCTCGTTAAATTTTGGTGTTCTCTTTATGTCTATTTAATAGCTATTGTCGGGTATAGTTATTGTTAATTATTGTCCTATTAAAATTACTTGTATTGGTAGTTATGTCTAAGGAAAGTGGGTTTTAAGAGGGACCACTGTGACCCCTCCTCTTTCCTGGAAATCTACCTTGGTGTGATTTTTAGTACAATCATTTTCACACTAGTCACCTAGATAATAGTTTTCAATGTGAATTTGTTATTATTGGTGGAAATTAACCCGAATTCCACAACAATACATCGTGTACTAAAACAATAAAAATATATAAAATAGAAGACATGTGATCATCTTTAAACAATATTTATGAAAATAAAAGGTAAATTATTCCCTGATAATATATCAAATATTGATTATAAATTAAAGGTATTCCGATTGAACAAACCCACCAAAATTAAGTAATCAAATAAAACTAATCAAAGACAATGGAATGAATCGAACTAAATTGATTTGATAAATTCGTCGATGTTCTACAGACCCCAAATTCGAAGGTTGCGAACTGGTGGGTGAAAATGTTTTTTGTACTTGAAAGTAGGATGTTGAAAGGCAGACTGGGTAGAAGCAGAATTATTAAGACCCACCCACGTGAGGTGAGATTATATTGGAATAATTGCCAAAGGGAAGTGTGGGATATTGAACCACCACGCTAGCTCTGCCCAACGGTCTATATGATAGTTCTGGAATTGCTTCTGCAAATGATGGAAAAACCCACCCATATTCAAGAAAATAGATGAATACGTTTGATTAACGGTTGGTTGAACAGGGTTAACCTAACTCCACAAAATTAAAAATAAAATAACAATCTCATTTCAGAATGTTAAACATTTCATCAGCTTGCTACCTCAGAGGACAGAGGCTTTGCAACTTTATGTGCCCATCAGAATTAAGTTGCTTTGCAACTTTATGTGCCCATCAGAATTGGATTTGAAATTCAGGCCATTTATGTAAGCTAATTTTTACAGCTTGACTTATTCCTTTTGTCTCGCATCTTGATCTCTCGGTTCTTGTGTGAAAACTTTCAGCTGGTTTTAGTTACAAAAACGAACAAAGTTCCAAGTACTGTAGAGAATCCAATCCTTGGCTTCGATTATAAGGCAGCAGGGGCAGTGACAGATAGCAGGTTGTGGCAGGAGTAAAACGTGATAATAGAAATAAATAAAATCCAGCACCAACATGCATGCCAACAGTAATTAAATATTAAACAAGCAACTTAATATTCATACAAGACTTCCATTGCATGCTCAAAGTGGCTTACTTCCATGGACAAACACAAAACCACTTGGGGTACAACAAAAGTGATTAAAAATGGCGGAAAATAAAGCGTAGCGCAGTATTGGTGCCTAAACGAAAATGAAAAGGGAAAATACAAACATCATTAGTTGAACCAAGCAAAAAGCAGGGCCCGGGTCCAATGCAACGGCGGATGAAGTAAGGTGCCCCCGAGTACGAACACGATGACCATTCGAAAACCGCCCTCCCCCTCCTCTGCGGCCGAAACCGCCGGCTCCTTTCCCTAACGCTGATGGTGCCATCAGAGCCAAAACAATGCCAATGACCATGATTATTAAAACCAAGTTCACAGTCTTCTTAGATGCAAAAATGTTGCCCATCTTTGTTCTCGTAGACGAGACCTCGAAAACAGAGATACGCAAAACCAAACTGATTGTTTGCCTAGAGGAACAGCCGAGAATAAACCATAAGATAGAAATGCTTTAAAAAGGGAAAGCTGAACCGATGAAGCAAGACATTTTTTTTCTCGTGACGGAAGTGAGGGGTGGGGGATATAGGAAGATAATGTTTTTTTGGGTACACATAGGAAGATAATGTTTTGAGAACAGCAAGTGATGTGTATATATATTTAAAATTTATATTTTTATATATTCGATGATATTTGAATTCAAAATTTTAATAAATAACAATAAATCTTAAATTAGGAAGATTATTTGGTTTGTGTTACACATATTTTGAATTAAAAGGTGCAGGTTTCTTACTATAATCAATTTCAGTTGGGAATTTGAAAACCTGGAGAGAAATTACTATATATATGGTAATTAAATACCCAATTCATACTGAAAATAAAAATAACAATCCACTGAGCTGGACGGGACTGAGGTGAGATATATAGGAGAGGAGGCATGTCAATATTACTGATTTCTGTGGGCTGAACTGAGTCCAATTCTGAATCACGTTTATGAGGCTAAGTAAAGCCCAACTCGTAACTACTTTCTATTTTGGACTCTGACTTTGACTTTTTTGGATAAACTCTATTTGGCCATTCATCTATTTTAATAATTTTTGGGCAATTATATATTACGTCTTTTTCCTTTAATTTTTACTTCTTGTAAGATTAAAATAGATAAAAGATATTGAATATTAGTAGGGGAATTTAAAACTCTAATCTATGAGGAAAGGGGCCACCTACCTAGTCACGCATGCTTTTTTTTATTAATATATGAAAATTAAAAGTATTTATTATAAAACTTTCAATTATTCGATATTAGACACTCAAATATTTTATAGTTGTTGGTGTTTGAATTTGAGATCTTTAGGATAATATTTAGGGATGATAATTTAACTCGAATCTGAAAAAATTTGACCTGACCCGACCCGATAGGGTCAGATTTTTTTTATAAAAAAATCAGGGTCAGTTCGGGTTCGTGTGGAGGGTGAAAAAACTTTAACTCGATCCGAATCGAGGATAATAATGTAATTTTTTTTAAAAAAATTAATTAAGTTCTTATTTTATATAAGGTTAAGTCGAGTTAGTTCATATTTATACTCTAAAAATTCAGGTTGGGTCAGAGTTTGGTGGATAATATATATTTTTTAGGTCGGGTCGAATCAAATGAAGGATATAAAATTTTCAAATCGGGACAAGTTTGAGTGGAAGATACATATTTTTGGGATGGATCGACTCAACCTAACTCTAACCCAACATATTGCCATCTCTAATAACAATCCTCCCTTTAACAATTCAGGTCGCTTTATTCATACACTAGACATATTATTTGTGATAGTTTCACCATAATTTATATTTAAATTATACTATATTAGAATCACAAAAAAAATATTTTTATTGTATTTGAAATTTTGAATTACATACATTTCATATAGAAAGATTTTAGCTCATTAACTTATTTTTATGATAAAAGAAAATATTATTATATTTGTAGATCTTAAGTTTAAACAAATGTGTTTATATGATGTATGTGCATTCATTGTCAATTTATTCAAAATTCTAAACATATATTGAGGTGTTTGGCAAACAACTGATAACTGATAGCTGGTAGCTGATTCCAATAGTTGGTTTGACCAATTGATTTGAGAAATTGATTTGATTAATTGTTTATATAAAAATATTTGGTAAAATTTAGATGATAGCTGATATGGGTAAAACGACAAATAATGATGTGATATATTTAGTTGTTTAGTACATATATGTTTTATAATACTTTAGTCTTTATTGGGGTGAAATTATTCAAATAAAATGCTTTTGACAAGGAATTAAAATTCCTTAAGAAAATTAGTTAATATTTTTGGAAATTTTGAATATATTTTTTAATTTAATATTTACAAATATTAACCTTGTGAGATTGATACATACTATTAACTTTGAATATAAAATCAACACTACAATTTTTTTACTTTCATGTTTTGCTATATTTTCTTAACTAAAATATATTTGAGAATCTACAACTAAAAAATAGAATAATAAAATAAAATTTCATTAATTCATCATTAGACATTGCATAAAAATTAATTTTACACAGCTTATTGAAAATAAATTTAGATTACATAAATATTCAAGAAAGACATACATATCCAAACAAGTACAAACAAATTGGAATATTTAAGAAACATGGTGTGGTCGTGTAGCCACCATTAAACCGGTAGTGATATCATAATGTACTTTTGTCATTTCTTTGGTACTATTACGCTCAACTTCTTGTGTGGATTCGGTATTCAAAAATGCTTCTGGAGGAATAAAATTCGAATATAAATCAATGACTCTAAAAGATGGGTCAAGAACTTTACTTAATCTGATGTAGTTATGTAAAGCAAATGCATCACAAATTATCTTATTTTTATTTTGAGACGAATATATGGGCATTTTTGTTAAAATCTTCCAATGTGCCTTTAGAATGCCAAATGACCTTTCAATACAACTTCGTAAGGAAGAATGAACTCGATTTAAAATTTCTCGTGGCCCTCT
Organism: Hibiscus syriacus; assembly: GCF_006381635.1. Lineage (NCBI taxonomy): Eukaryota > Viridiplantae > Streptophyta > Magnoliopsida > Malvales > Malvaceae > Hibiscus > Hibiscus syriacus. The sequence continues at coordinate 1,234,974 of NW_024062641.1, read as the reverse complement.
TGGATTTGCACCACAAGACTCTGAATAGTGATACCTTATCTTATAATATGGTGTCAAGTAGCCTTATCTTTCAAGGTATCCTTTGTCTGTATTGGAAGGACGATGAAGAAGAGGAAAGAATTAAAGAATGAAGGCTACTATTGATTACAACGTAATGAAGTTGTTTTATACACAGCAGATCTGCAGCTCATAACTGCTCTTAATCACTTAACTAATCTTAACAAACTAACAGCTTCCAAACTTCCAATTAACAACCTGTGCCAGCGTGGCATGGCAAGCAACACATGATTGTTATACTGATAATATTCTCCCTGCTTCTTCGCACCTTCAGAATTGATGGACGCATATCCTTGAACGAAATTCTTCAAATTCAGTCCTGGCCAATGGTTTAGTGAATCCATCAGCTATTTGATGCATGGCTGGTACATAACTGACAAACAACTGACCAGCAGCTACTTTCTCACGTACAAAGTGGACATCGAGATCAACGTGCTTGGATTGGGCATGATATACTGGATTCGCACTCATGGCCACCGCACTGGTGTTGTCACACCAGACAACAGCTTATGATCCTGCTGAATAACTAGGTATGTTAGGAGAGCTTGAATTCATGTTATGTCTACGGTCGTATCAGCTACACTCTTGTACTCGGCCTTCATTGTGGATCGAGAGACCTTTCGCTGTTTCTTTGAGCACCAAGTGACAAGGCACTTGCCAAGGAATACCCCATAACTAGTGATGGACCGTCTGTCATCTATGCTGGCCCCCCAATCAGCATAAGCAAATGAAGCTATGTCTGATCCACGCAGCTGGTGTAAATAGAAGGCCAAAGTTAAGCGTAGAGGCTAAATAACGCAATATTCTTTTTACTGCAACAAAATGAGTTTCTCGTGGTGTATGCATGTGTTGAGCAACTTGACCAACACTAAATGAGATGTCAGGTCTTGTATAACAAACATACAAGAGTGAACCAACTACACTTCTTTACTCACTGGCATTTCGAATTAGCTGGCCTTCTTCATGAGAGAGTTTAGGAGATACCACCATCGGTGTTGCACAATTTGCTGCATTTAACATCCCAGTTTTCTCCAAGAGTTCTAGAATGTATTTTCTCTGGCTCTACATAATAGCATTATTCATATGTTTGACCTCGATGCCTAGGAAGAAACTCAATTCCCCGAGATCCTTTAATGAAAACCGAGTCTTTAGTATAGAAACAAACTGATGTATAGCAGTGGTGTTGGACCCGTAACAACTATATCATCTACGTATACAAGAACGTAGATGTAACCAATATCTTCACTATGCTTAGTAAATAAGGACGAGTCAAATTTTCCTTAAGTTTGACATGCCAGTTGCGAGGTTCCGTCGAAGACCATAGAGTGCCTTTTTGAGCTTACATACCAAAAGTTCACCAAGATCATTGGTTTGCTCAAATCCAGGAGGTTGTTGCATGTACACCTCCTCGTTTAAGTCCCCATTGAGGAAAGCATTGTTGATTTCAACATGTCGAAGCTCTCATCCATTCGACACTGCTATAGACAGTATGACATTGAACGTTGTAAATCGAACCATAGGACTGAAGGTGTCCTTGAAGTCATAGCCTGAGACTTGTGAGAACCCTTTGGCAACTAACCGTGCTTTGTACCTGTTTATAAATCCATCAGAATTGTGTTTAACTCTAAAAAACCATTTGCATCCAACAACTCTATCTTTAGGAAGTCTGACTAATGTCCAAGTGTTATTATTAAGCAATGCGTTGTACTTATCATGAACTACTACAGCCCGTTGTGGAGACTGAAGGGCAGCACTGATTGTCGTAGGGGTATCATCATCCAGTGTTGTTGAGAACACTTTAGGCTTGAAGATCCCATATCGGCTGCGTGTCATCATGTTATGGACACGAATATGAGGTAAGTTATTAATAGCCCCAGAACCGAATGATGTACTAGTGTCTGACCCAGAAATATTATTTTGCGTGTCCTCAACTGGTAAGTTATCAATTTCAGCACCCACATTGGGAATTCCATCAGAATCGATTTCTTCAGAATTAACAGCATCAGAGGACTGTTGCAAGATATCATCTGAATTATGTTGAACCTCATTAGTAACCACCTCAACTTCATGAGAGACTCTTGCATCATCAACCTCATTATTGACCACCTCGACTCCATGGGAGACTCTTGCATCATCAACTTCTTCATGCACATTGATTGTGTTTGGCAATAGATGACAGACAGTTTTAGTTGGTGCAACGATTTGAAGTGACTGAGAGCTCGAACTAGTGTTAACTGCTGACTTCACCGAGGTAGTGCTTTCTTTCCCTGTGTAATCACTATTTTTACCTCCCCTATTTAGCAACCAAAGACTACATCCCCTCCACGTGCATTTTAGCAGCTTCCAATGCTAGTAGCCCCTCGACGCATCATTTCCAGTAGCTTCCAGTTCCAGTAGCCCTTCCACGTTGAAGCCCTAAGGTGAGTCACCATTATAGTTTAGTGACTCACCGAACTCTACCCTTATTACCCGGTCCATGGAGAGTTTCGTGGTGGCTATAAAAGCCATCCACCGAACCTGTAACAAAGAGCACAACCAACAGCCACGGGGAGAGCATCGACATCCACCAAATACAAATCAACAAAAAAAAAAAAACAAAAGAAGAGGAAGAGAGAAACACGTACCACAGAGGAGAGCAAACCACCACTACCGAACTTCGAAGGTATTTTCTTCAGATATATGCGATTCGGAGAGTTTTAGGAAAAACTAAGGTTGGAATCAGGTTTAGAACGTTGAGATCTTCGATTTGGGTGAGTTTTTTTAAATACAGCAATCGCGGGTGGTGGCCGGCGGCGGGGTTAACGGCGGCTTAAGGTGGTCGGCCGACGACCGGATTCCCTCCGGTGAGGGAATCCTAGAGAGAAGGGAGAGAAATATATCTCTATCTCGTCTAGAGAGAGAATGAGAAAGGAGAGAAATAAGAAAATGGCCTTAGGGCAGATTATAAAAGGGTATTTATACCCTCACCAAAACGACGTAGTTTTGGTGAGGGACCCTGTGTAATTTCGAGTAGGGTTTAACTCTTCCTGATGTCCTTTTAATTTGAAAAAATTTCAATTTAATCCCGAAAAGCATGTTTTAATTTATTTTAATTCATTATTCAAATTTTATTTTATTTATAATTTAGTCACCTATATAAATGTTTAAATATTTAGGGTAAATATCATTATTAGTCCTATAATTTTAGTAATTAATATTTTAATCCCAAATAAAATTAATGGTTAAATTACACTGATATGACCTAGAATTCTTAATATTTCGAATTTGGTTCTTTAATATTGATAGTTTATATTTTAAACATGTAATTTTAATTTTATTTATTATTATTCAATTGTGATTTTTTTTATTTTTATTTTAATAGACTTTTATTTTAAACCGAATAATTAATATTAAGGCTATATTTCACTATTAGTACATATCTTTTTAAATAATTCAAATTAGAATCTTTAGGTTTTATATTTTATATTTTCGTTATTGATTTTTTTAATAATTTTCATTTTTTGTCTATTAATTTATGTATTCTGTATTTTAATACTATAGTTTTGATGTTATTAATTTTAGTCATTGTTTAGTTATTATTTAATTTTATATGTTTTATTATTATTATTATTATTATTATTTAGTCATATAAATATATAATAAATAATATTTATTTATTATAAAAAAAATTCTATTTATAAAATTAATTTTATGTAAATTACTTTTAGATAAAATTAATCATATTTTATTTATTTTTTTTAATATTAAAGAAAAGGGTTGTCTTAAAGCAACTAGAAATCATTTTCTGATATTCTTAAATAAATAAATATCCTATTTTTATATCAATTTTAATTATTTTTAGAGAAATGTTTTTATTTATTTATCTTTTAATATTAAGAAATGGGACGTCTTAAAGCACCTAGAAGTCATTTTCTAATATTTCCAAGTAAATAAATATCTTATTTATAAAAATAAAAATATATAGATATTAATATATTTTCTTAAAATATTAATAAAATTGAAATAACAGGATTATGAATTAAATATTTTTTAAAATTTTTAAATTTCCAATAATAGAGACAATTTATAATTAATGAGTACCAATTTTGGGCGTTAGGGGTGTTAATCCTTCCCCAAACGTAATCGATCACGAATCCCTTTTTATTATTAAAAAGAATAAATTTTTGGTTAAAACGCAGACCAGTTTATCTTTTAACTGATGTTTTCTTAAAAACTCTTTTAAAAGATAATTTTTAGGTATTCGACCTACCTGACCCAAAAGGTCGATGACGACTCTCAAAACATTTTAAAAAACCATTTATTCACATCACTTTTTCCCGCCAAGTAAAAAATTCGTGCCCGGGCGAAAATCGGTTACGACAGCTTGGCGACTCCGCTGGGGACCGGTCAAACTTTAAAATCAATTATAAATTGTCTCTATTAATTAGAAATTAAAAATTCATATATTTATAATTCTTTCCTTTCAAAATTTTTTCTTATTATTTTCATAATATTTATATATATTATTTTTATTAATATTTTTATTTTATTTTCAAGTATTAAATTTCATTATTTATTTATTTGTTAGAGGTTTGAAAATTTCTCCTCACACACAAAACTTGCATTGCATAACATAAGCTTTATAATCAAGCTTGTCCCGTTTAAGTGGGAGTGAAAGCGACGTCTTTGTGAGAATTTATTCTCCGTGTTAGACCTAGCAAGTAGCTTTCGGGGTTCATATGCTCTATGTCTTTGTGAGAATTTATTCTCCGTGTCAGGCATTGAAAAATGTGTCCCCTCAAATTGAACTCAATCCACTTAAGTCTGTGATGGACTAGGATTGAGGGTTTGACAGCCTAAGGGGGCATCAACAAGGACAATTCGAGTACCTTTACTCCTAGAACTGAAACACTGCATATAATAAACCCTAGAAATTCCTGATCTAATATAGTACTAAACATCTGTCCATAGTTTTACACAAAGGAGAAATAAGCTTTAGCTTTTAATTTATTTCATTTTTTCTTAAATAAATGCATGCGAACTAGTAATCATGCGGTTAGGTTAATTTTTCCAAACAAAGCATGGAACTAAAAGGCATGAGGTTAGGATATATTAGATACCATGATATATATAATTTCTTTTCTTTCCATTAATTGGTACTGACCAATTTATTTTTTCCTTTCTCATTTTTATTTTTCATACATGTTATTTGGCTCTAACTTGTTTATATTGATTTCTTTGTTTGCATTGCATGATCATAGCATAATCAAAAGGTGTTGACTTGAAAGTCTGTTCATCAAATTGGAAAGAAATCGTAAATGGACAAAAAGTTTTATGATCAAATAAAATATGATGCGACCAAGGAAAAACATCCTGAGGAAACTCCGAGGATAGAAGCAAGCAATGCACACAGAGATCCTATTATATTAATACCAAAAGTATTACACAAAGATCCTTCCATATTGTTACCAAAAACAGTCTATGGTAAGAGCATCATCCAGGGCATTCAGAGTAGAGGTGGGTTTTATGAAGCTCAAGCATGTTATTTGAAAGACCAAAACAATAAATTGAGCACAGAAGTGGAAACCATGCATGAAGATTTCCAAAAGATCAGTCAAGCCTTTCAGAAAGCTGGCATAGGAAACACTCCAGAAGAGTGGATAATAAGGGTCACCAAACTGAAAAAGAACTACAACATATATGAATATCTTGTCCAAGAACTTCTTGAACACAAAGGTTCTCTTACAAGGGAAAATGAGCAACTCCGAGAATTGACACAGAAGATGAAGGAAAAAGAGAATGTCACGGAAGAAGCTGCAGTCCAGACAAACAATATGGCCCATAAGCTAATAGACTAACTTGGCTTTAGAGAAGAAAATGGGAAAGTATTCCCATATATGTAAAGTTTTGTTGAAGTTAGGACTGAAAGTTGTCCCCTATATGTAAAGTTTTTTTTATGCACGAAAACTTTTATGTTCAATGAAATATGTTCTAAGATGATCACTCTTGAGTAACATCTTTTCATACATGCATTTACATTTTGCATCTTTGCATCTTTGCATTTATACTTTTATATTTTCTTTTGTATTGCACAATTTGCATTCTTATTGTTACATTCACATATTTACATTTGCATTTGCATTTTGCATTTTTGCATTTTTTTGTTTGTATTTACATTTTCATTTTTACATTTACATCTTTGCATATTTACATTTTATTTCAAACTATTTTACATGCACTTAACTATGACAACGTGGAATAATTCGTGGAGAATTCCATGATAGATTTTTTTTGAAATCAAAGTGGAGCTAACTTGGTCTTCCTAAAGAAGGATAATAGCCATGAATGAGATTTTATCAAGGGTTGGTAGAGTCGAGAAACTGCAAGAGCAACTTATCAAGACTCAACAAGAGATGTTTGATCAAGTAAAAAATTTCCAGAATTATTCAAATGAGCAAATGGATCAAGCAAAAAAATTTCAAGATGATTCAAAAGAGCAAATGAAAAAAACTAATGGATATGGTGAATATTGTAATCCATGGAGAGAAACCCTTAGAGGATCCTGTATGAAAGATTTGAATGACATTATGAGTGGTATAGCCAATGCAATAGAAACAAATGACAAGAACTCTTCAAGAGAAGTAGAAATCCATTAAGGCTCCCAGAAAAGGGGACAGAGATCAAGTTGAAGCAAAGCATAGAAGAGGTTCAAAGGCCATTGAAAAAGGCTAGGAAAAGCAAAAAGAAAATGATACCTCTTATTCCAATTCCAACCTCATATTCAAATTTATTACCATTTCTTTTTGAAAATGACCTCATAACACCAATTCCTCCAAGACCTAATACTTATTTGAGTCCAGATTGGCAGGGTATCAAGAATTCATGCAATTATCATTATGGAGAGTTTAGTCACTCTACGGAGAATTGTAAGGTTGTGAATTTAAAGGTCCAAAAACTCATTGCAGAAGGGTTGCTATGTTTTGAAAATGGGAAACCTAAGCTCCTCAAAAGCTCAAAACTGGTCGAAAAAGAGAAATGTTCGAATTACTGTCTGTCTCATGAGGATGGTCAAGAATCAAACATTCAAAGAAAACATTTTGGTCATCATTCACATGGTCTTCAAGAGAGCAAAGTAAACAATTGTAAGGAGACAGTGATGTCAAGGGAAATCCTACCTAAGTTTCCTTCAATTTCGTGTAGCAAGTTATATCCTGAGTTACTTAAAGCCTAACTTATTGCCCCATATCAGACTAAGCCTTTATTGCCTCCTTACCCGAGATGGTATAATGAAAAAGTCTTATGTGACTATCATGCTGGAGCACGAGGGCACTCCATTGAGAATTATGGTAACTTTAAACGAAGGGTTCAAGACTCTATGGTTCAGGGAATCATAGAAGTGGATATTAGTCAGTCTATTTTGGTCAAACAATCGGGAATCAAATGCCAAAATGGAGCTGATCATATCAAAACAAGTGAAGCACATGCCGTAGAGAACGAGGAAAACAAAGTATTTGAGCCAAAGATAAAAATTCAATTTTCAATACCTCTCTGATTATAAATGAAAAAGAAGTAAAACGAGAGGTAATCCGAGACTGGCCCACAAGTTTAAGAATGAATGGGAAAGATGCAACTCTGAAGAAACCTCAAACACCTGTATTAGTTTTTTGAGGACCAGTGAGACATTGGGAAATACAAATGGCCTGGATACAAAGAGTCTGGTGAATACTAATCCAATTACAGCCGTAATATATGTTCAGAAATAGGAGAAGGCTATCATCCTTGGTAAAACTTGTTCTAAATCTAAAAATGAGCATTTCCAGCCAGAAAGAAAAAGATGATGATGGAGACTGCTCAGAATAAAACAAAAGTTGTGTATCTGAAGGCTTACCCAAAGGTCTTGATACAATAAATGATCAAGAAATGGGGGAAAATGAGGATAAAAAAATATTGGGTCGATTACATACCCAACATTACTGAATGATGGGGGTAGGCTAACTAAACAAGTATAAGTTGTTATCTACCACTATAGTACCTTTCTATTTTCAACATCTTGTTTGAACATGTTTTTGTTCATTTATCCACTTTTTATGCAATAAATAAATTTATGTTGCCTTTACGGTTATGAGCATTGAGTCATTTTGCAATATTGCAGTTCTTTAAATATCAACTGGATTAAAAAAAACTCTTTAAATGATTAGAGTTATAATCTTTGACAAAATATCAAGATTGAAAACCAGAAAAACAAGGACCCTTGACCTTACCTCAGAAGAAATATACCTAAACATTATCCTATTACAAATATGAGATAGCCTTCTCCTATTGAAAGGGATTACAAAAAGGCTTGGTATTTATATATAGGAGCGTATAACATGGGGCATCGTTGGTGTATTACATAGCAAAACCGACTAGAGTACTTTTCTATTAATGACGTTCGATGATGAACATAATTTTTACAAATAGGTAAATCTAGTTTAAGTCAGTTGCTTGAGAATTGAACTCTAACAAAGAGATTTTCTGAATTCCACCAAAACACCTAGACTATAACAGGTTCTTCTTAACAAGCTTAAGAAATTGGATTTGGATACCCATGTTATATTATTATATATACAATAAAGTTTGATATGTCCCTCTAAAGCAATTGGTTAATAGCCCCAGCTTTATGGATAATATTCAGCTAATCTGTTATGCTCAAGTTGTCCCTCTAGAGCAAATGGTTAATAACCCTGACTTTATGGATAATATTAGCTAAACTATTATATTGTTATATGCAATAAAACTGTCCCTCTAAAGTAATTGGTTAATCGCCCTGGCTTTATGGATAAGTTTCAACTAACCTGATAAATGTGATTATATTATTATATACAATAAAGCTGAATTCAGCTAGCCAAAATGGCAAATATGTTAAGAAATGGACTAAGGATGTTAAGAAACACCTGTTATAGTCAACTTCACACAAGAACTCAGAAATTTCATTTTTAGACCAATATTTTCGCACTACTTTGGTTAGATGAGTCTAAATGAAAAATTCCAGAGAATTGAAATAAAGGTATTCTAGATAGTCTAGTAATTGGCAATCCTAGTTGCGTCATTTTGTATGCATCCAGTTAAAATACCAAGTCGTTAAATTGAGGAATGTGACAAAGTTCACAAAGAGCGAGAGAGGAGTGACATCTTAAATAGATGTAACCATAGAAAATAGGAAAGCCATCCTGAAATTAACCCATAAATCTTGATACTTGTCAAAGAGCTATAATTTTCAAACATTAAAGAATTGTTGATTCTGTTGATATTCTTTGAATTCATGCTTATGATTTGATTCTATTGTGAATCTGTGATAGGCAACATTTTACAAAATTCTTTCATTCTTCGATAAAGAAAGGAGGAAAAAATATTTTCAAACAGGACAGTTTCAAATGAGGAAGGTCCTTGAAGCAAGTTACCTATTCTACCTCTATTGGAGAAAAAGAATGAGCGAGGCCAGAATCATGAAGCATTCTTGAAAGCAAGTGGTCCAAGAAGCCAGAAAGTCTGGATAATTGAACTTATAAATATCTTCTGTGACATTATTAGCAATTCGTCAAGAAAGATTATCACTTATCTCATGCTAAGGGTGATAAGCATCACCAGACAAATTGTTTTCCCCGGCCATCATAAGTCCCATTAAGGTGTATTATAGGAATAAACAAGTCATCGCTTGCACTCTGGTTATACTGTGAAATTGGTTAAGATCTTGATGCATCATTACTGCCTCTTCCATGTCGATCATTTTCTTTGTCAGAATTATATCCATTATGCCCTTCAGAAGATTGTTGAACTTGAATTTGAGAACTTATGACACAAAATAAGACATTGGAACAGATTCTACACTTATAGACTTTTCATATTAGGTAATATTGGTTACAGGTTCCAAAAGTAGAGATAACCAGTTTTGCTATCAATTAAACCTTTCCATGTTTCGGGAAGAGTGAGATATGGCAATGCGTATCTTGGGGTTACAGAAAAGAAAGTTGATGTAGTAGTCATTGCAAGAAAAATGCACCAACAAAAATCTTCTAGTTCAACCTGATGATGTTTATTTCTTCTAGTAAGGTTGTTATACAGGATGCCACCGACAACAAGGTCGAATTCGCCAAATCTACTCATTAATTGCTCCAATCGATCATTATTCAATTCTTACGCATCTGTTTTCAAAGTTATGCCAAGACAGTAGAAGGCAACTTCACATCACTGATCCTAGAAAAAAGAGACAGGACATTGATACCACCGGGAAACATGTCTCTAGCAGATTCTCCTCTTCGTGTATGTTTTTTAGGGAAACCTAGAAGCATTTCCATCTTATCAAGTTTAAGAGGAACAACTTTATTCCTTCCAACCCATACTAGATTCCATTTTCGGCACTCATCAAGAACATACTTCTGGATACTCGAAGGAAGGCCACCATTTTTTGTCAATGGAAAATCATCATGTATGGTGCGTGGAAGAAGAAAATAAGAGGAAATTTGTTTTCAATTGGTAGATTATGAATGTAGCCCCTTTTCCAGCAGCACAAAAATACTTCGAATCTACAAATTCTGGCTCTACATCGTATAAGTACTGTGACATTTCGGTCCAAACATCAATTGAAGCAAGTGTCACATTCTCGTAGTAGAAATAAAGAGGCCCAATAGCATCTTTTGGAAGTGTTCTTTGAGTTATTTGATTTGGTTCGGTGAGACCCCAAAACCAATCATTGGATTTGAAAGATGAACAACATGATAATCTTCATTAAGAAGCTTCTTTTCAAGCTTCCTCTGCTTCTTCCTTTTTCAAAAAATCATAGCCCGAGTTTTGCCTTTTCTTGAAATTGGGATCATTGCATAATGGCTTCATATCTTATACCCGAAGAAGTGCGTCAGCAGCCTTAGCCATTTGAGCAGCACATATAAAATCTGTCAACTCTGCAATTGATGAATCCGTACCACATTTCTCCGTGGCTATTGAAGCCTCAGCCTCTGAGTACCCCATTTTCGTCAAGTATAATAGTTTATTCTCCTCATCAGCATCAGAATTCAGGATTTCCTCGGTATCAGAAGAACTATCAATATTTGTGAAATCATCTTGAAAGATTGCTTCATAATCAGATGAGTGGTTATCAGAATCAACATGTTGCATGGGTATGGACTTTTCAAGAGCCTTCACTAAAAACAAGGTTTACTGTGTCGACCTGAAAGAAATCACCAAGCAATTTATATCACTCTGTCCGACTAGATCCCTCCAGATCCAAAAAATGGGCACATCATTCAGAAGAGAGACATATCTCAGACATTTCCTTCAGAATAATCACTTCTTAAGATTTTAACAACATGAAGAGAATTCCTCAATTTACTTTACAACAACAATTTAGTGACATCAGAATGAGAATATTCAAGATAAACATATTTGGGTCACAGATAAAGCCGCAAATACCCACAACAGTGTATTGTCAAAATTGGACCTCGTGGGGATCATGATATTAAAATCAAATGGACATTGAAAGTGAACCAGAAATAGAATATTAGGGCATGCTGAAAGCCCATTTCAGACAAAAATGATCCATGTGGGGCATTTTTTGAAGGCCCACATCAGTATGAATATTTGGGGATTTTGAAAGCTCACATCAACAATAAGCAAATACTGGGGCATGCTGAAGGCCCACATCATCATGTGTTAAAAATCATTGACTTGAGTAAATATTTCCAATGAGACAGAAAGAAATGAAGAATGAAAATGGTGAAGCATTGACAGTTGAGCTAACTATACATAATTGCTTCGTTCATCAGGCAGTTGTATTAGGGTCCTATTGTTGAACAAATATTTACTCAACAACTATGGTTTCAAGTACCCAATCTTCTTAACCATGTGTCACATGACATCATGTTCTTTGTTAAGCTACATCATGGTTGTATGAATAAATATGGTCCCCAGGCAAACCATTCGATCCAGGATTCAGTTCCTCAAGATCTTGGCTTTGAATTTGGTCTTTTGTGTGTCAGTAATGTTTGGACATATTTCTTTGAGGTTTCTGGCAGTTAGTTTCAACCGTATTGTTAGGATTATGAAGCTGTTTTTCAAAACAATTTTTGCTTACTTGATGACATTGAAAAGAGAGACTCAGGTTACATTACTCTTATTCCCGTTGTTATTATCATCACCAGCCAAGCTGAACTGAGTTTTCACCTATTTGGTTTTTATCATGTACGTTTCATTTATAGCAGCAAGAATTCCATGAACCTCTTTCCGTACATGGCTCCTATAGATGATATGTTTCTACTTCCTATAACGTTCATTATGGAAGAAAACGTGATCGGTATCAAACTTTTCCCTTGCCCGAGATGATATCAAGCATCTCACTTGTATTCCCATTGAGTTTTGTTCTCTAACGATCTTGTGACATCATACAAAAGCTTTGAATACTGTGCAAAGAGCTTCATTGACCAGAAATCTGTGCAGAAGTCACAGCTGGATAAATATGTTTGAACTAGTTATTTTGATGCTGAACCAATGTTGTGATCATATGGTTTCCATTTATTGATGCAAGATAAAGTCTGTCTTCTTCTACCTCAAGGTTAGAAGTAGATATGATAAAGTTTTCTTTCCACAAAGAGATGCTGAAATTTTAACAACAAGAAACTAGTGGAGCCAACTAAGGTTGAACGACAAGTTGTTGTTAAACATCTAGACATGACATGAAAAGAATTAGGATAAATCCTCATTGTGATGTGTTTTGAGAGTCAAATCAGAACAGACGCTACTCTCTTAATTAATCCCTGTTGAGTCAGGCATATATATATCTACACTCTTCAATGATGATAGATTTTCTCTTCAAAGATGATAGATTTTCTCTTCAAAGATGATAGATCCTCTTTTCAAAGATGAAAGCTTTATTAGATTTCTACACAAGTCCAGACTAAGAAAGTCGATTTTATCCACGAAAAAATGGGGCAACAAGATCATAGTTCTGACTACAGCAAGAGTTCCATAATGAAAACTTTCTTTTGAGACTTAAATGAAGCAAAGAAGACACAAAGATACAAGTTGACCAAATGGTTCTTCAGAAATGCAAGCTTTATGGCATAAGTTGCTACACTGATATCCAAAGGTAACCCTGGAAATAAATGATCAAGTGAAGGAAAGACCGAGTTTGCCACTTTAAAGTCAAATAAAGATGAATTTAACATTCATGCATCATATTTAGACATTTACAAAAATAGGGGCATTTTCATTCATTTTATCAATGTTCAATATTTGACAGGAATTTCAAAGATTAACAAAGATTTCAACAAAGATTCAAATTCATCACTTGATGGATCAACATTGCCAGGTAGAGTTCATAATGAGAAGAACTCATCTGAAAAAGGAGAAGAAATTCATAATGAGAAGAATTTGTTCAACCTTTTACTTGAATTCATCACTTGATGGATCAACATTTCCATAAGTGTTTGTAATAAGAAGAACTCATCTGAAGAGGAAGAAGAAGTTCATAATGAGAAGAATTTGTTCAACCTTTTTCTCGACTCTATTGCAGAAAGAGATATATCAACATCAATTTCTAGAAGGAGTTCATAATGAGAAGAACTCATCTGAAGAGGAAGAAGAAGTTCATAATGAGAAGAACTTGTTCAACTTTTGCTTAATTCAATCACAGAAGGAGATAGATCATCATCATCATTTTCCAGAAAAAGTTCATAATGAGAACTCATCTGGAGGAAGAAGAAGTTCATAATGAGAAGAACTTGTTCGACCTTATCTTGATTTATCACTTATGGAGTTGAATGAAAGAAGAACCCCACTTGAGATCATATTCTAGAAGAAGTTCATAATGAGAAGAACTCATCTGGAGAGGAAGAATAAGTTCATAATGAAAAGAACTTGTTCGACCCTTATCTTAATTCATCACATATGAAGTTGAATCAACACCTCTTTTAAGGATCAGCATTTCCAGAAGAAGTTCATGAAGAGAATAACTCATCTGAAGAAGAAGAAGAAGTGCATAATGAGAAGAACTTATTCAACCTTTTGTTCGACTCATCACAGAGAGAAATAGATCAACATCAACATTGTTCAACCTTTTGTCAAATCCATCACAGAAGGATGTGGATCGTCATTCCCATCAGAAGAGTTCATAATACGAAGAACTTATAGCTCAAAAGTTTGGACAATTCAAGATAAAAATGGTGCTTTTTGTCTTTGCTCCATTCTTGTTCCATAATAACGAGCAAAGAGGGGCAGCTGTAATCACCATTTTTACCTCCCCTATTTAGCAACCAATGACAGCAGCCCCTCCATGTGCATTTACAGCAGCTTCTAGTGCCAGTAGCCCCTCTACGCATCATTTCCAGTAGCTTCCAGTGCCAGCAGCCCCTCCACGTTGAAGCCCTAAGGTGACTCACCATTATAGTTTGGTGACTCACCGAACTCTACCCTTATTATTCGGTCCATGAAGAGTTTTGTGGTGGCTATAAAAGCCATCCACCGAACCTGTAACAAAGAGAACAACTAACAGCCACGGGGAGAGCATCGACAGCCACCAAATACAAATCAACAACAACACAAGCAAACAAAAAAAACCAAAAGAAGAGGAAGAGGGAAACACGTACCACAGAGGAGAGCAAACCACCACCACCGAACTTCGAAGGTATTTTCTTCAGATCTACGCGATTCGGAGAGCTTTTAGGAAAAACTAAGGTTGAAATCGGGTTTAGAACGTTGAGATCTTCGATTTGGGTGAGTTTTTTTTTTAAATCCGGTAACCGCGGGTGGTGGCCCGACGGCAGGGTTAATGATGGCTTAAGGTGGTCGGCCGACGACCGGATTCCCTCCGGTGAGGGAATCCTAGAGAGAAGGGAGGGTAAATATATCTCTCGTCTAAGAGAGAATAAGAAAGGAGAGAAATAAGAAAATGGCCTTAGGGCCGATTATAAAAGGGTATTTATACCCTCACCAAAACGACGTAGTTTTGGTGAGGGACCCCTGTGTAATTTCGAGTAGGGTTAAACTCTTCTTGATATCCTTTTAATTTGAAAAACATTTCAATTTAATCCCGAAAAGCATGTTTTAATTTATTTTAATTCATTATTCGAATAATTTTATTTTATTTATAATTTAGTTACCATATATAAATGATTAAATATTTAGGTTAAATATCATTATTAGTCCTATAATTTTAGTAATTAATATTTTAATCCCAAATAAAATTAATGGTTAAATTACACTGATATGACCTAGAATTCTTAATATTTTGAATTAGGTTCTTTAATATTGATAGTTTATATTTTAAACATGTAATTTTAATTTTATTTATTATTATTCAATTGTGATTTTTTTTTATTTTTTTTATTTTAATAGACTTTTATTTTAACCCGAATAATTAATATTAAGGCTAAATTACACTATTAGTACATATCTTTTTAAATAATTCAAATTAGAATCTTTAGGTTTTATATTTTATATTTTCGTTATTGATTTTTTAATAATTTTCAGTTTTTTGTCTATTAATTTATGTATTCTGTATTTTAATACTATAGTTTTGATGTTATTTATTTTAGTCATTATTTAGTTATTATTTAATTTTATATGTTTAATTATTATTATTATTATTATTATTATTATTTAGTCATATAAATATATATAATAAATAATATTTATTTATTATAAAAAAATCCTATTTATAAAATTAATTTTATGTAAATTACTTTTAGATAAAATTAATCATATTTTAATATTTATTTATTTTTTAATATTAAAGAAAATGGTTGTCTTAAAACAACTAGAAATCCTTTTCTGATATTCTTAAATAAATAAATATCCTATTTTTATATTAATTTTAATTATTTTTAGAGAAATGTTTTTATTTATTTATCTTTTAATATTAAGAAATGGGCTGTCTTAAAGCACCTAGAAGTCATTTTCTAATATTTCTAAGTAAATAAATATCTTATTTATAAAAATAAAAATATATAGATATTAATATATTTTCTTAAAATATTAATAAAATTGAAATAACAGGATTATGAATTAAATCTATTTTTGAATTTTTAAATTTCCAATAATAGAGACAATTTATAATTAATGAGTACCAATTTTGGGAGTTGTGGGGTGCTAATCCTTCCCCAAACCTAATCGATCACGAATCCCTTTTTATTATTAAAAAGAATAATTTTTTGGTTAAAACGCAGACCAGTTTATCTTTTAACTGATGTTTTCTTAAAAACTCTTTTAAAAGATAATTTTTAGGTATTCGACCTACCTGACCCAAAAGGCCGATGATGACTCTTAAAACATTTTAAAAAACCATTTATTCACATCACTTTTTCCTGCCAAGTAAAAAATTCGTGCCCGGGCGGAAATCAGTTACGATATCCTGCAAATGGAAAAACAGACTCGTGAAATATAACATGACGAGAAACATATACTCGTCCATCAGGTGCCAAGCATTGGAACCCTTTGTGTTGAGGGCTAACTCCCAAATACGTACACACTTGAGACCTAAAGGACAACTTATGTTTTTGAAACATTCTCAAGTGAGGGAAACATTAGCAACCGAAAACCTTCATCATGGGATACTCAGGTTTTCTTTCAACAGTTTTTCAAAAGGTGATATGCCTTGTAGCACCTTAGTAGAAAGACGATTGATTAAGTATACTGCTGAAACCACTGCATACATCCAGTACTTGATAAGTAGTGATGCTTGTGCTAATAGAACTAAGGCAAGTTCAACGATATGACGATGTTTTCTTTCCACCACACCGTTCTGTTCAGAGGTGTGTGGGCATGTTAACCTGTGTGTAATCCCATCTCGAGCTAGTAGCGTTGAAATGCTTCTAAACTTACCACCCCAGTCTGTTTGTAATGCTTTGATCGAGCTGCCAAATTTGTTGACTACTAATTTCTGAAATAATTGAAAAGCTATGTATGCTTCATCCTTATGTTTCAACAGGTAGATCCACGTGTGGCGAGTGAATGCATCCACAAAGGAGATGTAAAATCTAAAGCCATTGGAGAATACATGTTGTGGCCCCCATAATTCCGAGTACACAAGTTAAAATGAAGAAGATACCACTGAATTTGATTCGTTAAAGGGCAATTTATGACTTTTGCCCAAATGACATGCAATACAATCTCTATTTACATTAGAGTTGACTTTAAATCCTAGTTCAACAGCTAGTTTTACTAAAGTCTCAGTAGCTGGATGACCAAGACGCTGATGCCAAAGTTCATCCATTGAAGTCGATCCAACGTAGGTATTTGCTTGTGCAAAATAAAATACTGAGGGTTTACTGTTCATATCAAAGAAGTAAAGACCATAACTTTCTTCACCTTGCAGCAACTCACGCTTATCCCTAGCAAGCTTAGAAACCGAGAGCAAATTCTTGGTTATGTGCAACATGCAATAATTCATGCAAGATACCCTTGAAATACCAACACCAACTGAAATATCAAGAGACCATTACCGAAAAAGTTTACCGACGATACTCGCGTTTACAGTTTATTGGCATCCGCTGTAACGTGATGCGTAGCTCCCATATCGACCACCCAACATTCAGTTTGCATGGAAGTTGTATGAGCTTGTGGTGGATCGCCTGTAGAAGAACCACTCTTTCGTTTGGCACAACACTCACAACCATCATCAGCGGATGAAGTTGTAAAGTTTCCAGAGGAGGAATTAGCTTTGTATTCAAGTTGATACTGTCCTTGATTACATGATGTAACACACGAGAAATCCTTATCATACCTATGCCAGTATCGATCAACCAAGTGTCATACTTTTCCACAAAGTTGACATTTAATCCTGGATCTGCCACGGCCTCTTCCACCAGCTCGATGATTAAAGGAATAGCCAGACCTCTGATCAGAATTGTTAGCCGACAGTACAATATTTCGTGTCTCGCCCTGTGCAATATTTGTACTCATAGGTAGAGAATCAAGTTGATCATCAAAGCTTGCTAGTTGTGTTTCTGCATCAATTAGCATTGTAGAGATGCTATCTAATGACAAAGTTTCTCTCATGGACGTGATGATCGCCATGAAGGATTGGTATTCACGAGGGAGCCCTTTGAGAATGCTTGCGATTTGTTCGACTTGTGGGACAGAGCTGCCACAAGATGCTCGAGCATCACATACCTCTTTCACTCGAGTGAGGTAAGTTCACATACTGTCCCCGCCTTTCTTTAAAGATTGAAGTTTATAATGAAGACTCATGACTGCTGTTGTTGAGTGATTGGCAAAGAAGTGGAGCACGATATTCGAAACGGCGACTGTCGTTTCAACACCAACGAATTAGGGAAGAAGGTGAGGGCTGATCGTGGACAGTAACCACGACGCAAGGGCCTTGAGCCACATAGTCTTCGAGTGAGGTAAGTTCACATACTGTCCCCGCCTTTCTTTAAAGATTGAAGTTTATAATAAAGACTCATGACTGCTGTTGTTGAGTGATTGGCAAAGAAGTGGAGCACGGTATTCGAAACGACGACTGTCGTTTCAACACCAACTAATTAGGGAAGAAGGTGAGGGCTGATCGTGGACACTAACCACGACGCAAGGGCCTTGAGCCACAAAGTCTTCATATTTTTCATTGACACGAACTGTGCCATCGACATCAACCACAGTCTCTG
The DNA here is from genome assembly GCF_006381635.1 of Hibiscus syriacus. Classification (NCBI taxonomy): domain Eukaryota; kingdom Viridiplantae; phylum Streptophyta; class Magnoliopsida; order Malvales; family Malvaceae; genus Hibiscus; species Hibiscus syriacus. The sequence goes on along the minus strand of NW_024062641.1, from coordinate 1,216,309 downwards.
GTGGGGTTACTGCCGCACCCGTAAGTAACCGTTCTAAGCAATGGCTTCTGATGGTGAGCAGAATCTGCTTCTTCCATAGGAGGAAATTCATCTCATCGAGCACCACATTTACTTTCTTGTGAGTAAATGCTTTTTAGTTTGCTGTAAACTCCATTAAGAATTATTCACGCAACGGAGATCAATCATAGAGCCCCAAGATCAATGGCGATTGATACCATATTGGAAGGAGGATGAAGAAGAGGAAAGAATTAAAGAATGAATGCTACTCTTGATTACAACATAATGAAGTTGTTTTACACACAACAGATCTGCAACTCATAACTGCTCTTAATCAACTTAACTAATTTTAACAAACTAACAGCTTCCTAACTTCCAATTAACAACCTGTGCCAGCGTGGCATGGCAAGCAACACATGCTTGCTTATACTGCTAATAGTCTGCCAAATAATATTTGCCTAAGTATGATAAAAAAAGTCACAAAATTTAAAAATATTTATTTTTAAAAAATAAATGTGCACAAATAATAAGAATTGGCGATTAACTAAAATGAAGACATTTACTTCGAGGACGTTTTGGAAAATTTAGATTTGGGTTCATAATTGTAGATAGGAAAATACGAGAATCATGAGCCGATCCTTCCCAACCACTTAGCACATATGTGAAAAACAAATCAAAACATGCCGCTAATACATTAATAGTAGGTGTCCCTGTCCTTCCTCTATAACGTAATTGATCTTCCTCACGAAGAATAACATCTATATGAGTACCTTCAATTGCTCCAATAAATCCTAAAATAAAAGAGTTTATTATGATATGCATACTGATTAGATGTAAATTATTACTATAAAATAACATATATGAAATAGCATCCATTCAAAATTACCTTAAAATGTGACATATATTTGGTGTTATTAGCAATTTGTGAAGGAATTTCCTTGAATTCAAGATCTCTTAGCTTTATGATGTCCATTGACAAGCCATTCATGGCATCTAAAACCTCTTTAAAAATTATACTTACGGTTTCACCAGAATGTTGTAATCGCTCTTGGACATCTCGATTCGAGCCTCCTTTACTTAGAGTAAATACAAATAAACCCACTTTCTTCAAAGTAGATATTCTATATGAAGGAAGCAACCTGTACTTGCATTCTAAATTCATGCATAGTTGGCGAAATGTACATTGTGTCATTCTAAACATGTTAAAACAACGTTTTTCATGACCATTCAACAATTATTGCAACCATTTTTCTCCTGTTTGAAAAGAATTCATGCATGTTCCTTGTGTCCGTACTTTACATAATAAAGATATATATATAACCAAATACACAAGTTACCAAGTCCCAAAAGTCACTATTTCTGCACCTCTTACGTATTCTATTACGGATAACTTGAAGATATATGCATACAAATATTTGTACATATAAACAATTATACTTGCTCCAAATTGCAACTCACATTAAACAATTAAGATAAAAATATTGCTTTGGAAGTTAAAATAAAAAAATTAAAGTAACAATTTAACTTTAGATAAACCACTTTCACATACAGTACGTTCCAGTACAAAAAGTATGTAGCATCATCTTGCATTAAAGCTATTCTGATGTTCATTAAAACTACTATGATAAGCCACTTTCACATTAGAAATAAGTTTTAGTACCAAAAGCTAGGAAAAATTCTCTAAATACTAATTGAAAGTTGACTTCAAAATGTGTTTACAAGTGAATAATAAAACCAACTTCAACTTGTGTTAAGCTGCTATGGTATTTTTTCTCTCCCTTTTAAACAAGTACTTAATCCAATTAAGTCTAGCATCACCATCTGACAGACCACTAATAATAATCCTTTTCTGAGGATCCCCGATCAAGGTGCAAGCAAAAAAAATTCTAGAGTACTAGGTATTAAGCAGGAAAATATACTAACTTCACTAAAAAATCAACAAGTGTAAGAGAAGATTCAACATTCGAATGAAAAGATTCAACGAGTAAGCGTGCTTCAACATTCATTAACTCCATATCTTTAATGCTCCTCTTAGTAACAACTTGAACCATATCATCGAGTTTCTCCAGTAACAGTGTTGATCATCCAACTCTCCTAGACGATTCAACCTTAAAACTCTTATTACTTCTAAAAACATCATTCTCATAGGCTCGTTTGCTTCCTCTTCTTCCAACTTCTTGTTCATTAAAATTAGGAGAAGGGGAAGGAATTGAGCTAGAATCATTCCAAACTTCTTGTCATTTCATATTACATTGAGTATGATTTAAGACATTACTCTCACTCCACACATCATAATCAGAAACAACACTACCAATGTTATAATTTGGGGGAGAAGGGGCATATATTTTTTCTTTTCATGCTTAGTAGAAGTAAACTTAAGAACCCCATGTGCAACTGAAACCCCAAACATTTATTCCATCTTATATTTCAGTTCGGGTTCAATCCTTTCATCTTGAAATGCTTTAAAATGTGTGTTTCCCTATAAAGCGAAATAAATAAAATCAATTTTAAAAATTTAAAAAAGTGTAGATAAATATGCTAACCTCAATTTTCTTCGTCCACCACTCCTCGCTAGCGCTTATTGTTCTCTTTTCATGATCCCAACATAATCTCGTTTCGTTTCCTTTCAAGGAATTTCCAAAGACTCCATCTATTCTTTATCCAATCCCACTTGTTCTTAAGATTAGTCTTCTCAATTTTTTTCGTCCACTTGTTCTTTGTGAGATCGTAACACCATTTTTCTCTTAATTCTTTCAGCATATTGAATAAACAAAACACAAAATATGTGTACATTTTCATTCGACCAACTAGCCTTACTTACATCTTTCCCCCCGCTTTCACTTTCTTAATTTTTCTTTTTCTTCCTTGGTGCCATCTAAGTAGTGTATAACATAATTAAATTCACTTATTTTACTTATATACCTCTTAAAAATTTTGAAGAAAAAACACTATCATTTTTAATAACCATTGTGCTCTGATAACATTCCAATCCATTGTTAATTATAATAATACATATCATACAACACATAATGTAATGTCGTTATTTCTACATGAGACAAGAATATGTAATTTGGTGTATCTATTAGAGACAAGTGACAATACAATGATCTGATACATATAGCATCAAAACAAGCATTTGAACAAGTAGGTAACAAATACTCTAGAGATAGAAAACTAACCTTAAATATTAATATGTAATCTTAACTAGGAGCTTCTCTTCTTTTATCATGCAAATGTTTCCCATACAAAATCACATCACAAAATAAAAAAAATTGATTAATGATAGGAGGCAGATATGGGTGCCAAATAATCATAAATAACAGGATCATTCACATAGAAAATAACCAAGGGTTGATTTAACAAAAAAATGTTAACTAAAGGGAGGAAACTATTTAACTGGAGGAAAAAATCAACTATAAAGACAAAAAAGTTACATTTATAGAGACCAAAAGTTCAAATTACATGGAAAAGATTAATGAAATACCCAAAAAATGAAGAAAAAAAGAAACGATTCACATTTGTTTTAAACAAATACATTTTTTTTGTAAATCACTTTAGCAAATTGATTTTTTGGGTAAAATTCTACAAACAAAAAACAAAAACAAGTAAAACTCATTAAAAGCATAGACGAAGAGAACTAGCCTTAATGTGTGAAATTATCTTGCAAAAGAATCTTCATGGTTTTGTTGTTTGATGTTGTAGTTTGATAATGAAGAAGACTCTAATGAGAGAATCAAGTGGATTTGGATGAAAACTATTTCATTAGATTAAGTTTTACGACAAGGATGTAATTATGGAAATAATAAAGTTCAAATATGTCATTTAACATCTTATGTTGCAATAAACTCTCCCAAATCGTGGGAATTTTCAGCGTTTTCATTTCCAGCTTATTTTACACAATCAACTCTTTCAAAAAGGTGTTTACAAAACACTAAAAATGAGGGTTTAACTACCAATCAACTATTTATGCTCAAATAAGTTAAAAACTCTTTAAAAAGTTGTTTACCAAACATCCCCACTATCTTATAATTATCATAGTCTAATAAAAATAAATTAAATACTTAACTTTTGAACTTGAGTAAGAATTTATTATTATTTCACTAAATTTAATATTTAACTTGTATTATTGTTAAAAACAGGGGCTAAAAACTTAGCCCTCACTACCTTCTTTTAACCTAATTTTCTTTTAATATTTTTGTATTGTCCTCTCGTTTTTTATATTATGTCTTTTATTTTATTTTTTTTCTTGGGGTTTTTTAGTTTTGAATAAAAATCTATGTCATTGTGATATATTTTTCTCTACTCTTGTGGCATGAATTTTCTCTGTTCTTGTGGCACAATCCTTATGTTTTTTGGTACGTTTTTCACATATCTCTGCGATTATTTTGATTCTCGCACAAAAACCATCACAACATTTATTTTCTGATTGGTTTGTCGGTGGTCACGAACAGTCAGATCCCCTCTTTTGGTAAAAGGTTGTTTGCCGATGTAATCAGAATAATATAGTGAAACATCCTGCCAAATTGTTTGGTTCGCTCACTACTCATTTATCACTTTGAAAGCATATCATTCGATAGGAGATAAAGTTTTAATTAATGTTATTGGGTTTTGATGTTAGTCATCATTTTCAATAGAATATTTAATTTTTCTTCGTATCTTTAGGTTTAATATTTTACTTTTATACACGTATTTTGGTGACTATTGTCTCCAAATTTTCCTCTATATTTTGATGCGTTGTAATTTTGATTCATTCTATTATTAATAGAATCCAGTTGCTATTGTTAAAAAAACTTATATTATTGTTAAATTACAAATTTAAAAAATCATTTACATATTTATATATAATTAATATTAAATTATTTTAAAAATTAATTTTATAATATTTATTTATGGTATAATATACATTTTAAATTATTTAAAATTAAATAATTATTAAAAATTATATCATACAAATTATATACAAATTATATCGTATTGATCTTCCTTTATTGCAGTTAAAAAAAACAGTTTTAACTCCTCAGTTCCCTCGTTTCATTACATATTTCTAAATTTAAATTTTTTGTTTCTTTTTTTTTAATTTGAAAACTATTTTTTATAACAACAACAAGAATAAGGCATATATTAATAGGATAAGGACGCCAATATTGATAAATTAGAGAGTCTAAGGAGGCGGCCATTACTAAAATGAAGCAGCAGTCAAAATTAAAACTGAATTTCATTTAAATAATCATAACTTAATGTTAAAATGTTATTTTTAAATAAAAATTATTAGTTTGTACAATGGAGAAGTCAAGAATTCAGAATAATCGGAGAATGGGTTGGTTTTTCACCGAATTAATTGATTTATTTTATTATATAATAACAATAATGGTTTTGAACATAGTTAGACTCTCTTGTGTACTTTTGAGGTTGGAGAGCAACCACAAATCAAAATATGAGTGGATTTTGGTCTTTTAATTTTTGATAAATTTAAAATTTAAGTTTAAATATTTACTATATTATTATATTTTTAAGTTAAATAATTTGTTTTTCTATTAGGTTCTAATTCCGTCTTTATTGATGATGAATTTGGCGTTTTTTTTGGTATAGTCTTTCTTTAGTTATTGTTGGTCCATTTTGTGGGGTTTTTTTTTAATAAATTGTATTTTTAAATCGGAATGGATTGGAAACTCTTCTATATTGCGTCTTAACATGAAATATTGCGTCAATCCTTATTTGTAAACTCTTCTATATATTCATTTCTTTAATATAATATATTGTTGAGTTAATCGATCGACGAAATAGTCAAGAGGGGGGTGAATTGGAAATTAAAAATTTGGTGGAAGCTTTTGTAGAAAATAAAAAATAATTGCACAGCTTGAGAACACTCTCTCCCAAAGAGAACAATACAAATTTCACAAACTTACAGAAAAACGTCACAAGGAAAGATGTTTGCACAATTCTAGAACAAATAAAGATCACTCAAGAATAATATAATTGAGCACAATAAGTGTTCTTGAAAGAAAAAATGAATATTGAATGAAATAGGCTTGAAAATGCTCAAACTTAGGTTTGATGCTTTCTCGTTGATTCTCTCTCAATTCTGGTTTCTTATTCTTGATCAATAGCTCCCAAGCTTGTTTAAATACACCTTCAATTTATTCTGAACGTTGGGGGATCATTGGTGAAGTCAACAGAGCCGTATTGTGTAATTATCATTTAAAAATCTGGTTGGGAGCGTGTGTGCATCGGTGCACTATCAAGGTGCATCAGTGCACTATCAAGGTGCATCGGTACACTGTGTGTAAAATTCAAATATTTCGACCGTTATAAGACTTAGTGCATCGGTACACTTGGGGTGCATCGGTACACTAATTACATTCGATGTTTCAAAAGAGCCAGGAGTGCATCGATGCATGGTCTGCATCGGTACACAAAATGCATTCGAAATAGGGTGTGCATCGATACATCAAATAGTGCATCGGTACATCCCTATATTCAGTTGATTTTTTGCTCGATTTTGGATCGAAATACTTTGTAAAATTGTTTCAAAAATATTTTAAGTTTAAGACACAATTTTACACTTTAGTAAGGATTGAAATTGTCCTTTAAAAAACTTGGAGTAATATTTTGATATTCGAATATTTTAATCGAATATACTTTTAAAAATGATTATAAAATCTTAAATTTCAATAACACTTAATTTGTTATATCGAAACATCAAAATGTTTTCAACATATATTGTGAATGGCTGGTTGGTGGCATGTTCTATTTAATATTCAAATTTAAATAGTAAAACAAATAAAACAATTGTTGATGTTTAATTATAGGGATTTTAAAAAAATCCTAGCCGTTTTCTTTCTCATCTTCTCTTTCTTTTTTTCTTCTTATTTACAACTTGTTTCAATTTTATTGATCAATCCAACTTTTTCTTCTTTAATTTTGTTTAATTGGCAGCGACACCAATTTTGATACTGATTGCCGTCCGCCGATTATCTTTTTTCTTTGTTTTTTGAATTTTTTTAATAAGAATAATCATGTCTTTGTGATATGTACTCTGCCTTTGTGGCATGTTTTCTCTGCCTTTTGATATATTGTGGTTTTTTGCCCTTTTTTCGTTTATCTTTTTCACAGGGTTGGATTTGACATCGCTATGTCTAATCAAGATGACACTTATTTGTTATCTTGCTAATCTTCTCTGCTTTGTACCCTTGGATTGATTTAGATATGCGTTTTGAGCTCGTGGATAGTTTTCTCACGTCGCTTGACTCTAATTTGTGATTTGTCGGTATTTTTCAGTAGTTTTATCCCCTTTTGTGGTTCATTTACCGACGCATTTAAATTTGTTCGTATCTTTATTTTATTTGTGCATTGGTTATGTTTTTTAACATTTTCTTTATGGTCTTTGTGTGATCTAGGTGACTAGTTTTTGTGTTAATGGTTATAGTAAAAGGCCCTAATTATAATTTAGTTCACGTTTACGGTTATACTCGTAAAACTTCATTGTAATTCTTGATATTTTATTATTTTTAATAAAACTAGCAGCTTTCTATCAAATTTTTTTTTTGTTGATGTGTTGTGATTACTTACTTTTTCTAATGATCCTCACATGATATTTTGAGTTTCGAATCAAATTAAATCATAGCAATTGCCAACCTGTATCGCTTATCCCATTTTTTTTCTAATTATGTTATATTCTTGTTTTTGATTTTTCAGCTATGCTCTTTATCATCATCTTTTTCTTTTTGAATTGAAAGAAGCCAAAAATCAGGCTAGTGATTACATTGTCTTAGGGGAGGCAACCTCCCTTACATCGTTTCGCAAGTGTGGAATCAATGTAGCATGAGGAAAATCGTGAATGAGGAATCGAGAATAGTGCAATGGTGCTATTTGAGGTAGTCTGTCAGCCATTTCGTTAGTTGCACGGGGAACCCAACACAGTTTCCTCTCCCAGGCCAACTACGAAGGGTTGCAACATTTTCGTCTGTTTTTCGTTTTTATATAATATAATTATATATATTATTATGTTACTATTATTGTTTTATTATTATATTATTATTACAAATAAATATAATAAATTAAGGCCCATTTACAAAAGCCCAATTACAAATGAAGGCCCAACAACAACAAACTAGAGGTCCAGGTCATAGCAACAGATCCATAACCCGGTTCATGCCCATACCCGGTCCAGACCCAGACAATGAGAAGGCCTAAATATATTTTAGGGTTTTATCTCATCTTTAATGCCTCCAGCCTCCTCAACTGTCTGATCAAGATGGAGATAGAGGCCACAGATCTTCTATTAGATAGGGTTTTTGCCCTAGCTGCCGCTGCCTCCAATGACATCTCACCACCTCCGCTGTCAACATAAGATCTTACCAGAAGAATCTAGAGGGTGAAGGAGAACCACAAAGCACATCGACCTAGGGTGAGTCACCATCGTAGATCCGATGACTCACCGGGTAGGTTCATCATTATGAACGGCGATCGAGGCCTATTAAAGGCCATTCATCCTACAAAGAACAACACACACAACAAGAACGGGAGCAAGCAACCACACCAACAGTGACGAAAAAACAAACGAAATGAAAAGAGAAAGGGAAGCTTACCACATTCGTCAAAGTCTTCAAAAGCCACTGGAGATCATTGTGTAACCGAGGTAAAACCTTCGTTTTTATAGATCTAGACCGTTTGGGAAGTTTTTAGAGAAAAAGGAGGGAAAATTCGGGTAGAGGAGGTTTTGATCTACATTTTGGGGTGATTTTTGTATTTTTAGGCCACCGTGGGCGGTGGCCAGCAGTGGCAGAAAATGACAGTGATCGGCTGCCGGCCTCCCTCCGACGAGGGAGTTTAGAGAGAAATAAGAGAATTCTCTCGTTTAGAGAGAGAGAAAAAAAAGAAAATGAGGAGCTTAGACCTCTTTGGGCCGGATTTGGGTTTAAATACCCTCCCCCATACGACATCATTTTGGGGAGGGTTGTCTTTGTAATTTTTGACGGGTAAATTACACAGAGGTCCTTCTAGTTTTGTAATCTCACATTATGGTCATCAAAATTAGGTTTTGCACATTTCAATTCGGTTTTTGCATTTTATTTTTTTATATTTTAGTATTTGCATATGTTTATATATATTTAGGGTAAAATTATATATTTAGTCCCTATTTTTTTTAATTTATATTTTAATACCAAATTATTATATATGGTTAAATTATGTTACTATTACCCAATTTTTATAATATTTTGAATTAATATTATTACTTTTGTTATTTTACAATTTAACCACCATATTTTGATATCTTTAAATTTTAATATTATTATCATTTTATTTACATTTTTATTATTATGAATATGTAATATTTTCAGTATTAACCTAATATTTTAATATTTTAATCATTATTATATATATATGTATTTAATTTATATTATTTCATACAATAGACCATTAAATATCTTCTTAATTAATTAAGAAGGTATTTTAAAATGGTTATTGGTGTGAAATGATATTATTATTATTTTGGGATTATAAATTAAAATTAAATACAAATTTGTTAATATATTGCAAAGACAAATTAATTAATAAACACCGGTACTAATTATTATTTTTGGGATTATAAATTAAAATTAAATACAAATTTGTTAATATATTGCAAAGACAAATTAATTAATAAACACCGGTACTAATTTTGGGCGTTGTGGGGGTGCTAATCCTTCCTACATGCAACCGACTCCCGAACTCATTTTCTGGTAAGCAGATCTCTTTGTGTTATTTTAATAATATTCTCATGAATTTTATTAAAATAGCATTTTGGTGACCAATCTCACCATATTAAAAAATTGGTGGCGACTATACAAATTAGTGTTCTATCTTATGCTAGAAGATAAGCACTCATTTTTTCGAGACTAGTTACACCTTAGGTGTACTATTTGCACTCTCCGTCGCCGGGCAGAGAAACATCTCGACAGCTTGGCGACTCTGCTGGGGACATTTTTTAAAGAGAATCAAGCCACCAGTTTATTAATTAATTGTCTTTGCAATAAATTTAAATTTCTTTTAATTTAGTTTTTTCCCTTGATTATTTTAATAACAATTTTATGTATAAATAGTTGTACTAACTGGTTTTCTATTGTTTTCAGATTTAATTATGTGTTTTCATATTTAAATATTATTTTTATATTTGTGTGTTGTACATTATTTATTTCTTTTCATACTTTTTCTCACATACTGAGCATTGCATTATCATGACATGAACTAAAACTCCGCTCTTACCTGTTTAGCTTGAATGAGAAACTACTCCCTCGTGTGGTTTTCACCTCCGTATGCGATAGGGGACCATTCTTTGAGCTCACACCTTATGTTCCTCGTGTGGTTTTCACCTTCGTATGGACATAAGGAAGTGTGTTTCTTCGAATTGATCTTAATCCAAAAGTCTGTAATGGACCAGGATTGAGGGCTTGGCAGTCCAAGGGGACACCAACAAAGGACAATTCGTTGACACTTTTTACCTTAGAACCAAAACCCATCATATAATAAACCTAGAACTTGAGTCTAGGTGGAGCTAACCTAAATAAGTCTCGTAAGGTTAGCACACAAGGAAAAACATGTTGAGTCTTTTTACGTATTATTACTTTATTTTCTGAATAAATGCATGCGAACTAGAAATCATGCAGTTAGGTTATTTTTCCAAATAAAGCATGAAACTAGAAAGCATGAGGATATGATGTATATATATAGATAGGATTTTTTATCTAGTATTTATATACACTTTATTTTGGTTTTAATTTGTTATATTAATATTTTTTGCTTGCATTGCATAATCATGGCATGATCGAAGGTGTTGATTCGAGAGTGTCATCAAAATAAAATATTTTCATTATGGACAAAGGGTTTCATGATCAAGTAAACTATAACACAACCAAGGAATGGCGTCCTGAGGAAACTCCGAGGATAGAAAAAGCTATGTGCCCAAAGATCGTATGTCCGATGAAGAGCAAAAGGAGATACGAGAGATAAAGGAGAAAATGTCCAAAATGATGGATAAAATATTTGTTTTGACCAAAGAAAAAGAGACTCCTGCACAAAAGGAGAGAGAGCTCAATGAACCTAATCTTGCAATCTCAGGGACTTCTGATCCTAACCAATTTGAGGAATTCTGCAAAGTCACCATTCATACCAACAGGTTGTCAGGAGACCCCAAGGAAATAGTGACAACTGTAAAAGATTCCAGAGATGAGAATAAATCATGCAATCAGAACTCATCGTCATTTAAGAGTAATTTCCCAACTTCAGAAACTCAGGATCAATCTAATTTGGCCACCGATTATCCTATCAGGTTGATACCAAAAGTATTTAAATGTAAGAGTATCAGTGAAGACATCTAGAAGGAAGAAGATTTGCTGAAGAATGAGGCTCAAATTCATCATTTGAAAACTGAAAATAATAAACTAAGTGCAGAAATGGAAATCATGCGTAAAGATCTCCAAAGGATTTATCAAGCCTTTCATAAGGGTGGTTTAGGAAGTACCTGGGAAGAGTGGATGACAGGGGTCACTAAACTGAAAAAGAATTGCAAAAACATGAAGATCAGAGAAAGAAGTTTTGTTATGATCAACGGGTTGCAGAAGAAATGTGCGATACATCGACATCAAGTTGGAAAGGTGTCAAGCCGAAAATCAAATATTGAATAAGGTTATAATCAATATGGAAGATTTATATCATATCCATTAGTATGGAATTGAAGCTGAACTAGAAGACGCTAAAGCCAGAAATAAGAAATTAATGACATTTTTGGATCCTGTACAAGAGCTTATTGATCACAAAGATTCCCTTACAAGGAAAATGAACAATATTGTTTACAAATCCATGAATTTACATGTAAGCTGAAGGAAAAAGACAAGGTCATGAAGGAAGTTGCTACCCAGACAATCAATGTAGCTCGTAAACTGATTGATTTAGCTGGCTTTACGTAAGAGTTAAAGCAGACTGACAACTTACACCTGAGCATGAGTGGAAGTTAGTATGGCTTTTAAGGGAAATAGAGAAATTGGGAGTTAAAGCTATCCATTTATGTAAAGTTTTGTTTGATGTATCGAAACTGTTGTGTTCAATAAATTTTTTAAGATGATCACTCTTAAATGATACCTTTTTACATACATACATTTGCATTGTACATTTTGCATTCTCATTTCTACATTTTAGCATTTGCATCACATGTATTTATTTAAGTATTGTTACATTCATTAATTATAAGAGCATGTAAATAATTCATGAAAGATTTTGTAACAGTAAAATCGAGATTATTCATTCATATTACTGTGTCATCATCATGGAAACAATGGGGAAATCTCATATGGATTACAAGATCGGCTGAAGAACAGTTTGACGGGTTACATCAAGATACGAGTAATGAAGCATTGGGATCTACAAGATGGATTGAATCATATGGTCCAGATAATGGCAATTAAGACTGCTGATGAAGAAGAGATGAACACAAAAGAGCAACAATGCTATCAATTAATGCATCGAGAATGATAACATACCCTGGGGCATCCCACTCGAACATAAAGAATAGCCTCATTAACTATGCACAATATGAGGATGAATTTAAGCAGGTGGAGGAAGAAATTAGAGCTATGAAAGGTATTAATGCCTCCATGAAGAACTAGAAGTGAAGAACCAGTTTGGTTGCAGATTTGGTTGTCCCCCATAAATTTAGGATGCCTGATTTTGAGAAATATGATGGCACCAGTTGTCCCCTAATCCACCTGAGAATGTTTTGCAGAAAAATGGAAGGATACCTAAATCATGATGATTTGTTAATTCACTCTTTCCATAATAGTCTCGTTGGGCCGGCGGTAGTATGACATAATCATTTGAACCAAGAGCAGATTAAGAGATGGGTTGTTTTAGCTAATGCATTTTTAGGACAATATCGATATGTTAAAAGCATAGCTCCCAAACGTAAGGATCTTCAAGAAATAAGGATGAAAGCCAATTAAGGATTTAAAAGTATCCTTAAGATGGAGAGAAGTGGCAGCACAAGTTCAACCCATGATAGAAGAAGAGATATCATGTATGTTTCATGATTCACTTCCAGCTCCTTTCTATGAGTTAATTCTAGCAAGTTCAAAGGATGGATTTAAGTATCTCGTGAAAGTGGAGAATTGATTGAAAATGCAATCAAAGAAGGAAAATTAAAAGTCACATCCAAAAGCCACCTGATCAAAAAGCTAAAGCTTATGATGTGAATGAATTCACATCTAAAGTCTCCGCAACCGCAAAAAAAAAGGGCAATTAGTGGTTCGGACCAACCAAAGAAAATCCCATGATCAAGAAATACTTTGGAGGTGTTCCAAATTTCTATCTTGATTGTACCCTCATTTGATTCAGAGTCATACATCACATCAAGGCCAATAAAAATGCCACCAAACCCTTCTACTCATAGCTATGATCAAGATAGTGTTTGTGATTTCCACTAGGGTACTTGGGCATTCTACTGGAATTGTAGGTCATTATTAAAGGATAGAGATGATTGTTGACAATGGGACATTGACACATGAATTGGTAGAACAATGGATGACAAACTCAAGTGGGGCATCAAAGCATGATTAAGTCAATTGTCGTCACAATGAATGATGGGGCATTCTAGATAAATAAGTGGATATTGTTATCTACCACAATTGCATTTCATTTCACATCTTGTTTCACATGAATTGGTAGAACATGGATGACAAACCAAGTGGGGCATCAAAGCATGATTAAGTCAATTGTCGTCACAATGAATAAATGATGGGGCATTCTAGATAAATAAGTGGATATTGTTATCTACCACAATTGCATTTCATTTTCACATCTTGTTTGAATTTGTTTTTTTCTCAAGTCTTCTTGTAAATTTGTGTTACTTTTATGATTATGAACAAATAATCAAATTTTAATCTTGAATTTTTTTGATATCAAGTAAATTAAATATTCTTTTAATTTTTCAAGAATTATAGATCTTAGGCAAGTTGTAAAATTAGACCTCTCATATTCTTATCTGATATATTCTTGGTCCTTACCAAACCAAATCTTTACCCTACATTTATCTGAGATTTTGATGTAATGCATCTGTATGTTTTTAGAGATACCAAATCCATATGTTTACTGTCTTAGGTAAAGCTGATTGGTTTATAACACTACCTTCCACCATATACATAACTTCAAAGTCACACATTTGTCCTTCTAGATACAAAACCATCATTTTTATACCAGTGAAGCCAAAAGACCTCAAAAGTACCAAGCTTTCATTTATCCGTGAATTTTCCTGCAAGAAGAAACGAGATGAGGCATAATGGATCAACTTATCAAAGAGAATTTTGAGTAATTGGGGCATGTTCGAAAGAAAAAGAAATAAAAGGATTGATTTAAATAGTTATATCATGCATTAATTACATTGTTTTCATGTAAATAAAAGTTAATTCTGAATATTCATCCCTTGGGGATACCTCTTTTTAAGAAGATTTTGTGTATGAAATGATGAACGACCTTCTTTCATTTATCCCTTCGCAAAAGAAGAAAAATATAGCCTTTGTTTTCCCCATTTGAGCCTGAATTATTTTTCTTCTGATTCAACCCTATCCAAGGTCACCCTCCACACTAGGGGGCAAGGTGAAGGATATTTGTTCGTAGAAGTAAAAGATCGTCAATCAAAGGAAAATCTCAATGAAGTAAAGAGAGTTTTGAACTACAAGGTAGGTCAAATACAAAGTGCTTGAAATCAAACGAAATAATTTTCAAAAGGCAAGAGGGAAAGGGATGCTCAAAGCAATTGAAGTCTTATACTCATCCTTAAAGAAGAAAAAGAAAAAAGAAAGAATAAAAAGAAAAAGAAAAAAAGAAAAGAGAAAAAAAAGGAAAAAAAAGAGAGATGAAAAAGAAGAAGAAAAAGAAATTGAATCAAGATGGGTAACTCATTGAGCTTCAAGTTACAAGGTTGATCAAGTGCAATCAATTCACAGATCCATATTCAACAAGAAGCGCAAGAAATGTTGGAGATATGAGGGACACATAAAAAGAAATGATTCAAGTCAAGCAAGACAAGATTGAAGACATCATAATGAATTGATCATTGGTTCAATTATCCTTAAACATTTGTTTGGGACTTTTTTATCCCTTTCTTTCGTAACAATAAGCCCTGGCCTACGTTACATCCCTGAAAAGTCCATTCTAATCATACATGGATTTCTAAGTAAAAGAGACTATCTTCATATTTCATTCTACTTCTCATTTTTTATTTGCAAAAATTGGTTTTTTAAAATCTTTAATGCATGATATGAAAAAGAAGCGTTTAAGATGTAAATTTTCAATAACATCTTGAAGCCAAAAGAGATTCGAGTTAAAAACCTGATAAGGCAGCTCGAATATTGAATGGTGCAACAATGACATAAGAGACGATCCAAAGCTCTTAATGAAGTACTGTAATCCCAAAGACTTTTCTGAGAGTCTGGAACCAAGAAGTATCTCTATGAGATGAGCATAACAACCATTTCTTCAAATTAGTTGACACTCAAAGAGAAATATATGCTAGACTAACCTGAAAGACCTTACCTTACCAGAATCAACCTATTCCTTAAATCAATCAATAATTTTAGCACTTGCCATATGGCTATGATTTTTGAAAGATTTAAAAGAGTAGTTGATTTATTTTGATATACATTAAACTCATGTTTTATGATTTGATTCTATTGTAAACCTTGTAAGGAGCAATATTTTACAAAATTCTTTCATAAAGAAATGACCAAAAAACATTTTTCAAGCAGGACATTCTCAAATGAGAAAGGTTCTTGAAGCAAATTGACGTCTATTCTACCTTTATTGGAGAAAAAGAATAAGCAAGGCCATAATGATAAAGCATTTCATATTCTTGAAAGCAAGTGGCCCGAGAGACAAAAAAAGTTGGAAGAATTAGACTTATAACATTCCCTTTGTGACAAACAGTCAAGAAAAGATGATCGCCTCATTCGAAAGAAAGGCACATATCTCGAAGCATAGTAAGAAGGACAAGGATGATACCAATAAAAACAAGATGACCACCTCATTCAGAAGAGACATATATCTCAGACATTTTTATCAACAAGATTGACCACTTTTTAGGTTTGTGACAACAAGAAGAGAATCTCTCAAGTTACTAAACGACATTGATGTTTAGTAACACCAGAATGAGAGCATCCAAATTAAGAGATTTGGGCACGAATAGAGCTATAAGTACCCATAATGGGGTATCGTCAGAGTTGGACCTCGGGGAAATCACGAGATTCAAATCAAACAAACATTTAAAGCCCATTCCAGCAAAAAATTAATGTCCAAATATTTTGGAAACTTGGTTCAATCGAAGTAGAAACATTGGGGCATGCTGACAGCCCATTTCAACCAGAATTAGAATATGGGGTATTTTGAAGGCCCATTTTAGGAAAAAATGATCCAAGTAGGGTATTTTGAGCGATCACATCAATATGAAAAATGTTGGAGCATTTTGAAGGCTCACATCAATAAGAAGCAAGTACTGGGGCATGTTCAAGACCCATATCATCCTTCAGAAAGGTCTTTGATTTGAACAAATGTTTTCAATAAGATAGAAAGGTATGAAGAATGAAAATTGTGAAACAATGACAGTGGAGTTGACCATACATAATTGTTTTTTCCACCATGCGATTACATTATCCTGGTAGAAGCCACATGAAAGGACGAATGTGTTGCCAAATGTTTCCTGATATGATGCTCAACAATACAAAGAGTCCCCTGGTTGAGAAATCCTGGTAGAAGCCACAAGAAAGGATGAATGTGTTGTCAAATGTTTTATGAACCAGTAATTATGGTCTTGAACCAATGTTACGTTCATGTGGTATTCCTATTTGTTGACACAAGATGAAGTTTGTCTTTTTCAACTCCAAGAATCAGAAATGTGAAATGATGAAGATTTCTTTCCACAAAGGAGAATTGGAACTTTAACAACAAGAAACTAGTGGAGCCAACTAAGGTTGAATGATAGATTGTTGTTAAACATCTCGACATAATATAGTTTTGTTCGAGATCTGATTAGATATGGAGACATGAAAGGAATTATGATAAATCCTCCTTATTATGTGTTTTTAGAGTCAAATCGAACAGACGTTGATATACTGATTAATCTCTGCTAAGTTTGGCATATTTACATCTACATTCTGCAAAGATTATAGATTCTCTTTTCAAAGATGAAAGCTTTATTGGATTTCTACACAAGTTCAGGTAAAGACAACTGGTTTTATCAAGGACAAAATGGGGACAACCATGTCATAATTATGAATATGGAAAGAGTCCCATGAAATAGTTCTTCTGAGACTTTAATGCGAATTGAGGCAAAGAAGACACAAAGATACATGTTGATGAGATGATAACATAAGTTGCTACACTGATGACTGAAGTAAACCCTGTAAATGAATGATCAAGTGGAAAAAGATCAAACTTTAAAGTCAAACGAAGATGTATTCATACATCTATAAAAAACATCATTTGCATAAAAGATCATGCATTTCATTGATACATTTGATTGCATTTGCATAAATACATTTTTTACAAGAAGATGCAGGGACAAAATACCTTACAAATATAAGGTAGAATTCGAATCCCAAATAAAGGAATCATGTTAGAAGAGGTAAACATCTAAAGAATAGATTAGATGGACGCAAACCGTAAAACATTAATTTTGGGGCATGCCCAACCAACAAGTTGTTCAAAAAATGAGAAAACAATTTTCATAGTTTCTCATTTAATTTTTCAAGAAAATGAAATTATTGAAAAGTAATAAGTTTCTACTTAGTAAATTATTTCCCACAAATTTGTAGAACCTCCGGGTCATCTGTAAAACCTCAGGGTAGATGTTTTCGCATGAAAATGAGAAAGTGATTTTCAAAGTTTCTCATTTAATGTTCTAGAAAATTAAATCCTTCGGGTAATTTGTAAAACCTCCGGGTCATCTGTGAAACCTTAGGGTAGGATGTTTTCGCATGAAAATGAGAAAGCGATTTTCAAAGTTTCTCATTTAATGTTCTAGAAAATTAAATCCTCCGGGTAATTTGTAAAACCTCTAGGTCATCTGTAAAACCTTAGGGTAGGATGTTTTCGTATGAAAATGAGAAAACGATTTTCAAAGTTTTTCATTTAATGTCCAGAAAATTAAATCCTCCGGGTAATTTGTAAATCCTCTGGGTCATATGTAAAACCTCATGGTAGATGTTTTTATTTTTGATTTAAGTCAGTAGGACGAACATTTCTTGTCTTTTTATCTTTGCTCCATTCTTGCTAACACAAAAATGAGCAAAGAGGGGTAGTCGACAATCATTTTCGTCTGTTTTTTATTTTTATATAATATAATTATATATATTATTATGTTACTATTATTTTATATTATTATTATTACAAATAAAAATAATAAATTAAGGCCCATTTACAAAAGTCCAATTACAAATGAAGGCCCAACAACAACAAACTAGAGGTCCAGATCCAAACACCAGATCCATAACCCGATTCAGGCGCATACCTGGTTCAGACCCAGACAATGAGAAGGCCCAAATACATAGGGTTTTATCTCATCTTCAGTGCCGCCAGCCTCCTCTGCCATTCAATAAAGATGGAGATGGAGGGCTCAGATCTTCTATCAGATAGGGTTTTTACCCTAACAGCCGCCACCTCCAATGACATCTAACCACTGCCGCTGTCAACATCAGATCTTACCAGAAGAATCCAGAGGGTGAAGGAGAACCGCACAACACATCGACCTAGGTAGGTTCATCATTATGAACGGCGATCGAGGCCTATAAAAGGCCATTCATCTTGCAAAGAACAACACACACAGCTTTTTTTTAAATAAACTTTTTTTACCATCCGATTTACTTTACCCCTGCAGATGCTGGAGTACAATGTACCCGGAGGTAACTTAACTAGTATTCTATGACTCGGTTAATTTTGTAAGCTTTTCTTGGCTTGGATCTTAATTCACTTGTTGGTTTTATGTTTACTGCTTTCAGGGAAACTGAATCGTGGACTCTCTGTGATTGATAGCTACCGCCTGTTGAAAGAAGGAAAGGAATTGATTCAAGATGAGATTTTTCTTGCAAGTGCTCTCGGTTGGTGTATTGAATGGGTATCCCTCTAAACCACTCTGCAATTTTGTTTCTTATTCTTTTTCCTTATGAACATAACATAATGACAAAAAAAAACTTGTGCTTTCTCACAATAAAAACTGCAGGTTCAGTCATACTTTCTTGTTCTCGATGACATAATGGATAACTCTCACACCAGGCGTGGTCAGCCTTGTTGGTTCAGAATCCCCAAGGTTTGTGCTAAGTTTATACTTCGTATCGAGTCAATTAACTTTCCCTCTGCCAGTATCAATTAACTTTGTTTGAACTCCTTGTAGGTTGGTTTGATTGCTGTAAACGATTGTGTTCTACTTCGCAATCACATTGACAGGATTCTCAAAAATCACTTTCGTGGGAAACCTTACTATGTAGATCTGCTAGATTTATTCAATGAGGTAATGAACTTGGATGCATCTTAAACTCTCTTCATTCAAAAACTATCCTAAACATTTTTACATATTGTTTTACACTGGTGGAGTTTCAAACAGCTTCAGGACAGACGATAGATCTGATTACAACATTTGAAGGAGAAAAGGATCTATCCAAATACTCATTGTCTAAGTGAGTGAAACTTGAGCAATTATTTGTTTCAAGATATAAAGGTTCTATCATACTTAAACAGGGGAAAGATTCCACCTTTTGCCTCGTTTCAATTTTTTCCATGTCAGCCCTTTCTAATAGTAATTTTTATGTTTGTTCTTATCTATATATTGATTAAATATCTCTTCAGGCACCGTCGGATTGTTCAATACAAGACTGCCTATTATTCATTTTATCTTCCTGTAAGTGACCCCCATTTCACTTGAAGCATTCACCATGAATTATTTGCAATCGCAAGCTTATGTACAACAATAGGTTGTTAGTTGGATCGATTTGTCTCTTCTTTATTGGCTATATCTCCTCTCAGATTAACCATTTTGCTTCTAATGCTCCATATATCTATTTAGGCAGCACTTGCAGCTAATATTTTCACATATTACACTTTCTCTTAATACACTTAATCATTTACATCAGCGTCTGATCATTAGAATGTATGGGCTATCTCTGATATTACCTAAATGAACGCAGGTTGCATGTGCACTGGTTATGGCGGGTGAAAATCTTGACAATCACATCGATGTAAAGAACATTCTTGTTGACATGGGAATCTCCTTTCAAGGACAGGTAATATTTGGACTAATTCATCTGACTTTCAGCTTCTACAATTTTATTCTGCAAATACAGTGGATAGACGTGAACTAAAAGCAGAACACATGAGAATTTAAAAAAAAAACTGTCAAAAGTTAAATTGAACTCGTAGAAATTTGTGATTTCAGTTGAACTTTTAGAAAGTTTCATTTAGGAATTACCCAACGCGGTTTATGACTCCCAAAATGTTCTTTTTGATCTGCTTTCTTGGTAGGTGGAATAAATGTTCTTCCTTTTCCACCAGATCCTACATGTTAATATTGAACATTGGAAGACCCATTGTTTGCTTTATGCATAGTCTTACTCAAGCTCTGTGTAATCTCAGATTGGGCCGATATCGAAGATTTTAAGTGCTCCTGGTTGGTGGTTAAAGCATTGGAAATCTGCAATGAGGAGCAGAAGATAGTATTATATGTAAGATTAGAACTATTTCTATCGGTTGTCTTATTTGTTAATCAAATTTGATATGGTTTGCTCTAGGAGAACTATGGGAAACCAGACCCTGCCAACATTGCTAAAGTGAAGGCTCTATACAGTGAGCTTAATCTCAAGGTTTGATATTATTCAGGATTTCTTCTTGGAACATAAAAAGAAAGCAGAAGATGTTCGGTGGTTAATATATTTCCTATTATTGTCCATATTGGCAGGGTGTTTTTGAGGAGTACGAAAGCACAAGCTATGAGAAGCTTGTTACCTCGATTGATGGTCATCCTAGCAAAGCAGTGCAAGCAGTGTTGAAATCGTTCTTGATAAAGATTTACAAGAGGCAGAAATAGAGTATGCAGCTTCCAGGAATGAAGAAAGTGTGTGGGATAATTCTCCCACTCGTCTATTCTATGCTCATTTATTTATATTCAAATGTTATAATCAATCTTCTTGTAATCTATTCCGGAAAACATTTGGATTCTGATTTAAACAAATTAAATGGAGTTCATTCCTAGCCGATTTGAAAGAAGTTTGACAAAATAGGATGCATGCTCATGTCTATTGGTTGTGGTTATTTGTATTAACTTATCCTGCTGGATTATTGTAAAGTCGCCTGAAGCTCTGGTAAGATGGCTTTTGCGGGGATTGTACTGCAGTTAGGTTCTAGGTTAGCCAGACCTTGTGCGGGATTCATGGTTGAATATAAGAGATATGAAATTTGTGTTGTTGCAGCAAGTCTAATGGTGAATTGTTTGTTGCATTATGATGGATTTGTTGATATTTGAGAACTGATTAACAACCAAACAGCAGATCTCTTCTTCAATTTAATGCACTTCTTGGAATAATTTTCCGTCTCTCTTTCCAAATGAAATAAACCATTGCATTCCATGGAAGCTTTAAAAACGAAGTAATGAGAGACTTACCTTTAAGATTTCTACATAACCATCGAAATTCTTGCTGCCAATCCATGAAGCTCCTGTTCAGATTACATTGCATCAACACTATTCTTCAAACAAATTTCGAAAAACTACATCCCAAAAAAAATGATCACACGTTTCATTTTTCCGGTAGAATAGCACTCAATGCTCATCATCAAGAACGACAATCCAAAAGAATTTCTTTGGTATATAAAGTGAATACCAAATAATATCGTTTTTCAGCCTTATCTCATTGGAAATTGTAGAGATAGTACCACTGCAATATCTGGTTGCTAAAGAAGCCAAGCCATCAGTAGCTTCTTCTCTATGGTAAAGGATTTTTCTCCAACTCCAATTATCATTACCTTTAGCTGCATTTTATGAGAAAGAAATACCTGTCATCTTATATTCTTTTAACCAAGCAATCCAAAGCGAGACTTGGTCCGCCATTAGTCTTCTAATCAATTGAATGATACAAGTGTTTCACGTCTCTAAATACTTTGTTCCTAATCAAGAAGATGAGGCAGTTAGATAGGGCATTCAGCCAGCCATCAGTGAGGCAAAGAGACTTTTCGACCTACTATAAGATGTCTAGAGTTTAGAGGATCTAGATCAAGTGTACCTTTAATTGTTTTGGGTCTCGTTGTAACAATACTTTTGTCACAATGAAGGTTATTATATTATGACACACTTTTGGATCAATGCCTCGAATTTGTCATGCATTTTCTCATTTCATTATGCATTCATGATTAAACCTAAATGAATAATAAAAATTATTTCATTAATAAAGGAAAAAGTACTAGACCTACCACATTCACATAATACTCGAATAAAATCAAGATAGATGGAAGCCATACTCAAGGAGATCGAAGAAAACTTTACCAAGTTACAGAAGGATTCAACTAGAATCATAAAGACACCATGGATACCATCACTAAGAATCAAAGCAATATGGTTGATCAAATTGTGGCTAGGCTGACAGGATTGAACATTCCTGGGGTGGGGGCATCTGAAGAAATTGTGGCGCCACCACCACCACCAAAGCTGATAATCACACATCGAGGTTTCCAAGTACACCCAGGGGACTCTTCTACCATGAAGCCACAATCTTCCATGATGAATCCTTTGAACAATCCAGATGAGTACCGCATCCTGAACTTTGATGAAGAAGATAAGTCTAAGAAGATGTAAGATAAAATAAGACAATTAGAGGACCAGATGAAAACTATTAAAGAAAATGAAGGTTTCTACGGGATCAACGCTATTGAATTAAGCTTGGTCCCAGATCTCGTGCTGCTGACGAAGTTCAAAGTTTTGAACTTTGAGAAATTAGATGAAAACAACTGCTCATCAGCCCATATAACTATGTTCTACCGAAAAATGATAGGGCATGTTGGAAATGACCAACTCCTGATCCACTGCTTTTAGGAGAGCTTGTCAGGTTCAGTTATTCAGTGGTATAATCAGTTGAACAAGGTTCATATTAGGACTTGGAAAGATCTCGCCAAGTCTTTCCTAGAACAATATAAAAATGTTAGCGATATTGGACCTGATCGAGTATCTCTACAAAACATTAAAATGAGGTGTAATGAGCGCTTTAGAAAATATGCACAATGATTGAGAGATTTTGCAATCTAAGTGTGTCCATCATTGATTGAAAGAGAGTTCATTACCCTATTCATGGATAAGCTGAAGTTACTCTACATTGACCATATGTTAGGAGCTGGTACTAAAACATTCTCTAATATTGTCATGTTCGGAGAAATGATTGAAAGATCCATAAGAAGTGGAAAAATAAGAGGTATTAGTAATACTAATACAAGGAATGAAGCCGGGGTAGAATTTTGAGAAAACAATCGCTGGACCAAATCTCATAAACAAGTTCCAGAAAACACTCCCATTAGGCCAATTCCTATGAGATACGAGGAATTACTCATAATGCTTATTGAGAAGAATCTTCCGTCTACTGTGCAATCGAAGACAAAAAGAGCACCATATCCTTAAGGCTATGATATCAATGTTATATGCAACTACCACGTGGAGAGTTCAAGACATACTACTAAGAATTGTGGGGCATTAAAGCGTAAGGTCTAGAATTTAGTCGATATAAGAGCATGGACATTCGAAGAATAATAAGACATTCTGATGCATTTCCCATGATGCACTTGTATTCTATCTTGTTCAAACTTGTTTTTTTTTTCATTTTCTTTTAATTAAAAGTCTCTTGACGTTAAACATACTGAATAAAATGCTACCTTCTGAGTTTATGAGCAATGAACAAATTTTAATCTTTGATTTTTTTTAAATATCAACTTAATTAAAGGATGTTTTAAGAATTTGGGCTATAAACCTTCGACAAGTAACATGATTACACCCCTTCTAAAAATTGATCCCTTCTAAAAAAATCACTTGATTGTATTCTCAAGATTACCCTTTCTTAGAAGACTCCAATGTTACACACTAGCCTTTTCCAGCACAAATGAGATATTCTTCTGATACAAGTTACAAGTGAAGTACAAGTCTTCCCGCAAACAGGTAAGATAGAGCATTCGACGTACGCGATATTGCTAGATCACTTTGACTGTAGTTCTATTTAGGATGTTTAATGATGATTTATAATTTACATAGTTGGAATGATGGAATAGATAAATTTAGCTTAGGGAAATTGAGCTCTAAAAATGAATTTTCCTGGCTTTTCATGACAATCAGGCAATAACAGATCCTTCTTGATGAGCTTAAAATATCTTAAAATTGAAAACTCAAGGAAATAATGTGATAATAATGCAAACTAATTCTAATATTGTTGGGGGCACTACGCTGAGAGTAGTAAGCTATTAATCTTCAGAGGTAATGTTTGAAGTAGCTATAAAGGTAATGTCCAAGCTTTATGAAGTGAGTTCCGTTTGAGTTGTCAAGTTGAAGACTTTCTGAATCTTGAATCCTTAAATTAAGGGTATTCCACTAAGTAGGGCCATGTCAATAGCCCTAACTTTATGAATAGGATCACATTCAAATCATGACACTAGTAACTTTATGTCGAGATGAATCTCCCAACAAAATCAAAACAAGGATAAGAACATCAAATTTAATGAAATATATTTTAAGAAAGGTGGTAAGACCTAAAATTTTCAATTGAGAATGAGTTCCGATGGAATGTAGACTAAGGGCGTTGAGAAACATTTGTTATAGTCGACTACATAAAAGCACTCAAGGATTCTATTTTTTAGATCGATAATTATGCACCGTCTTTGCAATAGGAATCTATGAAATCCGAACAAATGAAAGATTTTAGAGAACTTAAATATGAACACTTTAAAATGTATAACACTACATTACCGAATGCGTCCGCATGGGCATTTTAAGCAATCACTAGCAATTTGTACTGCCTCATTAAAAGTCAAGGGACATCTCAAAGAGTATTTGATTATATTAATATTTAATGAACTCATGTTCTATAATTTGCTTCAATATGAGCCTAAAAAATTGGCATAATTTCGTTTTTTCAAAAAAGAAAACTTTTTCATATTTGGAAAAAAAAAGAAAAACATTTTTGAATAAGATAACCTCTCTAGGAATGTATCTTGAAAATTGAAAAATGTCTCTCAGACATGGAAGCTTAGGATCAATGCGGGGCAAAAAAGAAGAAACTTTATGGCAAGAGTTTGTCGGGGCAGAAGAACAAATTTGTAAGCCAAGAATTACAATGACATGCTCAAGTGAAATAGTGAGGAATATTGAAGAATTCGAGAATGAAAACTTCATACAAACTTTTGGATCATTATAATTCATGAAAACATGCACTTACATCAATGACATATTCGCATCAAACATTCACCATTCATTATTTTCCTCTCATGATGATATTCTCAATTTTTTTTTATAAGATCACTTTTCTCCCATGAGAATACTTTCAAATTTGTCTTTCTTAAGATCATTTTCAATCTCTTCATATTTCATTAAGTTTTTTCCCCAAAAAGTTGTCTTCCTCAAGACCATTTTCCTTTCTTAAAGACATCTTTAAATTTTCAAGGAATCCCAGCTTTCTTAAGATCATTTTCTCTCTCTTGAGGATATCTTTAAAAAATGTCAAAAATCTTTGTCTTCCTTAATATTGTTTCACTTTTTTCATCGAAACAAAAATATTATCACACTTGAGATAGTTTTCCTCAAAAAACAAATTTCATCTCACTTGAGACAATGTCCTTGAAACAAAAATTTTATCTCACTTGAGATGGTTCTCCCTAGATAACTCTCACTCGATACGGTCTCTCTCGAAACAAAATTTCACCTCTCTTGAGATATTTCCCTTGAAATTTTTTTATCTCACTCGAGACAGTTTCTCTCGAAACAAAATTTTATCTTGCTTGAGATATTTCCCTTTAAAATATTCGTCTCACTCGAAACAAAATTTCATCTCTCTCGAAATATTTTCCCTTGAAACTTTCATCTCACTCGAGACGGTTTCTCTCAAAACACAATTTCATCTTACTCGAGATATTTCTCTTAAAAAAAATTCCTCAATTAAGATAGTTTATTTCAAAACAAAATTCCATCTCACTTGAGATGTTTTCTCTTAAAAAAGCCTGTCTCAATCGAGACATTTTCTTGATGTGACTTAACTCGCAATGGAGTCATCGATAACTTAGCTCAAGTTGCAACGAGGAGCTAATTTTCTACGTTTTAGGCATGTCTAAGAGCATCGTGTTCATAATATTACACACATATGTACAATTTTGCAGCTTTTCAAAGTAAATTTCAACTCCATGAAGGAGTATATTGGGTTTAAAATCCAATTCAGAACTGATTGCAATTTGGCTTAACTCAATGACAATGAGGCATCTTCTAAAGTCAGATTTCAACTCTAGGACGGTGGATATCCAACTTCAAGAATGATCATCTACAACTTTGACTAAGTACTACTTCATAATGAAGGGTATCTGGCTCAAAGAACACTCAACCTTGACTTAAGTCACAATGGATGAGTAAGCAACACTATAGCTTAACTCAACGAGGAGCTATTTTCCAGTCGAAGTTTCCAATTCAAATTTCAACTTAATAAAAATAATATTGGACTCAAAGAACATACAAGATTCGAATTAACCCATAAAGGGGAGTCATCCACAACTTGATTTATCCCGCGATGGAGGATTCAACCTCAACTTCACCTTATCGAGCAGAGGAACAAATCTTTATCAACTTAAAAATTCACATGCACGCTAACCCATGGTTATGTTAACTTTTGCAGATTCAATTACTTTGGAACCAAGACAAACTAAATGAATATTTTCAAAATCATCTATTTGAAGATGATGTTAAAAACCCTTGGGATAGACTCAAAAAGGCCCACTCATTCTTGAAGATGCAAAAAAGTGAAAGAGCATATCATTCAAAGGTCAAAAGAAAGTTGGAACGATGGGGTTTGTGAAATGATTTTGAAATGAAATATTTGGAGTCGCCACCAAACATTTTAAGGTGTGATTGGAACACCAAAAATTGGTTAATTTTAATAAAACATTCTATTTTATCCAAAATACCAAATTTATCTACGAAAGCTAGAAATCAAGGTTAAGAGTCAGTTACGCGTGTGGAAGGGTTAACACCCCCACAACGACAAGAAATTGTCACCTAGTCGATTACCCTATATTTAACATTTGGAAATTTTGAGTTCGAGGTCTTATTTAATTTAAAAATCATTATGAATGCAAATTTGAAAATGATATTAATTTATTGAGACCAATAATATTCAACTTCAAGCATTTATACGAAAGCTCAATTATTGACTCCAATAAACAAATATTGCCTTAAAGATTAAGAAATCATGACATGGGGTTTTAAGAAGGATGTCAATTTATTTTGGGAATTACCAGTGGTCACCCTCTAAGCATAAAGTAGAGGATACACTATTCATTCCTTGATAAATAAACATTGCCTTTTTATTTTAAAAGCAAGATGCAATCAGACAATCATTTAAGACCTAATTATGCTAGGTGGTTTAATTAAAGTTTTCCTAACTTAAAGTGTTAAATTATGAAAATTAAAAACCTAGAGGACTAAACCTAGAAATAAAGTCTCTATTATTAATACTAATTTATTTTAACCAATTATTGAATCAAATAATCGATTTGAACAATCGAGTATCTTAATGAGAAAGCCAAATCGAATTATTTTAACCAAAGTGAAATTAACCAAAACTTATATGTCTAGGGAAACCTAATTATGTTAAGTGAAATTAAACCTAAAGTGGAGGGTCTAATTGATAACCTAGTTAATTATGTTAAAATAATATTTCATTAAAAAGTTCAATGACTAAATTGCGAAGAGTCTAAAGTTAAGGCTCTAATTATTAACCCTAATTAATATTAATCAATTATTAAATTGAATAATCAAAATGAACCTTCAAACATCTAAATGCGAAAGCTAAATCAAATTATTCCCTAAATTTATAGACTAGGTGTAGGAAGTCTAAATATAAGGTTTGAATCTAAAATTTAGGTCCTAATTATGGGCTAAACTAAAGAAAGTTAAATCTAAAGGTTTTTACCCTAAGATTACAATTATTTAAAAAAAATCAATGAACATGCATTTAAACACGTGAATAATAAAAATATTAAAATTAATAAAAACTAAGTAAAAATTTATAAATTACAAAGTGAAGGATTAAACTAAATCAATATTAAGGTTAATTAATAAAAAATAGTTATGGGACT
Organism: Hibiscus syriacus; assembly: GCF_006381635.1. Taxonomy (NCBI): domain Eukaryota; kingdom Viridiplantae; phylum Streptophyta; class Magnoliopsida; order Malvales; family Malvaceae; genus Hibiscus; species Hibiscus syriacus. The sequence goes on along the minus strand of NW_024062641.1, from coordinate 1,187,944 downwards.
AAATTACAACTCATAAAATAGTTCAGGGACCTAATTTAAACTAATTACACAAGTTTCAAAATAGTGACTAAATTAAAACAATTGAAATTAAACCTACAATTTCAGAATTTAGACAGTGATCTAAATACAAAAACATGCCTAACTTAGAGGGATTAAAGCATAGTTTTTGATTTTTAACCTAACATATCAAAGAACAAAATAATTGAAAAAATCCATAATAAGGACATAAAATTTGCAATATAACCAAAATAAACAGAAAATGGGGACCACAATGAAAAACATGCACAATGTTGGATGGCATGAATGAGATTTATCCATTTTTTCCTAAAATGGATTATAAGTGCTACTTTTTTGTTTAATTCATTTTTAACCTCAACCCTAAAAAATATCTCTTATGAAATCCTCTCAAGCTCTCCGGCGCCGCTGTCTTTTCAAACCCTCCGATCTACTCTCCTAGAGCCAAACCGAAAAGTAAAATTACCACTAAACCTTTATGCAAGACCCCGAAGGCTCTCGAACTTTTCGTTTTTCTAACCCCGAAGACAATCCCGACGAAGCTCCCTTTTCCCAGTGACGAAACCTTCAATCGAAGAAGGTAAAGAAATAAACCCTCACTCCTTTTGGCCTTTTTTTTCGAAATATATGAGATGGGGCAAAAATTATCAGAAAATCACCTTGAAAACTTTGGTTTATTTTCTTTGGAACTGTTGAGTTACTGATTTCGAAAGGAAGAAATTCTTTGTATTGTTTTTTTAAAAAAATAAAGGGAGAGCCCTCTTGTTATAATGCTTGGTTCTCGAATATGACTATGAGGGAGGAAGCCGGGAGCCAAAGAAATTGGGGTTTATATATTTCCCTTATTACAAATTGATGAAAAAAAAATGAAAACTAAATTTACAATTCTCTCATCTTTTGTAGCTGAATATCGTTTTTCTTCCTTACTGGTATGGCTGCTGTTGTGGTGATTTTGCTTCCACAAACACTTCGATTTGCACTGCCCCTCCATCGGAACCTCTTCAACTTTTGATAAACAGGACAAAATTAGGTTATTACTTATTACAAAAGTGATAACACCAAGGAGCAAAACTAAATAAATCGGATAAAATTTGGTATTTTTTTATCATTTCTCTATTCCCGTTACACTACTTTCGACACCATTTTTTTAACAAAATAAAATTAAATTAGACTAGATTTGACTTTTGAAAATATGAAGGTGGTCCTCACCAATTAATTAATTTAAAGTAAGATTAGAACATCAAAATAAATGTTTAAATTTACAAAAATTAAATTTGATTTCAGGGCACATTATGTGTGAAGAAGATAACATCCTCACCATATTTGTAAGAACGACTCTTACTTAACCATAAATATTTCACATCGACTCGCAATTAATGTATTTTAGTTTAATAAAGAATTTTTAAATTTTCAAGAATAACTTTAAATTCTCCAACAACTAGGAGAATTAAAATTACAATAAAAAATTGTAAAATTTAACAAATTAGTTTATAAATTTTTAAAGACGAAGTCTTTCATGGATGATATCGAGCATTCTTCAACATCTAGAAAAATATTGAAATTTGATCACATTAAAAAGACACCTTGATTTTCATGAATCAGATTCAAAGCTTAGGATTTCTAACTCTTTAAAATAGCTTAAAATTTTTCAACGTCTAAGAAAATTTAGAAATGTTTCTCAAAGTCCAAAAATTCCTTTGATCATGATATTAATTTTTTATAAAAAAAATCAAAGATACATTCTCTCATTAAATAATTTTGAAATCTTCCAACGTCTAGAAAGATATCGAATATCTAATTAATTCGAGAGCATATCTCGTTTGAAATAATGTAACGAAAGTATTGGAAATGTATGATATGTTTCTTTAAGATGCACAAAATAAATGACCACAACACAAAAAAGGGAATCAAAATTCTAGAAACTAATATTCTCTAATCCTAACACTGAGTGCTAAGTCCTCTAATTAAGTTTCTAATACCTAAACTGAATAGAATAATAAGCGAGATACAAACTAAAAATAAATTTAAAGGCTCTAACTCATTCAACACCTAGAACAAGAAAGGCTCCCTTTAAATACTTTATTTTATTAAGTAAAAATATTAATAACAAAATAATTTTTAGCAAGTAAAATAAAAAACTCAGGAGATTTAAAAATCGTACATAACTATAGTATTATAATTCCTATAAACATAATATATATAAGGTAATATAAAAGAATACGTTAATGCAAATGTATGTAATGATGGAAAGGAAATCTAAAGTAATTAGAAGCAAACAGAAGGGAGACTAGAGTAAAGGTAAGAATTAAATGGTAGAACTAAAGGCAAAAATTTGAAGTAAATGGCATTCCAATGTAAAAATAAGAAAGTATATAAAAAAATGATGGTAACATTGACTAGTTCGTTAATGAGAGAATAAATACTCATAATTGTTGTAAATAAGTAAACGAAAATAAGGATTATGATTAAATCACAAGAAATTAAAAGGTTAAATAATAAATACTAAAAAAGTAAGGTGTTGAAATAAAATAGACGTAAATAAAGGAATTATAATGTAAATTATAGTAACTTAAAGATCAAGAATTTAATTGCTAGAAATTTAAATTGCATCAAATTAAAAGAGACTGAAATATAAATGAGCAAATTAAAGTGCTTTAATTAAAGGAACGAAAATGATAAAATTGCAAGAAAGTAAAATGTTAGGGGTTAGTATTGAGATAAGTTAGTGGGTTAGAATGATAATTAATAAGGTTAGAGGGGTTAGAAGCGCAATAAACCAAAACAATTGAGAGATAGTGATCAAAACATAAATATATGCACAAAGTTTAAGGACCAAAAGGTGATTAGCCCTTTTAGTTCAAATATTTAGCCTATCTTTGTTGTTCTAATTAATTAAAATTAAAAAAAAAACCTAATTCATTTCACCCAATTTGCTTATTCTCACGGGCTATCTCCTCTCTTACATCGCAAGTGGCGCCGCAAGCCTAAATCTAGAGAGCCATCCCCTCCAACGGCCATTCATCGGCCTTGGTTCACCGTATGACCACTACGTTCGACTAGAATCACCCTAAGTCTACCCTTTTTCTCTAGATTCCGAAAAAAAACACACTATAGTAAATTTATCAATTTATGATATAATTTCTATATGACGCTACGTATAACGTCATAAAAAGTGACGTTTTATTCTTTCACAAAAAATAAGATTAACATGACAAAAAGTAATTATATGTCCCTTATTGTTATAACTATAAAATTACATTAATTAAGTTATTTGATCAATTTTGACATTTATGTCTTAACCTTTTTAGGTTATTTTTCATGTGGTAGCATCCAAGAGAACCACATGTCAAACTTTGGTGATGTATTTTTAGGTTTTTTAAAAAAAAAAATTAAAAATCGTTAAAAATACAAAAGTTATGAAAATATTTTAAAATTTTAAAAATATAAAAAATTAATATTTATATTAAATATAAATATTTTTTTTGAAAATTTCAAAATTTATTCAAAAATAAAAATACTTTTAAAATAAAAATATTTGTTTTCTAAATATAAAATATCACAAAATTATTTTATAAATTATAAAATATTACAAAATATATTCTAAAATATTAAATAATTATTTAAAAATTTAAAAATATATAAAAAAAATATAAAATTTAAAAATAATATTAAAAATTCTTAAAGGATTCTAAAATTTCTTATGAGAAATATAGTTTGAGCATAAGTTACTATGACTAGATATGTTATAATTATTTTTTCAATGCATTTGTGTGATTACAGTTTACATTATACTTGGAGGTCTTAAGGGTGACTATACATATTTTTTAAATATAAATTATCAAAAATTTTAAAAATTTTAATATTTTATTAAAAATTACTCTTGTAAGATGAATTGTTTTGTTACAATATCATAGATCCTTCTCGTAAGAACTGTTACCTTGGAGAATAAGCTATAAACATAATGCTGTAGATATCCTTTTCGAAAAATTGTACTATATAATTTTTTTAGTTTTTTTTAATTTTTTAAAACATTTGAATAATTTTTAAAATAAAATGTAAAATTTTAGCTTTTTTACAAAATTTATTACAATAATTAATATTTATTTATATTTATTTTTTAATAATTTTAATATTTAACCTTTTTCATTATTTTAATAATATTTAATATTTTTAAATTAATTTTAATTTTAAAAAAAACCTTAATTGAGCTAAAAATAAAATCTTAAGGCTTAAAATAAAAATAAAAATAATTCCACCAAAATTGTTGTTAGAAGTACGATCATGATAATTTGGGAGATAATTGTGCTTATAATTGCTCTGTTTTTTTATTTTAAGTGTGCTAGGGTATTATCTCCTATTCAAGGGATGGGGAGGGATCAAAGCAAAAGTACAAGCTATAGTCCTCTCTGACGTAGTCGGATTCCGACACGTGCAAGGAAGTGGTATGAAAAAGAATCTCGCGATCGCCATCGACCTAACCGTTGTTGATCCCCTCTTCTTTATGGTTTTCTTATTCGTAATCTCCCTCTCGAAGCTAGGCAAAAAAAAAAAAAAAACGTATTACACAATGGAGCAACAGGGCTTTGGCTTTGTGAAGTTTCGATATTGTGAAGATGCAACTGAAGTAAAATAATGAATGAACCATCAAGTTATTGATGGACAAGAGATGAGAATTGTAAGTTTCTAACTTGGCTATTAGATATTCTAAGTTGCTAACATGATCCTTTTCGTTCATTTTCAATAAAAGACATTAGATTTTAGAAATGTTGCTAAAACTGATGAAATTGTGCAATTTTTGATTTTCTGGACTCATGACCAAGTTAGTGGGCATGATGTCGCTGACGTGGCGTCCAATCAACAGTTTCTAGAAGGTCCAGTTAGCAGATTGCGTGGAGAAGAAAACTTAGCCGCACTTTTCAAATTCAAATTAGGATTTATTTTAATTTTTTAGGAATTAAATTTTTAATTTTAAAATGTAATTTTGAGGGTTTTAGGAAGCTATAAATACCCTATTGGGGTAAGCCTAAAGACATCGCAGATCACTTGAGTTCTCTTTGTTCTTTCTTTCATCTTTTATAATTTTTTTACTTTTCTTTTTCAAGTTTACTTTATTTTCTTTTAAGATACTAAGTATTGTTTATACCATGCTTATCTAAGTTTTCCAATAGCCAAAGGCTAAATCAATGACTCGATTCTGAATCGTGAGAATCGAAAAGCACCTCATACCCTATCGGGTTAAATTCTCAATTTTCTAGAAACTAGATTGGCGGATAGTATTTCTTAAAATAAAAACACTTTCACTTCAAAAATAGATTTTGGCTTGGATTACGTTATGGTTTACCGTTGGGATTAAAGAATCAATTGATTTGAATTCCCTTGAACACACTTTGCGAATGGTACACTAAGGGAAATTGGGATTGAGTTCGACTTTCATAGAGAATGCATAATTCAAGGCAGACTTTTCCAAGCACCTTTAAACCGTTTTGAGTTAACAACGATAATCGAAGTTAATATGAACAAAGATTGCGATTCCTAAAATAGATTTGGGAAAGTCAATCACCAATGAGCTAGAAGGATTAAACCTTGTAGACTCAAACTGACATTTAACTGGAGGAAAAATCATATTCAATGATCGATTGGAATTTGAGGCACGCGAAAGCCTGAGGCTAATTTCATCATATTGATTTTTAATTTTACTTTCTTCAATTCTTTATATTCCTTTGAATCATTATTTGCTTATTCAATTTCTCAACAAACCCCCTTTTACTTGCATTTTTTTGCCTAGATCATAGATCAAGAACAGTAGTTTTTGCATCTTCCTTATTTCCTATAGATCGACCCTTACTCTCTCTATACTATTATATTTATTTTTAACAAGATTAAGGATAAATTTATTTGACATCAAAACAACACGTCAAATTGGTGTCGTTGTTAGGGACTTCGGCAAAAGTTACTGATTAAGTTTTATTTTTGATTTATAAACAAGCAAAATCCCAAAGAGATAGTAGATTTTGAACCTGAGATTAAGGCACTAGCCCAGATACCACGTAGACTAACACTTCGGGAAAGGAGGAAACAACAACAAGAAACCCAATCAAATCCGGAATCAAGTCCCAAAACATCATCCAACGCATCCCACTGAGAACTAAAACAATCCGACGCCGCGCCTAACACCACACAATACATCGAATCGTATTCGATGCCAAAAGCACTTGAACCAATGGGCAATCACATGATTTGAGAATTAGCCACGACTTCTGTTGTACAACAACCCCTTTATATCGTCTTTCCTCAAGACGAAACTCTGTTTCAACTAAAGACATGGCTTATTCGTCTTCTTCCTACCTTTAACGGGCTTCCTGGTGAAAGTCTGCATAAACATTTGGCCAAATTCCACTTGGTCTGTTCAAGCATGAAACCACAGGGAGTTTTCGATGACCAAATAAAATTACGAGCTTTCCCTTTTTACTTTATCTAGTTTAGCTAAAGAGTGATTATTTTACTTACAACCAAATTCTATCAATACGTGGGCACACTTAAATCGAATCTTTCTTGACAGGTTTTTCCCAACAGTAAAGGCAAGCGAATCAAGAAGAAGAATCTTGGGAATTAAACAAAAAGAAGGAGAGTCGCTTTGCACAAGTTGTTCGCAACACGGATTAACCGAGAAAGCGCTTCTCCAGTATTTCGATGAAGGAATGCTTCCATTAGAGATGAAAATGGTCGATGCTGCTAGTGGAGGAGATCTTATCAACATGATACCAAACACATAAAAGGAATTAATTTTGACAATGGCAGTGAATTCACAATAATTTTCAAGTGAACCCAACCGACGGGTTCATGAGATAAGTGTTATTTTAATTGAAAATAAATTAGATAAACTTACTGAAGTATTCAATTTGCTTGTTGCATGAAAAATTAGAGCAGCGAGGTTATGCAAAATATGTATGATGTCAAATCATACTATAGTCTGCTGCCCGATGCTACAAGGAGGTGCTGGCGCACAAGTAAATGCAATGGACAATTTTTCAGGACCTCCCCATAGGTTATACAACCCATACATCAACACATACAATCCAGGGTGGAGAGATCATTTGAACTTGAGCTCTGAACCAAATTCGGGACCAAATCAAGCCTATCAACTGGGGCCACCTTCACTTTAACCTTATCAGCCACAAAAATCATCTCTTGAATCAATCGTTGAGCTGTTGACTCTATCCCAAGAGAAGTTCCAAAATCACACTGAATCCCATTTACAAGAGCTTGACAAATAAATGAGTTAATTAGCACAAGTTGTGGGGCAATTAGAGTCACAAGGGAGGCTACTATTGCAAAATGAGCTGAATCCAAGAGAGAATGTTTGCGCTATCACCCTTCGGAGTATTACCCTTATCGCATCTGAGATCCCAGAAAGAGGTGTTGCACAATCCCAAAAGAAAAAAGAAGAGCCAAGATCCCAGATGAAAGAAGAAGCAGTTGACATAAACTCTAAAAGAAGAAGTGAAGTTAGTGCAGAATCCCAAAGAAAAAAGAAGGATGAATCGCAAGTCGATTATGTGCCATCTCCTTTTGTCGTCCTGTCTCCTTTTTCTAAAAGATTCATAAAAAGAGACAAACAATCCGAGGAGAAAGAAATATTGGATGTATTCTCGAAAATGGAAATAAATATTTTTCTTTTTGAAGTGATCTGGAAGGTGTTGAGGTATGCCAGATACCTTAAAGATCTTTTCACTAATAAAAGGCGACTTACCGTAAAGGAGAAAGTGAATTTACGTGAGAACATCTCAATAATTTTCTAATGACCGCTTCCACTAAAGTATAAGGACCAAGGTATGCTCACAATACCTTGTAAAATTGGTGAGGTTAAAATCAAGCGAGCTATGTGCGATCTAGGAGCCTCATCAATGTAATGCCTCTCTCCGTCTATAATATAATTTCCACCGAGCCTTTGAAGGTGACGAGATTTACACTTCAGCTCACGGAAAAATCGATTATATATCCTAAAAGACTTCTAGAAAATGTTCTGGTAGAGGTAAATGACTTAATTTTCTTTGCTTATTTTTATGTGATTGATATGGAAAATGATCTTAACAACACTGGTTCTGAAATCCTCCTTAGTCGTCCCTTTTCTAGCATGGCAAATGTAAAAATTGACGTTTGAAGCGGTATTCTTATTATGGAGTTCGACTGTGAGATCGTAAAATTTGATGTTTATAAAGCAATGAGATATTCGGATAACGTGCATAGTATTAATTTTGTTGGCGTTATTAAAATTGTTCATGATGAATCTAATTTTGTTGATGATTTATGCAAGAAATCAAATGATAAAAAAGACGAATAAAGGGAGATGAAAAATTATTTTATTTGATGAATCGACTTGCACCTAGTTCTATCTAATTCTAAAGTTTTATTTTCGCTTTTGCAGGCACCAAAAATAAAGTCGAAACCTTCATGGAAACGCTTGAAGAACTCAATTTTTGGTAAAACAATTGTGTTGATGACTATTAGTTTCGACAATATTTTAAAAATGGAAATGATCCAAATAAATATTTATGAGACTTTTCAATTTATCATAAGGAATTTCTTAGTTGGAAGAAGCGAATGAAATGAAAGTGTTTGTCACAGAACCTGCAGTCTGAACCAAGTCGTGGAGCTAACAACATTAAATTAAGCGCTTTAATTTTAATGGGAGGCAACCCATTTTTGTTTTCGTTCCTTTTATTTTTATTTTTAATATATTCTTATCAGGTATTTGTTTTTATTTGCATTTGAAGTTTTAGGTACCCCGAATATTTCTGATCGAATATGGTGCATGTTACGATATTTTTAATTGAACATGCGAAACAATTTTTAAGCTTCAAAGGAGACCATCGTGCGATGCTGGTTAACAAAACCCCTTTCCACTGTGTATTAGCCTTCCCAATTTCCTTTGCCATCCACCTTTTGACCAAACAATTGTTTCCATTCTTTTCAATTTTCAACCCCACAATTTATTATATATATATAATACAAAACAAAACCCACAATATTTTTATTATTATTTACCCAAACTCCCATTACGTCATTCTCCTAAATCACAAAGCCAAAAACCCATATTTTATTATTTTACACAAACTCAAACCCCACTCAAACTTCACGTTTTGAAGCCATAGCAGACTTTTTTTTATTTTCTTTTTATTCTCTACGCAAATATTCTCACGACCACAAGAATCAAACCAGTAGTTGTGCTTTGTCGTCGCAACATTCCTCATCGTTCCTTCGATCTTCACTATCTGCCCGCGCTCGACTCTTATCCGTCCTTCACTCTCCATATAGCACCGCCATGGTTCGATCAAGAAACCAAGAAGCCAACAATTACCTTTCTTTGGTTAACCGCGGACTCCATTGCTTACTGTTGAATCAAAATTTATGAGGTAATTTTCGTACTTACTTTTGTTTCCCTATTATTGACGTGCTACACTTTGTCTTTACAATAAATTTTTAACGTGGGTACATTCTCCAACGGCTACTCTTCCGACCCGTCTCATCACCATCACACAATTTTCGATTGGCTGACATTGATCAGGGAGTATTTTCATCCTCTCTCTTTTGCATTTAATTTTTGTTCATATTGGGACAATATGATTTTAAGTGAGGGGTGAAATTAGAAATCGAATTAACTCTTGCTCATGCTTTATGATTGAAATTGAGTTATTTCTTGGTTAGAATTGTTAATAATATTGGTTGACGATCTCTTGTTTGATTTAATTTCCTTGTGTTTCTTTGTGAATTCAATCTTGTTCTTGTTGAATTTAAGATGTAATATAGCATGGCATGACTAGTTGATGTAAATTTTTCTTTGTAATTTCATGAATTTGTTGATTGAATTGGAGCATGACTTAGTACAATTAAACCTTTCATGTGAGTTTTGAGCCTAATGAGCATATATTTACTTTCTTTCTCTTTGTTTAGTTTGAGTGTGCTGACTAATTATTTACATTCTAGAACTTGTAGCATAGTGCTTGTCGAGACTACACATTTAATTATGATGCTTTGATGTGATAGAGCATTAGGATTAAACTCATTTCTCTTCCCAAACAAAATAGCCTACCCTTTTATTTATTTTCCCCTTAATAAACCATTTTTTAGCCTTATCCTTTTCCTTGTTCACCTCATTTTTTTAAACCCAAGTCGATTTTAATTTTCCCTCTTTTTGTTAACCTTTTTTAGGACAAAGGTCAGGTTATTTAAAAAAACTATTCAAAACAGTGCATAATCAAACAAAACAGTCCAAAAATTACCTTGTTTGAACAGCAGAAAAAACCAGTACAGTTTGGTTTGAACAGTGCAAATTCAGTGCAGGAAAACTAAAACAGTGTAGTTTTGATTCAAATGAGCAGAAAAATCAAGTGTAGAAGGAAACAGTTTGGTTTGAGCAGAAAAATAAAAAAAAATAAAAACATTCGAAAAAAGGAGAAAGAAAAAAAAGAGTGAATAAAGCTTTGTTGAATTTCTTGTTTCTCATTTCTTTTATTTTTTCTTCCCTTTGAATAATTCTTCAGAATAATCTCTACTTTGTCTTGAATCATTGAAACCCCATTTTCGACCTTTATCCTACCCAAACCTTAGCCCTGTCACAACCCGTTTTAAAGTCCTCTTAATTTTTGCATCATTTTCATATTATGTAGTGGAGATTAGATTTAGTTACAAGCCTATTGTAATGTGTTGAGTAGTTTAGGCTTGAGCGATTCGTTCACCCGAAACACTTGAGTGAAATGAGTGAACCAATGTAAGGAAATAAGTCTTGTATTCTCTGACATTGATAGATGATTGAAATGCCATGGTTGATTTACTTCTAATTGATTATGCCTTGCTTTATTAATCTTGAATTTCAACATTTTCTTGATTGAGAAACCTTGGAAATTGTATGAAATTGGGATTGATAACTTGAGATTTTTGGCATGATAATTGAGAAATGCTTGAGGACAAGCATTGAATAAGTGAGGGAGAATTTGACTAATGCTTAAATTATATATTATTTTTGACTGATTACTCCTTTATTAGTTATTCTAAGTTGCTAAATTGGTCATTTTCATTCATTTTCAATGCAGGACAATAGATTCTAGAAATATTGCTAAAACTGATAAAATTGTGTAATTTTTGACTTTTTGGATTCGTGGTCGGGCTAGTGGGCATGACTTTGGGCATGATGTCTCTGACCTGGCATCCAGTCAGCAACTTCTAGAAGGTCCAGTCAACAGATTGTGTGGAGAATGAGACTTAGCTGCATTTTTCAAATTCAAATTAGGATTTATTTTATATTTTTAGGAATTATTTTTTTAATTTTAAATATACTTTATTAGGGTTTTAGGAGGCTATAAATACCTCATTGGGGTAAGCCTAAAGTCATTGCATTTTGCTTGAGTTCTCTTTGTTCTTTCTTTCTTCTTTTATATATATATTTACTTTTCTTTTTCAAGTTTACTTTAATTTCTTTGAAGATGCTAAGTATTGTTTCTACCATGCTTAGCTAAGTTTTCCATATCCAAAGGCTAAAGCGATGACTCGATTCTGAACCTGAGAATCGAAAAGCACCTCATACCCTCTCGTGTTAAATTCTCAATTTTCTGAAAACTAGATTGGTGGATAGTCTTTCTTAAAAATCAAAACGCTTTCACTTCAAAAATAGATTTTGGCTTGGATGATGATATGGTTTACCGTTGGGATTATAGAATCAATTGATTTGAAGTCCCTTGAACACACTTAGCGAATGGTATGCTATGGGAAATTGGGATCGAGTTCGAATTTCATAGAGAAAACATAAACCATTTTGAGTTAACAACAATAGTCGAAGTTAATCCGAAAAAGGATTGTGATTCCTAAAATAGATTTGGGAAAGTCAACCACCAAAGAGGAAAATGAGCTACAAGGATTGAACCTTGCGGTCTCAAACTGACATTTAACTTGAGAAAAATTATATTCAATGATCGATTGGAATTTGTGGCACGCGAAAGTCTGAGGCTAATTTCATCATATTGGTTTTTAATTTTACTATCTTCAATTATTTATCTTCTTTGAATCGTTATTTGCTTATTCAATTTCTCAACAAACCCCCTTTTTACTTGCATTTTTTTTGCCTATATTAGAGATCAAGAACAATCGTTTCAGCATCTTCCTTAGTCTATGTGGTTCGACCCTTATCTCTCTATACTATTATATTTATTTTTAATGAGATTAAGGATAAATTTATTTAACATCAAAACGACACGTTGTTAGAACCATCAAGTTATTGATGGACAAGAGATGAGAATTGTTTTCATTATGGAGAATAGGAAAACTCTCCAAAAAAATGCGTCTGACTGACTGTGTGAGTGGTCTAGAGATAGGGGAACCTTCACCTGATATACAATATTCAAGGGATCAGAGAGGTAGAGATTATAACCGCTCCCCAAGTGATGTAGGTGGAATTCACATGATCCTGCCATGAGAGATGACTATCAGTCTCCCAGTCTGCCTAGAGCCATGTCAAGGGATCGTGGGGCAAAACAAGAGCATCGTTCTCCCAGGCGGTCTAGATTTGTTTCACGCTATCTTTCTCCACATTCTCTATATGGTGACAGGGAATACATAACCATGTAGAGGCCCCCAAGTTCTATGGAGAATGGCCGAGTCCACATTATGATAAAGATAATGTGCAAAGCAAGTAAAAAATGTCTAAGGCGTGTCAGTTGCAGTCCTCTAAGGCCTCGTTCACGATCCCTGAGTCTTCACTAGTAGCTTTTCAAATGATAGTGCCTTCTTAGGGTGTGTTGCGCACGTGGTTACTGCTAGAAATTGTAAGTGTGGTTGTCAGGTAAATGTTCTCTACCATCTTTTAAATTTTTCTTGCATTATGAAGAATATTTTATTTTTACTTAAAACAATGTTACTATTGTTCGATCACAAAGACAACCTTCTATGCCTTAAAAAGACTGCAAACTAAGAAGATAAAAATAGTTCATCATCTGTGCATCAAAAAGTCGAAAGATCAGGTAAGTTCTTCAAATGTGATTCAAAAAGTCAAAAGTCGAAAGATCGGCCGAGTTAATCTAAGCCTATTTCTTAACATTCTACATTTCGTCTTAAATAACACCTTTGTAGGTACCATGTTCATGAGAAGATAGTGAACTTCATGGCATTGGAACCCATGAAACTTCCTCCGATATTTCCAAAGTTATTTGGAACTTGTTTAGATTGAAAAATAACCTAATGCTGATATCTGATCCTTTTACCAGGGCATTTGAAATTTTGTCAAAAGGCCCAACGAAAGGGTTATAGAATCATGCAGCTCTGCATGTTCAGAAATCAATACTGGGTTATTTACTTCACTATTTAGTTCTGTTCTGTTTTAAAAGTATCCAAATTTACCTAAGTGTATATTTACTTTGTATTTATCTATTTAGTTTTATTTAGTTTTGTTGTTCTTTTATTTCTATTTAATTTGGATTTCTCTGTTTTTAAGTTTTTGGTTTGAAGTCAATTTTCTTGCTTGCTTCCTTATTTTTACAGGTGAATCAAATCCAAAATCTAGTAGCTTTTCCCAGGTAAGAATCATCTCATTTTGATAACTTAAAACACATATATTTCTTTGTGTGTATTATAAATCAATACAATGAATTTTGAGATTCTTTTTCCCTTTTGACTTTGGACAGACAGTGAATGAAGAGAAGAGAAGACAAGATTGAGAGCGCAAATAGGTTCAAGGCCGCCAAGGTGTGGGATATGTAGCTCATGTAAGAGTTGTGAAGCCATTCATAAGCAAATTTGGGCACTTTTTATTTTAATTTGTAAAACAATACAGGTTATTATTTTAATTTACAAAATCTTTTTAATGTAATTTATAAAAAGTATAAGTCGTTACTATAATTTATGAGAAGTTTTTCTTTGATTGTAATATATAAAGCGTTTTGATGTTTATTGTAATTTTTAAAATGTTTTGATATTTATTATAATTTACAAAAGTTTTGATATTTATTGTAATTTATAAAAAGTCTTGGTATTTATTGTAATTTATAGAAAGTTTTGGTATTTATTGTAATTCATAGAAAGTTTTGTCTTTATTATAATATCTTTAAAAAAATAGACTTATATTGTAATTTATATAAATGTTTATATTTTTACAATAATTTTATAATTTAGAATTTTAAATTAAAAATTGCGATGATATTTTCTTCGTCATATATACAATAAAAATTTAATATTATTAGTGACAATATAAATGACCGATGACAAAATTTTATTTTATTAAGTGACACAACTAAATGTCATTGAATATAAATGATAAGGTGACAATATACATTAACGTCACTAAATGTTCAATAATACGTGACGATTAAAAGATATAACGTCACACTATACATTTAGTGACACACCTAGGGTGATGATCGTTGTGACATTGAATTTTATGTCACATAATACAAATAGTGACATAAATGAATGTTTTAATGACAATATTTTCAACGTAAAAAATAAATAAATTTGTTGTAGTGAAAATAAAGAAGGCTAAAACCAAACTCAAAATGACCCTATGAACGACCATTTTTCCTGCTCCATGATGAGTCCTCTTCGGCAACCATGGTAAGAGACCAAAGAAGTCCCGACGGAGAGGCTTCGCACACCTAAAGGTAAACAAAAATCGAGCTCCATACTCTCTTCTTCTCTTGTGTTTGAAACAAAATAAGAAAAGTGGCTATTGAATGCAAAAATAATGACATACAAATATCTTCTAAAATCTTTGTGATATTTCTTTGTATTTTCTTGTTCGAATTTGGGAAATTTCCTCATTTACAAGTTTTTTCACTGGGTTTTTATAAAGCGCTTAGAGACTACAAGAAATAAAAAAAACTATTATTATGATATTTAGTCTTTTGTTTGTTGGTGCGAGATTTGTACGGACGATCTACTAGACAAACTTTGGGAATCAAGCCTAACAGTTGTAGCACACGTTCATGAGGAGACACAGGCGTGATAGTCGAGGCATGCATGGGCACTTGTTATCCTGGGGACAACAATAGTAAGGGCATCAGTGGGTCAACAGCGAACATTAAATATCCTAATCTGAATTGAAATCTCTTTTTCTTTTCTTTTTTATTATTTTTGTAACAATAATATATATAATAACAATATATGTGGATAAAAAATGGTTATTACAACTGTCTCTCTTTGCTCATTATTGTAAAACAAGAATCGAGCAAAGACATAAAGCACCAATTTTTATTCGGTTAGTCTACTAACAAATTTAGAGCTCTAAGTTTTCCTTATTATGAACTCTCGTTGATAGTTCTTATACATCTCCTTCTATGATGGAAACAAGTTCTTCTCATTATGAACTCTTCTTCTTTTGACGCGTTCTTCTCATTATGAACCCCTTTTTGGAAATGTTAACTCACCTCCTTTTGTGATGGATTTGAACCTCCTTCTATGATGGAATTGAGAGAAATGGTAATGTTGATCCAACTCCTTATATGATGGAATCGAGCAAAAGGGTGATGTTGATCCAACTCCTTTTGTGATGGATTTGAGTAAAAGGTCGAACAAGTTCTTGTCATTATGAACTTCTTCTCCATCATCAGATAAGTTCTTCTCATTATGAACACTTCCATTGGAAATGTTGATCCACTTACTTCTGTGATGGATGAGTCGAGGTTGAACAAGTTCTTTTCATTAGGAACTTATTATTCCTTATCGGACGAGTTCTTTTCATTATGAACCCTTCCATTGGAAATCATGATCCACCCCCTTATATGTGGACGAGCCAAGGTTGAAAAATTTCTTCTCATTAGGAACTTATTCTCCCTCATCGGACGAGTTCTTCTCATTATGAACCCTTCCATTGGAATTGTCACTCCACCGCCTTCTATGATGGATTTAAACCTGCAAAAGATTGTCCTAATTCATTGATATGTACTTAAGGAACCCAAAATAATAACCCGAAGGTCCTTAATTCTCTATTTAGATCTGTTTTTTCAATAGTGAAGGTATGAATTATCCTAATTGAAATCTTCAACATGAAATTGTGAAACAAAATCTTTGCTTACTTTTTGAATTCCTTTCAAATGTTCAAAATTTTGATGAAAATGAATGAGTAAGCGAAAACTTGCTTCAAGAGAAGATATCTGAAGTGACATAAAGTTATTATTTCAAGGGAAAAAATCTTAATTTTTTGTGTTTTCAGAGAAAATTCCTCAAGTGAGATGAAATTTTGTTTCAAGGGATATAATCTCAAAGTTTGTTTTTAAGAAAAATAATCTTAAGTGGGACAAAATTTATTTTAAGAAAAACGATCTCAAGTAAGATAAAATATGCTTTAAGAAAAATAATCTCAAGTGAGATAAAATCTTGAGTGAAATGATCTCGAAGTTTGAGTTTCAAGAGAAACTATCTCGATCAAGATGATACTGATCCAACTCTTTATATGATGGACGAGCCAAGGTTGAACAGTTCTTCTCATTAGGAACTTCGTCTCCCTCATCGAACGAGTTCTTCTCATTATGAGCACTTGCATTGGAAATGATGGTCCACCTCCTTCTATAATGGATGAATCAAGGTTGAACAAGTTTTTCTCATTAGAAACTTCTTCTCCCTCATCTGATGAGTTCTTCTCATTATGAACCCTTCCACTAGAAATTTTAATCCAATTCCTTCTATGTTGGACGAACCAAGGTTGAACAAGTTCTTCTTATTAGGAACTTCTTCTCCCTTATCGGACGAGTTCTCGTTATGAACCCTTTCATTGAAAATGTTTGATCTAGCTTTCCTTTGAAGAATTTTAAACATATAAAATATTATCATATGTCATTGATATGTATTCAAAGTACCTGAAGGTAGTGACCCGAAGGTCATTAATTCTTTACTGAGATCCACTTCTTTGAATGGTGAAAGAGTGGATTGAATCTTTGCTGAAATCCTATTCTCTCTTACAAAATCGTGAAATGAAATCTTTGCTAACCTTTTGAATTCATGTCAAGTATTCAAGACTCAATTAAAGAATGAATGTGTATTCTCTTATTTTACGAATGCCTAAATATGTATGCACGATGTCACATTAGTGTTGCAAATTCTATTGTCTCGTAAATCTTTAATTCATTCTCTTTGCTAAGTCTTTATTTTGACTGCGTCTTTACCTTTATTGAGTCTTCATCTCTTGAAAAATTACTTTTTTTCCCAAACAATATTTTCCTTTAGCATTCAATTCATTTGCCCCAGTTTCTGATTCTGAGCTTCTAAGTCCGAGAGACCTTTCCAAGATCTCATCCTAGGGAAAATTATCTTGTTTAAAAATATTTTCCTTTCTTTTGAAAAGTTTGTTGAGAAACAAAATAGTACCCCTTCTTAGGCTTAAAATGAAGTAAATTACAAAACATGAGTTCATTGAATATCAAAAGAATCAATTGCTCTTTAAATTTTCAAAGTTATAACCCTTTGATGAGTGTTAGGATTGATGGGTTAATTTCAGGTTGACTTCCTATTTTCCAAGGTTTCAATCATCAAGATATCACTCCTTTTCTCAGTCCTTGTGAACATTGTGATGTTCCCCTCTTTATTGGCTTGACATTTTAATCGGATGTAGACAAAATGTTTTAATTAGCATATTCAATTGCAAGGTCTTTTAAAGCAATTCTATTTCAATTCTCTGAAATCTTCTAGTTTCTCAAGCTTCATAGACACCTTCAGCAGAGGTAGTGAGGAAATATCGGTCTAAAAACAAAATTCCTGAATGCTTATGTGAAGTTGACTATAACAAGTGTTTCTCAACTCCCTTAGTTTATTTCACTAATACTCCTTATTTATTAAATTTAATTTAATTTACCTTTATTCGGCTAGTTGAAAGAATTTATCCATAAAGCTAGAGCTTTTAACCAATTGCTTCAGAGAAATAGCTCAGCTTTATTGTATATATACATATATATTATTTGCCTTTCTTTGGCTAGCTGAAGAAATCTATCCAGAAAGCCAGAGCTTTTAACCAATTGCTTTAGAAGAATAGTTCAACTTCATTATATATACATAATTATATTAGCTTTTTGGGTATATGGATTTAAGTTCTTAAGCTTATCGAGAAGAACCTATTATAGTTTGGGTGTCGTTGAAGGTAAAAAAATCTTATCTTTAAAGTTCAATTCCCAAGAAATTATCCTAAACTAAATTCATCTACTCCACTATTCCATATGTGTATATTAGAATCATCATTGAACGTCCTCAACAAAAGTGCAATCTAATCAGCCTTGCAACATCACCCACAATAGATGCTTCATTTCGTTCGCTCTTATACATACCTGAATGCCAAGTCTTTTGATTGTCTCTTCATGAGAGCAGAAGACAT
Source organism: Hibiscus syriacus (assembly GCF_006381635.1). Lineage (NCBI taxonomy): Eukaryota > Viridiplantae > Streptophyta > Magnoliopsida > Malvales > Malvaceae > Hibiscus > Hibiscus syriacus. Next base: position 1,169,589 of record NW_024062641.1, on the reverse strand, counting down.
CTTGATCCCTACAAGAGAATGGTATGGTGTTGTGGTGCATCTTCTAGAGTAGAATCAAGGGTTCTTGTTTTACAAGGGTTCAATGTTGTCACTTTGTCAAAGATTTATAACCTTAATTATTTAAAGAGCCTTTAATTCAGTTGAATTTAAAGAAATACCATATTAGAACTTGTTTCATTGCTCATAACCTTAGAAGGCAACATAAGTTCGATCATCAAATGAGTTTCAAAATATTTAAGCAAATAAAAAAGAAAGAACAAAAAAAAGTTCAAACAAAACAATGAAGTGCAAAGCTTCGTGGAAGACGTAATATCATTCTCTTAATTTGTATCAAGATACGCCATTACATATCAAAAGCTCATGCCTCTAAATCAATCAAATTATAGATATTGTGTTTCAGTGCCCCATAATTCTTAATAGTATGCCCTGAGCTTCTTATGTGGTAGCTATATATGGCATTAACCTCATATCCATGGCTCGCAATCCTTCTATAGGTACAAACATTGTGGCTTTAATTTGCTTCAAGATTTTTGTTATAGAATCCTCCACAAATATCTCTCATAATCTAGGATTAATGTATGTGGAAATGCTTAAATACTATCATACATCATGCAATATAGAGATGCGAATGCATATATATGGATGCAAAGACAAAAACATGAGAAAACAAATGAAAAGATACAAAGATGCAAATGTAAATGCAACAAAGGTATTGATTCCAAAATAATTTTCATAAAAAAAGTTTCAAAGAGCACACAATACCCTAGTACACCAAGGTAGACGAAAACTACAAATTGGTTGACTTCCTAACTTCTTCGATAAAAGCTGAGACGATGTTATGCTTTCACCTTTGAGTTGATGTACGACTTCAGTGTCTTCAGCTTCCTTTCTGCAAAAATTCATTTGTTGAGTAATCATATGTAACTAGCATCATTCACTTTCTCGTACTTACTTCAAAACGATTCCCAACTTGTTAGAGTTGCTTCGTCATTCAAACCTCAACATTGCTGGCTTTTAATTTCTTATTTCCCATCATTTCTTTTCGGCTAGTTGTATCAACATCATTGTAGCGTCTTTGAAAAGCTTGTTTTATAGTTTTTTGAGCTTTATTTCTTCAATTTGGCTCTAGCTCTGATTGTATTATAACTTGGTGTACTTTCCTCGGTTACCTTTTAGAGTGACTCTCTCGACCATTGTCGCCCATTTGTAATTCTATCAACCTCTTTGGGTGACATTGTCACATTAAAATCCTTCAACCTTGACTATTAACTCAGGAATCAATATCTTTTATGAGATGTTATGTTTATGCAAAAAAAAAAAAAAAATCAAAAACAAAACAAAACAAAAGGAAATCAAGTAAGTAAAATTAAATAATTGAAGAAATGTAAGCTATTAAAAATTACAAAAAAAGTAATTGAATACATCTCATAGATGAGACTGCAAATAAAACAAGTAAAGGAAATTAAAAGCCTAACCGCATGCGTTCTAGTTCTCTTAGGGCTTCCACATGGCTCTCATGGGGTAAGCTTGCTAAATTTTCTATATGGTGGTTTGGTTCTAAAGTAAAGGTTCCTGAATTGTTTTTGGTAGTGCCCCCTTGGGCTTCCAGACCCTTAGTCCTCACCCATTACAGGCATATATAGATCAAGTTTAATTTGAGGGATGCTTTTCTCTATACCTAATACGGAGGGTTACTCCCAAAGGTATAGGTACTTTGTACCTCGTAATTAGTTTACTAGCCCATACGGAGGGTTACTTCTGAAGGAATAACAACTATCTCCCACTTAATTTAGACAGAGCTCATGTAAAAAGCTCATGTTATGCACATGCAATATGTATGTAGGAAATTAAAATAACCAAAATTGAATACACATAAAAATAAACAAATAATAGTGTAAGAAACTAAAGAGTGAAAACAAATTATAGAAAACAAAAATATTCACGATTAAGTAAAAGTTATGCCCTCTAAAAAAATTCCCCGGCAGAGTTTCCAAGTTATCGACACCATTTGTTTAACAAAATAAAAGTAAATGGTATGAGGTTCGCCTTTTGAAAAGATGAAGGGAGTCACCACCAATCAATTTAAGGTGAGATTGAGCCACGAAAAATAAATGTTTAGGTCTACAAAAACTAAAATTGAGTTCGAGGGCATGGTTACATGTGAGAAAGGGTTAGCACCCTCACCACGCTCGAAAGAATGACACTTACTTGACCATGAATATTTCATCTCGACTCATGTATGCAATTAATGTATTTTAGTTTAATAAAGAATTTTAAAATTTCAAGAATAACTTCAAATTATCTAACAGTTAAGAGAATCAAGATTACAATTGAAAACCCTAAAAAATCAATAATTAGTCTATATAAAATTTCAACGGAGAAATCTTTCATGGGAGATATCGAGCATTCTCCAACATCTAGAAGAATATTGAAATTTGATCCCATTCAAGAAGACACCTCAATTTTCATGAACCAGACTCAAAGCTTCGGATTTACAACTCTTTAAAATACCTCAAAATTTTCTAACGTCTAAGAAAATTTCGAAATATTCCTCAAAGTCTGAAAATTCCTTTGATTATGATATTATTTTTATAAAAAATCAAAGATATGTTCTTTCATTAAATAACCTCGAAATCCTTCAACGTCTAGAAAGATATCGAATATCCAATTGATTCGAAACCATATCTCATTTGAAATAATGTAACGAAAGTATTGAAAGTGTATGACATGTTTCTTTAATCTAGATGCAACAAAATAAATGATCACAACACAAAAAAGGGGTTCAAGAACCGTTCTAATTCTAGAAACTAATATTCTCTAATTCTAACATTGAGTACTAAAATTCTCTAACTAAGTCTCTAATACCTAAAACGAATAGAACAAATAGTGAGATGCGAACTAAAAATAAATTTAAAGGCTCTAACTCATTCAACACCTTGAACAAGAAAGGCCCCCTTTGAATACTTTATTTTATTAAGTAAAAATATTAATAACAAAATAATTTTTAGCGAGTATGAAATAAATTCAAAAATTTTGATTTGCCTAACATCTAAGACAAACTGAATCCTCTTCAAATGTTCTTTTTTTAATAGAAAATAATAATTGATATTTTGTGTGAAATAAAGATAGAATCGAGAAAATTTAATTTTCCTAACGTCTAAGACAAAAGAAATTTCTCTTAGTTCACTCTCTTTCACATTAAAATCGTAAGTAAATTTACACGACCCTTCAAAACAAGATAGTAAACATAAAATTAATAACTTAGGCATATCCATATGTGAAAATATTTACAAAATATAATATTTAACATAAACAAATGTGTATATAATACATAGTGAAAATATGAATGCGAGACCAAATAAATAGAAAAACTCAAGAGGTGTAAAAATCGTACATAATTATAGTATTATAATTCCTATAAACATAATATATATAAGGTAATATAAAATTATACGTTAATGCAAATGCATGTAATGACGGAAAGGAAATTTAAAGTAATTACAAGCAAACAAAAGGAAAATTAGAGTTAAGATAAGAATTAAATGGTAGAAATAAAGGCTTATGATTAAATCACAATAAATTAGAAGGCTAAATAATAAATACTTAAAAAGTAGGGTGTTGAAATAAAATAAACGTAAATAAAGGGACTATAATGTAAATTATAGTAACTTAAAGATCAAGAATTTAATTGCTAGAATTTTAAATTGCATCAAATGAAAAGAGACTGAAATATAAATGAGCAAAATTAAAGTTCTTTAATTAAAGGAACGAAAATGATAAAATTGCAAGAAAGTAAAATATTAGGGGTTAGTATTGAGATAAGTTAGTGGGTTAGAATGATAATTAATAAAGTTAGACTGGTTAGAAGCACAATAAACCAAAACAATTGAGAGATAGTGATCAAAACATAAATATGTGCTCAAAGTTTAAGTACCAAAATGTGATTAGCCCTTTTAGTTCAAATATTTAGCCTATCTATTGTCATTCTTATTTTCACGCCCTTGGAACTTCAATACCTAGATCGTGCGACCTTAGTCTCTTCCTTTGTGATAACCGCCAAGTCAGCCTGCAAACAATCCATGCAAAGATGCTTGATGCCCAATGGAAGCAAAGAACAAGAGAAATTAGCAAGCACAAGCAACAAAATAAGAGAGTTTGAGAGAATGCGTTGTGATTTCTCAAAATGAAGAAGTGAGTACAAATGAGAAGGAGAAGCCTTTATTTATAGTGTAAGCTCCCCTCAATGAACGGTTAAGATCTAAGTGTATCGGCAGCCTAGATGGAATACAATCTCCTAAATCCCCCAAATTAAGGAATTGTATCTACAAGATTTTCTCTTAATTAAGAAAAACTCTATCAAGATAGTTATATGTGGCATTAGATAAAAGATTACAAAGTTTATGGAAAGAATCATGAGAATTTTGCATTAAACCCATGAATCTCCTGCCTTAAACGTGCAAGGCTCTTCATCTCCATGGAATGGGCCAGTCTTTATAGGTCTAAGAAGGCCCAAAACGCCACTTAAGTAATCTTGGGCTACTTCTCTTGTTCTGACCTTGGTTGTGGGCTCTTGGTCCATGATATTCTCCCCCACTGGTTCCAGTAACACCCTCGTCACTAGTCTGGCATAAAACTGGTCTATCATGGTCTTGAATTGCCAAAGTCCCTCGGCATGCTCCTAAATCCCTTCACACTTGGGTTGTCCCTTCCACAGAATAAAGTACTCATGCCTCGGGCGATGTTCTGGTCGTCGAATAACTCTTTCTACCTGTATGTCTTGGATCTCCTCGTCATAGGAGACCTTCACTTCGACTGGCGCTTGATGTGACTTGTCTCAATCTAGATCCTCCGTATCCTAATAGTACAACTTGAGTAGACTAATATGGATCACGGGATGTGCTTAGATGGTTGGAGGCAACTCCAATTTGTAGGCCATGATGTCTACCCACTTCAAAACTTGAAATAGACCCTCGTACCTCTACACAAGCCCCTTGTATAGATTTGCATTGAGCAAAATATTGGCCAATTTTGCAAGGACAAGATCATCGACTTCAAAGTTCACGTCCTTATATTTTCGGTCGGCCCACTTCTTGGTTCGTTTCCCTGTCTTGTGCAAACAAGCTCGAGCTAAGTCATGTTGCTCATGCTACTCCATTGCAACCATGTGTGTTGATGGATTTGGCCCCTCATACTTGGTAACAACCGTGTTGGGTGTTAACGGTTGTTGCCCTGTCATGATCTCAAACGCACTCTAGTTTATCGCCTTGCTCCATTACAAGTTGTAGGAAAACTGGGCTACATCCAATAACTTCGTCAAATCACGTTGGTTGGCACTCACATAGTACCTCAGGTAAATCTCCAATAGAGCATTAACTCGCTCAGTTTGCCCATCGATTTATGGATGAAATGCGGTAGAAACGTTCAACTCTCGGATGTTTCGTCCACATAGGTCTGCACATCTTTAGTCATCTGTGGCCAATAGTACTACTATGAAAGTAGTGCTAAAGTCCGATCAACTCTCAGATGTCTCGTCCACTTGGAATCATGACATTCCCTCATGAGCTCATTGTGTAACTTTCCATATCAAGACACAAAGAGATGATGTCCTCGATAATAAAGTAACTCCCCCTCGAGCCAAAACTCCCTAGTGCCCCTCCTTGGCTCCATCAAAGATTCTTTTAGCCACAGGGTCATGGGGCAACCCTTCTTTGATCCTTTCGAGCAAAGTACCCTCCACAGTCTCGATGGCATACCTCCAGCTTAAGCCATCCACATCACAATTCACCTTACATGTCTTGTACTCCATGAAAAATTGAAGTCGATAAGAACTGTTTTCAATGAGCCTGCTTGGGAAAAAGCTTCTTTTGGGTGAGAAAATAATTATTTGAAACATTGTCGGTAAAAACCACAAACCTAGAACCAAGCAAATAGTGACACCAAGTGCATAAGTAATGCACCACTGCAGTCATCCCTTTCTCATGAACCGAGTACCTTCTCACGGTCTCATTGAGCTTCCGACTCTCATATGCAACCCGATGTCCGTCTTGCATAAGGACTCCATCAATGGCAATATCGAATGGTGTAATTTGGCAACACCAACGCGGGCTCACTTACCATGGTTTCCTTGATATTCTCAAAAGCCTCCCGACACTCCTTTCTCCACTCCCACCCTTGTTCTTCTTGAGCAATTCAGTCAAAGGTATGGCAATCTTAGAATAACCCTTCACGAACCGTTGGTAGTAATTGGCTAATCCTAAAAATTCTTTAAACTCGATCACCTTAGTGGGTGGCTTCCACTCATCAATCGTCGGAATCTTGTCCTATCCATCTGGAGCTTACCTCCTCCAACGATATATATTAGGAATAATACCTCATTCTACACAAACAACCACTTTTCCTCTTTGACATAAAGTTCATTTTCCCGTAAGACTTGGAACACCCTTCTCAAGTGCTCAATGTGTTCCTCCAAGGTCTTACTATATACCACAATGTCATCAAGGTAAACTATAACAAAACGATCGAGAAAGGGTCATAGTACCTTATTCATCAACGTGTAGAAGGTAGCGGGGGGCATTTGTGAGGCCAAAGGGCATTACAAGAAACTCATATGAACCGTAGCGCATCACACAAGCAGTCTTTGATTTATCACCTTCCGAAATCCTGACTTGGTATTATCCGGACCGCGAATCCAGCTTGGTGAACCACCTCGCACCACCAAGTTGATCTAACAAGTCGGCAATCAACAGGATCGGGTACTTAATCTTCACAGTGAGCTTGTTCAAAGCTCGATAGTCTATGCACAATGGAGTCATCATACTTCCTCTGGAATAGCACCGGTGCACCAAAGGATGCCTTCGACGGTCGGATATACCCCACATCTAGGATATCTTTCAACTTTCTGCAAAGCTCCTCTAACTACAATCAAGCCATACAATAGGGTGCCCAAGTGGGTGGCTTCATATTTGTCATAATCTCGATCTTGTGGTCCACCTCTATCTTCGGTGGAAAAAACTTCGGTAACTCGTTTGGCATCATATCCCTAAACTCTGCCAATATTTTTCCCACTTCATTCAGGACTTCCTCAGTCCTTGTGGGCTCATCTCCCACCAATGACGCCACAAAGGTGGGTTCCTCCCTGCGCACCCCATTTGAGAACTAGATCACGGATAACTTCTTGGCATCAAATCCAGACTCTCGACTCATTGGAATAATCCATTGGAGTTTCGGATCACAAATTACTAGGCAATCAGTAAATGGAAAAGGAAACACATTAATCTGACCAAAGAAACTAATCCTAATAATAAAGTCAAAGTCATCGAGTGAGATTACCTTTATGGACTCTTTCTCGGTCCATTCTCTAATGCTGTGCTTGACTCTTCTTGCTTCCCCAACAATCAAAACCTCCTTGAAATTGACAATTTTTAATAAACCCAATTGTGTTCTCCAAACGAAGATCAAGTTTCTTGGTAGCTTGTTTGGATAAGAACAATTCTGAGGCACATGTGTCCACTAGTGCATTCATCTTCTGGCCTACCATAATGATGTCTACATACATCAGTCCCTTCTTCTTGTGAGCCTTTTTAATCTCAATGGAACTAGTGATGGAACCAAGCTTCAAGGTCTCCTTCTCTTCCCCATCAGTCTCCATGATAGAAGAAACTTTCACAAGCTGGGGATAATCCTTCCTCATGTGATTTTCTCCACAATTGAAACACACTAAGTCACCATTCTTCTCCCAAGGACCGAAGAGCTTCTTGGGTCAATCACTCTACTTCCCATTACCCCTTGATGGCTTGTGGGATACCCTTGACCTTCTCTCCCCCACCATTACCTTTGGATTTCAGTTTCAGTTTAAGAGAGTCAGACTTTTTTCACTTCAAAAGGGGCAATGGCCTCAATTGCAACAAATGCCTTGGATAATTCAGTCACTTCCTTCCTCTGGATCTCCATGTTAGCCCAACGTTATAGTCCATCCATGAATGCAAAGAACCCTTCTCACTCGCCTAAGTCCAGAATTTGCATCTTGATCTCAGTGAAGTTCTTAACATATTCCAAGATGATACAATCATGTTTTAACTGCTTCAGTTTTACTGGAGCCTCGAGTGGAGCATTCTTTGGATAAAAATGCTCCCTGAGTTCACCCACGAACTCCTCTCATGTCCCGATCGAAATTGCCTTCTCCTTCTCCTTGGAACACCTACATCACCACCATAAGAGAGCGACATTAGTAAGATAATTTGAAGTAACATTTACCTTAGTGGTATCATCCTGATACCCATGCCTCAAAAGAATAACTCTATGCCCCAGATGAAGTTCTCTATGTCTTGGGCAGTTCGACTCCCTTGAAATCCTTTGGCTTAAGGACCTCAATCATGGGTCTAGGTGTCTACGCCTCCCCAATCACCCCATTTAACATGGCAGCCTTGTAGACAAACAACTCACTCTTGAGTTCCTTCACCTCCCGCATCAGTTCTACCCTCATGGCCAATAACATGCTCTCGAGGCCCCTGTTACGCTCATCAACCTTGATTGCCATCTCATTAATGAGTGATTGGTCCTTCCTCCATAGACCCCAGCTTCTCTAAGCAAAATTCAGTCAAATCCTGAGTCTCCTTGAGTTCGTTGTATAAGTCTTCAAGCCTTCCAACCATTTTCTCAAATGATACTGTGACATCCTTCGAGCTTTCTCACTTCTTCATCACAACAACATGAGTCTCCATCACTTCGGTGATTGTTAGGGCCTCGCCTTGGTTTTTTATACCATCTCTCGTAAAAGCAGCTCAAATACCATTTGTCAGGCCCTTAGAACTTCAACACCTAGAACGTATGTCCTTAGTCGCTTCCTTTGTAATAGCAGCTAAGTAAGGCTGAAAATAATCCAATCAAAGATGCTTAGATTCCCAATGGAAGTAAAGAACAAGAGAACTTGGTAAGCACAACCACAAAGATAAGAGAGTTTGAGAGAATGCTCTGTGATTTCTCAAAATGAAGAAGTGAGTACAAATGAGGAAGAGAGGCCTCTATTTATAGTGGAAGCTCCCCTCAATGAACGGTTAAGATCTAAGTGTATCGGCGGCTTAGATCGAATATAATCTCCTAAATCCCCCAAATTAAGGAATTGTATCTACAAGATTTTCTCTTAATTAAGGAAACTCTATCAAGATAGTTATATGTTGCCTTAGATAAAAGATTACAAAGTTTATGGAAAGAATCATGGGGATTTTGCATTAAACCAAGGATTCTCCTTCCATAAACGTGCAAGGCTCTTTATCTCCATGGAATGAGCCAGTCTTCATGGGTCTAAGAAGGTCCAAAACACCACTTAAGTAATCTTGATCTACTTCTCTTGTGCTAACCTCAGTTGTGGACTCGTGGTTCATAACATTATCAATTAAAATTAAAAAAAACTAAACCTAATTAATTTCACCCAATTTGCTTATTCTCATGGGCTTTCTCCTCTCTCATATCTCAAGTGGCACCGCAAGCCTAAATCTAGATAGTCATCCCCTTCAACGGTCATTCATCGGCATTGGTTCACCGTATGACCACCACCTTTGACCGAAATCACCCTAAGTCTACCTTTCTTCTCTAGATCCCAAAGAAAGACACTAAAAAAAGGCTAAAACCAAACTCAAAACGACCCTATCAATGACAATTTTCCTCCACCACGACGAGCCCTCTCTGACACTCATGGAAAGAGATCGAAGAAGTCCTGATGATGAGGCTTCACACACCTAAAGTAAACAAAAATTGAGCCCATGACTCTCTTCCTCTCTTATGTTGAAACAAAATAAGAAAAGTGGCTATTGAATGCAAAAATAATGAAGTAAAAATATCTTTTAAAATCTTTTTGATATTGCTTTGTATTTTCTTATACGAATATGGGAAATCTCCTCCTTTATAAGTTTTTTCACTGGATTTTTATTAAGCTCTTAGAGATTAAAAGAAATAAAAAAAATTCCACTATTTTGATATTTGGTCTTTTGTTTGGTGGTGGGAGATTTGTATGGACAATCTGGTGGGGAAGACAAACGTTTGGAATCAAGCCTGAAAGTGGTAGCAGACATGCATGAGGAGAAATAGGCACGGGGCATGTATGAGCACTTGTTATCCTTGGGACTGCAGTAGTAGGGGCATCGGTGGATCAATAGCTTGCATTAAATGTCACAATCTGAATTGGAATCTCTTTTTGTTTTCTTTTTTAAATTATTTTTGTAACAATAATATATATTATAACAATATAGATGGATAAAAAAATGGTGATTACAACGCCAATGAACAAAGAAGAACAACTGTAATACCTAATTTTTGTTTGGGCTTCAAATTTATTCGAATACAAAAGAGTTCGTTCACACTGACCATGGTGAAAAAGAAAACACTTTCCTAAAGAAATATTACCATATTCATTGTGATCTCCTATTAATGGAAAAGAATATACTAATTAATGTGATTAAATAATATTGGGTGTTATTTCCTTAGATAAGAAGATTTTGTATTATTTGGACACATCTTAGTCATTGATGTAAATAATTTGGACCATTAGATATAAGAAGGTTCAGCTATAAATAGAGGTCTTTTCCATCATTTTAAAAAATGAGAGAAAAAAGGGAGAAAAAACATAAAAAGAAATGAAAAATAAAAAGAGAGAAAAGGGTAACAAATTGAGGAAAAAGTCTTGTAAAAATATTAGTCAAAAAATAAAAGGTGATTTTTTATTTTATTTTTTATCTTGTTCTTTTTGCTTGCATGGTAACACTTTGAAGATTGTTTAAATTTTCTTTATTCGAAAAAAACCACCGATAAAGGAGGTCTATGAAAAAAGGTGAAGATCTTGCCTAGATCCAATTCACCTCGAGGCTCTCCACTGAAACTTGTTGGAGGATTATGTCATTTTTTATGTTTTTTCTTTTATTAAAATGCTTAAGTTTCATTTTAATTCGTTTTATGAATAACTTTTCTTCTTCTTAATTTTATTAAATGACCCGAGGACCCGATTCAGATTCCCTAGAGGATCTATGCTTTCGCGGGTAGGAGATAATACTTTAAACAATCCTTCCACTATTTTCCTTTTGAAAACTAATCTCAATCATTTTTTTTTCTTAATTAAGTTTTATTATTTTTATTTAGACTTTTCATTTTTATTTAATTCGGTTTAGCCATCATTTTATTTTTTAATTTTCCTTCGTTTACCCGTTTGTTTCTTTAAAAAACTTTAATTTTTAAATTAATTTCCCTTTTAATTTTCTTAATGAACGTGATTTGTTATCTTTCCTTTATTTTTTTTCATTTTAATTATTTATTACGTTTAATTTGTTTTGGATTCCTTTTAAGAATTCATTCTCATTTATTTTTTTCCTTTTAATTCAACATTCTAGATTTGTTCCTTTAAATTATTTTTTCCTTTGTATTTATGATGTATATATTTATTTATAATATTTTGTATTTAATTTACATAGTTTTTAAATTTCATTTTCCTTATTTATTTTTGTACTAATTTATTCGGAAGAATTCCATTATTATTTATATTGATACCCGTAACACTTTTGTCTCATGATTAGATCCTAGTTATTGTTTTTTTTAACACTTTTGTCTGATGATTAGATCCTAGTTATTGTTATTTTTTTATTTTTTAAAAATCTAATTTATTTTATCTTGCAATAACCAACTTTTAAAGCTAAGTAATTCGGACCATTCTTTAAATTTTGGCCTAAATTTCAACTTTCGTAATTAAGACAACTAGTAATCGTGTTGGTACCAAAAGGGCAATTCAAGGGTGCTTATCCTTCCTCGTTTGTAATCGACTCTCGAATCAGAAAAATTTCTGGTATGATGCAGATATGGTAAATTGGTATGTAGGTATCCGATTTACCTAATTCAAAAAGATCGGTGGAGACTCCATCACTCAATCCAAGTAGAGACAAGAACCCGGGACCACCCGCAGGATCATTGCGACAGCTTGCTTCCCTTTTTTTGTCCACGTCATCCCAAGCTTTCCCATCCCGATTTATGAAGGGGTTTAAGATCAATGTATATGGATAAGAAATAGCAGGACCTAGATCGAAATTGATATAGGATTTGACAAGATATGGCTAAGAAGATAACCATAAACTAAGGTATTAAATTTCTTAGATTGAAAGTTATTGATGACGTCAACAAGCTCACCAAAGACTATTTGGGGAAATTTGATTTGTTTATTACTTTGAATGCAATGAATCCACCAAATGTATACAGTACGAAGGGTAAAGAACTTACGTGCGGATGGTCAAAACCACCAAGAGATAGTCAGATGCAAGAAACGTTGATGAATATCTAAAGTGTTGCCAATATGACCGACCGCATAAGGGGATTCAACAATATATTTCTTGTTATCTATACCCTTAACCTCTAGACTTAAGTTTTGGGATATGAAAGCAACATCAATGTGAATGTATTGCCTCATGAGATAGGAGCGAATACTAATGATGCAACTCTGGGTTGAATCATGGAAACAAATAGCATTGGAATAGAAGATATGAACAAGTTGTTGAAAGACAACGAGTTTGATTTTATAGCTGTTATCTAATTTCCATGATTTAAGAATCAGAAGATATTTAAAGTTAAGCTCATTCATGGTGGAAAGGGAGGGCATGCGCTCACCCCTAAGAGCTAAAGTCTCAAAGAATTGAGTGTACTTATGCCAAAGGTTTTGGCAACCGAGTTTATTAAAGCATGACCTCTTGATTGACTCAAAAATATATTTATTCAATACATTCTTGGGTTAACACAAAACTCTAAACCGGTATTCAGGGTGTTACAACTCTCTCCTAAAAAAAATTTGTCCTCAAAATTTCCTTAACGAAACCGCTAGCAGACATCCGAGCCAAACAACCTTAGTGACTCCTCGAGCCCTTCAAACAACCTTAGTGACTCCTCGAGCCCTTCAAACAACCTTTACTAAACACATCCTATCACATTTGGAATTCATCACTAAGTTTCAGAACACTTCTAAAGGATTAAAAGATATTCGAAAATAACGACTCACTAATTCCTAATTGATTAGATTTTTGCAACAAGATCCCCAGACAACTGAGAAATCTTAAGCGAAATTATTTTGATTATTTAGTGGATCACCAAAGAAATGTGATGAATGAGTTTGCTAACGTTAGTGACTTTCCTCTTACAACACAAAATTTTGAACTCTTGAGAGATTCAGAGATATACTAGTCAAAATTTATCAAATTGAGACAAACAAAATTCTTGATTTATGAACATTCCTCCAGCATGTTCCATATACTTTGGCCCGAGCAAGGACACCATAGAGGAAATTAAATACGACACATTTGAATGTCATATCAACATAGAATGAAAGATTTTTTTTACAATAAGGTATACACCAACATGATTTTGGGTCTTATTAATGGAGCTTAACATGAAATGGACACGAAGTTTGCAAATATTTTCCTCCATTGAAACTTAAAAAAGACATTCGTCAAAACTTTTTGGCAATTTTAGCTGACTGGATTATCAAAATGTAACAGTTTATCTAAAACTCAACAAAAAAGGAAGTCAATGAAGCATGTGAATCATTCAAGGAATTCACAAACCACCGAGTTAACACATTATAGGCTCGTATGAAAATATGATACATATCGAGAGTTCTAGTTCGATCATCGACTCTGTCAAAAGTTGGTCAAGAAATATATTTATAAAAATCGCGAGAACGTATTCATCAAGATCAAGGAAACTCGAATTTGAGTGAGTCCAACAAGTAATGGAGAATCCATGGGGCGTAATTTACGGTGATTAATTTCAAAAGTCTGAATTTTCATAGATTTTGAGCTAACACAATCCTAAACTAAATGAGTCCCTTAACAACCAACATATGAATTACCACAATAACGAGTTTTATTAAGGTCTAATGTGATTATCATAGAATTAACATAGCCACTTGCCTTCATAGAACATTCGACGAAGAAATATTAATAGGAATATTAGAGTATTCATTTAACAGAAATAAAAAAGGCATTCGCTTAACAAGACAAGAAAAATGTCAATATGACTACATATGAATATCGCCCAAAGATCAAAGGTAGAAAACCTTCAAAACTGAGGGAGCTTTCACTTATCAAATTAACAAAATGGTTGTAGTTTATTCTAAAGGAATTGTGTCAAGCTATTAAAAAAGCCTACTAAATGTAACTCCCAAATCCCATGGGTTTGAATGTCACACGAGACCACAGAGGTGGCTAACCCAAAAATTATTCCTTGAAAACCATACTCACTTCAAAATATTTATACAAAGTATTAAATCATAACAATTTACAAAAACATGCCCCAATTTAGAAACTCGATAAATAAAATAAATAATAAAATATTCATCTTGACTCATTTCAAATTATGACCTCTACATGCCCACTAAGCTATCATCAATTACTCTGGTACTCTGCTAAAACTCATCTGATAATGTTGATATCCTATCGCACTCTACGAAACTTGAAACCTGCAAATGGAAACACATTCTGAACGCTGAGCTCACAAGCCCCGCGTCACATAATACCTCTACTACACTACATATATTCATTAAATGAACATGCTAGAAAGCGAATACATGGGCATAAAAATACACAAAAACATCCTGAGTTAAGTCTAATGGTGTGGTCGAAGGATTTTTGGCATCTCAAGATGACACCCCTAGCTTACCTAGGATACTCTCGAGTATCGGGATGAAATCCGAAATTTTCTACATGAGAAGCATACACCCTTAGTCTACCTTGAATGTTCTTGAGTATTAGGGTGAGATCTAGAATTTTCTACATCGAAAACATACACTTGACCAATTTACTCCGTCGAGTCTTGAGGCATCTACGCCCAGTTGGCAACTGAAGTGCCTAGCACACTATATCTAGATATCCTAATACACAAGACAACCATCATACTGTGAAAGTAACTCATATGTCCTGATTGTTTTCCGAGCGTCAGACAATGGTTAGTTTTATGACATCTTGCATAGGATCGTTTCGAGTTGTTTTTGCATTTATTAATTATTCTAACTTGTAGTTCTATTCAAGAAATTCAGATGTTCACAAGCACCTTTTTTCTAACCCTTTTATCAAATTGGGTTTTCTACCCAATCATGCATGCTGATACCGATATTGAGTCCTTCAGTATTGATGTTGACCCTTGAGTATCGGTTCTCATATGAGGTACTGACACCAAAACTAGCTATTGTGTTCTAAGGAGTCATAACAATATCGATACCCTTACCTAGAGTATTGGTACTTAGGAGTTGTGGTATCGATACCCCCGTAAGTATCAATATCAAAATTGGCTTCGATTTTTTGAAATTTAACCTAGTATTAATACCCTTACTAAGGGTATCGATACCTAACACGCAGTATCAATACTTACATAAGTACTAATACCAAAATGGGCTACTGGAATCTGAAGACTACATGTTGTATTATCTGGTCATTTAACAGTGAATGACATTTTAGTTATTTTTTACTATTAGGTCTCTGAGCTTTTTATGATTTTACGACGAATATTGTTACTACTATTCACTTGTAGTATTATCTACTAGTCCAACGTTTGACTAAAATTTGCTAATTAGTGGTGACACTCTAGTGACTCTCATCATGCTTTTCTTCGATTCACTCTTGAATTAGAGGGATAACTGATACACTAGTGTCATACATAAGTAACTTGTATAGATTATTTCATTCATTGAGGCCCATAAGGGTAATTTGGTAATTTTAGCCCCCAAGGGCATTTTTGTAACCTTTCACACTCGAGTTTGATGTCTGTTCTCAAACGATATTAAACTTTTCACTCTTGAGTCTATTTGACATCTTGAAGCTACTCGACCACTTTGGGTATTGATATCAAGCCTTCAGTATGGATACCAGTTCATCTGGTATGGATATCAGTTTATCCAATATGGTTACCTACCTATCAGTATCGATACCGAGCTTCCAATATTGATACTACAACCATAATTATCGATACATGTTCATCTAGTATCGATACTGAGACCCTGAAAACCCAATTTTCTCCTAGAATATGAACAATACCTATAATAGTTCATCTAGTATCGATACCAATGCTCGAAAACACACTGTTTTGCTCGAGAAATACCCCCAAACTCACCCTGTACCCTTGTTTTAAGGACTAGTTGATTATTAAAGCTTATAAAAGTCATTAGGGGTCAGTATACATCATTTTTACACCAAATTATCACAAAAAATGTCCATTTAAACAAATCAAACACCCAAACCCCCATATGCTCTTTCACCCCATACAAGCAAGCAAACTTATGCAGATGACATACAAGTAGTAAGGAAGAGTTATAGTGTGTTACCTCGACTCCTAGCTACCCAAAAACCTCTCTAGCTTACCCAATAACCAACATTTCTTTGACCTTGCTCTTGGGTTTCTTGCACCATTTTTCCACCAACCAAAAGCCACAAATTGATTCCAACATGAATAGGAAGGAAACTAGTTGTTAAACAACAACTAGAACATAAGAAAATCGAATGAAAACATTAGAGGAGCTCTTAGAGCTTAAATCCTCATCAAAACATTCATGAATCTAAAAACCACCATAGGAGGAGATGGTGAGCTTTTCATTAAGCTTAAGAACTATAGATTAAGAATCTTACCTCTAGATTTTCGGATGGATGAAGATGACTAAGAAAGATAAAGTCTTGGAGAGGAGAGAAGAAAAATGAAAAGATAAAAAAATAGAATAGGAGATGAAGAAGGAAATATAACCCTTTTCTCTTCCTCCATAAAACCCATGCCTAAAGGATAAAGAATCCCTACAAATCAATCATGTTTTTCCTAAATGGATAAATTGCCCTTTAAGTCTCTTTCATTTTATTTCAAGCTTAAAAATCTCATTTTTATCTTAAAATGAACTAAATCCTCACCCGACTAAACTCAAATTTGAACCAATGGACCTTAATACTAATATATATATATTTTCAATACAAAACTACTAAATTTGTATTCGGGGTATTACACCAACACAACCTACAACATGTTCTTGAGATTTGAGGGATAGAAATATGACATTACTGCTTACCTGCCTGCTCCTCCGTATCTGTTTTTCGGCTCAGCAGATAAATATGTATACCACTGAGCCTAAAGAACACATCTTTATAGTGTATGTATTTATGTAAGTTGTCCTTTTGATAACAGTGATAAACCTGGACGACATGATCTCGAGATACTGCAGAGGCTTTTACTTCCTGATGGATCAGTACAAAAAGCCAAATACACCGGTAGATCATCTCGAGATTGTTTATTCGTCAATCCAATCATGGATGGGAAGAGGTACAGTGTGTTTGAGTCCCTCTCAAGTGAAGTCAAAGTAAAGTAGTGCATAAAATTTGTAGATTCCTAAATTAATATCCACAACATGGGGGTTTTGTTTGTAGTCTTCTAAAAATATGGAACTTGAACAAATGTATTGGAGTTATTGGCATCTTTAATTTCCAAAGAAATCTCACCAGGGCCTTCCACAAACAAGGGAGGGCAGACGGTTCCCATTACCAGGCTCTCTGTACAGGTCTCTCAAGCTTGCGTTGAGTATTTTGAGGGAAGGAACTTTGATAGGACAATGAGGTTAAAGTAAAAAATACATGAAATAAAAGTTTATAATAAAATTTATATTATATCTATATTTTAAAAAATCAATTATAAATGATCAATTCTTTAATGTGTCTTGTCATTAATTAAACAATGTAAATTAATAGTTTTGATAATATAATTGACTGAAATATAATATATTCAATTTTTATGATGCAATTTAAAAAAATATATCAAAACTATAATTTATCCTTTATTTATTTATATCGTTTGTAAATTGAAATTCAGTTATTAATTTATTATTAATATAAAAATGAGTAGTTGAATCTTTTAAAAAATGAGTAGTTGAAATAAATATTAATTTAAAAAAATATTATCCTTGATGGAAAGCAGCTGTTAAATATACAAAAGATGATGCTGCTTGAAAACCCTAATGGGAATCCTACCCTGAACCCTAATTTTTTGTCGCACTCTGGTCATGCGGTATGACCACCGGATAGTCTTAGCGTGGTGAAGGATGTGCAGGTCCTGGAGAGGTTGGGGTCTCTGCTTGTTGACGATAGGGAGATCAAAAAGCTACGTAATAATAGTGAGATCCTTGCTTCTATTGTTGGAGATGGTGTTGTCGCCATGGACGTTGATATTTCGGCAGAGATGATGGAGGAACATAGGAAAGGAGTTCCGAATCTACCTGGACAGGGTGAATTGGGTGGTGTGAAACCGTCATATGCTCATTTGGTGAGTGGAAAATCAGAGCTTGGCAATCCCCACAACTGTTTGCTGATACGGATGATGTAGAACTGTTTGCTGATAAGGATTGTGTCGTGATGAGACGGGCCCTATAACGACAATTACAGGTTTTCAGAGATGGTGCATGAGAAAATTGATCAATGCATGGAACAAGTGCTCATTTTTAGGTTGCTTGATAAAACAATCGGTTATAAGGCGTTAATGAACAGGTTGATGGCACTATGGAAACCGTTGGAAGATATTCAATTGGTTGACTTAGATAATAATTATTATTTGGTGAAGTTTAACAATGGCAATGACTATGTGAAAGTTCTCACGGGGTCCATGGACGATATACAACAATTATTTAACTGTTCAACCATGGAGTCGGTCCTTCTCTACATCCGAGAAGCATCCATCCCAAGTTCTAGTGTGGGTACGACTTCCGGGGCTACCTTACCGATATTATTCCAAGGCACTATTTCATTGAATAGCCGCTATAGTATGACGGGTGCTGCGTGTAGATTATAATACTCAGGATGGAGAACGGGAAAAGTTTGTCAGGTTAGCTATGATAGTTGATCTGAATAAGCCGCTGAAATCTTGTATCAGAATTGATGACTTCATTCAACGATTGGAGTATGAGGGCTTATCTAATATTTTTTTTTCATGTGGTATTTATGGACATTCAGCTGCTGCATGTGGTAAGGACAAAGAACTTACAGTGTGTTAGGCTATAGCATACCGTGTACATGCATGTATTATAGCATGGCTTTGGCAATCAGTTAGTTTAGGCGCCAAATATTGTTAGTCAGTTAAGTGGTTGTTAGCTTGACTCTAGCTATAAAGCTAGTATGAATGTAAATACAACTTACGTGAATTCAATACATTTTCTTCATATACAGTTTCTTAATATGGTATCTTTCGCCGTTGGTCTTGGGGTTTCTTGAAAAACTATTGTTGCGCGATTCTTGCTTGGTGTTTCAATGGAGTCGTCCATAAGTACTAGCTTCTCTCATAAGAAAATCAGCGTTGTTCTTGATGAGATGAACTACCTTCTATGGAAGCAGCAAATTCTCCTCACGGTAAGGAGTCACCGTCTTGAGCGCTTGTTGACCGGAGCTCTACAATCACCACCGGAGACGATTCTTGATGATACCGGTGCGATTCGTGTCAATGATGCATTTGAGGATTTTGTTGCGCAGGATAGTGCGCTTGCTTCGTGGCTCCTGTCAACCATTAGCTCTCATCTTCTTCCTCATTTTGTTGGTGCTGAATCTGCAGCTGCAGTGTGGAGTGTTGTGCAACAACTCTTTGCGAGCAGATCCACGACGGCTGCTATGAGTTTGCACTGCAAGTTGTAGTCGCTTAGGAAGGGAAATGATAGCATGCGAGTGTATCTCACTCGTGTAAAAGAGGAATGTGACGCACTTGCCTCGTGTGGTAGTGCAGTTTCACATGTTGGACATGTTGCCAGCATCTTGAAAGGATTGCCCAGGGAGTATCAACCGTTTATGGCAGTCATCACTACGATGAAGGAAACACTGTCGTTGGACAGCCTTTACACCGTCCTTCTAGATGCGGAAGCACAGTTGGCCGGGTTCGATGAGCAGTTTGATTATGCTCCTATGGCAGCCAATGTTGCTGAGAGAGTAGAATGTCATGACTCCTCTGATGGACGACGTGATTCTAAATCTGCACGCTCATCGTTTACAAACAGGACAGGCGGACGAGGCCGAGGACGAACTAAGATTCAATGCCAGCTATGTGGCAAATTCGGTCACTTGGTTGATCGATGCTGGCATCGTTATGATGAAGAGTTCATGTGTGTTACATCTGAGTCTCAAGCTCATAAAGGGCAGTCTGCCAATGCACACTACTCTGCTACTGAAACTTTAAACCTGGGATGTGAACGCTGTAAAGGCCATTCTCAGCCAGCAGGTAATTTGCAAGCTAATACGGTCTCCAGGTCCAGTGATCATTGGGTGATGGATTCTGGAGCTACGCATCATATCATACCAGATGCTGTGAATGTCTCGAACCCTGCTAAGTTTAGAGGTCCAGGTAAACTTACTGTTGGCAATGGAGTTTCTGTTGATATTCATAATGTTGGTAATGCGGTTGTTTTTTCTGCTTCTTCAAGAACTCTAATCTTGACTGAATTGTTGCATGTGCCTCACATAACCAAGAATTTGTTTTCGGTCTCTAAGCTTGCTAGGGATAACAAGGTTTACCTTGAATTTCATGCTGAGAAGTGCTTTGTTCGTGATGAATTCTCTAAGGCGATTCTTCTGCAAGGTGAAGAGAAAGGAGGACTCTATATTTTTTCGCTTAGTGATCTGACTTCACAAGGATGTGGTGCTGCAGTTCATCTTGCAACTACAGATGTGACTCAGTCTGAGCTATGGCATCGACGGTTGGGACATCCAGCTAGTTTTGCTTTTAATAAAATTGCAAAAGAAATTGATGTAAAACTGGATATTGATGTTAATAAAACATGTGTGGCTTGCTTTATGGGCAAAAGTCATAAACTCCCTTTTTCTGCATCCAATACTGAGTATACTGCACCATTTGAACTTGTATTCTCAGACTTGTGGGGACCTCCTCATATTGCTTCCAATGGCTTTCGCTATTATATAACCTTTGTGGATGCGTTTACCCGTTTTACTTGGCTTTATCTACTAAAAGACAAAGCACAAGCTGTTGACGCGTTTTAATTGTTTCACAAACTGGTAGCAAACCAATTTGGCAGCTCAATCAAAGCTTTTCAGTCAGATTGGGGTGGAGAGTACAGAGTGTTTCTTGCATTGCTTGTAAAGTCAGGGATTGTGCATCGGTTGACTTGCCCTCACACGTCTGAACAGAACGGAGTTGTTGAGCGTAAGCATCGCCATGTTGTTGAATCAGGACTCGTCCTGCTAGCCCAAGCGTTCATGCCCATGCAGTACTGGTCATATGCATTTGTGACTGCTGTTCATTTGATCAACCGTCTTCCTACGGTGGTACTGGGAGGATTGACTCCATACGAGAAACTTTTTCAAAAGAAACCAGAGTATGCTTCACTCAAGGTCTTTGGATGCCAGTGTTTCCCGCATCTAAGACCCTTTGAGAATCACAAGTTGTGCTTTCGATCTCAATCTTGTACATACCTTGGGTTTAGTCCTCAGCACAAGGGCTACCAGTGTTTGGCAAGCAATGGTAGAGTTTATATCTCTAGACATGTTGTGTTTAATGAGAAAGTTTTTCCTTTTGCAGATAAAGCTACTGCTCGCCCACATCATGCACAAAATGCTTGTTCACGTGATATTCCAGTTGTTGCAGATATGAGGAGATGGATTAATGATGTGGCTCCAACCGATGTTCATAATGAGGTGGGACATGCTGTTGGTAGTCACCAGAACGTGGTCAATGCGCGTGATAATTTTCACGGGGCCACGCCATTTTAAGAAATATCTAATGAAGCACGGCCACGATGTTTGACGAGATGCACGACAACGCTCATGGGGCCTTACCGGTTGAAATGATGCATGCACATGGGCCCTTGCCGGTTGCAATAACGCGTGCACATGGAGATTGGCCATATGGAGCAACGACCACTTATGATGCAGATGGGGCCACTTCAACAAATGGAGTAATACCCACCATCGTGGACAATGCGCACGAGTCCATCGCACGCGATAATCACGATGCAATTACCTTGGATGCCTTGGATGCTATCTCAATTGCAAATCAAATTAATGGTAGTGCAAATGGGGCCACGCCATTTGAAACAATTGCCGACCATGCACATGGGGTCACGCCGTTGGAAGCATTGGCCGACCAAAATAATGGAAACAGAGTCACACGTGATAATGCCGCCCATGGTAGTGCTGTTTATAATAATGCAGGTGGGGCCTTACGTCTTGGAGTGTTGTCCTCTTCTTCAACGGGAAACAATCGTGCAAACATTGGGACCACACCGAGCGGCGTGCTAGATATTGGAGATGGTGCACGTGATAGTGGAGCTCATGATAGTGTCTTAGATAATGTTGAAGCCACGCATTATAATAATAGTTTGGGGGCCACACCGCTTGGACTTGGTGCAGCCACACCGCGTTGACTGGGAGAAATGTCTACCTTATCGGGCGACAATGATGTTGGGGCTGCACCACCCGGAATGATGGACGCTGCTGGGGCCGTGAACATTGATGCAAATAATTTGAATAATGCAAGCACTACGCAGGTGATTGAAGAATTGGACTTGGCCAATAATGTACAGAGTACTAATCTACCATCTAGGGAGAATTTTCATCCAATGATGACTAGCAGCAAATGTGGAGTTTTTAAGCCTAAGGCGTACTCCACTCATTTCGACAATGACACACCTTCCACAATTCAAGAGGCGTTGCAGTCGACTAATTGGAAGGAGGCAGTTCAAGCTGAGCTAGATGCTCTTCAAAGAAACGATACATGGAGGTTGATGAAATTACCAGAAGGGCGTATTCCAATTGGGTGTAAATGGTTGTTTAAACTGAAACGAAATCCAGATGGCTCCATACATCGCTATATGGCACGATTGGTTGCAAAAGGTTACTCGCAAGTTCCAGGGTATGATTTCCTTGATACGTTCAGCCCAGTTGTTAAGTTTTCTTCTCTTAATGTTGTTTTGACCCTAGCAGTATCTAATGACTGGGAGTTGAGGCACGTTGACATTAATAATGCGTTTCTCAATGGAGACCTCACTGAGGATGTGTTCATGCAACAACCGCCAGGGTTTGTGCAACTTGCTGAAGATGGATATGTTCTTGTCTGCAAGCTACAGAAGGCCTTATATGGATTGCGCCAGGCACCTAGGAATTGGCATGCCAAGCTCAGGGATAGCCTCGTGCAGATTGGTTTTACAGCATCTCGAGCAGATTCATCTCTGTTTTTCTGTAAACGAGGTGCTGGTGACATATATGTATTGGTCTATGTTGATGACATAGTCATCACTGGACACTCGTCGTGTGAGATTCAAGAAGTAGTGAAGCTGTTGAGTGAAAGGTTTTCTCTCAAGGACCTTGGTGCACTTCGTTTCTTCTTGGGAATTGAAGTGCATCGCTCTCGTGGTTCTTTGTTCTTAAACCAAAAAAAGTTTGTGCTGGAGCTACTGGAGAAAACTAGTATGACTGGTGCAGCTGCATGTTCCACACCGATGATACTGGCGTCGAAATTGTCAAAAGATATTGGGGAGCTGTTGTCAAATGCGAGTGAGTATCGCAACATAGTTGGCTCCTTGCTTTATTTGTGCCATACACGTCCTGATTTAGCCTACAGTGTTGGAAAGGTGGCGCAATTCATGCATGCACCACGTGAACCACATTGGCTTGCAGTCAAGCGTATACTTCGATATTTGGTTGGAACTGTGAATTATGGGTTAATGTTCCAAGCAAGTGAGGCGGAATTGCATTTGTCAGCTTTTGCTGATGCAGATTGGGGAGCAAGCATTGATGATAGACGGTCAATTTCTGGCTATGGGGTGTTCGTTGGAAAATGTCTTGTTGCGTGGTGCTCAAAGAAACAGAAAACGGTGTCTCGATCCACGATGGAGGCAGAATACAAGTGTCTTGCCGATGCTGCTGCTGAAGTTACATGGACAAGATCTTTGCTTGCAGACCTAGGGATTCAACAACGAAGGGAGCCGGTGGTTTGGTGTGACAACACCGGAGCAGTGGCTATGAGTGCTAATCCCGTGTATCATGCACAGTCGAAGCATATAGATCTTGACATTCACTTTGTCCGAGAGAAGGTGGCTGCAGGACTGTTGAAGATCAACTACATACCATCTGCACATCAAATAGCAGACGGCTTTACAAAGCCTCTCTCAAAGTCAGCTTTTGAGGAGTTTCGTCACGATATATGTGTGATGCCAGGGGTGTAGAGTTGATTGAAAAAAAATGAAAAGAGTAGGGAGAATGTTAGGCTATAGCATACTATGTACATGCATGTATTATAGCATGGCTTTGGCAGTCAGTTAGTTTAGGCGCCAAATATTGTTAGTCAGTTAAGTGGTTGTTAGCTTGACTCTAGTTATAAAGCTAGTATGAATGTAAATACAACTTACGTGAATTCAATACATTTTCTTCATATACAGTTTCTTAATACAGTGACAAAGGAAACTTCAGTGAAAACAGCGAGTCCGACAGTGGGATCTAGGGGTGACGGCTTGTATGGGCGCTGGATGGTTGTAGAAAATAAAAGACGCAAATTGAGAGTAGTTGCGAAGACAAAGAAATAGGTGTGGGCCATAATGGTGGAGTGAGTTCTTCATAATTTGGGGTGTTGCTGATATGGGGACCGAGGAACCTATGGGTGATCACGGGTTAGCTGCAGGTACGGGTATGAGTAATGAGAAGACTGGAAAGTGTGGTCTATCCCTACTGGTGCAAAGTAAGTTGATCAACGCTCTATGGGGAAGAGACCGCTGGCTGTAAATAAATCTGGTACGGTAATCAAAGTTCATCGTACACTAAGGTCGCTGGTAGCACTAAGGAGATTCGGCCATTGCAGCAAGGTACCTCCAAAATAGTTGATTTCCAAGTGATGTCTTTAGTGGACAACAAACCAAAACTACTCTTCATTCCAAAACGAATCTATCAGGGGACCATCGAGCGATTTCGATACAGGAGAAGTATAATGGTGTGAGACGTGAACTGGGTGTTAAAATGCAACATCGAGCTGGTGGGGTGGTGAAAATTTATAAGGAGAATTTATGACAGTGGTCGGGATAGTACGATTTAGACTAAGGCTAGTGAATGGGTGGATAATGTAACACAGCAGATTGTCGAGGAAGGACAAGCCACTGATCCGCAGTTGCAGGTGCAGATTGATGATGGAAGAGAATGATGAGATGGATGAGTCAGAGCAGGAGAACCTAGTCTGATAGTATTGCTGGTATTTTATTTTATTGATATTCATTATGAATTGTACGTTTTGGAATTGTCAAGGGACGGCAAGTCCCCCATTTCGATGAGCCTTTCAGACTTTTATTCAGAGTTTAGGGCGATTTTCTCGATATATCATCGTTGAACAATATATTTTTTGATCAGGTATCGTTTAGATAATATTTTTCAATCTAACACCCTTTATAAAAAGGCGTGTCCCCTGCAGCGTATTTTATGTTGATTTGGTGCCACGTGGGGTAAGACACACCCCCTGAAACACGTATTATGCTGATATGGTATACACGTGTGTAAAGCGCGGCCCCTGGAGTGCGCCTTAGGCCACCTAGGAGTATAGCGCAGGGCAGAGGTTGCGCCTTACCTTTAACACAAATATATTAGGCGCGAAATAGGGGTCACGTCTTAGCTTTATCTGATATAATTATCCCGGCTATAAATACCCTTTCCCCGGTAACTCCTCACATCTCCTCTCGATTAGAAAAAAATTAATACAATAATCCGACATTCTTCTCATATTTGATTCAGAAGTTCGTGCGATTTTTCGTTATGAGGTAATTTTGTGATAAATATTTTTATTATACTTATTGTTTATTATGATTAATTGAAAAAATATTATAGTAATTGTTGTCAATTAATTTCTATGTTTGTAAAATTAGAAAGCGGGAGTATACGTCGAAGTAGTTTTGCGGTACATGTAATAATATAAAATTATATCATTTAAATTATTTACGTTTATGTGTAAAAATTTTATTGTGTATATTTTCGTTCATATATTTATTTAATCAGCTTTGTTTTAGTTTTTTTTACAGATATAATATTGTCGCACTTTTAAACTCAAAGAATGACGCGGTTTTTAGCTATTGTTTATTATGATGGTGAAATTCGAGAAGATGAAACCAGCGTTGTTTTCGTATCAAATGAGCGTGTTAAAATATCATTGAAGAGAAACATAACTCTTGAGGAGCTAATAACAAAGATTTCGAGGAAGATTCATGTTGGAAGTAGTAGAAGAATGTCGTCATTGCAATACAGATTTCCAACATCATTGTTGCCATTAACTTTTACAGCGTCGAACTTTTGAACAATGATGATATTGAAATGATGGTTGAAGCTTAAAGTAATTATTCAGACGCCGATATTGAGATGTATGCAAATTTTATTCAAGTGCGTGCTATTCGCGGTCAATCAATAAGCTCTCACTATGGGCTGGCTGAACAAGTTTGATCAAGTTGACAGCCCGACGACAGTAATGTGTAATAATTTTAATGCCATAATGGGGAGAGATTCATCCGCAACTCCTTACGATATGTACCGAGGTGGGTCGACGAACAATCCGTATGGCAACATCGCATCCAGTTCAAGGGGAAGTCATTCATCTGCAAATCCCTTTGACCTTAATATGGAGATGCCATTGACGCAACAATCTATCAAGGCAGATCATTCACAAGACAATCAACCAGATTCTTAGCCTACAATCATGCAAATCTTCTCACCGAGAATAATGCCTCTGATCTCTTCAATCAATGTAAATAGATAGTGCAGCAGGTTTTCAGCAATACAGTTGTAATTCTTTCCTTTTTTATACCTATGTAATTCCTTAAGTTTAGCATGAACTCTGTATAAATTACATTCTAAACACATCAATGATGGATGAGGAATATTTCCATTGTAATACCTTTCTTCAATTCTCTACATGGTATCAGACGACCACAACTCATACGAGAATACGATCCCTTCCTCTGACATGGTTTCCCCTCAAAATCCAAATACTCAACCTCCCCGATCGAAACTCCTCTGGTTGTTCTCAATACCACAGCCCAAATCAATGAGAAATTAACTCCCTCCACCTTTCCACAATGGCGTGCCCAATTTGAAGCTCTTCATTGGGTACGACCTAGATTATGTACAGGTCTTTCGGTCTGTCCATCATCTGATGGCACTCCATCTTCTGCTTTAAAATCACCCACTGGGTTCGGCAAGACAAGCTGATTCTCAGTGCCCTCCTTGCCTCTACCTCCACCACAATCACTCCTCTCATTGCTACCGCTAAGACTTCTCATGAGGCCTGTAAAAATTTGAACCATATGTATGCTAGCAGATCTCGAATGAGAGCTATGCAACTCAAGGAAGAAATTACCTTGATTCAAAAAGGAAATCGCTCGATTTCAGACTATCTCCATGCTGTAAAGGCGCTGGCTGATGAGATAGCTCTAATCGATCATCCTATATCCGATGATGATCTAACCCTTTACATTCTTAATGGTTTGGGTTCTGATTTCAGGGAAATAGCTGCACCAATCCGTGCAAGGAGCGATCCTTAACATTCGAAGAGCTTGATCTTCTGGTCGGTCAAGACAGCTATCTCCGGCGGCTTGAGTCGGCCACTCAACAGCTTGTGGTGTCGGCGAACTACACGAACCGCAAGTCCTCTGGAAATAATTTCCAGAAAATTCAAGGCAAACCCTCTGGTTTCTCTCGGAACCAGGGCCAAAACAAAGACTCCAGGCCTCATAACAAATCAACGGGCCGGCCCAATACTTCTCAAAACGGTATAAGCCTAAATGTCAATTCTGTGACCAGATTGGTCACACGGCCAAGTCATGTCCTCAACTGCTTTCTCATTCCGTCACTGCCAATTGCACCTCTACCTCAAATGTTCTGGACAACAAATGGCTCATGGACTCCGCTGCATCTCACAACATCACTGGAGATCTAAAAATCTATCAATTCATTTGAATATGATGGCACAGATGAAGTTGTACTGGTGATGGTTCAGGTTTGGCTGTCTCACACATCGGATCCCTCACTTTAAAATCACCACAAAAGACCTTCATTCTCCAAGATACACTTTGTGTTCCAAACATTTCCAAAAATCTTATCTCTGTGCATCATTTTACATCCCAAAAATAATGTGTTTATTGAATTTCACCCTTCTTATTTTCTTGTGAAGGACAAGACCTCGGGGGAGAACCTATAAGAGGAGCATGTGAAAATGGTGTATACATCTTCCGAAAAACCCTGGTGGCATCTTCTTTTCCAATGGTTGCTAATGTGCATGAAAGAACCTCTATTGACGGGTGGCACAAACGTCTTGGTCATCCGTCCTCCAAAATTGTTCACATGTTGTGCGAAATTTTTCCCTTCCAGTCACAAAAAATAAAGATTTTTTTCTATGTCCTTCATGCTCTAATAAAGCTCATCAACAACCATTTGGTTCTAATAGTCTCAAGTAATGCCCCTCTTGAACTTATTTATACCGATGTTTGGGGTCCCGCTCATAGTGTTGGTTTAGATGGTTCTAGATATTATCTTATTTTTATTGACCATTACACCAAATACATGTGGTTTTATTCTATGCAAACGAAATCTAGTGTTACCAAAATTTTTCCCAATTCAAAACTCTTGTTGAAAATCGGTTCCAAAGCAAAATTAAAACAATCTACTCGGACAATGGGGGAGAATATGTGAGTTTAAAACCTTTCCTTGCTCTTCATGGCATAAGTCATTTAACTACCGCTCCCACACACCACAAAAAATGGTATCTCGGAACGACGTCACCGTCATCTAGTAGAAACCGGTTACTTTGCTTCATGATGCAAATTTACCTCTCACTTATTGGCCACATGCCTTTCAAACCACATATCTTATAAATCGTCAACCCACACCTTTACTCCAAAATATCTCTCCGTACCAAGCTCTTTTTGGTCAACCACCAAATTATCTTAAATTAAGAAAATTTGGTTGTTTGTGTTATCCACTCACCAAACCGTACAACATACACAAAATGGGCCCAAAATCCACACCCTGCATTTTTTTGGGCTATTCCCTCACTCAGAATGCTTATCGTTGTCTCGATCTAACAACACGGCGCCTGTACATCTCACGCCATGTTTTATTTGACGAGGCCCAAAACCCTTTGACTGAACCTTCCTCTACATCACTCTCTACTCCTCTGAGTCTCTCCAAAGTTCCACATTCGGTTCCAGCTGCTCTGCCGCCCGTGTCACTTCCGTCGCCACCAGTGCCTCCGAAGGTTCTCCCACCATAGTCACTGCACCTCTAGGTACATCTCGGTTCTCTACTTCTTTTGATTTACAAACTCAATTGCATTTAGATTCAAATGTTGACAACCCGACATCTGCAAACCCCTTCTCACCCAACTTGTTGCCGAATCTAAATCCCTCCTCCACTCCCTCTGTCAATCCTGACCTAGGAGATAGCTCTACCCATCCATCTTACCTTCCCCTTCAAAATCCCTCCCGAAACCCTCACTCATCCACTTCCCGAACCCATCATATGACCACTCGGTCTATGAACCAAATCTTCAAGCCAAACAGTTGCACACTGTTAAACATCCCTTACCCGACACCATTGAGCCCACATGTGTGAGTCAAGCTGTCTCTGAACCTCACTGGCGTGAGGCCATGTCCCATGAACTCATGCACTCATGCGGCATGGCACTTGGGACCTGGTTCCCCTCCAAGTCATTGCAGTCCAGTAGGCTGCAAATGGGTTTTTCGAGTGAAGCGTAAAACCTGATGGGTCTGTGGATCGGTTTAAAGCCCGCCTTGTGGCAAAAGGGTATCACCAACATCCATGATTAGATATAAAGAGACCTTTAGTCCTGGTTAAGCCAGCCACAATTCGAACTATTAGCTATTGCTGTGATGAATGGGTGGGGTATGCGACAAATGGACATTAATATGCTTTCTTGCATGGGGAACTTACTGAAACTGTCTACATGCGCTAAACCCCCAGCTTTAAAGATTTAACCAAGCCTGACTATGTCTGTGCCTTCGCAAGGCTATCTATGGTTTAAAACAGGCCCTCGTGCGTGGTACTCAGCCCTGAAAAATGCTCTACTTCAGTTTGGCTTAAGAACTCACAGGCAGATTCTTCGTTGTTCATTTATAAACATGAAGGTATTATATTTTCTGGTTTATGTGGACTTAGTAATCACTGGAAATAATTCCAATTTGAAGTTCTATTTTGGAACAACTTGGCCGAAATTTTCATTAAAAGACATGGGGTCCTTAAATTACTTCTTGGGCGTGGAAGTCTTACCCCTAAGGCATCTTTTTTCCCAACATAAAATAGTCTGTGATTGCTATCTAATACAAACATGCTTGGGGCCAAGAAGTCTGCACTCCTCTCTCCACCAGCACACTCTCAAACTCAATGATGGTACTGCTTCTGTTGACAGCACTGAATACAGAAGAGTAATTGGAAGCCTCCAATACCTCTCCCTCACTTGCCCAGACATCTCATTTGCTGTGAACAAACTGTCTCAGTTCATGCACAAGCCTACTCAAACTCACTGGACAGCAACAAAGCGCTCCTGCGCTACTTGAAACACACCTCTTCCATGGTGTTAAACTTACCTGCAAGACAAACCCCATTCTCACAACCTTTCAGATACCGATTTGGCCGAAACTTTGATGATCGCACCTCCATCAGCCTATCATATACTTCCTCGGTTGCAATCCAATCTTGGAGCTCAAAGAAACAACGAGCTGTGGCACGATCGTCGACTGAAGCAGAATACAGGGCTCTTGCTAATGCTGCCTCTGAAACTGTTTGGCTAACTCTCTTCGAGAACTTGGTTTCAAACTTCAATCCGCTCCATCAGTGCTTTGTGACAATCTTGGAGCTACACATCTTAGTTTCAATCCTGTGCAACATTCAAGGATGAAACATATCCAAATTGACCTCACTTTGTTCGAGATTTGGTTCAACAGGGTGTTCAAGTCAAACATGTTCACACTCAAGACCAGCTAGCAGATTTATTAACCAAACCTCTCTCAAGGCAGCGGACGGAAATACTCAGAAGCAAAATTGCTCTGCTGATGGCAGCTCAATTTGAGGGGGTGTATCAAGGCAGATCATTCACAAGACAATCAACCAGATTCTTAGCCTACAATCATGCAAATCTTCTCACGAGAATAATGCCTCTGATCTCTTCAATCAATGTAAATAGATAGTGCAGCAGGTTTTCAGCAATACAGTTGTAATTCTTTCCTTTTTTATACCTATGTAATTCCTTAAGTTTAGCATGAACTCTGTATAAATTACATTCTAAACATCAATGATGAATGAGGAATATTTCCATTGTAATACCTTTCTTCAATTCTACAGGTACTCTTTCATGAACCACTTGGACCAACAACCGCAAAGTCTTCCTGGCATCCATTGAGAAGGTTAAATTCTCAAACACCGTGTGAAGCCTAGACGGGTAAGCAAAACAGACCTCACGAAACTCTTATCTTTCCAACAACTTTTGGCAAAATTGTTTCACCATCCGACTGTCCTGAAGGCTTCGAGTCTGCTTTTATCATGCTGAAGATATTGGTTGCAGCTGCCCGGCCTTTAGCAATTGCAGCAAGGTTTGGTGCTGCTTGACCTAAAGCAACTACAAAGCAAAAACTGTTTCTTTATCATAGAATTCGATTAATCGGAGATAAACTCCCTGAAAATTTGTTAGAAGATTCAGATATTACAATCCACTAAAAATGACATTGATAATTGTAGTAAACGTTCCCTTCATTTGTTTTATGCCGGCATACCAAAGGAGAAAGGCCCAGGTACAGAAAAGCAGGCCATAGGTAAATCCAACACACACCCCTTTTTCAAGTCCACTTCTCTTCCCCATTTTAAGAGCATATTTGCAAGTGAACTATAGTATGCTTTAACTGCTTTTCCTCTCCTACAAATGCGTATACGGTGCGAATCTGTGAAATAACCTGAACTAAAAGGCAATAAAAAAGCTAACTCCATACATGAAACAAGATTGAGAAATTAGTTTGCAGGCTGATCGTTATATTAATTGAAGATATGTCAAAGTTCTTGCTAAGTTTGAGAGCATAGAGTCCACTGCCACCAACTAAAAATCGATACTCATCAGAATCCGAAACTGTAACAGCATGGTGTTTCTTGTACCTTGGAATTGTGTGTTCAAAGAGAAAAACCTTCTTAAAACTTACCTCCTCGGCGATCTTCCCTGCTTCAGCATAAGCTGCTCACCCTTTTCTGATAGAGTTGGCATAATTATATAGGCTCCGCCAGCAATGGCTATCAGTGGAACTACAACCAAGGTGAGTAGTGTAAGCTGCCATAAAGAGGTAAACCCAATGGTAAAACCGACGACAAATTATAAAAGGTAACAGAAAGCATGACATTTCTGCTCCAAGATACATGAGAGAATATAGTGTTGGTGAAATATCAGACCAAAGTTTTGAACATTATGAGAATCTTTATGGTCTGTTTATGGTAATATACCTTGTCTCCTATGGCATCTGGACAAGGATTGCATCACTGGAGATATGAAAAATAATGTTAGAATCTCTGGCTTCAGTGTCAAAGTAGCTTATATCTTTTCTCAAAACCGACTGAAGATATTTCAGATGCAAACGGGTCGTCTGTCTCTCCCCGGTTTGCATCCAGAACGCAACACCTGAAGAAAGAAAATCAACAAGGATTTTATCAAGTACTAGAAGAAACTTTGAGAAAACGGGAAACGTAATAGCCAGTGAGGAGCAAGAAACATGAAATACACCTATCCAGCCGATGCGAAAACAACAAGACCAAGGTAGACCAAGTACAAAGCATGCTGCAAGGGGTTAGAAGTATCAATATTAAGCAAAATCTTGTCAATTTTTGTTATGTTGTGAAAATTCAGATCCCTGATTTTGCAAATATGATGATGGTTTCTAACTGGAAGAACAAACTGAAGTAATTAAGTTGAAATAATAAGCCTGAGTAGAATAGAATTGATTATAGAATGCCTCCTGGTTGTATCATTCCATTTGGAAAGCATTTCCATAACATCAGAGCTAGCATAGTAGTAGCACCTTAGAAACACGAGCAGACAATTTGTGAGGATCGGAAGGCATATGTCCTAAAGGATCTATCATGCGTCCAAACAAAACGAAGAACACCGGAAGAGCAGCCCCATGGATGTACGCCGCTAAACTTCCAAAAGAATCAGCGTGCAATCTAATTTATCAGAAGTAGAAAAAATTTCAAAGTATGAACAGGTTTTATGGGGTCAAATTCGATTGTTGCTCCGTCTTCTGTACTGAACTCTGCTCACTCAGCTCTATTTCTTCAATTTTTCAGCCTGAGAAACGCCCGCAAATGCTTTGGAATTGATTAAGAGAGATGATAAAAGGAAATGAAGCAAAAAGGGAATCGCATCATTTAGTTCTTGCGTTGTGATGATGAGAGGCAATGCAAGTCCCCCGTTCTTTAAATGTAAATTAACACAGTTGGCAAGCTAACCGTTGGGAATTAACCGAGAATTTTCTTATAATCAGATTTGTGAGAATGCGAATAATAGCGTAAAAATAATACCTGAAATTGATAACGGAGTTCAACCATTATGCCTACGTCTCCGCACTGCCGCAAATCTTTTACTAAAGAAAGAAAATTTACAGGTGTTTACAAAACACTCACAACTAAAAAAAAACTCTCTAAACTCTTTAGTATTGGAAGAAAAAAATGATTTATGATGATTTTGAAGCTAAATGAGTTAGGGTATTTATAGTTGAAACTTAAGACTAATCTTATAAATACCCTAAAGTCCAATGGACTAAAGAGCAATATTCCCATTGTATTTTTTCAACAATTGCAGTTTCAATTTTCGGTGCCCCTTGCCAACGCCCATGTGTTGCAAAATTTTCAACAATTTACAGCTTCAATTTCGATGCAAAAATTTTCAACAATCTCCCACTTGAAGACTGATTTTAATCTGTCTTCACACCTCGATTAATGCAGCAACATTTCTGACCTTGTTACTCTAGCATGCCAAATGAAGCTGAACACAAGTTCAGTTTGTCCGTAGTCGCTATCCTGTAAACCCACTTGTTATTGGGCAGTTTCGTGGTTGCCTTGTCCCTCAACGTCTTGGCTCCCTTTGACTTTGTCCACTAGCCTTTGAAGGATGTTCCTCACTTGAACATCCTCGGCAAGCCCTTGCTTCGACTATTCTTATGATGGTCTCTGAAGCCATGTTCTCTACATGAACATGCTCGACAAACTCCATGAACACAGACAACTCTTCTTGTACTTGGCTTCTACTCGCCTTGGCATAAACAAACCGTATTGAGCCAAGTCTCAACTCCTCTTCGATCATAGGTTCGCCCTCTCCTCTGGACAACTCAATCCTGGGCTCATCCATCACCTTGGATGACTTGGGCTCCGGGTAATCTTGCAACACCTCTGGCATCTTAAGTCTGCGCCCCATCGTTTGCTCAACTTACCCTCGACTTAGCATCTTTGACACTTGAACTTGTGTCAAGATGCACAATCTCTCCAGATCCACCATCTGGTTCATCGTTGAGTGGATTTCACTGTCACTCTAGGAACAATATTCCTCATCCTTTGACTTGCCTTTATCATGGAATCTCTTGCCGCTACCCTCGACTTTGGCTTTACTTTGGAAGTCTTGTTCTTCGACTCTAAATTCCTTGATGGACTCGGCGGTTATCAAGGCTTTAGAAAACTCTTTGACTTCCCTTCGCTCCAGCACTTTCTTTGCCCATGGCTTCAATTCGAACATGAAGGTGAAGAACCCATCTTCTTCAGTCAAACTTGAGACTTTGAGCATGAGTATTCTGAATCGACTCACATACTCCTTAAGTATCCCTTTATGCTGAGACGCCTCAACTTGGACCACGCTTCCATCATAGCATACTGTGAGCGAACTTGCTCACTTTGCACCCTCGACTTGACGACTTTATCTCTTGCTATCGCACCTAGTCCCTTCTTGTGCTCGACTTCTTTGACACCTGTAGTCTCGTCACATTTTGATCATGGGCTGACTACTTGAGAACTTGTAGTCGCACCATGCCTGCTCCTTGATTTGGGTACTTTGGAATATGTAGCCTCACCAAGTCTTGCTCTGAGTTGATTGCTTGGACACTCATAATCACATAGGACTTCTAGGTTCGGCTGTCTTAACACCAAAACTTCCCTCGACTCGTTCCTTGCTTGGCCGCATTGATCTCATCAATCGGACCAAGTCTTTTCCCTGGCTTGGTAGCTTTAAAACTTACGACCGCGCCAATTTCGCTTTCCTTCTTTCATCCTTTCATGATGGTTGTAAGGCGACGCTTCTCGGGACATCCTCTAATCAAATGAGGACCATCACAGAAGTAGAACTTTAATTTTCCTTGCTCCCATTCTTCTTTACACCAGACTTAGCCATGCCATTATTTCCCAATGGCTTTCCTTGGCTACGAACAGTCGATGGCTCACCTTGGCCATTTGAAGAGCTTTCTTTACCATCTCCTGCTGCACCTTTTCCCGGTCTCCCCCACTGTTGCCACTATCCCTGGGCATGGGCATGGACGACACATTGCTACTTGGCTTGACTCCTGCAAGCTCAATCAGCTTTCCGGCTACAACTATGGCCTCCGAAAGTCTCTAGGCATTTCCTTGCTCTCCCCAGAGCATCGCCCCTAGTCTAAGTCATTCCAAGAAGGTCTTTAGTGCATCCCATTCACTCTCATTGTATATGAGCAGCTCCCTCTTGAGCTCATCAACTTCGTTTATCAAAGTCATCGCCCACCCGAATCTGGCTTCTTTTGGATCGTTTAGGACAATTCCCGCGAACCACCGTGTATTAGAAAACCTCCGTTGACAAAACTCGTATCGCCGACAAAATTTTACTATTCATAAAATTAACTATTCATGTGAATAGTAACTTCACAGAAAAATCGACAAAATTCATAACCAAAAGCTCTAGATACCAGTTGTTGGGAAATAAACGAGTAATTTCCCTATAATCAGATTAGTGAGAATGCGAAATAACAGTGGAAAAATAATACCCGAAATTGATAACGGAGTCCAGCCAATTATGCTTACGTCTCCGGACTGCTGCAGGTCTTTAACTAAAGAGAAAAAATTTATAGTTGTTACAAAGCACTCACAACTCACAAAGAAACTCTCTAAACTCTTTAGTATTGAGAGAAAGAAATGATTTGGGATGTTTTTTTGTTGAAAAGTCAAGCAAGTAGGCCAAAACTTTCCAAAATTTCGGTGGAAATCTTTCGGTGCATGTGCAATTAAAATTGGTTGTTTTTTGTTGAAAAATGGCAAGGGGAAATTACAATTAGTCCCTGGACTTTAGGGTATTTACATATTAGTCCTTAAGCTTCAACTATAAATACCCTAACCCATTTAGCTTCAAAAATCATCCCAATCATTTCTTTCTCCCAATACTAGAGAGCTTTCTTGTGATTGTGAGTGTTTTGTAAATACCTGTAAATTTTCTCTCTTTAGTAAAGATCTGTAGCAGTCCGGAGACATAAGCATGATGGCTGAACTTCGTTATCAATTTCGAGTATTATTTTTCCATTTTATTTCGTATTCTCACTAATTTGGTTATAGGGAAATTACTCGTTTATTTCCCAACAACTAGCATCAAAGCTTTTGGTGGTGAATTTTGTCGGTTTTTATGTGAGGTTACTATTCACATGAATAGTGAATTTCATGAATAGTAAAAATTTGTCGGCGATACGAATTTGACGGAGGTGTTTTAATACAAGATGGTTCACGGGAATTGTCAGAAACGATCCAAAAGAAGCCAAATTCGAGTGGGAGCGATGACTTTGAGAAATAAAGTTGATGAGCTCAAGAGGGAGCTGCTCATATGCAAGGGAGCAATGAGTGAATGGGATGCGCTCAAGACCTTCTTGGAAGGACTTAGACCAGGGGTGATGCTCGGGGGATAGCAAAGTGATGCCCAGAGACTTTTGGAGGCCATAGCTGTAGCCGGGAAAGCTGACTAAGCTTGCATGTGACAAGCCAAGTAGCGATGTGTTGTCCAGGCCCATGCGCAGAGATAGTGGCAACAATGGTGGAGACCGGGAAAGAATGACAAGGCTAAGTCCGGTGTAAAGAAGAAGGAGAGCAATGAAAAATTGAAGTGTTACTTCTGTGATGGTCCTCATTGATTAGAGGATGTCCCGAGAAGCGTCGCCTTACAGCCATCATGAATAGGGGGAAGGAGAAGTAGCGAGAATTGGCACGGTTGCAAGTGTTAAAGCGACCAAGCTAGGAAAAAGACTTGGCCCGATTGATGGGATCAATGTGGCCAAGCAAGGATCGAAACATGACGAGACTGCGAGTGTCAAAGCGTCGAGCAAAGAAGGGACCCTGTGCGATAGCAAAAGATAAAGCTGTCAAGCCGAGGGTGCAAAAGTGAGCAAGTCTACTCACAGTATGCCAGGATGGAGGCGTGGTCCAAGTTGAGGCGTCTCAGGCATAAAGGGACACTTAAGGAGTTTGTGAGTTGATTTAGAAAACTTATGCTCAAAGTCCCAAGTTTGACTGAACAAGACTTCCAAAGCAAAGCTGAAAGCCGAGGGTAGCGGTAAGAGATTCCGTGATAAGGCAGGTCACAGGATGAGGAATGTGTTCCTCGAGTGACAGAGAAAATCCACTCAATGATGAACTAGATGGTGAGTCTAGGGAAGATGTGTGTCTTGGCACAAGTTCGAGTGTCAAAGATGCTAAGCTGAGGGTAAGAGTCGAGCAAACGAGGGGGTGCAGAC
This sequence comes from Hibiscus syriacus, assembly GCF_006381635.1. Lineage (NCBI taxonomy): Eukaryota > Viridiplantae > Streptophyta > Magnoliopsida > Malvales > Malvaceae > Hibiscus > Hibiscus syriacus. Next base: position 1,131,818 of record NW_024062641.1, on the reverse strand, counting down.
TTAAGATGCCAGAAGTGTTACAAAATTACTCGAGGGGAGCCGAGTCGTCCAAGGTGATGGATGAGCCCAAGATCGAGTTGTCCAAAGAAGAGGACAAAACTGAGGATCGAAGAGGCGTTGAGAGTTGGCTCAATAAGGTTCATTTCTGCCAAGGCGAGTAGAAGCCAAGTGCAAGCAGAGTTGTTAGTGTCCAAGGAGTTTGCCGAGCATGTTCGTGTAGAGAAGATGGCTTCAGAGACCATTTAAGAGAAGGGTCAAAGTAGGGCTTACCGAGGATGTTCAAGTGAGGAACAATCCTTCAAAGACTAGTGGACAACAGTCGAAAGAGCCAAGACGTTGAGGGACAAGCCACGGAAACTGCCCAATAACAAGTGGGTTTACAGGATGGTGACTACGAACAAACTGAAGTTGTGTTCACCTTCAGTTGGCATGCTACAGTAACAAGAGCAGAAATGTTGTTGCATTGATCGAGGTGTGAAGACAAATTAAAATCAGTTTCAAGTGGGAGATTGTTGAAAAGTCAAGAAAGTAGGCCAAAACTTTCACAATTTTAGTGGGGTGATTTCAGTGGAAATCTTTCGGTGCATGTGCAATTAAAATTGGTTGTTTTTGTTGAAAAAATGGCAAGGGGAAATTACAATTAGTCCCTGGACTTTAGGGTATTTACAATAGTCCTTAAGCTTCAACTATAAATACCCTAACCCATTTAGCTTCAAAATCATCCCAAATCATTTCTTTCTCCCAATACTAGAGAGCTTTCTTGTGGGTTGTGAGTGTTTATAATACCTGTAATTTTTCTCTTTTTAGTAAAGATCTACAGCAGTCCGGAGACGTAGGCATAATTGGCTGAACTCCGTTATCAATTTTGGGTATTATTTTTCCGCTTTATTTCGTATTCTCACTAATCTGGTTATAGGGAAATTACTCGTTTATTTCCCAACAACTGACATCGTTTAGTTCTTGCGTTGGTGATGATGAGAGGCAATGCAAGTCCATTCCCGCTTCTTTAAATGTAAATTAACACAATTGGCAAACCAACAACTCGACTTTCATAAGTGTGTGCTTGAAATTAATCAGTGCTAGTGATGCACAAAACATCAGTCAAAAACAGCCATTTTCCAATCAATTAAACCAACAACCCAAGTTGGTAATTGTTCATCACTTTAATGGATATCTTTTCAGTATAGTTGGACACATTTACTTCTTCGGGCCATTAACGAGCATGGCATGATATAGACTAAAAGGAGCTAAGGACCACTTCCACTTGCATTGTTCAACGTGCCAGTGGGGGAGCATGCAAAAAAGGGTACCTTTTAGCCTTTTGAGCGTAAAAATCGATTAGTGTTTTCCGTTTCAACAGCGTAAGAGAAATATGAATGATGCTTATTTACCATTAAATTTGGTTTTCTACATGTTATCCAAAACCTATAAACAAATGTCCCATGTCGTTATCAAAAACTGATTTATTCTACGCTAATTTATTTCCAGAGTGCTTGATTACGCTGTCCAGCTAACCCATAATTTGCACACCAAGGTATCATGCTTTTAAACAAGGGTAAACTACACCCATGATCTTTAACTATGACATAATTCTATTTTGATCTAATCTTTTAATTTTATCAATTAGACTACTAAATTATTTGAACGTTGTCAATCAAACCCATCTGTCGTTAATTTAATGGCGGAGATGAAATAACGTTAAAAATTTATTTACACATTTAATTCTCGGCACTTACACATTCAATTGATTTTTTTTATTTTTAATTATTTTAATAAATTTATATTAATTTTTAACTGTCATGTCAATCTCCACTATTAAATGTTAATAGAATATGACTTTGATTGGCAATGTTTTAAATTAAGTAGTTTAACTTACAAAATTATAAGAGCAACCTTTCATTGCAAATCATGCATAAAAGCATTCTAATTCGAGGGAGACTTATACTTATTCAAGAACTCCCATAAACTCATATCTTGATCATCGGATGTATTCACACATCTTCAATAGGCACTTTTGGCGGTAAATCGTCGATTATTCTACCATCTCCAACTTGGTTTATCCACCCCAACATTTGAAATTGGAGGAGGAACTACTTCGATGTGAGAAAGGGCTAGGATGAGAGCAACGCATACATAACGCCCCAATATCACTCACCATCCATGCTCACCCAATCGACAACCCTTGAGCCAGCCACCAACACAATCTCGTTGATATAGCATTACATAATGAGCCAAACTCACCAAGCTAATTATCTATCAAAAAATCTACCATTAATCCGTTCCCTAGGCTCCAAACTATGCCCTCTCTAATATCGTCCCACATTAAATTGTCAGGTTTTATCCTGAAATGGCGAGAAGGATTGAAGAAACAGAAAAGAAAGGTAGGTTACAAAAGAAGTTCTTAGTATTTTCATTCATAAAATCTCATTTTGCCGATTACAATCTATATATTGCTTAGATTCATTCAATTATTTATTGACAACTGTAGATTCTTTCTAACAACCCATAACCATTTCATTTGTCTAGCTCTGCCCGTGGAATTCCTCAGCCAATTGCTTTGTGTCTAAATTGCCCTCTAATCTGTCCAAAGCCCATATCAGGTAATTCTTGTCCTTCATTTCCCTTTTGTATCATTCAAAATCCCTAATTCGTTTCCCATTTCCCATTTTCCCTACTCCAATCCCTAATTGCTCATCTTTTATTCCAATTTTCTCATCCAAGGCCATGACAATACCCCTTTTGCAGTCGATGCTTGTCCCCAAGGATCGAAATCATGAAACTGCGATTTTAGTAAAGAAAATCTTCCCAGGTAGCATTCTCTGGTCCCAAATTTACCCATTGAATCAATAATTGTGTGACTATTTTTTTATATCTTTTCACCATGCGCTTGTTTAATATCAGTGAGGGATAAACACGTAGCTGCCCATCTGCATTGACCTCCGGTGGATTTCGAGAGGTTACTATTTTATCTCCAATCTTTTTTCAATAAACTGATATGGAAAACAAGATGAATTTTGAATTTTCAGGTAACTGTAATTTGTAAGCCAATGATCCTATTTTCTCTGTGACTTTATAAGGCATAGTACCTGACTGACAACTTCAGGTTCTTCCTCAGAGCTACTGATGTCTATCGATAAGGCTGTAACTTAAAGTTAACTTCATCCCCTACCTGAAGCTCTATGTCTTCTCTTTTATCTGCATAATGCTTCATGCGTTGCTGTGCCTTTTCAAGTTGCTCTTGTAAAATTGTGTTCATACTGTCTCTTTCCTGTAGCAGTTGTTGTACATCTGCTACTTTTGATTATGTTTGCCATGTCATAGTAGGAGGTATGTAGCCATAGAGAGCTGTGAATGGAGTTGTTCCCAAGCAGTGTGGAATGGTATTATACCACCATTCTGCTCGGGATAACTATTTACTCCAATTTGTAGGTTTCATAAAACACATTCCTCTTAAATATTGTTTTCGACATTGATTTAATCTTTCTATCTGACCATCAGTTTCTGGATGGTAGGCTGTAGTGAATAAAGTATTAGTTCCAAGTTACTTAAGTAGTTCTGTCCAGAAATACTGGTAAAACTTTGTCTCTATCAGATAGGGCTATTCTGGGCTGTTCATGTAATTTATACCTGATCTAAGTAGACTTTAGCATCTACTGTAGTGAAGGGATGTACCAAGGGTAGGAAATGTGCATATTTGGTAAACTTGTCAATAAAACCAAGATACAATTGTACGTGTTAGAAGTTGTAAGTCCTTCAATAAAATCCATAATAATGAATTCCCAAGCCTGTTTAGGAATTGGAAGTGGTTGAAGTAGTCCTGGTTTCAAAACATGTTCATCTTTAATCCTTTAGCAAATGTCACACTGTTGCACAAATTCTTGACCATCCTTTTCATCCCTTTCCAATAAAAATAGGATTTCACCATATGATATGTAGCTTGTTTACTTGAATGGTCACCTTGAGGTGAGTCATGTAGAACCTCTATAATTTGCTGTTAAAGAACCTATTTGTCCAATATAAATTTGCCCTTATCCTTAGGACACTTTGAATAGGACCACTCTGTTACATCTTGAGTTGAGACAACTAGCTTAGTAATCATCTCTGTAGCTAATGAATCATTCGGGTAACTCTGTTCAACCTCCTGAACCCATGTTGGAAACAATAGTAGCTGTCATTTGTTGTAATTCCCCCTCATCCTCATCTCTTCTAGATAGAGCATCTGCTGCCAAATTGTGTATACCTTTTCTGCATGAATAACATAATTCAATCCCAATAACTTGGTGAGCCCTCTTTCTGTATAGAAGTAGTCAACTTCTTCTCCAACAAATTCTTTAGAGCCTCATGGCCTGTCTTGATAATGAAAGTCCCCTTCTAAGTAGTGTCTCCATTTTGAAATGGCCATAAGGATAGCCAAATACTCTTTCTATATAGATAAATCTAGTTGTTTAGGTCCTAATGCCTTGCTAAGATAAGCCATGGTCTACCTTCTTGAGATTAAACTGCTCCAATTACTTTAGAACTTGCATCTGTCTCTAAACAGAAACGTTTAGTAAAGTTAGGCAGTGCTAGAACAGGAGCATGACACATTGCAGTCTTAAGAAGTTCAAAGGCAGCTCTGTTTCTTCTGTCTACTGAAACTGATCCTTTGTAAGCATAGTAGTTAAAGGCTTAGCAATCTCTCCATAACCCTTAATAAACCTTCTATAGTATCCTGTCAAGCCAAGGAAGCCTCTTAGGGACTTTAAGGTTTTTGGTAATTTCCATTGCTGCATTGCCTGTATCTTTATTGGGTTAGTAGCTACCCCATGTTTAGATATGATATAACCTAGATATTCCACTTCATTTTGACCAAAAAAACATTTAGTCTTTTTGGAAAATAACTGATTCTGCTTCAAATTTCCACAATAGTCCTGAGATGCTTAATATGATTTTCCAAATCAAAGCTGTAAATAAGTATGTCATCAAAGAATACCAAAACAAATTTCCTTAGGTAAGGCTCAAATACTCTTTCATTAATGCCTGAAAAGTTGTTGGGGCATTAGTCAGCCCAAAAGGCATAACCTTGAACTCAAAATGACCATGGTGAGTTCTAAAGGCTATTTTGGAATATCCTCAGGGTTGATTCTGATTTGCCAATACCCTGACCTTAAATCCAATTTAGAGAAGTATGATGCTCCCTTCAATTCATCTAAAAAGTCTTCCACCACTGGAATTGGAAACTTATTCTTTATAGTCAGAGCATTTAGTTGTCTATAATCTACACACATCCTCCAACTCCCATCTTCTTCTTAACCAACAAACAAGGTGAGGCAAAGGGGTTTTTACTTGTCTGAATTAGAAGAAGATAGTATTTCTTTAACTTGATTTTCAACCTCTGACTTCTGATGGTAAGGCATCCTGTAGGGTCTGATATTCATGCATCTGTACTCTTTTAATATAATTAAGTGCTCATGTTCTCTTGGAGGGGGCATCCCTTTTGGCTCTTCAAAAACAACTGAATATCCTCCAATAATCTTGTAACTCAGCAGGTACCACATTAGGATTATCCTCTCCACTTAACATAAAAATTTCTCTTGTTAGATCATTGTGTTTTCCATCAATTCTGCAGTTTATTGTTTGATATCAATCTAACAGAGGAATTCTGCCCTCCTTTTAAGATAACATCTTTCCCATCTTTCTGAAAGCTCAGAGTCATATGATTAAAATCCATTAACAGTGGACTATATTTCTCAACCAATCCACCCCTAACACCATATCACTCCCTTCTAGAGCTAAAACTCTGAATAATGTTCAAATTGAGAACCTTGCATTCCCCACCTTAATTTTTACTCATAGCTGAACTGTATAATTTTTCTCCATTAGCAACTGTAATAGTTAAGGGATGAGTCTGCTCTACTTCTACTCCTTCTTTAGACCACTGCCCAGTTATGAACTATGAGTGCTTCCACTGTCTATTAGGATGTTCAGTGGTTTTCCTGATATGTGACCTTGTATCCTTAAGGTATTATAGCATGTGTTACCTGTTATTGCATTTATAGATATTTCTAGTTTCCCTCTCCAGAATTTGCTCCCTTAGGCTCATTTATTCTGATTCCATATTCTCAAACTCTCCTGCCTCCTCTATCTCCTCCATAGAATTCAACTGTTTGACTTTGCATTGATGTCCTGGACTAAACTTCTCACCATTTGCACAGTCCATGTTCTTCTATATTCCATTATAGACTGTCTATTCTTAGCAACTTCCTTTGTGGTTGATTCAAGTTGGTATTAATAGATTATAGATGGAATTTTATCCTGCAGATGCCACTCTAGGTTGAAACCTCAACTTCCTATTTTCCACCTCCCAAGTCAACTCAACCAGTTTTGTTAATCTAAATGCAGTAGCCAAAGTTGTTGGATTATGAACTTTCACTCTGTGCTTAATTTCTTCTTCAACCCACTCAAAAACTAGAAAGAAAATACCCTTCCTCCAAGAATGGGTTGTACTGCAACATATAAGATCTCAACTCCTCAAACTTCTCATGATAATCTTCTACAGAGTTCTTTTGAATCAGTTTGTTAAACTCCACAATGTCATTACAATTCTGATCACCAAATCTATGACATGTCTACTACAAATCATGCTAGTTCACCTTATGCTTCTGGGCTATAACCATCAAACCAAATCTCAACTTTTCCAATTAAGTACATTGTAGCTAATTCTATTCTGGTATTCAGGTACTTTAAAATGGAAAATATTTCAGACATTTCCTTACCCAGCCTCTTGGGTTTGTTCCATCAAACATCTGAATTTCTATTTTTGGCCTGAAAACATAATTTGACTGACCCTCTCCACCAACAGATGACTCCCCTAAGTCCATTGTTCTATTATTTTTTTTGCACATCCATAATATTAAGGACTTTCACACTTTTGAGGAATAACAACAGGTCTAGATGATATATTCCAGGTTCATCATTCCTGAAAGTATATTTCTCATGCTCAATAGAACTAATATTAAGCATGGTTGCTTACCTCCTTTTTTTCTTTTGATCTTCAGCTGCTTGCAATCGGCCTTTATCAGATAAAGGTGAATCCTTTTCCTCAGCTGCCTGATTCACCATCTGCAATATTCTCTGCAAAATCCTCTATTCTCAATCACTCCAGTTTCTAGTGTTTGTATCCTTGCTTCCATCAGTTTTCTGACCAGCCCACCAAGATGGTAAGCTCTCATTCCCAGCTTATTGATTGTTCTGGTGTCAATGGTTCCACTCTTCTTCATTTTCTTGTCTTACCAGCTTACAAATTTTTTGGGATCTAATCTAGCTCTGATTACCAATTGTCAGGTTTTAACCTGAAATGGCGAGAAATGATTGAAAAAGCAGAAAAGAAAGGTAGGTTACAGAAGAAGTTCTCAGTATTTTCATTCATAAATCTCATTTTGCCAATTAGAATCTATATTTTTCTTAGATTCATTCAATTTTATTGACAGCTGTAGATTCTTTCTAAAAAACCCATAACCGTTTCATTGTCTAGCTCTGCCCGTGGAATTCCTCAGCCCAATTGCTTTGTTGTCTCAATTTGCCCCGTAATCTGTCCAAAGCCCATATCAGGTAATTCTCATCCCTTCACTTCCCTTTTGTATCATTCAAAATCCCTAATTCGTTTTCCCATTTCCCATTTCCCATTTTCCCTATCTCCAATCCCTAATTGCTCATCCTTAATTCCCATTTTCTCATCCAAGGCCATGACATAAATTCAAGAATTTCCAAAGACGATAATACTTGTTTACCAATTGCTATTGGGGAAATTATCGTTACCTGTACTTTGTACTTTGTACGCAGAATTCAATCCACAGCTATTCTGGATCTGTTATAATTCGATAACAAATCTTCATGATGAGGGCCTCGTTTTGTCACGTTTAATGCCACAATCCGAGTCCACTATGCTTAACAGGGGCGCACATGTCATTCCAACTTACAAGGTGTACTTTCTCTTCTGGTCTGGCTTCCCCAAACAAAACCTCTTATTAGCCTCTCAATTTCTCCACAGTTTCCCTTGGCAACTGACACGACTGCATTACATATGAGGGAATGGTCGAAAGGACTGCTTTTGCTAGTGTAACACGCCCTGCCAACGAGAGATTCCACGCTTTCCATCCCGATAATTTGTCATGCACTTTTTGGATCTAGAACTGGTATGTCTCATGAGTTACACGCTAATGCAACAACAGTACACCCAAATAGCATCCAAGATCATCAACAGCGGTATACTGAAACCCACTGCTAATGGCCTTCCTATCCAGATCAGGCACATTTGGTAAAAATAAATATAGTCTTAGAAAGGCTAACCTTATGCATGGAAACCACACATAACTCATTAAGAATTTTTTTAATAACATCACGTTGATGTAGGGAAGCCTCTGCAAAAGAACAAGATCATCTGCAAAATGTAAATGGGACAATGGCGGACAGCTCTCGATAACTGGATGGGATTCCAGTTTCATGACTGTACAACACACGAATTGCTTGTGCAAGTCTTTCCATTCACATCACAAATAAGTATGGTGCTAAGGGGTCCCCTTGGCGGATACCTTGCGAATGCTTAAAAGGATTCATCAACTCCCCATTCCATAGGATTTGAGTCGAGGCTGATGAAACACAGTTCATAATGAGAGTGCGGAGCTCATCAGAAAGGACAATGCCAGCTAATGTATCCTCAATGAAACTCTATAATCGATCATAAGCCTTTTCAAGTTCTATCTTTATTGCCATCCATCCACCTTTATCTGTTTTCTGCTTCATTGAGTGGATTACCTCTTGTAAGAGATCACATTATCCGTGATTTGACATCTTCGACAATACTAGATTGTCCTTCAAAGATCCATGTGCTGAGATAGGGCTTAAACCGATTAACAATTACCTTCGTTACCGCTTATACAAGATCGTGCATAAGCTAATTGGCCCAAATTGAGTAATTCTTCAGGGCATTGAACCTTCGGAAGTAAAACAAGCGCAGTACGATTAACCTCTATCGAAATTATTCAATTGTTAAAAAAAACTTCGAACAAATGTGCTCACATCCGAACCCACGATCTCCCATTTCCTCTGATAAAAATAGGCATGAAACCATCCACACCTGGGGCTTTAGACAGTGCCATGTCAAAGATAGATCTTTTAATTTCCTCATCATGTACCGAGTTTGATAACCATGTCGTGGGAATAGCTGAATTAGTAGCAAATCGTCCCCACACAAGGAAAATTACTCAGTCATTCCCCACTACAGAACAGATTCAAGAAGAACAAACAACTAAAGCATGACGTTGTTTTCTATCTGAACACCAAGCTCTATAATCCATCTGCATGAATCAATAATATTCACCCGTTGTCGGCTTTTACCACAAGCATGAAAATACTTTGTATTGCGGTCACCAAAATTGATCCAATTACATCTCAATTTCTGCTGCCATCTACTCTTCCCGAGTTAAGATTGAGTCGAATTCCTCCTTTAAACGATTTTCCAAACTTGATAAAAATTCTGAATCCCGCTGCGCCAACACTTTATCAATAACTCTTAGTCTGCTATGTTGACACTTACACCTGCCAATTTCACCAAAGGCTTTACTATTCCAATTTGCAAGGCTGGAACGATGCTTGTGCAAATTATCAAGATTCCGTTTTCCTTAGACCAAGCCGCTTGTAACACATCTTTAAAATTCTCATGCTCCTGCCAAGCGAAAAGAAAATAAAATTGCCGATTACCACTCATCTTCTTTTTTTCCTATTCTAATCAAAATTGGACAGTGATCAGATCCAACTTTATCCAAGTGCAAGAATAAATAATCGGGAAATCTGTTCATCAAACAAGAATTACAAATAAATCAATTGTAATACTCTACTAGTTGATACATCATTAATGGATTTAAAAGAAAATCACTTTTGTTTTCCTTTAGCACAAGCATCACAGATTTATCATTATCAAATTTAAGCTTAGGTAACCCTTGAACTAAATTTCCTTGAATTAGCCATTGCAAAACACTCATACTAGCATGTCCTAGTCTCCTATGCCATAACCAACTCATGCTCATCCTTAGCAACTAGGCATAAATTAGTCATATCAATAAAGTCTAAATGCACCATGTATATGTTTCCTATTCTATGACCAACAAGCATAATTCGATTAGATGCAATGTCAAAACTTTATAACCATTAGTTTCAAACATGACATTGAATCCTTTATCACATAATGACTAATACTTAAGAGATTATGCTTTAATCCATTCACATATAAAACATTTTAATTTGTATGGAAGAGGTATTACCTATAGTACTATACCTTCGATGTGACCTTTTGAATTATCACCAAAAGTCACTTCTTCTCCATTTTTGGCGTTAAGCTCTATGAACTGATTTTTGTCTCCGGTCATATGTCTTGAGCATCCCACTATCAAGGTACCATGAGTTTGAATTTGTTTCCCGTGCCTTGTAGCAATGCTCATTTTTCCTATAAATATAGATTAATTTCTAATTTTGGTACCCAAATCTTTTGGGTCCATATTAGTTTCCAAAATCCTAGTCCCCTTAGGTATCCATTTGTGTAAGATATCTTTATCTTTAGTAGTAATGAGTCTTTTAGGAACCCATATACTTCTAACGATTTTTCTATTAGAGGTTCTTCGGGGACTCAATGATTGTAGTTTTTAAAACTTTTTCTAACAAAGTTGGATTTTGAATTCTCCATTTTCAAAACGTTTTGTTCTATCTTTATCAAAAGAAGTTTTAAGATCATCAATTTTCTTTTGATGATCATCATTGACCTTTGAAAGTAATTTTGCAATCCAAATTTTCTTTTCAAACTCTTCTAGTTTGATTTGCAAATCTTTGATTTTACTTTCAAGATCGTTGTTGATTTTGGATATGAGTTTATTTTCATTTTCAATTTTGAACATCATTTTTACATTTAAAAACAATTCTCATAATCCGAAGTCAAACCCATTATATTCCCCTAATAGCTCATTATAAGATAAATCATCAATTCAGATGAGTTAGAGGTTACCTTAGAATCTTCCCCGAATGTCATCAAGCACAAGTTTTGCTACTTCTTGTTCCTCTTCATCAGAACCCTCTTCATCGCTCCATGTAGCCACATGAGCCTTGTGCTTATTTTTTGATTGACCCTTTCTTTTCAGTGTGAACAATCATTTGACATGCCCTAACTTTTTGCATTCATAGCGAATGATAGGGTCCTCTTTTGGTTTATTTTTGAGGCATTCATTTCATTTGAATTCTTCCTCGGTAAGGTCTTATTTTTCTGAACCGTTTGGCAAACAATGCCATTTTCTCGTCATCATCATCTTCATCTGAATCACTCTCATCTTTTGTGGATTTGAGAGCAACTCCAATGTTTTCTTATTCTCCTTCTCCTTTTCCTTTCGTGTCTCGTCAATCTTATCGAGGTCCACCTCATCTTCAAGCATCATTTCATGAGTGAGGAGGGAACCGATTAGCTCTTCAAGAGTTAAGGACTTTAGGTTCTTAGGCCTGATTGCAGTCTTCTTGGATTGCCATGATTTGGAAGTGAGTAAACTAACTTCCTAAAATCTTTTCATTTGGAATGATCTCTCCATATGATTTGAGACCATTGAAAATCGTTGAGAATCTATCCATCATAGCTTTGAATTCTTCATTTGGTTTCATCCTGAAATTTCATAGCTATGTGTTAGAAGACTATTTTAGATTCTTTTACCTCGTTGGTGCCTTCACGAGTGACTTGTAGCTTATCCCATATTTCTTTGGCATTTTACAAGATGAAACTCTTCCTATTCATCTGGTCCAAGAGCAAAATATGATATGGATTGCTTTGGAGTTGAGCTGAACATTATTGTCTCTCCTTCACTCCACAATCTTGGATGAGTGAGAGGCTTGATATATCCGTCTTCTACAACATTCCATGCTCTTATGTCACTTGCTTGAATGAAACTCATCATAATCTTCCAAAGGCATAGTTAGTTCCATTAAAGAAAGGAGGCTTGTAACACCCCCAACCCGTACCCGACTCGGATACGAATCTGAGGTGTCACATGACTTTTCAAAAACCGGTACTTGTACAAACTAGTGAATAATTTTAGTTTCATATATTACTTAATTCAATTTCACATAGCTTGTTATATAAATATTTTCTCATAACTTATCACATAATTCCCATAACATTTTCCTATAGCATCATAAATCTTTACCATATGACTCATATATTATATGTTCATTTCAGCTCATAAATCCTCTCCGTATAACTTATTTTACATGTCATATAATCACTTCTGTCAATGTCTCCTATTTTATATTATTCTTATATTCCTATAAATCAATGTTATTTAACTTATCTCACTTTCATCTAATCTCATAAGTTGCTTATAAATTCCTATATATATATATTATATATATATATATAATATATATCTAACTCATGTAATTTATATCCTTTCTCGTTGTTATCATAAATCATTACTATTTTACATAGTTGTGATCATATAGTCACTTATAATAAACGTGTTTATCTTATCTCGTATCATATAGTTCTTTAACTTATGTCTTAAATCACATATTTATATTACATACAACAACAAAAACAACAACAAAACCCAATTCCCATATGCAATGGGGTAAGGGGGAGGTAGGGTAGTAGGCTGCCCCCAACACCAGGTTGAGAGTAGCTTCCGTGGAAGACCTCCGGCAGTCAGAAAATTAAAAGTATAGATAAAATGCAATGCATGTATAAATAAATACATAGTTGTACAATATTCATATGCAGTCATTAATATCATTAATATCATATACGCGTCTGTAATGGGCAGTAATCTTTGTATATACAGAAACATAAGAACCGACTAAATTTAAAAGTGGAGAAAAAGATACACAGAAGTCAAACGATAGCAAGGCCAGTTCTAAGCCTTCATAAATACCAATAACAGAAACGGATAAAAAGTAGAAGTTATGTAAATTACTACAAAGGCATTAAAAGAAGACAGAGGTCATGTCCTCGGTAAGGGCTAAATCCATCATATCAGATCTCAAGCAGTCTTCCCACTTCCGCCTTGGTCGTCCTCTCCTTCTGGCACCGTCGACTGTAATCGACTCTACCCTCCTGACCACATCAGATGGTAGTCGCCTAAGGACATGCCCAAACCACCGTAGTCTTCCTTCCCTCAATTTCTCGGAAACAGGCACCACCCCCAAGGACATCCTAATAGCAGAGTTTGTTGTCATATCCCCACAGGTCCTACCGCATGTCCACCGAAGCATTCTCATTTTGAGGCCTCTATCCTCCTTACATGATCCTTATTGGTTGCCCAACATTCAGATCCATACAATAGTGTTGGTCTTATTGCCATTCTATAAAATTTTCCCTTAAGTTTTAGAGGCACCTTCTTGTCACACAAAACTCCAGTAGCGGCCCTCCACTTTAGCCATCCCGCCTTTATACGGTGTGTAACGTCATCATCTACACCCCTATCTTTATGTATCATAGACCCTAGGTACTTGAAACAATCCTTTGAGGGGAGAACGTGTCCTTCTATGCATACTTCTACATCGTCTTCGTTTTGGTCCCTACTGAAGTTTGAACATAAATACTCTGTCTTATCAATATTGATCCTTAGACCTTTTTCTTCCAAAGCAGTCTTCCAGTTAGCCAGTCTACTATTCAACTCAGATTTTGTTTCAACCACTAGGACAATGTCGTCAGCGAAAAGCATACACCATGGTACACCGTCTGGTGTCACACAAAAGATGTCGTCCATAATCAAGGCGAAGATGTAAGAGCTAAGAGCCGACCCCTGGTGGAGTCCGATTTCCACCGGGAATGCCTCGGTGTCGCCAACTGTAGTCCTGACGTATGTAGTAGATCTACAATACATATCACGAATCGTCTGGATATAAATAGTTGGGATCCGTCTCGTTTCCAAAGTCTTCCAGATCGTATCGCTGGGAACGCTATCATAAGCCTTCTCAAGGTCAATGAACGCCATGTGAAGATCTCTAGACTTTTCCCTATATTTCTCCATAAGTCGTCGAAGTAGATGAATCGCCTCCGTGGTAGACCTGCCTGGCATAAAGCCAAATTGGTTTTCTGAAACCCTAGTAACTTGTCTCAACCTAGCCTCTATCACCCTTTCCCATAGCTTCATGGTATGGATGAGTAGTTTAATACCTCTGTAGTTACCACAACATTGGGGATCTCCTTTATTCTTATAGATTGGTATCACCGTGGACTCTCTCCACTCCTCTGGCATCTTGTCAGTCTCTAAAATAATATTAAAGATGTTGGTCAACCACTTAACTCCCTCTTCTCCTAGGGCCAACCACACAGTGATAGGAATTTGATCAGGACCAACAGCTTTGTCCCTTCCCATCTTTCTAAGAGCCATTTTGACTTCCTCAAACCCAATCCTACTTGTAGGGCAGTCATTGGCCGATGTATGATGGTCGGATGACCCATCAACGGTACTTTCTCTACAGGGAGAGGCACCGTCATTAAATAAATCAAAGAAGTAATTACCCCAAACCCTCTTATCATGATCTTTCACTATAAGAACACATTGTTGTCCTTAATAATCTAATGCTACCTAGATCCTTTTTCCTATTCTCCCTAGATTTTGCAAGCCTGAAGATGCCGTTTTGTCCTTCCTTGGTGTCTAATCTCTTGTACATTTCCTTGTATGCCTTATCCTTTGCTTTAGCCACCGTTTTCTTGGCTTCCCGTTTTGCCTCCTTGTATCTTTGTTTAGCTCTCGACTTTTCTTCGTCGTCATTGCATTGTAGAAACTCCTTGAAGCAAGTTTGCTTTGTCTTCACCTTAGTTTGGACTTCGTCGTTCCACCACCACGATTCTTTATGTTCCTTGGCCTTCCCTGTCGACAACCCCAGGGTGTTTTTGCCCACCTCTCTGATGGAATTTGCCATATTTTCCATAACAAATATGCATTATTTGAGTTTGTAGTTTCAAAACCTGTATTAGACAAAACCTTACTCCTAAAGTCATCAGCTGTCGCTCCATGTAACTTCTTCCAAAGGATCCTAGGTTTACCCAGTTTAGCCCTCCTATGAGTGTTCCGCCCGTGCGGAACGCGGAACACCAAAACCAACAATTTGTGTTGCGATGCACATGCCTCTTCAGGGGACACCTTACAGTCAATGCAAGCCCATCGATCCCGATTTCGAACCAGGATGTAGTCGATTTGGGTACAATGTCCCCCGCTATGAAACGTAATCAAGTTCGCTCTCTTATTAAATAAGGAGTTAGTGATCACCAAAATCGTGAGTTATAGCAAATTCAAGCACGTACGCCCCTCATCGTTCCTGCTACCATAACCGAAACCCCCATGACCGTCATACCCGTCGGTTGTACTACCTATATGGCCATTGAAGTCTCCCCCTATGAAAACTCTTTGGTCCTCCGGAATGCTCCTAAGTACATCATCTAACTGATCCCAGAAGCAACGTTTCTCCCCTCCCCTAGGCCAACATGTGGGCGTACACTGAAAGGACATTCACCACTTCCTCTTCTATAATAACCTTAACATCATGATCCTATCCCGGTATCTACAAACTTCAACTACTTTTTCCTTGAGCCTAGAGGAAACCAAGATACCCACCCCATTTCTAGCGTTATCTACGCCTGAATACCACAACTTGTACCCATTACACTCTCTGGCGCGAGCCCCTTTCCACATCTCCTAAATACATGCAAAATCTATTTTCCTATTAAAGTGCGTCGGTCAGCTCCAGAAGCCTAGCATTAATGTGCCTACATTCAACGAGCAAACTCTAAGTCTAGCTCCTTGTCACCACTCTGTCGAGCCCTCCCCCTATATGCCCCATGGGGCTCTAAAAGAAGACATGACCTGAAGAAATCATCTATAGTCGAAGCTATGAGAAACTATGAAAAATGAATCCAAGAAGACAGAAGATGCACCAATAAAACGCTAGAGAATGAGGGGTACTAAAAGCCTAGTTGGTACTAAGTAGGATTTAATTTATTACTAGTTGGTTACTATGTTATTATTATTGCTAAAAGCCTAGTGTTAAAAGGGGAGGAAATAGAATAAAAATGATTTTTATCTTCAGATAAAAAATGATACTACTAATTAGAAAATTAAGCACTACGCAATAACTAGCCCTAGGTTAAGAAAGAAGAAAGATTAAGAAAACAAATAAGAATACTTAGCTGGATGAAGATAATAGTAGACTGGAAAACAAAGAGCAGAAGTTAAGTTAATTCCAACAAAATCTAATCAAATAATTTTGAGGTATTTACTGTTTCAGAGAGTAAAATAGACCAAATCCAGTAACAGAAACTATAAGTTGACAAAACCAGTGAAGATGAACATCAAACCCAGAAAATTTTGTAGAGAAAATGATAATAAGCAAGCATATATATCACTATTGAGGTATTCACTACTTAAACTAGTTCACATAACTCATCACACTAACATTTATTCACTCAATTCATATAACTGATGCAATATATATAACATATGTACCCATTTTCATTTACTCATACAAACATAAGAATCACAATTCAAATAACATTTTAAAAGTCCCTTCCTACTATAGTACTCCATCACTGGCTCATCGCAAGCCAATGTTATTGATACAGTACAATTAAATGGCACTCACCTTAGCATTGCTTTGATTCGATTCTAATCCTTCGATTGTTCTGGAATGAGATTACGCTCTAAATCTACATAGTAATACATTGATACTTATCAGCATAAGAATTGATACATTTCAAACTATAAATCCTTAGGCTAAAAGAAAGCTATTTCCATCTCTTATTGATGTAAGGCTAACCAGGCTTCTTCAATAATGGAGAAGATGGCAACCTTGTTATTTCCTGATCTAGGAGAGACACCAAATGCTACACCTTGAATTGTAAAGTAATATGCACAAAGAAGAATGATTGGTTAAGTAAATGAGAAATTAAGAAAGGAAATGGAAAGAATTGAAATTGATAGAATAGTTATCAAATAAGGGCTGCGGAAGTGTTGTAAAATGATCCTTCAAGTGATGATGGATTCGGCCTCCAATGGTGGTGATGGACGAATACCTTGTTGAGGATGAAGGATAATTCAAAGATGAAGAAATGGAAATTTATAAGTTGGTGATAATATAGGCGTGATATGGTGATGGAATATGGTGATGATATAGGCGTGATAATGGTGATGGACTATGGTGATATAGGCGTGATAATGGTGATGGACATATTGTATCTTATAAAACTAAGAAGGAACCAATGATAAAGGAGCAAAGACCCGTTTCTTATAAGTTTGTAAGGATGGTATGAAAGGACTTTGACCCACTAGTTATTTAAACTAGGAACCAGAAGTATCAAGGTGAAGGAATGACGCCACAAGCTTTAGAAAGGCTTGTTTAATCAATATAGTTCTAAAAAGAACTTGAAGAGAGAATAATCTCACAAAGGATTTATAATTATCAAAGGGTTATCTTTACAAATGAATGCCAAAGCCTATTTATAGTTTGTAAAGGCTTGGCCGAATAGGTTTATGCCTTTTGGCAAAGTACATGTCTTAAAACGAAGATAAATGATGCTTGGATGAGGGAGATGTCTTTGGCCGAATGGTTCCCTTGTCTCTTTATCTTGGCACCAATTTGAACAAGATGATGCTTTGGCCGAATGGTTAGAAGCCTCTTCATTTTAGCGCCCATTTCATCCACATGCATGGTACATGTGTGGGCTGTTCATGAGCACTCACATGGGTGGCATAGGGGCTTATGGTGGGCTTCTTCTTGGCGTGAATTTGAGTAGCAACTTAGGTATGACTTGGCATCTAGGTGACATGGAATCAATGGGCAGCAACTATTTATGAAAGGTCACATTTGTGGAAGGCAGCCTTCATCATTGAGCTACTTCCCATGTGTTTCAGCTGAAGATGAGTGCCATAGATGCAATACATGTCAATGAGTTTTAGGACAGCTCTTTGTGAAAGGGCACTTCTCGGATTGGAAACTCTTCATGAAAAGGTACGAATTCACAAAATTCGACCTAGACCATATTTGTAGTGCTATGTGTGAAGATGATGGTGCAACTCTCCAGCTGAAAAAAAGTCTCTAGCTAGCTCAAAAGTCCAGCTCAAGTGAGCTATGAGCTCGGAGGTAGCTGACAACTTTTCATCATTTGTTCTTCATGATCTCCCGAGTCATCTTATGGAAGTTTTCCTAGCTCATGACTCCGATACTAGTTTTAAATCACTCCTATCATGTGGCTGAACATGTACATACAAAGAAGCTTTTATAAGCTAAGTAATATAAAATATAAATATATAAATATGTGGTTCATAACAATAACTTCATACATTCATAATATCATCATCATAACTATAATATAATGTATGTAAGCTATTGTATAACTATGGTATAAAGAAAGATTAAGTTGAAGAAAATCCCCCTTGATTATTGTGAAAGGTTGGAGATGCAAGTCCATTTTTGACGCTGAATCGGATCACATCATCCCACCTTCTTTAAACCGTTGTCCTCAAATCGAAGGGTGGTTCCTTTAAACCTTCCTCCATTCCATAGTTGTTGTTCACAAAATTGGGATTCCTTTTTTAGACTCTTGATGAGATATGCCCATGTAATTTTGCTTTGAATGTTTAGGTCCCTTGATATCCCAAAAGTGGGTCTCTTAAATGCTCCAATAGGCATGATCATGGAATCCTCATAAGTCACGTCCATTGGTTCTTCTAAAGACACGTCCTTAAATGAAAAATGGTGTTCTTTTGATGCTCAATGAACATTTTTGTATTCCCTAAGGTCACTTCTCCTAAACATTCCTTTGGCAAATGGTGTCTCTGATACAACCTTCAAGTTAAGAAACAATCTATATTTTCAAAGTTAGAGATCATCTTTAACCTTGCATTTTGTCAATAGGCATTCTCGAATCAAGCACTTTGAGGAAAAGCACTTGTTCTGGATCAATTTCCTCCATGGTTGTTACCTTTCCCTTATAGCCTCAACACTTTGCTTCATTTTGGCTGATCATTCTGGACTTGTTTAGGCGTTAAAGGAGTAAGGATAATCTTCTTCCCTTTATGGCTGAACGAGTATTGATTGGTAAAACAATCATGAATAGTCCTTTGTCGTATTTCCATGGCCTCCCAAGAAGTATGGCTAGCGTGCATAGGGACAACATCACACATAACCTCATCTTTGTATTGCCAATGGAAAAAGGAATTATCACCTGTTTGCTAACGTTGAGTTCTCGTTCATTGAGCCACTGCAACTTATATGGATTCGGGTGCTTCATTGTTTTCAAACCAAGTTTTTCCACCATTTTTACTGGCCACATTAGTACAACTTCCACATCTATAATAACAAAGCATACCATCTCATTCACATGGCATCGGGTATGGAATATGTTTTCTCACTATGCATTGTCTTCTGCAACTGAAGATTCAACTTCTTCTAATTACCAAAGCTTCTCCTTGTTCAACAGGATCTGCAAGAGTGATTTCTTCATTGACTTCAATAGGTGCCTCTTGTCTTCCTCTGATTCAGATTCTATTTCGCCATTTCCAAGTAAAAGCATAGTGTTTCCGGTTAGGGCATTGTGTAGATATGTGGCCCCTCCCAAGACATTTAAAGCATCTAATGTCTCTGAATGTTCAATAGTTACTTTCCTTGGTTGAAGTCTTTGTTTGCTTGCTGATTCTTTGAAGATTCGACTTGTTCTTTGACAAGAGGAGTTGGCTTTTTGATGTTGTTTAGACTCCATTTGGATGATGTAGGTGCAATATTGTGAGTTTTGTGTCTCCTCTTAGTTGCCTTTCAATTTTCATTACCATTTGCACCATCTCATCCATTTCAATGTAATGATACAATTCCAAGGTATTGGCAATTTCAGGATTAAGTCCGGCAAGGAATATCGCCATAGTTGCTTCACGATCCTCCTCAATGTTGACTCGGATCATTGCCACTTCCATCTCTTTATAATAGTCCTCCACACTCCTATGGCTTGTTTCAGATTCTGTAACTTTTGAAACAAGTCACGATGATAGTGAACAGGAATGGATCGTTTCTACATAATACCTTTCATTTCAAGCCAAGTTGAGACCGGTCGTTCTCCATTCCTTCTTCGGTTCAAAGTAAGTTGATCCCACCATATTAAAGCATAGTCTATGAACTCCATGGCTGCCAATCTCACTTTCTTCATTCGGAATAGTTGTGGCAACTAAAAACATGTTCCACTTTGCTTTCCCATTCGAGATAAGCTTCAGGATCAATTTTTCCTTGAAATTGAGGAATTTTGATCTTGATATTACTCATTATCATCAACAATGACACGTCTAGGGACTTGGAATGCTACTTGTCTCCCGTCAAAATTTTCTTGAACTTCTTCTTCTGGAGGGGGGTGGTGGTTGTTGTCTTCTAGGAACTCTATTATTACGGCCTGGTGGTAGATCCTGGCACTGATCTATCTTTTCATGAAGAGCATCGAACTCTTCACGAAACATTCTCATCATTTCGCCAATGAGTGCATGCATTTGTAAGTTTGGTGTTCTTGTATTTTCTCTGGGGCTTTGAGACTTGGTTAGTGCAAATAAAATGAATTGAAAACCTTACCAGTACACTCACAAAACCTCACTTGATCACTCCAAAGAAAATTTCAGATTGTACTCCACTCACTCTCGTGTTTGCACTCGGGGATATGTTCCTTGGCTTTTTCTTGATCCCCCTTCTGATCTCACCCTCTCGTTTTCCTTTAGCGCTCAATTCTCTCTTGTGGTCCTTTTTAAGAACTAACTCAAGATTAAGCAAGTTCTTTAGTTTGTGCGTCGGTTTAGAATGGTTAGAATAGAAAATGGTTATGATAAGGGTAGTATAGAAAAAGGTTTAGAAAAAGATATGGTAATGAAATAAGAAAAGATGAAAGAAATGAAATGATAAAAAATGAAGATAACTTACAACTCAAGTTGCAACACTTACTATCTTCCTTCACAAGAAACAACAAGGATACCACCGTCAAGTTTGTTGTTGGGGCAGATTGTAAATGCTTCTCTTTGAGTTTATTTGCAACTTTCTTCACTTTTTTTTTGCTTTGCTTTTCTTCTTCTTTACACTCCAATTTTTTTAGGAGTCTTTGTGCAGCACCAATCCACCAAAGCTCTGATTACCGCTTGATTGGGCTAACCAGGCTTCTTCAATAATGGAGAAGAGGCAACCTTGTTATTTCCCGTCTAGGAGAGACACCAAATGCTACACCTTGAATTGAAAAGTAATCTACACAAATAAGAATGATTGGTTAAGTAAATGAGTAATTAAGAAGGAAATGGAAAGAATTGAAATGGAAGAATAGTTATCAAAGAAGGGCTGCGGAAGTGTTGTAGTCAATGATGATGGATTCGGCCTCCAATGGTGGGATGGATGAATGCCTTGTTGAGGATGAAGGATAATTCAAAGATGAAGAAATGGAAATTTATAAGTTGGTGATAATATAGGCGTGATATGGTGATGGAATATGGTGATGATATAGGCGTGATAATGGTGATGGACTATGGTGATGATATAGGCGTGATAATGGTGATGGATAGATTGTATCTTAATAAACTAAGAAGTAGCCAATGCTATAAATGAGCAAAGACCCGTTTCTTATAAGTTTATAAGGGATGGTATGAAAGGACTTTGACCCACTAGTTATTTAAACTAGGAACCAGAAGTATCAAGGTGAAGGAATGACGCCACAAGCTTTAGAAAGGCTTGTTTAATCGATATAGTTCTAAAAAAACTTGAAGAGAGAATAATCTCACAAAGGATTTATAATTATCAAAGGGTTATCTATACAAATGAATGCCAAAGCCTATTTATAGATTTGTAAAGGCTTGGCCGAATAGATTTATGCCATTTTGGAAAAGTACATGTCTTAAAACGAAAATAAATGATGCTTGGATGAGGGGAGATGTCTTTGGCCGAATGGTTCCCTTCTCTTTATCTTGGCGCCAATTTGAAACAAGATGATGCTTGGCTGAATGGTTAGAAGCCTCTTCATTTTGGCGCCCATTTCATCCACATACATGGCTTATGTGTGGGCTGTTCATGAGGCACTCACATGGGTGGCATAGGGGGGTTATGGTGTGGCTTCTTCTTGGCGTGAATTTGAGTAGCAACTTAGGCATGACTTGGCATCTAGGGGACATGGCATCAATGGGGCATCAACTATTTATGAAAGGTCATATTTGTGGAAGGCAACCTTTCATCATTTGAGCTACTTCCCATGTGTTTGAGCTGAAGATGAGCTGGCCATAGATGCAATACATGTCAATAAGTCTTAGGACAGCTCCTTGTGAAAGGGCACTTCTCAGATTGGAAACTCTTCGCGAAAAGGTACGAATTCACAAAATTTAACCTAGACCATATTTGTAGTGATCTATGTGGTGAAGATGATGGTGCAACTCTCCAGCTGAAAAGAAGTCTCTAGCTAGCTTAAAAGTCCAGCTCAAGTGAGCTATGAGCTCGGAGGTCAGCTGACAACTTTTCATCATTTGTTCTTAATGATCTCCCGAGTCATCTTATGGAAGTTTTCCTAGCTCATTGACTCCCATACTAGTTTTAAATCAGCTCCTATCATGTGGCCGAACATGTACCTACAAAAGAAAGCTTTTATAAGCTAAGTAATATAAAATATAAATATATAAATATGTGGTTCATAACAATAACTTCATACATTCATAATATCATCATCATAACTATAAATAATGTATGTAAGCTATTGTCATAACTATGGTATAAAGAAAGATTAAGTTGAAGAAAATCCCCCTTTGATTATTGTGAAAGGTTGGAGATGCAAGTCCATTTTTGATGCTGAATCGGATCACATCACTTATTAAAGGTATGCATCGATGCACTACACCATGTATCGATGCATCCCTTGACGGGCATCGATGCACTACCCATACATCGGTGCATAAATCCTCTTTGAAGTTTGTATTTTAAGCAGATGCATCGATGCACTCCTTATGCATCGATACACCTTATGCATCGATGCATCCATGGCATTCGATGTTCATTTAATTTAAATGAGTGCATCGATGCACTCCTTATGCATGGATGCACCTTCAACAAATTCTGGGATTTAACCTTGATGCATCGATATGAATGTGCATCGATGCACTCTGCCCAGAATCTCTTTTTGACAAAACAATTCATCCATTTTTGCTTAAATCCTTCATGTTTCATCCCCTTTTTCATTCTTAACTCCAGTACACATACTTAAACCAATATATACTCATTTATTTCATCTTAAACCTCTAAATCCTATCCTTCATAAGAAATTCAAGAATTACCTTAATTTTGCAACATGTGTTAATTCCACTTCTAACACTTCGTATGTCTTAACTAGATTGATGACAAGTCAAATTTAACTTTCAATTCTTATTATAAACTCTTTCAAGATTTCACTCATGAACTCCAAATCTTTAATCTTCTCTAGCTCCTTTATCTTTTGATTTTAAGATAACTTAAGCTTTCCTTAAACTTAGTTATCCTCTAATGATCAAAACCCATACTTAAAATCAACAAATAATCAACTAATCAGAAAACTTACCTTTGCTATGGAGACACGGGAGGAAATGAAGAAGAAGAAGAAAAGAGAGTTTCTGGAGAAATCTCTCAAACTTATCCCATATAAATCATTATCTTATCCTTTCCAATTCAAATGGCCACTTTGCACTCTAATTCATCTAATAATTACTAACAACTTTTGGGATTTATTTTCAAATAAATCATTGAACTGATACATTGTTCTTCTTTAGTTACCAAATTCTGAAACTTTACAATTTGATCACTAACCCGGTTTTGAGGATGTTACAATTCTCCCATCCTTATAAGAAAATTTGTCCTCGAATTTTCACTGTACATCTTGATAAGAACATATCTTCTCATGTTCTCCTGTTGCTTCCCTTACTTAATACTTCATCCTTCATTTCTTTATCCATTTATCCTCTATAATCAAGATTTTCTTATATACAAATCATATCTTTATCACTTCTTCATAACATTAATCAACTTCACTTATACAGAACCTCATAGGTTACCATCTCTTGCATTGTATTTTCTTCCTCAAAGCTCTCTTTAAAACTTGTAAATACTCTTCTCTTTGCCTTTATCTTATCTATATAATCCAAATACACAACCAAATTCAAATCATCATACTTGATGAACTTAACCATATATCCTTTCCAAATCTTACAGCTCTATCACCTTTACTATTACAGTTAATAAACATGGACTGTTCAATATAGGGAACAAGCCCTAATCATCCAATCATATCTTTCGACCTTTCATCATAACTTAATCCTTGTCTGTACTTTAATACACATGATCGTGTCATTACTTTTTTTCCGTTGAAATTTTCCTCAATTATCTTACTCAACTTTTCAAATTCAGACTCTTACTCAAATACAATATTATTCCTGTTTCAAAATCAAACAATTGTAACTTTCTTTGTCTTATAAGTTCACCGACATACTCATTCTTAACTTTTCTATCAATCCTTAGTTTCGTCAAACATACAAATCCTTTAACCTTAATACATTCACTATCACACTACTTTATTATTCAACTTATTTCTGCAATCAAAACATATACCTTCATCAAACTATCCATATATGTATTCTTTCCAGTCCAAATAATTCATTCGATATTTCCTTCACTTATCAAACCTTTATTCCTACTTCCATAATACAATTCTTTGGTTCGAATTCAACCGTTCCATTTACCGTTGTCTTAAACTGATCGCTGATATACATATTCTTAAATCCTTCCTTGGTCTTTTAATATTCTCCAATTAACATCAATCTCTTCCACTTTATCTTGCCCATACTGTTAAGAAACTATTCTATTTCAGAACAATAGAGTTTCTTTAATACTACAATTTCCAATCCGTCTGAACTGATTGAATTTATTCTCTGGCAGAGAATACAACTAATTCATATCTGGTTTAAAGCTGAAAATCATAATCCCCATCTTTCTTTTATGGTGCTTAACTTTATGAAGCACTAATTCTCTTAATCATCTGAGATTTTACTCTTCAATCCTTTTATTCCGAGTTCTCTCAAAAAGTTTAACGCAATTAACCATTTCTTAAAATGAGAACAAATTCAAAATCAGTAACACTATTTTAATTTAAGACGCAAGCCTTAAACAACCAATTATATGTATCCTTCTTAATCAAAATCAACTCAGCAATACATCTTCTTAACTTAAACTACTTATACTCATACACAAGCATGTGAAATTCCCTTTCTTCCTGTTTGTATATTCTAGCTTCATTTATCTTATGAACATGTCATCCATGTACTTATTCTTGAATTCTTCTACAAATAATACCCACATCACTGAGTCTTTCAACATTCTCATGGTGACATTTGTCCACCATACTCTAGCTTGCCCACGTAGTAACGAAACTACTCAATTTAATTTCTCCAATTTGGAGAAATAGCAACCTTCTAACATTATCTTCCTATCATTAATCAAATGTCTATAACAATAGAACATTGCTCAAATTCACCCTTGAACTCGGGTGCTCCTAACTCTTTCAACCAATTTGATACATTAATTTTTGAGTTAAAGAAGTATAATTGGAAAACACATCAGAACATTCTTCAACATGATGAATACATTTCCAAATTTTATACAGGCACTTCCTGAGGTGTTCGCTCTTCTCCCTACCTGGCCAGGGCAGGTGAATGCTATTACCTTCAGTCTATTGCCTTGTATTTCACTTTGGAAGCTATCATAATCATACATCTAATATAACATAACAATTTAACTCTATTAACAAGACAATATACTCCTTACATTATTAGATCAGAAATTTTTTCACTTTGTGTTGGCATGCATACTTTTTAAAACACTTTTGACTTCGTTTTTAGCCTAGAATCGGCTAAACCGTAGCTCTGATACCATTAACACCTCCAACTCGTACCCGACCCGGATACGAATCCTAGGTGTCACATTGACTTTTCAAAACTGGTACTTGTACAAACTAGTGAATAATTTTAAAACTTTTATTAAAACAACTTACTAATTACATAAAAGATATTCATATGATTTTAGAAAAACTAATTAGAGCATATCAAATTCAAATCTTTATTTACATGCCAACTACTATTCGTATTATAAAATACATATTATACAATGTTTTTCTGATTTGATCTTTGGAAAGGAGGAACTGACCTGTCTTGCTTAACTTTTATCATTCTTCCTCTTCTTGGTACCTACGTGTTAAACAATCACACGCTAAGTCATTGACTTAGTGAGGCATATAAAACATATAATAGAAATCATAGTACATTTCATATATCAAAATATATACATGTACATATACCATCATTATCTAAACTAAACATACATAATATCATATAATTCATGGAACATATTCCATATCACCAAAAGCATATGCATCATATGTATTAATTTGTTATTATCTTTTTATTAGCCCATATACACCTGTGAGAACTTAAGGTATGTGTAGATTGAGGTGTGCACTAATGTTGTCACCACAACTCGTATAAATTCCCTCATGGGGCACCGAACATTTGTTCAGTATTCGTCTCGAAGGACTATTATGTCCCGAAGGACCACTAGATACGTTCCGAAGGACCACTGGATATGTCCCGAAGGACCACTAGATACATCCCGAAGGACTACTGGATACGTCCCAAAGGACCACTGGATACATCCCGAATGACCACTAGATACGTCCCGAAGGACTAATATACCCTCGACTCTTGGCATGCCAACTATACCACTAGCTCTCATATCATATAACATGGGCATTATCATTTATACTTTTCATATCACTTGTTCTTTCTCTTCTGTCACATACCATATGTATGTGTAACCATATTTCATATCATATCACATGTATCACAAGTGCATATATTCACGTAGATCATTTCATATGACTTATATCATTCCTCATTTGTTCATGTAAACTCGCATGTCATATCTTGTTCACATATGTTCATATATACATCACATAGCACATAGTATAACATATAAACTTATACAGGTATCCATATACATACTTTCATATACTTCGAATAACAATGCCCTATAATTTCTCGTAATTTTACCTAATCACTTATTTCACATTAATTATATTCTAGTTTAATATATTACTTAATTCAATTTCACATAGCTTGTTACCTATATAAATATTTTCTCATAACTTATCATCACATAATTCCCATAACATTTTCCTATAGCTTATTAAATCTTTACCATATGACTCATATATGTTCATTTCAGCTAATAAATCCTCTCCGTATAACTTATTTTACATGTTCATATAATCACTTCTTCATGTCTCCTAATTTATATATATTCTATTGTCCTATAAATCAATGTTAATTAACTTATCTCACTTTTCATCTAATCTCATAAGTTGGTTATACAAATTCCTATATATATATATATATATATCTAACTCATGTAATTTATATCCTTTCTCTTGTTATCACATAAATTATTACTATTTTACATAGTTTGTGATCCTATAGTCACTTATAATAGCATGTGTCTGTCTTATCTCATATCATATAGTTCTTTAACTTATGTCTTAAATCACATATTTATATTACATAACGTATATAATTACATCCACTACTTAAACCAGTTCACATAACTCATCACACTAACATTTATTCACTCAATTCATATAATAGATGCAATACATATAACATATGTACCCATTTTCATTTACTCATGAAAACATAAGAATCACAATTCAAATAACATTTTAGAAGTCCCTTCCTAGTATAGTACCCCATCACTGGCTCATCGCAAGCCAATGTTTATTTGATACATAAATACAATTTAAATGGCACTCACCTTAGCCTTGCTTTGATTCGATTCTAATCCTTCAATTGTTCTAGAATAAGATTACGCTCTAAATCTACATAGTAATACATTGATACTTATCAGCATACGAATTGATATATTTCAAACTATAAATCCTTAGGCTAAAAGAAAGCTATTTCCATATCTTATTGAAGGTATGCATCGATGCACTACACCATGTATCGATGCATCCCTTGACGGGTGCATCGATGCACTACCCATGCATCGGTGCATAAATCCTATTCGATGTTTGTATTTTAAGCAGGTGTATCGATGCACTCCTTATACATCAATGCATCCATGGCATTCGATGTTCATTTAATTTAAATGAGCGCATCGATGCACTCCTTATGCATCGATGTGCCTTCAACAAATTCTGGGATTTAACCTTGATGCATCGATGAACATTGAATGTGCATCGATGCACTTTGTCCATAATCCTCTTTTTAAACCCAAAAATTCATCCATTTTTGCTTAAATCCTTCATGTTTCATCCCCTTTTTCATTCTTAACTCCAGTACACATACTTAAACTAATATATACTCATTTATTTCATCTTAAACCTCCAAATCCTATCCTTCATATGAAATTCAAGAATTACCTTAATTTTGCAACATGTGTTAATTCTACTTCTAACACTTCGTATGTCTTAACTAGATTGATGACAAGTCAAATTTAACTTTCAATTCTTATTATAAACTCTATTTCATGATTTCACTCATGAACTCCAAATCTTTAATCTTCTCTAACTCCTTTATCTTTTGATTTTAAGATAACTTAATCTTTCCTTAAACTTAGTTATCCTCTAATGATAAAAACCCATACTTAAAATCAAAAAATAATTAATTAATCATAAAACTTACCTTTTCTATGGAGACACGGGATGAAAGGAAGAAGAAGAAGAAAAGAGAGTTTCTGGAGAAATCTCTCAAGCTTATCCCATATAAATCATTATCTTATCCTTTCCAATTCAAATGACCACTTTGCCCTCTAATTCATCTAATAATTACTAACAACTTTTGGGATTTATTTCCAAATAAATCATTGAACTGATACATTGTTCTTTTTTAGTTACCAAATTTTAAAACTTTACAATTTGATCACTAACCCGATATTGAGGATATTACAAGGCTTATTGACGGGCATTGAATCGAGACTGGAATCGACATTTGAAGTAGAGGCCATTGATGACTTGACAATCGATGTAACTCTTCCCTAATCGATTCAAGAGGCGATTAAACCTTCAAATGAGTGACGTTCTGATACCAATTATTGAGTTAATCGATCGACAAAATTGGCCAAGAGGGGGTGAATTGACAATTAAAATTTTGGTGGAAGCTTTTACTGAAAATTGAAAGTAATTGCACAGCGATTTAGAGTGGTTCGACTTTCTCAATCAAAGTCTACGTCTACTACCTTAGCTATCCACACTAAGGATTTTCCAACAAATTTACTAATTTGTTCTTTCTTTTGATGCTAAAGAGATAAACTTACAACTCCCTCAAGAATATACCCCAATTCTTGAGAACACTCTTTCTCAAAGAGAAGATTACAAATTTGAAAAACTTACAAGGAAATCCTCACAGGGTAGATTGTTTGCACAATTCTAGAACAAAGAAAAGAACACTAAAAAATGAATACAATTGAGTACAAGTAGTGTTCTTGAAAGAAAAATGAATATTGAATGAAAAATAGGCTTGAAATGCTCAAACTTGAGGTTTGATGCTTTCTCTTTGATTCTCTCTTGATTCTTGTTGATTGTTGTTTTTTGTTATTGATCAATGGCTTCTAAGCTTGTTTAAATACACCTTCAAATGATTCTGAGCATTGGGGATGCTTAGTGGAGTCAATATAGTCGTTTAAGTGTGAAAATAATTAATAAATTCAGTTGGGAGCGTCAGTGCATCGATGCATACCCATGGTGCATCAGTGTAAAATTCAAATATTTTGACCGTTGGACCCTTAGTGCATCGGTGCACTAAGAGTGTATTGATGCATCAAGTACATTCGATGTTTCAAAATAGCCAGAGTGCATCGATGCATGGCTGGTGCATCGATGCATCAAATGCATTCGATGTTTTCATAAAATCCTCAATGCATCGATGCATGGTATGTGCATCGATGCATGAAATGCATTCGATGTTCAATTTAATTCATGGTGCATCGATGCATGGATTGGGCATCGGTGCATCACTTTGAAAAATTGATTTTAGGCTTGATTTTGGTTCAAAATACTTTGTGAAAATTGTTTAAAAAATATATGAAGTATAAAACACAATTTTGCACATTTAGTAAGGTTTGAATTTGATCTTGAAAATACTTGGAGTAATTGATTTGATATTCGAATAATTGTGTCGAATATACTTATAAAATCATTTGTAAAATCTTAAAAGTCATTTAAACTTAATTTGTTATATCGAAACTCAAAAATGTTTTAAAAAAATATATTGGGGATATGTTTGTCAATGATATAATGCAACCGTTTCTGAACATGAAATAGTTAGGCAGAACAGTTTATGAGTATGAATGTGAGTTTATAAGTTAAGTCGATTTGCTTCGGAGTTTCTTCCAACTGAGAAATCTAGAAGAAACAGTCTATGGATTGGATTCTCAGTATAAGAGAATTTTGGTTTCTCATCATTTTACTACTTTTCAAGAAACAGTCAATAAGGCTAAAGCTATGGAAAAAGTTGACTTTGAGGATCTAGAAGAAAAGAAAGCATAGACAAATAAAAGGTTTGGAAATTCCTACTCTGCACCATTTTCCAAACGCAACAAGGGTTAACAGCAGAAAGGTTATGCTTCTTCAGCAACTACGTACATAAAATGATTTGCTGGAGGGAAGTCTAAGCAGACCTATGCAGCTTCAATAGATACTAAAGGTTCGGGATTTCGTCCTAAACCATAATGTGAGTTTTGTGGAAAGAATCATTACGGCCAATGCCGACTCATGGAAGGAAAATGTTATCATTGTAAAAAAGTTGGACATTATAGAAATAAATGTCCAGAACTTTATCTAGATCAGTCAGTAACAGCACCGCAACAAGGTGGAAGTAAAAAGGGTAGCAAAGCAGTAACGTCTGGGGTGGCATCTAATCGTGAAGGCAGAGCTACTACAAGAGTTTATCACATCAAGACTGATGATGACAGAGATGCTCCTGAGATTATAGCAAGTACCTTTTATCTCTTTGATGAACCTGTTTTTGTATTGATCCTGGTTCTACTTACTCGTATATTAGTGCAAAACTGGTTAGAGATAGAAGAATCTCTTTAGAATCTATTTCTAGGGATATTGTGGCAATTAATCCGTTGGGCCATAGTTTAAAGATTAGTCAAATTTGTAATAAATGTCCGATAAAGATGCAGGGACTAGAATTTCCTGCAAACTTGTTATAGTTTCCTTTTGAGGAGTTCAAGATAATTTTAGGCATGGATTGGCTATCTTCATACTATGGTTGGGTAGATTGTCATTTGAAAAGATTGTTTTTAAAAGATGCAACGAGTTCAGAGATAATATTTGTTGGAGAAAGGGTAAATCCCTTATCCAATGTAATTTCCGCTTTTACTGCTAAGAAATTGCTATTACAAGGGTGTCCAACAATATTAGTAAATATGGTGGATACAAAAGATACTGAAGTTAATTTGGAAGACATTCCAATTGTACGAGAGTATCCAGAGGTGTTTCCGGATGAGCTAACTGGATTACCTCCAGATAGAGAGGTGGAGTTTGGGATTGATGTATTCCAGGTACAACACCTATTTCGATGGCTCCTTATAGAATGACCCCAACAAAATTAAGGGAATTAAAGGCCCAATTGCAAGAGCTGCTAGATAAAGGATTCATAAGACTGATTATTTCACCTTGGGGTGCACTGGTGTTGTTCGTGAAAAAGAAAGATGGATTAATGCGTTTGTGCATAGATTATCGACAGATGAATAAGGTGACTATTAAGAACAATTATCCTCTTCCGAGGATTGATGACTTGTTTGATCAGCTTAGAGGAGCAGTAGTTTTCTCTAAGGTTGATCTTCGATCGGGATATCACTAATTAAAGATTAAAGAGGAAGATATTCTAAAGATAACTTTCAGAACACGGTATGGACTCTACGAGTTCATAGTAATGTTGTTTGGTTTGAAAAATACTTCGGTAGCATTCATAGATTTGATTAATCGAGTATTTCAACTTTATCGTGATGCTCATCTTCGTACTGTGCTCAAGATACTTAAGGATAAAAAGTTATATGCCAAACTGTCAAAGTGTGAGTTTTGGCTGTCAGAAGTTGCTTTTCTTGGTCATGTTGTCTCGACAGAAGGCATAAGAGTGTATCAAAATAAAGTTCAATCAATAGTGGAGTCGAAACTTCCAAAGAATGTTATAGAGGTCCGAAGTTTTTTTGGGACTTGCTGGTTTTATCGAAGGTTTGTGAAAAACTTTTCGATGATTGCTTCTTCTCTGACCCAGCTATTGAGAAAGGATGTTTTATTTGCTTGGATTGAGAAATGTCAAGAGAGTTTTTAAGCTTTAAAGAAGATTTTAACTGAAGCACCAATACTGGTACAACCAAAATCTGGAAAAGAGTATGTGGTGTATAGTGATGCATCTCATAATGGTTTGGGTTGTGTACTTATACAAGAAGGTAAGGTGGTAGCCTATGCTTCTTGACAATTAAAGATGCACGAGAGGAATTATCCTACTCATGATCTTGAGTTAGCAATAGTAGTATTTGCTCTAAAGATTTGGTGTCATTATTTGTATGGTGCATGATGCCACATCTACATGGATCATAAGAGTTTGAAGTATCTGTTGACTCAAAAAGAGCTAAACTTGAGACAAGGAAGATGGATATAACTTTTAAAGGATTATGATCTGATCATTGATTATCATCCAGGGAAAGCAAATGTTGTAGTAGATGCATTTAGCCGGAAAACTTTTGCAGCTTTGCGAGCTATGGATGTGCGACTATTGTTGAAAGAAAATGATGCACTGTTGGCTGAATTAAAATTAAAACCGATACTTCTAGATCGGATAATAGAGCTATAAAAGAAAGATGGCAGATGATTAGAAAAGATTTTACTGATGGAAAAATGTGAGAATAAAGATTTTGAAGTCAAGTCTGATTGTCGTCTGTATTACCGAGGAGGAATATGTGTTCCACAAGATGATAAGTTAAAGAAAGATATTCTTTCTAAGGCACATTTTAGCCCACTGACTATGCATCCAGATGGGAGCAAGATGTATCAGGATGTAAAGAGTCAATTTCGGTGGCCTGGTATGAAAAGAGCCATTTATGAGTTTGTTGCTACATGTCTGACGTGTCAACAAGTGAAAGCTAAACATTAAGTGCCTTCGGGATTATCACAACCGATTTCTATTCCAGATTGGAAGTGGGAGAGAGTCACTATGGATTTTGTTACAGGGTTACCTTTGACATCAAATGAGAAGGATTCCATTTGGGTGATAGTTGATCGGTTAACTAAATCGACACATTTTATTTTGGTACGAAAGGATTACGCTTTGGATAAATATACAGAGTTGTATATCAAGGAGATAGTTCGACTACATGGAGTGCCAGTTTCAATCATATTAGACAGGGATCCAAGGTTCACTTCAAGATTTTAGAATTCTTTGCGTAAAGCTTTGGGTACTTGATTGAATTTCAGTACGACATTTCATCTACAGACGGATTGTCAATCAGAGCGTACTATTCAGATATTGGAAGATATGCTGAGAGCATGCATGATTGAATTCAAGGGATCATGGGAAAAGTGTTTGCCTTTAGCAGAATTTACCTACAACAACATCTATTAAACGAGTATCAAGATGACTCTGTATGAATCTTTATATGGGAGAAAATGTCGAACTCTTTTGAATTAGTTTGAGTTAAAAGATCGAAATATTCTTGGCCCAGACTTATTGAAAGAGGTTGAAGATAAAGTAAAGACAATTTAAGATGGCATCTGATCGGTAGAAGTCTTATGCAGACTTGAAGCGAAAAGAGATTGAATTTAAGGAAGGAGATAAAGTTTTTCTTAAAGTATCGCCTTGGAAAAAGATTTTGCGTTTTGGACTCAAAGGAAAACTAAGTCCAAAATTCATTGGACCTTATGAGATCTTAAAGCGTGTCGGACCGGTGGCTTACCAGTTAGCATTACTTCCGGAGTTGGAAAAAGTACATAATGTTTTTCATGTGTCGATGTTTAGGAAGTATCGATCAGATCCTTCACATGTTATTGCATCAGAGGAAATTGAGATCCGACCAAATTTGACTTATAAAGAAGAACCAGTACGGATTTTGGCTCTGGAAATCAAAGAGAAGGCGTATGATAGCGTTCCCCGCGATACGATCTGGAAGACCTTGGAAACGAGACGGATCCCAACTGCTTATATCCGGGCGATTCGTGATATGTACTATAGATCTACTACATACGTTAGGACTATAGTTGGCGACACCGAGGCATTCCCGGTGGAAATCGGACTCCACCAAGGGTCGGCTCTTAGCCCTTACATCTTCGCCTTGATTATGGACGACATCTATTGTGCGACACCAGACGCTGTTCCATGGTGTATGCTTTTCGCTGACAACATTGTCCTAGTTGCTGAAACAAAAACTGAGCTGAATAGTAGACTGGCTACCTGGAAGACTGCTTTGGAAGAAAAAGGTCTAAGGATCAATATTGAAAAGACGGAGTATTTATGTTCAAACTTCAGTGGGAACCAAAACGATGAAGATGTAGAAGTATGCATAGAAGGACCCGTTCTCCCCTCAAAGGATTGTTTTAAGTACCTAGGATCTATGATACATAAGGATGGGGGTGTAGATGATGACGTTACACACCGTATAAAGGCGGGATGGCTAAGGTGGAGGGCAGCTACTGGAGTTTTGTGTGACAAGAAGTGCCTCAAAAACTTAAGGGAAAATTTTATAGAATGGCAATAAGACCAGCGCTGTTGTATGGATCAGAATGTTGGGCAATCAAGAAGGATCACGTAAGGAGGATGGAGGCCGCAGAAATGAGAATGCTTCGATGGGCATGTGGTAAGACTCTATGGGATATGACACCAAACTCTGCTATTATGATGTCCTTGGGGGTGGTGCCTGTATCCAAAAAATTGAGAGAGGGAAGACTACGGTGGTTTGGGCATGTCCTTAGGCGACACCCGTCGGATGCGGTCAGGAGAGTAGAGTCGATTACAGTCGATGGTGCCAGAAGGAGAGGACAACCAAGGCGGAAGTGGGAAGACTGCTTAAGATCTGATTTGAAGGATTTAGCCCTTACCGAGGACATGACCTCTGATAGGAAATTATGGAGACTTAAGATCAGGGTAGTCGATTAGTGCGGGTCACATCCATAGGGTGTAGCATTTCTGTCTTCTTTTAATGTCTTTATAGTAATTCTCATGACTTCTACTTTTATACGTTTCTGTCATTGGAATTAATGAAGGCTTAGAACTAGGGTAGAGGGATTAATGTTACCTTAGTTTAGGTTTTAACCCTTTTAACTTTATTAATTCTCGTAGCTTGCTATCGTTCAACTTCTGTGTATCATTCTCTTCATGTTTTCTCTCTTTAATTTTAGTCGGGTCTTAGGTTTCTGTCTATATGCTGAGATTATTATGCATGGTTTTATTAGCAAGGATTACTTCCCATTATATGACGCGAATATGAAGATTGTATATGAAGACTGTTCAAATATTTATTTACTTATTTATTTATACATGCATTGCATTTTTTTTTGACTGCCGGAGGTCTTCCACGAAAGCTGCTCTTAACCATGCGTTGGGGGCAGCCTACTACTCTACCTCCCCCTTACCCCATTGCATATGGGAATAGGGTTTTGTTGTTGTTGTTGTTGATAAAGTTGAGGACGCTACTTTGGAAAGAGAGGAGGATATGAAGAAGCAATATCCACACCTTTCATATCAGATACGTCTTAAAAATTCGAGGATGAATTTTATTTAGGGGGGAGAGTTGTAATACCCTAAAATTTAAATAGTGTCCAAAATGGAAATTTTGAAAGTTTTGTGACCAAAGTATAAACTTTGAAAAAATTTAGGGACCAAAGTACATTAGTAAATGTTGGAAAATAATATAAATATTTAGATTTAAGGGTTTAATTCCATGTTTAATTTGGATCGTTGGATTTAAAGTGGCAAGATTATGATTTTTGGAAGAAAAAAAACAAGGGCAAATCGGCAAACTAAGATTTATTTGTTCATCTTTGACTTATGGGATATGATAAGGTTGAGGTTTCTTATTTTGGAAGATGATAAGGTTAAGTGTCTTGGTTTAATGGTAATTATGAAGTTTCATTAAGGGTAAATTGGTATTTTCCTAGTTTAATGAATTTAATATTCATTAAAGGTAAATTTAGCATGGAAAATATATAAGATTCAAACCAAAGTGTTCATCTTTCTCTCCATTACCGGGAGCTATACCAAGGTAAGGGAAAAATATTTATTTCCCATTTTTAAGTCATTTCCTTTGGATTTCAAGTTATGTCGTGAAATAGGAAAGTGATCTAGTCGAGAAACACTATCTTTTGTTACCAATTATGCTTACTCAACTTGCTTAATTTCAAAGATCCCAAATCTTAGGGTTTATGTTCATGTTAAGGTTCAAGAAATTGATGATGAATATTGATGTTTTTGATGTTGTAGATTCATTTCCAAGCATGAATTATAATTAAAACATGTTCAAACTTCCTAGATATTATTCTATAAATTTCGGTCAAATGAAGAAATTGAAGAACTTGGTGTTTTGATGAGATTTTATTAGGGCTTTGATTGTAAAGATGTTGTAAGATTGATTGGAAGTTGATTTCATGCTTGAATCGAATCAAAATTGAGCAAAATCATAAAAACATAGTTTTTAAATTTAAAGTATTCGACCATGGGTTATTTGAGTGAGAAAAATTATGAAAAATTTATATAAGGGTTGTAAATGATGTAGAAAGTATTCTACAAGCCTTAGAAAAATTGGGGGTCTATTATGTAAGTTTTTAAAAGTTAGGGGACCAATTTTTTAATTTTGAAAAAGTTGTGAATGGTTGTGTAATTGTTTAATAATTGATATATTATGCTGGAAATTATTGTTTTGGGAGTGAAATGAGTGTTTAGATGTGAAATATAACCATTTTGGAATTTTAAAAAAGTTAATGATTTAAGTACAACATTCGTATAGTTTAGGTACTTAAATGTAATTATACCTTTGTAAAAGCATTTGAATGGTAATAATTTCAATGCTGGAATTTTTGTTTTAGGAATCTAAGTGATAAAATGGTGAAGGACCATTTTGTGTAAATTGGAAAAATTGGTGTCAATGTTAAAAAAAATTATTAAGTGTTAAGTATTTTGGTAGAAAATGAGTTTCAAGTATATTATGGATTTTGTTTTGGGGATGTGTTATGTTAGTACAATACTAACATAAGTATTGTTATAAATTTGTGATTTTGTACAGATCATGATTGAATTGTGATTGAAGCAACTCAAGTATAAAAGAGTTATTGTGGACCGTAGTGAGGCAAATATTTTGGATTTATAAAGTGTCAAGGCGAGTGCAATACATGCATTACATGGAACATAGATGTTTTATACATCATGTACATAGATGTTTTATACATCATAAGGAAGACTTGCGACAAGTCGACCTTATTTTATCAGCATGAGATTTTGACATGGATGTTATTTTGGGTATGAACTGCCCTAACGTTTATTACATGGTTATAAATTTCCATGGATGATTTAATTCATGACTATATGCCCAAGTATGTTATTGAGGTTCAGTGGTATTAATGGCATGCCATAGAGTCTAGCAGCTGCAGAATTAAATAGTACTATGGTGTCAAATAAGATACATAGTACAAGTCATGTGGTAAAACCCGACCTCAGAACTACGGTGTATTATTATGTGAGCAATGCTCGACCTCAGCACTTTTGTGCAATATTTTACTCCTATACAAGGTTCCTCGTGGATTGAGAATTGTGGGCAATAGTTGTTGAAAAAAATGATTTTATTTATATTATGTTGTTTTGATTTTGGCATTTG
The DNA here is from genome assembly GCF_006381635.1 of Hibiscus syriacus. Lineage (NCBI taxonomy): Eukaryota > Viridiplantae > Streptophyta > Magnoliopsida > Malvales > Malvaceae > Hibiscus > Hibiscus syriacus. The sequence continues at coordinate 1,093,880 of NW_024062641.1, read as the reverse complement.
AAAATGATATTAAATTTCAGGCATGATTTGTATTGCACTGTTTATTGTTTTAAATTGCCTCACTAAGTATATACTTAGCGCGTGATGATTTTCATGCATAGGTAAAAAGCTAGTAGTATAATAAAGAGTTCAGAGCGACATTAAGCATCGATGAATATATTTCCATATCAGTAAGACATCCTATGTTGTGATTTTGACTTAGTTAGTGGCATGTACTATAAATATCCTAGTTGCTCTGTTGAAATATTTTGGAAATGGTTTGTAATAACTAAACTAAATTGTTTTACTCTGTTTTCAGTATGTGATAGTTTGATGTGATATTATAATTTTAAATTATCAATTATCTTTTTAAGAAAATGAATTTTAAATCAGTTTTGAATTGGAAAATATTTTAAGAAATTCAGGTGACATCTATAATCTATATAGGTATAATTATATGGGTTGTAGGTGTTACACTACAATGGGCCTCACCATATATCCTAGCCCTTAACTCCGCATCAGCTAGTAACAAAGTTGGTCTCGAAAGTACACCATGTCCCCATCTTTTAACTTAAACTCGAACAACTCACCTCGATAGACTCTCTTTGCTATATACATCAATCGTTCATCAGACGACTATGATTCTTTTACTTATTTAACAAGTTGCAGCTCAACTCGGAGTTTTTCCACCAAGCCTCCATCTGGAGCCAAACTCATCCTAGCTAACAAGGCTCAAAGGTCAGACATCGACTTGCGACTCAAAGAATCGACCACCATGTTAGCTTTTTTAGAGTGATATTCTATAATGTGTTCATAATCCTTGAGTAGCTCAACCCAACATCGATGGCTCATGTTCAACTCCTTCTGAGTAAGAAGATACTTGAGGCCCTTGTAGACGATGAAAATGTAGCACTTCTCCCCGAAAAGATAATGCCTCCAACTCTTCAAGGCGAAGACAACTGAGGCCAACTCTAAATCATGGGTAGGATATTTATATTCGTATGACTTAAGCTATCGTGAAGCATACGCCGCTACCTTCCCTTCTTGTATAAGGACACACCCCAAACCATTTAATGAAGTATCACTAAAAACGGTATACTCCTTTTCGGGTTCAGTTTGCGTTAGCACTGATGCTTGAGTAAGAATATCCTTTAGCTTATTGAAACTTTGCTATTGCTTAATATTCCAAACAAAAGGCTCATCTTTTTTGAAGGAGTTTGGACATCAGAGCTAAAATCATAGAAAATCCTTTCACGAAGCAACAATAATACCCAACAAGTCCAATGAAACTATGTACCTTAGATACATTCTTCGACGGCTCCCACTCTAACACAGTTTAAATCTTTTGAGGGTCTACTCGAATACCCTCGATGGTTACCATGTGGCCTAAGAAGAATACCTTAGATAATCAAAACTCACATTTGATGAATTTTGCATACAACTGATGTTCCTTGAGTCTTTGGAGCACAACTCAGAGATGACAGTTGTGATTCTCCTTTGATCAAAAGTACACTAAAATATCATCGATGAACCAATCCAAATAAGGGTGGAACACCCGATTAGTCAAATCTATAAAGGTGAAGAGTGCATTGGTAAGTCCAAATGGCATCACTAAAAACTTATAGTGGCCATATATAGTCTTGAACGTCGTCTTGGTCACATCCTCGTCCTTGACCTTCAATTGGTAGTATCTCGACCTTAAATCTATCTTAAAAAATACTCTAGCTCATCTAAGCTGATCGAACAAAACATCTATCCTCGAAAGCAGATATCGGTTCTTGATCGTTAACTTGTTTAACTGGTAATAGTCGATGCACAACCTCATCGACCCATCATTCTTCTTTACAGTTAACACTGGTGCTCCCCACGGTGATATACTTTGGTGAATAAACCCTCGATCTAGAAGTTATTGAATCTGCACCTTAAGCTCTTTCAATTCGGTTGGTGCTATATGGTACGGAGTGATGGACACTGGGGCCGAAGTAGGTAGCAAATCGATGCTGAATTCTAACTTGTGATCTAGCGATAATCCAGACAACTATTTTAAAATTACCTCAGGAAAGTCTCCTACTGTACGAATGTCGTCAAGCATCGGGATCTGAGCTAGAGTATCCACCATATGGGCTAAAATTACCTCACAACTTCGATTGACTAATCTCTTAGTAGATAAAGTCGAAATGATCCTAGAGGCGTCTCGAATCCCACCACTACCCATCACCACTTTCGTACTATCCTCACGTTTAAGCTTAAGTTCCCTAGCTTTGCATTTTAACCTTGTATCATACTTAATCAATAAATCCATTCCAAGGATCGCATCAAACTCTCAGAAAGGTAGAACCATAAGGTCAGCAGAAAAGACTTGACCTTGAATTTCTACTGGACACCTATAGTGAACCTTATCCATAAGCACATCTAGTCTTAAGGGGCTTGGAACTCTCATTTTAACCTCGAGATCATCTAGTGGAATACTATACTCTTGGACCAACTCATAACACATATACAAATTAGTAGAACTAGGTTCTATCAATGATGTAACTAGAGTTCCATAAATAATAAAGACACCTGAGATAACATCTGATCGCTCGCAGTCCTCCTGGGCTTTCACTGCGTACTACCTAAAAGTGACCCTAGCCTTAATATGAGATACGAATAAGGTAGTGCCTCTACTCTACTACCTAGCTGCTAAACTATACCTATGTGGACAAATCCTCAACCCCTTTGTGTCGACTGGGTTGATCTCTAGGAAGTCGATGGCGCTGCACTACCTGCCTCAGGGCAGTCTTGGACAAAGTGCTCCAGTGACCCACAATCGAAGTAAGCTTTCAAAAATTAGTAGAACTCCTCTAAATGACACTTGCCATAATGCTTGCAATATGGGGGATGTGCACCTCTTCCAGTGCCTCCGGTGCTCGCCGCCGAAGCCGACGTCAAAGGTCTCATGCACTACCCCGATCCCTGGTGGTGTTCGAAACTCTATCTAGTCCTCCTAGACTATGATGGTGGGGACCTCCCTCCTCTATAGGAGTCCTTAGCCCTCTTGGCTGAAGACTACGATGACTTTAAAGAATCTGGCTCTCTCTGACTCTAGTCTCCCCAACCGTTCATCAGAATGGCCCTCCCGAACGTTATCCTCTTGAGCGCCTTTACCTGGTAGGTCAATTTTGCGAAAAATTATGGGGGATTGGTAGTAAGTTGGGTGAGGATGTCTGCGTGGAGTCTCTCTTGAACCTCCGATAACGGTGGTACTCATTCTTTACTAACTCAGGCACATATCGGCTTAAGCAGAAGAAATCATGAACGTACTCCATCACATACCGATCTCCCTAGACCAAATTGGTGAACTGATCTTTAAGTTCATCCATATAAATCTCCCCTATTTACTTATGCCTGAACTCCTCCAAGAAGTACTCCCATGTCGGCCTCGCAGGCTCTATGGCTAGCTCAAATGTTTCCCACCAATTGATGGCATCACCCTTCAACAGGGCGATAATGCACTTGAGCTTACCCTCTGGGGTAAGATCCAGCTGTCTCAAAAAGTTGAGGGTCTTATGGAGCTACTCGTCGGTGAATATTTGGTTATTATGTTAGTACCATTGAAGTTTGTGGTCTTATAGAGTCTTAACCGCTATACCGGTGACTGCTGAGGTGTTACGGGTGGTGGAGCGGGTAGGTGCAACAGGTGCTCTCAAGATAGCTCGTACAATATTCCTAAGGACAACAGTGAGGTCCCTGAAGAAGGTAGCCTTATCGATCCCTGCATCCTCTGGGATTCTTACATCGTCGGTATTCAAAACAAGCTCATCGTTAGTATCTCTGGTGAGTGAGGCGTGACTCTTATTACGACCCTCCTGACTGTGGTTTTGTTCATCAGTCGTACCTACAAAGTTCAAATAAAGGAGTCATTATAACCATTCCAGATAACCAAGTATATTGACACTCTATGGGCATGTATATCACTAACCCTTACTGACTCTAGCCCTCTAATAATAAGAACGACTAAACCTGACGCTTTGATACCGCTAAATGTAACACCCAAATCCAAGTAAAATAAAAACCCAAAGGGTTTGGGTATTGCACGGGACCATCAGAGTAACTAACCCATTTCTTTTTTGTTTCAAATAAAATTTTCTTTTTCTAACATAAAGTTCATCACATTCAAGTTAAAACAAAATATTAGTAGTTAAGTTTAATAGTGGGAGCTCTCAAAATAATTTATCAAATAGAGTAATCCAAGAGTTATGAATCGAAATACAAAAGGGTCTATGATAATACATTCCCACTATAATAATCAAGACACACTCTGCTGCTGAAATCTGGAACCTGAAGTCTGGTGATACGCTCTCGAGTCTGACACCTACTAACTGCGAACAAAAACAATTTCGAATGCTGAGCTATGAACTTATCATAAACGACTCCACTATACTATACACATCCATTAACTATGAAAACTTAGCAAGTTAAGTCATGATTCAACATAATACAATAAGCATAGATCATAACATCATGATATGTTTTATATTATCATGAGAATCATAATAAAAATACCATTATATAACAAAATGCCTTACCACTAATACTAAAGTGCTGCAACACTGATACAAAAGTGCATTAGCACTGAATTTAAAGTGCTTTCACTCTGGGAAAGAGAATCTGGATATCTCTACTCATATATTTGAATGGTATATACATGCGTACAAGTAACCTGATGTCCTCGTTGTTTCCCGAGCATCAAACAAAGGCTAGATTTATGCCACACAATTTAGCGTTATTATTTATAAGGGTTTCAAAAGTTATTACCACTTGTGGTCTTATTTAAGAACCCTCGATGCCCTCATAACCCTCTCAACAACTTACAAATGCTAAGTTCTATGCCCTATACAGGACATCAGTATCGATACTGAGCCTATCAGTATCGATACCGACCTTAAGGTATCAATATTAGTTTTAGTATAAATACCAGTTTAAGGTTCGAGGTTTCAATTTTAACCTCAATATCGATACCCTGATGTAGAGTATCGACACTCTCTCAATGGTATCAATACTCCCATGAGTATCGATACAAATTTAGTATTCTGGAATCCTAGTATCAAGACTGGACCCTTGGGCATCGAGACTAGAGCTCGAGTATCGATACTTCTTAAAAGGGTATCGATACTCACCCTAAAAAATTTCCTCATTTTGCCTTATACGAAGAACAATATCGATATTGTTCTTATAGTACCGATACCGATGGTCTAGAGTGTCATGTTTAAGCAAGAAAATGGCTTTTTTAGGCCTCTCATAATCCCCCTTAAGGCTACCAAAGGTTTGTTAAGTTTTATGGGGTTATTTAACATCAAAATAAATCATTTTAACATAGCAAAAGCATCAATTAAGCATGTTACCATTAACACCCAAAGAACACAAAACAAGCAAGAAAACATAGACTCATGGCTTACATATGGAAAAAGGGGAGTTACTTATGTGTTACCTCAATAAAGGTTGAAGAAATATGGTTCCAAGGGTCGCCCAAGCACCGACTTCTCCTTGCTCTTAGCTTGAGAGCACTCACCATATTCTTTCACTAACCAAAGCGAACAAAGGATCAAAATCTCATTTTTAAGCCTCTACATATTTAGAAACATGTTTCTAACCATTTAGGAACAACTCAGAATCATTTCTAATCCCTAAAACTAAAACATATCAAAAACCCATATTTTTTCCACCATAGCCAAACCTTTTGATTTTGGGTTTAAAATGAATCTTTAAGGGTGAAGAATTCCTTTCTTGCCTTTAAAATTCATTATAAGCTTTGCAGATCAATAAAGTTCTCACGTTTACAATCTTTGGAAGTGAAGAAGAGAGAAGAGGTGAGATGAAGAAGATGACAAAGTGAAGAAAAAGAAGATAGATTTTTCTGCTGATTTTCACCCCTTTTACATCACCCTCTTTAATTACTATTCAACCATATTTTCAAACAAGGGGTTAATTACTTCCTTGGCCCTTCTCCTTTCATACCCAAATCAAAAATTCCACTTTTACCAACTTGTGGGCTTTCCATTGGTCCTTACCCCGGGGGAGCCCTCGATTAATGTGGTGGTGTCGGGGTTTATCCATTAGGGCAATATTGAAGTAGTTGGAGAGACTTCTGGAGTAAGACTAACACAAGATGGGGGTTCTAACCTACCCATAGTGGAAGTCGCAAACCATGGTCCAGGGGATGGGCCTGAACCTGTGCCAGCGGTGAGATCTTATGCTGCTATGCTTAGAGGTTCGAGTGGTTCGAATATTGGGCCTAAAGAGCTACTTGACGATATTGATTTTTAATTGCAAGAAGGGGATATCATTGTGGACTAGCAAAATTGAACCGATGAAGCTATTACCAAGAGTTTCTCCAAGGAATAACTACAAACACATATCGCCAAGGTTACTCAAAAGTATAGAGTAAAACAACGCATTCACGATTTCCAACTTTTATCAATAACAATAGTTTAAAAAATATGCAAAAACAAACAAGAAGCTACCTCGATAGAAGAAAACAAATTCGATATTTGCAAACTTAAAAGATTCAACTCCCGCTAATAATTGATTGGGAAGTAAATAAACGATAATTCCTTGTTTCTGGTCTGAGTTTTGGTTTCATATAAAACCCCAGAAGATGTGGGATGGAAAGGATTCATACGACTCAATTTTAAGCCCAAAAGGCCTACGTTCATCAATAAACCTACTTTCTTCGTCACGAAGTCTAATTCAAATATGGCCAGAAAGAAAAACTAAAAATGTGTAAACTCTTTATTATTGTTTAAAGGGTAAAATACATTCATGACAATTTAATTATGAGGAATTACATAGGATTTTTGCTACGAATAAGTAGGAATCGCTTAGGGTTTTGCTAGGTTTTTGGAGTTTCATGTCTAAGGCTTCGATACCTACCATGGCCATGGCGGGGGATGGCCTTCCAGTGGTCCTTACCATAAGGGAGCCTCCGACTAATGTGGTGGTGTTGGGGTTTATCCATCAGGGCAATGCTGACGTGGTTGGAGAGGTATCTGGAGTAGCGATGGTTTCTTAAGGGTTTTGTGAAGGAATGACACCATACCGGGGTTCTGACCTAACTATAGGGGAAGCCACAAAGCATGGTCTAGGGGATGGTTTAGAACTTGTGTCAGCGATGAGATCCTATACGACTATGCTCAGAGGTTCGAGTGGTTCGAATATGGGTTCTTAAGAGTTACATGACGATGTTGATATTCAACTGTAGGAGGGGGATGTTGGTGTGTGGATATGAGTGGAGCTTACCCTATGATATGGTTATCTGACTGTGTTCATGCAATGATTGATTCCAACATGCGACAGACTATTATAATAAGGATGTTAGGACAATCGGTGGGTTATTGCGCTCTTTGAAATAAGATACAAACTTTGTGGAAACCTCAAGGGAAGTTCAGATGATTAGCTTGGAAAATTAATATTATATTATTAAATTGGAATTAGAGAGTGATTACATTAAAGATTTAACAAAGGGTCCTTAGGTTATCTTTGGACATTATCTTACTGTCCAACCTTAGAGTCGTGATTTTAATACCTCTGTGAATTACCCAACTTAAACTATTGAGTGGATTCAATTACTGATTTTACCCTATCGATATTACACTAAATCCCTGCTTTAGATGATTGCAGTTGAAATTGGGACATTAGTCAAAGTGGATCACAATACTACCATTATGGTGGATCTACACAAACCACTTATCTTGCTTGTGTATAGATGGGTACATTTAGAAGCTGGAGTATGAGGGTTTCTTGCAATTTGTTTTAAATGTGGTATGTATGGACATGATTAGGAGGGATGTGGCTTCAACCCGAAAGGACTAGAGAATCAATCGAAAAAAATGCAAAACAAGTTGACCAATGCGACTAGTGTTGGACCGAGGGATAAGGATCTTTATGGCCCTTGGATGGTAGCTGTAAATGTAAAAGAAGGCTATGAAAATTGGGATTGGATCGGAAGTTTGGGGAAATGCGAAAGGAATCCAAACACATGCTCGTTTTGAGGCATTAGTAGGAAGTAGTAATGGAGTAGATATTGAAAATTTCAACCCTAATACCCACGATAGGACCGACAATACTTTTGTTATGGCCGGAAACATTATAAAGGATGTACCGTGGGGTTTAACTGCTGGAGCTAGGTGCAAAGGTAAGGGTATTTTGATTAAATCACCATGGGCCAATATACAGGAGAATGGGAATGCTCAACGACCGGGGAAGGAGAACAGCTTATGACCATCTATGAGGGAAAAACCACTGGTTAATAGGGATATTTAAGCGAAGATGAGCTCGCAAACAAGACTTGACATGATTTTGAAGGATGCCCAGGTCGAGTCTACGATTGTAGAACAAGCAACGTCTGTTGAAACTTACACTCTAGCTTTAGAGAATGATAATCATATGGGGTTTTTATTCGCGATGAGGCCCAAGGGAAATGTTCCTTACGTAAAAAAAAAGGAACTACGCTGAAACAGGAAAGATAGCAGAGGGAAATGATTTAAGGTGAAAAAACAACTCCCATATAAACCGTTAGATAAGCATTCATTGAATGAATAGGTGTAATCTGCATCGAATATGCTTAATGTTAAACTAAAAATAAACTGGAGCAGTTGGGTTTAGTATCAGTCAGTCTCCTGGTGGGGGAATTATGCACGAAACTACTGCATCGATACGAGAAATTTCATAAAACCAGTTTGAGCTTTAGTTTTATTGTAAATGGAGAAGATGCTTGGATGTATTCGAAATTGTTTAGGACTGAATGTGTCATTATAAGTCTGTATGTTGATGACATGTTGTTATTCAATACTAACATCGAATCCATTAACAAAATTAAAAATTTCTTGTCCACTAAATTTGAGATGACAGACTTAGGAGAGATTGATATAATCTTAGGAGTTAAAGTTACAAAAACTGATAAGAGATTTTCTTTAAATCAAACACAATATATTAAGAAGTGTTAAAGAAATTTGACAGTTATGATGTTACCCCTGTCAGAACTCCTTATGATGTTAGGATTTGACTCCTTAAAAATAAATGAAGTGACATTTTGAAATAAGATTATGCTAAAATCATCAGGAGCCTTATGTTCTTAATGAACTATACTCAACTAGATATTGCCTATACTATGAGTTGGTTGACTATATATACTGATAATCCTAGTGATGAAAATTGGACTGCACTGAGATGCTTACTTGAGTATCTTTAAGGTATTATGGATTGAAAACTCGATTTTGTTGGCTATCCTTCAGTTTTAAAGGATATTGTCATGCCAATTTGGTTATTGATAATGATGAAGTAAGCTCTACGAGGAAGTCTGTTTTCACTTTAGGTGGCGTAGTGATCTCGTGGAAGTCTACTAAGTACACTTATATCGCTCGCTTTACAATGGAGTCAGAGTTCAGAGCTCTTGACTTAGCTGGGGAAAAAACTGAGTGGCTTAGAAACTTGTTAGTAGAAATACCTTTGTGGGCAAAGCTAACTCCTCCGGTGTCCTTGTTATGTGATTCACAAGTTGCAATATGTGTGACTCAAAACCAAGCTTACAATGGTAAGAAGAGGCATATTCGCAGTAGACATGAATCAGTGAGATGTTTAATAAGGAACGTAGTACTTTCTTTAGAGTATGTGAAGTCGGAGAGGAACCTCGCTGATTTTCTTACCAAAGGGTTAAGTTGAAAATTGGTTTCATGGTGGATACCCAACATAGTTATCTAAGTTCAATGTGGTCAGACGAAACCATAGAAAGACTCATAGTGTACATCCACTTACCTATCCCTATGACGAATAATGTACATGCACATAATTAGCTTAATTGCTCTTAATAAATTCATAGCCTAGGCTTTGGGTGGTCTTAGTGAGAAAGACTTGATGAATTTACCGGCTTTTAGCTGAATATATATTCTTAATAAGTTCACAACCTAATGTTGAGTGGGTAGTCCTAATCGCGAAAGACTATGTGAACATACTGTTAGAGAGGATGAGGTTTCTTAAAACTCTTAATGAATTCAACCTAGATTTTAGGTGTTCCTAGTGAAAAGGACACATTGAATTCACCGATTAATGAGGTTGAATATTTATTCTTAATGATTTCTTATCCCAGAGTTTGGGTGGTTTATTTAATATGAACTTGAAGAAATTCTCCTTATCTATTGCGAGGATGAGATGTTGAAAAAACTCGTAATTATTTCATAGCTCAATTTTGGGTGGTTTATGTTGAGATAAACTTGATTAAATAACCTACGTAAGTGAGAAGAATTAGCCACCTTATGTGAAAAACGTTGGGCCATTTTTCTAATACACTTACTAGAATCTTGAGGAAAGAGGGCTACTCATATATACTTTCGTATATACTCTTTGTAGACACATCGAGAACTTCGGTGGATGAAGATGTTAGTTATGTGTTATGAGTTCACCCTAATCTTAGAAAGTTCAAGATTCATTCAATTATCTAAGAGAAGAATTACTCATCATCACTATGTACTAGTTCCAAATACATTCACTAGTGCTTAAGCAACTAATCTCTCAATTGCTCTTCTCTCGTTTTTATTCAAAATTTTCCTTCTTCAATGAATTTTTTCTGTATTTGTGAGGGATTGTTGGTTATATCCCACATTAGGAGGGTAAATCCCTTTTGCAGGGTATTGAATGGTATTTAAAGCATCTTCCTTACCCTCATTTGTTTAATGTCGTTAGATTACTCCCTCGTACATATGCGCCACCACTGTCGGTCGTCCAGTTTGGTTCGATCGTGGTCGTGGTAATACGTGTTTTTGACACGTCTGTGCGCGTTCTACTTTTTTTTTAGAGAAAATACACAATAATTTCTTTGAAACTAATGTTTGTAAAAACTAATATGATATTTTTTTAAAATATTTTTATAGGAAAATAAATCTTCAAATCAAATGGTTATTATTATAGGCAAATAATAAAATAGTAATTTGAGTTTGAAAAGAAGACTTATTGTGAAAAGTAGCCTCAGGCTTTCAGCTTTGACTCAGTTTCCTCGGATCATCGAAATAGATCTTTACTTCAAGATGCACACCGGTTACTTGTCTACAAGGACAAATCCTTGTGACTATTTATATACCAAATACCCAAGTGCAATCTTCAATATCAGTTTATGAATTGATCTAAGCAACAATAATTTTGTAGATCTACAAATGTTGAGGCTCGAAAAGCTACCGACTCAGATTATGTTGTTCCAACAATAACTAATTTTGATCTCAGTTTCCTCTTAGCAAACAATTTTGCTAAGTGTGTTCCCAGGAAGTCGAATGTGCTTCAATAAACCAATCCTTCCTCCCACGTTAACCATAACAACATCTAGACCAACATCGACTTTTGGTTTTGAAAATTGTTTTGATTTGAAAATAATCCTAGAAAACAGAGATAGATATCCGAAGCGATTTAACTGTCTTACAATTCTCACGTTTGGAATTGAGCCATCGCTTTAGCCTTCGGCTTAAAAGAAAATTAGCTAAGCATGACAAAAGTCATACTTAGCATATTTAAAAACAAAACTTTAAAATAAAAAATGAAAACTTGAAAGAAAATAAAAGAGAGAATTTCATAAAGCTAGAGAGAATTTTATAAAGTTAGAGAGAAGAAGAATAGTAAATTTTCAGTTGCTGAGAGACATGTTTATAGACTTACCCTGAGAGGGTATTTATAGCCTTCAAAATACTAAAAACACGGTAAAAATAATTCCTAAAATAAAGAAATAAATCCTAATTAAAAGACTTAAAACTTTTTAAACTAAAATACCTAAAACAAAGATATGATAAAATAATATTTAAAAATATCCTAAAACATGAGTTTAATTCAAATCCAAATTGCAGAAACGTGCAACTGATCCATTTGTTCTTTTAGAAGCGCTGACTGGACCTTCTAGAAGGTCCTGATGTCATTGTCATATCAGATGCTTCATGCCCAAAGTCATACCCACTAATCTAGCTTTAATTCCAAAAATAAAAAAAACTGCAGAATTCTGTCCTTTTAGTGCAATTTCCAGAATCTAGGGTCTTGCATAGAAAATGAATCAAAGCGAACAAATAAGACACAAAAACCAATGATTAAGGAGAAATTAAAAAGCAAAATATTAACCAAATAAAGCACTTCTCAAATTCACCTTAACTTATTCAATTCTTGTCCTTAAGCATTCATCAATTAATACATCAAAATTATAAGTTGCCATCTTCAATCCCATATTATTCCTCAAACTTCCAATCGAACTAAATCCATGAAAATTACAGAATTCAATGTACAATCAAGCTAATGTACAACTAAGAAAATTCAAAGCAAACATGATATTCCAATTAATTGCCAATTTCAATGAAACATGACTCAAAACCTCACAAAGATTCACACATATCCGCTCAAAGTGTTTAGGGTAAATAAAATCGCTCAAACCGAAACTAACCAAAATATTACCATAGGCTTGGAATCGAATCAAGTCTCATCTACTAAAAATGAACATAATGCAATAATCAAGGGGTCTTTAATATGGGTTGTAACATGACTAAGGTATGGGTAGGGAAAAAGACTGAAAATAAAAGTTTAAAATGCCAAACCAAGAGATCAAAATAATTAAGAACAATCCACGAATTAACATGAAGCACAATGAAAAACAAAACAAGGAAAAAGAATATGAAAGGCAATTGAAACGATCGATTTTTCCTTCTTTTTTCTGTTGTTTGAAATAGTGAACAGTTTTTTTTAAAAACAATTTTTATTTCCTTTTTTTCGTGGAACAAGAGTGCTACAAGATCTCAAGTCTCGGCAAGGGTGTGAAAAGAGAGTAAAATAAAAAGAAAGTCTTTGGGTATAATTATGAGGTGTAAAATAAAGAAAAAGAAATAGACTTAAATGTGGTTCACTAGTGGATATATAAATGGGTAGGCTTTTGGAAAAATGAGTTTATCCTAGGTGCCCCTATCACATTAAAACATTATGGTCAACATGTAGTCTAAATATGCATTGTGATTTCAAGTTCTAGAATATCCTAATTAATTCAGCACACTCAAATCAAACAATGAGAAAGAAAGAAAATGTATGTTCGTTAGGCACGAATCTCACAAGAAAAGTTTATATGCACTCAGTCAAGTTCATCTTTATCAACAAAAGCATGAAATAACTATACTTAACAAAAAATTCACCAGCTATACCAATCACCATCATGCAAATTAAATTCGATCAAATACATGGTCATAATCCAAAAGGAAGCAAAAGTATAAAGTGAAGTTCAAGAATAGCAACCAACGATCCCAACACATCAATATCAGAATAACTTAATTTCAAATAATCGAACAAGTCAAGGAAAATTTTGACCTTCCCTCCTCACTTAATCCTTTTTGTCCCAAAACATATATTAAATTTAAAAACAAAGAGAGGGAAAAAGAATACTCCTCGATCTAGTGGAGACCGCGGCCGCGGCCACGACCACGTCGAGACGAGTTCAGGAAAAGGTAAGAAAGAACCTCAGCAAGGTTGGCTTCAATAGTGTCAAGGCGACCAGACACGTCTTGCATCTTAGCTCGCATATCTGGTTGGGAGCTGGCTACCTGGGTGTTTAAGTCCTCCTCATGTAAACGCGGTCATTATGAGGTGTAATGGTTCCGGGAGGTACAATGTGATGGGCAGCAAGAGTGCCGGTGAGAAGTCCCATTGAGTCCAAACACCTAGCATCAAGCGGATCCATAGAAAAAGCATGAGTAAAATTCACAGTGTCAAAGGTTAACAGAAACAAAAAAGATGCTAAATATGTAATATAAGGTCCAAGGATCAATGGTCGATTGGTTCGTACAACTAGCACGAATGCTTGAGCTAAACAATATCCTAAATTTACCTTCGTGTCGGTTTGCATGCACCATAAGAAAAACAAATTCAACCTTATTTAAACAAGATGTAGTATCATTACGACCAAAATAATTGTAAGCAAGGAACCGATGTATGCAACGGAGAGTGGGGTCGTGAATATGCTATGCATTTGTAGTGCGTGCATCGAACTGAATGCCTGCCTCGAATATACTTACAAACTTGAAACCTACGGTGACAAATGCTATCAAAACTCCTAGCCTCGTCGCCATTGAAATCGAGGTAACCTTGTAGTATCTCCTCTGGTGGTACAGAATAGGTTCGGCCTCTTCAATTCATTTCATCGAAAGGATCAAATGTTTCGTCTAGTGGCCCTTTAGATTCATCCAATCATACGTCAAAGGACGAATGTTGGGGCTGCCTGGGTGAGCGGCGAGACGACGAAGACTCTAGTCCATGTGAGGATATGCAGCTTGGTTATGGAGGTACACCACCTGGGAAATTAAATCCATTCTTAAAATCTTCGGAATAGCTAAAAATAGGATGCCACATTAATAACGGTTCAATATTGACAGGTTCAAAATTTACCTCGGGTTGTTCATATGCTGCAAACGACAAGGACGCGACATTTGGTATAAAACAGGAAGTGGAACCCGAAGACATTGAGTAGAATGTCGGGGTAGCCAGTGATGAAGGCATAGATGGTCGTGTATTTCTCGGACCGACAGCGTGAAGTTGGAAAGAGGTGAAACGACCGACAGACGGAGGAGCGGCGGTGGTTTCATACGTGGGCATTAGGATTCTCGGTTGAGAGCCTTGCAGTCGACTTTCACCACGTCGAGGATGAGTTGGAGCGGGAATTGAGTCAGAATCGATTGGAATGTCGATGATAGTCGGACCGACGTGGTGACGGCGTCCTCCAAGGTTGAGCGGCGGTGGAAACCCTTGGTTTTCTTAGTTGCGTGTTCGTACCATTATGGAAAAAGGAGAGGCGATGTAGCAATGAGAACTGATACTAGGGAGATGGTGTAGTCTACGGCATGGGCACTTGAGAATAAATTAGTAAATCGATTGGTGCAAGGTAGAGGGAGATGGAGACCCGTGCGGCACAAAGAGAAGAAGAAAGTTGAAGGGTTCTTGGTTTTTAATGAGTATATAAACAAAAAGGGAAAATGGAGTTGGAAAAATAAAAGAGTTTGGATTAGGGGTGGGTGTGGCCGGCTAGGATTGTGATAAACTTGGGGTTTGAGTTTTAAAATAGTTGAAAAAAAGGTGGGGTCCATGGGAAGTTTAAAATATAAGAGAAAAAGGATAAAGAGAATTTTGAGGAAGATTGAAAGATTGGTCAAAAGACATGGGGTATTGTGATTGGTTTAAAATGGTAAAAAGGTATAGATAGTGATATGTGAATAGAAAAATGGTCCCACTAAAAAATGGAAAAAGAATTTCAAACCCCAAAGTATAAATTTCGGCAGAGAAGAAACAAAAAAAAATGGGGAATGCTAACATGCACCACATGGGGTTGGGCTATGATAAAATACGTCTGCTTCTTGTCTCCAAACGTGAGACACTACTCCTTCATTATATATTCTATCGAAATTCAAATCCGTGCAAAGAAAAATAAAATAAAATTAAGCATCTGATAAAATAAAATAAAATAAAAGGAATGAAATAAAGTTTACTAAAAAAACAAATATTAAACAAAATGGGTTGCCACCCATTAAGCGCCTTGTTTAACATCGTAAACTCGATGACCTGGTTTTTTTTAGACTGTGGGTTCCTTTAAATTGATTTCTTTGATTAGACCAACATGAGCATTTTCATAATACATCTTCAATCCTTGACCATTAACTTTAAATCAAACTCCTGAGTTATTTTCAACTTCAACAACACCATGAGGAAATACTCGAGTCATTGTAAATGGTCCGAGCCATTTTGATTTGAGTTTTCCTGCAAAAAGTTTAAATTTAGAGTTAAATAACAGAACCTTTTGACTTATAGAAAATGTTTTAAAAGAAATTCTATTATCATGAATTTTTTTTTGTTTTTTTCTTTTAATATCCGAGCACTGTCGTAGGCATTTTTTCGGATTTCCTCAAGTTCTTGAATATGTAATTTCCAAGCTTCACAACAGCATCCATCTTCATGTTGAACTGTTTAATGGCCCAATAAGCCTGATGTTCTAACTCAATCGGTAAATTGCATGGTTTACCGAGAACAAGCCGGTATGGTGACATCCCAATGAGACCTTTATAAGCGGTTCGATATGCCCAAAGTGCATAAGTTAATTTTAAATTTCAATCCTTTCAGTCCGGTTTAACAATTTTTTAAAAACTTGTTTTAATTTACTGATTTGATACTTCTTTCTATCTATTTGTTTATGGATGGTAAGCGGTAACAATTCTTTGAGTTACTCCAAATTTCTTTATAGTGATTCGATCACTTGGTTTATGAAATGTGTTCTTCTATCGCTTATTATAGCCCGTGGCATGCCAAACCAAGAAAAAAAATATAATTTTTCAAAAATATAACTGTAGTTTTAGCATCATTATTCCAAGTGGCCTTAGCTTCCACCCATTTGGAAACATAATCTACAGCTATAATAATATAAGTATTTTCAAATGATGAAATAAAAGGACCCATATAATTGATTCCTTAAACATAAAAAATTTCACAAACTTGCACCAGATTTAGCGGCATCTCGTTTCTACGGCTTAAATTACCTGTACGTTAACATCTCTCACAAGTTTTATAGAACAAATAAGAATCCTAAAAGATGTGAATTTAAAAGCAACCACATTCAATAATTTTTTAAGTTGTATGTTTTAGACCAAAATGACCACCACAAGAGTAAGGGAGACAAAATTTAAAATTGAATTTACGTCATTTTGGCAATATATCGCTGAATTACCTGATCTGAGCAGTGCTTCTATAAATAAGGATCGTCCCAAATATAATATCAGGATTCTTGCTTAATTCGATTGATTTCAGCTCTTGGCAAATCTACTGGTAACTTACATGTGGCCAAATAATTAACCATATCTGTAATCCATGGAGTCACGTTTTACGCCACCATTAGTTTCTCTTCAGAAAAATCTTCTCTAAGTGGTGGGTCAGATATAGAAAGGAGAATTCAACTTAAGTGATACGATACCAGATTTTTGCATCCCTTTTTGTCTTTGATTTCCAAGTTAAACTCTTATTAAAGTAGGATCCATCGGATAAACCTCGATTTTACTTCCTTTTTGCTCATCAAATACCTTAAAGCTGCATGATTAGAAAAAACAGTAATTTTAGTGCCAAGCAAATAAGATCTAAATTTTTCTAAAGCAAAAATTATAGAAAAAAGGTCTTTTCTGTAGTTGATTAATTTTTTTGAGCCGATTCCAAAGTTCGGGATGCATAGGCTATAACATGTGACTCTTTCCCTATTTTTGGCCTAGAACGGCTCCAACGCTAGTATCCGATGCGTCACTCATAAGTTCAAAGGGGTAATTCCAATCTGGTGGTTGAACAATTGGGGCTGAAATAAGCTTTTCCTTTAATGAATCGAAAGACGCCTTGCATTTTGAATCAAAATCAAAGTCTTGATCCTTTTGGAGAAAATTGCATAAAGGTTGTGCTATGTTTGAAAAGTCTTTAAAACATGTGGTAAAATCCTTCATGGCCAAGAAAGGAATGAATTTCCCTCACAGTTTTGGGGTAAGGAAGTGAGCGTATAATATCTGTTTTAGCTTTATCAACAACAATCCATTTTGAGCAAACAATATAACCTAAAATTAACCCTTTATCAACCATAAAATAACATTTTTCATAGTTTAAAACAAGGTTATATTCTAAGCATCTTTTAAGAACATTAGTTAAATTATCAAGAAATTCACTAAAATAATTACCATAAACCGTGAAATCATCCATAAAGACTTCGATGTCTTTCTCCACATAGTCAGAAAATATACTCAACATGCATCTTTGGAAGGTGGCAGGTGCTTTACAAAAGCCAAAAGGCATTCATCTATACGTAAATGTACCGAAGGGACAAGTAAAAGTCATTTTTTCTTGATCTTATCGCGCTACTGAGATTTGGAAAAAACTTGAAAAATCATCAAGGCAACAATAATGAGTTTTCCCAGCTAATATTTCAATCATTTGGTCTATAAAGGGAAGAGGAAAATGATCTTTTCGAGTAAGAGAGTTTAACTTCCTGTAATCAATACAAACTCGCCATCCATTTTAAACTCTTGCTGGCACTAACTCCTCTTTTTGATTTTCAACCACAGTGACTCCAGTTTTCTTGGGAACCACATGAATTGGACATACCCAGTTACTATCTGATATCAGATAGATTACGTCAGAATCAATAAGTTTCTGAATTTTATTTTTTACTACTTCTATCATTGGTGGATTTAATCGACATTGTCCTTCTCGTGATGACTTTGTTCCTTCTTCGATTTTTGATATTGTGCATGCAAGTCGAGGGACATAATCCTTTAATGTCGACAATGGTTCATCCTAAGCATTCTTTGTGGGAACGTAACACCTTTACCAAAGCTTCCTCTTCTTATTCAGATAATTTATTTGAGATGATCATTGGTAAGGTTCAGTTTTTGCCTAAAAAGGCATACTTCAAGTGTTTCGGTAACTGCTTTAATTCTACCTCATGTGCCTGTAAAAAAGAAGGTAAAATTTTAGTTTTAGAGGAAGGTAAAAATAAATCTAAATTTATTGAATAAATATTTTCAAACTCCATTTTTTCCTCTTTGTGGCAAAGTTCAAGATCCCTGGAAAGATTATAAGAAAAATTAGATTCAATATATTCATAAATTAAAGGATCTAAAATATCAACATAATTAATTCTTTCAACTCGATCTGGGTATTTCATTGCTTTGTAAACATCAAGTTCAACGATCTCACCATCAAATTCCATTGTCAGTATACCACTTCTAACATTGATCTTTGTATGTACGGTGCTTAGGAAGGTTCGACCTAAGAGTACTTTGGAATAAGTATCCGACCTCTCAGGTTTCATGTCAATGACATAGAAATCTGTAGGAAAAAATAATACATCGACCTTCACTAAGACATTTTCCATTATTCCCACTGGATAGATCACGGACCGATCATCTAATTGTATGGTTACTCCCGTTTCCTTCAAAGGCTTGTTAGTAATCATTTTATAAATAGAAAATGACATAACGTTAATTGAAGCTCCTAAGTCACATTACAGGTTTAATTTTAAAATTACCTATTTTAGAAGGTATGACGACATACCTTGATCCTTTTTTGGTAGGAGCTTTCGTTGAAAATTTGAGGAAACATGTTCTCCCAAATTTACCTTTTTCGTGCCCCATTAATTTACTCTTTGTAGTGCAAAGCTCCTTTAAAAATCAAGCATACCTCGGTACTTGTCGAATTACTTCAAGAAGAGGTATGTTAACTTGAACTTTTTAGAACACCTCTAAGATCTCCCTTTCTTCATCTCTTTTATCATGCTTTAACAATCTTGATGGGAAGGGTGGTGCGATTTCATGAGAAGAAGGAGGAGGATGTGCGTTAAATGTACCATGTATATCTGGAGGTGGAGTTTCTTATTGTTCTTCTTGATGTGTAGCTTTTTCTTTGGAACTTTGAGTGATGACTGTTCCACTTTGGAGTGTGATGGCACTAACATTCTCTCTCGGATTTAACTTCGTTTGAGAAGATAGTCTTCCTTGTGATTCCAGCTTCCCCACAGTTTGAGCTAGTCGGCTCACTTGTTTATCCAGCTCTTGAAATTGTGTTTCGGTTCGGCTTTGGAATTTTTTTCTGGGATGCAACTAACTTTTCCTGGGATGTAATCATATTTTCTTCTGAAACTGCTAACGTTTCTAAAATTTGGGTGGTCTCACCAGCCCATATTATAAGTATTGATATATGGGTTGTACAGTCTTTGTGGAGGACCTGGAAAGTTCCCTACGACATTGGTTTCTGTATTGCCTCTTTCTTGTATCATCGGGCAACAGTCCATCGGATGGTCCCTTCGTGCATATTCCATATGCTCTTGCTGCCCCAGATTTTTCTGCACAAGTTAATTAACTACTTCAGTTTATTTATCTAATTTATTTTCAAGGGAAAAAGTATTTATCTCATGAACCCGTCAGCTAGGTTCACTTGAAAACTGTTGAGAGTTAGCGGCCATGGTTGAAATCAACTCTCTCGCTATTGTTGGGGTCATGTTAAATAATACTCCTCCGCTAGCGACATCTACCATTTTCATCTCCATAGGAAAAAGACCTTCATAAAAATATTGAAGTAACATTTTCTCACTTAATTCGTGTTACGGATAACTTGCACAAAGCTTTTTAAATCGTTCCCAATAGTTATAAAGACTTTATTTGGTCTTTTTCCGAATGGAGAGAATGTTCCTTCATAACTCGCTTGCTTCAGTTGTTGGGAAGAACCTGTCAAGAAAATTTGACTCATGTCAGCCCATGAATTAACTTAATTTGTAGGTAAATAAAACAACCAATCTTTAGCCAAGACAGCTAAAGAGAAAGGGAAAGCTCTCAATTTAATTTGATATTCGGTAACTCCCTCTGGTTTCATGCCAGTGCAAACCATGTGGAATTTCAATAAGTGTTTCTGCTCATTTTCATTGGGAATTCCGTGTAAAGTGGGAAGAAGATGAAGTCCCATATTTAGTTGAAATGGAGTCCCACCATTAGGAAAAGTGATGCATAATGGCGTCTGAGTGACATGAGCTACGACTAGCTCTTGGATCATTTGTTCTTCTTCTGTCATTGGGATTTGATCTTCATTATATGTGTCTGCTTCAGAGTTTGTGTCCGGATTTGATTTCGTTTCTGAACTATGTTTCTTGTCTTTTCCATTTTCTCAAAGCGTTTGTGTGTGGATTCTTCGTGCTCATGCTTCGATCTCTAGGTTAAGATCTATTAATTCTCCTGGGTTCCTTCAAGTCATAAATCAAAAACAAAGAAAAATAAATCAGTTTTTGCTGTTAGTCTTCGGCAACAGCGCCAATTTGATACGCATCATTTTCGCGTCAAATAATTCCTTAATCCCAAAAGAAATATAAAGAATATAGCAAGTGAAAAGTAAGGGTTGATTCCACAGAGACTATGCAGTTTCTGATTTAATTATCTTTTTGTTTTTGAACAGTAGAGTTTGGATAGAGATGAAATTCAAGATTAAAAATAAAAAAATATAAAAGGATGAGATAAGAATAAGATAAAATAAAGAGATTTTGAAAGACTGTTTAAAAAATAAGATAAAGGAAAATAAAAATAAAATAATAAATATAAAATAGTAATTTGAGTTTGAAAAGAAGACTTATTGTGAAAAGTAGCCTCAGGCTTTCAGCTTTGACTCAGTCTCCTCCGATCATCGAAATAAATCTTTACTTCAGGATTCACGCCAGTTACTTTTCTACAAGGACAAATCCTTGTGACTATGCTTTGTATACCAAATATCCAAGTGCAATCTTCATATCAGTTTTTGAATTGATCTAAGCAACAACAATGTTGTAGATCTAAAAACGTTGAGGCTCGAAAAGCTGCCGACTCGGATTATGTTGTTCCAACAATAATTGATTCCGATCTCAGTTTCCTCTTAGCAAACAATTTTTCTAAGTGTGTTCCCAGGAAGTCAAATGTGCTTCAATAAGCCGATCATTCCTCCCACGTTAACCATAACTACACAGACCAACTTTGACTTTTGGTTTTGAAAATTGTTTTGATTTGAAAATAAGTCCAGAAAACAGAGAGATATCCGAAACGATTTAAGTGCCTTACAATTCTCACGTTTGGAATTGAGCCATCGCTTTAGCCTTCGGCTTAAAAGAAAATTAGATAAGCATGACAAAAGTCATACTTAGAATATTTAAAAACAAAACTTTAAAATAAAAAATGAAAACTTGAAAGAAAATAAAAGAGAGAATTTTATAAAGCTAGAGAGAAGAAAAAGAGTAAATTCTCAGTTGATGAGAGATATGTTTCTAGGCTTACCCTGAGAGGGTATTTATAGCCTTCAAAATCCTACAAACAAGGTAAAGATCATTCCTAAAATAAGAAATAATTCTAATTAAAATACTTAAAACTATTTAAACTAAAACACCTAAAACAAAGATAAGATAAAATAATATTTAAAATAATATCCTAAAACACGAGTTTAATTCAAATCTGAATTGCAGAAACGTGCGGATGATCCATTCATTCTTCTAGAAGTGCTGACTGGAACTTCTAGAAGGTGCTGACGAAATCGCCACGTCAGATGCTTTATGCCCAAAGTGCCACTAATCCAACTTTCAATTCGAAAAAAAAAAACTACAAAATTCTGTTCTTTTAGTGCAATTTCCAAAATGTAGTTTCCTCCAAAAAAAAAAAATCAAAAGGAACAAATATGCCACAAAAACCAATGATTAGGAGGGAATTTAAAGCAAAATATTACCAAATAAAGCACTTATCACTAATGCACCGTGTGTTATATCAGGTGGTCTTGGGCATGATCGTGGTGAAACATCAGGTGGTCTTGGGCATCACCGATTGGACAGGGTTGCAATTGGATGCAAAATGGTTGTTTCGAGTGAAAAAAGAATCTTGATAGCTCGGTAGCTCAATAAAAGGCGAGGCTTGTTGCCAAGGGTTATTCTTAGGTTCCAGGACAAGATTTTCCGGATTCTTTTAGACCTGTTGTAAAATCTACCACAGTGAATGTTGTGTTATCTTTGGTTGTTCAAAATAATTGGAAACTTTGACAAATTGACGTTAACAACACTTTTTTGAATGGTGAACTTGTTGAGGAAGTGTTTATGGAGCAACCCCAGGTTTGAACAGGAGTCTGTTGATGAAGTTTAGTTGGTGTGTATGTTGGAAAAGGCTCTTTATGGGTTGAAGCAAGTTCCTCGGAATTGATACTCTAAACTTCAGACTTTTTTGTTTCGCATTGATTTTGTTGGGACATAGGCTGATGCATCATGTTTATTTGACATGATAATGGCCATAGCATGTTTGTTCTTGTATATGTTGATGATATTGTTGTCACGGGTAGCGATAGTGACTTAGCTGAGGATGTTGTTCAGCTGGGTTCAGAATTTTCTTTGATAGATCTTGGTGAGTTGAACTTCTTTCTCGGTCTTGAGATTGAACGATGTGAAAGTGCGTTGTTCTTAACACAACGCAAATATGTTAGGGAACTATTAGAGAAGGCGGGTATGGTTGATGCCCGGTCAGCTCCTACTCCAATGGTCTCTACACCTAAGCTTACTCATGATGCTGGATGTCCGCTTGATGAAAGAGCTTTATACGATCTCATGCAGTTGGCATATACATGCATACGTGTAGGGAGTCCTACATTTATGTGAGTGGGTAGTTAGGCTGTTATTGCCTATGTCAGCTTTGTATAGCTGTTGTATAGCTGTAATATAGAAGAGTATAGAGATGTGAGTGATGTCCTTTATATTTTAGCTTTCTCTCTAATAACAGTACCGTTCGAAGTATAATTGATAAGAAAAGTTGACACTTACATGCATCAATTACATTGGTTGGCTGTAAAAAGTATTTTGCGATATTTGAGTGGTACCTTAGATAGATGTCTCAAGTACGACAACCTTAATATACGGCTAAGGAAATATGTTACAAAAAAATATTATTATTATTTTTAACATTTTCGGTAAAGCGCTACATAAAACATTATATTTTCTATCAAAAATGTTAATATTGGACACTACCTAAAACGTTTAACATTTCCGGTAAAGCGCTATCTAAAACATTATTTTTTTTTACCGTAAATGTAAATATTGGGTTCTACCAGAAATTAGTTAGCGAAAATAATATTTTTGGTAAAAAAATAATGTTTTAGGTAGCTTTTTACCGGAAATGTTAAAAAAAATAATAACATTTCCGGTAGGGCCTTTCCTTAGCCTTATATTAAGACTACCATACATGAGAACTCCCCCTTAGATTACGGACTGGTCTTTCATGCTTCTACAAGTTCGATTACGATCCGTGCCTTTTTGGATGCGGATTGGAGCGAGCATGGAAAACTGGATTGACACTCATTACAACAACACTGGTATTATCACTCCAAACAACTGGAATTTCTGAACATTCCACTCCCATGTCACCAAGAAGAGCACGTATCCACATGATATCCGACACTACATCAGCTATAATAGCCACAATGCGAGAGAGCTATCGTGTTTTACAAATTGCAGATAGATATAAGTAATCAACAACACATTCACTGTCAGCGTGATAAAAATCCATGTCATTTAATAATCCATACAATGATACAAGATAAGTGAACATTCACTTTTTTAGAAAAATTTACATGATTTGATCATCGACAATAATAACATCCACAAAATCGTTTCCGCTTGAATCAACGTTTTTGATAGAATCCTATGAAAGAAATGAACTATAAAAATAAATTGAATTAATTGAACGAAGTAGCATGAAAACTCATTGCAATGCTTTGTTACCAGGTTAAACAACGTACAATACAACATGGTGGCTAAAGATGAATGTTGTGAGGAGAAGAGCAGTCGGCAACAGCTAGGGTTACAAAAAAAATGAAATAATGAAAATAACTTGGAGCATGGTGATTAAACAAACAAATTAGTGGAATTCTGTAACATGGAGATTGGAAAATGGATGGAAAAAAAACATGTCACAGCCATTTTCCCATCGATCAACAAACTGTGATGTGGGATCTTCTCTTTGGGTCCATTATTTGGTGTGTATGGACGAGAAGAAACCACATAATTTTCAACCCAAATTTCGTTGCGGAGGACTCGATTTTACAACATTGTCGAAGATTGCAAATGGAGGCTATGCCCAGCTAACACGTATACAGTTCTGCAAGACCAGTAAATCATGAGGTTTCCTGGAAGACACCCTCGAGGGATGGACTCACCAACTAACGACAAGTTTTGCTACCTATGGAGGGGTGCTAAGAGATCAGCGGTGGAACTAAACATTATCTTCTGAATGGGGCCATTTAATATATATATATATATATATATATATATATATATATATATTAAAAATATTTTAATACCTATGTCAATGTCAATTATTTATTAAAATATCATACTAATTAAAGAAAATTTTATAAATCCTTAAAATTCATTTGTTCACATAAAATTTTAAAGAAACAAAATACATCAATAATGATCTATCACTATCCCTAAGTTATTATTTTTAGAGATGCAAATTCATGAACCCACATAATAAATATAGATATTTTAAATAAAAGCATAAATAAAAATTGAAAAAAAATACCTTCAATTGAAATGAAATTAAAAATTGAATTTTTTTTAATGAAAGAAAGAAGCTATGCCTAAGCAAAACTAATGAGGAGTAGCATGCAATGGAAACCTTCGATCATCCTGTTGGAACACATAGACAACAATCAGCGGTGGTTTCGAAACAATGTGCAAACCCCAAGAACGGGACCAAGCAAGGTGAGCAATACTATTCCAAGCGATTCCTATCCCATGGTGCATATGTAAAAACTCAAACTCCAATCCCGACCAACATAACATCAGATATGATTAATCAACAAGGGGAAACCCGGGCTATCCGTAATGTTAACAATGGAATCAATAGCTTGTTTGCTATCCGATTCCACACAAACTGAATGTAAATTCATACTCCAAGCAAGTTTTAGGCCTTCAAAAATTCCCCAAAACTCCGCATCAAATGTCGATGTAACACCCTAAACCCAATTGGGCCTAAAATGCCACACTGGGCTACCGTGACAACCCCTAATTTTCAAAACGTGTTCATTTTCCTTTCAAACACACTGAATGGTATCATATACAAGACATAAATAATTGCTATAAAAACAATTTACAAAATCAGAACTCCGTGACACATAATTTAAAACCAAAATAATACAAAACTCTAAGTTTAATAAACTGAATACATGAGTAAGGTTCTCTGAATACATATGCCCACTAAAGTTGCAATACAATACTTTGTCGAAAATACTGGAAGTCTTGCTGTGACGGTGCTCCACCAACTGCTCAAGCTACTAACCTACTAAAGAAAACATTCGAAGGCTGAGCTTACAAAGCCCAACAATAATCGCTCAACTAGAGAAGCATAAGAATTCATAAACACAAGCATGCTGAAGACGGTACTAAGCAGTTGGTACATGCATGATCTAGATCAAGTGTTGCCTACTTAAGGATTTATTACTCTATCATGAATTAGGGTCTCAGGTTTCCCTTAATCCTCTACTAAGGGCCTCGCCATGACTATGCCTCTAAAGGGTCTCTAACCCTAATGACTGCAACGCTACGCATTATCTAAATGCAACACTGATACTCCTGTGTGTTATTTGAATGCAAACCTGACCATAATGCACATTATATGAATGCAACCCAATATCACATAACATCGATGAAATTCCCACTAAACACACTGAATGATCTCCTACTCCTCACGTAGCCATCAAGTATATCATTGAGGGGAACCTGGTGTCACATAGCATCGGTACAATTCCTACTCATTGAAGCATTGGCTCTGTCTCACATAGCCTTCAAGCCTAGCTTTAACATATATGATATACAAAACTGACATAATTACATATGTATCTCTAAGGCCCGAAGGCCACACACAACACTGACATCGTTAACCCACTCCTCGCGAGTGTTCGGGCCTCATGCCCCAGTTAGCCCCTGAAGTGGCTTGCACACTGACAATGTCCCACTAGGTAACTAATTTATTAAGGTGTTATTTTCTGGTCATTCGTTACTAAAGGAAATTTTAGTCTATTGGACTCAAAAGAAGTCTCTATGCGTTTCGTGATTTTATGGCAATTATTGAGTTTGTCGTTTACTGGCTAACCCGATATCTGATATGGGTTCATTTTTTAGTAACGATTCTCTAGTCGTTCTTATCATACTACCTTTTAATACCTCATAAACTGAAAAGGACGACTTACACTTTTTGGGTTCACTGAAACTGTCAAAGTCACGCTTTTTGCTATTACTAAATCTAACTTATCTGTTGTACCACTTGTCAGCATATCCTTTACAACAATTCTCGTCTTCAACAATCTGTATAGATCCTGGACTGAAGATATTCGATGTAATATGCTTAATATGGTTACAATTTTTGTAACCCATTCCTACGAGTGTTTCTAGGTATATTAGGTCACTTATGTCCCTCACGTACTAAGACTTACTATTACGGATCGTCCTTAGCTCTTAAGACTTTAAATGGGTTAAAATTAACCGTCCAAAGTGAGTAGTATCGATACTCTACTTGCAGTATTGATACTCTAGGTTAAGTATCGATACCTCTATGATCAGTACCAAAAATGCATTTTGTTGCTAAAAAGAGGGCTCAGTACGATACTCTAAGGGCAGCTCCCCCTGGTAGTATAGATACTCCCAGCCCAAATTCCTAATTTTTGCCCCAATTCATCCAGTATTGATATTGTTCATCACAGTATCGATACTCGAGCCTGAAAATGGTTTATTTAGGCTCGGGAATCACCCAAAAATCATCCTAAATGACTTGGTTTGGTTTCTAATATTGTTTTGAAGCTTTAGTAAGTTGTTTAAGGCCTTAAGGTGTCATAAAAAGCATTATTAACACCTAGAACGTGATTTGCTTAAGAATTCTAAAGTAATCCCTGAAATACAAAATAATCAATATTAGTAAAATCTCTAAATTTATAAAAATCTTAATACTCCAAAGGATTATAAATATGAATCCCGAAATAGTGCTCTTTGCTTAGCCACAAACCCTTCCACTATGATTTGGATGATTTTTTACTCTTTTTCACTAACCAACAAAGATGCAAGAATTTTCTTAACAAAAGAATGTTATAAGGAGTATGAGGGATGAATTTGAAACTTATTGAAGTAGAGAAATGAGTTCTTACCACCACTTGAAGCTATGGAGACTAGAAGAAAAAAAGAAGAAGAGAAATGAAGAAAATAAAGAAAAGTGGGACAAAACCCACGTCCAAAATGATATAGATCCCCAAATTTTTTCTTCAATTTCCATCAATGGTTTAATTACTCATTTGATCCTTCGCAATTTGTCTCATATTTAAAATCCCATTTTTATGGTTAATTGGGCCTAAAATCCAACCCAATTAAGCCCAACTAAACCTAACGACTTGAATTAGAATTTTCACAAGGTTAACATACCTCTCGAGCAAACATGAAACTACTAGCCCAAGATTTGGGGTGTTACATCTAAATAATTCCCAATCATTTTAGAAAGTCCTTGCATCCAACGTTCATCATGGTCTTGAATCACCCCTCCACAAACTGCAAAGCCATCGTAGTCGACGAGCCCCATGAGTGTTGACTTTGAACACCATGATCGGAGATACCAAGGGTCACTGCGATCCATGGTTTTAGACGAGAATAAGCATCCAACTACCCATGCAAGTTGAGAGTTAGCAGCTTCCATTTGAATATGGTTCCTCTAGACAAATCTCTCATCAACCATAAAATTTGTATCAATCAAAATACAATTCTACGATGCCAAAAGACCAAAGAATATACCTGAATAAAATCTCTCAGTCCCTAGCATCCGATGAAAATAGTCTATTGTGCAATCTCTTCACATTCAGTCCTACATGGTAAGTATGGAATTCCATGATCCGACTCGGTTTAATAACACTCGACCAAACTATCTACGCCACAATGCAATCTCTGAAAATATAAAGATTAGATTCGACGTCCACTCCATACATCTCACATTTCCTGTCTATCGTCATGTCGTATCCATCGCTCATTATCCGAAGACAATTTATCCTTAAATAAAGCTAAGAATAATCTTGACTCGAGGAAGACCTTTATAAAAGAAATAGGATTCCTCGTCGTGGTTCGATCACTAGTCATAGTCTCATAGCATCTCCTATGATAAGCACTCTTAATAGAGAAAGAACTGTTAGTCGAAGTAACAATCCGAGATGAATTCGAAACTCTTTGTATTTTGATGGATTAAAACAATTGAGGCTTGTCACTACACATTTTCTTAAGATAGATTTTCGCCACTTCTTTAGTGCTAGAGTTCATTGTTCGTCTGGTTTCCTATGATACAACAACTTATTACCATCTACAGTAGCACATTTGCTGAGATTACAAACGATCATTGCCTTCGAATGTCTCTGAAAAACTAGGGTCCGTTTGTTTCACAAATATATTTCGAAAAATAAATAGCGAAAATGAACTACATTTCTTGGAAAACATTTTCTGGAAACCATTTTATGATGGTTGGATGATGTTGTGTAATTCATTTTCCACTGGATTGTAATTTTTTTACAAAAAATTCTTTGTTATAAACATCAAATAGAATGAATAATATTATTTATAATATATTTAAAATATTATAATAATTATTTAATATTTAAGTAATATTATTAATAAAATATCTACAACTTTGTAAATAAAAACATAAGATTATTATAATTTATTAAAATAAAATTATTAAATTATATTAATTATTATTAAATAAAATATATTATTATATTATTTACTTATTAAATATAATATTATTAAAATATTAAAAAATATATATAAAATAACAATATTATAGTATATTTTAAGGAGCATATTTTAAATATTCAATAATTCATAATATTTTTATTAAATTATTAAATAATTTATTATATTATTAAAATAAAAGTATGATACTAGATTAAATAATATAATTATAACATAAAATATAATATTGTATTATTAAAATTATCAATAAATAGAATTTAATAATTAATATTTTATTAAAATGATACTAAGATAACATATTAATATTAAATATAGAAATAATATTTTGAGCGTTTCTTGAAGTGAAAAGTAAAATGACTTACAAAAAATCGACCATAAGTCATTTTCTAGAAAATGTATGGAATTTCAGTTGACCAGGAAAATGAATTTCATTGACCAGGAAAATGAATTTCATTGACCATTTTTTTCCACCAACCAAACACTGGAAAATGAGTAAACATTTTCGGGAAAACCATTACAGGAAAACATTTTCTAAAGAAAATATTTTTTTCAAGAGAAGAAAAGTTCTTGAATTCTGAAATGAAAAACCTAACATGTTTGCTCGCTATTTATAGGAGATTTTTAAGAGAGATTTAATCCAACCAGATTTTTTTTAATATTCAACTTAAACTAATAATATTTTAATTTGAAATATTCAAAAGATAAAACTGCTTTACCATTCAAACTTAAATAAATATTATTTTAATTTGAAATATACAAAAGTATAATATTTATATTCAAGTTAAAAGATATAACTACCTTTTTACATTGACATATTCAAGACTAATTATTACTAATATTCAAATAATATATATTAATTTGCAATAGTCAAAAGGAATATAATAATATAAATATTAAATCCATCAATTCAACTCACCCTTTTTTCCGACAACCTCTTACGTGAATAAAATTGATGATTTAATTAAAACCACTTTGACACGATGTGGTGAGAGTCTCTATGATCGATAGTCGTATAGGATAGGTAGGTGTCTTCTTTGAACTTTCCCCTGTGAATATATTTACTTTACGGGAAAAATTGTTGACGCGATGTCCTTTAACTGTTCTACTGTTCGCGTAAATGATGACATACTTCACACAACTACCCCTTTGACAAGATTTAGTTCTCATGGGTAGACCTTAAAGCCATAGACATCTACCTGGTTCTGCAAGAGTTTGAAAGAACTATGCCCAATAGTCTCCTTGAAGCGACCTCACTTCACTCTTATATAGGTGACTTATGTTGCTTGGCTCACCGTAGCACACTATGGTCATTAAAAACTTTTGCTTAGCCTATATCACTTTCATTACTGTTTACATCATATGAACGAACTTGGGATAATAAACCCCTATAGTGACCATACACGGGTTATGCAATTAGGTTGTCCCTTTGAACCTAAATCGTGGGATCTCTTGTCAACAAAGTAGGGTTTTCCTTCACATAACGCCTTTAAATTTCATGGGCTTTAGTCACATTCCTTTAGATGTTTTCTCAACTTGATCACGATTTAACTCTTTGGTTAGCATATCCATAATGTTATCTTTTGATCTTACAAAATCAACAGAGATAACTCTAATTGAGATTTGTTATATATGGTATTATGTCGATGATGCATATGTTTAAGCCTTTTAAGAATATCCTCCAAGAAATTCCAAAGCTATTCAACTTATTCTCCAGAATTTTCTAGAGCTTCAAACTCATATTTTAGTGTGAATCTAATTATAACGTTTTCTTAAGGATTTCCAAAACATGAATTTTCCTTCCAATGTGAAACATATTCACTTTTGTCGTTAATATCTTGAACCAACTAGCATCGGTTTATCCTTATAAATAATAGGATAGTTAAAAAAATACAATCCATCACTCAAGATTTATTTTCATTTGTTTTGGTAATATGACAATTACCTTATAAAGACACCCTCACATTTTCAAGTGCTTGTATGACATAGGTTTTCAACCTTTGATAACCTATACGTTTCTTTTCTTTTTCCTAGGGAACTTATTTAAAATGTAATTAGCTGGCAAAACAACGTCTCTCCCCATGTTCTGTGAAAACTCATAACTTTTTAGCATTGCGTTCATTATTTCCTTTAAGGTTTAATTCTTCCTCTTTGCTAACTCCATTTATTAAGAGAGTATATTAATGTCACTTCATGACAATATCAAGTTGTTCAAAATGGTTAAACATATTCACAACCACTATCACTTCTTACCACTTAGTTATAGAAAACATTTTCTCTAAAACTATGATTTTGCTCTTTTAGCAAATACATAGCAATATTTTGCTATCATCAATAAGGTAATAAAATATTTATTATCCCTTGTATGTGCCATTAGTATGATTTTAAGAACTTGGTCACTAAAATTAATTAGTACTAGCATCTTCTATTTCGTATCTATGCTCTAATGTATCCATATTCTTTAGTCATTTTTAAATATTGTACACTTCATAACATGCATCAGATAAGACTTAGAGAATGTTATTTCGTTTCAAAGTTAGAATCAACAAAAGATTCTAAGGTGAAATGAATTCAACAATTTATTTCTCTTTTTCCAGTGTTATATCTTTCAAACATATAAGGCAACCTGATTCTGCCTTACAACCAGAAATAAAAGGAACTAATCCTTTAACTTTAACAACCCAATATTCAAGAGCCTTCGATTAAACTCTGAATTTGTTTGCATCTATAAAATTTCTCAAAGAAATTAACCGTACAGTGTTTCCAAACACAAACATTAAATATTTTATAATAATTATAAATATGAAAAGATGTTATTTATTCATGCCATATTTTAAAAGCCATGATAATGTGTACGCATTTTTTTAAAAAAATGTGGTAACAATTTTTAGCTCATCCTCTCTAATAGGAGGATTATCTCACATTTGGTCAAATTCAACATAACCAAACATTAACATTTGACATGATTGCCAATTTCCAAACTAAAGAGGAAAACATTCAAAATCTAGGAAAACTTTTTTGAAGATTGAGGAAGTATTAGTTGAGCTCAATCTAGCTAAATACTTTTTGGGGGTAATGTTAGGAAAGCTCTTGGGATTTATGGTTCATCAAAGAGGAATCAAGATTAATCCAAATAAAGTAAAAGAAATTTAGAATCTTTCGACACATCGTACACAAAAATAAGTTCAAGGCTTTTTGGGGAGGCTAAATTAATATCATTTCATCTCTAAATTTATCTACAATTTTGATCCAATATTCAGATTACTTCGAAAGAATAACCACAAAGTTTGGAATAATGAGTGCCAAGAAACTTTGGAAATTATTAAGAAGTATTTTTTTCAATGCTCTTATTCTAGTAGCATCAGTCCCTCATAGACCATTAATTCTCTACATGACCGTGAGAATTCAATGGGGTGTGTGCTGGGGAAACATGATGAGTCTGGAAGGAAGAAAGAGCCATTTATTATATAATCAAGAAGTTTAATTCGTGTGAAATTTGTTACTCACCAATTCAGAAGTTATGTTGTACTTTTGGTTTGGGCTACGTGTAGGCTCAGGAAGTACATGCTATACCATACCACTTGGTTGATATTGAGACTGGATACACTAAAGTTCTTGATAAAGTCACCATATTTGATAGGTAGATTAGTTCGATTATATGTTGTTATTCGAGTTTGACAAAGTGTATGTGAGCCAAAAAAAATAATAAAGGGAAGTGTCATAACCGATTTTCTTGCAAGTCGTACCTTAGATGACTATGAGTCCCTGAACTTTAATTATCCAGATGAGGATTTGATGTGTATCTTGACTGAAGAGGAAATCGTTTCAGATTACAAAATATGAAAACTTTATTTTTGATGGAATGTCTAATGCTTTGGGACGAAGAATTGGGGCGGTGTTAATTCCTCCAGAAAATGTCTATATTATTTTTTCAAGTAGACTGAAGTTCTTTTGCACCAATAATATGGCAGAATATAAAGCTTGTGACATGGGGTTTATAGTAACCATTGAAAGAAATTCAAAGTGCTCAGGTATATGGGATTCTTTGTTAGTGGTATATCAATTACGAGAAAAATGAGGATAAAGGATTTGAAACTAGTTGATACTGAAATTTGATTCTCGAACTAGCAAATGAGTATAAAGAGATTACTTTCACTTATCTTCCCTAAGAGGATAATAAAATGGTTGGCTACATTGACTAATATATTTAAAGTAAATAAGAAAGATGTTATGATGCCAAACAGGATGCAAGTATATGAGACTCTAGCACATTGATATAGCATAGAAGAAGAGACAGATGGTCATCCATGGTACTATGATATTCTGTATTATATCAAGTATCAAACTTATCCCCAATATGCATCTGAGATAGATAAAAGAATGCTCAGAATAATAGCTACCATATATGTCCTTGATGGAGATATTTTGTACAGAACGGGAATGATCAAGTTTTGTTGAGATGTGTGGATGCTAGAGATACGAGAAGTGTCTTAGAAGAAGTGCATGTTGGAATATGTGAAACATGCGAAAAACCTCTCTATGGCCAGAATGATCATGAGATACATATATTATTGGGCTACCATATAGATAGATTGCATTAATTAAGTGAAATATTCCATAAGTGTGAATTATATGCGAATAAGATTTGCACACCTCTGTTACCTTTACATGTTATGCAACACCATGGCCATTTTCTATATAGGGCATGGACGTTATTGGAGCGATTTATAAGAAGGCTTTAAATGGGAATTGCTTCATCCTAATGGTAGTAGATTTGTAATACCCCAAAATTTTGGCTAGTGACCAAAATATAATTTGTAAAACTTTAGTGGTCAAGTATAAATTGGGAAAGTTCAGTGACCAAGAGGTAATTTTCCCAAAAGAAATTTATTGCATAAAGGAATAGCTCACCCTTAAGAATGGTATTCATGTTTCCTTTATATTTTGATATGGAATCTACATTATAAGGTATTAAACATAAAGTCTGATAAAATATTCATATTATGACCAAATCAAAAATTTTGGAAAATATGAAGCATGATAGTATAAGGTTAATTATGTCATTTCTTTATTTTATTTTGGTAGAATTTAACATGGATCATTGAATTTAAAATTGATTTTTTGTGTTAAATCGAGACCGTTGGATTAAAGGGATTAGATTTTGATTTTTGGAAAAGTGGAAGGAAAAAGATGGAAACTAAAATATTATTTATATAGACAGAATGAGGTAAGGATGATGTAATAATAATGGCATGGTTGTAATTATCATGATTTTAAATGGTATAAAGGTCTTTTAACTAAATTGAATTTTTAATTCATTTTAATTAGCTTTATAAAAAGTGTCTTAAGATATTTTTATGGAAAATTCATGAAACAAATTTGCTCATCTTCTCCATTCTATCCGTGTACTCCATAGACAAGGTGAGCATATTTATTTTCATTTTTAAGCCATTTTATTAGGTTTTTCGATTCAGGCGTGAAATAGAAAAATAATCTACATCAAATTCTCTATCAGTTGGTGTAAAATATTTCATGGTTTTCTTGCATGGAGTATTGATTTCGTAAATAAGGTGCATGAAGGGGAAGTTGAAATTCGTTGAAATAAAATTAGATTGTATTGTTGTGAGTATTGTGGAGTCATATACAAGCATGAACTTGATTAAAAATCATTAAAGGGCGTAAGGGAGCATTCAACCATCATAAGAATTCATGGATAATTATTGAAGTTGGATACTTTTTGATATGAAAATGATTGGGATTGCATGGAAATGATGTTAAGAGATAGAAATCATGTTTGAATCAAACTGAAATTTTTGCTGGTGACGGAAATTAGGAAAAATATACAAAAATTCCTAAGGGTTAGAATGGATATAAGAATGATTCTACATGCTTTGAAATGTGATTTGGATCAATTTGGAACTTTTTAGGTTATAAGGACTTTTTTCATATAATTTGGGAAATTGAAGGATAAAAGTCAATTGTTTGAAAGTTTATGTATTATGTGAAATTAAATGTTGGAATGTTGAATTGGATCATTTTGGAAGATTGTATAAGTTTGGGGGTTTAAAATGCAAGTCGTGGAGAATTTGGGAATTAAATGACAATTATATAAGTGTGATGTACTAGTGTGAAATATTGTTAGAATGTTTGAATATGGTGATTTGTTGAATTAAGTGAAATAGAAAGGGATCAATTTGGATTTCTTTTGTGATATGGGATAGATTTTAAAGAAACGATTATTGGTGGCTAATGTGAAATTTTGATAAGTTAGGTTAATTATGGTTAAGAATTATCATTACACGGACTTGAAATATTATTTTTAAGAAGTTAAAGTTTGCATTGATTAGGTGAAAGAGAATTAGTATCGATTATACATTATTGCATTTTTAGAATTTTATAGGAATATGTGTCTATTATGATAGTTAAAATACTAACATGTAGAGCAGTGACAACGGAGAATGAGCTACAAGATACTAAAGGTAGGACAATGAAAGAGGAAACAAGATGGACGCCACCACCATTAGGGTGGCTTAAACTTAACTCAGATGGGGCAAAAATAAGGATCTGGAATAGCAGCTTGCGGTGGAGTTATACAAGACGAGAACGACCAGTGGAAATGGGGATTTCATAAGATAATTGGAACATGTTCGGTATTAGAAGCAGAATTGTGTGGATTTCGAAGGATTGAATGGAGCATGGGATTTAGACGCAAGGATGCTTTTAGTCAAGTGGACAACAAAGAAGTATGGAGAAATTTCAACATGAAAGGACACATGGAGCTAGAAATAACTTTTTGGGTCATCATATAAACAAGATGTTTCTCCAAGAATGGAAGGTGAAGTTTACTCATGTGGATTGTGAAGGCAATAAGTTAGTGGACAGCATGGCTAAATTGGCTCATCCTGTAGATAATCGTTGCTACACAATGATAACAGCTCCAGCAAACTTATTAGAAACTCTAAGAGCGGAAGGAAGCAATTAAATTATTATAGATTTAGGAAGTTTTTGTTTCGTTTGTTACAAAAAATTACTAACATAAGTTTTGAAATTGTATATGTTGGGCAGACAATTCTCGTGTAGTTCGTTATCAAAAACAATATCAAAGAAAGCTAAAATCAAAGGATAAAGTACAAGAGTGAAATCGAAAGTGACAATAAAGCTTATTATTAAGGTATCAGATGAGTGCATATTTAAATTGTCTTTTTGTTATCGAGCAAACATTGGCTTGCAAAGTGCCACTGACGGAGTTACTATGGTAAAATGACTATTAATGTTATGTAATTTTATGATTCGTGTATATATGTTCATTTGGTAAACTAATAGAATTAGTGAATAAGGTAAGGATGCAAATTAGTGAAATCTGCCTAAATTGGTGATATGGATAGTAAGCTTAGAAAATCACCACAAAATCTAAAAAAATGATTAGAAGATGATTTTTACATCGTTGGATTTTTATATTAGTCTAGTTTTGTTTAAAATAAACGGCTACTGATTTAGAAGTGTATAAAAAATATAGAATTTTTAACCAATGATAGGTCAGAAATTGGGACTGCAGATTCTACTCAAAAGGATTCTTTAAGCTGGATTAGAAAATTTACCATAAATTGTATAGTTGAAATAGAAAAAAAGCCTTATATGGTTAGATTCTTATTCAAGTATAATTTCTTTTGGTATAAATGGAATAATTTTTAAGTTTGTATAATAATATAGAATAATATTTCTTTGAGGGTAGTGCAAACTGCTAGAATATGAAATTGTGGCAAATCATTCGTTTTATGATACTCTTATGTTATATATTATCTTAAATGTTTTAAATGAGCCAACTTCATTACATTGACATGATATCTATAATATTTATTACATGATGAATATGATGTGTATATGTTAAAAGGAAAGTTGTTGATAATGTTCATGCTATATCCATGTTATGCGAAAATGAAATGTTTAGAATATGAACCGCCCATTATGTTATTATATAAAAAGTTGAATATATTGTTATCCTTCATAATTGAATAACATGTAATAATTAATGGAAAATTATGTTGTATGTGCATGAGTTATAGGTACAGTTGGCATGCCATGAGGTGGAGTGATTATATATTGTTAGTACATGCACAACACATTATTTGGTGCAAAATGTACTTTCAAGATGCATTATATGGCACAACATAGTACATGGTACCTGCACAACACCTTATATGGTGCAATGTATCCATATTATTGATACAACGATGTTGTGTTCTACAGTACCTGTATATTTATTAGTACGTAACATAACATAGTATTTGGTCCAAAATGTACTTTTGGAATACAATATATGGCACAACATAATATTTGCTGCAATGTATTCCTTATTATTGATACAATGATGTTGTGTTCTACAATATTTGTATATCTATATGAGGTACTTTCGAGTGCATATTGCGCACACTCAAGTAGACTCACGTACCTTACATTCTCATTTAGCATACATTTGGGCTATACTTATGTGAAAGTGAAAAGTACATGTTTTATGGTTTGAATAAAATCAAATATTTCAGTAAGTACTTTGATTTGAAATGATTTGCTTTATAATAGAACTGTGTTTTACAAGAAAGGAAAAGACTTCAATAGTTTTATTTTATATGTTTTTATATTTTATGTGAAATTATTATATTAAGTTTTACATATCAATTGATATTCTATTTTATTATCATTAATGTCTCACTAAGTGTATACTTAGCGTGTGATTGTTTTCACACGTAGGTAAAAGAGAGCAAGTGGAGTAAGAAGTTGAGCTTGACAACAATCATTAAAGAATAATTTCATGTATCAGTAATGACATCCTAATGTATTTTGATTTTCTAGCTGCATGTATACGAATAAAAATGTTTGTAAATTATTAATATGGTCATATTTTAAGTTGAATTAGAAAAGATATGATATAATCAGAAGATTTAAAAGATTTGTAGAAATTTATATACAGATTTTTGTGAGCAAAATATATAATTAAAATTATGCATTCTAATGTATTTTTAATGAAGTTACATTTTATTACATTAAAGATGATTTCTAAATTAGGCAATTTTAGGGTAGTTTTGTTTATAGTATGAAACGGTATTGAACTCCCTAGTTGCAGCATGGAAATCAGACTTGAAATTGAATGCGAAAAATATTTTTATATGTTACTTTTTAGATTTACGCAATTAAATATATTTACTTATAAATGTTAAATTGAATAAATTTTAAAGAAATAGAATTTTACCGATTTTCAAATAGTAAATGTTCAAGTAGTTGATGTGACATCTTGAACTCATATTTATCGACACCGTTTTTCGCTCGGGAGGGAAAGATCGATAACGACTTGGGGGTTTTCTTTTGAAAAGATTTTTGAAATGTGAGGAGTTGTCACCAATCATTTAAGGTGCAATTGGGACACCATAAAACCTGAGTGATTTTTAATAAAACATTTTATTTTTATAAAAATACCAAGTTTTAAGGTCTACGAAAATCTAGATATCGGGTTCGGGAGTCAATTATGCATGGCGAAGGATTAGCACCCCCACAAGCGCCCAAAAATTGGTACCTAGTGGTTACCCTATATATAAAATCGAAAATTTTGAATTCGAAGGTTACTTAATTTAAAATCATTACGGATGCAAAGTTGAAAAGGGTCTTCCTTTATTAAAGTCGATATCATTCGCCCCCTAGCATAAACACGGGAGATCAGCTATTGTACTTGATAACTGAATATTACCTCGTTTTTAGAAAATCATGATGCAGTTTTGAAAATGATGTCGACTTACTTTGGGAATCACCAGTAGTCACCCCTTGAGCATACTTGCAGGAGATATTCTATTAATCTCTAATAAGTGAACATTGTCTTAGGGTTAAAAATAAATACGATCAAACAAATTTTATTTATCCTAATTAAACTAAGAGTAAATTAAGGCTTTGTCTAGCTTAAAGTTTTAAATTATGAAATTAAAAGACCTAAAGGCACAACCTAGAAGTGTAAGTTCTAATATTAATCCTATTTGATTTTAAACCAATTATTGAATCGAATAACTGAGGTGGTCCCTTGAGCATTTACGCGAGGGCCGACTCAGATTATTCCCTAAATTAAAAGGACTATATTTTAAGAATCTAACTAAAACAAGGGTTCTAAAATTAATTTAAATTAATTTTAAGATTCGAATAATAAAATTGGAACCTTGAGCAAAAGCGATGACCACATTAAGAATTTTACTAATGTAATGACTAAATACGAATCGAATAATTAAAAGATAAGACTAAATCTAAAACATGATCCATCAAGGACTAAATTAAAATGATAAAATATTAAAGATAATTAAAATATATAAAAAGACTAAAATTAAAGTACCAAAAAATGAAAAATAAAAATAAAAAAATAATAATTAGAATAATGAAATTAAAGGACTGAAATTAAATAAATAAGTAAGTAAAGGGAATAAATTTAAATGTGCATAAAAATAAAAGAACGATAAAAATAAAATGTTAACATTAATTTTTAATATTTAACCCATACCGTAAATAATGTGAGTCGTTGCAAGGTCGTACGATATTTTGAACATAAAATAAATAAATAAGTAAAAAATAAATAAAAATTAGCGGTTAGTGGTTAGTTGTTAGAGGTTAGAAGTTAGAAAAGTTAGTTGTTAATAGAGTACAGACTGTAATAATGTGGGTCGTACCCCGGATCGTGTCACTGCAAACTCGTATAATAATTCGAACATAAAATAAATAAATAAATAAAAAGTTAGTGGTTAAAAGTTAGCGATTAGATGTTAATGGAGTCCGGACCATAATAATATGGATCGTACCCCGGATCGGGTCACCACAAGGTCGTATAATAATTCAAAACTAATAACAATAAATAAATAATAGAATTAATACATCATATTTGAAACAAATAAATAATAATAGGGCAGTGACCATAGTGCGACAAATAATAAACAACTAAATATACGAATAAAATAGCAAAAATAATGACCAAATCAAAAGTTAATAAAATCAATATGCATATTCGAAACAAATAAGAAAGTAAATGACCAGAGTGCAAAAGGAGCTAAAATACGTGGAGCTTAAAGGTGATTTTCCCATGATAGTGAGCAAAGCATAAAACACGATGAAACTGAGAGGACTTACCCGATTTACCCGCGAAACATGTGACCAAAACATGAAATCAAATTAAAGTTAAAGGGACCAAAGATGGAATTAAACCAAACGCTTAGTGACCATTTTAAAGAACATGCCAAGACTTGGGGCTTTAAGAAGTAATTAGATCAAATTCCTTTATCTTTATTATTGCTTTCCTTTTTGGTAAAAGCTAAAAATACAAGTCTATTTTTTTCATTTTAAATTTCTTCTTCCCTCTTCTCTGCCAACCATCTTGCCTAAGCCTCCATTCCCACAACCGACCACTATTAAGGTAGTGTTTCACCTTCCTACCTCCATCCAAGGTGGTCGTTCGAACCAAAGTCGACCAAAGAAGACCCCAAGTTCCCATTTCCTTGTTTCTTCGATTCTAACACTCCCAAAAAACGAGATGAAATACAATACAAAACTATTTTGAAACAAAAAAATGAAATGCCAAAGGCTCGTGGTACCTCAAAATAAGACGAGGAGGCCTCTGGTTGGAATCTAAATAACTAGTAACAATTTAGAAACCCATTGAAAAATACACTCCCTTTTTGTTTCATGCTTTGATATGTAAGAAAACAAGAAAATGTGTGTAGAGAATAAGAAAGTACCTAAAAACTTGTATTTTGATTCTTGTTCTTTTTCAGAGAACTTCCTCCCCCTATGAACCAAGCTTACCCGAACAAAATAGAGAAAAATGGAGAAAGAAATTCACCTTTTATTCAGATTTTTTTTGGAGGAACCAATGTCCCTTTTTACAAGCAAAGTTGGGGTTTTTATAACCCCAACATGTGAACCAAGTCCCATTAAAATAATAATAAAATAAAAATGCAAAAAATGGTGGTTACAACTGCCCCTCTTTGCTCATTGTTGTGGAACAGGAATAGAGCAAAGATACAAAGCACCATTTTTTGCCTAAACTATGCAAATTCTTAGACCATAAGTTCTTCTCATCTTGTCTTCTTCTCCCTCTTTGAATGAGTTCTTCTCATTATGAACTCTCCATTGTAAATGTTAATCCCTCGAGTGAGGTGTTGGTGATTCAACTCCATATGTGATGAATCGAGCCAATGTAGAACAAGTTCTTCTCATTATGAACTTAGCCTCCCTCTATCGGATGAGTTCTTCTCATTATGAACTCTCCATTGGAAATATCAATCCCTCAAGCGAGGTGTTTCTGATTCAAAATGTTGTGAATCGAACAATAGGCCGAACAAGTTCTTCTCATTATAAACTTCTTTTCCCTCTGTCGGATGAGTTCTTCTCATAATGAACTCTCCATTGGAAATGTCAATCCCTCAAGCGAGGCGTTGTTGATTCGAAGTGTTGTGAATCAAGCAATAGGTCGAACAAGTTCTTTTCATTATGAACTTCTTCTCCCTTTGTCGGACGAGTTCTTCTCAATATGGACTATCTATTGGAAATGTCAATCCCTCAAGCGTGGCGTTACTGATTCGAAGTGTTGTGAATCGAGCAATAGGTCGAACAAGTTCTTCTCATTATAAACTTCTTCTCCCTCTGTCTGGTGAGTTCTTCTCATTATGAACTCTCCATTTTAAAGGTTAATCCCTTAAGCGAGGCGTCACTGATTCAAAATGACATTAATTTAGCGATAGATCGAACAAGCTCTTCTCATTATGAACTTCCTCTCCCTCGGTCGGATGAGTTCTTCTCATTATGAACTATCCATTGGAAATCTTAATCGGTTTATCTTGTCTTTGAAGATTTTTAAACCTACAAAAGAATATTATATGTTAGTAATAATTATGTTTGAAGTACCTGAAGGTATTAACCCAAAGATCCTTGAATTTTTCTGAGATCAATTTCTATTAATGGTGAAAAATATGGATCGATTCTTTGTTGAAGTCGTGAAATGAAATCTCTGTTGGATCTTTGAAATCTTATCAGATAATCAAAACTGGATAGGCAGAATGTGTATGCTCCTATTCAGTAAATGCTTGAGTATGGAAGATGTGATTTTTGTGTTTTTGGGTTTTAAGGTCTCGTAAGCCTTTGTTTTCCCTTTTTTATCCTCGTCGAGTCTTTGCTGCAAATGATGTCATCTTTGCTTCGTTCTCTTGGTTGAGCCTCTATCTCTAGTCCTTCAAGCTTGATCTCACTCTAGCATTCTTCCTTGACCCTCTATCAAGTCATCCCCTCATCTTATAATTTATTGGATTGCCTCTATGAGTGTTAAAAGATCTTCTCATCTTGGCTCGCTCCAGCATAAAAATGACGAACATAGTAAGGAACTTTGGAAATCTTCTTCTTACTCCTTAGAAAAATCAATAGAAAACATTATACCTGAAGGTTTTATGGGTCGCGCGAAGGACTTATCATCTTGCTTGAAAGACATATAGATGACCCGAAAGATTTAAGCATCATGCTCGAAAGAATTACTAATGGCCCGAAGGACTTTTGTTGATTTGAAATGTTATGAATCGAGTAATAGGAAATGTTAATCCCACAAGTGGGGCTTTACTGATTCGAAGTGATGTGAATCGAGCAAAGGAAATGTGAAAACATCCTGCTCGAAGGTCTTATGAATGGCCCGAATGACTTATCATCTTGCTCGAAAGACTTATATATGACCCGAAGGATTTAAGCATCATGCTCGAAAGACTTACTAATGGCCCGAAGGATTTTTTCTAATCAAGAAACCCTTGAAAATCAAGCTTAGTTTATTAAAATATTCGTTTACGTTTATCGTCAAGAAACCTTTAAAAATTAGGATTAGCTTTTTTAAAAATTCTTTGGAAATAATCATTAAGAAACCCCTGAAAATCAGGCTTAGTTTCTAAAAACTCATTTTGAAAACATCAAGAAACCCCTAAAAATTAGGCTTAGCTTCTTTCAAAATTCTTTTGAAAACATCAAGAAACCCCTGAAAATCAGGCTTAGCTTCTTTCAAATTCGTTTGAAAACATCATAACAAGAAACCTCTGAAAATCAAACCTAGCATCTTTAAAATTTATATCGATTGGGTAAAATACCCCACTTCTAAACAATGATTGTTCCATGGATTGGGTTCCTCAATTCTTGAGGTTCTACCATTCGAAATATAATTCCCTCAATTCAAGGCTTGAATTCCCTCCATTCAGAATATGCTTTGATACATGAAATGTGAGTACAACGTAATGTTGATTATTAATTCTTCTTCTGGATCAAAGTGGATACCTCATTATTCCTTCACTTGATCATCTTTGCATGGAACTTGCCTCAATATCGATATAGCAACTTGCCAGCTCAGGTTTGAAATCTTCTAAGGATGAACCTGATCATCTTATGGTCTTTGTTTTTTGTCTTCATTTCAGAGGAAATGTTTTCTCTCTCGAATTCTTGCTATGACCAAGTATATGGCCTTAACGCTGTTTTTGTCCCTAACTCGACCGCTCAATCAAATTTGTTTCTCAAAACTCATCTTATAACTAAAGCATGAATT
Organism: Hibiscus syriacus; assembly: GCF_006381635.1. NCBI lineage: Eukaryota > Viridiplantae > Streptophyta > Magnoliopsida > Malvales > Malvaceae > Hibiscus > Hibiscus syriacus. The sequence goes on along the minus strand of NW_024062641.1, from coordinate 1,050,012 downwards.
ATTTATTTCTCTAGGAAAGCCATGTTTGTTTTCATTTTTCCCTCAGTACTCCTAACGGCTAGGCTCATTCACCATGTTTGTTTGATTTGAATTTTGTGATCTTCGCAAGGTCTGGTTTTGGTAATGCTTCAATATGGGTACTCATGCCTCTCTTTGTGCCAAAATCTTGATCTCGAATAGTTTCACTGGTGTCACTAATCAACAATGTTATCGAATAACTTGAGGGTTTCTCTTCATGATGCCATAATCAGATTGACACTTAAAAAGTGATCAATTCTTCCAACATAATTGTCTTTCACTTTTTCTATGAGGGGATATGTGCCACTTTCAACTAAGGTGGTCTTCTACTTTTGACAACATCACAAGGGAGTGTTAGAAGTTCTATCCTCCAATCCTTCTAATCTTTCGGACTATTTGCTTTTAAGAAATGCTTCATTATTCTGGCATCGTTTGTTCTTCTCCAACTAAGGCAGAATGAGCCTCACCAGCTTCCAGGACCTTTTCCACTTGAGATTGTCCTATTTGAAAATATTTCTCTTCTTTCTTTTATTTTAGAAATATGAAAAATTTGTTGAATAAATTTCAAAAGTGTTTTCATTTTCTTCCGACTCGCAATCAAAACAAATTGTAAAAAAAAAGTTCATTGAATATCAAATAAGTCAAATTTTCTTATAACCCTTCAAAAATTATATATATTTGAAAAGTGTAAAGATTAATGTTGCTAAAGGCTTAGGATGACTTGGGAACGTAATGTGTTTCAGGTTAATGTGGAGAGGTAATGTGTTTCAGGCAGGCTTTTTTGGTTGAAATCTTGTATCCTTGATTCTGGTGTTGATGAAGTAGTCGTTATGCTTATCTTCTGGAAATGTTTACTTGTTCTCAGCCCTCGTGAGTTCCTTTGGACTGTGCAAAGCTTTATCAAAATTTATAAGATCGTCTTCTGTACAGTGGTTAACAATCTTCGTGTTTGAGCTGCCTTTTCAGGTTTTCAACTCGAATTCTCCATTGGTTTCAAGAAGTCATCTAAAATTCTACGTCTTGAACCCTCCTTTTATTATTTTTCCCTATCATGCATTAAATATTTTAGAAAACTAATTTTTGCAAATAAAATTAACCCTAAGGGGCGGAATGAAATCTGAAGATAGTCTATCCACTTAGAAATCCATTTATGATTGGAAGGGACTTTTCAGGCATGTAACGTATGTCGGGGCTCACTGTTATGAAAGAAAGGGATAAATAGGCACAAACAAGTATTTAAGGGTTATTGAACCAAGGATCGATTCGTTCTGCTATCTTCAATCTTGTCTTGATCGACTTGAATCTACTAGTGTGCCTTTTATTTTATTTTCTTTTGATGTTCTTTGATCTTCTGGAGAATTGATTCTAGATCTTTGAACCGCTCGTCTTGAAGTATTTGATATGTTTTCTTTCATCTTTCTTTCTTTTTTTTCTTTCTTTTTTCTTTTTTTCTTCTTTCTCTCTTTTTATGTTTTTTTTGCTATATTTATTTTTTCTCTATGTGTTGTCAACTCCATTTAATCTTCGAGCACTTTTTATTTGATCCACCTTGTGGTATCTTGTTATTTCTTACTATGACTTGCCTTTGTAAAAAAAATCTGGATTGATGGCTTTCCCTTATGTGAGTAGATTTTCCTTCACATTGCCCCTGGATTGATGGCTTTAATCCATTCGATATTCAAAGAATTACAAGATTAAAACTTGATTTATTATTCATAACCTTGGAAAACAACATAAGTTTAATCAACAAAATATTTATTGAGAAAATAAAGAAAGAACAAAAACACTTTCAAATAGGACAAAGTCAGTGCATAAGGTTTCACAGTGGATGAAAGAATTTTTCTTGATTCGCACCTCTCATTATTAAAGATTTATACTCCTGGGATAATTAAATTATGGACCTTGCTCTTCAGTTCCGTACAGACCTCTATGATGTTCCTCGAACTTCAAACGAGGCTAAGATTACGTTCATAACTCCCAATCCTTTTTGGGTACGAATGGGGTGACTTCATCTTACCTCAAAACTTTTATCACAAGATTCCCCGCAAGTTACTCCTAGGATCCGTGATTAATGCATGTTGATATGCAATGTATACCATGTAATTTACAATGTATATATGCTAATGTAAAGATGCAAAGATGCATGTGCAAATGCAAAATGGGTGCGCAAAATACGAGATGCAAATGCAACAATGAATTGATACAAAAAATAAATTTTCCTTGAACAATTCTTGAAAACCGACAGTGTCTCTGTACACTGGGGAAGTGAAAATCTGGTCCATTTGTAAGTTGTCCAGCTCCTGCGAGCATCAGGGTACTGCATCATCATCAAAGCTTCTACTTCATCTCCTACTTTCATAAATCTTTCGAGCTGGTTTTTGATCTTCAACTGTTGACTTCAGTATCGAATCTTCTTTAGTACACCTTGTTATCTCAGCAGGTAGACGTTTAGCTTGTCTCCTTAGTAGGTAGACTCTCTCTTGACTCTACTCAATCTACGTAGAGCATCTTCGAAATTCTACCGATCCCAACGAAAGGCATTGTTGTGGCACTGTTTTTCAAGAACCTTCTAAAAGATCAGTTATTTAAAGGATTAATACCTTTGAATGATTTGCTATGTTCATGCAAAAATGCAACAAGATCAGACAAAAAGAAATCAATGTTAGTAGAAAGAAGGCAAAAAGAGTCAAGTTAGTTGAAGCGATTAGTCAAAGAAATGTAATCTTAGCAAAAATAATTAAATATGACTCAAAGTTGAGACTGAAAAATAAAGCATACAAAGGAAAAATTCCTAACTGCATGCGTTCAAGTTCTTCTAGGTTATCCACATGGCTCTAGTGTGGTAGGTTTACTAAATTCTCTACATGAGGTTGGGTTCTAGCAAAGGGTTCCCAAGCTATCTCCACAACCTGCTAAGGTTGACTCCGATTCTATCCCATTACAAACTTGCGAATCAGATTTTGCTTAGGGATCACACCACTAAAATCGTACCTCGGATCGACAACTTAGGATGCTTTCCAGAGATACTTTATCAGACTTACACCAGTAAGCCCAATTCTCCTCGTGAGGTGTGACGTTTCCCCGTACTTTGGTAAACCGGGTTGGAGCTCGGGTTTAGAGCTATGATATGCAGCAGTCTTAAATAAATTCACAGAAGCGTAAGTATTAATCAGAGAAAAAATCTTTTTTTCTTTTGAAATAACATAATGAATTGTAAATTCAAACAAGATCGAACTCATAATTTCCCAAATCCTAAAATAGGGTAACGAACTCGTGGCTCGACTCTCATGTTGTATTAAAAACAAAACGTCCCCAGCGGAGTCGCCAAGCTATCGACATCATTTTTCGCCCGGGCGGGGAAAGACCGATAACAACTTGGATGTTTTCTTTTGAAAACATTTTTTGAAATGTGAGGAGTCACCACCAATCATTTAAGGTGTGATTGGGACTGTGTGATTTTAATAAAACATTTTATTTTTATAAAAATATAAAGTTTTAAGGTCTGCAAAAATCCAGAAATTGGGTTTGAGAGTCAGTTACGTGTGGGGAAGGATTAGTACCCCACAAGTACCCAAAAATTGGTACTTAGTTGGTTACCCTATATTTAAATAAAAAATTTTGAGTTTGAACGTTACTTAATTTAAAAATCATTACGGATACAAAGTTGAAAAGCATATTCGTTTATTAATATCGATAGCATTCTCTCCCTAGCATAAACGCAGGAGATCAACTATTGTGCTTGATAACCGAATATTGCCTCATTTTTAGAAACTCATGATGCGGTTTTGAAAAGGATGTCAACTTACTTCGAGAATCACCAGTAGTCACCCCCTGAGCATACTTGCGGGAGATATAATATCAATTCCCTAATAAGTGAACATTGTCTTAGGGTTAAAAATTAAATGCAATCAAAGAAATTTTATTTATCCTAATTAAACTAAGAGTAAATTAAGGCTTTGTCTAGCTTAAAGTGTCAAATTATGAAAATTAAAGGACCTAAAAGCACAAACATATAAGTGTAAGTTCTAATATTAACCCTATTTGATTTTAAACCAATTATTGAATCAAATAACTGAGGTGGTCCCTTGAGCATTTACGCCAGGGACGACTCGGATTATTCCCTAAATTAAAAGGACTATATTGAAATCTAACTAAAATAGGGGTTCTAAAATTAATTTAAATTAATTTGAAGATTCAAATAATTAAATTGGAACCTCGAGCAAAAGCGATCATCAAATTAAGAATTATCCTAATTTAATGACTAAATACGAATCGAATAATTAAAAGATTATGGACTAAATTTAAAAAGGAGATCCGTCAAGGACTAAATTAAAAGGACACAAATATTAAAGATAATTAAAATATATAAAAGGACTAAAATTAAAGTACCAAAAAATGAAAGATAAAAAATAAAGAAAATAATAAATTAGAGTAATGAAATTAAAGGACTAAAATTAAATAAATAAAAAGTAAAGGATAAAAATTTAAAAGCGGATAAAATTAAATAACAAAAATAAAAGAGCGATAAAAATAAAATGTTAGCATTAATTTTTAATATTTAACTCTTACAGTAAATAATGCAAGTCGTACCCCGGGGCGGGTCGTTGGAAGGTCGTACGATATTTCAAACATAAAATAAATAAGTAAACAAATAAGTAAAAATTAGCGGTTAGAAGTTAGAAAAGTTAGTTGTTAATAGAGTCCAGACTGTAATAATGTGGGTCGTACCCAGATCGGGTCACCGCAAATTAGTATAATAATTTGAACATAAAGTAAAATACATAAATAAAAAGTTAGCGATTAGATGTTAATAGAGTCCGGACCATAATAATGTGGATCGTACCCCAGATCGGGTCACCACAAGGTCGTATAATAATTCGAAACTAATAACAATAAATATATAATATAATTAATACATCATATTCAAAACAAATAAATAATAATAGGAGAAGTGACCATAGTGCAACAAATAAAACAACAGCTAAAATATAACGAATAAATTAGAAAAAATGATGACCAAATCGAAAGTTAATAAAATCAATATGCATATTCGAAACAAATGAGAAAGTAAATGACCAGAGTGCAAAAAGAGCTAAAATACGGGGAGTTTAAAGGTGATTTTCCCCTGATAGTGACCAAAGCATAAAACACGTTGAAACTGGGAGGACTTATGCGCAATTTACCTGCGAAACAGGTGAACAAAACATGAAATCACGTTAAAGTTAAAGGGACCAAAGGTGGATTTAAACCAAAACGCTTAGTGACCATTTTAAAGAACACGCCAAGACTTGGGCCTTTAAGAAGTAATTTGACCGACTTTCTTTGATCTTTATTATTGCTTTCCTTTTCGGTAAAAGCTAAAAATACAAGGTTATTTTTTTCATTTTAGACTTCTCCTCCCCTCTTCTCTGCCAACCAGCTCGCCTAAGCCTTCACTCCCACAACCGACCACTATTAAGGTGGCATGTCACCTTCCGACCTCTATCCAAGGTGGTCGTTCGAACCAAAGTCGACCAAAGAAGACCCCAAGTTCCCCTTTCCTTGTTTCTTCAATTCTAACACTCCCAAAAAAAATAATAAATTCAATACAAAACTACTTTGAACAAAAAAAACGAAACGCCAAAGGCTCGTGGTACCTTAAATCAACTCCGGCGAGACCCCTGACGGCACGGTAAAGCCAATGAGGCCTCTAGCTGGAATCTAAATAACTAGTAACGATTTAAAAACCCATTGAAAAATATGCTCCCTTTTTGTTTCATGCTTTGATATGTAAGAAAACAAGAAGAAAACGTGTATGGGGAAGAAGAAAGTACCTAAAAAATTGTATTTTGATTCTTGTTCTTTTTTTTTCAGAGAACTTCATCCCCTTATGAACCAAGCTTACCCGAAAAAAACAAAGAAAATGGAAAAAGAAAGTCACCTTTTATTATGATTTTTTTGGAGGAACCAAAGTCTCTTTTTACAAGTAAAGTTGGGGTTTTTATAACCCCAACATATGAACCAAGACCCATTAAAATAATAATAAAATAATAATGAAAAAAATGGTGGTTACAATATTCATGTGTTGATACATGAAAGGGGTGTTACATTTATTGGCTTCAGAGCTACAAGTTTAGCCAATTCTAAGGCTAAACTGAAGTTGTCTTGAGTCAAAAAGTGTTTACATGTCACTCAGATGTCATTGTTACTGATATGATAAGTATATGATTGATGTCACTCCTTACTAATATAAGATAATAATTGGTTAAGTTAGATGTTTAAAGTTGAAAATCTTGATCAATGACTAAACAAGAGGTTTATGAATGGATCGTTAGTGAAAGGTAATGAGATAAGTTATGATCCTCATACTCGATCTGAATAAAGTGGTGTATATGCACTAGTATAACAAGAAGTGTCAGTGTAGGATTAAGGAATTCTTACTCATAGATAAGTACTAAGTGGATTGATCTAAAAAAAAGACATTCTATTAGAATCATTCTCTATTAACATAGTAGCGACTAACCCTCTAGGCCAAAGTGCGAGAGTGAGTCAGATATGTAGAAACTTTAAACTGTTGGGTAAAGATTTGAAGAATTGAATTTATGAAAAATATGAGAGAGTTTCTTTTGAAGAATTTTGGATAATTATGGGAATGGAATGGTTATTCCCCTACCATGCCATAGTGGACTATCGCTTAAAGCGATTAATTCTAAAGGACTCGGGAGGTTCCGAGATTATAGTGGATGGTAAGAAAGGGTAAATCTATTATCTAATGTGATTTTTAGTAATGACTGTGAAGAAGCTATCGTTGTATGGTTGTTAAGTTTTCTTAATTAATCTGGTAGACACTCAAATTCAGAAGTTAAGTTGGAAGATATTGCTACTATTCGAGAATATTCAGATGTAGTTCTAGAAAAGTTATCAAGATTATTTTTTTATTGAGAGATATAATTTAAAATAGAAGTGTTAACGGTATTTTGCCTATCTCTATGGTCACATATTGTATGGCTCTGACTGAACTTAGGAAGTTAAAGATAGAGTTATAAGATTTACTAGAGTAAAGTTTTATAAGACCAAGTGTGTCATCTTGGGAACTCCAGTGTTATTTGTGAAACAAAAAGAAAGATAAATCCATGCGATTATGCATAGGTTATAGTCAGCTAAATAAAGTAATAGTAAAAGAAAGTATTTACTCCCAAGGATTTATAATCTTTTTGGATTAGTTAAAAGGTTCATAGGGAAAATACTTGCCTTTAGCAAAGTTCGCTTATAATAACAGCTACCAATCAAGTTTTAAAATGGTTCCTTATAAAGCCTTATATGGAAGAAGATGTAGGACATCATTGAATTGGTACGAGCTGAAAGATTGATATATAATTGGTTTTGATCTAGTTAAGGAAGTCAAAAATAAGGTAAAAATCATTCAAGACGATCTTAAAGTAGTTGCCAATTGACAGAAGTCTTATTCAAACTTAAAGAGAAAAGAAACAGAGTATCATGTCAGCAATAAAGTATTTCTTAAATTATCACCTTGAAAAAAGATATTACGATTTGGAAAAAAACAGAAACTTTGCCCAAAATTTATTAAACCTAGTAAGCTGTGAAAAGAATTGTTTTGATGGCTTATCAACTAGCTTTACCTTCGGAGATGTATAATCTTCACAATGTTTTTCAAGCCTCGATGCTCAGAAAGTATTGATTTGATCTTTCAAACGTCATTACAGCAAAGGAGATAGAGATTCAGCTAGATCTGACTTACTTAAAATAACCAGTTAATATACTAGAATATGAAGTAAAAAAACTATGGAACAAGACGATTCCACTGAATAAAGTTCGTTACTAAAATCATTAAATTGAGGAAGCTATCCGAAAAAAGATAAGAAAATATAAAAAAGTAATTTTCTTATCATTTTTAATAAGGTACGTGTTGAAAATTTGAGGATGAATTTTCTAAATGGGGGGAGAATTATAATACCCCCAAAATCTTGGCTAGTGACCAAAATGTAATTTTTGAAAGTTTAGTAACCAAAGTATAAATTAGAAAAACTTTTAGGACCAAAGTGGTAATTTTCCTAAAATGAAAATTTATTCCATAAATGAATAGTTCACCCTTAAGAATGGTATTCATGTTTCCTTTATATTTTGCTATGGAATCTACATTATAAGCTATTAAACGATAAAGTCCGATAAAATATTCGGATAATTGGATTGAATAAAAAATTTTGGAAAATATGAAGGATGATAGTATAAGGTTAATTATGTCATTTTATTATTTTATTTTGGTAGAATTGTACATTAATCATTGGATTTAAGATTGATTTTTCATGTTAAATTGGAACTATTGGATTAAAGTGACTAAATTGTGATTTTTGGAAAAGTATAAGGGAAAAGATGGAAACTAATAAATATTAATTTATATTGACAAAATGAGTTAAGGAATGATGTCATGATAATGGCATGGTGGTAACTATCATGATTTTTAAAAGAGTATAAAGGTCTTTAAGCCTAAAATGAATTATTAATTCATTTTAATTAGCATTATAACAAGTGTCTTAAGATATTTTTTATGGAAAATTCATAAATAAAAAAATTTCTCATCTTCTCCATTCTAATCGTGTACTCCATAACCAAGGTGAGCAAGCTTTCTTTTAAATTTTTAAGCCATTTGATTAGGTTTCTGTATTATGATATGAAATAGAAAATTAATCTACATCAAATTCTCTATCAGTTGGTGTAAATTTTTCATGGTTTTCTTGCATGGGGTATTGATTTCATAAATATGGAGGATGAAAAGGAAGTTGAAATTCATTGAAATAAAACTAGATTATAATGTTGTGAGTATTGTGGAATCATTTACAAGCATGAAACTTGATTGAAAATCATTATAAGAGCTTAAGGGAGCATTCAGTCATCATAAAAATTCATGGAGAAATATTGAAATTTGATAGTTTTAATATGAAAATGATTGGGATTGGATGGAAATGATGTTAAGAGCTAGAAATCATGTCTGGATCAAAGTGAAAATTTTGCTAGAATTCTTTATATACAGGCCATGGTGAAGGAAATTAGGGAAAATATACAAAAATTTCCTAAGGGTTAGAATGGATATAAGAATGATTCTACATGCTTTGAAATGTGATTTGGATCAATTTGGAACTTTGTTAGGTTATAAGGACCTTTTCGCATATTTTGGAAAATTAAAGGACTAAAATGTAATTATTTGGAAGTTGATGTACTATGCTGAAATTAAATGTTGGAATGTTGAGTTAGATCAATTTGGAAGGTTGTTTAAGTTTGGGGACTAAAACGCAAGCCTTAAAGAATTTGGAAATTAAATGGCAATTATATATGTGTGATGTACTAGTATGAAAATATTGTTAGAATGTTTCAATATTGTGCTTTGTATTGAATTAAATTGAAATAGCAAGGACTAATTTGGATTTTTTGTGATATTCAGATGGATTTTAAAAAAATACATATTGGTGGCTAAATGTGAAATTTTGATAAGTTAGGTCAATCATGGTTAAGAATTATTATAGTGACTTGGAATTTTATTTTGAAGAAGTTAAAGTTAGCATTGATTAGGTGAAAGAGAATTAGTATCGATTATACTTTAATTGCATTTTTAGAGTTTTTATACGAATATGTGCCTATAATGTTAGTTAAAATACTAACATATGTTTTGAAATTGTATATGTTGGGAAAAACAATACTTGTTTATATCATGATCGAAAACAAGATCAAAAAAAGCTAAAAGCAAAGGATAAAGTATAAGAGTGAAATCGATAGTGACAATAAAGCTTATTAGTGAGGTATCAGGTGAGTGAATATTTAATTTGTATTTATGTTATAGAGAAAACATTGGCTTGCGAAGAGCTAGTGACTGAGATACTATGGTAAGAAGTGACTCCTAAATGTTATGTAATTTTATGAGTCATGCATATATGTTCATTTGTTAAGCTAATAGAATTAGTGAATAAGCTAAGGATGCAAATTAGCAAAATATGCCAAAATTGGTGATATGGATAGTAAGTTTAGAAACTCGCCATAAATTCTACAAAATAAAAAAAATTAGAAGTGTATACAAAAAGATACGAATTTTTAACCAATGATAGGTCAGAAATTGGGATAGTAGATTCTTCTCAAAACATATTCTATAAGCTAGATTAAAAAATTTGTCATAAATTGTACAAGTAGAATTAGAAAAAGTGCCATATATGGTTGGATTCGCATTTGAACCTAGTTTCCTGTGGTACAAACGGAATATTTTTTAACACTGTAGATTAATACATAATATTATTTCTTTGAGTATCATTTTATGATACTCGTATGTTATATATTATCTTAAATGTGTGAAATGATCCAACTTCATTACATTGGCATGATAGTTATAATATTTTATTGCATGATGAATATGATGTGTATATGTTAAAATGAAAGTGATTGATGATGTTCATGATATATCCATGTTATGTGGAAATGAAATGTTTAGGGTATGAAATGCCCATTGTATATGCTTGATAATTGAATAACATGTAATAATTAATGGAAAACCCCATTGTATATGCATTGCGTCGTAGGTACAATTGATATGTCATGAGGTGGAGTGATTATATGGTACATAATTATACACTGTTAGTATGTGCACAACATAATATTTGGTGCAAAACGTACTTTCAAGATACATTATATGGCACAACATAGCACATGGTGCCTGCACAACACGGTATATGGTGCAATGTATCATTATTATTGATACAATGATGTAGTGTTCTACAGTGCATGTATATTTATTAGTATGTTGCAAAAAATAGTATTTGGTGCAAAACGTACTTTTGGAATACAATAAATGGCACAACACAGTATTTGGTGCCTACAAAACATAGTATTTGTGCAATGTATTGCTTATCATTGATATAGGGATGTTGTGTTCTACAATACCTGAATATATGAGGCAATTTCGAGTGCAATTTATCTACGAGGCACTTTCGAGTGTATATTGTGCACACTTGACAAGACTCACGTACCTTTCATTCTCATTTAACATACAGTTGGACTATACTTATGTTAAAGTGAAAAGAACATGTTATATGATTTGAATGAAACCAAATATTTCATAAATGTTCTGATATAATTATAAGGTTTAAAAGAGTCGTAGAAATTTATATACATGGATTTTTGTGAGAAAAACATATAATTAAAATTATGCATTCTAATGTATGTTTTAATGAAGTTACATTTTATTAGATTAAAGATGATTTTTAAATTAGGTAGTTTTAGGGAAGTTTTGTTTATTGTATGAGACAGTATTGAACTACCTAGTTGCTGCTTAGAAATCAGACTTGAAATCGAATGCAAAAAATATTTTTTAAATATTACTTTTCAGATTTACGAGATTGAATATATTTGCTTATACATGTTAAATATAAATTTTGAAGAAACAAAATTTTTCGCATTTTTTAATAGTAAATGTTTCAAGTAGTTGATGTGACATCTCAGACTCGTATTTGTGTATGGATACGGGAAAGGTGTGTTACATGATTTCTTCACTAAGTTGGTACAAACTGCTTCATATTCTAACGTTACAAGATCTACATTTTGCAAGTGCATAAAGAAAGAGATAATTTTCCGATACAGCTGCCAAAGTGAATCATTTCAGACAATGCTACAAATTTGAGCAACAAGATGATGGATGAACCTTTTGACCAAATCAAGATAAAGCGTGCTAATTCAGCAACCTACCACACAATGATGAATGGGGCAGTAGAAGCGGATGAATAAGAACATTAAGAGGATTAGCACAAAGACCACTAAAACTTATAGTGACTAGCATGAAAAATTACCCTTTACCATGTACGAGTATCGAACTATTATGCGTACATCAACAAGGGAAATGCCTTTCTCTTTGGTCTATGGAATGGAAGTAGTTGTACCTATTGAACTCCTTCACATTGAATCTTTAAATATGTGGAGTTGAACGAATCTAAATGGGTTCAAGCTCGATTTGATCAATTGAATCACATTGAAGAAAAGAGGTTGAAAGTTATATGTCATGGACAAATATATTAGAAATGAATAATACTAGCTCAATACAAGAAGGTTCCCCCAAGATAATTTTAGGAGGGTGATCTAGTGCTTAAAAAGATCTTGCATATTCACAAAGAGTTCAGAGATAGGACAGCTAAGCCTTAAGTAGGTAGCATTTTATCTATATCATGCAAGTACCTACTACTTAGTGGCATATCTTCAGCATGCTTGCATTTATGAAATTATTATGCTACTTTAGATTAGAGATTATACTACTGGGCTTTGTAAGCCCAACATTCGGATGTTTTCTGTTAGCAGCTTAGTGGCATAAGTAGTTAGTGGAGCACCGTCGCAACAGGACTTCTAAAATCTCCTTAAGAGTATTGTATCGTAGTTTAGTGGGCATATGTATTCATAGAACCTTACTTATGTATTCAGATTATTAAACTCGTAGTTTTTATTATTTTGATTTTTAAATTATATGTCATGGAGCTCTGATTTTATAAATTGATTTTATAATAGTTGATTATGTTTTTAAATATGATACCATTCAACATATTCAGAAAAAAAATTGAACAGGCTTTGAAAATCAGGGGTTGTCTCGGTAGTCAAATGTGGCACTTTAGGCCCAGTAGGGTTTAGAGTGTTACACGAAAAGAGCAGTTTGAAACTAAAGGAATGATTTGAGTTGAATACCTAAAAGGGCGACTCAAATGTATTATGATAATAGGCATCCGTCAATTAAACGCTCTTGAGAGCCTGATACTTTGATAGAAGCTTCACATCTACAAATATTTTGGCAACATTTAAGATCTTTCAGACAGAAGCTTACCTCAGTGCATCGAATTGTATCGAATTGATTTGTTCAAAAATGCTCGTGCTAGTGATTCTTGATGCATTTTACTCTTATTTTTTGTTTTTATCATTTCTTTGATTGTCATGAATTTGTATAAAAAGATCTTCATCAATAAATTCCAAGTTTATCATTTCAAACTTAAATTTCATTCATTTTATAAGCATCTTATAAGTGAACTAACATAGTCTAAAAAGAAAACATAATATTTTTTTGTGTTAATATGTGTTAATCTTTTAAGTACATGGAATCCAATGTAGGTCACAATGTCAAGACTTGTATTCTTTGTTCAAAAATATATGACAAAGAATGACGTGAAGACATGGAATGGGCAATAAAACAAGGACAATTTAATTAGCTCAAAGACAAGTTTTCTCATGAAAATGAAAAAACAAAAGAAGAAAAGAGAAAAAGAAAATCTAAATTGAAAACATGAAAGGGTTTTAGCGCCTAAAGATTTTTCGCTAAAAATAGGTGTCTAACGTTTTCTTATTTATACTTTTAGGTACCTACCGTTTAATTTTTAATTTTTTAATAATTAAAAGATAATTTTTAATTAAAAATAAAAAAGTTTAATTTATTTAAAGCCCCCAACATTTTACTAAAAATATAAAAAAAAACCTAAAACCTAAAATCTCTCATTTCAGCCCCATTATCAATTGTTGCCAGCTATTTTCGGCCACCATTATCATTGCCAAATGGTCACTCACCCATCGCCACCCCTATTGATTATTCATCGTCCTTATCGTCACCCAAAATCCCTAAATTTAAAATCTCCAATATCCAAATCCTTAATTCCCAATTTTAATTTCTTAACCCAAACAATCGTCGACCATCTCCGCCATCATTTTCATCGTCAAATGGTTAGGTTTTGATTGAAATTACACGATGGTTCGAATGATGGCAGCGGTGTGGCTTATGAACATCGGAATCGGCCGAAAATCGATGAATAATGGCAATTGTGGCTTAAAAATGACGAACCTTTGAATGCTTCTCTATGGAAAATAGTGGCATGTTATGAAGAAAGGTTAAAGGGGGTTTTGATCGAGGGTCAATATCGATGCTGATAATGGTGGTGATGATGGTCACCATCGGCCGGCATAGAAAGGGGAATGAGGAAGGGTATGTTGCATTAGGGGGTGCTTTTTTACAAAAAAAATATTTTTATTTTTTTAATTTATTCTCAAAATTACCATAACAAAACATGCCACTTAATGGAGATATTTAGCGACAATTAATGTCTGGGTACCTAAAAGTATAACGTTGGAAACATTAAGCACCTATTTTAAGCAAAACAATTCTTTAGGCACTAAAACATTTTTCGAGGCTTATTTTTGTATTAAGCCTTTTAGAAAAGATTATTTCCTTTGGTAATGTTTTTCTACGAACCAAATGCCCCTTAAGTTTACCTCTAGATCTCAACCTTATACGTAATCTCCAACAATAGATTCGGGTTTGCTTCCACAAATTTAGTATCTTATTCTTCATGATTTTGTATATTTAGATATTGGGTTATTGATTTTATATTTATTATATTTAAATTTTAACAAGTGGCATTAATGTCTCATCATATTAAAACATTGCAAATCAATTGATTTATAGATTGTCTTTGAAAATTTAGAGTTTGTTTGATATCATGCCATAAACTTATTTCGATAACCTTACTTTTGTTTGTTCATCTGTTATGGCCATTAAAGTATTTTTCGTTTGAATTTTTGTGTAGCACCCGCATTTAGGGGTCAAATTATAAGTTTTTGAAACTTATAGTCAGTTTTAGAAAGTTACAGGAAATTTGAGGACCCAACTCTTAATTTGCCCATTTTCTATTAGCATTGAAAAATAAACCTGGATAATTCTCCCCTTCCCCTAAAAAATCCCCAAATTGGAAACAAATCTCCCAACCCCGAACTCTAGCCCATCAGCCCCCCTTAGTTATCGATTCTTCACCGTACGGCCATCATTTTTGGCGTCATCACCTCCATTCGGTTCTTCTTTGACCGGTGACCAAAACCCCTCCCTTGTTGCTCCAGATTCAGCCACCGATCGACATGTAGGGATCATCTTTGTCTCACCGCCTACGCTGTTAGCATCGCCATCCTTGAGCGCTCGTGACTCAACCCATGGGTCGAAGCATTGCCACCATTTTGTTGTCGCCGGCATGGGTAAAGGTTTCAGTCATTTTTTCTTCTAATTTAGTTGGATTTTGGTTGATGGTTGAGTTTATTATAGATGATATTGTTGTTTTGTTGCTCGTGGAAGGATCGGTTGCCATCCCCGACCCCTGTTACCGCCGTGCTCGCGTGGGGCTCTTTCCCAGCCATGGTGTCTTCTAGAAACGGTCCAAGTAGATCGGACCGCCCCGAACCGGGTCTGGTTGACCCGATCGAGTCAACCCAGACTGAGTCAACTCGTCTGAGTCAACTCATCCAAGTCAACATGTTGACTTTTACCTTTGACTTTGACCAAAAAGTTAACTTTTTCAAAAGGTCCTATTTTATGTTTTTCGACACCCTGATTTCGAATCTGAAGTCCGTTTTTTCCAAATTCGCACTCAGTAAGCTATTTTTCAGTGATTTAATTCAGATTCAATATAGTTTCTCAAGTAAGTTCGGTTTCTGACGTAAAATTGTTTGCTATGTATCCGATGAATTATTGGATATTAAATTAAAGTTTAAGGGCAGTCGAATGGAGTTTAAATGGTCGATCGATATGGAACAAAATTTGAGGTAATACTCTACTACCTTTTCTATGCTTTTTAGAACTCATGGATAGATGGTAAAAGAGAAACTGGAAGATAAACCAAAAATAATTATAAGTTTAGTGAAATGAATAAATCAACCTCGAGATACGAAATGACCTATAATTTCTATTTTCTGAGATAACACCCGAAGATTGAATTATCGAAGCTACTTTACACAACTGAATTTTATGAAATGACCAAGTCGAACGGAATGGAAGAAATGTATGTATCCGAATTTCAGAAATGATTGAATTACTATTGAAACTCCGAAGTGATCAGAATAGACTTAACTACAAAATGACCTATGTACCTCCAAAGACCTAGAATCAAGAGAATGACTTAGGCAAGTCTGGAAACGCTGATGAACTTATATGTTGTACTGTACTCAAGGGTTTTAAAAACCTGATCAATCACGTCGACATTTATTGATATCGTTGCAATATAGAAAATAAATAAATACCACTGGAATACTTATTTGTCTCCTCAAGAACTGATCAAGGATGATTATGATATTGATCAAATCAACTGGTGCAGTCAGTAATAAGAAGTGAATAATAGTAATAAGAAGTGAATAATAGTAATGAGGTATCACAGTCCGAATGATTGTCAAGTATTACGGAGTTGGGATCGTTGGTTCAATTGGACTCAAAATCTTGATAATTCATTACATAATCCTAAATACCCTTGATTGTTTGAGTAATGGAATCACTCTTAGTAAATCTGAATCTAAAACTATTCTTATATAAAGGTTCCTGAACACCTTCTTGAATGCACCTGGAAAAAAAAGGTCCTAAGGTATCAATTTTAATGGTCTGATAGACCTATTAGTAACCAATCCCTTTTAATAGAACCTCGTTCCTGGAATCCGACCAAATTGCATAAGTTCATGTTTTCTATTCCTGATAACTACCGTGTGCCTCTGAAAAAGAATACTTGGATCCTCTAGTTTGTTCTCATGTACTACATGATTGTCTTATATGTTTTGAAATATGTTTCACCGAAATTATTGATTTACTGGCTTATGAATCATGGCTACATGGTATGTGTTTTCTTATTACGGTTTTCACTGAAAAATATGATTGTTCCTGGTTTATGGAATCATGAAAATTACTGGTTTATGAACTATGGTTTTCTGTTTTCACTGGTTACTACTTGGAGGTTTTATTGGGACATTATCTAGGTAGGCTGAAGGTTCAGCTCTGATCAAGCTGGTAAATCCTTACGGACCTAAGGTGACCCTTGGATACGCTCTGAGGCCCCGAGAAACATTCTTGGGTAGGTTTTAAGGCCCTAAGGCACTCTCTTGGGTTAATCATGGGACTAAATATGGTGTACATGTAGAGGGAAATTATATGGTTTATTTCATTGTCATGTTTACGATATTTTACTGGATCACAATCCAGATATTACGGTTTACCGTTAAAATTGATTTATGCTGAATTTTATATGGGTAGAATTCTAGAGCATGGAGGTTCGGCCCTAATCCGGCTGGTAAATCCTTACGGACCTAAGGTGGCCCTTGGGTAGGCTCCGTGGCCCCAAGATCATTTTAAGGTAGGCCATGTGGCCCCGAGATCCTTCTTGAGTAGGCCCCGTGGCCTCGAGTAACTTTCTTGGGTAGGCTCTCGAGCCCCAAGACATTCCCTTATGGTGGCTCCCTTTGTTGTGTGCTTAGGCTAATCCCTTATGGATGCAGTTCTGGGGGAATTGCATAACGGTGTTCGGTTGGAGGATCCATTATGGTTTTGAAAATATATGTTTTAAACAGTTACTGTTTTAAAAAGATCTATATCTTTTCATTGGTTTTGGTTGGAGCACACTAGACATTCTATTCCAATCTCTTGAAAACATTGTTCTCTGAATGTTTCCTATAAACTGAGATCTTCATGTCTTTTACTCGATGAACTACCAGTGGAACCCCATCTCATCCCAAAAACATGTATATGTCTGAGTCAATAAGGAAATTTTATTACTTTCCATTTATTTGCATGTACTGTAGCAAAATTTGGTAGTTTTGTATTATTGAGCTTCCCAAAGCTCACTCTTTGACTCACTATTTCAGGTTAAAAGAATCAAACCTATGCAGCTATCGACTTCAGTAAAGGAGTTCATCCGGCGTTGCTTGCAGAGTACGGTGCATGTGATTAGGGGGCATGTATGTTGTATTTTATTTTTATATACAAGTCTGAAAACTGTTTTATTTCTGAATATTGATAAATTTTACTTTTGTATTTATAAATTGTTTTATGATTTTAAGTGTTTTAATAAAAAGTTTAATTTTTCTGAGATTTTTAAGGTGGGTCGCTTCATGGCCCTAATGTGACACCCCAGATCAGATCGAATCGGGTCACTCGTATCGGTCTGTGGAGGTTACATTTTGCGTCTGGATTTTTGCTTTTGAAATTGTTTCATTCCTTTTAGACGATTGCGCATACTCATACTTCTATATTTTATTGTAATCGCATGTTTGTTCATGCAATTGGTTTACGGGTACATGTGATTCTTGTACAGTAATATAATTGTTGTACTTTTTTATTTGTGATTTTTTTTTTTCAAAAAATTATATATATATTCATTCAATTAAGCTTGATAAAAAATAATATTGAAAGTTGATTACTAAGGAAATTATTATAAAATAAGTAAATTTATATTTTGTTTATGTTTGATTTTTAAATAGATTCGTTCAAACAAAATATTGCTAAAGTGATCTCTTTGCATATATTAATTTATTTAAAATACTAAGATAATTTTGTGTTACTGTCATGTATGTGTTTTTTAATTGGCACAAAGGAAAATTAATATTTGGCCGAATTTCAAGTGATATTTGTGGTAATAAATATGTGACAATTATGAGATATTCTATGTGAGCATTACATTAGTATAACAAGAATATCATTTACTGTTAATATTATTATCTAACGACTTGTTAATTGATGTTGGGTTCGATATCTTGGGATGAGAATTGAACATTATTGAATTTATTGTTTGCTTATGAATATTAATATGAGCTTGTTGCTTATTCTATTTTATATTCAGCTAGTTCTTTTGTTGTCATAGTTTTTGGTAGTATCAATTCAATTCTCATGCTTAATGGGATAAATTTGAAAGAATGGAATAGGTATTTACTTGTAGTGTTTGGTTGTATGGACATAGACATTGCATTAAGGGAAGAATAACATGCACCTCTCACTGCAGAAAGTAACCCTAACACAAAAAGGAATTTTAAGAGGTGAGATCGTTCAAATCGCTTGAGTCTAATGATCATGAAACACAATATTTCTGAAGTCTTTAGGGGCATAAAAACTGAAGAGATTACTAAAGCTAAAGTTTTTCTTGACAAATTGAAAAATATATTGCTAAAATCGATAAAATTGAGATAACATCACTTTTGACTTCTTTGATGTCTATGAAGTATAAGTGTCAAGGAAATGTGAGGGCGTATTTTTTGAAAATATTTCATATTGTTTCAAAACTTAAGGCAGATATGATCGAGCTTTTTGAAGATATACTCATTCTTATGGTTTTGGTAACGTTTTTTTGTATAGTTTAACCAATTTAAAATTAGTTATAGCCTTCGAAAATCATAAAAACAAGGAAAAGATAATTCTCAATGATAGTTTTTAAACTATTTAAACTAAAATACTAAAAACGAAGATAAAATATAATTCTTAAAATATTTAAACTAAAATCCTAAAAACATGAGTTTGACTTGGATTCGAATTTTAGAAACGCAAAAGATTCGTTCGTCCTTCTAGAAGCGATGACTAAACCTTCTGGAATGTGTTGACTCATCGCCTTGTCAAATGCGTCATGCCCACTAATCCAGCCTTGATTCCGAAAATAAAAAAACTACATAATTTTGTCCTTTAAATACAATTTCCAGAATCTAGTGTCATGTATAGAAAACGAATCAAAACGAATAAATCAACCACAAAAACTAACAACTAAGGAGCAATTTAAAGATAAAATAATAACTAAATAAAGCACCTATCAGTTCTGCTACCGCAATAGCGTCCGCAATCATTATTGCATGATTGCAACATCTGTAATCACTGCAATAGCGTTCGTTATATCTGTAATCGCGATAAATACAATACAATTAAAAATACGATCGTAACCGTTATTTAAATTCCTTTTATCACATTTATTCATCAATGTAAACGTAATTCCCAAAATCCCTGTGGAAATGCAGACTATGTTATCAATGTTTAATTTTCTATATATATATATATCAACACCGAAACGTGAAAACCTTAATCTTACCCTCTAACATAGAGAGTGGAATAAATAAACAAATGGATAAGATCAAATCCATGTCTGGAATGAAATTTTTTGTAGGTAAATTAAATAAATTTTATACTATATTAAAATATGGGGTTGGTGGATACATGGCGAGGAAGAATATATATTTGATTGATCTTTTAAGAAGAAAACGGCTGCATTCCCAATGTTGGTTTGAGGGAGTTCTAAAACATTTGAAGTCAGGCATGTTTACTTGATTATTCTCTTTGCACCATTTATATTCGTATTGTAAAGGTTAGTATCAAAAGATTCATGTTTTACTCTAATAAATAGATGAAAAGAAAACAGTCCCAAATAACACGATGATTATTAATCAAATCATGGTGATTGAGAATACAAAAAAGACATGTTTTATTTGTTTTCCACCTTTTCTTAAATGAAAATAAATAGAAATATTGTAGAAGGTGGGTGGCTTAATTAATTTTGTGGTATTTAATTATGAAAAACAACCTTTAATCATTACTGTCTTCCTTTATCATCTGGTTGAGATCGATCAATCTCAAAATATCCATCGCTTTACAAACATCTGGAATTCTGTGGGCAACAAACGTGACAATGTTTCACCTAGTGTACTAATGGTGGGCTCGCATAAGAGTGACACCAAAGTCATATCAGCATTTGGGCTTAACTGAGTAATTTCATATGCTCAGACTGCAATATGATAAAGGTGACAATTATATACATAATATCATTAGTATATATAGGCTACCTCATTGATATACAGGATGAACCGATGGGATAAACCGATGAATGTTTAGTTTCGCTTCCAACTTCAATTTTTAAGGGTGAAAGTATAATAATTTTATGGGTAGAGCAAACAAATGTTGGCCAATTATAGGGTATTACTTTGTTGAATCCGCAATCTATTAAAAATTATAAAATAGTCCTCCAACTATTAAATGTTCTAAAATAATCCTCCGATTATAGGGTGTTGTTTTGTTGAGTCTCATGGCTATTAAAATTTATAAAATGATCGCTCTACTATTCATATGCTCCAAACTCGTCCTTTTTCTTTAAAACAATTATGACAATCTGAGTTGGACATCAACATGTTGAATGAGATCTGTTAAAATCCGATCACGGGATCTCAAATGACTATCATACCTCAGTCAACATATGAACGTTTAGCTTAGAAGACGGTCAATTATTTTAACAATAAAGGATGAATTTGGAATATATAAATACTCGGGTGACCATTTTATAACTTTTAATAGTTGAGAGACTCAACCAGGATCAAGGGAGTGGGTGGGGGCATCCACCCCCTAAAAATTTCAAATTGCTATATATTTTATATTTTTTCAATGTATTTTTTATTGAAAATATGTTTCGTCCCTTTGAAATTTTATAAATTTGTTCATTATTAAAATTTTAGAAGTTCGTTCTTGGACTCAACAATGCAACATCCTATAGTTAAAAGATCATTTTGTAACTTCTAATAGTCGAGTACTCAACAGAGTAGCCCCTTATAGTCGATGGACTATTTTTGTACTTTAATTTTATTTGCTTTTGGGTTAACAATTGCAATTATAGCAAAAGAGATGGCGATCCACGTCAAGGAGTAGGTGTTGTCGGAGGAAGCCACTTGATTGATACGATCATAAATTGCTGGCATTACTTCGATTCATTCCCGCGTCTCAAGTACCGCCGCTGCATGCTTTGTGGCTTGCCGGGAAACATCCTCAAAACCATTTCCCTTTTTACCGTCTTTACATCTGCAGTCAAGTGTGTGAGGCTGATCACTATAATCCAAACGTGGAAAGTAGAAATATTCTACTACTACTACTAGTAGTCAACATGTGAGACACTGCCATTTGACATGTTTATCCATCCACTCATTTGGATAATTTTGTATAATCTTTTTCCTTCCTATAGCTTTTATCTGTCTGGAAAGTCTTTATTAACTGCTCAATCAAATACATTGGACGCCATATTATTCCATGAACAGTATCCGAGTTTGTCTTTTTAAGTTCAATAAAGGTTTCTTTTAGGAAAAGCCCGAGTAGTTAAAGACATTAGGGAAAAGATGTAAGCAATATGACGTGGATGCATGTGTATATTATCAATGAAAAATAAAAAAGAGACCGAGATTTTCTCTGATTTTGATTTGATCATTGCTCACCCAATTTCACTTGTAAGACGTTGAAAAGCTCTTTATGTCAAAAATCCTTATTTAGATGCATGGCCTTCCTTCACTCTATATAGAAGAATCTGACTAGATGCCTCGACAGATTAAGTGTCTAAAGGCTTAAAGTAGTAAGGAAAATTCTTATGCTTCTTTTATTTTGTTCATTCTCTTATGTAACTAACTTTATAGAAATATATAGTTGTTATATGTTTAACTTTATTTCCACTTCTTGTGATCATCTAATAATAGTTCATAACAATGACAAATCTAAAAATATTTTAGCACAAATATAAATATGTTTACAATACAAAATTTTTAAATGGTGTGGGCACTAAAGGTAGGCACCGTTAATTAAATATGTAATTAACCGGAAAAAATCAAATTTTAGTGTGAGCACATACCGATTTCAAGAAAATATGAAACGTAACACAACTCACATAAAATGGAGAATGTTTATATACATACATGAACACTTGGTTTAGAGACAACACTCGGGAGGGTTCAATTTGGATGTTTTTTTATAGTTATGGGATTAATTTTATTGTTTAGGGGTTGTTATTCTATATATTGAAAATTGAAATAATATTACACAAACATATATGTATATTTGGTTACTATCCTATGCTTAATAAGTTGAACTTAAGCAAAGCGATGCCACTAAAAATTCAACGTAGTTGTCTCAAACAGTATATGCTTCCTTGCTTAGTCAAAAAAAGGCGAATCTTTTCCTTCAAACTTTAATAAACAAAGTATATATTATCAGAAACAGTGGTTTTACCACTCTAAAGCAGCCTTATCCATTTAGTACACATCAGAACCTTGAGTGGATTCATTATTTTCTCGAATCTTAAAGCAAAAACATTTGGTTCCCTTTGACTACCAATTTGTGGGTTGAAAGTCAGTGAATTATTCATATTCAGTTGACTACTTTGGTCTTGAAATGGCGTTGGCGGCTTAGAATTTTTTTTATTAAGTTAAGGTGATTATAAAGTAATATATATTATAAATTACTATTTGACAATAAACACTCAATCACCCTATTACAACCGTTGGTGATCGAACTTATGACATTTGCAACTAATAAGCAATGAAATTACCTGTCCATTTAATATTATATTTTGGTCTAATTAAAACCGGGTTGCTTGTTGATTTGTATTACACACACAACCGGAAGTTTACGTCTTTCATCCCTTGATTAATCGAGTTTGATTATTTCAATCATAATATAGTAATTTTTTTAATTAATGGGTGATTACAAATGATAATATTTGTTATGATTTTTAATCATTTGAGAATGAATGCTCAAATACTTTGACGGTTATTGGTATTCGAACCAGAACCTTTAAGAATAACAATCATCTCTTTAATCACCGAAGTTGTTTGGTTCGTGCCACAACATAGTTGAAATGGAAGGATGACAAAACTGTTTAATAATTAACATAATAATGTATTTATCTTTTAATATTTACGTATTTAATTAATTTGATCTAATAATGAATTGTCCGTCCAGCTCAGTTGGTAGAGCGCAAGGCTCTTAAACTTGTGGTCGTGGGATCGAGTCCCACGGTGAACAATTCATAATTCTGACTGTCGGAGGTCTTCCACGGAAGCTGCTCTCAACCTGTTGGGGGTAGCCTACTACCTTACCTCCCTCTCACCCCATTACATATGGGAATAGGGTCAGCTACTTTTTTTATCTAATTAAACTAAAATAACTCGATTTATAATTATTGAAAAAAACTCTTAATATTTTTAAGTTAAATCTTGCATAAAAAAAATCAGCTTCAATGTTACTCTTTTCTTTCTTTCTTTTTTTTCATTGGTATTGTTTCTTTCTTGGCTAATTGTTTTTATAGTCCTTCCATTCCTCCGCTAATCGTGTAATTAACAAAATATGAAATATTGAACTATTTTTATTATAATTATGGATCAAACTAATATATCAATATTAAAGACTAAATTTGTTATTATTGAATCGTTAGATGACCATGCCTATATTGTCGTTAATAGGTAACAATGCAGTAAATGAAACCATCAAATTCAGACCCCCGGGCACCTCGACTATTAGAGGGAGCGTCCTTAGCAATCCATTTTTTTATCTTTATAATTAGGCCCTTAATTTTCTAATTCTTATTTTTTTTACCTTTATAATTGATGTTCTAATATTATTCAATCTCACTTTTATCTTTATAATTGAAGTCTCAAAGCTTTTCAATCCTTTTTTTACCTTTATAATTGAGGCCCCTAATTTTGTAATCCCACTTTTAACTTTATAATCGAGGCTTTTAAGTTTTTTTCAATCTCACTTTCTACCTTTTCAATTGGGGCCCCTAAGTTTTTTCGATCTCAATTTCTACCTTTATCGTTGAGGCCCCTAATTTTTTAATCCCACTTTTTCAACTTTATAATTGAGGCCCCTAAGTTTTTTTTCTCTCAATTATACCTTAATAATTATGGCTCCTATTTTTTCGATCTCGATTTCTACCTTTATAATTAAGGCCTCTAATTTTTTATAATTTCATAAAATTGTCAATTTCTCATCCATTTCTCCATTTCTCTCGTTATTTCAGTTAATTTTGAATAAAATCTAATCATATTTGTCTCTCTTTTTTTTACAAATCTTGTTTTACAATTTACCAAATATTCTTTAACTCTTAGTCATCTCTAATCTCAATATAACGATAACATAATATGTTATTCTTTATTTTTTTAAATTTATAGAATAAAATCCATATCATAATTTATACCCACATTCAATTTTTTATTCTCTTAGTCGTATTTAAGGTGTTTTCTTAACAAAACAATGAAATTAATGTTTGAAAAAGTTTAATATTTTTTCTACGATATTAAATTAATTGTTTAAAGTAATGTAATATATTTTCCTTGAATCAGGGCCTATTTTTATTTTTGCTCAGGGCCTCAAAAATGTTCAAGATGGCTCTGATCAAATTTGATTAACCAATTGATAAAAAAAATAATCCTTTTAGTTTACTGGTCAAAACACAAGTTTACAAATAAATCAAGTGACTGTATATGTAATTTATCCCTAAAAGTCAAATAATATATGCTATATTAGTATATTAGGTAGGAATTTGCCTCAACCTACTCAAGCACAAGTCGTCGAATTGGGATACAGCATACATATGATTTAATTGCTTGGAAAGAAAAAAATAAACTCTTAATCAACCCATAATATCAATTTGGTCTTAATCAAATTATCATTCAATTTAAATTAACATTGAATATTAGACGTTTTAATTAATATTAATTATTGTTTTTTTATTGAATTTGAATTGATTTTTAAAAAAAAACATGTTGAATTTTGATAGCTTAAAACATAAAAATTATTGAATAAAATTTGAGAAGTGTGGACCAAAATTGGTTCCTCCGGTTTTTAATATTTTAGTGGAAGTTTCAACTTTTTCTTTAGACTTAGAACCAACACCCCTCGATTCTACCCACCCTTTCCAGACCACCGAAATTCTTCCCATTAAGCAATAGAAACCCAGTTACGGCAAATTGTCTCGTCCATATATTACAATAGCAGTATATACAATAAAATTAGTACCAGTACCCTATACCGACATAAGTTAAAAAAAATATCCACGGCTTAATTAAAGAGCACCACTATGCACTCCTTTAATAGCAATTTATACGATATATATCCTCTCATTTAATTTACATTATTTTCCTTGGACACAAACTGGTAATAAAAATAATTTATTTCAATCATATATAGACATAATAGCGTAACATTAATTATAATTTCCTGGAAACAAAACGATTAAATGAATCCCATCCCCTCCAATTAAATATATATAAACCTAATAAAACCTTTTGAATAATATAAAAAATTCCTAAAACTAACTACTACCATGGAGCAACCTCCGTCTTGCATTCGGCCCTTTATGTGGTGTCAGGACAAACGGCGAGGAGAAGTGCAATTCAACTGAGCTCTTTCATCAACACCTATACTATATGTTGAACAAGTTAGAAGAGTAGCCATGACCACCAAATTGCCATTGTCATGCCCATCACGTGGGTGCACGTGGACAGTGATGATGCCTCACTCTCGTCCAACGCACCTTCGTACACCATCGTGCCATTGATAATCGTAGTCGTACTCGTTGTCGTTTCCGTGTTCTGCTGGTGCTGCTGCCCTTGTGATGATTTCTGGCTGCAAAATTTACGTACCAAAAACTAAACGTTAAAAAAAATCCACATAGGGCAACGTAACAGTCGAATACGTTCGATAAGAAAACATGACGTCTTTTATAGGGATTTGTAAGAATTTGTTTTATTGTATTTTTTATTGTACTTTGGATTTCCCCCAACCGCCCGTTATCGACAATACTTAGATGAGCGTGAGAGAAAAAACCATTAGTCTCAATTTGCATCAATGATTGATTGAACAATGACTGTCGTCTCAACGGTTAGATGGCATAATGTGCCGCGGCCCACATATGATTGCTAATTAGTTTCGTTTTCTTTTT
Organism: Hibiscus syriacus; assembly: GCF_006381635.1. Taxonomy (NCBI): domain Eukaryota; kingdom Viridiplantae; phylum Streptophyta; class Magnoliopsida; order Malvales; family Malvaceae; genus Hibiscus; species Hibiscus syriacus. Next base: position 1,023,475 of record NW_024062641.1, on the reverse strand, counting down.
ATGACAAAAGTATCCTTTAATGTTTTTTTTTTGTGCAAAAGCAGAAGTCGATAAGGCTGGAAAAGTAAATTTACCTAGTGTTGGGCGAAGGGCAGAAGGTAATTGTATAATCAGCGTTGGCACATGTGAAGGTGCTGGTTTTGTCATCATAGGCATAGCTGTAGGCGCGTGGGCAAGCTGTCTTGAACACCTCCGAGTACGAAGATGGCTTGCAAGTATCGGGTGTACCGTACGCGCCGCTGCAACAGTACTGAGGGTCGCCGAATGCCTCGCAGGCACTCTTGCAAGCAAGCCCATCTCTGCCGTCTGTGCTCATTACCTTCAGCTCCGAAGGGCACGAGCCATTAAGGTCAACGACGCAGCCGGTGTTGGTACAATTTTGGCCCGTACCACCCTGCGGAGCCACCAACATGGGGACGTTGTAACCGTCGACCAAACTCACGTCGAAAAAATCAAGACCACCGGCACCGTCCAAAGTGAATTCAGCCAAAGTTGCAGGCGGAGCAGCGCCGTTCCCAGAACATTCTACCTTCCCGGAACCGCAATCACCGGAGAGACAGGAGAATTTTCCGGTGGAATCCTGGGAGCAATGGGTTCTACCCCAAAAGCGACCACCCCATGATGTGGGTGCGGAAATGGTCTTGGTTTCTCCGCTTTGGAGAATGAAACCAGTTTCGGGAAGCGCTTGAACACCTGCGTTTGAGAGAATCCCAGGCCACACCACGTAATCGCATCTGTTTTCTATGGTGAAGGTCGTTGCTTTCACTCCTGTTACAATGAATACATTGAAAATAACTTTTGAGAAAATCAAAACTTGAAATATCAAATCCTGTTATTTCAGTGTATGGCAATGAGTACTTACCTGATATAAATGGATGTGAAAGAATGAGAACACAGATAGCAGCAACAAATGTAGAATGGGCCATTAAGCGTAAATCTTGAAAGCAGAATATTTTATATGATAAGAAAGAAGAGGAAGATGGGGGATGGGTAGAACCACTTGTCGTTGTTGTTCAGAAATGGAGTTTTTGAGATTCTGAAATGGTAGATCGAAATGAGTATTTATAGACGAAAGTTATTAATTAAACACTGTTGTGTCTACCCTACCAGATTTTGAGACCACTTGCACTGATGTTTAATTAATATTTTTTTCCTTCTTTTTTTTATGTAAAATTTTGAGAATAAATATAAATAAGTATCAATCAAACTCAATGTCAAACAATTGAGATTTATTTTTATACATATACCACATTATGCCCACTATAGATTAATAAAAAAATAAATATAAATAATTATGATGGTAAAATTTGAATTATTTTTAGTAAAATTACGAGTATAATGCAAATAAGAAAAAATTAGGAAAATATTGATCATAGAAAAGTATTTATATGAAAAATAAGATGAATACTATTGCATTTAACAAACTCGTTAATAGTTGAGAATGATTTTAATAAAAACGTGATAGTTATCGATAAATGCTCGATTTTTTTGTAAGTTTGGGACCAAATTATTAGGAAATGAAACTATAGGGATTAAAAATAATAATTTTCATATTTATACTTTACGTGAGACAATGAATTTAAGGAATTATTTTTTGTGTTCGAATTATAATTATATTATAAAATTTTGAATATAAATTAACATTTTATGGACCAAAATGAAAACTTTTAGGGAGTTTAAAGTGAAACTGTGTGTTTAGGTTAGTATAAAAAATAATGGTTGTTCATTTGAAACTTGTCTGAGTTGTTGGCAGGTGCATGCGTGTTTGATTTGGTTGTAATTTTAATTTGCATCACATACATCAAACTAAAAAGAAAATTCAGAATACACCGAACAAGATAAAAATATATAAAAATTTTATTATACAATTCCACGTATCAAATTTTCATGAATAATTATGTATTCTTATAAAAAAACAAATTTGTAAGTCCAATAAATTTAAAAATATCAATAAAAACCTAAAAATAATATTTTTTTAAAAATTAATTATTTTATGGATAAAAAATCATAAATTAACAAAACATTAACATATTTTACTGATTAAACAAATCTATATGACTTTTGATTCTGACATAACATGTATGCCTGTGAATAATTGATAATGTGACAACATATTAATTTAGTAAAAGATATATTATAAAATTAATTATAAATCATTATTTTTATTATATTAATCACAATCAATTAGAATGTAACATAAGGCATCCTCTAATCAATTTGAAATAAAAAAAAAACCCAAAAAAAATTGTGGGGAATCAAATCCGTACAAATGGATTAGATTGATGATTGTACATAACCAATGTTGGAATGTCTAAATGAAGAGTACAACTGAAACATGTATAGGAAATATTATAAAAGGATATTGCCAGCTTAGAGCAAAGGGGTTCTATAATATTTGTTGCAACAAACTTAACACAAAATTGTTTAATGTTCGAATCTCAAAATATTTTGAAATGGTCATGTTCACAATCCGTTGAATCTTATAGAATGATGTACAATATTTTTATTGTAGTAACAAATTTATTAATTTTGTTTTTTTATAATTAATTTATTAACATAAATTTAAAAATTAAATTCTGAAGTTGGGTATAGTTATTAGATGAATAAATGCATGATGAGAGGGTGAGAATGATGTTAGCTACAAGAAATAAAAACAACGTGTAAAGGCATGACGAGAAGGTGAGAATGATGTTAGCTACAAGAAATAAATAGTAAGTACCTCCATTTGGTAAAGTCATAAATATGATAATTAATCGAATTTGTAAGCTCACAATCTTCAACTTTGATGCATTGAGTGTAAATTATAATTAGAAACAACAATTGAGGGTAAATTCTAAATTAATTGAAATTGGGGCCCTAGATAAGTAAATATCCTAATTACTACTACTAGTAATTTTATATAATTTTTAATAATACACAGTTCGGTCTCTGTAGGCAAGTGAATAACTTTTAGGATTTACCTACGCATTTGATTTATGTATCAAGTACCTACGTTTGTAGGGATGGCAACGGGCCGGGTTCGGGCCGGGTATTGGTCCCCCGTCCCCGTTTAAAAAACTCGTACCCGTTCCCGCTTAAAAAACCTCGGGAATTTAAACGGGGATTTTTATCGGGTAATCGGAGAAAACCGCGGGGAAACGGGTATCCCCATTTAGCATAAACGGTTATTTAAATGGGTATCGGGCCGGGTATATATATTTAAATTAAATATAAATATATATATATATATAATTATAATTTAATTTATTAATTTATATATATATATATATATATATATATATATATATATATATATAATAATAATTATTTTTAATATTTATCGGGGCGGGTAATTGGGTAATCGGGGCGGAGATTACTAAACCTGTACCCGTCCCCGTTTAGCATAAACAGTTTTTCCCGTCCCCGTTTAATTCGGTTTTCGGTTTTCCCCGTCGTGTTCGAATTTTTTTGCCATCCCTATACGTTTGTTGGTGTATGTGTATTATTAATATCAAAAATTCATAAACAAATACTATCTTATAATCACATTAAATGATAAAAAAAAATTAAAACTTTCTGGGTTAATCTTAATATTATTATTAAATCAAAGTTTTAGTAACTAATTTTAAAGCATATATTTCAATTATCGTGGTTTATACTTTATTATGGAGAGAACCAAGTCAATCGCGGGTGGCTATATATATATGTTAACTTGGTCCCTCCATTTTAGTATGGTGGTAATATAAGACAAGAATAGAGGGAGGGAGTAGCTTATTTTCCCAGTTAATTAGGATAAGGAAAGGGATAAGAGTCTTCTTCAGTGAGCTTTCTCGTAGAACGCACGTTTTCTTGCTTTCCCACTGCATTTTCTGAGAGGTCAAACCTTGCAAACAAAATCTGCCTGGCTCATTTTTTTTAAAGTGAGTAGTTGCTTAAACTAATATAATCCATTCATTTGCTCGCCCGCCCAAGAAATATTGTTGAAGTAGCTTTAGCGACTTCTTCGTTTTGGTGCTACATAAATTAATTAACTGATGGTCAGTTTCTAATTATTAGGTTTCAAAAAAGCACAATTGGTCTGACCTAAAAACAACTGCTCAGCATAGAATACATTATGTATCTTAGTTACCTGCAAAATCTACCTTCATTTAAAAAAGAATACAGGGCTGAAATGTCCCATCGGGTAAAATTAAACTAGTTTTGTTTTGAATCTATATAATATAAAAACATGCGAGGCGCAGCCACCGCCTTAAACGACCAAGCAAGTAGGATTTTATGCATAATTTTGCGTTTAGAAACCTCAGCACGCCAGCTTGGAAGACCGATAATGGGAAAGGGGTGATGATTGGTGGTGCCCTGCGATTCTTGCTGTTTTTATATGTTTATTGGCAGTGGGTCGTTCTCGCTTACGGGGATTTCTATAGGAATACACTCAGCCAACCACCGTTCAAAACAAAGTTGTGAGAGCAATGTATTTAATTAAAAAAGTGACCCTAATTTCTAAGTTTCTTAACTTCAACAATTAAGATGAGGGCATTTTGCAAGCCTTAACATCGTGAGACAGGCAGGCGTCGAATGTTTCAAAAAGCACTGATAATACTTTTTAATTACCCTAGACTATCCAAATTATATGTCGGAGAGTTCAACCATAAGAGTATAGTTTTATAAGCTATTGTATTTTAAAATGATGGCTAGCGGTTTTCAATTGCAACATAATTTGGTTTTACATGCACAAATATAAGTCAAGCTAACTCATTGTTAAGCTTAGTGAGAATTTGATGATTTTACACAGACAAATATAAGTCGTGTTAAATTAACTTCACTATATTTAATGGCGTCTAACATTTTTTTTGTCGTTTAGATTTGTCACATTTAAATTTGGTTTTATTGATAGATGCGTTAACCTAACCATGTACGGTGATTACCTCGCGTCTTATGCGATGAAATTTGTCTCTGTGTTCTGTATTAGAACCGTCTATTGGTCAATTGGTCCATTTGACCAGATTCAAATTAGATTTTTTTTCTCTTTCAAAATTTTAGGTATAATTATATTTTTTCTTTTTTCTTTGGTTGTCTTCTTCCAAAGCTTCACATTGACTAATCTGAATCGATCTGGGTCGCACACCTTGTAACACCCCTAATCCATATTCGACCCGAATACGAGTCCGAAATATCACATTACCCTTTCAAATCATGTACTTATTTAAAATAGAGGAAAAATTTAAACATACTAAATTTTTTACATATATTAACTCAAAAACATTTACAAAATGTTCAGAGCTTATACAATTTACTTTTTTAAATACATGCCAACACTACATAATACAAAAGGGAAACCTATTGTAAATTTTTCTAATCTGATCTTTGCTGAAGTTATGTTGTCTCCGCTGCTTATCTTCTCTTTAGAACGTCTCAGATCCTATGTGTGAAACACTCACACGCTAAGTCATAGACTTAATAAGACATGTAAACAATTAATATAACTATAACTACTTAACAATCACATGTACGTATCATGTAACACAATGCTTATATACACACATAGATCATCATTAACATGCTTATCATTACTTATAATTATCACTAATTCCTTTTTATCATATGAGCATGTACTTAACATTTCTATACACAGCATAAAACATTTATATCATTTCACAAAAGAGCACACATAGCATCATACCAAGTTGATTTATTTATTCTCTTTAAAGCCCATGTATACTTTTGAGAACTAAAGATATGTGAGTACATAGAGGTAGTGCACATATACTGTCACCATAGCTCGTATAATTCCCACTAGTGGCACATAGGATTAATCCCGAAGGACCACATAGATGTCCCGAAGGACCACATATAACACATATGTCCCGAAGGTCCACTTCTTAAGGACCACTACATATTCCAATAGATCAAATAAGTGTACCGAAGTACCGGCATATATGTTCCAAAGAATTATATATATGTCCCGAAGGACCACGTAGAACGCTCGACTCTTGGCATGCCAACTATACCCCTAGCTCTCATAACACATAACATGGGCATTATTATTTATTTTTATCACACATTCATATCACATAAGCATATAAACTCATGGCTTCTTATCACATATATCATGTAATACTCTCATGGAGTCTCATATCTTCTTATCATATATCTCATATCACATGTTCTTGTATTCATATAACATATAATCACATAGATTACTTTCACATATCTCTTATGATCATATAGTCATACAATTTATTATAACATGACTCATAATTACCTAATTTATCACACATACATGCATTCACCTAGATCACATATAAAGATGCACTTAAACTCTAGATATATACATATATTTATATACACATAAACAATATATCAATACCCCAACCGTATCCTTGTACTCATATAATCTAGTATCAGAATTATACTCATCGCAAGTCTTAATTCTTTAACCTAAATTACACTTAATATCTTGAACTCACCTTGGTTTACTTGCCAATACCAATCTCTTGTTTCATTCTCATAATTCTTACTCTCATGGTTTATCCGAACTTTTATTTCGATCGATATCTACATGAGTATAATCCAATGAATATCGGGATTTGAATTACTTGACAAGATTCATATCAAAGCAAACTAAATAAAACACTAATGTCCACTTTCCAACTTAAGTAGTACAGGTACTACCAGCACAGTACTGATACTTCTATGTTATAGTACTGATACTCTCCTCCGGTATCGATACCAATATTATATTCGATGTTGCCTGGTATCGATACCCTTAACATGGTATCGATACTACTATACTATGGTACCGATACCTCACCACTGGTATCGATACTCCTATTATCGATACATCACTTTAGTACCGGTACCTCATGAAGATTATTACTCTTTCCTTATGGTATTGATATTGTTCATGCAGTATCGATACCCTACATAAAATTTTCCCATAATTTGCCTTGTAGTATCGGTACTCACTCAATCAACTGATACTACTAAACCAGAATCTATTTCTTAAACCCGAAATTCCAATACTTTACCCCAAACTCTACTTATTTGGCTCTCTTCATGCTTTTATACTCAACTATACATACTTAAACCATCATATATCACTATAACACCTCATCATCTTTAATAACTCACTTTAACTCTTGAATTTAAGAATTTTACTAAACTTTCCATGTGTTCTAAATTTATTTCTAATGCTTTAAACTTCTTAACCCTTCTAATGACAAGTCAAATTTATCAATAGAACTTCAAAAACCTCTTAATACCAATAATTCATTTCTACACCCTTATTACAATTCCCTTTTTAATTATCTTCTCTTGCTGTTTAATCTATATAAGCTTTCCTTGAGCTTATAGAACACCCAAAGAATAAAACCCAACTTAAAAATCCAAGAATTAAACATCTAAAATGAAACTCACTTTTGAGCTGGAGCTAACGTGAAGAAGAAGAAGAAGACAAGAAGAAGGGTTCTGGATTTCCCCCTAATTTTTCACGTGTATATCTCCTATTAAATGAGATAAAATATCTTTTAGGCTGAAAAGACTATAATACCCTTCACTCCCTCCATATTTACTATTTAATCCAATACCAAAATATTCATATTTAAATCGCTAAACTTTTCAATTTTTTTAAATTAATCACAAAATTTCAAAAACTTTCATTTTAGTCACTAACCCTTATTTTGGGGTGTTACACACCTAGCTTTGGTGGGTGAGTCTTCTAGCAAAAATTTTTTGCATACACAAGGACTTGAACCTAAGACATGTTTAAGCGATATCAAGCTGCTTACCACTTGAACCAATCCCTATTGATGTTTAATTATATTTTTAAATCTTTATCAATTTAAATTTTGTTATGAAATTATACATAACTATATAACATAATGTGAGAGTAAGTAATAATATTTTATTGCACATTATCTTATGAGTATGTACGTGCATCTTTTATAGGCTCTAAATCTTAAGTTATTATAACCAAATTAAATCTTAATCGTTATAGTACATTAATTAAAAGAAGAAGAAACCTAAATAAACATCCATAATAAATTCTATTTATAACACTCCACTTGGATGTTCATCAATAAAATATGCGTCTCTTTAAAACATTACTAGAAAATCCTGAGGATAAATTCAGTGAAGAAAAAAGAGTACATGATCCTTTAATACACATAACATGTTGCCTCATTAAAAATATTTTCAAAAAAATCCAGTAGGACAAAACCATAGATAAGGGAAAAAGAGTAAAACACATATTTTCTCTCCCTGGTGAATGTATCATGAAAGGTCTCTTAAACGACGTAATCTAATATTGAACATTAACTCTTTAAATGTACTGGTAGAAAGTTCCTTAGTAAATAGATCTACCAAATTTTTACTTGAACGAATATGTTAGACATTAATATCCCCAATGTCTTTGTGTTAGACATGAGCTAAATCTTGTTAATAAATTGACAATAAATGATATATCAAGTTGTGTATGACTAGAAAGATACATCAATGCACTAATAGCACTTAAAAATATGGTGTCAAGACGTTTCTCTACCCTCGCGACGGGGAGTGCAAATAGTACACCCTAGACGGTGTAACTAGTATCGAAAGAGTAAGTGCTTATCCTCCGGGAATTAGATAAAACACCAAATTATAGAGTCGCCACCAATCTTTTTATTCGGTGAGATTGGTCACCAAAATGTCATATTATTTTAATAAAAATCCCTAATAATAATATTAAAATAATATAACTCGGGTCTGCTTACCAGAAAAATGAGTTCGAGAGTCGGTTACGTATGGAAAAGAATTAGCATTCCCACAATGCCCAAAATTGGTACCGGTATTTATTAATTAAATGTCTTTGCATTAATTTATAAATTTGCTTTTAATTTAATTTACAAATAATTTAATATAGATAACTATTAAATAATATTTCATATGAATATTACTAATATCATTTAATAAAATTATCAAAATATATAGATCAATAATCCTAACATAAATACTAATAGTGTAATTAATAATTAAAATATTAAAATTAATTAACGTAATTTAAAATATTATTAAAAACATGTACTAATAATGTAATTTACCATAATTTACTATATAGGTCGAAATATAAACTAATTAATATTAAGGGACTAAATATGATATTTTACCTAAAATATATAGAAACATGGTAGTGACTAAAATAAAATAAATAAAATAAGAAGATAAAATTAAAATGTATAGAAACCTGATTTCGGTGACTATAATGGAAGATTGCATAATACAAGGACCACGGGAGTAATTTATCCATGAAAAAATTACAAAGATACCCTCCCCCAAAATGACGTCGTTCGAGATAAGGTATATATAGCCTAAAACCGGCCTTTTGAGGCCATCTCTTCCATTTCTCTCGTTTTACTTATCTCTCAAAGGAGAGAGAAGCTCCATTCTCTCTAAATTCCCTTCTCTCTAAATTCCATTCTCTTTAAATTCCCTCATCAGAGGGAGGTCGATCACCAGCCGGCCACCATGCACCGCTGTTACCAGATACCACCCACGGTGGCCGAAATACACCAAATTTACCCAAAATAAAGATTCGAACCCCTCATTCTAAATTTGGTCTTGTTTTTTTCCTAAAACTTAGCCAAAGGTCGTAGATCTGGCTATTTACCTTCGGTGTTTCACCTTCTCTGGTGGCACGGGGAGGCGCATAGTTACTCCAACTACGATCGTAAGGCTTCCTTTGATCTATTTTCCTTTGATTTTGCTACTGGTTGTGGTAGTCTCTTTCTTGCTCTCTATTTTGTGTTTGTTTTCATCTTCTCTTGCTGTCTCTTTACAGGAATGGGCTATTTATAGCCTTCAATCACCGTCCATAATGATGGCTCTACCCGGTGAGTTATCGGACATACGATGGTGACTCACCATAGAGTGTTGCGTTGTGCGGTCCTCATTGATCTTCTGGATTCTTCTGGAGTGCTCTAGTGGGATCTGGAGTGGCGGTGATTGTCATGGCAGTGCTTGGATGGAATGACGAGAGGCGGTGGCCGGAATAGACCCTGGAGTTGCAATGATACCCTAGGGTTTCTGTTGGATAGCTTTTGGACCCTTGGATCACCATATGATCGTGCGGCTATTGCGTGCTGGCGGCTGGATGAGGATGAGAAAAACCCTAATTGCTGATGGGTTTCTCTTATTGGGCCTGCTAAATTGGGCCTATATGCCTTGTAATTTAGCATATAACTTGCTGCATGAGATTGAAGGAAAACAGGGTATAGATTCCCTTTATATGATCATTTCTTTGCTATTACTTTCCTGAAAATGTTTTCTTTGAATGTCTGGCTTTTAAACATCATCTCGAGAGATAATCTGATTTGAAAATTTCTCTTTCTCAATCAGCTTTGAGTCTCAGATGAGCTTAGGTTTCCCATTTTTGAAACATAATAACCCTTCTTCCATGACGTCTTGAACCTTTAATTTCAGCATTATGCAATTTTTAGTAGAATAATCAAAATCCCCAGAATGATAATTACATGGTTTCTTGATATTTTTCCAATTTGGATGCAAATAAGTACTAGGAGGAATGGGTGTCACTAGACCACTTTCAAAGAGAAAGAGTAACAATTCTGAATACAAAATTGGAATTGAAAAAAGATGTGCCATCATTTTTTCTTTCTTGCCCTTTTTTATCCATTTTCAATGGGACTTGTTCCATGTTTCTCTTTTTTGAACCAACTTCAATGTCCTGCTATCTGTCATATTTCCTGATTTGTGAGTTGGATTTCTATATTCCATAATAAGTTCTTGGTCGTTTGTCACCATATCATTGAAATCCAGACTTTTTCCTAAAACTTTTATCTTTTCATGTTCAACAGGGTCTTCTGACATTTTCTCCCCATATAGCAGAGTAACCATCATACCCATTATCTTAGACATCTGTTCCTTGGACTCAGCTTGGAACATTCTTATTTCTTCAAGCATTTCTTATTGAACTCCCACAAGTTGTTCTTGGATTCTCTCAATCCTTCCAACTCGAGTTAATATTCCATTCATTGCTTCCAATCTTTTTTAAGATCTACCCTGGTTTTCAGAACTCCTGATTTCAAAATCCTTTACTTATTATTCATATGCTTTCATGATTGATACATGATATCATGCTATGCAAAACATGATTGTAACTGTAAAATGTATATGTAAATGTATGTATGAAAATGTGTGACTCAAGAATAATTATCTTAAAACAACTTCCATTAAACACAAAAAGAGCTTTTCAATACATCCAAAGGATCATTACATATAAGGGATAGATTTTCCTCCTAATTTCTCTATTTCCTTGAAAAGCCAAGCTAATTTCCAATTATGTTCCAGAATCTTATCGTCATCCTGCTTCAGTTCCTTTGTAAAACTAGCTAAATTCCCAGCTTGTGGGCTACCTTTCTTGCTTGAGCAACAACTTTCTTCAAGTCATTTTCTTTTTCTTGAACCTTTCTTGCCATTTCCTGAAGTTGTAGACAATATTTTCATTTTCTTTCATAAGGGAGCCCTTATGTTAAAGAAGTTCTTGTACCAGATTTCCATAGTCATCCACCATTTTTAGCAATGTGTGGTTCTGGGATCTAGTGAATTTTAATTCAGCATTAATCTCACATTGATTGATCTGATTTTCAGTTTCTATGTTGGCTACATCCTTCTTCAATATCTGGCATTCATCTTGACATTTTTCCAAATTGGTGATGGTTGCATTGTATATTTCTTCAACAATTTGAAAGTCATAAGATAATTTCTTTGCTTGATCCTCATGTTGCTTTTTCCAGTAATCAACATCACTTTTCAGTTTAATGATTTCAATCATCCATTCTTCAGGGGTATTTCCTAGTCCAACATCTTTGAAGGTTTGACTGACTTTACGAAAATCATTAAGAATGACTTCCACTTTTGTGCTTAATTTCTTGTTTTCGTCTTTCCAGAAATGGGCTTGAGCTTCATAAAAATTTTCTCCCTTGTGACTGCTTCTATTGATGCTCTTACCATAAAATGTTTTTGGTACCAATCTAATAGGATTTTTGTATGCATAGCCTTTAATTATTTTGAAAGCTTCTTCAAGATATCCTTCTTTAGTTGCTCCACAATTTACTTGATCATGAAACCCTTTGTACATAATAAAAGCCTTTAGTTTTGATTAATCACTCTTGAATCAACACCCTTGGGTATGTCAAGATTATGAAATGCAAACAGAATAATTAATATGTGCATTTCCAGAATATGTACAAAAACTTGGTAGCAAGAAAAATATCCTAACCTCATGCTTTCTAGTTCCATGCTTTGGAAAAATAACCTAACCGCATGATTTCTAGTTCGCATGCATTTATTTAGAAAATAAAATAATACTAAATAAAATGAAAAACTCAACATGCTTTTCCTTGTGTACTTAATTTTACAAGACCCATTTGGGTTAGGGTCCTCCTAGACTCCAGTTCCAGGTTCTTTATATGCTGGGTTTAGGCTCTAGAGTAAGAAGGGTCAACGAATTATCCTTTGTTGGTGTCCCATTAGACTGCAAAGCCCTTAATTCTGGTCCATTACAGACTTTCAGATTAAGTTCAATTCGAAGGAACACACCTTCTTAAGTCCATACGGAGGTGAAAATCACACGATGAACATAAGGTGTGAGCTCAAAGAATGGTCCCCTATCCCATACAGAGGTGAAAACCACACGAGGGAGTAGTTTCTCATTCACTTAAATAGGATAAGAGCAGGGTTTTAGCTCATGTCATGAATGCAGTGCACAATAGGTGAGGAAAAGCATAAAAAGAAATAAAATAATATGTACAACCTATAATTCTATTCTAATGACCCAAAAATTAAATTTGTACACATAAAAAAAGTTAGTAAAATAATAAAAATAAATAAAACATAATTAAAAGAAATTTATTATTTACGACAAAGACGAATAATTAATAAATTGGTGGATTGACTCTTATTTTTTTTAAAAACCTCCCCAGCAGAGTCGTCAAGTTGTCGAGACGTTTCTCTGCCCTGGCGAAGGAGAGTGCAAATAGTATACCCCAGATGGTGTAATTAGTCTCGAAAAAGTAAGTGCTTATCCTCCGGGAATAATATAAAATACCAAATTGTAGAGTCGCCCCAATTGTTTTATTCGGTGAGATTGGTCACCAAAATGTCATATTATTCTAATAAAAATCCCTAAGAATAATATTAAAATAATATAACTCGGGTCTGTTTACCAGAAAAATGAGTTCGAGAGTCGGTTACGTATGGAAAAGAATTAGCATTCCCACAACGCCCAAAATTGGTACCGGTATTTATTAATTAAATGTCTTTGTAGTAATTTATAAATTTTCTTTTAATTTAATTTAAAATAATTTAATATGGATAACTACTAATAATATTTCATATGAGTAATACTAATCTCATTTAATAAAATTATCAAATTATATAGATCAATAATCCTAAAATAAATACTAATAGTGTAATTAATAATTAAAATATTAAAATTAATTAACCTAATTTAAAATATTATTAAAAACATTGTACTAATAATGTAATTTACCATAATTTATGATATAGGTCGAAATATAAACTAATTAATATTTAGGGACTAAATATGATATTTTACCTAATATATATATAGAAATATGGCAGTGATTAAAATAAAAATAAATAAAATAAGAAGACAAAATTAAAATGCATAGAAACCTGATTTCGGTGACTATAATGGAAGATTACAGAATACAATGACCACTGGAGTAATTTATCCATGCGAAAATTATAAAGATACCCTCCCCCAAAACGACGTCGTTAGGGAGATGGTATATATAGCCCAAAATTGGCCTTTTGAGGCCATCTCTCCCATTTCTCTCGTTTTGTTCTCTCTCAAAGGAGATAGCAGCTCTCACTTCTCTCTACATTCCCTCATTAGAGGGAGGCCAATCACCGGCCGGCCACCATGCACTGCTGATCACCGCTGTTGTCGGCCACCACCCATGGTGGCCAGAATACACCAAATTTATCCAAAATAAAGATCTGAAACCCCTTGTTCTAAATCTGGGCTTGCTTTTTCCTAAAACTTAGCCAAACGTCATAGATCTGGCTATTTACCTTCGGTTTTTCACTTTCTCTGGTGGCGCGTGGAGGCTTGTAGTTACTCCAACTACGATGGTAAAGCTTCTTTTTCTCTATTTTCCTTTGATTTTGCTACTGGTTGTAGTAGTCTCTTTCTTGCTCTCTGTTTTGTGTTTGTTGCCCTATTCTCTTGCTATCTCTTTTGTAGGAATGTACTATTTATAGCCTTGAATCACAGTCCATAATGATGGCTCTACCCTGTGAGTCACCGGACCTACGGTGGTGACTCACATTAGAGTGTTGCGTTGTGTGGTCCTCGTTAATCTTCTGGATTCTTCTGGAGTATTCTGGTGGGATTTGGAATGGCGGTGATTATCGTGGCAACGCCTGGTTGGAATGACGAGAGGCGGTGGCCGGAATAGACCCTAGGGTTACAATGATACCCTAGGGTTTTTGCTGGATAGCTTCAGGTCCTGTGGATCACCATCTGATCGTGTGGCTATTGCATGCTGGTGACTGGATGAGGATGAGTAGAAACCCTAACTACTGATGGGTTTCTCTTATTAGGCTTGCTGAATTGGGCCTATGTGCCTTGTAATCGGGCTTCCAAATTATCAATTGGGCCTCCAAACTTGTAAATAGGCCTTGGGATAAATAATAATATTTATAATATATTATTATTATATATAATAACATATATATAATAATCATCACTTGGACGAAAATGACTGTCGACAGCTGTCCCTCTTTGCTTATTTTTGTGTTAACAAGAATAAAGCAAAGATAAAAAGACAAGTTTTCGTCGAGTGAAAGTCTTGCTTTGCTGGGAATTCATTCCACTACTCTTTCGCAGAGATCGAATTTTAATATGATCTTGCTCTTGCTTCACTATTCTTCTGTGAAGGCTGAGAATGACTTGCAAATGATTCAGTTCACTACTCTTCCGTGAAGGCTAAATTTGCATGACTTCATTACTCTTTCATGAAGGTTTTATATGGATAACTTGAATAGAATCTGTTTCACTACTCTTCCGTGAAGTTCAGACTCAAATTTGGATTACTCCACTACTCTTCCGTGAAGTTTAAAAATGATTGACTTGAAAAGAATCTAATCTCATTACTCTTCTGTGAATATCATATTCAAACTTGGATTTGCTTCCACTACTCTTCCATGGAATTTCGAACTCAAACTTGGATTACTCCACTACTCTTCTGTGAAGATTTCATACTTTTCTGAAAAATCCGTTCCACTATTCTTTCGTGGAGTTCAGATTTGCTCTTGCTTCACTACTCTTCCGTGAAGATTTTATACTTTGCTGAAAAATCCATTTCACTACTCTTCGTTGAGGCTGAATTTGTTTTTACTTAACTACTCTTCCGTGAAGATTTCATACTTTGCTGAAAAATCCGTTTAACTACTCTTTCGTGGAGACTGAATTTTGATTTTGCTCTTGTTCTTGCTTGAGATATTTTCAAAAATTTCATTTTCTTGAAATTGAATGAGAAACTTTAAAATTCATTTTCTCATTCTTCGAACAACTTGTCAGTTGGGCATGCCCCAATACTTCTTCTGTATTGATTACGTTTATCTCTTCTTCATATATTTGCCTCTCCAAATATGTTTCATATATTCGGGATTTTACTTATACTCGTAAGGTATTTTGTCCCTGCATCTTTTTGTGAGAAATACATTTATGCAAATGCAATGAAATGCATAATCTTTATGCAAATGATGTTCTTATGAATGCATCAATCTTTGTTTGACTCTAAAGTTTGATCTTTTTTCACTTGACCATCCCTTTCCATTTATGAATAACCATCTGGTCAACTTCCTTTGCCTTCAGAAGAACTGTTTCATCTATGGGACTTTTGCCATACTCAGGATCATGACCTGGTTGCCCCACTTTCTTTGATAACACCAGCTGTCTGTATCTGAACTTGAGTAGTAATCTGATTAAGCTTTTGTTCTTTGAAAATATAATCGATCATCTTTGAAAAGAGAATCTATCATTCTTGCAAAATGTAGACATAACTATGCCAAACTCATTAGAGATTTAATCCATATATCATCCATGTCTATTCTGATTTTACTCTTGAAACACATCACAAAAAAGATTTATCCTAATTCCTTTCATGTCTACACATCTAATCAGATATTGAACAAGGTTTTTTCAAATCATAACCCATTGTTTAATCTTAGTTGGCTACACTAGTTTTTTGTTGTTAAAGTTCCAACATTCTTTTTGTGAAAAAAATCTTCATTATTTCTCATTTCTGACCTTTGAAGTGTGAAGACAAACTTCATCTTGTATCAACAGATAGAATGCCCTATGATCACGACATTGGTGTTCAATCTTGATATTTAATCTAATTATATTCAAAGAATTTCAAGAATGCAACATTGATTCAATGCTCATAACCTTAAAGGTAACACATTTTTATTACAAAAGTGGCAGAGAAAAGAACAAGAACATATTCAAACAATATGCTACAATAAGAGGTACAATAGTGGTTGATAACAACTTCCAGTGTCCCATTATTCTTTGGGTGTTGGGTGTATAATCAGACCAGGATCTTGTCTATATTTCTCCTTATTTCTTGATCATTTCTTGGGTAGCTTCTTTGGACGAGCTTTTAGGTTCACAAATTTCAGCTTTCTCCTGAGTTATCTCTTGGTCAAATCCTATTATCTTTCCTGACTGGAAATTGGGCTCAGTTTGAATTTCAGAACTAATTTCTTTGGTGACAATAGTTGTATCCTGGTTCTGGATGTTTCTTGCAGCTATACTTGGAGTAGCATTCTCTCTTCTTTTGAATTACCCTCTGCTCCTCTTGATTCAGAAGATATGACATGGATGTCTCCAAGGTTGTATCTACCTTACTTTTTTTTAATCCTGTGCCAGTCTCGAATTACCTTTCCTTTTCCTTTGCTCATTTTTGCATTTTCTTTTAGTTTGAGAGAAGTATCGCGGATTAAATCTGCCATACATACTTCATCTTTCTTGGCTTTGCCTTGTTCTCCATTTATTTTGACATTATCAACTTCATTTCTATAGTTAACTCTCAAATGTTTGTCCAAAATGAACTGACTGTTGGCATCCATTTCTATAATTCCATGAGTCACAAGATCTTGAACTCGTCCTTTGAAGTTACCATAATTTTCAATGAAGTGTCCTCGAATTCCAACATGATACTCATAAAAGACCCTTTTATTATACCATCTTGAGTAAGGTGGTACCAAAGGTTTAGCCAGACATGAATGAATAAGTTGTGCTTTGTGTAATTTGGCTTATAACTTACTGCATGAGATTGAAGGAAAACAGGGTAGAGATTCCCATGATATGATCGTTTCTTTGCTATTGCTTTCCTGAAAATGTTTGCTTTGAATGGCTGCCTTTTGGACATCATTTTGAGAGATAATATGATTTGAAAATTTCTCTTTCTCAATCATCTTTGAGTTTCTGGTGAGCTTAGGTGTCCCATTTTCGAAACAAAATAACCCTTATGCCATGAGGTCTTGAATCTTTATTTCAACATTATGCAATTTTCAGTAGAATGATCAAAATCTCCAGAATGATAATTACATGGTTTCCTGATATTTTTTCAATTTGGATGCAAATAATTACTAGGAGGAATGGATGTCACAAGATCACTTTCAAAGAGAAAGGGTAACAATTCTGAATACAAAATTGGAATTGAAAAAAGATGTGCCATCCTTTTTTCTTTCTTGCCCTTTTTATCCATTTTCAATTGGACTTGTTCCATGTTTCTCTTTTCTGAACCAACTTCAATGTGATGCTATCTGTCATATTTCCTGATTCATGAGTTGGATTTCTATATTCCATAACAAGTTCTTGGTCGTTTGTCACCATATCATTGAAATTCAGACTTTTTCCTGAGACTTCTATATTTTCATGCTCAACAGGGTCTTTTGACATTTTCTCCCCATATAGTAGAGTAACCATCATACCCATTATCTTAGACATCTGTTCCCTGGACTCAGCTTGGAACATTCTTATTTCTTCAAGTATTTCTTGTTGAACTCCCACAAGTTGTTCTTGGATTCTCTTAATCCTTCCAACTTGAGTTAATATTCCATTCATTGCTTCCAATCTTTTTTAAGACATGCCCTAGTTTTTTGAACTCTTGATTTCAAAATCCTTTACTGATTATTCCCATGCTTTCATGATTGATACATGCTATCATGCTATGCAGAACATGATTGTAACTGTAAAATGTATTTGTAAATGTATGTATGAAAATGTGTGACTCAAGAATAATTATCTTAAAACAACTTCCATAGAACACAAAGAGAGCTTTTCAATACATCCAAAGGATCATTAAATACAAGGGATAGCTTTTCCTCCTAAATTCTCTATTTTCTTGAAAAGCCAAGTTAATTTCAGGTCGTCATCCTGCTTCAGTTCCCTTGTAAAACCAGCTACATTCACCAGCTTGTGGGCTACCTTGCTTTCTTAAGAAGAAACTTTCTTCAAGTCATTTTTTTTCTTGAACCTTTCTTGTCATTTCCTGAAGTTGTAGACAATATTGTTCAATTTCTTTCATAAGGGAGCCCTTGTGTTAAAGAAGTTCTTGTACCAGATTTCCATAGCATCCACCATTTTCAGCAATGTGTGGTTCTGAGCTCTAGTGGATTTTAATTCAACATTATTCTCACATTGATGAATATGATATGCAATTTCTATGTTGGCTACATCCTTCTTCAATATCTGGCATTCAGTTTGACATTTTTCCAAATTGGTGATGGTTGTATTGTATATTTCTTCAGCAATTTGAAAGTCGTAAGAGAATTTCTTTGCTTGATCCTCATGTTGCTTTTTCTAGTATCAATATCACTTTTAGTTAAATTATTTCTATCATCCATTCTTCAGGGGTATTTCCTAGTCCAACATCTTTGAAGGTTTGACTGACTTACGAAAATCATTAAGCATGGCTTCCACCTATGTGCTTAATTTCTTGTTTTCGTCTTTCCAAAAATGGGCTTGAGCTTCATAAAAATTTTCTCCCTTGTGACTTCTATTGATGCTCTTACCATAAAATGTTTTTGGTACCAGTCTAACAGGATTTTGTATGCATAGCCTTCCATTATTTTGAAAGCTTTTCAGATATCCTTCTTTGGTTGCTCCATAATTTACTTGATCATAAAACCCTTTGTCCATAATCAAAGCCTTTAGTTTTGATTAATCACTCTTGAATCAACACCCTTGGGTATGTTATGATTATGCAAATGCAAACAGAATAATTAATATTTGTATTTCCAGAATATGTACAAAAATTGGTTAGTAAAAAATTATATCCTAACCTCATTCTTTCTAGTTCTATGCTTTGAAAAAATAACCTAACCGCATGATTTTTAGGTCACATGCATTTATTTAGAAAATAAAATAATACTAAATAAAATGAAAAACTCAACATACTTTTCCTTGTGTACTTAATTTTACAAGACCCATTTGGGTTAGCCTCCTCCTAGACTCCAGTTCTAGGTTCTTTATATGCTGGGTTTAGTCTCTAGAGTAAGAAGGGTTAACGAATTGTCCTTTGTTGGTGTCCCCTTGGACTGCCAAGCCCTCAATCCTGGTCATTACAAACTTTCAGATTAAGTTCAATTCGAAAGAACACACATCCTTAAGTCAATACGGAGGTGAAAACCACACGAGGAACATAAGGTGTGAGCTCAAATAATGGTCCCCTATCCCATACGAAGGTTAAAAGCACACGAGGGAGTAGTTTCTCATTCACTTAAATAGGATAAGAGTGGGGTTTAGCTCATGTCATGAATACAATGCATAGTGGGTGAGGAAAAGCATAAAAAGAAATACAATAATATGTACAACCTATTATTTATTCAAATGACACCCAAAATTAAATTTGTACACATAAAAAAGAGTTAGTAAATAATAAAAATAAATAAAACAAATTAAAACAATTTTTTTATTTACTGCAAAGACGAATAATTAATAAATTGGTGGATGAACTCTTATTTTTTTAAAAACCTCCCCAGTGCAGTCGCCAAGCTGTCGAGATATTTCTCTGCCCTGGCGACGGAGAGTGCAAATAGTACACCCCAGATGGTGTAACTAGTCTCGAAAAAGTAAGTGCTTATCCTCTGGGAATCAGATAAAATGTCAAATTGTAGAGTCACCACCAATCTTTTTATTCAGTGAGATTGGTCACCAAAATATCATATTATTTTAATAAAAATCCCTAAGAATAATATTAAAATAATACAACTTAGGTTTGCTTACTAGAAAAATGAGTTCGAGAGTCGGTTATGTATGGAAAAGAATTAGCAATCCTACAAAGCCCAAAATTGGTACTGGTATTTATTAATTAAATGTCTTTCTAGTAATTTATAAATTTTCTTTTAATTTAATTTACAAATAAATTAATATAGATAAGTACTAAATAATATTTCATATAAATATTACTAATCTCATTTAATAAAATTATCAAATTATATAGATTGATAATCCTAACATAAATACTAATAGTGTAATTAGTAATTAAAATATTAAACTTAATTAATCTAATTTAAAATATTATTAAAAACATTGTACTAATAATGTAATTTACCATAATTTACTGTATAGGTCGAAATATAAACTAATTAATATTTAGGGACTAAATATGATATTTTACCTAAAATATATATAGAAACATGTCAGTGACTAAAATAAAAATAAATAAAATAAGAAGACAAAATTAAAATGCATAGAAACCTGATTTCGGTGACTATAATGGAAGATTACAGAATACAAGGACCACAGGAGTAATTTATCCATGCAAAATTACAAAGATATCCTTCCTCAAAATGATGTCGTTCGGGAGAGGGTATATATAGCTAAAAATAGGCCTTTTGAGGCCATCTCTCCCATTTCTCTCGTTTTGATTCTCTTTCAAAGGAGAGAGAAGCTCTCCCTTCTCTCTAAACTCCCTCATCAGAGGGAGGCCGATCACCGGCCGGCCACCATGCACCGTCGATCGCCGGCCACCACCCACAGTGACCGGAATACACCAAATTTACCCAATATAAAGATCCGAACCCCCTCGTTCTAAATCTGGGCTTGCTTTTTCCTAAAACTTAGCCAAACGTTATAGATCTGGCTATTTAACTTCGGTGTTTCACCTTCTCTGGTGGTGCGTGGAGGCTCGTAGTTACTCCAACTACAATGGTAAGGCTTCATTTGCTCTCTTTTCCTTTGAATTTGCTACTGGTTGTGGATCGTTGTGGTAGTCTCTTTCTTGCTCTCTGTTTTGTGCTTATTGCCCTCTTCTCTTGTTATCTCTTGGCAAGAATGGGTTATTTATAGCTTTTAATCACCATCCATAATGATGGCTCTACCCGGTGAGTCACTAGACCTACGGTGGTGACTCAACATAGAGTGTTACGTTGTGCGATCCTCGTTGATCTTATGGATTCTTCTAGAGTGCTCTGGTGGGATCTGGAGTGGCGGTGATTATCGTGGCAGCGCCTAGTTGGAATGACGAGAGGCGGTGGCCGGAATAGACCCTTGGGTTGCAATGATACCCTAGAGTTTCTACTGGATAGCTTCTGGACCCTTGGATCACCATCTGATCATGCGACTATGGCTTGTTGGTGGTTGGATGAGGATGAGCAAAAACCCTAACTGTTGATGGATTTCTCTTATTGGGCCTGCTTAATTGGGCCTATGTGCCTTGTAATCAGGTTCCAAATTATCAATTAGGCCTCCAAACTTGTAAATGGGCCATTGGGCTAAATAATAATATTATAATATATTATTATTATATATAATAATCGTCACTCGGACCAAAACAACTATCGACATATGGTACCTTCGAACCAAGAAGATTTTCATCTTAAATTGAAGGAAGAAAAATATTTGTATTTACATCCAACGATCTAACAACCATCGGGTGCTCAACAGATGTGTGTTATGCATGTAGAATTGCTTTAGCACTTTTTATATGTAAGTTGATTGATGTACAAATACTTCAATTCTTTAGCTGCTCAATATGTAATCCAAGACAAAATCATGTCTTTCCAAGTTCTTTCGTTTTAAATTCTTTATTTATTATATTGCTATTAAGATCTCTTCAGGAGTTCTAATGATATTTAAAACATCAATGTACACAATGACAAATCCAAAATGGAATATTTTAATAAAAATGCATTAGAAATTCAGATCGTTCTTATAACCTTACACTAATAAATGCTCAATAAGGCATTTATACCACATGTGCCTACACTACTTTTTCCCCATAAAGGGATTTGTTTAATTTGATTGATTAATGTTCCCGAGAATCAAAATTAGTTGCTTATGGCAAACTAAATCCTTATGGTATTTTCATGTAAACATTATTATCAAGAGACCCGTATAAATAGGTTGTAACAACATCCATTAGGATGAAAGTAAGCCCTTCTTGTATTACCAAATTAATAAAAAAATCTAAAATAGTTGGATCCATAACCAGGGAGTATGTTTCTTCATAATCAATTCTAGTCTTTGTAAAAATCATTGTACAAACAAAGCGAGCATTATATCTCACAATTTCCTCTTTTTTTATTTCTCTTTCTCACAAAAAACTCATTTATATCCCCCAAGTTTTACATCATTTGGTAAACGGATTATAGGTCTGAATACTTCTATATTTGTAAGAGATTTTAGTTTCGCCTTAATCGTTTGTTTCCATTTTGGCCAATCAATTATTTGTTTATATTGTTTAATTGATATAGGTTCATGATTAGCATTACCATTCAAAATCTCTAATGTTATATTGCTTGCAAATATATCATCGATGTCGATTTGATTTCGGTTCCACTTATTATCATACATGACATAATTTATTGAGATATCTTCATTATTAGGTACATGAGTTATGTCAAATTTCATTTTTTTTAAGATCCTTTAATATCTTCTAAAAACTTTTTGGATTCTTCGATCAGACCATCATCAAATATAGTTCATTTTTTTAGGATTCTTATCCTTGGAACCTTCTGGTCTTTAACGCTTCAGGCGTGCCAGTGACTCATTAACAAATAGAATTTGTCCATTCGGGACATCAATTTTAAGTGGAGCATTCACAGTTGGTATATGTGATTTAATCATTCCTTTAGGGTCCATAAAAGTATCTAGCAGTTGATTTGCTAATTTTTGTAAATGAATTATTCTTTGAACTTCCAATTTATATTGTTGAGTATGTGGATCAAATTGGGATAATGATAATTCATTCCAACTTATTTCTTTTGACAATTGTTTATTTCCTTCCCTTAATGTTGGAAAAATAACTGATTAAAATGTCAGAAATCGAGCCGTAAATAAATTCCTTGTAAAAGGCTAAAAATATTTAAGTATTTAAGGGGATTCAAATCCAACATATATTCTCAATCTCCGCTAAAGACCCATCTTTGTGCATTGTGGTGAAGCAAAGCAACATATACTGCATACCCAAAAATTCTAAGATGAAAAATATTTGGTTCTTGACCAAAAATCATTTTTAATAGGTAATTTATTTTCATGATGCAAATTAATAATGCTACATGTAAAATGGAATGACCCTAAGTAGAAATTGAAAGTTTTGGCCTCATTGGAAAAATATTATAATTAATTGAATGTGTTTAATAAATGACTCTTCAAGAAGTTCTGTGTATGAACATGAACAACAAGATGTTCAACACTTATTCCAATTGACATACAATAATCATTGAATGCTTGAGAATTAGATTAAATAGCATTATCAAGATAAATTGTCTTTATAGGAAAATCTAAAAAAAATGTGATCATAATTTAATTAAATGAGCAAGTAAATCTCAAATGGCAAGATGTGGATTGATAACAAAGATACATATGACCATCTACTCGATGCATCGACTAAAACCATAAAATATCTAAATATACCACAAAAAGGGTGTGTAGGCTCACATATATCACCTTGTATACATTTTAAAAAATTAATAGATTCATAATATATCTTAGCTGGTGATAGTCGAATAATTGATTTGTCATGAGAGTAAGCATTACACAACAAAGCATTACTTTAAAGAATCTGCTTATTCTTCAATGAATGACCACATGATTTTTCAATAAATTTTTGCATCATAATTAAACTGAGACCGCCTAACTGGTCATGTTAAATAATAAAATTCTTAGCAAACTTCTGGTTTATAATAACATGTGTTTCAATTGCACTAATTCTAGTGTATTACAATCCAAAAAAAGTGTCGATATTTTTTCTAAAATTATTTTATTACCTTGAGTTATACTCGTAATATGAATATATTCAACATTTTCTTCATTTATAATCTCAATATGATATTCATTCTATGAATATATTTAAAACTTAATAAATTTCTTTGAGACTTCGGAAAGTATAATGCATTGTTAATTTGGAATTTAGTTCCATTTAGCAATAATTTATTTGCTCTTGTAGAGCCCATTCTATGATTTTAGTATTTTCAAATATAGTACTGACATTACCTATTTTAGTATTTTCAAATATAGTACTGACATTACCTTGTTGCATTGTTAAATGAGAAAATATTGCTCATGCTTAAGTATAGTATGAGTAGTAGCATTGTCTTCTAAGCATAAGTGTTCACCATTTATTGCAGATTGTATTTGAGAAGTAATCATATTCTTCAAAGAAAATAAATAAATATCATAAAAATATTCACAACATATAAGTATTTTGAAAATTTAAAACATAATGAATTTGGTGTTTAAAAAAGTAAATTGACATAAACATAAACATTATTCTTGTAAATAATAAATTGAAATAGCAATTATTCCCTTCAGGGGTGGTGAAGAAATCAACTATATCCAAGTGAGTTTGACCAACAATACCATAATAAAAAAACATTCAAGTGCGTTTGATCATCCATGTCGTATTCTTTTTTTCCATTTTTGTAAATAAAATTTGTTTCTATTTTATTTCATTTATCTATTAATAATGTTGATAAAGGTCAACAAAATGCTTTGATGTATGGCATGCATGAGACCAATGGTTTGTACTAACGCACCGATAGCATAAA
The DNA here is from genome assembly GCF_006381635.1 of Hibiscus syriacus. Lineage (NCBI taxonomy): Eukaryota > Viridiplantae > Streptophyta > Magnoliopsida > Malvales > Malvaceae > Hibiscus > Hibiscus syriacus. Next base: position 998,410 of record NW_024062641.1, on the reverse strand, counting down.
GATTTTTCTTTCTTAGTCTTATCTTTATCAATCTTATTATCCTTATAATCCTACTTCTGATGGTTATAAGGTTTCTTGAAATGACCAATTTGTCCACATTCTCAACCATTATAATGACCTCGACTGTGTCCATAACCACGATAATAGTTGTTGGTGTAATCACCATTTTTATCCCAAAAAATTTATTATTATATTGTTACTTTTATTATTGAAAGTACAAAAAAACAAAAAAGGTTGACAAAAAAGGGACTAAAATCCCTTAATATCCGGGGCATTAAATGCTCGATTTTTGTTGCCATCTCTACCCTAACTATTGCACCATCTCCCTGTTATCTCTATTGTTGCTATATACACTAGGTTTCTAGCGCGCTGATCACCTATCAATGCCTTCAAATGTACCTTGCATTGGTCATCTTTGATATAACCTACAATTGTAAACAAAAAGGGGATGTAATTTTTTATTTTTTTTTCTTTCGATCCTTTGTAACTGGGCTTTTTGACCTAAAAATAACCCTATGAATTAAATATTACATATCAGTCACCATTTTCAAAATATTACCCGATCTAACACCTATTTTTAAGAGAGAGAATAAGGCGCACATGACCAAATGTGCCTTACCCAAAAGGGAGGGAAGGCGCGTGTCATCAAACACACTTTCCATGGGTATTTTTAATGGTGCGTCCTATGGAATGTGCCTCCCGGTCAAGGTAATTTTCGGTTTGTTTAGGGCGGTTTTAGGTTTAAGATTTGTGTTATAATGGGTTTAGGGTTTTATAGTTGGTTTTAAGTTTTTTTAAGGGTTTAGTGTTTAGGGTTTAAGCCTAGGGAAACATGTCATATAATAAAAAAACTTACTTCATATAAATACATAATAAAAAAATAAAATAAGAGTCAAATATATAATCAAGAAACAATAAATGAGAAGATTACAATTTTATTAGATCTATCGAGATTATAATTTTTTTAGATCCATCGATGTCTCTTTGAATGTGTTCTGCAAGGTAGTGGTCGTCTGGTTTGATACAGGTTTCTTCTTATATGTTCCTCATCCTCTTCACTCTCAACATCATCCTCATTCTCCTCGTTGTCTTTCTCATCGTCATCATCACTCTCAACAATATTATCTCGATAAGGGCTGAATGTCGATGTATGACCTCTATAGAATAAGGAACCTTGACTGACCATCCCACCACTAATTGAGAACTATAAAAACTGTGAAAAACCAGACATAGATGTCTAAGACATATACCGCAGGTGAGGTGTTTGTGATAGAGGCCCACCTACAAGATAATTCGCGTAGGAACTAAGTGTTGGATCCTTAAAGTATAGTCAAAAAATATCCACCACTAGGTGTCATAAAACCCTGCGGGCTCTTTGTGTAGCCATGCGGTGGTGGCATATGAACCGACAGATATGGTATCTCAATTGGAAGAAGTGGCATCTGAAATGGTTGTGTGGGCATTTGAAAGTGAGGTAGTGTCCCTAAGTAATTTGGAGGGTTAGGAATATAAATTAGTGTCGTTGGTTGTTGGTGTGATAGTTTCAGTGGAATAAATAAGGTCGATCCGAAAGCGTCTGCACTTCGTCCAATAGTGGGGGGATGATGATGTTGTGACGTCGGACGTTTTTGTCGGCAACGATGTATTTTCCTCCTTTGTGCTTCTTCTGAAAGTAAGAATAGCTTCCCAATTGTGTTAAACCATTCAATATAGCTAGGTGAAACCCTAAAACCAGTTTCTAATATATATTATTGATAGGGTAAGCGTTGATGTCGGTTCTCCCAAATCGTCAACCAATCTCTATGCTTCACCAACCAATTCACATCTTTCTTGCCCTATTTATTGATGTTATGCATATTGTCGATGTTTCTTGGTGCTTCTGGAATATATTGTGTAAAACCAAATTGACGAAGCACGTAATCAATCGGATGCCACTCAACAATAACATAACAAATAAGGGGCACAATCGCCACCCATACATCCAATATGTCAACCATTTGAACTAAAACAAAAATATAGATGTTTTTATCAAAATTAAAATGAGATTCAAATTATATAAATACAATTAAATAAAAAATTAAAAATGATTAAAAAACATACATCTACAGCAGCTTTCTGGTCAATTAATAATCGGATATCTTGTAATTCTTGTGGGATATGACAATGATTTTTCCTATTACTTGACCACCTATTTAAAATAAATAAATAAATATATATATATGTCATTCTACAATAATCAAAAATATTATTTAAAAATAAATTTAGTATTGATACCTTGAAAGTAACGGAAAGACATAAGGCTCATTCACGATCGGGCACAATAAAGGCATGTAGTACCATGCCCACAATTCTCTAAATAAAAATGCCAACATTATAAACCCCTAACTCAGTGCGTCGGCTGCTTCAAAATTGATCAGATGCGGCAACCACATACAATGGACTTGATTCTGAAATTTGTCCGACATCAATATCCATTCAATGAGTTGCAGTATATATGCCCTAGAAAATGCTTTTGCCTCATCCTCCGAATAATTTTCTCGTAACTCTTTAAATTCATTTTCCAACCACCCTAATCTTATTCGGTCGCTGTTGAAATGACGTGGGCTACTCCCAAGATATTCCCTGAGTAGACCCCCCCCAATCATCATCTGCCACACAATAAATAGTAGTTCCATCTACCGGGAGCCTCAGTTGCATTGAAACATCCTCTAGCGTAATAGTACACTCCCCACATGGTAGATGAAATGTGCTTGTCTTTAGCCTCAATCTCTCAATTAGTGCAAAAATCAGGGTGGGGTCAAGTTTACAACCTCTTTCATTTTTTACTAAGTAACTGAATCCAACCATAGGCAAATATGGCCATATACCCATCAATGTTTTCATCTTCTTGTTGCAAATAAAAACTTCTAATATACGATCATTTTCTTAACAAATAAATTATAACCATTAAAATTTGAACTAGTATTTCAAAATTATTTAAATAAATTCAAATAAATAAATTCTAACAATTTAAATAATATATAATTGATTTCATAATATTCATAAATTTAAAAATAATATAGTTTTGTATTCTTACCGTATCAACAAAATGACTCGAAATATGATCAGCATCCAATCGTAACAATGTGCCGTCCATTTTTTAATTACAATTAATAAATATTAACTAAATAAATTTACAATTAAATAATCAAATAAAAATAAATACTAAAATGAAATAATTGCATAAAATAATTAATTACTCAAATAATAAAAATTTTAATGAATAAAAAATAAATTATAAAAACAATTATACTTTACTAGATTTAAAATAGATAAGAATGAGATAATTTAGGTGTGATTTATGTGAGTTGGGAATGGTTTATATAGGCAGCCAGTTGGGGTTAGGGAAATAGGCGGGCGTATGGGGAGAAAAAGGGGAAAATGCGCCCCATGGGATGCTCATTCCAGGGTTGTAAGAAAACCCCAGTAAGGTGCGTCCCTAGGGATGCGCCTTCCAGGGGTATGAGCGGGGACTCAATGGTTTCTTCGGGATCATGCGGTTTTCGGCTTAGGCATTTTCCACCAACCTAACTTTACCTTCAGATCCTCCTAAAGCGCGTTTCATCGAATGCGCCTCATTCTCTCAGGTGTTAGATCGGGTAATTTTTTAGAAACGATGACTAATAGGTAATATTTTATTTATATGGTATTTTTTGGTGAAAAGACCTTGAACTGGGTATATAAACTCTCAAAGAAACATGTAAAAAAGGATTTTCCCCACCATTTGAAGGAATACAAAGCAAGAAAAAAGTATTCCATTTTTCAATTCTTTACATTTCCAACAACCCATTTCTGATATTTCAAGCAAATACAAAACTAAAATAAAAGAAAGTTCGTTTGAGTTTACCTATTTTATTGGAGTCTCTTCATCGAAGATCTGTAACATCCTCCATGCCGGGTTAGTGATTAATTTGCAAAGTTTCAACATTTGGTGATTTAAGTAAAATGATGGAAGAGTGTAATGATCTAATTGAGTTATTTGGTGTAGGATTGAATTATAAAGAAGGGGAATTAAGAGGGTAAAAGAGTAATTGAGTAAATGAAATAATTAAATATTCCTTGGGGATTATATTAGAACCCACGTGGGCATTAGGTTTCCAGAATCCTCTCATTTCTTCTTCCTTCTTTCTTATCTTCTTCTCTTCCTTCTCCAAACGTGGAGCTTGCAAGTAAAGGTAAGAAGCTGAACCTTGGTAGTTTCTTTGATTTTTAAGATTTGAAATGAAAGTTTGGATGTTATATAAGCTAAAGGAAAGCTTATATGACATTAAAACAACAAGATAAGTGTTTTAGAGATAGATTTGGAAAATGAGTTTTTAGATGAAATTTTGATATGGATGAGTTTTTGATGTTTGAATAAGATTTTTGACTTGTCAATAAGCTAATTAAGAAGTATGAAGTAATAGAATTGAAATTAGAACAAGTTGGAATTGGAGTAAGATTCTTCAATTCTATATGGATGAGTAGTTTTCTTAGTTTTAGTGGTATTGAATGGATAATAATTAGTTTAAATAAGTGTATGAGAGCTAAGAGTATTAAAGGGAGTGAAATATGTATATTTGAGCTGAAAGGAAAGAATTTTTAAGCTCAAAATAGGATTTTCGGGCTAGGGGAATCGGTACCCATTCAAGGGGAACCGATACCCCCTCAACGAATATGAATTTCCAGAATGCTAGAGGGGAACCGATATCCCCAGGGGGGGGAACCGATTCCCCCATGAGAAAAAAAAAGAGAAGAAAAGAAAGAAAGACTAAGCTATTAATTTCTTAAATTAGTAAGCTATTAAAGCTTAATTTCAAGACATAGACATCTGATGATCATCTTGGAAATTATGTTTATGTAGATACCGAGCCTACACGAGTTCGGGAACAATCTACAAGTAGGATCGATCGAGGAAAAGGCAAAGAAGTATAGGTGAGTGCATATGCATAGCATGATTATAGAAATATACTCCATTCTAGACTTGTGATAAGTCTAGATTTTATATCTTGGTACATGAGCATATTCGGTATTATGAGACATGACATGAGTTCATATAAAATGCATTATATAACATGAATATGTGGGAAAAGTTATGAACTATGTGAAAAGGTAAGGAATTACATGTCTACGCGATATAGACTACGTGAAATGTAAAAGCCCATGTTATGTAGATGAGAACTATAGGTATAGTTGGCATGCCAAGGGTAGAGGGTCTACGCGGTTCTTTGGGACATATGTATATTCTTTGGAACATGTGTGAAGTCTTGAAAGACACATACTTGATCCCTAGTATATGTATATGATTCTTAAGGAATTCTATGTGGTCCTTATGGACATCATTATATGGCACTACGGTGCAATTCTACGCGGTTCTTTAGGACATATGTATATCCTTTGGAACATGTGTGAAGTCTTGAAAGACACATACTTGATCCATAGCATATGTATATGATTCTTAAGGAATTCTATGTGGTCCTTATGGACATCATTATATGGCACTACGGTGCAATTCTACGGGGCACTTCGGTGCATTTATACGAGCTGTGGTGACAGCATAGTGCACAACCTCACATTACTCCGATACCTTAGGTTATCAATATGCTATCATGGGCCAATAAACTTATTAATACAGATTCATGAATGTTACAGTCATACGCTTACAGGTATGGATATTGATGAAGTATACTACATTGATTAAGTACATGTTTGCATCTCATCTCATATGATCCTGACATTTTCATTACATTACATTGCCTTGTTATTATTATTGCCTCACTAAGTCGATGACTTAGCGTGTGAGTGTTTCACACGTAGGATCCGAGGAATTAGACGAGACAGGTGAAGCAGCTTGACAGTATTACTCCTGCAACCATCAGATCAGAAGCAACTTAATCAGTAGGTCATTTTGTTATGTAAATAGCAGTTGGCATGTAATTAAAGGGTTAAGTTGTGTATGCTCTGAATATTTTGGTAAACTTATATTACAGTATGTATATTATTGTATTTTCTTAATATAAGTTCAAATATTTTACTATTATTTATTAAGAGTTGTGTTTTAAAGTCAATGTAGTATCTCTGACTCATATCCGGGTCGGGTATGGGTTGGGGGTGTTACATTTAATGGTATCAGAGCTATGGTTTAGCCGATTCTAGGCATAAACCAGAGTCTATAGAGTCTTTAAATGGAATACATGCCAACAAATAGCGAGAACTTCTGATCTGGTATAGTATGAGTATGTTGTTTTGCTAATAGAACAATGTGTTTATTCTTATTAAATGTCCGGACATAATAGCTCCCGAAGTGAAGCGGGAGAAGATAAGCATGCTGAAAGTAGTAATTCACCTGCCCTGGCCAGGCAGGGTGAAGAACAGGCATCTCAAGGAGTGCATGTGCAAGATCAAGATACGTTCTTCAGAATGTTAGACGCTATTCTGACGCGTCTTCAACATCCTGCTCCACTAACTCAAAGAATTAATTTAGCAAAAGAGTTGAGAAGTTTAGGAGCTCCCGAATTTAAGGGAGAAGCCGAGGAAGGTCCAGTGTCAGCGGATCTTTGGTTGAATGATTTGAAAATCATGTTAGATGGTCTCCACTGTTCCAAAGTGTAGAAATTAGATGGAGCTGTGTCTTTATTGAGGGGTCAGGCGAGGATATGGTGGACGAACGTCACCATGAGGATGTCAACCGATCAGTTGACTTGGTCTTTGTTTTTAGAAGAATTTAAAAACAAGTATATTGGAGACCAGTTTATCCGACAAATGAAGCAGGAGTTTATGAATTTGAAGCAGATGAGCCGCTCTGTATATGAGTACGAATGTGAGTTTAATAAGCTGAGCAGGTTTGCAGCTGAACTTGTGCCTACTGAAAAAGATGCTTGCGAATGGTTCGTGGAGGGCTTGCGCCCTAGACTTAAAGAAATGTTGATAGTATTAAACCTGTCCTCGTTCCAGGAGGTGATCAATCGTGCAAAAGCTCTTGAAAGGGCTCAGAATGAACGATTTGGGGACTCAAGAGTTCAGACATCAAAGAGGACGACTACTTCTTCTAGCTCAGTACCAACAAAAAGGGGAAGAGACTCGGGATTTCGATCACAAACTAGATCAGAATCAGTTGCATCGTCTGCTAGGGGAGCAAGTCAGGCAAGACCTAGACAGACGCAGTCAGTGGAATCTAGTACTGGGAGATCTACTCCGGGTCAAGGGAGACAGTGTCAGCATTGTGGGAAAAACCATTATGGAGCTTATCGTATGGCTGCTGGGACTTGTTTTCGATGCGGAGATGCCGGACATTTTGTCCGGGATTATCCATTGATTGTTGGTGAGCCGGCACCATCTGGAAGAGCTGGTTCTTTCTCCCAAAGAGGACGAGGAAGAGGCAGAGGAAGAAACCCGTCTGAATTCTCTGCTCAACCTGAAGTTCGATCCACTGCTCGAGTATACAACCTAAAGACAAGTGAAGACCGTGATGACCCTGATATTATATCAGGTACTTTTCAGTTGTATGATAAATTAGTATTGGTGCTGATTGATCCGGGTTCTAATTATTCTTATATTACAAGTAAGTTAGTAAAGGAGTTGGGGATTTCCTTAGAAGCTACGAGTAATGAGATTATAGTAACAACTCCGTTAGGCCATAGTGCCCGGGTGAATAAAGTCTATAAGGGGTGTCCCATAAAGGTTCAGGGAATTGAATTCCCTGCTAATCTGATGGAATTACCCTTTGACGAGTTTGAAGTGATTCTGGGAATGGATTGGTTGTTCCGTTATTATGGAGATGTTAGTTGCAGATTGAAAAAGGTAACTCTGAAAAGTCCAGAAGGAACAGAGATAAGTGTGAACAGTGAAAAGTTTAATCCTTTAGCAAATGTAATATCAGTGATGTCTGCCAAGAAATTATTGCTACAAGGATGTCAGGGTTTTCTTGCAAATGTGATTGATTCAAGAGCTCAAGAGAAAAGGTTAGAGGAGATTTCAATAGTTCGAGAATTCCCTGAAGTTTTCCCGGCTGAGTTGCCAGGATTACCTCCGGATAGAGAGGTAGAATTCCAAATTGAAATAATACCGGGAACAGCTCCGATTGCAATGGCACCTTATCGGATGGCTCCGAAGGAATTGCAAGAGTTAAAGAATCAATTGCAAGATTTGTTAGAAAAAGGATTTATTCGACCAAGTGTGTCACCTTGGGGAGCTCCGGTGTTATTTGTTAAAAACAAGGATGGATCAATGCGTCTCTGTATTGATTATCGACAGCTTAATAAGGTGACCATCAAGAACAAGTATCCCCTTCCGTGCATTGATGACTTGTTTGACCAACTAAAAGGAGCTTCGGTATTTTTGAAGATCGATCTACGTTCGGGTTATCATCAATTGAAGATCCAGGAGAAAGATATTCCGAAAACAGCTTTCAGAACGAGATATGGTCATTATGAATTCATCGTAATGCCATTCGGAGTAACGAATGCACCTGCTGCTTTCATGGATCTTATGAACAGGATTTTTCAGCCCTATCTGGACCAGTTTGTTGTTGTCTTTATTGATGACATACTGGTTTACTCGAAGTCCATTGAAGAGCACAGCACACATTTGAGGCTAGTTTTGCAAATTCTCAGGGATAAAAATCTCTATGCGAAATTGTCTAAATGTGAATTTTGGCTAGACGAAGTAATTTTCTTAGGGCATGTGATCTCGGCAGTTGGGATTAGAGTAGACCCTCAGAAGGTTAAATCTATAATGGATTGGGAAGTTCCTAAGAATGTGTCTGAAGTTCGGAGTTTTCTGGGACTTGCCGGTTACTATCGAAGATTCGTTAAGAATTTTTCGATGATTGTGCTGCCTCTAACAAAGCTAATGAGAAAAAATGTACCATTTGTTTGGACTTCTGAATGTCAAGAAAGCTTCGAAGCTTTAAAGAGAATTCTGACGGAAACTCCGATATTGGTTCAACCGGAATCTGGCAAGAATTTTGTAGTATACAGTGACGCATCCCATAACGGGTTGGGGTGTGTATTAATGCAAGAAGGAAAAGTGGTAGCGTACGCATCGAGACAGTTGAAACCACATTAAAGGAATTACCCCACTCATGATTTAGAAATGGCTGCTGTAGTATTCGCTCTCAGGATTTGGCGTCATTATCTTTATGGGGAGCGTTGTTACTTGTATACGGATCATAAGAGCCTGAAGTACCTGATGACTCAAAAAGAATTAAATTTGAGACAACGTAGATGGGTAGAGTTCTTAAAGGATTATGATGTGATAATTGACTATCATCCCGGAAAGGCTAATGTGGTAGCAGATGCTCTGAGTAGAAAGACGTTTGCAGCTTTACGAGCTATGGATGCAAGATTATCTTTAACGGGAGACGGTGGTCTTTGTGCAGAATTAACCCTTAAACCAGCATGGTTGGAACGAATTGGAGAATTGCAAAGTAAAGATGAAATGTGTTTGAAAAGAATTGAACAAGTAAAGAACAAAGAGATTAAAGATTTTGAGATTAAGTCAGATGGAAATCTATATTGTAAGGGAAGAATTGTAATACCCGACAATGACGACTTGAAGAAAGAAATATTAACAGAGGCTCATTGCAGTCCGTTAACAATGCACCCGGGTGGAACCAAGATGTATATGGATTTGAAGGATTGATTTTGGTGGTCAGGGATGAAGCGAAGCATCACCGAATTTGTGTTTAAGTGTTTGATATGTCAACAAGTCAAAGCCGAGCATCAAGTTCCATCAGGATTATTGCAATCGCTTTTCATTCCTCAATGGAAATGGGAAAATGTTACGATGGATTTTGTTTCGGGGTTACCCTTGACCCCGAACAAAAGAGAATCAATCTGGGTAATTGTTGATCGATTAACTAAGTCAGCGCAGTTCCTTCCGGTGAGAACGGATTTCAATATGGAAAAGTATGCAGAACTGTATATTAGAGAAGTTATTAGATTGCATGGAGTACCTGTTTCCATAGTCTCTGATCGAGACCCTCGATTCACTTCTAGATTCTGGAAATCTTTGCATGGAGCGTTGGGAACTCGTCTAAACTTTAGTACGACTTTTCATCCTCAGACTGATGGGCAATCAGAGAGAACTATTCAGATATTAGAAGATATGTTGAGAGCATGCGTAATGGAATTTAAAGGATCATGGGAAAAGTATTTACCGCTGGCAGAGTTCGCTTACAACAATAGTTATCAGTCGAGTATAAAGATGGCTCCCTATGAAGCTCTTTATGGAAGGAAATGTCGTACGCCTTTGAACTGGTACAAGCTTAAAGATAAAGAAGTGCTTGGTCCTGAGTTGATTCAGGAAGTAGAAGAAAAGGTCCTGATAATTCAGAGTAATCTCAAAGCTGCAGCAGACAGACAGAAATCATATGCAGATCTAAAAAGGAAAGAAATTGAATTTCAAGTTGGAGATAAAGTGTTTTTAAAAGTGTCTCCATGGAAGAAGGTGTTGAGATTTGGTCGAAAAGGAAAATTGAGTCCTCGGTTTATTGGACCATATAAGATTGTAGAGAAAGTAGGACCTGTAGCATATCAGCTAACTTTACCACCTGAGATGGAAAAGATACATGATGTCTTTCACGTTTCAATGCTTTGAAGATATCGATCGGATCCCTCCCATATTGTAAATCCAGAAGAGATCGAGGTACAACCGGATATGACTTATGAGGAAGAACCGATTCAAATTTTAGCACATGAAGTTAAACAATTGAGGAACAAGACTATTCCTTTGGTCAAAGTGTTGTGGAGAAATCACAAAGTAGAAGAAGCAACGTGGGAGCGTGAAGAGGATATGCGACATCAATACCCTCATTTGTTCGTGCAATGAAAAATTCGAGGATGAATTTTCTTAAGGGGGAGAGATTTGTAACATCCTCCATGCCGGGTTAGTGATTAATTTGCAAAGTTTCAACATTTGGTGATTTAAGTAAAATGATGGAAGAGTGTAATGATCTAATTGAGTTATTTGGTGTAGGATTGAATTATAAAGAAGGGGAATTAAGAGGGTAAAAGAGTAATTGAGTAAATGAAATAATTAAATATTCCTTGGGGATTATATTAGAACCCACGTGGGCATTAGGTTTCCAGAATCCTCTCATTTCTTCTTCCTTCTTTCTTATCTTCTTCTCTTCCTTCTCCAAACGTGGAGCTTGCAAGTAAAGGTAAGAAGCTGAACCTTGGTAGTTTCTTTGATTTTTAAGATTTGAAATGAAAGTTTGGATGTTATATAAGCTAAAGGAAAGCTTATATGACATTAAAACAACAAGATAAGTGTTTTAGAGATAGATTTGGAAAATGAGTTTTTAGATGAAATTTTGATATGGATGAGTTTTTGATGTTTGAATAAGATTTTTGACTTGTCAATAAGCTAATTAAGAAGTATGAAGTAATAGAATTGAAATTAGAACAAGTTGGAATTGGAGTAAGATTCTTCAATTCTATATGGATGAGTAGTTTTCTTAGTTTTAGCGGTATTGAATGGATAATAATTAGTTTAAATAAGTGTATGAGAGCTAAGAGTATTAAAGGGAGTGAAATATGTATATTTGAGCTGAAAGGAAAGAATTTTTGAGCTCAAAATAGGATTTTCGGGCTAGGGGAATCGGTACCCATTCAAGAGGAACCGATACCCCCTCAACGAATATGAATTTCCAGAATGCTAGAGGGGAACCGATACCCCCAGGGGGGGAACCGATTCCCCCATGAGAAAAAAAAAGATAAGAAAAGAAAGAAAGACTAAGCTATTAATTTCTTAAATTAGTAAGCTATTAAAGCTTAATTTCAAGACATAGACATCTGATGATCATCTTGAAAATTATGTTTATGTAGATACCGAGCCTACACGAGTTCGGGAACAATCTACAAGTAGGATCGATCGAGGAAAAGGCAAAGAAGTATAGGTGAGTGCATATGCATAGCATGATTATAGAAATATACTCCATTCTAGACTTGTGATAAGTCTAGATTTTATATCTTGGTACATGAGCATATTCGGTATTATGAGACATGACATGAGTTCATATAAAATGCATTATATAACATGAATATGTGGGAAAAGTTATGAGCTATGTGAAAAGGTAAGGAATTACATGTCTACGCGATATAGACTACGTGAAATGTAAAAGCCCATGTTATGTAGATGAGAACTATAGGTATAGTTGGCATGCCAAGGGTAGAGGGTCTACGCGGTTCTTTGGGACATATGTATATTCTTTGGAACATGTGTGAAGTCTTGAAAGACACATACTTGATCCCTAGTATATGTATATGATTCTTAAGGAATTCTATGTGGTCCTTATGGACATCATTATATGGCACTACGGTGCAATTCTACGCGGTTCTTTAGGACATATGTATATCCTTTGGAACATGTGTGAAGTCTTGAAAGACACATACTTGATCCATAGCATATGTATATGATTCTTAAGGAATTCTATGTGGTCCTTATGGACATCATTATATGGCACTACGGTGCAATTCTACGGGGCACTTCGGTGCATTTATACGAGCTGTGGTGACAGCATAGTGCACAACCTCACATTACTCCGATACCTTAGGTTCTCAATATGCTATCATGGGCCAATAAACTTATTAATACAGATTCATGAATGTTACAGTCATACGCTTACAGGTATGGATATTGATGAAGTATACTACATTGATTAAGTACATGTTTGCATCTCATCTCATATGATCCTGACATTTTCATTACATTACATTGCCTTGTTATTATTATTGCCTCACTAAGTCGATGACTTAGCGTGTGAGTGTTTCACACGTAGGATCCGAGGAATTAGACGAGACAGGTGAAGCAGCTTGACAGTATTACTCCTGCAACCATCAGATCAGAAGCAACTTAATCAGTAGGTCATTTTGTTATGTAAATAGCAGTTGGCATGTAATTAAAGGGTTAAGTTGTGTATGCTCTGAATATTTTGGTAAACTTATATTACAGTATGTATATTATTGTATTTTCTTAATATAAGTTCAAATATTTTACTATTATTTATTAAGAGTTGTGTTTTAAAGTCAATGTAGTATCTCTGACTCATATACGGGTCGGGTATGGGTTGGGGGTGTTACAAGATCATCACCGGAGTTGAGCGTCGGGGCTAGGATAAGCCGAAGAGTGAGTTTCTTTAGACCTTTACATGTTTGCATGTGGGTTTTTGATACGGGGTTGATGGTTTTAAAACAAACTGGGGAAGGTTTCTGTAACATCCCTAACCCATATCCGACCCGGATACGAATCCGAGGCGTTACATTGACTTTTAAAACACTTTTGACTCTTTAAATATGCAATTTGAATTTGATAATGAAAATAAAACTTAATAAATCAAAATTAAATTGCATATCAGAGTATCTAAACTTTATATTTACAATACATGCCAACTATATTTCAAACCACAACCACATACACTTAAAACATCTCTGATCTGATAATCTTCAAAGGTATGTTGTCCTTTTCCATGCTTACCTACATTACTCCTCGCATCTCTTTGAACCTACGTGTGAAAACACTCACACGTTAAGTCGATGACTTATTGAGACACTAAGAGTACTATAAAACAATACAACATTTGTATACTTTTATAAAAGCAGAGTTAAATAATCAAAAATTACCAGTATAATAACTTATAACCTCTCTTATTAATCATTGAAGACTTTACACTTATTTTATTTTTGAATATATCTTCAAGTCAGAACTCATATAGACTTTTAGATTCATAACATAAAAGTTGACTGATACATTCTTCATTTTATATCCATTTATTGAATTGGCCCAAATGTATAATACTGAGAACTCTAGGTACGTGAGTACATTGAGGTTCTGCACTAATGCTGTCACCACAGCTCGTAATTTACACCGAAGTGCCACATAATTTTCCTAATGGACCACATAGGTTTACAACGAAGTGCCACATATTTGTCCCGAAGGACCACATAATTATCCCGAATGACCACATAGGTTTGCACCGAAGTGCCACATATTTATCCCGAAAGACCACATAAAACCCTCGACTCTTGGCATGCCAACTATACCTTTAATCCTCATACATATACTTTGGGATATTAATTCCATAATTATGTTCAACCATTATTCGAAGTGTCTCTTACTCACATAGAGTCTTTCCACAACACTTGTTCAAAGTTCACATTTTTTACTTTTCATTTATGTTTCGTAGAACATATTCACTTAACACATATTCGGATCATCTTTCACATAAATCTTTATCACATAACGTTATCAAATGTTATTATTCATTCACATTCAAACATTTATTCATGTCATCTTGTTTCACAAAGCATTAATCATTATTTTCATTAAATCACATTTATAACCTATTTATAGTGGTTTACATAATTATTTCATATTACATATCATTATTCAACATATTCGTTTACTTATATAAAACATAATCGTATAGAAAATCTTCTCATATATTCATATCATTTCATTTTATTCAAAACACTTTATCTTGGCTCATCACAAGCATTCCTTCAACCATTAATAAATTAAGTAAATAGCACTCACATTTGCCTTAACAAAGTTCTAATCCAATCTTCAACACCTTTCGAATCAATACTTAAAAATGTCGAGATATCGAAAGTTGTTTACGATCAATCACTACATAAAACAATCTAAAATCAATATCGTTCTTTAACTCAATTATATCGAATCCAAATAACTTGGTATGTAAGAAACCATACATTTCATTTCATGCTTGGAAGTATTGATACCACCACAAGGGTACCGATACCACCCTTCAGGGGTATCGATACCTCCGCATGTACTGATACCGAAATAAGGTTCAATGTTTCAAGGTATCGATACCTCCTCAAGGTACCGATACTAAACTGTCATTCGATGTTTTAAGGGTATCGATACTATCCCTCAAGTATCGATACTACCCTGATGGTATCGATACCTCTATCAACAGGTATCGATACAACCATCTACAATTACTCATATTTAACCCATGAGGTATCGGTACCTATTCATAAGGGTACCGATACCCTAAGCCCAGAATGGCCATTTTCATCCTGAAAATCACCAAAAGATCCTCCCAATACTCTCCTAAACACATACTTTAAGTCTATAAACTCACATTTATACTTCTAAACAAACTTGTACACATTCACTACTCTCAAACATCCCAAATTCTCATTTGAACACTTAAATCTTCAAATCATACTAAAATTTCAAATATGTTTTTAACCAATTCTAACACTCCTAACCCTTTAATTAATCCATTGACAAGTCAAATATCTTATTAAGAATTGAAAAACTACTCCATATCAAAATTTCATTTCAAAACCCATTTTACAAATTCCTTTCAAATTCACATATCTTGTTGTTATACTCCTCTACAACCATTTCTTAAGGATAAATAACACCCAAGCTTCCATTATCAAAGCAAAAATTAAAGGAAAACTACAAATTTCATAATCTTACCTTTGGGAGTGGAGAGAAGCATAGCAAGAAAAAGAAAAAAAAAAGAAAAAAAAACTTCCAAATACTACAATCCACATGCTATATCCTTAAAAGAGAAGAGGTAAAAATCTATCAGGTGAAAATACCATATTTCCCTTCCATTAATCCAAATTTAATATCAAGTCCTAACCAAAGATTTTCATGATAAATCCTTGAATTCTCAATTTATTCTAATTGAACCACTGAATTTTGACTTCTTACATTTTGGTCACTGACCCGATGATTGGGATGTTACAAATCCCCCCTTAAGAAAATTCATCCTTGAATTTTCATTACATAGAGAGGTGGAAATATTGCTTCCACAAATCTTCTTTACGATACAAATTATCTTTCTTCCACTTTATGGTTTCTCCAAAGAACCTTAGCTAGCGGAAACATCTTGCTCCTTAACTATTTGTTCTCGTATGCTAAAATTTAAATTGTTTCTTCCTCATATGTCAAGTTATGATACGTGCATGATCTAATCGATATCGCTGAAGAAGAGACACATGTAAGATATTATGAATCTTTTCCATCTTTGGTGGCAACGCTAACTGATATGCCACTATCCAATTTTCTTCAGAACTTCATAAATTCCAATGAACTTAAGACTGAGTTTTCTTATACGCCCAAAATGAAGTACTTTCTTCCAAAATGATACATTGAGAAAACTTTATCACCTACTTGAAACTCAATTTCTTTTCTATTCAAAACTGCGTATGACTTTTATCTGTCTGATGCCACTTTAAGATTAATCGTAATCACCCAAACCTTTTCTTCAACTCCTTTGATCAATTATGGTTGTACTAAGTCTAATTTTCCTACTTATTTCATATCTGACTAACACTAACATTCCCCTTTATTTTAAAGACCATGCATTCAACACTTTCCAAAATAGATATTACCTTATAACTTTGTCCTATCAATTATCACATTCACCTTTTATTTTATAGTGATAAACACTTCCTCATTCTTCACAGAACTTAATCCCTTCCTCTTCTTTTCACTTTTTCAATTTCGCACATACTCTTGACTTTTAGAATCAACATAATATAATGTCATTCATCACGTTCTTATGGGTGTTATCACAACTTATATCTACAAATATTACCAACTCAAGATCGAAATTCAGTTGTTTTCTTGCTTAAGTCTTTAATTACTTTATAGTAACTAGAACATTTCCTCTTGCACGAAAATATATTCCTTTCCAGATTCACCAACCTTGAAACTTATGTCGATATTCTTTGCAACACCATAACATTTCTTGACACTTAACAATCCAAATAAGTAATATGTCTATCCTCAATAACTTGGTCAGAAAAAATATATTTATTGATTATATTCTTATTTTCTTACCTGAGTCTGCATGGAAAAGGAATACAACCTTAGAAAATCCACACTTATGCTTGGAAACTTAGCATACAACTTTTCTCCTGATCCTTTAACTCAATCCCATATGCCTTAACATAACTTATAAAATCTGAATAATCTGATCGGACCACCCATTTAAATAAAGATCGAGTTCCGAAGCTTTACTCAAATAATTCCAAAACCTTGAAGTAAACTTTAGATCCCATCAGATACCATTTAAAACTGGCATTCCATAAAGTCTAACTATCTCCTTAATGTCTAGTTCCACATACTTATCCAATGAAAAATTATTTGGAGCATGAATGAAATGCACAATCTTGGTTGAATACTTCACAATTCGGTATTCAAAGATAACCCAGTTACAAAATACATCGTAACTTTTTCTCAATTCTACAGAGAACTGAAAATTGTATACTTCCATACCAAACTTATAATCTACACCTCATATAACCCTTATCATACTTGATCCTTTAAACTCATTCACTTAAATTCCTTAGTTCGTTATTCATTCATAACTTTAATAGTCAACAATATTTGCAGAGAACCTTATTCTTAATCAATTCTTATACGAAATTTTCTCCTCTCGATTCATCAAGGACGAGATTCATATAATTACTTAACCATTTCAAATACTTCTATCACTTCAACTTCAATAATTTCCAACGAGTTTTCAATTCCAGGTTACCACATTTACTCTTAGACTAAACTTGTTATTCTGATTCTGGATTTCATATAAACTGGAAAAAAAATTAACTCCTTATTCAATTTTCAAAATAAATTTCTCATACTTCCAATGAAGTCCACTTGTTTATTTATTTACTACTTGAGAATCATTTCCAATATATTTTGCTACACTGCACTTATTTGTCCGACTTATTTTTTTCTCAACTATCAATTTCCAATTGATAAGATATACCTTGCATTTCCTTGTTTCTTACTAATCCAAATAACTATTGCCTCGTTACTAATAACTTGCTTAGTAAGGAGGGTTCTTAGAAAGTTTTCTCGATGAATATTTTTAATAATCAACTAAGTTCAATATATTCTAAATTAAAAATAACTTTTTCAACTTTCATTCAACCATATCTCGTACATCAATTATACTTTCAACCCTTCATCAATAACTTATTTTAGAAAGTTTGAACCCTAATAAAATTCTACTTCATGTCCTTACTTTATTTCAAGCAATCTATTTGAGCTTAACAACAACAATATATAATCTGTAATCAAAATTAATTTAAAACCTTGATAACGAATTATATGGTATTTATCATCGCCCTTGTGGTTCTTAACATTTAACCATTACTCCATTTTGATATTCTTGTTTTTCCAATTGAGTGAACTATATACTCGTTTCACTTTACTCTTTATCCAATGGCAGAACATTCCTTTTTCCAACCTAAGGAAAATTTAGCACATCACTAACTCTTTTAACTGATCAAAAGATTATAAATCTCCAGAAGAGAATACTTATTATTCTTTGTTACTTTACTTAATTCATCCAAAATTTATAACTCATCTTTCTTTTCACAATAACCTTAATACTTCCAAGTGACACACTTAGTCCTATAAATCTCTGGTCTTATCAACCCTATATCAATATCTTAATAAAAACTACTTTCAAGAATCCCAGATGAGAACATGTTTATCCTTTGTATCACACTTAATCCATTATACACATACTGGACCTATTAAAAGTAAAATTGTTCCCTCCAACTTTTCCATTTCAAAACAATAGAGATCTTCCAACGAAATTTTCTCGATATTTAATAAAAATCCTCAAAAATAGAACATTCCTTAACTAAATCTTTAAACTCGGTACTTGTAAACCTTTTTAACTCTATAACAATATTTATTCTAATAATACGAGGAAGTTGATGATTAAAAACACTTCAGAATAGCATCCAACGTCATAAAAATACTCCCAGAAGCTTCTGATATTCATTTTGTCGAGTTACTACCTCTCTTATCAACTCTATTTCTTATTACACTTTGGAGAACATCTTATTCTTACATCTACTAAACTATAATCATTTAACTATACTAGCAAAGACGACATACTCCTTACACTATCAAATCAGAGATTTTTGTTATTTCAATGGCATGACAAACCAAACAAAATTGGCAGTCGATCGGCTGGTCTATTTCGAAAACTTGACACAAACCTAAGCTCTGATGCCATTAAATGTAACACCCCTAACCCGTATCTGACCTGGATATGAATCTGAGGCTTTACATTGACTTTTAAAACACTTTAACTCTTTAAAGATGCAATTTGAATTTGATAATAAAAAAACTTAATAAATCAAAATTAAATTACATATCAGAGTATCTAAATACTATATTTACAGTACATGGCAACTATATTTCAAACCACGATCACATACAATTAAAACATCTCTGATCGGATAATCTTCAAAGGTATGTTGTCCTGCCCCATGCTTACATGCATTACTCATCGCATCTCTTTGAACCTATGTGTGAAAACACTCACACGCTAATTCGATGACTTAGTGAGGCACTATGAGTACTATAAAACAATACAACATTTTATACTTTTATAAAAATAGGGTTAAATTATCAAAAAAACACCAGTATAATAACTTATAACCTCTCTTATTAATAACTGAAGAATTTATACTTATTTTATTTTGACTATATCTTCAAGTCAGTACTCATATAGACTTTTAAATTCATAACCTAAAAGTTGACTGATACATTCTTCATTTTATATCCATTTATTGAATTGGCCCAAATGTATAATACTGAGAACTCTAGGTATGTGAGTACATTGAGGTTGTGCACTAATGCTGTCACCACATCTCATAATTTGCACCGAAGTTCCACATAATTGTCCTAAAGGACCACATAGGTTTGCACCGAAGTGCCACATATTTATCCCGAAGGACCACATAATTGTCCCGAAGGACCACATAGGTTTTCACCAAAGTGCCACATATTTGTCCCGAAGAACCACATAAAACCCTCGACTCTTGGCATGCTAAGTATACCTCTAATCCTCATACATATACTTTGGGCTATTAATTACATAATTATGTTCAACCATTATTCGAAGTGTCTCTTATTCACATAGTTCTTCTCACATAGAGTCTTTCCACAACACTTGTTCAAAGTTCACATTTTCACTTATCATTTATGTTCCGTAGAACATATTCACTTAACACATATTCAGATCATCTTTCACATAAATTTTTATCACATAACGTTATCAAATGTTATTATTCATTCACATTCAAACATTTATTCATGTCATTTTGTTTCACAAAGCATTAATCATTATTTTCATTAAATCACATATATAACCTATTCATAGTAGTTTACATAATTATTTCATATTACATATCATTATTCAACGTATTCGTTTACTTATATATAACATAATCATATAGAAAATCTTCTCATATATTCATATCATTTCATTTTATTCAAAACACTTTAGGTTGGCTCATCACAAGCCTTCCTTCAACCATTAATAAATTAAGTAAATAACACTCACATTTGCCTCACAAAGTTCTAATACAATCTTTAACACCTTTCGAATCGATACTTAAAATGTCAGGATGTCGGAAGTTGGTTACGATCAATCACTACACAAAAAAATATCAAATCAATATCATTCTTTAACTCAATTATATCGAATCCAAATAACTTGAGATGTAAGAAACCCTACATTTCATTTCATGCTTGGAAGTATCGGTACCACCCTAAGGGTACCGATACCACCCTTCAAGGGTATCGATACCTCCGCATGTATCGATACCGAAATAAGATTCGATGTTTCAAGGGTTGATACCTCCGCAAGGTACTGATACCAATCTGGCATTCGATGTTTTAAGGGTATCAATACCATCCCTCAGGTATCGATACTACCCTGATGGTATCGATACCTCTATCAACAAGTATCGATACCTCTATCAACAAATATCGATACAACCCTCTACAATTACTCATATTTAACCAATGAGGTATCGATACCTGTTCATAAGGGTACCGATACCCTAAGCCCAAAATAACTATTTTCATCCCGAAAATCACCTAAAAATCATTCCAATATTCTCCTAAACACATACTTTAAGTCTATAAACTCACCTTTATACTTCTTAACCAACTTGTACACGTTTACTACTCTTAAACATCCCAAATTCTTTTTTGAACACTTAAATCTTCAAATCATACTAAAATTTCAAATATGTTATTAACAAATTCTAACACTCTTTACCCTTTAATTAATCCATTGACAAGTCAAATATCTTATTAAGACTTCAAAAACTACTCCATATCAAAATTTCATTTCAAAACCCATTTTACAAATTCCTTTCAAATTCACTTATCTTGTTGTTATACTCCTCTACAACCCTTCCTTAAGGATATAAAACACCCAAGCTTCCATTATCAAACGAAAAATTAAAGGAAAACTACAAATTTCAGAATTTTACCTTTGGGAGTGGAGAGAAGCACAGCAAGAAGAAGAAAGAAAGAAAGAAAAAGCTTCCAAATACTCCAATCCACATGCTATATCCTTAAAAGAGAGGAGATAAAAAATTATCAGGTAAAAGACCATATTGCCCTTCCACTAATCCAAATTTAATATAAAGTCCTAACCAAAAATTTTCATAATAAATCCTTGAATTCTCAATTTATTCTAATTGAACCACTAAATTTTGAGTTCTTACATTTTGGTAACTGGCCCGATGATTGGGATGTTACAGTTTCAGCTATACGTTGATTCTTAGGTGACCCTAACCACGATCAGTGGTGGTCGAAGCTCGAAGCATCATCGATTTACGGCCTTGGATGGTTTGTCTTAGGCTCGGTAATGGGATTTAGGGTTAGAAAAGGGTTCGATCTTGGGGAATTTGTGTCATAGAGGGGCGAGAAGGGTGTTTAACTCCTCATCGGAGTTGTGGGTAGACGGTGGCCATGGTGCTTCGTGGTCGTTCATTCTGGCTTCCCAAAATAGAAGAAGAAAGTTGAGAGAGGGGAGAGTTTGAAGAAGAGAATAGGTGTTATTAACTTAGATTAGGTTAGGATTAGTTCTAAGTTAAGTTATAATTAGGTTTTCATTTAGAATAATTAGGTTTAATTCGTTTAAAGACCCCAAACTTTTAGCAAAATTTTTTAAAGTGGTCACCCATATGTTTGTTTTTTTATTTTATTTCGAAATCCATGTCCTTATGTTGTTATTTTACTTTTTTTATTGTTCATTATTTATCTTTATGGATTATTTTCACTCAGTCCCCTATTTAGTAGCTTATTCACAATTCGGTCACTGCTCTCCCTTTTATTTTGTTTTGTTTTAATTTAATCCCTTTACTTTACTTAATTATTTTTTATTTTTTTAATTACCATTTATTTTTCAGCAATATTCTATAATCAAATGACCATTTATATACTTTACTCTATTATTAATAACTATCTAATTATGTAAACTTTAATACGATAAAAAACTAATAACGTAACAATAGATAAATTGATAAAAAATACAATAAATATTCAACGATTTGGATGTTAAAGAAAGCAAGTTAAACAACATGAAATTCTTAAATTTCATGTATTATTTAAAACTATCCAACGACATGAACTTTTAAGAAAAATAAAAATCAATAAAAATAGATAATTTACCTCAGATTAGATAAAATGGATACTTGATCTTTAGTAAGAAAAATTTCTAAATAAATTTGTGCTGATAACGTGTTATGAGATTATACATAATTATAGAACACAGTTTGAGAGTAAATATTAATCTTTTATTGTACAGTCTCTTATGAGCTTGTACATACAACTTTTATAGGCTCTAAATCATAAGTTACTACAGTCAAATTAAATCTAAATCGTTATAGTACATTAATTATAAAAGGAGAAACCTGAATAAACATCCCTAATAAATACTATTTATAACAAATTTAATTTAATATAGTTTTTTAGTTTTTAATTTTTTATGGTTAAATACTTAACATTCATCATTTTAAATTTAAATAATATATTCTTTTTAATATTTGATCCTAATTTTATATACGTAAGCATGTGAAACATCTGAACTTTGTACCATCTCTCGCGCCTAAAATCTTTCATCATAAATTGATGGACGAAAGGGGAAACCAGTGTTATGCATTTATGATCGTGGACAAGAGAACAAACCTAAAAAATAAATTAAGTGATAATAGAATCCAAATGCTACACCTCCAACTATTTGGATGAAAAATTAGGTATTTGAATACATTTTTCTCTAATACAAAGCACTCTCTCGGAACAGTTGTTAAGCTTTTTGAATAGTTGAAATGAGATTGAATCAATTTAATTTTAAAACTTATATTTAAAAAATAAATTTGGAGTCGTCATCGACCCTTGAGTTAGGTAGGTGGAATACATAAAAATTATCTTTTAAAATAATTTTAAAAAAAATAAATTAAAAGATAAAAAAGTAAATCAATTTG
The DNA here is from genome assembly GCF_006381635.1 of Hibiscus syriacus. Taxonomy (NCBI): domain Eukaryota; kingdom Viridiplantae; phylum Streptophyta; class Magnoliopsida; order Malvales; family Malvaceae; genus Hibiscus; species Hibiscus syriacus. Next base: position 975,089 of record NW_024062641.1, on the reverse strand, counting down.
CTTTGAACTAGAAATCCATTTGAAAACGGGGTTCGGGACTCGATTACGCGTGGGGAAGGATAAGCACCCCTATAGTGCCCAAAATTGGTACTCGATTGATTATATGTCATTTTTTATTCTTGAGAAATGTAAATTTTAAGTATTATTTAAATTATGACCTTTATGTATGAATAATCCTTGGAAACACGCTCCCCTTGTATCTAGGAGATTGTTTCCTTAAATTACACATACAGTGACTCAATTTTAATTAAATCAACCTAAAATTATATTTAACAAACACTAATGTTAAAACTAGATTGATCTAATAAATGTATGAACAATCCTCAGGAAAACAATTCCCTTGTATCTGGGAGACTTTTTCACGGATTCCCATACAAAATGACGTGGCAATAGTGAACTAATCTAAATAATTATGCTAAATAATTTAATATTAAACACTTTATGTTATGCATTAAAAGTACTATTTAAAAATTAATATGGAATATGCATAGACATTAAAATATGATGATTAAAACATAAAGTAGCATAAATATGGGGTCCAAAATACGGGAAATAGAAACTAAAAGGACCACTGCTGGAAATAACCATTAGAAAATGGTCATACGTAAGTAAGCAAGAAGGGCACAAGATGCAAATATACCATCCACTCACAGAACACCATTTAACAGCAAACAAGGATCAGGAAATAAACATAAAAAATACGAGGAACTTAAAACATAACAATTCTATTTCATTAAATGATCAAAACGTAAGGAACGTAGAAAAGGAGGACCTAAAATGCTATTTACTCTAAACACGAAACAGAGTGAACCCCATCAAAACGATGTCGTTTAGCGTTGAATACATAACCTCAACCTAATACCCAAAATGGCAATATTTTTTCATTCCCTTCATTTCTCATTTTTTACCAAAACAAAATTCCTAAAATGCTCTCTAAAGCTCCCCTCCTTCCCCCATCCCCAAGAAGAGTCACACAAACTCCGACCATCGTAAATCGGTGGCCATGGCTCCTAAAGCCAACCCAAAACAACACTCTCGCCTTTAATATACCCCAAAAACATTACCTTTCAAACCTATACCAACCTAAAATCGACCCTTAACCCTTAAAAAACCTAGATATACGGTGAACAAAGCTTTACCTTCACGAAAAGAGGCTCTTTTGCTCTGATGAGAACGAAAATGAGCCCCGATCAATAAGTTATTCTTTCTCTCTTTTCCCTTTTTCTTTCAGTTTTTTTCTTTTCGATCTTTTGCTGATGATGGATCCCCCTGTTTTGAAAAGGATCTTCTTTTTCTATCCCCTTTTTCTCTAATTTTCTTTTCATTTTTTATTTTGTTTACATGTAAAACGAGGGTTGTTGATCTGATTTACGCTTCATCCAAGGGCTCAGAGAAGCTCTTTTGATAAAAATCGTTCATTTTTTTTGGCTTTGCATGTGAAATTTGGGGTGAAAGGGTTCTCCCTTCGCCATTGATCTTACTGCAGATGGATTTAGAAGGCCCCAGTTTTCTCAAAACGACCTTCTGTCCTTCGTACGATGAAGGCGTTTTGCCCTCTTTCATAACAAAAACAGCAGAGGCGCAACACGGGGGAAAGGGGAACCATTCACGTACGCATGAGAATTTGAGAAAACCTTGAATGGCGCCTGGAGATCTAGAAAGCTCGCGAGTGCATACCACGCGTCGATCGTGGGCTATTGGATTGGTCTGAGCACCAAATAAGATAACCATCTAGATCGTCGATTTCCCAAAATTTATTTGGGATATTCGAGCATCATCTGGGCCGTTAGATCTTGAAGCCAGATCTAACGGCTGAAATTTGACTGTGGGCTTGATAGGGTTTAACCCTAATACTCATCTTTGTTCATTTAACCTAGACGTTGGATTAGTTCAAATCTGACGGCTCAGGTGTACGGCGTATGCTTACTTTGGGTTTATAAAAACACTAACCCACTTTTAAATCCGGGCCAATAGATTGGAAGGCAGATCTAACGGTTGAGACGAGGGGCGGCGCTGACCAAACTATAATATTTTTTGAAATCTATATATGCTTTTAAACTATGAAAATATTTATTTTAAAAAAGAATATTACTTTTAAAACATATATAAAAAATATACAATTTTTAGAACCATATAATATTATATATATATATATATATATATATTTAAAAAACTAAATATACTATTTTTAAAACTATATAATATTATTTATTATTTTCAAAAATTATATAATATATATATGACTACACTTAACATATATATGTATAATACTAAAACCTGAAATACCTCATTCAAACACGGATATTTATAACTGTCTCTCTTTATCTATTATCATGTGATAAAAATTGGACAAAGATAAAAGATATAAGTTTTCGTCCAATTGCGACAAACATTAGAATAAATCTCAAAGGGGAATATGCTCTACTACAACTTAAGGGGAGATCAAATTTGATCTGCTTAACTTTTCTTTAGGGAGGATTAGACCTGGAAAACTTGATTCACATTAGATAGAAATCGGGGTCTGTTTGCTTTATTGGTCTTTAAAGAAGATCGAATATGAAAAAAGTTATTTGCTTCATTTCTTCTCAGGCAATATTAGATTTGGAAAATTTTGATTCACTCCACTACTCTTCAGGGAAGATTGAATCGGGGTAGTTGTTCCACTGCTTTTTAGGGAAGATCAAATCTGGGAAAAAGGATATGCTCGACTGCTCTTCAGGGAAGATCAGATCTAAAAAATTTTGATTCACTCTACTATTCTTCAGGGATGATTAAATAAGGGTAGATTTGGTCCACTGCTCTTAAAAGAAGATCAAATCTGGAAAAAGAGATATGCTCTGTTGTTCTTCAGAGAAGATCAGATCTAAAAAATTTTGATTCATTCCACTGCTCTTCAGAAAAGATTGAATCAAGCTAGATTTGCTCCACTGCTCTTCAGGGAAGATCAAATATGAAAAAAGGGATGTGCTATACTTTTATACAGGGAATATCAAATCAAAAAACTTGATTCACTTTACTACTCTTTAGCAAAGATAGAATCGGGATCGGCCCGTTTCAGTACTCTCTAGGGAAGATCAAATATGTAAAAAGTGATATGTTTCACTACTCTTTAGAGAAGATCAGACCTGAAAACTTTAATTCACTTCACTACTCTTTAGGGATGATTGAATTGAGATTGATCCGCTTTACTGCTCTTCAAGGACGATCAACCTGAAATTTCAAATATTATAAATTTTTAGCATATATTCAAAACATTTTGAAAATATCACTACTCTACCTTGAATCTCACGATCATTGAATTTCTTAATCCTGGGGCTTTGAACGAATCACTTCTTGAAGCTTTTACTACCGTTGGTCTTTTTTTCCTGGGAATGACCTAAGAATACTTAATCATTTACATATATGTCATGCTCCTATTTATGCCTAAAATGTATGCAATAATGCAATTCTTCAGCACTTTTGGTCCACAAGGGGAAAGATCATTCTTCTGTTGATTAATTCTTGGATCCAATCTTGTTTCAAGCTTTACTGCAACCACTGGTTCACCCTGATTCATAATCTTGATCAGGTAAACCCCAAACTACATTGGATTTTAGTCTTTGAAGTCAAACGATTTGTAGACTCAACTATTGGCTAAAAGCTTCCTTCCTCAAGTGACGATGTCATGAACGTTGTTCGAATCCAGACACCATTAATAATAAAGAACGGGATTTTCCTCTTTTCTGAACACTTGTTATATTTTAAGGCGTGCCTTTCCTATTGGTGACAAGGATTTTGAATCATCCCAAGTTGTTGGGACCCATAAGACACTTCAATGTTTCAGTCATATAGCTATCTACTAAAGATTATTGCTAAACCCTATCAGCTTTAGAACACATGTATTTTTCTAAGACTTTTTGCAGAAAAATACACATTATCTTATGTTTTAAGTAAATTAAACCACATATATTAAATTTCAATATAAGATGCTTGCAAAAAGGAGCTAACAAAGAAAACACTTTATTTCACTTTTATATATATATAAGAGTTTTTGAATAAATACATGACAAACTTTGACTAAAATAAGTAAAATCAAATCAAATAGGTGCTCCTAAATATCAAGAGTAAGGATGATTTTGAACTGGCACGCTGCAGAGTAACTCATGTGTATATTTTGTGAAGAGGATCTCAAGAATTGTAACAATGTCTAAGGGTGTGAAGCTCCCTCTGGATTACCAAATCTCCAAAAATTAGATGCCATAAAACCAATATTGAATCTTCATTTGCATTCAGTTGAACTTTTTGTTTTTCATTGAGACCATTTCAATCACGAGTCTCAAACTGATTCCCACTTGACGTTCTTCACATGATTAAACTTCTTCAGATTTACCACCTTCATGTCTAGAAATGATCGCCTATTTAAAATCAATTTAGGACCTTCACCTTGCATAAATCATGAACCTTCCATCACTCAAGCCTCTTTTTCAGGTTTTCAACTTGAGGCCTCATTCAATTTCAAGATTTATTTTACGGAATTTCATCTTGAACCTCCTTTTTTATTTTAGTTTTCTTTTTTTTCCTTCTTTTTTATTTTTTTTTTTATTTTTTTCTCTTTTTATATTTTCTTCTTTTCCTTCAGGTGAAATACTTCTTCACAACATCACAATTCATAGGATTGGGTAACTCTGGCCCATTCATCTTAGTAAGGATCGAGGCTCCTCTAGAGAAGGTTTTCTTTACTAAATAAGGTCCCTCTCATTTCGGCATCCATTTTCCTCGAAAATCCTTTTGGGTTGGCAAGATCATTCTAGGTACCAGATCTCCTTCATGAAACCCTCATGGTCATATTTTCTTATATGTGCCATCATCATATATTGCTAGTATATTTGACCATCATAAATAGTTTTCAATCTTTTCTCTTCAATCAAGTTCAATTGGTCATATCTAGTTCTCACCCATTCTGCCTCATCTAGCTTCACTTCTGATAACACACAAAGTGACAAGATTTCTACCTCAATAAGTGACACAACTTCCATCCCATAGACTAAAGAAAACGGAGTTACCCTAGTTGAAGTACGTACATATGTTCGTTAAGCAAACAAGGCAAACGACAATTTATCGTGTCAATCTCTATAAATTTCGACCATTTTTTCCAAGAGCCTCCAAATGTTCCTATTAGCATCCTCTACGGTCGCATTTAGGGTTTGGACGGTGAGTAGTGGAGTTATGATTTTTTATATTGAACTATATGCAAGCTGACTTCATCATCTTATTATTTGGATTTAAGGTGTTGTCAGTGATGATTCTTTTTGGCAAGCCATATCAACAGATAATTTCCTTCTTTAAGAACTTACACACAGTTGATTGAGTTACACTTGCATAGGAGGCTGCTTCCACCCATTTGGTAAAGTAATCTATTACCACTAATATGAAGCGATGGCTATTAGAATCCTTGAGTGTAATTTGTCCAATAACGTTCATTCCCTACATAGAGAAGGGCCATGGGGCTGTCATTACATGTAATGGGCGCGGAGGAGCATGGATTTTGTCTCTATAGATCTGGCGCTTATTATACTTTCTTGCATAGTTGATGCAATCAGTTTCCATTGTTGACCAATAATACGTTGATCTTATTGGACATGAGTACCACACACTCCCTTATGTACTTCTTCAATTATTGTTTTAGTTTCGTTGTCATCCACACATCTTAGTAGAACTTGATCTGTGCTTTTCTTGCACAAGATCTCACCCTCCAATACGTAACTAACAACCATTTTTCTTATGGTTCCTTATCATTTTCAGTTGTCTCCTCGGGGATAATTTTGATACTTGATATATTGTAAAATAACATAGTACCAGGGATTTCCATCCTAATTTTCTTCAACGTTATAACAATGAGCCGAATACTCATAAGCTTGCATTTTAATAGGCCTCATACTTGAATGCTCGTTTACTTTGAAAGCCGCTGCCAGGGTAGCTAAAACAACTGCCATTTGGTTCTTTTCCCTGGGGAGTTAATTAAATGAGGTCTCCTCAAATTCTTCAATCAACTACATGATTAATCTACAGTATTCTACGTGCTTGGGATCTTTTGTTTCCCATTCACCTCTGAGCTGGTAAATTACTAGAGTCGAATTTCCATACACCTTTAGTGTTTTTAATTTTCGCTCAATAGCAACTCTAAGACCCAAAAAAATGTTTCACACTTAGACATATTGTTTGTGAAATCAAAGTTCAATCTACTAGTGAAAGGGTAATGATCTCCTTTGGGTGAGACCAGAATTGCCCTTATTCCCTGCCCTAGTAAATTTGAAGCACAATCAAAGTTCAACTTTTATTATCCATCTGTAGGAGTACTTGTTTTTTCTAATGTTACAGCCATTAAATATTTACTAGGAAAATCAAAATTAAGTGGCTCATATTCGTCCGAAGTTTTACTTGCTATGAAATATACTATAACACTCCATTTAACTACTTTTTGACTCACATATTGAATGTCAAATTTTGATAATAGGATCTTCTAATAAGCTAATCTTCCAAAAAAAAGCTGGTACACCTATCAAATATTTTAAGGGATCTAGTTTAGAGATCAACCAGGTGGTGTGATATAATTTATATTGTCTGAGTCTACGAGTAGCCCAAACCAGTGCGTAACATAGTTTTTCAATTGGAGAGTATCTCATCTCACAGTCAGTAAATTTTTTATTGAGATAGTAAATTGCTTTTTTTCTTTCCAGTATGGTCATGTTGGCCCAATACACACCCCATCGAATTCTCAAAAACTGATAGGTATAGAATCAATGGTTTACCGGAGATTAGTGGCACTAAGACCTGGGTATTAGAAAAATACAACTTTACTGTATCAAAAGTTTTCTGAAAATTATCACCCTATACACTCGGGTTATTTTTTAAAGAAGACGAAATATAGGATCACATTTCTCGATCATATGTGAGATAAACCGAGTGATGTAATTCAATCTTCCTAAGAAGACTACGGAGATGGCAAATTTTGAATGCTTTGACTTTTTTAGGGTCTATTTCAATCCCTTTTTTACTAACCATAAAACCTAATAACTTTCTAGATGTACCTCGAACGTGCACTTATTCGAATTAAGTTTCAACAGACATTTTCTCAACCTTCGAAAAATCTTTCTTAAGATTTTGAAATACTCCTCCTCTATTTTGGATTTAACGATCATATCATTGACATTGACTTCTATTTCTTTATGTATCATGTCATGAAAAAATGTTACTATAGCTCTCTATTATGTTTCCCCTGCATTCTTTAACCCAAATGGAATCACTTTATAGAAAAATGTTCACCACATGGTAACAAACGTGGTATTTTTCATATCATTAGGGTGCATCTTTATTTGATTATATCCAGAAAAACCATCCATAAATTAAAACAGGAAATTTCAAGCAGTATTATCTATTAAGGTGTCAATATGTGGCAACAGAAATTTTCCTTCTAACTTAGCCATTTAAGATCTATGTAATTCACACACATACGAACCTTCCCATTTTTCTTTGTACTGAGACAATATTTGCTACCCACTCGGGGTATTTGGCCACTTTGAGAAATCCGACATCAAATTGTTTCTTTACTTATTCCTTTATTTTCAGTAATATTTTGGGCCTTGTCATTCTCAGCTTTTTTTTTTGCACTGGTTTGCACTCGGGCTTTATTGGCAATTTATGTACTATCAGTTCTGTATCCAAACCTGACATGTCTTTATACGACCAAGAAAATACATCTTTGCACTCTCAAAGTAACTAAATCAAATTTTGATGTCCTTCAGCTGACAAAGTGGTGTCGATTTTTACTTTTTTCCTTTCTTTCTCATATCCCAAATTTAAGATTTCTGTCGGCTCTTCGTGAGGAAGAATTTGCTTATCTTCCTTTCCTCCAATTTCAGTAATTCATAAAGTAAATCACATTCCTCATCATTATCACAATTCTCGATTTTCCCTTGACATATGGGCAGCTCGAAATTAATCTATGGGTCAGAATAATCACCATCCATGCCATTAGTATCCAGGGTCCTGAAAGAATAAAGAATGAGACGATATCTATACATATACATATATAGATGACTCAATCCCATATTGAAATAGAAATGACTATCAGACAAACATAGTAAAGAATAAAAAAAAAATTGAATGAATGAATGAAAGAATGTTTTCCATGTGAGATTTCTTGAAAAAAATCTTTGATTGTCTATTAAAACATGTAGTTTAACCCTTACATAAGATCACCCATTGCCCCGAGTTTGAACAATGGGGAAAGTTTTTATGCATTACTCTGGAATTTGTTTGTAAACTATAAGTAATTCCTATGTATTCCAATTGTTCAATACAAATTCTGGCAGAGCAAGATAGATTCCAGCAGCATTTCTTCATCACTTTCATCTTCCAAGATAGCAATGATACTTAGGTTATTCAGGGTATCCACAACCATAGGCTTCTTCACATGCCGATCACCTTGAAACAAGAACCCTCCGAACATAAATATGTCATAAAGCAGTGGAAAAGTCATCAGTTCCCATTTGAAGTCTGCTACAGCCTATCTAGCCCTTCTCGTCTCTTGATTCTTCTGAATCTCCTTCATCTTTTCTCTCATAGTGGGCTGATATCCCATGCCAAAACAATCTCATTTGATAGATGGAAGCACAAGATAGATTGTTCCTTTAAGATGTCTTCTAAATCCTTTTTCAACTTTTTCTCCTTTTCCAAACTTGACTCCCATCTTGGTGCATCCAGACAATCTATGCTTCGACATTCTTTTCCTTTCAGCCACAAAGGAAGCATTAATAAATTCGAAGGATCTAAAAGAGCATTCTCACTCACTTTAACATATGAGGCATTGGTAGAAACAAAAGCGATTATATCTTCCTCGGTATTGATACATACGAGTTTTCCCTCCATCACAAATTTGAGTTTATGGTGCAATATTAATGGAACAACCCCGGTCTGATATACCCAAGGTTTTCCCAGCAAGTAATTGAAGGTAGACATGATATCCATGATAAAAAAAACTCGACCTCATAAGTGGAAGGGCCAATGGTTAAGGGAATGTCCATCTTTCCCATCACTTCCCTCTTCGTTCCATTGAAGGCTCGAACAAAATTTTGGCAATTTATCAAGTTCGTGTTGTCTACGAGCAATTTCTTTATAGTTACCAAAGGAGTGCAAAGCCATTATCGATCAACACCCTTGATAACACGTGCCCCTTGCACTTAATAGTAATGTGCAGAGCTTTGTGGCTCCCAATCATCCCTGAGAGAATTTCATCATCAAAAAAAGAAACAAATTTATCTGCTTGGATATTAGCGACCAACATGTCCGGCTTATCATCAGGTAGTTCTTTTGGCATAAACGTCTGGTTTAAAACTTTGAACAGGGCATCCCAGTGCGCTTCCAAACTTAGTAGCAGTATGAGGACTAAGATACGAGCTGGTAGCTTGTGCAACTTTTCAGCAACGTTGTACTTGCTATGCTTCAAAAACTTCAAAAATTTTGCAGCCTCTTTTGCAGTTACAGACTCATTAATGATGGCCTCATCCTCTTTCATCAGTAAATTATCGACATTCTTCCCTTTGTTACCAATAGGCTGCTTCTCGAGTTCTTTTGGTAAATCTGGAGAGTAACACCTACCACTTTAGGTGAAATGGCCCACTTTATCTACCTCGCCTTTGATGTCTACTGGTGCCCCAACATTCTCTATTTTACATTGGTACCTCTAGGGGACTTGTTGATTGCTCTTGTAGGGAAATAGAGAGGGAGGTGTAATTACCACTTTTGGTGTCACCTTCTTTGTAACTCGGGTCTTTGGTGTGATGATAAGGGGACGGTTGAAACTGTAAATTTCTTTGGAAGAACCTTCATATACGTAAATCCCTTTTTCTTCCTCCTCTTCAATTTCCTTGTAGAATTGCATCTTCTTGTCATTCATCATATTTTGGACCAAAGCTCGGAACTCATCACAATCTTGTATACCATAACCTTTGCAATCAAATCTGACGGCTCCAGGATGTGTGGTGCATGCTTACTTCATGGTTATAAAAACCCTAACCCACTTTTAATTTGTCGTTAGATTGGGAGGCATATCTAATGACTGAGACGAGGAGCAGCGCTGACCAGACTTCAAAGCCCTAACTATCACCTGGGTTGTTGCATTGGGCTTCACAATTAGGCTTACTTCCTTGGAAGTTTGGACCTTGACCATAATTGACTCTCTTTTGGACTTGGACTGACTTGGACTTCCTATATTAGACCTGAAATGAAAAAATAAAAAAAATTAATAATAACAAAACATAAATAAAAAACACGATATATAATAATGGTTATTATCTTTAAAACTATATTGTTTTTTGAAATCTATATATGCTTTTAAGCTATGAAAATATTTATTTTAAACAAAGTATATTACTGTTAAAAACTATATAAAAATAGACTATTTTAAAAACTATATAATATATTTACTATTTTCAACTACTATATTTTCAAACTATATATATACTATATTATTTTCAAACTATATTTATATTATTTTCAAAAACTATATAATATATATATATATATATATTATTTATTTATGACTCTACTTAACATATATACGTAATACTAAAAACTGAAATACCCCAGATGAAAACAAGTATCTACACACCCTTATTTTATTGATCCCAAAAGAAAAGTATTTAACAGCTAGCATGTATTAGGCGGCATAAAATTCACATTTTTCTTAACTGCTTCAACATCAATCTCGACATTCGTTTTCAAGCAAAACATAAATATTTGCCGTCATTGGAAAAATGACGATAGTTTAAGACAAAAATATATATATAATATATTAATATCATTATTATTATTGTAATAATTTTGAAAATTATGGATTTGAAATGATTGATTTATCGAGGAAATATTGAAAGAAGAGTTTCAAGAGTGGAAGCATGAAAAAGGTTACAATGTGAACAATAAGAATTTAAAAAGAAGAAATATATAATTACATACATAAGCATCCATTGATGGAAAAAAATAATGATTACCACTCATGAATTCACATTTTGCACAATCGAAATATCATGGGATGGTTAGTCTTATCTTGAAATGCTGAAATCAACTCAATGATTTGAAGCAACTTAAAGGTGGAAAAGAATATTTTAGAAAGATTGATGAATTTGCCTGCTGATTTCTTAAATCAAAGTCTTAGCTGATGCAAAAAAGCGGGCTTCAAAAGAAATTAGGGTAAATTATGCTTTTAGTATATAAACTATCAGTTTTTAGTCTGTTTTAGTACCTAAATTTTTAATTTTTCAAAATATACCGAAAGTTTAGTTTTTATTTTATTTTAGTACATCTGTTCAAAATTTAACGTTAAGTTTTTGAAAATAATTGAAAGTTTAGGTACTAAAATAGACCAAAACCGATAGTTTAGGTACTAAACATGTTAAGTTTTTAATAGTGTGATACTGAAATGAAATAAAAACTAAACAATAAGAATGGTTTTGAAAAAAATGAAAGTTAAGGTACTAAAACAAACCAAAACTTATAGTTTAAGTACTAAATGTGTAGTTTACCCAAGAAAAGAAAATGGCAATTATTGGTGGATTGGACTTTTCATTTATATCAATTTAAATATAGTTAAAATTTAGTGGAAGATTTAAAATTTTAAAATAAATTTAAATTTTAATATATATATATATATATTAAACTTAATATAATTTTAATATATAGTATATTAATTTTTTTTTTAAAAATTCATCTTCTTAACACATTAAATTAAACTTAATATTTTTTTTCATAATAATGGACATGTCTCTTGAAATAGGGATGGAGCAAAAGGGCGGATGGAGGCAGTCACCCTCTTGAAAATTTTAAATTAATAAATATTTTTGATATTTTTAATTGACAATATGTTTTCGCTCCTAAAATTTTATAAGTTCATCCCTCTTAAAATTTTAAAAGTTTGCCTCCTAACATAAGATGTTGTGTCCATCCTTGTCTTAGAAGACTCAGTTATCTACTTCTGATTAAATTAGATTTCAAAAAGTATTTACTATTTAAATTTTAAATGATTTTAAATTAAAATATATTTAATTCTAAGTTATTTATAGTTTTGGAACATGAATTTTCTAACAATGATAATTTCAATTTGAGTTTTGCTGTTTGATCATTTTATGGTTGGACTCTTTGAGTTTTGCATTTGATCATTTTAAATTATTTCAGTTTTGAATCAATTTGTGTGTTAACGAGATAAATTTGAATTAACTGAATCAAATTTTTAAATTCAAATTTAATAAAATGTATGATGATTATTAAGAATATTAGTTCTCTTTGAAAGTTTAAGACGTTGATGAAATTCAAAATTTGATTACTGTATTTAATCCGTAAAAACTAAATTTTATCTGAATTTAAATTTACCACGTTTAATTGTTCCGAACAGTAAATAATTTTTGCTTGAATAATTGATTTAAATGTGGTCTCGGACGTTGGATTTGTTTAGACTAACTATAATAAGCTTGGGCTGAATATTTTATTTATTTTTTGCTTAAATATTACTAATAAAAGAACCCAGTCCTGTTTTGCTTAAATAGATATTAAGGGTAACAGTTATATATCAATTTTTTTCTTTCTTTACTCTTATATTTTTTTCCTTCATATTAGTGAAATTCTTCTCCTCTGCATGTGGTTTTCCCTTTTGGGTTTTCTACGTAAATCTTGGTGTTCTTTATTTTTTCTTTGTCGGGCTTGTTTATTTATTTATCGATAATCGTTCCGAAATTATAATAAATTGGTATTAGAGCTATGGTTCGGGTTGTGGAGTTTTGAAGAAATTTGTTGTTACAAATTTTGTTAGCAAATTTGGAGACATGCAAGATGAATTTGCTACAATGAATTTTCAATTGTAGAAGAGTAATTATTGATTGATCTAGTGATACTTTGATGGATATTGTGTAAGAATTAATGTTGTTGATGATTTGACAACAATGCTTCAACATATATGCGACTTAGATAAATATTGAAGTTGTTAAAGACTTGAAGACCAATTTTCGATGAAATTCAGGTTAATGTGGAGATTTGTTATATTTTGTGAATAATATCCTTGGAATAAAATTAGAAGAGACAGAAAAATATGTAAATTGTACCCAAGTCAAAAGGGGTACAATGAAAAGGGTCTTCGTAGGTTTAATATGTATGTACAGCTTGTGAGCACTCCAGTAATAGCTCACTTTAAACGTCCATCATATTGTTTAACAAATTCAGAAGATGAGGTAGATTACATGTCATATGTTCTATATTCTAGTCCACTAGGATCTCTAATGTATGTTATAGTTTGTACGCGTCTAGATTTAGTGTACACTATCAGTTCAATGAGTAGATACATGAAGAATCCCGATTAAAAAGCATTGGAAAGTTGTCCAATAAATTTTCAGGTATCTTCGTGGTACTAGTGATGTTTGTTTATAGTTCAGGCTAATTAAAAATGGAGTCATAGGGTATGTTGATTCTGGTTTTGTGCGAGATCTTGATAAGAGAATATCACTTATCGGGTATGACTTCCCGGTTGAAGGATGTCCCATTAGTTAAAAACCAACTCTCCAGAATACAGTCGCCTTGTCAACTATAAAAACGAAGTACATGGTGATAACTAAAGCTTATAAAGAAGCGATATGGTTTAGAGCTCTTTAGTGAACTTAGTGAAGACTTTGTGTAACACCCTGATTTCCCCCTAAATTTAAAACCCTGTAATTTGGGGATTTTCCTTAAATCACTATTGAGATTGGTGACCAAATTGAAAGAATTAAAAGTTTTTTTGCTAGTTTTGAGAACCCTAATTAACTCAAGACTTACTCATTAATTAACCTAATTTTATTTTGAAACAAATTTTCCCCTCTTCCTTCTTCTTCCCCACGTGGTCTGCTCCCTATTTCTTTTCTTTTATTTCTTTTCACCACAAATCCTTGTGTCGCTCATCCCTTTGCTCCCACATCTCCACCGTTCATTGTCAAGGTAAGGTCCTCGATGTTGGTTATGCTTCCCCATCACAAACATGTCTATTGTCGTCGTCTTTGAGTGGTGGCTGAGCGAAACTCGTGTTTTAATGCATCCACCACCGTGGGGGTTCGAAGGAACTGTTTGTGGCCACAGCGAGGTCATGACCTCACCGGGAAAAACGTTAATGGTTTGGGTCGCGGTCGGCCAGTAGTGTTGGTAGTGAAACCCCCCCTGTCGGTTCTGTTAGATGTTACCGTCGTTATCATGTGGTGACCGATCGTTTAGGGCCATGGTAAGACCGATCATGAAGTTTTCAGCCTTTGGGACAGTTGCCTATATAACTCTGTCGCCAGGAGTCCCTTTTTCTTCACCAGTATAATTTTATATTCGAACCAAACTCGCTATTGATTTCCCCAAATTGAATTTGAATTATTTTATTTATTCATCGTAAATTATTATTTCATTCTATGGTTGGTTTATTGGGATTTTAAATTAGTTAATGGATTTTGCAGGAGAAGTCGAACCAGGATTCGAGTTACCGCTTCTCTATCGTTAACAGGTGTTGATCGTTCTGATTTAGGCCCATCCACTGTTCGGGCTAACAGAGAAAAAGTATATTATCTTTAGATGTTTGTCTAGGTGTGTCTCTACTCAGTGCTAAATTCTCTGTGTTGTTTTGATTGTTTGACTTAATTGTTGTTAACATGTAATTATGAGTGATTTGTATGATTATTAATTGTCATTGATTTTTTATTATTGATTATCTGATACTTATTCAAAAAATACTATATGAAATATGTTGATATGTCGGATTGAAAAATTTATGAGATGCATTCAGATAATTTGTATACGTGGTTATTAAATTCGAATCAGATTAGAATTCATATATATGTTACGTGAAAATATGTTATTCGATATGTTATTGGAAAATGTATGTCATTTTGCATTTCATTTTGGGATGGATTTTGATATGAGAAGTTTAGTACATTTACTTTAGACGGGGTGAATGTCACTTTCAAGTTCTATGGTCTCTGTCTTTGTGGCAGATCCCACTTCATATGGTGTGATTTGATTGTAGATAGTGTAGTTCTGGGGAAACCACTCTTCGAATGGTGTGAAAGGAGTACGATTTATTATTGGATGATTCGGGTTTTGATTATTGTTAGTTGTTCGGACTATGATATGATTGTGATTGTTTGCACTATAAAGACACACTAAGCTTATTAGATTACACTCCTTTAGTTTCTCTCTGTCAGATACTCGAGTTAGGTGAACCGATACTTTGAGGTTTACGACATATTCAACTTTTGGTTATTCATCGTTACTCTGATTTTTCTATTTGAATTTTCTATTTGTTTAATTATGTTTGGTAATTTATCAATTATATTTATTTGGGACTTTGGGATGTTTATTAATATAGACATGAGATAAATTATTTGACATTTTCATACGCTTTATTTATTTTATAAATTATATTATTGAATGATCATTTTTGGACATTGCGAGCTTTTACAAACATTCAAAGCTAGGGATAGTTTACTATGTTTAATGATCAATGGTTAAATTTTGAGATAAGTCAATGGGCTTTCTTGATCTAACCTATTCCTTCTAGGTCGGGTAAAAGGGGTTATATTTAGTGGTATCATAGCCAGATCAACCCTCAGGTGCTCGATCACAAAATTTTAACAAAAAAATTTACATAAGTATTTTGGGAAAAATGAGAATTTGGGAATACAAATTATTTTATTCTTATTTTGAAAAGGTTAAATAAATATTTTAAATCAAAACTCCCAGTACCAACTATAATCTTAGATGTTGTCTTTTGTATATAGTTCATATGACACCTCTTAAGAATTATCGTCTAATGATTAGTCAAGGTCGGGGTTGTACTTCTATGGCTATAGTTAACCCTCTATTAGCAGGTCATACCCAATATTTGAATGTAGCTAATGAGCCTGACAGAGTTAAGTAGCCTATGGATCGGACTGGAGTTCAACAGACTGGAGGTGAAAACCCGTACGCACATTAAACTTAGGTTGATGGTTTACATTAATCAGAGGATGGTCAGACCATTAGCAATGATAATGCTACATTGATAGTGAATTACTTCATTATCTCCATTAGATTGAGGGTGTTATGAAACATATCTCGACTGAGTTCTTAACTACTGGGATGATTGTGTTTATGGGTAAACCAAATCTGACCCGTTGATGTTGAATATTAGTAGAAAAAACTGCAGTGACTGTTTGAGGAAATAGAATATCCTGCTGATCGTAGCTTGAGAGCTGTTGTTCACTGTTAGACGGAGAGGCTTGGGATTGGTGGAAATCTTAGTAGGATATCATTTCGGCCAGACATGTCACTTAGGAATACTTTCGATAGGCTTTTCGGGATCGCTATATGGGGGGTTGAGTATTTAGTGAAGTGCGGAAGGATTTTTGAATATGAAATAGAATGATATGTCTGTGGTCGACTATGAGATCGAGTTCCTGAGATTGGTTAAGTATGCGCCGAGATTGATTTTTGAGAAGGAAAAAATGTGATTGGTTTCTTAAAGGTCTCCGTCCATCATTCAGTCGGGAGTTGCTTTGCACCATGACATAGTGTTTAACGGTTTAGCTGCTCAAGCAGGACTACCGAAAAGACTGAGCCATTGCCGTTGAGTGGGTTAGTGAATCAGTTCAGTAAGAGATTGAGAGATGATTTAGGCTCTTGAGGTTATACTAGGGTATGACCAGTGACATATGTTGCTCCGACTGTTACTACTAATAGTTCGAATGGTGCATGGATACCTTTGTGCCCTTACTATAACACCAGGTATTCGTGAGTGTTGAAGGAAGATTAGAGTGTTTTCGATGTGGGTCTAGGGAACATTATTTCAAGGAGTGTCCTCTTCCGTCTATTGATTTTTATGGTCCTTATCAGTCTTTGGCTCCAATTCATGCACCGACCTGAGTTAGAGATCAAGTTAGACCAACTAGTTTTGGTTCGGCTAGTAGAGGTAGAACGGTTCATAGTAAAGGTTCAGATAGATATGCAGTGAGGGAACCTAAGTGGTATACTACTTAAAGGGGAGGATTAGAATGAGTTAGATGATGTGAAGGTATTTTCTTAAGTCATTTTATTATTTTGGTAAATTTCGAGGCAAAATTTTTCTTAGGGGGAGAATTGTAGCACCCCACTTTTCCCGAATTTAAAACCCTAAAATTTAAGGATTTTGGCCTTAAATCTCTAGTTGCAGTTGGTGACCAAATTAGAATAATTAAAAGTTTTGTACCTGTTTCAAAAACACTAATCAACTTAAGAAATTACTCATTAATTAACCCAATTTATTTAGAAACAAATTTTTGCCTTTTCTCTTCTTCCCCATCTTCCTTGTGCGGTTTGCTCCCATATTTCTTCTTTCTTCTTTTATTCTTTACCACAATACCTTACGCCGTTCACCCCTTACTCTCACATCGCCACCGTTCGTCGTCAAGATAAGGTATCCAACGTAGATTATGTTTCCCCCATCACAACCATGTCCACTACAGCCGTCTTTGCACAGTGGAGCGAAACCCACGTTTTAACACATCCATCGCCGTGAGGGTTCAAATCAGTCGTTTATAGCCACTTCGAGGTCGATACCTCACTGGGGAATGCGTTAATGGCCTGGGTCATGGCTGGGTAGCAGTGTTGGCCGTGAAACCTTTCCCCAACAGTTCTATTTGGGTGTTACCATCGTTGTCGTGTGGTGGCCGACCGTTTAGGGCCACGACAAGGCTGACCGTGAAGTTATTGGCCTTCGAGGTTGCTGGCGGTGTAACTCACTCGCTGGGAGTCCCCTTTTTCTACAATACATAATTTTAATTTGAACCGAACCCGCTATCGATTTCCCCAAATCGAATCTCAATTATTTTTTATTCATCGTAAATTATTATTTTTATTTTGTGTTGGTTTATTGGGATTTAAAACAGTCATTGGAATTTTTCAGGAGAAGTCGAACCGGGAACTGAGTTACCACCTCCTCCGTTGTTACCCGTGAACTTCAAATTGACCAGTGTTACACGTATTGACCGTTGTGATTTTTGTCGATCCATTATTCGGGTTGACCAAATAAAAGGATATTATCGTCCTTAGTTGTTTATCGAGGTATATCTCTGCTCAATGCTAAATTCACCGTTTGTTTTGATTGTTTGACTTAATTGTTGTTAACATGTAAGTATGATTGATTTGTATAATTATGATTGTCATTATTTTTATTATTGATTATTTGATTTATTCAGAAAATGCAACGTGAAATATGTTGATATGTAGGACTCAAAAATTTATGAGAGCATTCAAATTATTGTATATGTGGTTATTACATTCATATCAGATCAAAATTTAAATATATGTTACTTGAAAATATATTATTCAGATATATGTATTCGAATATGTATGTCATTCTGCATGTCATTAGGATGGATTCTGATAGGGGAAGTTCAGTGCATTCACACGACAGGGTGAATGTCACTTTCATCTGTGGCCTCTGCCTTTGTAGAAGATCTCACTTCATATGGTGTGATTTGATATAGTGTGGTCTGGTGAACCACTCTTCAGATGAGTGACAGGAGTATGGATGGGGTGCATGATCATTGTATGACATTTAAATTTGTGTTATCACTGTTTGACTCAAAATTATGATTTATTTTTGGATGATTGGGTTTGATTGTTGGTTGTTGGGGATATGATATGATTGTGATTGTTTGCACTTTAGAGACATACTAAGTTCAATAGCTTACACCCCTTAAATTCTCTCTTTTAGATACTTGAGTTAGGTGAACCGGTGTTTGACTCAAAATTATGATTTATTTTTGGATGATTGGGTTTTGATTGTTGTTGGTTGTTGGGGATATGATATGATTGTGATTGTTTGCACTTTAGAGACATACTAAGTTCAATAGCTTACACCCCTTAAATTCTCTCTTTTAGATACTTGAGTTAGGTGAACCGGTACTTGGAGGTTTGCGAATTGTTCGACTTTTATTATTCATAGTATGGCATTTTTACTTGGATTTTTCTATTCGAAATTGTTTTATTTGTTTAATTTCTATTTGGGTATTTATCAATATATTTATTTTGGGACTTTAGGATGTTTTATTTAATATGGACATGAGACAATGATTTGACATTTTCATACGTTTTTTTATTTTACAAATTAAATTATTGAATGATCATTTTCGGATATTGTGAGCTTTGGCAAAATTCAATATTTTACTAAGTTTAATTATCAATGGGTTAAATTCTTGAGATCAGTCTATGGGTCTTCTAGATTCGATTAGTCCTTCTAGGTCGGGTAAAGAGGGTTATATCTTGAGATTAATACAATGTTTTGTAATAGTCAAAGTGTTATATCCTTAACGAAAGATCAAATGTTTCAAGAGCGGACAAAAATATTGATATTCACTATCACTTTATGCGTGATGTGATTGCTCGAGGTGATATGTTGTGAGTAAAGCTAGCACTCATGACAATCCTGCTAACATGATGACAAAACGGCTCCTTACAACCAAGTTTGAGCTTTGCTTGGACTTGGTCGGTGTTCATCATTTAAGATTTACCCTTTGGAGGAGGTTGTAGAAGAGGTGAAGATTTGTTCATTGAAGTGAAGAATTATTTTTGTGCCTAATCAAATTTGAGTATTTTGTCTCGAATCTTTTGCTCTTTTAGAATTCGTGTTGACTTTCAAGTTGGAGATTTATTAAAGTTTGACCGAATTCAAAGTGACATTTAATTGATAAAGTAATAAACTTAGTTTGATTAAAAGTATAGAATTTTATTAAAGTAGCTTTTATAAAGTGACTTTTTACTTTATTTAGTTTTTTTGTAATCAAGTATATCACTATAAATAAATAAGGGTAAGGGTTAGATATCATGTTTTTTTCCTTTCTCTCGTCTTGTATTTTTTCTTTCATATTAGTGAAATTTTTCTCATTGCCTGTGAGTTTTTTCATTTTGGGGTTTTCACGTAAATCTTGGTGTTATTGTTTTCTTTGTCAATCGTATTTATTTATATATAGATATCATTCTCAAATTATAACATGCTCGATTCAAATAGTTCATTAAAATTTGGACCGAACCTTAAATTTTCATCTTTTTTCTTCCTCTATCAAACTCATAAACATTGATAAATTTCTTTGTTTGCAATTTGCAACGAGAAATTAGAAAACAAAACTCTATTTTTTTTCATCAAAAAAAATCTTTCACTGAGCAAAATAAAAACAATGTAACAAGTTTTGTGGAACTCCAAGTTTTTGTGCACAGATTAAAGTAAAATAGGCCTTTTAAGTTAATGAAATACTTCAAGCAATTTACAAAAACTAAGTTACAAAAAAAAATCTTTTCCAATTCAAGAGGTTATCATTAACAATTTATCTGATAAATATGTAGTTGAAATCAATATCAGAAATAAATAAAAAAATCAACGAGTTATGTGTTTTATATGAAATAGACAGAGAATGGGAAGGAAAAAAAAACTAGAACATGTGCAACTTCAAGAGAAGAAATAGTAGGTTCTGTTTCCAAAAAAAAAACTGGCTAAAGAAACTTCCAATGTGAAAATATTTGTGCCGATTACGGCTGCTGAGTTAAAGAATTTCTATTCAAAAGAAAGGTTAAGAGTTTGGTGGGTGAAGTGACCAGGCTTTCTGTGCAAAAATGCAAAATCAGAGGAGGAATTATTAATTACTGCAGAGTTGGTACATCTGAGAGATTCTTCTAACCAAACTATCAACGGTGTAAACTGCATGTATAATGACATCACGATCTGAGAGGAAGAGGCGACTCTTTCGTCCTTCTCATGACCATTCTGGTGTGGTTAGTGAGAACTTCATGTCAACAACAACAACAAAGTCTATTCCATATGCAATGGGGTAAGAGGGAGGTGGGTAGTAGGCTGTCCCTAACGTGGTTGAGAGCAACTTCCGTGGAAGACCTCCGGCAGTCAGAAAATTTAAAATAAAGATAAAATGCATGCATGTTAAATAAGTAAATAAATACATAGTTGGACAGTCTTCATATGCAGTCTTCATATGCGCGTCTATAATGGAAGAATCCCTGCAAATAAATCCATTTCTAAAAATCTTTGCATATAGACAGAAACGTAAGACCCGACTAAATTTAAAAAGAGGAAAAACATGAAGAAAATGATACACAGAAGTCAACGATAGCAAGCTACGAGAAGGAATAAAGTCAAATGTGTTAAAACTAAACTAAGTCAACACTATTCCACTACCTAATTCTAAGCCTTCATAATTCCAATGACAGAAGAAACGTATAAAAAGTAGAAGTGGAAATACTACAAAGGCATTAAAAGAAGACAGAGATGATACACCTTATGGATGACCCGCACTACTCGGCTACCATGGTCTTAAAGTCTCCATTTTTCCTATCAGAGGTCATGTCCTCGGTAAGGGCTAAATCCTTCAAATCAGATCTCAAGCAGTCTTCCCACTTCCGCCTTGGTCGTCCCTTCTTCTGGCACCATCGACTGTAAACGACTCTACCTCCTGACTGCATCTAACGGTTGCTGCCTACGGACATGCCAAAACCACCGTAGTCCTCCCTCCCTCAATTTTTCGGATACAGGCACCACCCGCAAGGACATCCTAATAGCAGAGTTTGGTGTCATGTCCCACAGAGTCCTACCACATGCCCATCGAAGCATTCTCATTTCTGCGGCCTCCATCTCTTACGCGATCTCTTGATAGCCCAACATTCTGATCCATACAACAGTGCTGGTCTTATTGTCATTCTATAAAATTTTCCCTTAAGTTTTAGAGGCACCTTCTTGTCACACAAAAACTCCAGTAGCAGCCCTCCACTTTAGCCATCCCGCCTTTATACGGTGTGTAATGTCATCATCTACACCCCCATCTTATGTATCATAGACCCTAGGTACTGAAACAATCCTTTGATGGGAGAACGTGTCCTTTATGCATACTTCTACATCTTTCATTTTGGTTCCCACTGAAGTTTGAACATAAATACTCTGTCCTTTCAATATTGATCCTTAGACCTTTTCTTCCAAGCAGTCTTCCAGGTAGCCAGTCTACTATTCACCTCAGTTTTTGTTTCAGCAACTAGGACAAGTCACCTAAAAGTACAACATGGAACACCGTCTGGTGTCGCACAATAGATCGTCCATAATCAAGGCGAAGATGTAAGGGCGAGTCGACCCCTGGTGGAGTCCGATTTCCCACCGGGATGCCTCGGTGTCGCCAACTGTAGTCCTGACGTATGTAGTAGATCTACAGTACATATCACAAATCGCCGGATATAAGCAGTTGGGATTTGTCTTGTTCTAAGGTCTTCCAGATCGTATCGCGGGGGAACACTATCATACGCTTCTCAAGGTCAATGAACGCCATGTGAAGATCTTTATTTTTTCCCTATATTTTTTCATAAGCCGTCGAAGTAGATGAATCGTCTCCGTAGTAGACCTGCAGGCATAAAGCCAAATTGGTTTCCGAAACCCTAGTAACCTGTCTCAACCTATCACCTCCCTCTATCACCCTTTCCCATAGCTTCATGGTATGCCTGCAGGGAGAGGCACCGTCATTAAATAAGCCAAAGAAGTAACTACCCCAAACCCTCTTAATATCATGATCTTTCAATAAAAGAACACCATTGTTGTCCTTAATAAACCTAATGCTACCTAGATCTTTTTCCTATTCTCCCTGGATTTTGCAAGCCTGAAGATGTCGTTTTGTCCATCCTTGGTGTAATCTCTTATGCATTTCCTCGTATGCCTTATCCTTTGCTTTAGCCACCGTTTTCTTGGCCTCTCGCTTTGCCTCCTTGTATTTGTTTAGCTCTCGATCTTTTTCGTCGTCATTGCATTGTAGAAACTCCTTGAAGTAGGTTTGCTTTGTCCATCCTTGTAGAACTTCATATCGTGGATTCTAATTTCTTGCTATGAAGTGCAATCAAATAAAGTTATTCAAAATTTATGGATTTTGTTGAAAACATTTTTGATATTTCGATATAACAAATTAAGTTAAATGAATTTTAAGATTTCACAAATGATTTTACAAATTCGATTCAATAACCGAATATCAAATTATTACTCCAAGTTTTTCAAGATCAATTTTAATCCTTACTAAATGTGTAAAATTGTGATTTGTACTTAAACTATTTTTGAAACAATTTTCACAAAGTATTTTGAACCAAAAACAGCCTTAATCAATTATTCAAAGGCATGCACCGATGCATCAGTCCATGCATCGATGAATTAATTGAACATCGAATGCATTCCATGCACCGATGCACTCTCCATGCATCGATGCACTCTGAATATTTCAAAACATCGAATGCATTTGATGCATCGATGCACAAGCCATGCATCGATGCATCAGGCTATTTTTCAAACATCGAATGCATTTCATGCATCGATGCACACTTGGTGCACCATGCATCAAGTGTTCCAACGGTCAAAATATTTGAATTTTACACGAATGCAACGATGCATGAGACGCTCCACCTAGAAAATTTAATTGTTTTCACACTTAAACGGCTCTATTATCCCAACTAATTATCACCAACGTTCAGAATTGATTCAAGGGGTATTTAAACAAGTTCTGGAGCCATTGATCACAACAACAACAAACATCAATCAACTAGAATCAAGAGAGAATCAAAGAGAAAGCATCAAACCTCAAGTTTGAGTATTTCAAGCCTATTTTTCATCCAATATTCATTTGCTTTCAAGAACACTTTTGTACTCAATTGTATTTATCCTTGAGTGTTCTTTTCTTTGTTCTAGAATTGTGCAAACATCTTACATTGTGAGTTTTCTTGTAAGTTTGCAAAAGAACACTTTGTACTCAATGTATTTATCCTTGAGTGTTCTTTTCTTTGTTCTAGAATTGTGCAAACATCTTACATTGTGAGGTTTTCTTGTAAGTTTGCAAATTGTAATCTTCTCTTTGGGAAAAAGAGTGTTCTCAGAGTTGGGGTATACTCTTGAGGGATTTGTAAGGTTATCTCTTTGGCCCTCAAAAGAAAGAACAAATTAGTGAATTTGTTGGAAAATCCTTAGTGTGGATAGCTAAGGTAGTGGACGTAGACTTTGTTTGAGAAAGTCGAACCATTGTAAACCGCTGTGCAATTACTTTAAATTTTCTGCAAAAGCTTCCGCGAAATTTTAATTGCCAATTCACCCCTCTTGGTCGATTCCGTATCGATTAACTCAACAGATTTGATGGAGGAGAAGAAGAGAAAGCATGAGATGTTTGGGATTAATCATGCAACTGTTCGAATTTAGGAATTCAAGGGAACAATATTCTAATTATTATTGATGCACTCAATGAGTTTGGTTTCGACAAAATTTTTTTATGAAAACTTTTAATTTATTTAATAATGTATTCATTTTAATATTAAAACTGTTAATGATTAAAGTAAAAATAAAATATAAAATTAAGTATAAATTTATAAAAAAAAAATTAAAAATACAAAAATAAGTGAAATGCTAAATAGGTAATTTATCCAATGTGACAGGTAGGGCATAAAAATTAAAACCAAGGCATAATAGGAGATACACTTGAAGCAAGGATTGCATTTAATCTCAAGTTTTTAAAAATTACTTTAATTTAATGTTTTCATTTAAATCTGAATAAAATAATTATGAATAAAAAATGTTTATTTTAATTACCGTTTTATATTTAATTCAATTATCATCTAAAATGTAGATTTTTTCGAACAAAATTCCACCATTAAGTTTGTATAAAGTAATCATTAATTATATTTTTCATTACACGTATTAAAAATCACAACAATAAATCTTATATTTTATGTATTTATTATTCACACTCTTACTTTTATTTTTATTCATTTATGATAATTTTCTATTAATATAAACTTACTAAATGAATTACAATTTAATATGACTCATCATAATAAAAATAAAATATTTCGTTCGAAAAAAATAGAGATTAAAGGGTGAAGTACAAATGATTCTTTGATTATAGATATTGTTTTATTAAGTGGTCCGACTATTAAAGTTATAATGGTCCCCTATCTATAGGATATATTTATTAAGTTCCCCCAACTATTAAAAGTTCACAACCCAATTTAAAGAAATTATAATAAAAATTTAAAATTTAGAAGCAATTTAATGAAATTTGGGACCAAATGCAAGTTTCCATAATTTGTAGGCCGTTTTAGAAAGTCACAGGAAATTCAGAGACTTGAACCCGAATTAACCCAGTCTATGTTATCAGAGAAAAAAATAAAGAAATGGTTAGGTGTTGCGCGGTGTAGAACTCTGCCTCCTAGTATGGATACTCATGGCTCTATAACTAGGCTAGGTATTATTTCTAAAATTTTATTATTAAAATTTTTTATATGGCTTAAAGCCCAAGTTTAATACCCAAATTAAAAATCCCCAAATCAGACCCAAATCCCTAACTTCCCCTAAATCATAACCCTCGCCATTTTCCCCAATCGTCACCATCCGACTATCTTTCATTGCTCCGACACCATCAATGTACTCACCGTCGACTAGCGACTAAAACCCGACCCCTATCCCGTCGTGAATCGCTATCGTTCGCAGTGGAAGAGCCAAGAAAACCTCGTCAAAAACCCCCCGTGTGCGTATATTTACATCGATTACGGCCATCTCCGTCGCTGTCTTGCCTTACCGCCACTCTAGGAAGACTCCCCAGCTTTGTACGAACAAAACCTGACCAGTGGGTGAGGCTGTCACCATCGTTTTCCCCCGTCGCTAGTGTGGGTAAGGTCGCTGCCATATTCAAATATTTTTACACGTTTTTGGCTTGATTGGATGTTATTTTGGGTTGATATTGTTGTTTTGTTGCTCGTGGAATGATCGACTGTCGTCCCCGACTCCCATCACTGCCGACACCAATGGTGCGCGTGGTGCTTGTTCCACTCAAAGAAAACCAGTTAGACCGGTCCAGTCGATCTAGACGACCTGAACCGGTCCGAGTCAACTCGGACTGAACTGAATCAACCCAAACCGATCTGATCAACCTGAACCGGTCTGACCCATTGACTTTGAACCGACCCGTTGACTTAAATCGACCCATTAACTTTGACTTGACCCGTTGACTTTGACCAAAAAGTCAATTTTTTGAAAAGTCATATTTTATGTTTTCGACGTCTTGAGTTTGAATCTGAAGTCCGTTTTTCCAAATTCAAGCCTGAAAGCCTCCAAATTAACCATCAAACCCGGACATGCATATGTACTGAAGTGTTTTAATTTCGAATAATTAAATTAAGACTTTAGACTGATTAGTATTATTATTTGAAGGTACTCAAGACTCCTGATCGCTCGACAGCTCGACCCAGCTCTTCTCGATTCACTAGACCTCGTGAGTCAGTAGTCACTCGTATGACCCGTGAACCTTATGAATACCCAAACTAGAATATTACTTTGATATTACTCAATTTACTATGAATTAGGTTCGAGCACTTCTACAGAACATGGCGAGGTCGATGCTCATAGATCTGCTATTTGACCCTATTTTGCAAGGTGTGTTCCCTATGTGTACATGATTGTTTAATTTATTTTGAAATGTGGTTCACCGAAATTTTGATTTATTGTTTTATTGATTTATTGGTGATGGCTTATGGATTATGGTTGAATGATATATGTTATATGGTTATTAGTTTTCACTGGAAATACGATTACGTGATTATGGATTTATGGAATTTATTGTTTGCTGTGCAAACTGTATATTTGAGATACGGTTTGGGTAGGATACTGGAGTATGGAGGTTTAGCTCTGATCAAGTTGGTAATTCCTTACGGACCTAAAGTGACCCTTGAGTAAACTCCGAGGCCCGAGAACTTTCTTGGGTAGCTCTCAGGCCCCAAGAGACCTTTAGGTTGGCTCCTATATTTCTGGTATAAGGTATGGATGCAAATATGGGGAATGCATATGGTGTATGGACACACTGAGCCCCTAGCTCACATTTCAAACTGTTTCCACTTTCAGATACTCTTGGATAGGCACCCCGTATCAGGCACTTGGAGGATCGACACATTTAGTACAAATCATTTTTGTAATGTTTATCTACCACTCCTCCTTCAAATACGGTGACATGTGCCATTATTTTAAATACTTGTTTTTGTGACTTATTTTGGTTTGC
This sequence comes from Hibiscus syriacus, assembly GCF_006381635.1. Classification (NCBI taxonomy): domain Eukaryota; kingdom Viridiplantae; phylum Streptophyta; class Magnoliopsida; order Malvales; family Malvaceae; genus Hibiscus; species Hibiscus syriacus. Next base: position 947,979 of record NW_024062641.1, on the reverse strand, counting down.
TACTGCTGATGGCATGTTTTATTTTACTCTGTTACTTAAGGTTTTATCTTTATCCGATGGATTTATTAATAATCATATGTTTTCATGATGTTATTTAAAATATGGAATTAAATTATCGAATAATGTTTGGAAAATGTTTTAAGAATTTTAATGTAATCTGTTAGACTTAGTCGAAACACATAGGTTGTGTCTAGGGTTACAAAAGTTACATCCGACTATTCATATATTTTAAACTCATCCTCTTCCATTAAGAAATTGACGACTATCTAAGTTGAACGTTAAAATATTGATTGAGATATGATAAAATCATATTTTAATGATGTCTACTGGCACCATTGTTGCTTTCAAGCACTGGCTCAACGTCATAATGTTTTAAGCACTAGCTCGACGGCATGTAAACGGAGACTCAATCTACAAAATACAACTTAAATAATTCCAGGATCAGATTTTATCATATCCCATTGAACAAGTTAATGTTCAGCTTAGAGGACCGTCAAATTTTTAACATAAAAGGATGAGTTTGGAACATTTAAGTAGTTGGATAAACATTTTGTAACTGTTAATAGTTGAGAGACTTAACAAAGCATTGACGTATAATTAGGAGACCATTATGAACATTTTAATAGTTGTAAGACTTAACAAAGCAACTATAATGGACTATTTATGTACTCTACCCTATATTAAATTTATAATATTTAAAATAAATATTCCTTTTACGATTGGGACAAGACAAGGACTATGATCCAGTAATTTGGGGAAACCAAATTCCTTCAACTAAATTAAGAAATAACCGCACCGTAATTATCTATCTCAAGGGAAGGTAATCAAATCATAACCCCATAATTCACCCAACCAACCAACCACCTCCCTAACGTGCCAATGACAACACAAATAGCATCCTCCTTCCAAAATATCACTCATCCCCCTCTATATTATTTACCACTCCCTTTCTCCATTTCATCCCCCCCACACAAATCCCTCCAACTCTTCTCCCCCTGTAAATCGAAGACATGAGAGAAATCTTTCATGTGCAAGGAGGCCAATGCGGGAACCAAATCGGTGCCAAGTTTTGGGAAGTGATCTACGACGAGCATGGAGTCGATCCTACCGGAAGGTACAACGCCGATGGATCGTCATCCAATCTCCAACTGGGACTGATCAATGTGTATTACAATGAGGCATCCGGAGGATGGTACGTTCCTCGTGCCGTCCTCAGGGATCTTGAACCCGGTACTATGGATAGTATCCGATCCTGTCCCTACGAACAGATCTTTATACCCGATAATTTCGTCTTTGGACAATCCGGTGCCGGTAACAACTGGGCCAAAGGTCATTATATCGAAGGTTCAGAGTTGATCGATTCTGTTCTTGATGTTGTTCGTAAAGAGGCTGAGAATTGTGATTGCTTGCAAGGTATATACCATTCCTCTGCGTTTTCATGTTTCTCCTTTGGATTTGGCTAAATTTGAGTCGATTTTCGTGCAAGTGATTCTAATCATAATTTTTAATAGCATTTACCTGATCCATACCGACATAATTCCTCTGCTCGTTTCTTCTTCATATCAGGATTCGAATTCTTACCCAGCTCTGTTGCTGTATCATCACTTTCGTTCCATGACAATGATATACAATATTATTTTTTTATTTCTTAAGTTTCGGCGATGAGCCGATGACCATATCAAGAAAATTTATATTATATCAATAAAAACTGTAAAGAATAGAAATATATTGAATTATATTTATGATTGACCATAATTCTGTGAAAATGTAAATATTGAGATTGAGCTGTTATTAGGGAGCTTCTTTTTGTCCAATGTGGAAGCAAAGGACTACATGGGTCTTTTATCTTGATTGTGATTGACCAGCTGGATGTTTCTCCTTTATTTTACCAATATTTTTTGGGTACATTGTGCGTTTAGTACCTAAATTATCAGTTTTGATTTGTTTTAGTACCTAAATTTTTAATTTTTTGAAAATCATACATAATGTTTAGTTTTTATTTCATTTTAGTACAGTTCGTTAAAACTTTAGTTTTTGTTTCATTTTAGTATCTCGTTCAAAATTTAACGTTAAGTTTTGAAAAAATTGAAAGGTTAGGTACTAAAACAGACCACAATTGATATTTAGGTACTAAACGCATTAAGTTTTTAATGAAGGATACTAAAATGAAATAAAAACTAAATATTATGTATGATTTTGAAAAAATTGAAAGGTTGGGTAAAAACAAACTAAACTGATAGTTTAGATACTAAATGTGTAGTTTACCCATAATATTTTTTTACTATTCTATTGTTTGTTTGCAAAAATTAACATAAAGGTGGGTCTTAGGAAACTTGATAAAGTTTCTAAATGCATTTGCTGGACCCTTGGCGTCCCATGCCAGCTCATTACCTAATAATTGTTGTCTTTAATTTATTATTTTTATGGCTTTGTCACTTTTTAATGCCTGAATTTTGAAGAAGAAAACGTAAAATATCCAGGGAGCTTGGAGACTCATAATTAACGAGCATAGATGCACAAACATATGCGTTTGAATAATACAAATGACATGCTAAATTACAAAAATTGGCATATCATATCTTTATCCGTTTTCTTTTAGGAAGAATATTAACTATGAACCTAATAATAAAATTGAAAGAAAGAGAGAACCATGTCTTTGGATCTAGAGTTGTCTGGAAGTTTTATTATTATAGTCGTTTGGATTGTTTGTTGCTGTAGTGTTAGTAGCATTATGTCATAGATACAATGGTAGATTATTGAACCAGGTCACTTTAATGGAACCCCAAATAGATGTGCTGATACCTTTTTGTGTCAAAATGTTCGATAATGACTTACTTCATCCGTCTCAATAGATGTTGGTGGCTTTCTTACAACTTTTCCATCAGGTGTTTGTGGTTAAGTTATTTCTGTTTGGAGTTTTTTTCTTGTTTTAAATTCCTTTGTTTCTTGTTCAAACCTTGTTTATCTCCTGGTCTTATGTATGTTGTAAAGGGTGAAAATCCTTTTTATCCACTGAATTCTTTTACTTATTTTGAACGGTTACTTGAGTTGAACCATTAGCGCTTAGCAACAAAATTTTCTTGGCTGCTAAACAATGGCTTTTCTCATTTCAAATTTAGTGATGAGGCTCACTAGTCTACGTTACTTCTTGACCAGGCCTCCAGGTATGCCATTCGCTTGGAGGAGGCACAGGCTCCGGCATGGGAACTCTCCTGATATAAAAAATCAGAGAGGAATATCCAGACAGGATGATGATGACATTCTCTGTTTTTGTAAGTATTTGATATATATATTTGGGTGGAGGGAAAAGAGACATTCTCACAACAACTTGTGTTATTCAAACTATTTTGTATTTTCTCCCTTTCCTTCTTACATGAGAATACAAATCTATTTATAGCCTTAGACATGACTCTTAAAATTCGTATTTAAAACAGAATTAAAACAACTCAAAACCAAAAACAGCATAGTAAATTCTGACCCTTCACTACTAAAATTGCTATAACTTTCTCTAGAGAAATCCAATCGACTTGAAATTTGTTGCACCTGAAAATAGACTTCAATAGATTTAATTTGATAGGTTATAAACCCATAATGGTTAACGTTTTCCCCTTAAAATTGTCATTTAAAAACAATCTTAAATCTGTCCACTGGCAGCTACGAATTTAATGGCAAATTAAGTTTATTCACCAACACCCCTCCTTAAACCTAATTCTCTTTTGTCCTTCATGCCAAGTAGATTTCTCATTTTCTCAAAACTTCTTGTGAACAATGGCTTTGTAAAGATATCAGCTGCTTGGTCTTCACTTTTCACATGCACCAGTTCTATCTCCTTTTCCTTCACGTGTTCTCGGATGAAATGGAACGTCAGGTCAATATGCTTACTTCTTTCATGATGGATAGGATTCTTTGCCAATTCAATCGCTGATCTACTGTCCAAGTAAATTTGTGTGGCTTTCTCTTGAGCAAAATTTAGCTCATTCAGCAATCTTCTCAACCAAATCACATGACACACAACCTCCTGCTGCCACACACTCCGCTTCGCACGTAGAGAGTGTTACGACTGGTTGTTTCTTTGATAGCCAAGTGAATGTCGTGTCCCCCAAAAAAACATATCCCGATGTACTCTTTCGATCATCCACATCACCGCACCAATCACTATCGGAATATCCCACTAGCATGAAATCTTCAGCTTTTGTGTAGAATAACACAAGAGATTCAGTTCCCCGAATATACCGCAAAATTCTCTTTACTGCTTTCAAATGCGTGTAGACCGGCTCCTCCATGAATCTACTTACAACACCAATGCTATAAGAAATGTCCGGCCTTGTGCATGTGAGATAAAGAAGACTCCCAACTAGACTTCGGTACTTGGTCGCATCTACTCGTTCTCCACCATCAAACTTAGAAAGTTTCGCCCCGGGTTCTATTGGTGTCAATACCGGATTGCAATCCTTCATTTTGTTTCTTTTTAGAATTTCTTTTGCATATGTTTCTTGGGACACAAAAATCCCAGTATTTTCTTGTCTAACCTCCAGGCCAAGAAAGTACTTAATCAAACCCACGTCTGTCATTTCAAACTCCCGAGTCATAGCCTCATTAAAATCTTTTAACATCTCCTCATTATTCCCCATGAATATAAGATCATCAACATAAAGAGCTACAAACAACAAGTTACCTTTTTCTTTCTTCACATACAACATGCTCGTATGGGTATTGAGTAAACTCGTTCTTCTTGAAGTAAGTGTCGATGTGGGTATTCCAAGCTCGAGGTGCTTGCTTCAGTCCATAAAGTGTCTTCTTTAATTTCAGCACCTTCTTTTCTTCCCCAATGTTCATGTACCCAGATGGTTGCTCTACATACACCTCTTCTTCTAGCACATCATTCAAAAAATCTGACTTGACATCCATTTGAAAAATTTTCCATTTGAATTGAGCTGCTTGAGAAATGAGAAGGTGAATCGTCTCCATTCTTGTAACTGGGGCAAATACTTCATCATAGTCTATCCCCGCCTTTTGTCGATAGCCCTTTGCAACTAGCCTTGCCTTGTACCGCTCTATCTCACCTTGAGCATTCATCTTCTTTTTGTATATCCATTTTACTCCTATGGGCTGACTTCCTTTTGGCAATTCAACCAACTCCCAAGTTTGGTTTCGCTCAATTGCTTTTATTTCTTCATCCATGGCTGCTTGCCACTTCTCATTCCGTACCGCTTCTTCGAATGTAATTATTTCGGCATCCGCCAAAAGATAAATTAAATGTACCTCACTTGTTGAGTCGTACAAATCTTGTGTGCTTCGCATCCTTGGTTATCTTGGCTCATCTTCATCATCGATTATTGGTGATTTTGTCGGTGTGTTTGTTGGTGTAATGATTACACCGGTAAATGCTTCTCCTTTCTCGAATATCACTTCCGTTGATTTTTCCTAATCCCACGAACTTGACTCGTTTACATGCACATCTCGGCTGACTACTACTTTATTCTCTATTGGATCAAACAACTTGAAACCTTTTGTCTTTTCATCATAGCCAATAAAGATATATCTTTTTCTTTTGTCATCGAGCTTGGTTCTTCTTTGATCCGGTACATGCGCATAGGCCACACTACCGAATACTTTGAAATGCGATATGGTCAGTTTTCGTCCACTCCAAGCTTCTTGTGTGCATTGAACCGTCTGCCCAAGTTCTTTAGGCATGTCTTTGCTCTTCAACATCAACCGAACCATGTCAAGAATAGTCTGATTTTTCCTCTCGGCCACACCGTTTTGTTGAGGTGAGTAGGGTGCGGTTAAAAACCTCTTGATTCCTTGTTCCTCACAATATTTCGTAAAGGCAGTTGACATGTACTCTCTGCCTCTATCTGACCGTAAAGCCTTGATATAATGACCAGTTGTCTTCTCTACTAACACCTTGAATTTCTTGAACACCTCGAATGCCTCAGATTTTTCCTTCAAAAAATAAACCCAAGTTTTCCTTGTGCAATCATCAATAAAATGATAAAATACCTCTTCTCAATGAATGACTTTGGTGTGATAGGACAACATATGTCGGTGTGTATCAACTCGAGAGACCTCCTTGCACGATATTCTGCCTTTTTTAAAAATATTCCTCGCTTGTTTGCCGAGTATACATCCCTCGCAAAATTTCTTAATGTAATCCATGTCAGGTAGCCTGTGTACCATATCCTTCCTTGCTAACTCTTTTAGGCCACCGTAATGCAAGTGTCTGAATCGTAAGTGCCACAACAAGGCCTTATCCTCCGTGTTGACTTGCAAACATCTTTCTCGTACCTTTCTCAAGTTAAGTTTGAACATTTGATTCTTGGCCATCTCCACACTTGCAAGCAATTGACTTTTTTGTCCTTCAAGTGCAATATTCGGTCTTTCATGAAAACTGAATATCTCTTCTCCAATAATTGCCCCATGCTAAGGATATTACTCTTCAAATCGGGCACATAATAAACATCCTCAATCGATCTTTCTTTACCATCTTTTAGAGAAAAAACATATTTTACCTCGGCCCTTTACTTAAACCTTCGATGCATCTCCAAATGACATGTGCCCTCCTTCTATCTCTTACATCTCCACAAAGAGGTGTTTGTGCCCGTACATATGATTACTAGCATCGGTATCAAGATATCACACCGTGTCGCTGTTAGGAACGATATTTTCGTAGGCCATCATGAGAACACCATCTTCTCTCGTCTCCTCTTCCGTAACTAGATTCACGTTTTCTTCTACTTTTTTTCTCAGAATAGCAGTCCTTTGCATAGTTCCCATGCTTGTCGCAATTATAGCACTCGACATTTGATTTGCACTCTTTTTTATAGTGTCCATGCTTGCCGCAGTTGTAGCACTCAACATTTGAATGATTTGACCGGTCACCTCTTCCACGACCACGTTCTCTACCTCACCAATTTTGTTGGCTTGAATGCCCCTTCTCCTCATAGTATCCACCTCGATTGCGGCCTCCACCACCGCGACCATTGCTGCGACCTCCACGGCCGCGCCTCTACCTTAAAAGTTTTGAGTATAGAGTACCTTTTCGTCTTTGATAGACACCTTGGCTTGCAGTGCTTCCTCAAGCGACTCATTCTTCTTTTTCTTCTTGCGTTGCTCATGTGCCTCTAGTGACCCATCGAGATCATCTATAGTTAGCTCCTCCAGGTCCTTCGACTCTTCAATAGTACATACAACATTCTCGAAATCATCAGTTAGTGACCGCAAAATTTTCTCCACAACCCTAAAGTCCTTTAGAGTTTTACCATTATACTTGAGTTGATTTACCACAGTTTGCATACGTGTGATGTAGTCGGACACACCTTATGACTCCTTCATCTTCATACCTTCTAACTCGCTGCGTAGAGTTTGGAGTCTTACTTGCTTTACTCGGTCAGCCCCCTTGAATACTTTTTGCAACGTATCCCATGCTTCCTTGCCAGTTGTCACGCTTGCTATCTTTTCAAAGTCTGACTCGTCAACCACTTGAAACAGCATGTATAGCGCTGTCTTGTCCTTCATTCGTGTATTTTTCAATTTCTTGATTTCATTTACTGTCATATATTCGGTATTCTCTAGTTAGGTGAAATTGTTCTCGACTACTTCCCATGCATATTGGGCCCCAAGCAGTGCTCGCACTTGAATGCTTCAGTTGTTGTAGTTGGCTTTCATCAGTCATGGTAGTGGCATACCCGACATTTTCCCGTAATTTTCCATTGGTTCTTATACCAATTGTAAGTATTTGATATATATATTTCGGTGGAGAGAAAAGAGACACAATTCTCACAACAACTCTTGTATTATTCAAACTATCTTTCTGTATTTTCTCTCTTTCCTTCTTACATGAGAATACAAATCTATTTATAGCCTTAGACATGACTCTTAAAATTTGTATTTAAAAATAGAATTAAAACAACTCAAAACCAGAAAACAACACAGTAAATTCTGACCCTTCACTACTAAAACTGCTATAACTTTCTCTAGAGAAATCCAACCGACTTAAAATTTGTTGCACCTGAAAATAGACTTCAATAGATTTAATTTGATAGGTTACACACCCATAATGGTTAACGTTTTCCCCTTCAAATTGTCATTTAAAAACAGCCTTAAATCTGTCCATTGTGTAGTTACGAATTTAATGGCAAATTAAGTTGTTCACCAACAGTTATCCCTTCACCTAAAGTCTCTGACACCCTCTCCATGCATCAGCTGGTAGAGAATGCTGATGAATGCATGGTTCTTGACAATGAGGCGCTTTATGATATCTGCTTTCGGACTCTGAAGCTTACTACCCCAAGTTGTGAGTGATAAAAATCATAAAATATTCATTTTGATATCCATTTAAACGATGAAACTAATTCCACTCTTTTGATTTCCAGTTGGAGATCTGAACCTGCAACTATGAGTGGTGTAACATGCTCCTTGAGGTTCCCTGGGCACCTAAATTTCGACCTGCGAAAGTTGGCAGTGAACCTGATCCCGTTCCCACGTCTCTTCTTTATGGTCGGGTTTGCTCCACTCACATCACGTGGTTCCCAGAATTACATTTCCCTCACTATACCAGAGCTAACTCAAAAGATGTGGGATGCGAAGAACATGATGTGCACTGTCGTCCCCAGCACGGTTCCTACCTGACAGCCTCTCAGCTATGTTCCGGGGCAAGAAGAGCACAAAAGAGGTTGAACATATGACACCAAAGAGGTTGATGAATAGATGATTAATGTTCAGAGCAAGAATTCATCATACTTCATGGAGTGGATTCCCAATAATGTGAAGCCCAGTGATATATGTATCACAAGGCTCACATCAAAGGAAGAGATAATAACTCTTTCAAATGATCCATTCGTCCAAGTCTTAGAAAACAAGAACAGAACAACAATAGACTTGCGATGACTTTTTGAATGGTATTCTGATCTTATTTGGTCAATATGTCTTCTGGAGATAAAACCATATGTCTCTTATCTTTCCAATGATTCTTGAATCGCATCAATCTGATATCGGGAACTGAAGATACATTCATTTTAGTGAAGACATCGCATGCAGAAATTCCTATATAAGACTAATACGTGATTTTATAAATATTACGAGTTTTCAATATTTATATTGATTATTTGTAATATAATTTAATATAGGATGGTGCATTGTTATATATAACGTTTTCATTTCAAACCGTTTTAGTCATATCGAAGACAAGTTTAAGTATGTATTTTTTTATACTTCCAATTTCAGGGCTTTATTTTAATTAATCTGGATTAATCCATGTCGCACATCTGGTTTTGATATGTGAGTCTCTCAATAGGAATTTTATGCATACACAATGATTCAAACCTGAGACTTTACTTAAACAATATCAAGCTGCTTATCAAATGATATCAAGTTGCTTATCACTTGAAACAACACAGTTAATAATTTAAGTATGTATTTAACATCCATATGTGTAATGTTTTTAAACTTTAGGATATCGAGACCAGATCTTAAATAGTTATAACAACCTTTTCTCGATAAATTTAAATAGTCGAACATTTCTTTTTTTCTTCCATTACCAAATTTTAAAGTGATGAGTCAATTTCTTAGGTGTCACTAATAGGATGCACTTTCAATTTAAAATCATTAAAAGCGGACCTCGAATGAGTTAAGACAACCCACTTAAAACGATTTTAAATTAAAAGGGTATTACTCTTAATCCAATTATGTGATAGGTTGAGTTATACACATGAGGATATCATACATATTATGCAACATAATGTTAATGCAAAAATTAATTAAACAAATATTATGATTAAATATCATGCAATGTTATTTTACTACCAACAATTATTTACATATTTTATTTCCACGCATTATACCATATATATATATATATATATATATATATATATATATATATATAATACACCAATGTTACTAAAATAAATAAAAGGAAACATAACACTTAAAAATGAAAAGTTAAGAAACTAAGTAAATTATTTAAACTAGGTATTAAATGATAAAGAATATAAATTTGCCATTTTAACTACAAAAATAATAGCAATTGAAATAAAAAAACAACATTTCACCATTTCAATTACAAAAACTAAAATAAAATTATGACTAATATAAGGGACTAAAAATATAATAAACCCAAACATACCCACAACCAAGATGTAACATGCAAAAACCTAAGGGTCCAATGTCTAAAATAGAAAAAATTAAATACAATACGTTTTAAGAATGAAATTAAATGCATATAAAATGGAGGAACAAATTATAAACATATACACCTACAATTAAGGACCTAAATGAAGCACGAGTGAAACTTAGGAGCTACAATCAGAAATTAAAAAACTTAAGGACCTGAGTTGAATACTTCAAAGCTCAAAGGATTAGTCAAAGGATTCACCCCTCCCTACGCAAAACATATGGTTACAACTATTGAATATTGCGGTTTTGATAAATTAATTAATTTAGATAAGAATTTGCCCTAACCCCATTTAATTTCGTTTCTTTACTCAGCCGCAACATTGCTCACCCTCAAATCCTTCTCTCTCGCCCCCTCTTCTTATTCTCCAAGAGCTTCGAAGCTCTTCACCGGTCACCATTCTCAACGACCACAAGGTTGAGTCTAAACCGAACTGAACCCACTTCTTGACATCTATCATCCCTTAAGATCAGCCAAACGAGACCCTAAATGAAAACCTTACAAACTCCTAACCACTTCACAGCGATCGTCTTCTCCGGCGCAAGCTTCAAACGGCGAAGCCCTCATATGAACAGGTAAAATAGATTTTTTCTATTCTATTCTGTTTTACCACTTCAAAACCCATTCCCTCACTCTTTTTTTCTCTCGGCAAGAACCATTGCTAAGGTAATACTACCCCTATCTCCCTGTCTATTTTGTTTTTAAATAATAATAGAACACAAAGACAAAATAAAAAAAAACATAAGAAATTGATGAAGAATACCTTGAAACGAAAATATGTAGTTATGATGATTTCTGATTTTTAACTATGGGATTACACTATTTTTTTAGTTTCGAATATCCTAGAAAAACCCTCTATCCCCTTACAATTGTTGCTGGAAATTTAACGTTGAAAATCGGGAATAACCTCATGTTCGAATGGGCACCTCTTGTTCATGTTTTCTAATCCAGAGCCCCCTGTTGTTGGTGAATTCTCTCCTGTGTTTGTGTTTTCTGCTTGCTCCCCCTTTTACTCGAATAATTGCCTCCATATTTATGGTTGCTTCGAATCCACCATTTTCCTTGGATTAGTGCTGAAGTAGGTATGCTTAACCCCGTAATTTTCAGGATTTACTTTTATTTCAAAGGTTTAGGTAGACTGATAATTTTGTGTTAACTTTGGTTTTGATCCAGTTGCTGAAATGACCAGATGATGACAGCTTTTAGAAGCATTTGGTGGTGGCATGATTGACGACAGCTCATACGCGTATATGGGAACAGCTCCTGTGCTTAAACTGATTTACTTGTAATTATTTTAGGACTGTTGGATTCTTATTGGGATTGTATTGGGCTTCGAGATTGCTTTTGTTGTAGTGGGCTTGAACTTCAGACCTACATAAATAATGTAATGTGTATTATTAATAATAATAATATATAATTAATATTTATAATTTTTTAAGCCCAATCAAAAATGGGTGTCTACAGCTTCCCTTCTTTGCGCATTCTTGTGTTAACAAGAATAGGGCAAAGATGAAAAAGAGAACCAGTTTTTTTCCGGTCTTCTTTTTTTAACATGTGATTTGGATATATTTCGTTATAAAGCATTAGATTGAACATGTTCTTCTTGTTCTTCTTCTTCTTCGTTGAATGAATTCTTCTTATTATGAACTCTCCACTGGAAATGTTGATTCACCTCTTTCTGTGATGGAATCAAACCAAGGTTGAACAAGTTCTTCTAATTATGAACTTCTTCTTCCTCATTGGATGAGTTTTTCTCATTATGAACTCTTCTGGAAATATTGGTTCACCCCCTTCTGTGGTGAATTTGAAAGGAACAAGTTCTTCTCATTATGAACTTTCTCCTTTAGGACGAGTTCTTCTCATTATGAACTCTCCATTAGAAATTTCAATCCCTCAAGCGAGGCGTCCCTGATTCGAAATGCCATGAATCGAGTGATAGGTCGAACAAGATCTTCTCATTATGAACTTATTCTCTCTTTGTTGGATGAGTTCTTCTCATTATGAACTCTCCATTGGAAATGTCAATCCCTCAAGTGAGGTGTCATTGATTCAAAATGTTGTGAATCGAGTGATAGGTCGAACAAGCTCTTCTCATTATGAACTTCTTCTCCCTCTGTCGGATGAGTTCTCATTATAAACTCTTCATTGGAAATGTTGATCCCTCAAGCGAGGTGTCGCTGATTTGAAATGCCGTGAATCAAGTGATAGGTCGAACAAGATCTTCTCATTATGAACTTTTTCTCCCTCTGTCGGATGAGTTCTTCTCATTATGAACTCTCCATTGGAAATGTTGATCCCTCAAGCGAGGTGTCACTGATTCGAAATACCGTGAATCGAGTGATAGGTTGAACAAGCTCTTCTCATTATGAACTTCTTCTCCCTCTGTCGGATGAGTTCTTCTCATTATGAACTCTCCATTGGAAATGTTGATCTCTCAAGCAAGGTGTCACAGATTCGAAATATCGTGAATCGAGTGATAGGTCGAACAAGCTCTTCTCATTATGAACGTCTTCTCCCTCTATCGGATGAGTTCTTCTCATTATGAACTCTCCATTGGAAATGTTGAAAACATTATGCTCGAAAGTCTTATGAATGGTCTGAAAGACTTATCATCTTGCTCAAAAGGCTTATAGATGACCTGAAAGATTTAAGCATCATACTCGAAGGACTTTCTGATGACCTGAAGGATTTAAAAATCAAGAAACCCTGAAGGCTTAGTTTCTAAAATATCATTTGAAAACATCCTACACTGAAGGGTTATTGATGACCCAAAGGAATTAAAAATCAAGAAACCCCCTAAGGCTTAGTTTCTAAAATCTCATTTGAAAACATCCTGCACTGAAGGTCTTATGGATGGCCCGAAAGACTTACAAAAGGATTAATTTCTAAAAAAAACATTTGAGAAAAATCCCTAAAAATTAGGGTTAATTTATTTGAAATTCATTTGAGAAATTAAGAAACTTCCGAAAATCAGACTTAGTTTCTTTAAAAACACATTAGCTGGGTAACATGCCCCACTTCAAAAATGATGATTGTTCTGTGTATTGGGTTCATCAATTCTTTGAGGTTCTGCCACTCAGAATATAATTCCCTTCATTCACGACTTGAATTCTATCTTTTCATTCTCTTTTTTCTTGAAAATCTGTAAAATTATGCTTTGATGCAAATGATGTTCTTATGAATGCAAAAATGTTAATGCAATCTTCATTTGACTTCAAAGTGGTGATCTCGGTCTTCCTTCACTTAGTCAAAATATCATTTCAAGCTGGCATTTCCGATGAACCATCTAATCCACTTGTATCTTTGTGTTTTTTCATTAAAGCCTCAAAATAAATGTTTCATTTGTGGAACTCTTGCCATAATCAGACTTATAATCTTAATGCCCCATTTTGTTATGGACTCAATGACGCTTTCCGAGTTGTTGTTTCAGGACTCTGCCATTGATTGATGCTCGGTTGGTTTGCTTTACAAGGTAAGCTTTGCTCAAATTCACGGTCTAACCCTGGCACTTAAAGTTGTGAGACTCATTCTCAATATCTTCTTGGTATGAATCTTGTCATCCCAACATGATATGGATTTCTGGTCATGCCCCAAAGTGGGTACCCATAGATCTCTTCGTGCCCAACATATCCTAACTTTGAATGCTCACATTCTAGTGCTCTAAACATGAGTGTTATCAAATAGTTTGAGGGCTTTTCTTCATGTGGCCATGGAAACTTAAGAAATGATCAACCCTTCTAACACAATGTCTTGCCTTTTATACGAGCAAGGATATGTGCCCCTTTCAAATATGGCAACATCTACTTCTTGATAGGTTACCGATGACGTCCCGATAAAGTATTACTAGTTCTATTCTTCAGTCATTCTGATCTCTTAGACCATCTGCTTCAAAATTGTGGAATACTTCATGTTCTGGCATCGGTTATTCTTTTTCTCCAATAGAGGCATAATAAGCCTTACCAGCTTCAAGGACCTTTCACATTTAAGACTGTCTTGTTTGAAAATGTTTTTTTTCCTTTTCTCTTTATCAAAGAATGAAAGAATTTTGTAAAGTATTGCTTCTTACATGTTCACAATTGAATCAAATCATAAATAATGAGTTTAATGAATATCAAATAAATCAACTACTCCTTTAAATCATTCAAAAATCATAGTCCTATGGCAAGTGTAAAAATTATTGACTAATTTAAGGTGTAGGTTGATTCTGGTAAAGGTCTCTCAGGTTGGTCCAACACAAATGTCTCTTTGAACTTTCACTAACTTGAAGAAATGATTGTTATGCTCAGAGATACTTCTTGGTTCCAGACTCTCAGAAATATTTTTAGGATGCATGGTTCTTCATCAAGAGCTTAAGATCGTCTCTTATGTCATTGTTGCACCATTCAATATTCGAGCTGCCTTTTCAGGTTTTCACCTCGAATCCTCATTTGGTTTCAAAACATTTTTTAAAATTTACATCTTGAACCCCCTTTTATAATATCATGCATTAAAGAGTTTTAAAAAACCAATTTTTATAAATAAAAATCAATCCTGAGAGGCGGAATAAAATCTGAAGATAGTCTCTTTTACTTAAAAATCCATGTATGATTAGAATAGACTTTTCAGGGACGTAATGTAGGCTAGGGCTCATGGTTATGAAAGAAATGGATAAAAAGGCCCAAACAAGTGTTTAAGTGTAATTGAACCAAGGATCAATTCATTCTGATGCCTTCAATCTTGCCTTGCTTGACTTGGATCTGCTTTGCTACTTGTTTTCATCATTTTTTTTGGATCCCTCTAGACTGCCAATTTTTGAGTTCATTTCCATTTTCTTATATCTCCAACCTTTCTTGTGTTTTTTGTTGAATATGAATCTTTGAACTAATTGCACTTGATCAACCTTATAACTTATGGCTCAATGAATCACCCATCTTGATTCAATTTTTTTTCCTTTTCTTTTTTCTTTTTTCTTTTTCTTTTCTCTTTCTTTTTTTTTCTTCTTTTTTTATTTTTCCCTTTTTTCTGATGGATAAGTATAAGACTTCAATTGCTTTGAGTACCTCCTCTTATTCTTGCATTTGTTATTCTTGACTAGATTTGATCTTGAAGCACCTCATATTTGACTTGTCTTGTGGTTCAAAATTCTCTTTACTCCATAGAGATAAAAACTGAATTGATGATCTTTATTCCTGTGAGCAAATATCCTTCACCTTGCCCCTAATGTGGAGGGTGATCCTTGGTTATGGTTGAATCAAAAGAAAAATCATTCAGGCTCAAATGGGGACAACAAAGGATATATTTTTCTCCTTTTGCGAAGGGATAAATGAAAGAATGTTGTTCATCATTTTATACACAGAAGTCTATGTAAAAAGAGATATCCCCAGGATGAATATTCAGGATTAACTTTTATTTACATGAAAATAATGTAATTAATGCATGATATAATTATTTAAATCAAACACTCATTTTTTTTTTTTTCTTTTTTTTTCTTTCTCTTCTTCTAACTTCAAGCATGCCCCAATTATTCAAAATTCTCTTCGGTAAGTTGGTCCATAATGCCCCCATCTCATTTCTTCTTGCAGGAAGATTCACAGATAATTGAAAGTTTGGTTCTTTTGAGGTCTGTTGGTTTCACCAATATGAAGGACAAATATGTGACTTTTGAAGTCATGTATATGGTGGAAAACCAATCAACTCTACCCAAGAAAGTAAACATCTGGATTTGGTGTCTCAAAAAAAGATACAAACATTACTTCAGAGTCTCAGATAAATGTATGGTCATAATTTGGTTCTGGTAAGGGTAAAAATAAATCATGTAATTGTATTTGGATGAGATATGAAAGATATAATTTTACCACTTGCCAAAGATATAATTGTATTTTACCACTTGATACTCAAAAATTTCAAGATTAAAATTTGATTCCTTGCTCATAATCATGAAAGCAATACAAATTTATTTATCACAAAAATGATGAGAAAGGAATAAAAAAACATGTTCAAACAAGACGTTAATGACATAAAGTTTCATAAAGGATGAAAGGATTTCTGTATAATTAGGATGCCCCCATTACTCATCTGATGCAATGGAATTTGATTCGATCAAATGTTATATATTGTGCTCTGATGCCCCATTCGAGTTTGTTATCCATTGTTCAAACAATTCTTGTGTCAACATCCCATTTTCCACAAGCGTCTCTATCTTCTTCAACAACGGCCTACAATTTCCCGTAGAATGCCCCAATGTCCCCAAGTGAAAATCACAGACACTATCTTGATCATAGCTGTGAGCAAAAGGGTTTGGTTGCACTTTCACTAGCCTCGGTGTGAGGTATGACCTTTAACCGAATGGGAATACAAATCTGAGATAGAAGTTTAGAATACTTTCAAAGTATTTTTCGATCTTGGGACTTTCTTTGGACGACTCAAGTAACCTGCTGCCCCTTTTCTTTTATGGTTGTGGGAGCTCTGGATGTGACATTCATTCACCTCATCAACCTTTTTCTTTTGATCACTTGGACTTTTGGAAGTGACTTTCAAGTTTCCTTTGCTGATTGCATATTCAATTAATTACCCAGCTGTCATAAGATCATTGAAGCCCCTCATCGAATTTCCCAGCATTAACTCAAAGAAAGGAGCGAAAAAAGAATCGTGAAACATACATGATATTTCTTCTTCTAACAAATGAGGCTGAACTTGTGATGCCACTCCTCTCCATCTTAGGAAATATTCTTTAAAGCTCTCAATAACTTTCATCCTTATCCTTTGAAGGTCATGACGTTTTGGGGCTAAGCCGCTAACATATCGGTATTGCCCCAGAAAAGCATCAGCTAGGTTGACTCATGTTTTGATATGCTCTCTATTTAAATGATTATACTATACTACAGCTGGACCAACAAGACTATCATGGAAGAAATGAATCAGTAAATTATCATCATTTAAGTACCCTTCTATCTTTCTACAAAACATCTTCAGATGAATTAGGGGACAACTGGTGCAATCATATTTCTCAAAATTAGGTACCCTAAATTCATGTGGGATGAACAAATCAGGGACCAAACTGAGTTCTCTAGTTTCTAACTCCTTGTGAGAGGCGTTAACGACCATCATATCTTTAATGGCTTCTTCCAACCACTTGAATTTGTCTTCAAATAGCTCATAATTGACGAGGATCTTCCCTAGGTCTGAGTTAGATACTTCAGGGCAAATTATCACTCTTGACATACCAGTCTGATGTTATTGATTTCCTTTATCCTCCCTTTTCTCTTCACCAACAGCTCGTGGTACCAACACCTGGATCATTTGATTCGTTGCGCCTTGCAGAGAACCCGATTTTGATTCCTTGTACCTCGTTGTAACCTGATGAACTACTATTGCAACTGATCTTGAGATTCCTCAATAGATTGCTCCATTACTTCCATTTGTTTATTTATGATGATGAGAAAGTAGTATGAATGAATGATCTTGTTATTACTATCACATAATCTTCCATATGTTATTTCTTTGCTTTTATAATTAATGCATAATCAATGCAAATACACATGCTAAATGCAAATACAAAAGGTGTCATTCTAGAGTGACCATCTTAAAACAACTTTCATTGAACACAAAGGTCTCAATACATCAAACAAACGTTACAGATAATAGACAACTTTCACTCCTAGCTTTTCTATCTCCTTCAAAAGCCAATTTAACTTCTACTCATGCTCGGGAGTCGAGTAGTCAATCTACATCAATTCTCTTGCAAAGACAACTAACTCGACCAACTTATGAGCCACGTTACTTACTTGAGTAACCGCCTCATTCATATCATTGTCTTTTTTCTCCACTTTACATTTCAACCTTTGAAGTTGTAAGCAATATTGACCATTCTCTCTATTAAGAGACTCGATGCGATCATGAAGTTCTCGTGCAAGATTTCTATAATCATGTACCAATTATGTCATTGTTTTATTATCAGCTCTACTTATTTCGAGTTCAATATCTTTCTTACGATTATGGTTTTAAAACCAGACTTCTGTGTCGGTAAGGCTGTTCTCAATATTTCATTCTTTGTTTGCCATATCCTTAACCCTTGTAAGGCTGTTTTACGTTCATTTTCTACAATATGTAGATCACGAGAGCACCTCTTAGCTCGTTCTTCGTGCATTTTACAATTTTTTCCATTGTTCGACACCACTCTTCAATTTAGAGGCTTCTTTTGCCCACTCTTCTGGATTATTGCATAACCCAACACTTTGAAAGGTTTGATTGATTCTTTAAAAACCATCCTTCATGGCTTCCAATTCTCTGTTTAGAATGTCCTTTTCGTTTTACAATTGAAGTATTTGAGCTTCATATTTCAATAGACGCTCTTCGTTTTGAATACCCTTACTAATGATTTTATCCTTAGACTCACTCAGTTTCGCCTCGACCAGATGTTCGACTATTGAACCCGGTTGACCCTCATTCTCAAATTCCAATACTCCATGTTTTAGCAAGCAATTAATTTAACGCTTGAAGGCAACACAAGTTTCGATATAATATCCTTGAGCTCCTGTGTGATATTCACAGTTGGTATTGGCATCGTACCACTCCAGATATGGAGGTTGTAAAGGCTTCACATATAGCGGGGACACCTCCCGGGCTTCTAAAAGCTTATCATACAACTCCTTATATGATATTGGGATATAATCAAAATGAGAGCCACCTCTCGGCTTGGATGGAACTGGAGTCTTCAGGTTTATTCCTCCTGACATTATACTCTCAAATGACCACGAGTTCTGATTACATGATTTCTTTTCATCTTTCTGGACTTCTACAATTGTCACCATTTCCTTAGGGTCTCCAAACAACTTGTTGATACGAATGGTGATTGTGCATGATTTCTCATATTGATTAGGAACATCATGCTCTAAAGTAGTCTCTTGCATATTTGACACCTCAATGATGCTTTCATCGAGCTATTTCTTTCCTGTTATAGAAGTCCAACTTCCTTTGGGCAAAGCATATATCCTATCCATCATCCTGGACATTTGCTCTTTTATCTCTCCTATCTCATTTTTCTCCTCCTCAGCTATGTGATCATTAGGTACAGATCTTTCCACTATTCTCGAAGCTTTCTGAGGATGCCACCTCTTAGTTACGTTATAGTATGCTTGATCACAAAACCTCTTGTTCATCACTAAAACCTTCTACTATACTGACCACTCACAAATCGACACCTTTTGATTATGTCATGATCATGCAATGCAAACAACGTAAAAACAAGTTAGTACAAATAAGGTAAAAAAAATGACAAAAAACAACAATAGGAAAATAAATCAATAAGCTAATGCAAAAATAAGAATGCAAATGCAAATGAACGAGGTATTAATTTCGAAAGTGACCACTTATAGAACAACCTTCATTTAGACGACAAGAATTCAGTAAGTACACCATGTAGTCAAAATATAAATGTGATTTTTCATCTCTCCATTTCCTTGAGCCGTACTCTTCGTGGAATCTCCAACGTGAATTGGTCTTCATGTCTTTATGAAGGGTCTTCTCATCCTTGGTATGACTATTTCCATCTCTTTAGTCAACATCTTGGCCTTTGTACCTTTAAAGGAATTTTCCAATCAGCTTCAGGTTTCTTCATTCATCGAATGTCATTCTTCATGGATCCTTTGAACATCTTCAGATCTCCCGGTTTTGACTACATGGATGAGAATATCATGCCTCAATATGGCCAGCCTTCTTATTAGTCAATCACTTGTGAATTAACACCCCTCAATGACATGAAGATGCAAATGCAATAAAATCACAATAAAATAGACACGGAACAAAAATAGGTCAGTATGATAAACAATAAGATAGTAAGTACCGTAAACATCAAATAAAACCTACCCTTACATAATAGCTACCCAATATTGCTTTAGTAGATCCTACCCAACATGATATCTACCCACATGCTTTGTTATTCACAACAAACCCTAACCTCATGATATCTAATTCACATGCTTCGTACGGAAATATAAAACCTAACCACATGCTTTTCTAGTTCTCATACTTCTTGCAAAAATACATGAATTGGAGGAAAATGTTATAATGAATTTCCCCTCTGCGTCTGCGGATAGAGATTCAGCATAAGACGGGCAGAGTTTTGGTAACACTAACAGGGTCCTCGAATTGTCCATTACTGGTGCCCCATTGGGCTTGCCAGACCCTCGACCCTCACCCATTATAGGCTTAAAACGAATCGAGTTCAAATCGAGAGGATACATTTCCCTGTGTCCGTGCGAGAAAACGCAATGTTTCACTCGTAAACATAAGGCATATGTACCCCAGAGGTTACTTGCTAAAGCCCATGTGGAGAAAATTAATTTTTCTCACGTAAGCGTAGCATTCACCCCTACCTAACGGGACAGAGCACAGTTATAAAGCTCTTAATATCGAAAGGTTATAGCGACAGTGGGGGGAAACTTATAATCCTTTGCCTCGATCCAAGAAAAACAAAAGACTAAAGTGAAGGATAGAAAACTGAAACATGTAAATCACACGTTAGTACAACTATTTATTTGTTAATCAAGTTACAAACTAAAATGCAAACAAAAAATTAAAACAAACCAGGGATAAAAAAACCAAATTAAAACGAACTTATAACTTTCAGTTGC
This sequence comes from Hibiscus syriacus, assembly GCF_006381635.1. Taxonomy (NCBI): domain Eukaryota; kingdom Viridiplantae; phylum Streptophyta; class Magnoliopsida; order Malvales; family Malvaceae; genus Hibiscus; species Hibiscus syriacus. Next base: position 927,195 of record NW_024062641.1, on the reverse strand, counting down.
AAAGACAATTAACTAATCGACTATTGGCATGACTCTCTAAAAAATTCCCCAGTGGCGATGTTTTTCTTAAAGAGAGAGATATGAGATTTTGAAAAAAACCATGCCATTTTTATTTATCTTCTCTATGATTGATTTTTAATTAAAAACAATGTTATTTTAGAAAACCTCTCGTTTCGAAAAATTTGGGATTTCTTTATGATAAAAAAACATACAGCTCGAAAAGTCGCCACCAATCTTTGATTAGAGTGTGATTGGGCACCCAAAAATGTTGTCATTTTAAATAAAAAATTAATTTTAATTAAAACAACAAATTAAAGTCTGCATTACCAGAAAAATTAGTCTAGGAGTCGGTTACGTGTGGGGGAAGGATTAGCACCCCCACAATGCCCTAAATCGGTACCTAGTCGATTAATTAATTGTCTTTGCAATGAAATTTACAAGTTCAAATTTAATTTGATTTACGATCCCAAAAAAACATATGAATTTTACAATGTTCAAAAGTACACAAATAGATTAAATTAAAATTACCAAGCCATTTAGAAAGATAAAGAATATTCGATTATTTAAAAATATCGAGCCCATATCTTAAATAGTTATAACAACCTTTTCTTGATAAATTTAAATAGTCGAACATTTCTTTTTCTTCCATTACCAAATTTTAAAGTGATGAGTCAATTTCTTAGGTGTCACTAATAAGATACACTTTCAATTTAACATCATTAAAAACGGACCTCGAATGAGTTAAGACAACCCACTTAAAACGATTTTAAATTAAACGGGTATTACCCTTAATCCAATTATGTGATAGGTTGAGTCATACACATGAGGATATCGTACATATTATGCAACATGATGTTAATGCAAAAATTAATTAAACAAATATTATGATTAAGATATCATGCAATGTTATTTTACTACCAACAATTATATACATACTTTATTTCCACGCATTATACCATATATATATATATAATACACCAATGTTACTAAAATAAATAAAGGGAAACATAACACTTAAAAATGCAAAGTTAAAAAACTAAGTAAATTATTTAAACTAGGTATTAAATGATAAAGAATATAAATTTGCCATTTTAACTACAAAAATAATAACAATTGAAATGAAAAACAACATTTCACCATTTCAATTACAAAAACTAAAATAAAATTATAACTAATATAAGGGACTAAAAATATAATAAACCCAAACATACCCACAACCAAGATGTAACATGCAAAAACCTAAGGGTCCAATGTCTAAAATAGAAAAAATTAAACACAATACGTTTTAAGACTAAAATTAAATGCGTATAAAATGGAGGAACAAAATTATAAACATATAAACCTACAATTAAGGACCTAAATGAAACGCGAGTGAAACATAAGAGCTACAATCAGAAATTAAAAAACTTAAGGACCCGATTTGAATACTTCAAAGCTCAAAGGATTAGCCAAAGGATTCACCCCTCCCTACGCAAAACATATGGTTACAACTATTGAATATTGCGGTTTTGATAAATTAATTAATTTAGTTAAGAATTTTCCCTAACCCCATTTATTTCGTTTTTTTACTCGGCCGCAACATTGCTCGCCCTCCTCTTCTTCTTCTCCAAGAGCTTCGAAGCTCTTCACCGGTCACCAGTCTCAACGACCACAAAGGTTGAGTCTAAACCGAACTGAACTCACTTCTTGACATCTATCCTCCCTTAAGATCGGCCAAACGAGACCCTAATTGAAAACCTTACAAACTCCTAACCACTTCACGGAGATCGTCTTCTCCGACGCAAGCTTCAAACAGCGAAGCCCTCATATGAACAGGTAAAATAGATTTTCTCTATTCTATTCTGTTTTACCACTTCAAAACCCATTCCCTCACTCTTTCTTTCTCTCGGCAAGAACCATGGCTAAGGTAATACTACCACTATCTCTCTGTCTATTTTTTTAAAATAATAATAGCACATAAAGACAAAATAAAAAAATATAAGAAATTGATGAAGAATACCTTGAAACGAAAATCTGTAGTTATGATGCTTTTTTTTTATTTTTAACTATGGGATTACACTGTTTTTTTAGTTTCGAATAGCCTAGCAAAACCCTTTATCCCCTTACAATTGTTGTTGGAAATTTAACGTTGAAAACCGAGAACCACCTCTTCTTCGAATGGACACCTCTTGTTCATGTTTTCTGATCCAGAGCCCCCTGTTGTTGGTGAATTCTCTACTCTGTTTGTGTTTTCTGCTTTTTCCCCCTTTTACTCTGAATAATTGCCTCCATATGGTTGCTTCAAATCCACCATTTTCCTTGGATTAGTGCTGAAGCAGTTATGCTTAACCCCGTAATTTTCGGGATTTACTTTTATTTCAAAGATTTAGGTAGACTGATAATTTTGTGTTGACTTTGGTTTTGATCCAGTTGGTGAAATGACCAGATGATGACAACTTCTAGAAGCATTTGGTGGTGGCATGATTGACGGCAGCTCATACGCGTATATGGGAACAGCTCATGTGCTTAAATTGATTTACTTGTAATTATTTTAGGACTGTTGGATTCTTGTTGGGTTTGCATTGGGCTCCGAGATTGCATTTGTTGTAGTGGGCTTGAACTTCAGGCCTACATAAATAATGTAATTTGTATTAATAATAATAATAATATATAATTAATATTTATAATTTTTTTAAATCCGATCAAAATCGGGTGTATACAAGATTATTCTTGTGTTATGAGTTTACTCCTATTTTAACATGTTCTAAATTTTTCTACTTGTTAAGAGAAGAATTCCTTGTTTTCACAATGTATTTATTCTAGATACATTCACCAGTATTTATGTGATTATTTTTTTGTTTGTATTTCCATGTTTTATTAAAAACAATCTTCCTATCTTTTCTCGTGTTTATAAAAAAAACATTTTTCATTAGTAAGAAAATGTTAGTAATGTGAACATGATAAGTTAAAGATAAGTATTGCCATTGGATGATAAGTTTAGTTTGAGGACAATTGACATGTCATAGAATCCTTTTGAACTCATTTCAAGGTTTGGATTACAATCTTTATTTGACGATGATGGGGGAAGTTGTTGATCACCAGAGAAGAAGAGGGAAATCATTCTCAGTTATTTTGGGAGTAGAATATCCGCGTATTCTTAGCTACTTATAGCCCAACGAGGTAAATTATAATTTAATATGATATACATTGTCCCATGAAAGTTCATATTATGATATGTTTATTATATGTCATTTTTCATTCAAGCATGTTAAAGACAACTTAATATATTATGTTAAATGTGTCACTAAGCTATATAAGCTTACACTCTCTTTATTTCACCATTTCAGAAAATTAAGTTCAATTGCTCTTCGATCATGTTTAGGGGTTGTAAGTCACTCTTCTCAAAGTAAAGTAAGTGTTATCTTGTTAAAATATTATATGGTAGTATATGTTCATTTTGTTGTGTATATGTTTTGTAATTATAAGTTATGTCATGATGTTTTTAAGTTCATACTAGATAGGATTGTAAGATTTGTGCATATAAGTGTTGATGCTTTAGTTACTATGGTTGTTAAGTCATTGTGATGATGAATATGGCATGTTCATATTACATATCAGTAGAAAGTTAATTGTATATATTATTTTTCAATTGGATATAAAGCTGACTGGGCCAAAAGTGTCACATTGGTTGTCGATGCAACCACTAAATTAAAAAAAATCCATTTAAATTAAGATATATTTTCCAAAATAGACCTCCATAACTGTTATAAAATACTTTTACAAACCGAAGCTCTATTACACATAGTTTATATCAAATAAAAAACTCAAAGTTTACAAATCCAAATACATAAAGGTCATATGAATACACATGCCCACTAAATATAATAGTAGAGTACTCTGGAAGGGATGCTGAGAATCATGCTATAGTTCTTCTCGAATGGCTCAAACTGTTAATCTACAAACAAAAAATATGAAAGTTGAGCTTACAAAGTCCATCAGTATATTAGCTAATCTAGAGCAGCATTATGGATCTCAGAAACATAATCATGTTAACATATATGGTAATAAGCAGTAGATACATGCAAGATCATGATCAAGTGCTATCTACTTAAAGTTCAACTATTCTATCACTAAAGTATGAGCCTCATGCTTCCTTTAATCCTTTACTAAGGACCTCGCCATGAGTACATGTATTAGGTCTCTAACCACAATATCATACTACTATGCATTCTCGAATGCAATCTTGGTCTCACACAATAGTTAGATACTAATCATAAATAGGGGAACTTGATGTCGCATAAGCCTTAGAAAATTCCCACCAAGGTATTAAATGATCTTATGGTCCTTACAAAGCTTTCATGTAGATCATGTAGGTAAACTCGGTGTTATATAAGATTCGATACGATTCTCGCTCAAACAGAGCATTGGTTCAGTCTCACACAGTTGTCAAGACAAGTATTAAGGATACCAACTATACAATACCAATGCAATTACAAATGCATACTTTGGTGCCCAAAGGCCACACACATACAAAAATCAATGCCACACTAGGGCAACTAAGGTAGTTTACCTACTCACTAGCATAGTTCATCATACTCAATTGATGTCATCCCCTCGTTGGATGCTATATCACTTCTGCCTGCTATATTGCTTGTTCTCTTATCTAGAATGTTTTAGAAGGGGTTATTAGTCTTTCATATATATTAGTTCATTGAGTCACTTTATTCTGGTTATTTAACACCCAAGGGTGTTTAGTTATTTTCACCTCTACAGTTACCTTTGGTGTTTCATGATCTTACAGGATTGTTACTACCGTTACTCACTAGGTTATATTACTTGTTATCCTGATACTCGAATCAGGTTCATTATTCGATAGCAACTCACTAGTCATTCAAGTCACATTACCTTTCGATTCACCTTCAAACAAGATAGGCAACTTGCGCGTCTTTGATTATCGATGCTCATATGATACATGATTCCTTTATCACGTAAATCACCTAATTCATCTTATTATTTTTAGGTATATCCTCCTTAATAATCCTTTGTTCTCAATTACTCAATACGTGGTCGATTGAGGATACTTAGAAGTATTACACCCATTAAGGCTATTTCGGTCATAACCCACTCCTAAGAGTGTTTTCAAGCACCTTTAGCCATTTAAGTCTCTTACCGGCTAAGTCCCTTTATTACGGGTGCGGGTCATTCCTAACTCTTATGGGCCTTAACGAAGTCGAATTTAATCATCCAAAACAGTTAATATCAATACCTTACATGTAGTTAGGGATGGGCATTTATGCCTGACCTGACAGGTTCCGACCCGACCCAACCCGATTGGGTCAGATTTTTCTAATACAAATCGGGTTCGGGTCGGGTGGGGTTTTCTTATGTAGTGTTCGGGTCGGGTCGGGTTTAGGGTGAAAAAAAGCTGACCCGATCCGACCCGAAAAAAATATATAATTTTACCCTATATATTTAGGGATAATTATAATAATACCCCTCTATATATAATTTTTTCCATTAAGTCATTGTTTTTATTGAATAAAAATATTTTTATTATTTCGAGTCGGGTCGGATCGAGTTTCTATGTCATATATTCGGGTCGGGTCGGGTCAAGTCTCGGGTGGAGGCTCTCTTGTACTCGGGTCGGGTGGACCAAAAACCCGACCCATGCCTATCCCTACATGTAGTATCGATACTCCCTAGTCAAGTATCGATACTCCATTAAGTATCGATACTAAAAATAGCTTCATTTAACACTCAAAAATCCTCTCAAGAGTCCTACTTTGATCCTAAATCACGTGCTAAAGCTTAGGGAAATTACTTAGGGTCATCTAACACCCTAATAACACAATCTAAGCACCAAATATGTCACTTATGGCATGAACCAAGAACAAACCCTAAAACACTTAAATACTGAAATCCTAATAAAGCTTCATGATTATGAAAACATAACACCACAAAGGATTAGAAATACACAACCTTGATGTTAGAAACTCGAAATAAAGCACCTTTAACTAACTACAACTCTCATCTTAGAACTTGGTTGATTCTCAACTCTTTTCCTCTAGCCAACAAAAGATGCAAGGATTTCTTAACATATAAAGGGTTGTAAGAAGTGTTTGAGACAAATTAAAAGCCTATTGGATAAGGAAAAAGATGTTCTTACCATCCACTAGGAGCTATGAAGACTTAGAGAAGGAAAAAAATATGACGTAAGGAGAAAAATGAAGAATGATGAAGCGTTTTGTTTTCTTCTATCCAAAAGTCACTCCCTAGGATAATAAAATACAAAGAAATCAGCTTCATTTTCACCAATAGGATAATTTCATTTTTATCAACCATTTCAGCTCAATCCTAGTCCAAACAAGCCCAACATGGCTCGATGCATTTTTAATTGAAACTCCACAGGGCCCACATACCTCTCAAGTCCACCCGAAACTACTAACCTAGAATTCAGGGTGTTACATCCCTATTTTATCAAATAAAATTAAAAGAGTATATGTGTGCACTTGTGTGGCTGCTAAGTCGTTATGATGATGTACATGTTAGTAGACAAGTTAATTCTAATAATATCTCTTTATATATTATTTTTCAATTAGATCCATGTGTGTGTATGGTTGTTAAGTCATTATGGTGATGAATATGGCATGTTCATATTACATGTTAGTAGATAAGTTAATTGTAATAATATCTCTCTATATATTATTTCTCAATTAGATCCATGTATGTGTGTGTGTCAGGTCGAGTTTTATCTCAAAATACAGGTAGGATTTCAAATCGGTTGAAGTATCTTTAAACCCAAGTCAGATTGTGTTTAGGTCAGGTCGAGTTTATCTCAAAATACAAGTCGAATTTTAGATTGGGTGAAGTCTCTTTAAACCCAGGTCGGATCGAATTTTGGATGGATATTGTATTTTTATCGGGTTGGGTCGGATTAACCGGAAACTAGGGATGTTCATGGATGATTAATCATACTATTTACCTAAACAATTGGTTAACCATTATAACAGTTATAAATTTAACCATTAGGAAATGATTAACCACTAACGATTAATCATTATTAACGGTCCAGTTACAGGTTAACCAATTATAATTATTTTTCAAAGACAACATAACATGAATGTTTTAAAGTTTCAAAATTCATGCTACAAAGTTATACTATAAAATACATCCCCATTAATAATACTTCAAGTTCATCACATAGCATTTAATAATAGTTCAATACACCATCAAAGTTATAAATCTTTAATAGACATAAAATAAACACGACAACTCAAAGTTTCCAAAGATCAAATCATCAATGTTCAAGTTTTTCATTGAATTCCTAAAAAAATATGACTCATCAATCACAATTGTTGATGGATTGATTGTTAAATCCTTTATTCATATATTTCAAAACATGAAACAAGTTAGAACAAGAAATATAATGTAATACTAGTAAATTGAAGATAAAAAAAGAATTATGAATTAGATTATAATTTACAAAGACTAGACATCCTCTAAAAAATATAAGTATAAATTTAATTCTGGGATAGAGTAAAATATTTAATTTATTAATGGTTAACTGATGATTAAACATTTATAAAAAAATTGTAATCATAACTGTAACCGTTAACCATCATTTTTAATGGTTCAGTTAACTGAAATTGTTTAACATTAATGGTTCATTTAATTAATCTATATTTAACGATTATACTGATTAATAGTTACAGTTAAGGGCTACAAATTATTTTGATAACCCAATCGAAAACCCAACCCAATCCAATCTATGCCCGTCGCTATATAAATGTCCACCCTAAATTTAATTATGGATCGTTAAAAATTATATATATAGATATGGGTTAGAATTCATTTACACTGTGTAAAACTCTTTTAGTTTTACACTTTTTAGGACCACTGAATTGAGAGAAATTAAAAACTGAGATTAATTTCTTGTTTTTTTTCAGTGAATGTCTTCTTACTTTCTACTATTAATCTTAACATTTTATTCATCTCATCTCCCAAAAAAGTATAAAGTTGAAAGAATTTTAGATCTGCATGTTTGTACGGTATCAATCACAGTGGAAATGAGTAGAAAAGAAAGGTGGGCTGGAAGTGGAAGAATCTAAACCCAAGAATCTATGCCAAAGCAAAAGAAGCTCACTTTCTATCTTTGATCTTTCTTTTATATATACCACACGTAAACAAAAGGTAGTAGAAGGGCAGAAACGAAGGAAGAAACAAGAGTGATGGGTTGGTTGTTCAAGGAAAGTGGGCGTGGTGGAAAACAAGGATGGACAGAGAAAACAATATCCTCCGTTTCAGCACCTCCTCTACCTCTCCTCTCTATATTTGGCATCATATGTCTACTTCTCTTGCTTTCTTCTTACATTAACTTCAAGAAAGAGGTACACCACACGGTGCTTAACCTGAAGCTGTTCCTCTTATTCCTCCCCGTCATCTTGATATTCGCTGCCCAGTTTGCGAGCAAGTGTGAAAGGTTCGTGATTCCTTATGCCAGGACCAAGAGGGAGCTACGTAGAACCAGGGACTTGCCTTGGGGCATGATTGTGCTGCTGGTAGTGCTGTTGGTCATGGTCTCTTACCAATCCTACTTTCGTTCCATGTGGTCTCCCAATATTTGGAGGTCGGATTTCTAGTTTTTATGGGCTTTATTTATAAATTCTGTTAGTTGCTGATTAGTTTATGAAGTTTGGTTTTCTGGTTATGGTTTCCCATCCTTGTTGTCAGAGGTAAAGCATCCACATGGCATGGATTATATGAGAAGATCAATAATCTTGTATACCTCCTTGTTGATCACTTTTCATTTACGTGGTTATCTTATTAGCAAAATTATGGATTTTTGCTCTTGAACAAAAAGTCGGTTAGTTATGTTGATTAACTTGATCTTGTAGGTGATTAAAATTGATTAAGTTAATTATGAATTTTCATAACTGAACTGGCAGATTTAACTTTTTTTATATATATAAAATATATACCATGTATAGTTTTAATTAAAACCTAAATTCATATTTAGGAGTAAGAATTTGATTGAGTCGAATTGAGTCAAAAAGATCTCGAGTTAGTTATGTCGATAAGTCTTATTTTAGAAATCAAAATTTGTTTCGAGTTTTTGTTTAAATTTGATTATAAATATTTATAATGTTATGATACTAATTGATTCCAATTTAAATGATTTTCTATAACCATTTAGGATATACATATACATTTATTCTTCTTCATTTTCATATCTAATATGTATATCATACAGAGTTGAGAGACTGTCTTGGACTTGAAAACTAATCCACTAATTACTAAAAATTTTGAATTATTCGAATCATATTTTATAACTCAAGCTCTAATTGAAGTTTTTTTTAAACGAACTATAAAATTAAGAATTGGATTAAGTTTTTAATATCGAACCGAATAAAAAAACTTTTTGAATAAGTCAAGTTTAATCGCCCATTACTTCCTTCTACTACTGTTTTTTATCGCATATTCAAAGGAAAACAAGAATTTATGCCCTAGATGAACCTAAATATGCTCCTCATTTATCAGCCATGAAAGAGCGCACCTAGAATTTATGTCCTCTCTACCTTCTTTATGAGAATAATATTAGCATCCACCACACGTTAAAAAGATGTACAGACTGATAATGATAGCCACAATAGCCAATTCATTAATATTTTTAGTACACGATGTAGTAATTGGTAAAAGGAACAAAGTATGGCACTAATATACACACAGAAGCAATATAATATGAGAAGTATCAAGCACAAATAGTTTTGGAGTTCCAAAATTGGGTATTTCGTCATCCCTTTTTCTCTTTCAACTTTCAAGCTTCTGCTTCCCTAGCAACATAACTTTCTTTCTTTCTAACAACGTTGCGTCCATCCCAGAAACCAACTGCTGCATATCTTTAACATTTTGTACCTCACATGACATTTTCGAAATATCTTCATGTTACCTACTCCCATCATTGTTTTAATATTTTATAGTATATATATATATATATATAAGGGCAAGTTATATGATTAATCAATTTCGTTTAAGTTTTGTACATTTTTCCTCACTCGATTCAAAAAAATATGATATTTGATCACTCTCGTTTTTATTTAGTTAAGATATAGTCATTTTTATTTTTAGTTAATTAAGATGTAATCACTAAAGATTATTGTCATTAGACCTTCGACAGATTGTTGATATGAATATATAAAATTAAAAAGGATAAACTACACAAATGGTCATAAATGGTCACTTCTTTACACAGTAGTATTGATACCATGATCATAGTATTGATACTGGTCAAGTCCAATGGTCTTTAACGGCTAGTTTATTTAAATATAACAAAGGAAGTACCAATTCTCATAAAAGGAGTACCGATACTCCATGTCCTTGCAGTTTTATTTTGCAGAAAATTAATCCTCAACGGCTCCAAAATACATTCAACGGCTAGAAATGATCACAAGCTCATTCCAACTTATAAAAACAAGTTGAGGACACTTGAAAAAGATTAACAACACCTATCCAAGCATTCATACACAAGAGGAAAAAATTCATTCTTTATTTTTCTCTCTTTTAAATATTTGTGTTTTGAGCTTAATTGTATATCCTTAGGTTTTGTTTTTGTGAGCTTAAATCTTTGTGAACACGTACCTTGTAAGGTTTTCTTTTTTACATCTTTATTCCTTTTGAAAATGAGTTTTTTTGTTATAGTTTAGCCAAGTGAAAAACTAGGTATTTGTAAAGGTTATCTCTTTATCTTGTAAAAAAAAGAACAAATTAGTAATTTATTAGTAAATCATAAGTGATGAGCATAAGTAGTGGATGTAGATTTGATTGAGAAGTCGAACCACTATAAATCTTTGTGCATCAATTCTCATCCTTAAATCTCCTTAATCCCTAAATTTTTCTCAAATCCGCTTCAACCTATAAATCCCTGGTAAAAACTACAAATACAAAGTCCAAAATTCAGCTTACAAAATGATTAACAGAAAAGGTTCATGCATTTCAATTTTCAAAGAACAACAAATGTACCTACAACATGTTCCAAGCATACCCATACAATATATCCATAGTTTCATACAATTAAAAAAGAGTTCCAAACTTCAATCCTAATATAGATAAATTGAAGCATGCAAATATGTTAAAATATGGTTGCAGCAAATGCTCTCTCCAGAAAATCCTAAGTTTTTCGGGCAGTCAAAGGAGGAGATGTGCGTTGAGTACCTTTGACTAGCCTCTTCCAAGAAATTATCGTGGTCTCGTCAGGCCTGAGCTCAATTCAGAACATTTGTCGGCTAGCTAACAACCATGATGGCGAACCAGCTGAATCCCTCGAAGAGCTTTCCCCGCCATTACTGATCCTTCTATCACCTTTCTCATGGACTCTTGAAAGTTGGCGGTTTTATATACAGTTGGAGCTGAAGAATTTAACTCCATGGACAAATCGAAAGGATGACAACGATCTTTCGAGAGCGGGATAGGGTTTTAAGCTGTTGAAGTCATGTGATCAAAGAAATCTGTTGAATTTCAATTCGAATATGCATTTCGCTGGTTAACAAAAAAAAAAAAAAACTACACTGAGTTTTGAAGCTTGTGATGATGAAAACAGAAAATATGAGGAAAAAAATTGGATGGCTAGCGGTAGTAACAGCGACAGTGACCGGGCGACAACACCACTTAATTTTGGATTCACTCAAATTCAGTTATTATTTGTGTAATTTATTCTTTTAATTTTATATATGCATTGTATGGCATCAGTAATTCGTTAAAGTTCAAATAACAGTTTACTTGTAGTGACCATATCTTAATCAAATTAAAACGAAAATGATCATATATTATATTTTTTTAAATTCGTGGAGAAAAAATATATAAAACTTAAATGAAAGGGATCAATATTGTAATTTACCCCTTAATATAATTTGTGGATATAATTCACTTTAGAAGAATGTTTTTTGTTTTAGTGTCGAGTCTCAATTTACAAATTTTACATAATTAACCAGCAGTTATTCAATTTACAGAAAAATGTATGTTGACATTATTTTTTTTTGTATGTTGAAAAATATTTAAAATTTGAGCTAATTACATCACATGTTCTTAAAGTATGATCCTCAATTTAAATTAATCCCTAAACTTTTAAATGTTTTATTTTCATCCCTAAACTATGACTTTCCTTCTAATTTGTCCTCAATCTTTTGAACATTTCAATTTCATCCCAAACTACAAATATTATTCTAAATTGGTCCCTAAACTTTTGAACATTTTAATTTTATCCCCCAAACTACAATTTTCATTCTATGTTAGTCCCCAAACTATTTGAACATTCCAATTTCATCCTAAACTATACTTATATACTAATCACATCCCTTGTTAATAACATCGTTAAGCCAAGTTATATTATTATATGTTTGAAAAAAAAGTAGGTTGAATTATGGTTGAAAATAATAACATATTAGAATGAATTTAGGGATGAGATTGAAAAATTCAAAACTTTATGGACCAATTTAGAATGAGGTTCATAATTTAAGGATAGAATTAGAATATTCAAAAGTTTGGGGCTAATTTAGAATGAGAATAGTTTGGGAATAAAATTGAAATATTCAAAAGTTTAAGGACTATTTTAGAAAGATATTCATTGTAATACCTTAATTTTGTCCGAACCATAGCTAAAGACGATCGAAGGCCAATTGCAGCTAGGGGACATTGATCAAAAATCGTTCGTGAAGTTATACAGAGTGTTGAAAATTTTGGCCTCGAGTTCAAATCTTCGTCTAATTGTAATTTGGGGTTCAATGATCATATGTTTGGAGCTCAAATCAAAATTTAAATTAAAATCAGTTTTATTGGATACCCAAATAACAAAAATTAAATGCCCAAAGTCCATATTATAAAACCCTAATCTATTTACAAGGCCAAAAGCTGAAAGCCCAATAGTTGACTCCATTACAAAACAACAATTACACAACCCAAATTAAAACCCACTTACTCAGATTAACAAACCCGTTACCTAACCCATTAAAATGTCCAATTACTTATTTTACATTCATGAAACCCTAGGGTTTATTTAGCTCCAGCCCCCAATGTCCCTTCACCCAATCAGCTTTCACGCATAAATTATGATATATTAATTAATGGTCCCACGTTGCTCAAGGTGTGTGTCACGTCAGCACCATCAAAACAATTAGAAGATATTTGGCTAGTTCATTGGTTTTCATATACGACGGTTCAAAACATTCGAAGACCTTTGTGATCCCCATGATCGTTCGATCCACGCTAGGATTCACTCGACCATGATCCCTGTTCCTTCGCCTGAGCCATCCAGTGCCTCCACATCATGGCCACCAAGAATGGTCCCCTCCATTCATGCAACAACATTGGTCCCTTGCTCCCTTGACAGCCCCCATCAGCTTTTCAATAACCACCACGTCATCTCTAGTGGCCCCAACAGTGGTCCCGGTTTGATGAACACCTCATCAGAATCACATACAAAATAAATAAAATATGAGAAGGGGTGGAATTTTTTTTTCATTTTTCTATTGTAGTCAAGGGGATATAAACCTCAGAAATCATATGTAAAAGTGGTCTTCCCCCTTTCTTAAAAAAAAAGAAGGTTGTAACAAAGGTTCCCGATTCAGATTCGAGCAAAGCAAGCAATAAAAAATGAAAAAATAAAACTTTAAAAGTATTTTGCATTTTTTTCAGTGCCTTTTCATTCCATTCGAAGCAAACAGTAAAACAAAGAGGTGGGAATTCTTAACTTTAGTCGGAAAGCGTTGGGCTTGAAAGTTGGGGGTTGTGTTCTTCTTAGATACTTTAGTGTATTGCATGTCATTTTTGGAGAGTTTTGTTGAGTTTCTAGGTTAGAAACACAGGGGAATGGATTGCGTATGTGCATTTTAAGGAGCCCGACCACCATGGGTGGTGGTCGAAGCAGTAAGTCATCGATCTACAGCAAAGGAACCTTCGTTTTTTTGGTTTTAGAAGGGTCTCGATCGAGTAAGGTAGAAGGTTGGAAGGAATTTTTTTTATGTTACTTTATTACTCGATTTAGCTCATACAATGTGATATGATTCCGGATGTGATGTTACTAAATCATATGCGATATTTGGCCGATCGTGATTCTAGTAAGTGTTGAACTTAACGCTTTAAAGTCTGGAATTGAAACTTGTATGAATGATAAAGAAAAGAAAATTATGTAAATGATGAATATAGGATTTAAGGAAGATGGTTGATGTGGTTAGATTGAAGATTTTAAGGTGATGGAATTATAGTTTTATGATAAAGAAAGATGGCCAATGTAATAGGTGATTTGGCGTAAAAAGTGTAGTATATAAGAAAATGGATTGTAACCCAGTATTTATATGGAACTAGGAACCAACAATATAAAATTATAGGATGTATAGAAGTAGTAGGGGATGAAAAGTGACCCTCTAGTTATAAGGAGTTGGGAACCAACGTTATAAAATAATGAAATTGTTGAATGCCATAAGAACTAACTTGAAGCCGATAAAATTCTTAAAAAATTATAAAGAAAGCAACTCACAAAGAGATTTTATATATATATATGAAAATTGAGTTTCTACAATGGAGATATGTTTCCTATTTATAGTATTCATAAGATAGAAATGAAGAGTCTATTAGATGAATGAATTCTTCGTCTTAATGGCGATGAATACTCATAAAGAACTTGTCTCTTCTCTTCTTCCTTAGTAGCCGAATAGTCCATGAAGCGTAGGATTCATGTGGACATTTTCTAGGCTGCATTTGGACTCTTATGCATCTAATGGACAAAACTCTTGCACTTCCATGACTTGCTTTCTTATGAAGGAGTGGAGAATGAATGTGGAGACCTTTCAATGTATATGGACATCATATGCGTCCAAATGAGAGTGACCCTTGATATTCCATGTCAGTCTTCATGTAATTTATCCTTCTTGAATGCCTTACTGGTCTGAATAAAGAAGGTTATAATGTGTGTCTCCTTGTAGAATTCGACTAGTCTCTCCTTGGTTAAAGCACTTCCTTCATGCATTTCTCGTCGTGAAATTCTAGCATGCACTGTCTTCGATAAGATGATCATATCTCAAGCTCCCTGTATCGAATTGATGTGATTCAAAAGGCGTTGGAAAGCTAGAAAATAGAGGAATAATATCCAATTGATTTCAGGATCCAAACACGTTTTATTGCATCAAAAATGGAAGACAAACTGGTTGATATTATTCAAAAATGAACATTTGATACTATTGTCTTTATTTCAAGATCCAAACACGTCTTCATGATCATATCTCAAGCTCCCTGTATCGAATTTGATGTTACTGTTCATCCCCCTTCTTGCACCTAGACACAATAGTATCAAATGTTCATGTTTGAATAAAATTAAGAAATAAACATGTTATGCAAACTTTAAAGGATCTAGTTTAATTAATGAACTAGTTTAAATGAATGAACTAGTTTAATTAATGGACTAGTTTTATTGAATGATCCAACATACTTAAATGAAGTAACTTATTTAAATAAACTACATGTTTTAATGAACTACATGCTTTGAATGATGTAGCTTGCTTATTTATTCATGTAAATCGATTATATGCAAAATATTAATACTCATGCAAATTCATGCACAAATAAAGACAGTAATCCTCCATCAAAATTGGTGTTTCATTCTTCAAATTCCAACCTTGACAAAACAAACTTTGCATGCTTTTTGGAATTTCCTTGCCCTAGCACATGTCACGGACCCACTATAAAATTCTTCTGGGTCCTTTTTTGGATGAGATCACATCATTCTCTCCATCTTTAAAGCGGTTTATCCCTAAATCGACACTTACTAGAAAAGGGAACATCCTTGACTTCCTTTGGGCAGGAAACTTATTTTCTTTTATTTTACACCAAAACCATTCTCTAGGATCAAAGTCTTCACCTATGTGAATTTTGTTTCCATGTTGCTTGCTTGATCTGAAGTTAATTCTCTGACAATATTCATGGATGTTGTGCTCACTTTGTTCAAAACATTTCATGACCTCGAGGGGAATGTCTTTTTCTTTTTCCTTTGTACCTTTTCAAATGATTTCCTTTGAGTAGGTGGATGGTCCTTGCTTCATGTCCTTGAGTTGATCATTCATTTACAGAATAGATAATGGTAATTTCATCTCAAGATTGTAAAGAAACTTATTCTCAGAACTCGATACATCAGTTTCTTGTTTTTGAATCATCACTCTGAAAAATAAATCAAGGTTAGAAGTAGATAACTCAATAACAAAAAAAATAGAAATATCAAACCATGAAGGATTTCAGTGATCCTGATGGGCACTTGTTGCTTGATGTTGGAAAACCTCCTTGAAAAATCTTCTTAAATCTTTTCACCATTATTGACATATGATGATGTTGAATTATCTTCATGAATGATAATGAGCTTGGAATGTCTCTTGAAGCCTTCTTTTCATCCCCATACTCATTTTTTCATTCTTATGCTCATTTTGATTCTCTATTTCATCATCATATTCTTTTTTTTCATATTTTTCATTAATCTCTTTTTTCTCGCTCTCAATGTCTTTTTCAACTCTCATTCTTATCTTTTTTCCAAACACTTTATTTTTCTAATTGTTCTTGCAATTGTGTTTCTTTGACAAAATTTTCAAAACACTCTTGAAGACGAGCTAGATTTTCTGAATTAAAAGATGTAAAAATGCTTGGTTCACTCCGTGTTGAACTCTTACATTGCTTCTTGTTCAAAAATTGGGATCCTCGTTGTAAGATCTTCTGTTCCATTTAGATTGGAATTAGAAAAGGATCGAGTGTCATCTCTATTCTTTACTTTCCTTTTGACCTTCGATGGAGACTTTTGTGAACAAAAGGTCTTTCAATCATTCGCTCCAATTTCTTTGAGATTGGGTTGAGATACTTTTTGAGCAAACTCTTCATCTCTCGTATCATGAATTGCATTTACAAGTTTGGTGCACCACCATCATTTTGGGCTTCTATTTTTCTTGAAATATGATAATTGTCTCTAGAAGTGCTATAGATGATTAGTAATAAAAATGAATAGTAAATCTCACCAACACAAAGCCTCGCCAATTCACTCCAAAAGAAAAAGTCACTCCCACTCATGTTTCACTCGGGATATGGCTTTTATCCTTGATGTGTTCTCTTGCCTTTTACCACTCTTGCTCGCTTTTCAAGTTCTAAAAGAATTTCTTCAAGGCTTGACAAGATCTCTTGTGAAATTCGGCTGAAACAAATTGGATTAGAAAATAGGTGGAGATGTATAGGAAAAAAGTGGCTACAAAGAAACAAAGATAAATGTGAGAATGAGTAATGGAATTGAAAATTGCAAAAGATATGATGAATTGAAATCAAACTTTCATCTTTTTTTTAAGATAAAAAGAATAATCCCTCACTCTCTAAGACTTTTGTTTTTGTATTTTTTTTTCTTTGTTTCAATTTTTTTATTTTTTATTAATCCGAGAGAGAGAAAATTGAAACTTACTGAATCGTTGTTGCTCTAATACCAAATGATTCTGGTTGTAATGTTACCGAATCTTATGCGATGTTTGCTCGATCCTGATTCTAGTAAGTGTTGAATGCTTTAAAGTCTGAAATTGAAACTTGTAAGAATGATAGAGGAAAGAAAACTATGTAAATTATGAATATAGGATTTATGTTAAGATGGTTGATATGGTTAGGTTGAAGTATGGAAGGTGATGGAATTGTAATTTTTATGATAAGGAAAGATGGTGAATGTAATAGGTGGTTTGGCGTGGAAAGTGTAGTATAGAGAAGAATAATTGTGACTCACTAGTTATATAGAATTAGAAACCAACAATAAAACATTTTGGGATAGATAGAAGTGATATAGGATAGATAGATAGATAGTTAGAATAATTACGAGGAAGTTGAAACTACAGATAAACTTATAAAAAAATAATGCTAAAATATTTGGACATAATGGTAAAACATCATTAATGTTTCCAGTTTTCAATTATGTTTTTCATTTTCTAAATTAAAATTTTATTTTTTTAATATAAATATATTTTATCATCTACTAAAAAATAACTAAAAGTTAATATTTTTGTTGACACACAACCAAAATAATACAGATACAATTAAAAGAAGCTTATATGGAAGGTTCTTTTTGTTATTATATCTTTTCCACTGTCGATTTATAATTTATTTTAAATAATTTTGAACTCAAATGTTTTATATTATTTTGTTCGTTCAAAATAGTGCTATTTGAATAGTTATAAAATATTGAAAATTAAATTAAATTTAAATTAAAAAGGTATGAAATTATAAATAATAAGACTATAAATCATATTCTAATATTTTTTTAATTCTATTTTTCTTAATAACAAATATTTTTTAAATGTCACTTAATTATTAAACTTATAGTGTATTAGCATGGAACATGCCAAAACCAAGTTCAAACCTAAAAAGTTGTATTATATTTTAGGGTAAACTATGCATTTAAAATATAAACTATCAGTTTTTATTTGTTTTAGTAGCTAAAGTTTCAAAATTTTCAAAATCATACGTAATATTTAGTTTTCATTTCATTTTAGTACCTATCGATAAAAACATAACACATTTATTACCTAAACTATCGATAAAAATCATACGTAAAATTCAGTTTAAAACGCTATTATAATCATACTATTTGTTCTTGCATTCCATGATTTCCAAAGCTGATACTTGAGTGAAGGAGCTGCGACAGTCAATTGATCGCCTTAAGGCTGAAAGTAAGTTGGAGGTAACATTTTCCCCATTTGATCATATATATATATTAAGTTGTATTGGAGTGGTTTGGTAAATTTAGTTTAAATTATTTTTTTATTTGAGTGCTCTGGTAAGCGATTTGATAAATTTTATTGTTTCTTATTTAATTTTTATTTGAAATATAAATTAAATATATTATTTATTTTGAATTTACAAATGAAATTGTATTTGAGTGGCTTGGTAAGTTTAATTTAAATTTTCGTGTAATTTTTGTTTTTAACTTAAATTATAATTATTATACTATTTATTTTAATTTTACATATTAAGTAGTATTTGAGTAAAACTTGGTAAGTGTAGTTTAAATTATTACATTATTTTTTATTGAGTAATATAAATTATCAGACTAATTATTTTTATTTTACATATTAAATCGTATTTGAGTACCTTAGTAAGTTTAGTTTAAAATTTATTGTCTTATTTTGGGTTTTTATTGTAAAACTAAATTAATTAGTCTATTTTTTTGATTTTACAGATTAAATTGTATTCGAGTGGTTTGGTAAGTTAATTTTAAAGTTTTCATATAATTTTAGTCTAAGTTTTGTTTTAAATTTAAAATATAATTATTAGACTATTTATTTTGATTTTACATATTAAGTCGTATTAGAGTAGTTTGGTAAGTTTAGTTTAAATTATATTTTTATTTTTTATTGAGTAATATAAATTATTGAACTATATATTTTGATTTTACATATTAAATCGTATTTGAGTAGTTTGGTAAGTTTAGTTTAAATTTTTTATTTTGTTTTTTATTTTTATTGTAAATATAAATTAATTATACTATTTATTTTGATTTAACATAAATTTTTATTTAAATTTTATTTAATTATGATTAATATTATAATTTAAAATATTTAATTTTTATAGATTTGTTGAAGCATGGTAGAAGAAAATGTTCTTTTGAGACTAGATGCTCGACACATTTCTAGTCATTTGGGAGCACTGGTATTATGATCAAATAATATATTTTATTTGAGAACGGTGAATTAGTTCTAATTACATGGATTAACAAATTGCAAGATGATGAACAACGAGTCCTTCGTAGTCGAGTGAACACTTGTGAGAAGCCAGATGAACGTATTGTCCTGAATTTGCAAATGATGAGCTTTTATGATGTAACATTTGTAAGAGAATATAGGTTGGTCCCCTGTTTGATCAGTGCATTAATTGAACGGTTGAGACTAGAAACTCATACATTTCATCTTTCGTGTGGTGAATGTACGATCACTTTGGAGGATGAGGCTTTACAACTCGGGGTGCCTACAAATGGAATGGCAGTGGTGGGAAAAATGATCAGGATATGTTTGAAATATGTGGGGCGTACCTTGGGAAGGTACCAGAAAAAACATTTACAAAAGGGTCACGTGTGAGATTATCATGGTTGGCTAATGAGTTTAAGTTCGTCGTTATAGTACTGAGCAAGACATTATATACGTAACTCAAGCATATATATTACGATTGATCGGGGGTGTCTTGATGCCAAATAAATCTGGTAATCTTTTTCATATACAATATCTTCCATTTTTGGGTAACTTTTTGAATACTCGTCAGTATAGTTGGGGATCGACAATATTAGCGTTCTTGTATCGTAAGATGTGCAAGGAGTCATTACTTGTAAATGATGCGTGTACGATGGAAATCGGTGGATGTCTGATGTTATTACAATTATGGGCATTGCACAGACTTCCATGGTTAACACCGATTGGCCGAATGCAATTGATTTTCCTTTACCAGAAGGTAATATTTTGATTTAAAATATTCTATCTTAAATTAATTAACGAATATTTTGTATAGGAAAAATAATTAACGAATTTTATTTTGATTGATATACAGATGGAGGCATAAAATAGAAGGAAATGGGTTGGCGCACAATAATGTGAAAGAGTTTAGATTTAAGAGAGACATCAAATGAAAAGTTGAGGTATATATATAATTAATTAGCAAATTTTTTTTTATTTAGTTTCTAATATTGTTTATTTATTTAGTTGAATTTTATAATTATTTAATTAATTAATAACTATATAATTTTGTTTTATAGTTTATTTGGAGGTCGTACGATGATGGAGAAATTATGTTGCGTATGACGCGACATGTATGGGAGGGTTGTAAATATTGATGTGCTATTACACCATTGATCCATTTGGCTTTTGTCGAGTTCCAATTTTCTGATAGAGAATTGAGGCAGTTCGACTTCCAGTAACCTATTTCATGAATTCTAGAGAATCATGACGCTCTCCACATATTAGATGGACGGGGTAGGCACGACAAGGATCGGTTTGTGAGATATGTTAACCATATGAATCGTTGGAATAACATGCTTTATACTTGCCAACGCTCACTCCCATACAAGCGGATGACTTTGACTTCCAGAATTCAGATTATATGAATTATTATTAGGAACATGGAAAGCCGTTCTTGACAATGAAGAGAGAAAGACGTCAATTTATATAGTATAAGAAAAAATTTGGTTAAGCCGATAAACTAAGATGGAGTGGGAGTAAGAGTTCATCTCACCATAGAGCAGAACAAGCCGCAATGGATACTATCCCACCAGAATCTTTTGGCGGTACTGGATCATTTCATCAAGTGTTTTGTGATTCTGGTGTTACGGCCTACACTCCTCAGCTTATTCCTTATCAATCACTTATGTTCTCTCTCATGTTTGGAGAAACATATGATTTTGATCAGATGACATCTATGATGTTAAATACGAGTATTTGTCCTTAGGTGGGAGAGCAGAGTGGTGGTGGGCATGTATTTACAACACCGGATCATATGCCCTCGATGAATTAGCAGATTGGTTATGATGAACAAACTCCTGAACACTTGTAATGACCACAACGAAACCGACGTGCACCTCAACATTATTATTCAACAACACCCCAACACCGACAAGAGTTGTAAACGCTTTATATGTTTGATTTAATAAATTTTAAGTTGAATTAATATCCATCACATTCATTCAAATATTGATATTAATCACATTAATTCAATTATTGATATTAATAACATTCATTAAAATATAGCATTAACAAATATCCATCATGTTAATTCAAATATTGATATTAATCACATTAATTCAACTATTGATATTATTCACATTCATTCAACTATTGATATTAATCATATTCATTAAAATATAGCATCAACAAATATCTATCATATTAATTCAAATATTGATATTAATCATAGTAATTCAACTATTGATATTAATCACATTCATTAAAATATAACGTCAACAAATATCCATTATATTAATTCAAAAAAATAGATAAAACTATACATTCATTGAAATACAAATAGGAAAGAAATTCAATTATTTGTTCAAATAGAAATAAGATTATTAGGGAGGCCTGTACTGTGGAAGGTTTGGACAATTTCTTTTTGAATGACATTCACCTCTACATAATCCACATCTATTCGATTGGCATTTCTCTCTAATATGGATATCCATACTGATATGAATACGAGTAGACTCAGGTAAACCCTTGGACTTCTATGAAGCAGTGGATTTGGCAACCATTCATCATGATCTTGTTTCAGCCAATATGATTCAATTGAGATCGGTATGAACTCATGGCTGTATATATTTAATACCCTCTGTAGGTGAAAGCACTCATCAACATAAGTGTATGAATTTATTCAGTATGCATACGTGCAGCGACTGCATGAGCACATAGATATCTCCATGGCTGAAAGCGGCCACTATCACACCATTTTTGTCATAAATTAACTGTAAATGTTTCTCGTTCTGCACTTTCATTGCGACATATGCATGCGATGACAACAAAAGTATGTTCAATTCGATCAAAGTCATGAACAAACATTAAGGTTTTCACTCACTCATTTGCTTCCATTGTTTCGACCACTATCGGAGCCCAGATTTTACCTCGATTTATTAGACACTCGATATATTTCCCTTTATCAGACCAAACTTTAACCAACCTAAAGTATGTCTCTTTCACCACACTCTCTATTGGGAGATGGTGCATACTTTTTAGTACTGAATTAATGGCCTCAGCAAGGTTTGTTGTCATGTGTCCGTATCGTCGACCACTATCATATGCTTGAGACCATTTTTCTCGCTCAATTTTTGACGCCCACTTCAAAACGTGCTCATTTGTGACCTTCAAATCTTTCAATCTCTTATCAAAATTTGGTTGGCGTAGTTCATATCATGTTTCATAATATATATTGTATTAACGTCAATTTATAAACAAACACATAAATGGGTACAAATATTGAAAATAAAACTTACCTATGCTAACTATCTGCCTACGAATGCTACTATTATGAAACTTCTCAATACAATTCTTACTAATATGGCGGATACAATATGCGGGATATGCGTGCGGAGGTGTCCAACGACTTCTCGATCATTCAATTGCTACCAAAAGGCTTGTTCCTCGATCGGATATCAAGGAAACTTCATCTTCTCTGACGACATAGTTACGTAGATTAGTCAGAAAGAAATCTTAAGCCTA
The DNA here is from genome assembly GCF_006381635.1 of Hibiscus syriacus. NCBI lineage: Eukaryota > Viridiplantae > Streptophyta > Magnoliopsida > Malvales > Malvaceae > Hibiscus > Hibiscus syriacus. The sequence continues at coordinate 903,982 of NW_024062641.1, read as the reverse complement.
TGTCGTCTCTCTTTCAATGATGGAGAATGTAATTGGGAAGATATTTCATTGACCATCATGCGCAACTACTATCAATAATATATGTTTGTATTGATCGTATAACCACGTATCATCTACTTGGACCATACATTTGCAAAATGTAAAACCTTCTATGCATGACTTGAATGCCCAGAGGAGTCTATGGAATATTATCTTCCCTTGAAGAAGCTGATCTTCTCAGTTGTATGCAGGCATGGTCTGAGACTTCATAATGGTTCCATGTATGAATTGTTTTATAGCTTGTAACAAATCAGTTAACTCATTGTATGATGTATCCCAATCGACATATATCAACCTCCTTACCTTCTCTTTTTGTATACCAAACAGGTTTGTATTTTACATTATATCAGAACTGGTCTCGAATAGATGCAGCTAATACCGAGTAAGAGATCTTGGATTTTGTTCAACCAGCACCTTCACATATTGACATATTACATCGGAGTCCAGTAGTCAGTGGTCTTGTTCGATAGAGTTTTACAAACATGTGTGTGAATCATTGTACCTTGTGATGACCCAAGCATCTTGCCTCTGCATTTTGGACACTCTGATCAGCCACTTACACTCGGGCCCATATTTAACACACTTCGCATACAGAGTTTTCTGATTGGACTTTGCAACATTGCAATCTACACGGCCTTTTATGCTATACTCTTTAATCGCCAATGTAGCTTCTTTATTTCCTCTGTATTGCTTCCCAACTGATAATTCACCAGAGTTTTCAGATGATTCAATCATGTAGCTTGAAGTTAAATATGACATCTCTGGGAAATTAAGTGTCATCATCGCAGTGCATGTGAGGGGTAGGTTGATACGGTGTCGGATATTCATCAATATTGATATCAGGTTCATTACCATCGAATATATCATCATCCTCGGCCAAAAGGGGTTCTTCAGTTTCTTCATCTTCACTAGAATCATCAAGTATTTCTTCCCAGCGGTTTTCAGCGTCATACTCTACGACTCTATATGTTTCACCTACTTTATTTGCACTTTCCAACATCGCCACGAAGCTTCTTATCGACCTATATGTCGGGTTATCAAACTGAATTTCAAAAGCCATTTGAGATGAAGTTCCAACCATATTTCTTGATGACCTAGGCACATCAGATATAATACACACCTCAACAAATAACTCAATAATTAGAATATTTGTTTAGTCATGTAATTCAATCATAGTTATAATATATGTCGCAACCGTATTTCGGTTAGGCCCCGAAATTGGGCTTCGACTTAGGAAAGTGGATTGGAGTCGCCACCGATCATTTATTTTAAAACAAATGGGTTGATAGGATACCCTATTTCTTACCTGATCTGCATTTTACCAGAGATATGTCGGATTCGGGAGTCGGTTACAGTCAAGGAAGGGTTAGCACCCTTGAACTGCCCTTTTGGTACTATATAATTTCCATTTGTCTTTAATTAAGAAAATTGAAAGTTTAACCTAAAAGGTAAAATAATGATCCCAAAATTACTTACCTTAGATTGATTGAAAGTACCTTAAAGGAAAAGAAATGTTAAGGAAAAATAAATGGAAGTGAATCGAAAAATAAAGACAATAAGAAATTAATAAGATAAAACAAACGAAAAAATAAATAAATAAATAAAGTAAAAAATGTATGTAAATAAATAAATAACAACTAGACAAGAGGAAAAAATAAATAAATAAAATTAAGTGAATAAGAGAAATGAAATGAATAAAAGAATATGTACAAAGACAATAATAGTAAAGAGAAAATTAAATAATATTTATATATATACACGTTAATGATACTAAATAACAATAATAAATAAACAATATATACATTAAAAAAAAGGTATAACAAGATAATCAAAAGTATAATAAATACTAAAAAACAGAAAGAATAGAAATAATAATAAGGGAAAAAATATATACATATATATAAAAAAAATAGATGATAAAATAATAATAATACTACACGAATGTACATAGAAAAAAACTAAAATAGAGACAAAAGAAAACTAATAAAATAATATTAAGGAATAATATAATATATATATTATAATATAATATAATAAAAATAGAAAAGCAGAATTTAAATTTTTAAAAGAAACGACTAACTTGTAAAAAAGGAAAATTGAATGACAAATTAGAGGAGAATTAGATTCAAAAATTAGGATTTAGGGTCAAAGAACAAGGATTAAATCTACGAGGGACTAAAAATGGGATTAACCCATATTTGTTTAAAAACGCGCGGGTCAGAGACTTGGGTCGGGTCGCTTATATATGCCAATAATTTTCTTAAAACCCTCACTTTTCCTATTTAAAAACTAAGCCCTTCCCCCCTTTTTATTTGAAATGCTCTCACCTGTTCTTCAGAAATGAAGAACAGGCCCTAAAATCCAGTTTCCGGCCACCATGGCCATTCCGCGCCACCTCTCTGTCGTCGTTGAACGGCGACGGCCGTCGTTCATCGACGGCAAAACCTTATATTTTTCTACCATTCGAAAGCTCGTTTTACCCTCGTTTCGAGAATCAAAGTCTTTTTTTTAAATCAGGCCTCGGGGAACCGTGGATCTAAGGGAGAAGATCTCGGTTTACCCCTCATGTCCATCGGCCAAAACGTTTCCTCTGGTGGTTTTCCGAATCAAAACGAACGCATGCAAGTGTCAAAACGAAAAATGGTATAAGCTTTACCTTTTGTTCTTCTCAAAAAAGTTTCGGTTTTGCTCTGACTTTTGCTTGGAATTTCTTCTTTTATTTCATGTAATCCGAATGTGTCACAATAGTGTTGATTACATGTTATTTATAGCAAAAGAAAAATATGTTTTTAGATTACATCTTTAAATCCTAATAGAAGTCTAATGTTGGGTTGTTGCTTTGGTTGTTGATGATGAGCACAAGTCTCGGTTGCCAGACGTTTTGGGGACTGCTGGAGAGGCGTACACGGCGAGGACTTGCGAGGAAGGAGGCGTGCTGCATGAGGGCTTCTCGGCTGGGACGTGTTTTCCTCATTGCGGCGCTGTGGATGAGTGAAAGTGCTAGGGTTTCGCACAGTGGGTTGCTGGAGTGTGTTGCTGGAGTGTGTTGGGTCATGTGGGACTTGGGTGTGTTTGGGCCACACATGTGATTTTGGGCCTGTAAAAATAATAATAATATATGTTTATTATATACATATGTAATGAATGAATGGATGAAATGAGGGGTGTCTACAGCTGCCCCTCTTTGCTTATTATTGTGTAACGAAAATGAAGCAAAGATTAATTGACACAAATTTCATCCATAACGAATGTCCTCTTTCGTATAGTTGAAAACTGATGTTGAAACTGGTTTGTCAATCACGAAATGACTCTCTTGTCGTGAGGTTGAGTCAAAACTGGAAAATTCCGAGCACGAAATCCTTCGTCGTGAAGTCGAAAACGAGCTCAAATCTTTTGGCAAGTGGCCTCTGAATCATCCTCTGGTTTAGATACTTCGTCGTGAAAGTGAAACTTGAACTGAAGACTTTGATGTTGTGGTGTTATAGATGACTCCTTCGTCGTGAAGTTGGGATCCAAGTATTATTCCGCGTCCAATATCCTCCGCTGTGAAGTTGAAATTGGTTCTGGAATTGGGAAATTGTTTGTTGACAGTCAGCCGCCCCTTCGCTGTGAAGTTGAGCTAGTGCTGTCTCGAGTCTAATATCCTTCGCTGTGAAGTTGAAATTGACTCTGAATGAAACTTTGTTGACAACCATCGGTCCCTTCGTCGTGAACTTGAACTTGCATTGTCTGGAGTCCAATATCCTTCGCTGGGAAGTTGAAATTGGCTCTGAAATTGGGAAGTTGTTGTTGACAACCAGCGGTCCCTTCATCGTGAAGTTGAACTTGCGTTGTCTGGAGTCCAATTTCCTTCGCTGTGAAGTTGAAATTGGCTCTGAAATTGGGAAGTTGTTGTTGACAACCAGCAGTCCATTCGTCATGAAGTTGAACTTGCATTGTCTGGAGTCCAATATTCTTCGATGTGAAGTTGAAATTGGCTCCGAAATTGGGAAGTTGTTGTTGACAACCAGCGGTCCCTTCGTCGTGAAGTTGAACTTGCGTTGTCTGGAATTCAAAATCCTTCACCGTGAAGTCGAAATTGGCTCTGAAATTGGGAAGTTGTTGTTGACAACCAGTGGTCCCTTCGTCGTGAAGTTGAACTTTGTGTCTGGAGTCCAATATCCTTCGCTGTGAAGTTGAAATTGGCTCCAAAATTGGGAAGTTGTTGTTGACAACCAGCGGTCCCTACGTCGTGAAGTTGAACTTGTGTTGTCTTGAGTGGCGCGATATCCTCCGTCGTGGAGTTGAAATCGTGGATGTTTGGCTTTGAGCTAGATATCCTTCGTCATGAAGTTGAAATCTACTCTCGAGCAAATTATGAGTTCAATATCCTTTATCGCGAAGTTGAAATTGACTCTGGCTAAAACTTGAAAAGTTATGGGGATGTGGAGAGAAATCTCGATCTTAGATTGTTTGTATAGAATTTTGAAGATTTAGACCCTTGGTCTTGAAGTCTTCAAATGTTCAAGTCTGATGTTTGTTTTTATATCCTTGATCCGAGAAATGTCTCTCGACCATCTCAAGTATATGCATGAGCCTTGATCAGCTTCCGAGTACCTGCACTTTTCAATGAATCTTTGTGCAATAATATACGAATATCTTTTGCATGAGTGAATAAATCATTAAGTTTAAGCTCAATCTAAGATGCTCAAAAGGAATTGGTGTAGACAAAAGGATTGTATTTTATTCATGAGGGAAAAAGAAATACATGACAAACATTTTGGAAGATGAAGATATGATGAGGTATAAATGAATGTCTTAGATTTCAATAATGTGGGAACTTCTGAGCTGAAAAGCCGTTAGGTGTCCTTGAATACAGCCTTTGCCAAAGGATCTTTGAAAAATGCGACAATCTTCAGGAGAGTGCAACATTTCTCTGACTCGTTGAGTCTGTAGAAATTTAGATGCCGGGGAATTTCAAATGTATGGGTTTCTTGAATTATCCAAATCGCCATTTCGGGTTTTCAACTTGGATCCATCCTTGGTTGCAAGACGCCCTTTGCGGATTTTCACCTTGAACCCACCTTTTTGCTCTTTTTCTTTTTTTTCTTTTTTTTCTCTTTTTTCTATCTAGGACGCCCTTTCGGGTTTTCACCCTAAACGTTTTTTTTACTTAGGACGCCCTTTCGGGTTTTCATCCTATGCGTAGTATTTCTTGATTGCATCTGAGTTGAAGGGATGTGGCAGGTCAGGTCCATCCATTTCGGCCAGGATAAGGGCCCCTCCGGAACTCTTTAGCACCAGATCTCCTTCATGGAATATTCTCGGGCGTACCTTCTTGTCATGTGCTCGAATCATTCGTTTCTGATAGATTTGACCATGGTGAATGGCTTTCAGTCTCTTTTCATCTATCATATTAAGCTGGTCATATCTGGATTGCACCCATTCTGCGTCATCTAGTTTGATTTCTGTTAAGACCCGTAGTGACAGAATTTCTACTTCAATTGGCAGTACTGCTTCCATTCCATAAGCTAGTGAAAATGGAGTTGCCTCGGTTGAGGTTCGTACTGAGGTTCGATAAGCGAACAAAGCGAAAGGTAACTTCTCATGCCAGTCCTTGTAGGTCTCGGTCATTTTCTCCACTATCGTTTTAATGTTTTTGTTTGCTGCTTCTACTGCACCATTCATCTTTGGTGTGTAGGTAGTAGAATTGTGATGCTTTATGTTGAATTGCTCACAAGCAGCTTTCATCATTTTGTTGTTCAAGTTTGTAACAATATCGGTAATGATCTTTCAGGTAAACCATACCGACATATGATCTCTTTCTTCAAAAACTTAAAGATAGCAGATTGACTGACACTGACATAGGAAGCAGCCTCTACCCACTTAGTGAAATAATCAATAGCTACAAGGATGAAATGATGACCATTCGAAGCCTTTGGATGGATTTGCCCAATTACATCCATGCCCCACATAGAGAAAGGCCATGGTGACGTCATGACATGAAGCGGATGTGGTGGAACATTTATTTTATCTCCGTAAATCTGACATTTATGACACTTTCTAGCATAGTTGATGCAATCACTTTCTATTGTGGACCAGAAATATCCGCATCTCATTATCTGTCTTGACATCATATGTCTATTTGCATGTGATCCACAAACTCCGTCATGTACTTCTTCCACTATCATTTTTGCATCTTCAGTATCGACGCACCTTAACAAAACTTGATTATGGCTTTTCTTGTACAAGATTTCTCTGTCAATGACATATCCAGCTGCCATCCTTCTAATGGTTCTTTTATCAGTTTCAATGGCCTCTCTGGATAGCTTCGATGCTTGATATACTGTAAAATATCGTCGTACCAAGGCTTAGTGTCTTTTACTTCTTCAATCTGGTAGCAATGAGCCAGGTACTCATACGACTGTATGTCAATTGGCATCATCTCGGACTCCCTGCCAACTTTGAATGCAGCTGCCAAGGTAGCCAAAGCATCAGCCATTTGATTCTCTTCTCTTGGCACATAGTGGAAAGTGATTTCATCGAACTCTTCGAGCAGATCCAGTATTAGCTTCCGGTATTCCATTAGTTTTGTATCTTTGGTTTCCCATTCTCCACGGAGTGATAGATTACTAATGCTGAATCTCCGTATATCTGCAAGATCTTTACATTTTGCCTAGTGCAGCTCGAATTCCCAAGACACAGGCCTCATACTCTGCCATGTTATTGGTACAATTGAAGTTCAGTCCGCTGGTAAATGGGTAGTGAATCCCTTCTGGAGAGATCAGGATGGCCCTGATGCCATGTCCTAATGCATTTGATGCCCCATCGAAGTACATTCTCCAGGAACTGTCTGTTGAAGTACATGTTTCTTCTAAGGATAAAGCCATCAAGTCTTCGTCTGGGAAATCAAAGTCTAATGGCTCATAATTCTCATTGGTTCTACTTGCTAAGAAATCCGATATGGCACTTCCTTTTATGGCTTTCTGGCTCACGTACTCCATGTCGAATTCAGAAAATAACATCTGCCATCGGGCTAACCTTCCAGATAGAGCAGGTACACCCATCATGTATTTTAAAGGATCTAATTTTGAAATCAACCACGTGGTGTGATACAACATGTATTATCTGAGTCTTTTTGTAGCCCAGACTAAAGCACATCAAACTTTCTTCATAGGAGGATATCTGACCTCGCAATCGGTGAACTTCTTACTCAGATAGTAGATGGCTCTTTCTTTTCTTCCAGACTCGTCATGTTGACCCAGGACACATCCCATTGAGTTCTCGAATATGGATAGGTACAAGAACAGAGGTTTTCCTGGGATGGGGGACATCAAGATATGAGTATGAGACAAGTACTCTTTCACTTTTTTGAATGCAATCTGACAGTTTTCATCCCATGCCCCAGGGTTGTTTTTTTGGAGAAGTCGAAAGATTGGATCACACTTATCAGTTAACTGAGATATGAACCGAGCTATGTAATTTAATCTGCCCAAAAAACCTCGGAACTCCTTTTGTGTTCGAGGTGGATGTAGATTCTGGATGGCCTTAACTTTGTCAGGATCAACCTCAATGCGTTTTTTGCTGACCACACAGTTTCCCGGATGTTACCCCAAAAGTACACTTGCTAGGGTTCAGACGAAGCTGGAACTTCCTCAATCTTTGGAAAAGCTTTCTCAAATGCCCGACGTGTTCATTTTCGGTCTGTGCCTTGACAATCATGTCGTCGATATAAACCTCGATTTCTTTGTGCATCATGTTATGGAACAGAGTCACCATAGCTCTCTGATATGTTGCCCCAGCATTCTTTAATCCGAAAGGCATCACTTTGTAACAGAAAGTTCCCCACATCGTGACAAAAGTGGTCTTATCCATATCTTCGGGATGCATTTTGATCTGATTGTACCCAAAAAATCCATCCATGAATGAAAAGTAGTTGTTCCCGTCTGTATTGTCCACCAGAGTGCCTATGTGTGGCAGGGGAAAGTTGTCCTTGGGACTTGCCTTGTTAAGGTCCCGGTAATCACACACATACGTACTTTCCCGTCCTTTTTCGGCACAGGCACTATGTTGGCCACCCACTCCAGATATTTGGCCACTTGAAGAAAACCAGCATCAAATTGCTTCCTAACTTCTTCCTTGATCTTAAGGAGCATTTCTGGTCGCATCCTTCTCAGTTTCTGCTGCACTGGTTTGCATTCTGGTTTAATTGGTAGTTTGTGGACTACCATATCTGTGCCTAATCCAGGCATGTCTTGATACGACCAGGCGAAAACATCTGTATCTTGAAGTAAGACTATCAGGTTGTGTCTTGCTTCCGTCGAAAGAGTCGTGCCGATTTTAACCTCCTTTCGATCTTCCTCAGTACCCAGATTCAAGATTTCGATTGTCTCTTTATGGGGCAGTATTTGTTTATCTTCTCTTTCTACCATTCTCAACAATTCAGTAGGCAAGTTGCACTCCTCTTCAGTGTCGCACTCATCAAATTCCCTGAGGCAAATGGCCGATTCAAAATCCACCTCCGGATCAGGATCATTAGTGCCTACATTATTGTTATCTGGGAATCTGAAAGAAGGGAAAATGTGCATGTGTGAGAGGAAAATATCCCACATGAAATAATCAAGAATTAAATTTGAGGGAAATTGGAAATAAAGTATCGAAATGAAGAAGATAGACATGAATTCAAAAAGGAACAAAGGAAAATTTGTTTGCCATGAGAAAAGAAAAAATGCATCTTTTATTGAACTCAAACATAAGGTTTATTAACCCTTACAAAAGATCACCTATTGCCCCGGGTATAGACGAATAGGGATAGTTCGAATATTACTCTGAAAGATTCTTGTAAACCATAGGTAGTTCTTCGACCGACCAACGGCTAGGCACGAACCCAAGTGGCAGAGGGCATATCTCATATCTAACTGCGTCATCAACATTTCCAGTGGATAAAACATTGATGCTCAAATCTTCTAAATCCGCTTCTAAGTCTGACAATGTGGTCTCAAACGCATAACCACTTGACTTGAATATGTGGCAAAGAGGCGGGAATGTCATGGGCTCCCATTGAAGTTCACTTCCAGTCAACCTGGCTAGTCTTCTCTCTCGGTTCTTCTGAACTTCTTTTCTTTTCTCATGGTAACTGGGCTGAAAGCCGAGCCCAAACCGGTCTGGCTTTGAAATAAAAAGGACTGGATCAATCCTCCCATACAGAAACTTTCTAAACCCTCTTCCAGTCTTAGCACCTCATCCCAATGTTTGCATGATCTCCATTCTAGTACACTTGGAAAGCCGGGGTCTAGGAATCATTCTTCCTTCTGCCACAAAGATGGCGTTCACAAACTCCAAGGAGCGGAATGAACACTCCACCGCTTCCTCATCCACCTTGATGTATGGGGCCTCCGTGGTCACACTTGCCACAATATCTTCCTCAGCATCGACAATTACTAAGGCCCCGTCAATAACAAATTTAACCTTCAGGTGCAGTGTGGATGGTACTGCACCAGCTTGATGAATCCATGGCCTTCCCAGAAGATAGTTGTAGGAAGGCATGATATCCATTACCAGAAACTCGACATCATAGGTGACAGGTCCGATAGTCAGTGGCACCTCTATCTTACCAATAACCTCTCTTTTGGTCCCATCAAATGCTCGGACCACGTTCTGGCAGGCTTTCATATGCGAGGTATCTATTGGCATCTTTTTCAATGTTACTAGAGGCATCACGTTTAAGGCTGATCCGTTGTCGATCAATACACTTGGCAGAGCATGCCCCTTGCAGTAGGTAGTGATGTGCAATGCCTTCGTTCGGCCTCTTCCTCCGGATTGAATCTCATCATCTGAAAATGAGATGAGATTATCAGCTTGAATATTATTTACCAGTCGACCCATCTTGCTGACTGGTATGTCTTGTGGCACGAATGTCTGATTCAGGACCTTCAACAGTACCTCCCGATGTGCTTCTGAGTTTAATAAGAGTGCCAACATTGAAGAGCGTGTTGGCAAGTTGTGGAGTTGTTCTATAACACTGTACTCACTATGCTTCAGAAATTTGAAGAATTCTTTAGCTTCTTCCTCCTTTATAGGCTAATTGATAGCCAATACATCTTCCTTGAAGGGCTCTAGTTGTCTTTACCCCACATTGTTGTCACATCATTTGGAAGTACTCACCTGGCATCAGTACTTCCATGGCACTTTCCGATTTTCCTTGTACTGAAAAGGTCGAGGTGTTGTAACCACCACCTTTGCTTTCGGAGTTATCGTTGTCGTCTTTGCCTTAGGGGTGATGATTAAAGGACTACCCCTGTCGAGTCTTTTTTCTGATGATTCTCCGGTAGCGCAAATGTCTGCTTCTGGGGAATCCTGAACTTCTTCATAAAACTCCAACTCTTTCTGATCCATCATGAACTGGACTAATGTCTTGAATTCGGGGTATTCTTGCACTTTATGCCCCTCTTCGTTGTGGTAACAACAGTAGCTACCACCTTCATTTTTTACTACATATGACTGGGATACAAGAAGCCCTGGCTTTACCATTTGGCTCCATACCCAAGCCAAAGGAGCTTTGATTTCTGAAACATTGGTTTTGATTCTCCTGTCGTCTTTGGTGATGACTGCATTAATTTCGGCCTCCGGATGATTAGGCAAGGGATTTTGGGCGACGTTTGGTGTTTCAGAGTTGAAGGTGATCCAGTTCTTGTTCCGCATTCGTTGTACAAGCCTCTTGAATGCGAGACAACCTTCAATCGAATGCCCCTGCACACCACCATGATATTCATAGTTCGTGTTCTCGTCATACCATCTCGGATATGGGGGCTTTATCGGATCCATTGGGTAAGGTAAAACTACGTGAGTGTCGAGGAGTTGTTGATATAACTCTTTATATGTCATGGGAATAGGATCGAACTGCTCCCTTTCCCTTTCCCTTTCCCTTTCCCTTTCCCTCCTTGGTTCCCTTTGAGTTTAGGTAGAAGTACTAGATGGTACAGTTGCAATGGTTTTTGAGCTTGAGACCGTAACACCCTTGTTGACGTTATAAGTGTTGACATTGTTGATCTCTCAGTCTTTGCTTTCCATGGGAGGTTTCTTACTGGAGTCTCCTCCCTCGATTTTTCCTTGTTTAATGGCCAACTCAATCATTTCACCGGCCATGACTAAATCTGATAAACCTACATATGTAATTGCCACCAGGTGTCCGAAGTAAGGTGCCTTCAGGGTTTGTATAAACAACTTTCTAGTCTCTTTTTCATCCAAGGGTGGATGAACCTGCATAGACAAATCCCTCCATCGCTGCGCATATTGTCAGAAACTCTCATTGTGCTTCTTTTTTAGGCTTTACAACATAACCCGGTCTGGTCTCATATCGTTGATATGTTTATATTGTTCTAGGAAAGACTTGGCTAAGTCTTTCCATGTCTTGATGTGAGTTTGGTGAGCTGATTGTACCAACGGATAACTGAACCAGATAGGCTCTCCTAAAAGCAGTGGATCAGGAGTTGATCATTCCCTCCATATCCTGTCATCTTCCGACAGAACATAGTGATATGGGCTGATGGGCAGCTGTTCCCATTGAACTTCTCAAACTCAAGAACTTTAAACTTTGGTGGAAGCACCAAATCTAGAACCAGGCTCAACTCCCTTGCGTCCACTCCATAATAATCATGGTCCCCTTGGACCATCTTCATTTGATCTTCTATCATCTTGATCTTCTCTTCTATCTTTTTTTCTTTGTCATCTTCATTGAAATCTGGGATATTGTAATCATCTGGATGATTATCAGGATTAGTTTTGGAAGTTTGCACCTTTACAGCAGATGGTGCTTTTCCTTTGACAACAGAAGAATTTTCTTATGGTCTGGGTAAGATCTCGAGTGACATAACCACCTGTGAAGTTGGTGATATGGTTACCTCTTCGGAGGGACTTCCCCCTACTGCACTAGCTTGCTATAAACCAGATAACTTGGCCACTATTTGGACGACCAAGGATTCCTGGTTTTTCTTGATGGACTCCAGAGTGCTCTGACTGTTTTGAGCCATCTTATCTTCCAGTTCTTTTTGTAGTCTTGCCATGTTCTCCTCGATTTTTTCCATTCTGGCCTCCATTTGTCTTTTCTTTGCTCGGGTATTATGCGGGTGATGCGTATTTAATATTTGCGGTGGTAAGCTTGGTGTTTGCTCTTTCCCTTTCTGAGACATGTTCTGTTAGTTAATATGAATGTAAAAACATGAAAATATAAAAATAAACATGAAATATAAAATGCAAAGTATACAATGCATGACGTATATGATTTAGAGGCACTGATCCAGAAAAGTGTTCATTATTATAAATAATCTTTATTTAGACAAAAATGTTTGATCTTGTAAGAGACATAAAAACAATCAAAGGTATATTCGGACTAAATCCTCTAAACCCCGAACAACTTCTAGTAGGTTGACAAGTCTTCTGCCTTCATCTGTTACTGGTTGAATGCCTTGTCGAACTATTCTGGCTTCCCTTGCCAGGCCATGTAGATGGCGAGATGCCTTCTGTACTTGATCCATGAAGTCTCAGATAACTGCGTCTCTGGCCTTTACCCTTTGTTGTGCTTGCTCCCAACGGAAACGCCACTGCAAACCCCCGTCGAAGGGTATTATCTGAAGCTCGCTCGCTTGCTTTTTGAACCCATCTACAATAGTTTCTAGCTCAGCTATTGTTTTGCCATCTCTCTCATGTTGTTTCTCCAGATCAGCCATCTGGATTTTCAAGCGTTGGTTTTGATGCTGGCTGTCTACTAAGCGTCTATGGGCAGTTTTTATCTGTTCTTTCTAGGCTCTCTCATCAGGCCCCTCGAACTTTTTTTCAAGCTGTGAGCTTCATCTTTCCAGTACTCGTAAGATACCTTCAACTTGGAGTTATCCTTGACCGTATCTTGATACCCATTTCTCAAGTCTTCAAGCTCAAAACGGACTCTTTTTTGTTCTCGTTCTAGTTTGTCTGCTTTATCTTTCTATGAGTCGGCCTCGAGTTTCCATTGATAACGTTCAGCTTCAAGTTCCTTTATCTTCTGGTTCAGTTCATTATTCACAGCTTCAAACTCTGCCTTGGCTATCTCAAGTTCAGAAGGGGTAGGTTTGAGATGTTCCTCCATGGTCTGTATGTCCTTACAGTCTGGCACCGGGGTATTGTCGTTTTTTCGCAATCTTCGCCACTCTAAATAGTCTGGAGTGAGCATGTCTTTAGCCACAATATCCATCCGGGATACTTTCTTCCATGACTCGGCTATCTCTTTGATCTTCTTCTTATAACTATCACCGTGATACACAAACTCTGATATAGATAATTCGTATGTTGCTGGGACAAACTAACGTGCCCCATACTGTCTAAGTGCCAATAACGGTGCATACCCAACTGCACCCCAAAGTCCAAGTACGGTCATAGTGTCGGAATCCCCACATCAAAAAAGAACGCTACTAGGAACAACCAAGGGGCTCTCCAGGTAATATCCCTGTCCTGAAGATGAGTGAAGACCTTCATCCATTTTCCTTTCGAAGCACCCTCATGCCATTTCATAGTGATGAACTCTCCCAACGGTGAATAGGTAGTGTTGAATTGGCGGTAGGCTACCCCGTTAGTCTTCCAGAAGTGGCTGTGAATCCAGACTTGAAGGAGTTGAACACATCCAATGAACCTTCCTCCACCAGTTCTTCTGCAATGATTAAGAGACTGAAAGGTCTCGGTTAAGATGGTCGGCGCTGGGTTGACTCGCCTTGGAAGTTGTTCAAATAGTTCTACTACGGCTGTGTCGATGCACCCCAAAGTCTTTGGAAAGATAATCAAACCGTACAGACCCAGTGCAAAAAGATCTATAGTCTTCCATTCATCAGGGTGGTTCTTCATTAGTTGCTTTATATGGATTCACTCGATTCCTTCCCCGTTACCTTTGTGTCGGAGTTGATTAGTCACCCACTTTTCATCAACCCCTGCAATCTTGGCCAGTCCGTTCTTAAAAGGCTGACCCTTGATATGTTTGATATATGCCTTCTCTAGTTTGATGTTTTCGCAGTGCAGTAGCGTGGTATACTCTTCGATAGTGGGCACCATGTCCTCCCGGTTAAAGGTGAAGTAACTATATCCCGAGTTCCATAATTGAATCAGTGCTCGGAGCAGGGGCTCATCAGTCTTGACATGAAGTAAGAGGGCAATATCACCATATCGTTGGCTGAACTTCTGCTTTCTGTCATTCTTCCAACTGTCCCAAATGTTTCGCAATTCTTGGACATCATTCTGTTTCAGGCTGACAGAGGCATAGCTAACCAGCTCTGACACGTAGTTCCCCTGAAGACTGTCTCCCTTCTCTTTCTGAGTCATCTCAGACCATAGTCGTGCCTCGGCATTCTTAATCTCTTATATTACAACACCTTTATCCATCAATTCAGATTATTTTATGTGTAATAAACGCTTTTTAAAGATCAATAGCCTCTTGTTATGATGCAAATGCTAAAAAAACAAACACAAAGACAAAAATGTTAGTAAAATAAATAAATAAATAAATGACGAAAGAAAAAAAAAGACATGGTTAAGGTAAAAATATCCTAGGTTTCGGAAATGTGGTTTTGGGGTGGGCCCTAATTCCTTGTAGTCTTTGGGTTTAGGTTCTAAAAAAAGGACTCGAGTTCTCCTTGCCGGTGCCCCCTTGGGCTTGCCAGACCCTTAGTCCTAAACCCATCACAGGCTTGTGTGGACTAAGTTAAACTCGAGAGGACACATTCCCTTATGCCCGCACGGTGAATAAATTCACACGAAGACATAAGGTATATGAATCTCGAAGGCTACTTGCTAGGCCCGCATGGTGAATAAATTCACACGAAGGCGACGCTTTCACCCCTACTTAAAACAGGGTTTGGAGCTCGGGTATAGAGCCTTAGATGAAAAAAAAAATTTGAAGGCTAAAATCATGAGAAAACTATTAGTCCAACTATTTACTCAAAAATATAATCAAAAGTAAGTAAAAAGGATCGAAATATTACCTTAAAATTTAAACTTACCCTTTTCGTTAAAAAGACAACTGGAAATTACCTTAGCCTGACTCACTTACCTGGTCCCCAGCGGAGTCGCCAAGCTATCGCAACCGTATTTCGGTTGGGCCCCAGAATTGGGCTTCGACTTAGTAAAGTGGATTGGAGTCGCCACTGATCATTTATTTTAAAATAAATGGGTTGATCGGATACCCTATTTCTTACCTGATCTGCGTTTTACCAGAGTAATGTCGGATTCGGGAGTCGGTTACAGTCAATGAAGGGTTAGCACCCTTGAACTGCCCTTTCGGTACTATATAATTTCCAGTTGTCTTTAATTAAGAAAATTGAAAGTTTAACCTAAAAGGTAAAATAATGATCCCAAAATTACTTATCTTAGATTGATTGAAAGTACCTTAAGGAAAAGAAATGTTAAGGAAAAAAGAAATGGAAGTGAATCGAAAAATAAAGACAATAAGAAATTAATAAGATAAAACAAACGAATAAATAAAATAAATAAATAAATAAAGTAAAAAAAATGTTTGTAAATAAATAACAACTAGATAAGAGGAAATAAATAAATAAATAAAATTAAGTGAATAAGAGAAATGAAATGAATAAAAGAATATGTACAAAGACGATAATAATAAAGAGAAAATTAAATAATATTTATATATATACACGTTAATGATACTAAATAACAATAATAAATAAACAGTATATACATAAAAAAAAGGGTATAACAAGATAATCAAAAGTATAATAAATACTAAAAAACAAAAAGAATAGAAATAATAATAAGGGAAAAATATATACATATATATAAAAAATAAAATAAATAGATGATAAAATAATAATAATACTACACGAATGTACATAGAAAAAAAAACTAAAATAGAGACAAAAGAAAACTAATAAAATAATATTAAGGAATAATATAATATATATATTATAATATAATATAATAAAAATAGAAAAGTAGAATTAAAATTTTTAAAAGAAAGGACTAACTTGTAAAAAAGGAAAATTGAATGACAAATTAGAGTAGAATCAGATTAGAAAATTAGGATTTAGGGTCAAAGAACAAGGATTAAATCTACAAGGGACTAAAAATGGGATTAACCCATATTTATTTAAAAACGCACGGGTCAGAGACTTGGTCGGTCGCGTATATATGCCAATAATTTTCTTAAAACCCTCATTTTTCCTATTTGAAAACTAAGCCCCTCCCCCCTTTTTATTTGAAATGCTCTCGCCTGTTCTTCAGAAATGAAGAACAGGTCCCAAAATCCAATTTCCGGCCACCATGGCCATTCCGCGCCACCTCGTCGCCGTCGTTGAACGGCGACGGTCGTCGTTCATCAGCGGTAAAACCTTATATTTTTTTGCCATTCAAAAGCTCGTTTTACCCTCGTTTCGAGAATCAAAGTCTTTTTTTTAAATCGGGCCTCGGGGAACCGTGGATCTAAGGGAGAAGATCTCGGTTTACCCCCATTGTGCATCGGCCAAAACGTTTCCTCTGGTGGTTTTCCGAATCAAAACGAACGCATGCAAGTGTCAAAATAAAAAAATGGTATAAGCTTTACCTTTTGTTATTCTCAAAAAAGTTTCGGTTTTGCTCTGACTTTTTCTTGGAATTTCTGCTTTTATTTCATGTAATCCGAATGTGTCACAATAGTGTTGATTACATGTTATTTATAGCAAAAGAAAAATATGTTTTTAGATTACATCTTTAAATCCTAATAGAAGTCTAATGTTGGGTTGTTGCTTTGGTTGTTGATGATGAGCATGAGTCTCGGTTGCCAGACGTTTTGGGGACTGCTAGAGAGGCGTACACGCGAGGACTTGCGAGGAAGGAGGCGTGCTGCATGAGGGCTTCTCGGCTGGGACGTGTTTTCCTTATTGCGGTACTGTGGATGAGTGAAAGTGCTAGGGTTTCGCACAGTGGGTTGCTGGAGTGTGTTGGGTCACGTGGGACTTGGGTGCATTTGGGCCACACATGTGATTTTGGGCCTGTAAAAAAAATAATATATGTTTATTATATACATATATAACGAATGAATGGATGAAATGGGGGGTGTCTACAATATCATTATCTTCTTCAAGTGGTATTGCAACATACCTGACTGGATTGGGACATATCATAAACCTGTACCTCAAACCATCAACTGTAGCTCGATTTTCCTTTCTATCCTCTCATTCATTTCTACAAATGTGATGTCTCTTTTAAACATCATATTTATATGTGATTCAGATTGAAAAATAACTAAATGTTACGTCGGGGACCATATTGCAAACGAACTAAATATTTGGTAATTATATTGCAAGTTTTAATAGTTAAGGGATCTAAATGTAAGCATCTGAAAAGTTCAGTGACCATTTGTATACTTTACCTTTAATGTAATAACGCGGAATTGATAATCTGCTAGAAGCTGTGACGCATTGAGAACTGCCCGAGTAGCGGGGATTTGACATAACTGACACTAATTTTCTTTAATATTCCCTTTCTGACACTGTTTGATCAATATTTCCCGAAGTAGCACCATTTCTGCTGAGTTGGCAAAGGCGCGTCCCCGGGGACGCGCTTTACCCGTGTTTTCGCTGAGTTGGATGCCACGTGTGGAATGCGCATCCCCGGGGACGCGCCTTTGCCAACTCAGCAGACACGTATTTTGTTTAATAATAAATAGTTTATTTTTATTATTATTATAAGTTAATAATATATTATGTAAAATGTTTCGATTATAATGTAAGAATTATCAATTGTATTTTGTTAATGTGTGTTAAAGGTGGAGTGAATTATCTACATTAATATGATATAACACTATATGAAAACCAGTTTTGACTTTATTGTAGTTATAGGAAAAATGTATGAAATTATAATATTACACATATGGTTATATTATTTTTGATTTTGATTATCGATCTATTAATTTTATCAGTTAATTATTTAAATGTTATCAATCTAGTCATCTCATATCAATATTTAACAAAAATATTGATGCATAAGTTAATAAATTAGTATAATTACATATTTAATCTTCAAGACTTACATATTTTATAAAATTAGTCTTATTGAAAATTTAATTTAATAAATTTAATCCTCCAATCAGAACATGAAATGTGTCATCGTATACATAAATTTTTTAATAACTTTTAATTTGTTTAATTTAATATTTTTCTCTACTTAGAAGGTGGAATTATTATTATATTTTAAAAAAAATATAACTAATAATTAATTATTATATTAAATAAATATATTAAATATATTTATGTATTTAAAAGTTAAAAAAATTATTTAGGTGTACATACATTGACAAATTATATAAATGCAATAACATTAAATTATTAGAAACAAAACATTCATTTAAATACAATATTAATTACATAAGAGTTAACGGTTATATGATGATAACAGAGCTGGACATTTTTTTCTATTGTGCCCGATGTTTCTACAATGCCCACATCGTTTTTGTTCTGTTGACTTCTCCCGAATATCCATATCACAATGTATTCTAATAGATTTTGGACGACCTGAGTCCCTCAATAGCAATGGATCTGGTACAATTGTAAGCCAAGTTTGAATCTCATTTGGGTCTCTTTCGTTTCCTATGGGCAGAAACTCAAATTCATATACCTTGAATACTTGTGAAAGTTGGTATACGGGATCAACATAATTTTGTAGTCCAAATGCGAATGTGAGCAAGCAACAATGACATGAGAGCATGGATATTTGAGTCTTGAAAGAAACCACAATCGCACCACCTCTCTTGCAGATTAACTCTGAAAGAGTTAGCTTCAATCTCTTGCAGGGGACGTGGCATTTCGGTTACACGAAACAATTCACGGGTGCGAGAAAAATTTGTAACTAACATCCCATTTGATGCAGCCACTTTTTTCTGTAAATCAACTACTAGTCTTGGGTGGTAAATATGTCCGTTTTGCATCCAAGTAAGAGCTTGTCCACCGAGCTTTGCAAAGAGTTGACCCAAACGAAAATAAGTCGTTTTAACCAACGCCGTGACTGGTAAATGACGCGCCCGCTTTAAGGTTGAATTTATTGCTTCAGCCAAGTTTGTTGTCATATGACCATAGCGATACCCCCCGTCATATGCATTTGTCCACATTTCTTTGCTGATGTCCATAATGTACTCGCACCCCTTCTTATTTTTGCCAAACAGCTCTTGTAGCATCGACTCAAACCTTTGAAGTAAGAGTTCGTAACCTAAGCCATTAGGAATATGTAATAGTTAATATGAAGTATAAATAAGTAATAAGAAATTGATAGAAAAATTGGGAAAAAGTAACATACCCATCCGCACGACTAACTGACGTTCATCGTTCTTCTTGTATTTTCCGTAATAGTTTACAGCAATATGACGGACACAATAACGATGTTGAACATGTGGAGGTCTATACATTGTACCCAAAGAGTCCATTGCTGCTTTTATCCCGGCTCCTCGGTCTGAAATAATGCATACTCGTTCCCTGGTGACAACATGTAAACGTAAATTTTTAAGGAAAAAAGCCCAAGACTCAGTGTCTTCTCCTTGAACGAGGGCAAACGCAACAGGAAGAATATTGCGGTTTCCATCTTGGACCACAGCCAATAATAAAACTTGCTTGTATTTCCCATACAAGAAAGTACCATCAATTTGGACAATTGGTTTACAGTACTTGACTGCATTAATACACTGAGGGTAAGTCCAAAAGACTCGGTAAAATTGGCAGCGATCGCGAGCCATTCGATTATTCACGTAATGATGTTGAGTTTCGAACTCAACAATTGTCCCGGGATTAAGTCTTTGCACAACATGAAACCAACTGGGCAGCTCGTTGTAAGAGGAATCCCATTAACCATGAAGTTTACAAATGGCATTCTGTTTTGCCAACCACGCTTTTTTATATGAGACAGTGTACCCATATTGTGACTGTATAGCAGAAATCAACACTGCAACAGCTATATGAGAGCTTTGCTTCATAATGGGCATGATTGCTTGACAAATAATGTTGGAGTCCAAGTTGGGATGATCCTGGTTTATACCTGTTGCACAACATGTATGAGGACCGTTGTATCTGGTTAGTTCCCATAAGTTGTTCTTCCTCTTCGTCTTTGATACACGGACCATCCATTGACATCCGTTATCACGTTGGACGCAGTAGCAGACATATTTCTCTGTGTTAGATCGATCAACTCGGGACTGAACTGAGTTACGAATATTGTAACTCTTTATTGCCATCATTGCTTCCTCCTTCGATGCGAACTCCATTCCAATATGTAAATTACCGTCATTGAATGATGATTGAAGTCCATAGTTGCCAACATCAGGAAGATCTGGAAATTCAGGCTCATACATTGCATCATAATCAACCTCATACATATGTGCAGGAAGTTCGGCTGGTGTTGTATTTATCGGAACGTCATCCTCGTCATCATCAGAATGTACGTTAAACTGTGGTGAGTCAGGTTCAACGAATAATCCCGTTTCAGCACCATCTGCACCTGGCTCCCGAAGAGGTTCTTCTGGTGGAGATGAGGGTTCCTCCGATAATCCAATGTTGAGGTCAAATAAGTTCCCGCTTGCGTGTCCTCCCCTTGAACTTGAGGCTATTGTATCATGTGGGATGTGAATAGATTGTCGTCTCGTTGGCATTTCCATATGTAAGTCGAAAACATTGGCAGATGAATGTCTCCCCCTTGAAGTAGAAGAGATGTTGCCATATGGATTATTGGTGAAGCTACGTGGGTTGAGATCATAAGCAGTTGCAGATGAATGCCTTCCTATTGAACTTGATGGCATGGTATATGGCGTTGGATCCACCATTAATGATGTGAAATCATTACAGATCAGTTGTGTCGGGCTATCAACTTGATCAGTTTGATATGCAATGCCAAAGTGAGAGGAATATGAGAGACCACGAGTTGCACGAACCTCAATAAAAGTGGCATACATTTCAATAAGAGATTGTGAACTCCCCATATGAGCATCAACCATCATAGAAACATCATCATCGTTTGAAAGCTGAAATGATGTATACGTGAGCGAAAAAAGTTCAGTAGGAAATATGTACTGAAGTGAAGATAGTCTTCTCTGGCCTGCTACACGAATCTTTAACGAAATTTTTGTGATTAACTCCTCAATTGTGATGTTTCTCTTCAAGGTTAAGGGGATATAATGATCTGACTCAAAAACAACCCCCTCTTCAGCTTCCTTAATTTCTCCATCATACAAAACAACAGCAGAAAGACGACTCATTTTCAGAGAATTTGAGAATTTAGAGTTTGGGAATTTGAGAATTTGAAAGATTGTGAACTGAAGTTTGTTTTGAAAGTTTATAATACGTTGCATATAATAGTGTCTATAATCAGAGTACTATTCACATGAAGGCGCGTTCCCGGGGGCGCGCCTTCCATTATTTCGTCAGAGAATATGTTATCATTGCCCTATTATGTCACTCATGTCCCTCGGGGACACTAGATATATCAGTACCTATTATTTTACTATTCACATGAAGGCGCGTTCCCGGGGGCGCGCCTTCCATTATTTCGTCAGAGAATATGTTATCATTGCCCTATTATGTCACTCATGATTTTGGTGTGAAGAATGAGGGAGGGTTGAGGGGGTTTATATAGGGAGGAGGAGGGGTAGTTAGGAAAAACGGATGGGGGCATTTATGACATTTAATGGAAGGCACGTCCCCGGGGATGCGCTTTCCACACGTGTCTACTGAGTTGGCAAAGGCGCGTCCCCGGGGATGCGCCTTCCACACGTGGCATCCAACTCAGCGAAAACACGGGTAAAGCGCGTCCCCGGCCTTTGCCAACTCAGCAGAAAGGGTGCTACTTCTGGAAATATTGGTCAAACGGTGTCAGAAAGGGAAAATTAAAGAAAATTGGTGTCAGTTATGTCAAATAGCCCCGAGTAGCCACCCAGCTGTCTCAGGTTCTTATATTTAAAACCTTGTTTTTGTCCCCATGTGAGCGGAATCCTCCAAGTTTTTACTAAGATCGCCAATGATTTAACTAGTGCGTGAGTCCAAGGCCCACCTTATCTCACTCTGTTACCAACTTCGAACTAGAGGTAGGTATACGGACTACAGCCCTTTTAGTATGTGGGTTTTGACGATGCGAGTTTAAATGGAGCGGTTTAAAAAGTTCGTATTCATAAACGGTTTTAAATTTTAAGGCTCGCGGCCCGTCCATTTAACCCGCAGGCTAAACAGGCTTACCTGCGGCCCGTTAAATAAAAATAATTTTAAATGCTTTAAATGCAATAAAAAATAATGCTTTAACTTACTACACCTTTAAAAATGATCGAGCAACTTGAAAAGGAAGGTAGCACCGTCAAAATAATAAATAATATTTAAATTTTATTTTAAATAGTCAGATTATAAAATAATATTTTTTTAATTTTTTAATCATCAATATATATATATATATATATAATTACTTAAAATCAAATTAAAAAACAATATTCATTTATATCACCAAATTGAAAAACAAATAAAACAATAACCACATTATACTTTTATAAAATACGATTATTCAAGGCTATAATATGAAGACACATAAGTGTCTGAAAGCATAAATTTAAACATAAAAATTCAACTAAGTCAAACATTATACAAATCTAACAAGAAAGTTGTCAAGTGATCTTAATAATTGTATTTTATGGATACTTTAGAGAAAGACTAAAACATAATATGAAAATATAAAATAAAATACTTATAGTATAAGAGTAAATTTGAAAGATACAGTTATACTAAAATTGATAAAATATAAGTCATTTTTTTGTTAAAATATATTTATTTTGTAAAAGTCTTTAAAAGTTGAAAAATATATTTTTAATTTTTTCTTTTACTTTTCTTTCTTATTTTTAATTCAAATATTACGTGTCATGTGATATATTATTATAATATCACGTGACTTTTTATAATTAAAGAACAAAATAAATAACATACTTCATAAAAACAAATAAAGGTCAAAATTAAATTAAAAAAATCTTTAAATACTAAAATGATAATAATGTATATTTAAATGAAAAAAAATCAAGCAACGGTAAAATTATGACAAACGTCCTAATAAATTTAAGAACTACAATAGTTATAAATAACATCATATTTATAGGTAATTTATTTTTCTTTTTTAATAAAATTCTTTAAGTTTATTTTCTCTAAAATTTTATGAATTTTAAATTAAGCGAGATTTAGCGGGTTTCGCGGATAACCCGCGGTTATATCCATTAAACATGCGAATTTAACGGTCCGGACTAAAAAAACTCACAATTTAAATGATCTTCAATTTTTGAGATCCGATACCTGCACGAGTCGCAAGTTAAATAGATAACCTACAGGCCTTAACCTATATATCGGGCTCTACTCCGAACCCTTGTCCTCGGTATCTTTCCCTACTGTTTGTAAATTATTTTCTTTATCCAGTTTACTTAACATGATCTGCCTGGATAAACTTCACAAGAGTTGACCTTCCTCATACACCAATAATTGGATTTAGATATTTCGATTTAAAATTTTCCGGAATTCAGATAAGCTTGAATTAAAATATTTTAATTATTGTACGATATTAAACATGACTTTTTTCTTTTTCTTTTTTGGTACTTGGTGTCGGAACCGCCTTTCGGTTGGGTCTCGGAATTGGGTTTCGACTTGGATTAATTGGGTTAGGAGTCGCCACCGACCACTTTAAAACGAATTTAGGTAGGTCGGACACCATCTTACCTGATCTGTGTTGTACCAGAAACGTGTCGGGTTCGGGAGTCGGTTACGGTCAAGGAAGGATCAGCACCCTTGAACCGCCCTTTCGGTACCAATTAATTTTTCGGTTGTCTTTAATGGCGAAAATTAAAAATTTAAATTGAAATTTAAAAACTCAATTCAAACTACTTACCTTTGATCGATTGAACGAAGACCCTTAAAAAGATGAAATTGTTAGATTTGTAAAGTTGTGCAAAATCAACTTAAGATGGAAAATGCATAAATACGAAATAAATAAACAACATATAAAAAAATAAAAACAAATGATAAAGTAAAGGGAAATAAACAAAATAAATAGAATGATAAAATAAACAAAAATAAAAAATAATAAAAAAACAAAGGAAAAAATAATGGAGTTAAAATAGACAAACGTGAACAAAAATAAGATAAAAAGAAAAAAAGTAAAGATAATATATATATATTCTAAAAAAAATGAGAAATGTATATAAAAATGTAAAAAACAAATGGAAAAACCAAAAAGAAAAATAGAAGAACAAATAATAAAAAAAGCCAAAATGAAAATAGTAAAATAAAACAAAAAATAAAATATATACATAATAACAAAATTGAACCTTAAAAACGAGAAAAATGATATATACATAACATTAATAAAACAAACAAAAGTAAAATAAAACAAAACAAAACAAAATATATAAAAAAGGATCGAATTGAAGTAACCAGAAATCAGAGGGTTAATTTGCAAAATGCAAAAAAGCATAAACAGTGACCAAATTGAATAACTTGAAAATCCAAAGGCCAAATTGCATGTAGTGACCGGATTGTAAAGCGATTCAAACTCTTAGGGATGGCGGAAAGAGTTTAACAATCCTATAATTGCACAATGGTCCCCCGTATATAAAAGGTCCAAAAGACCAATGTTCAGTTCATTTCTCCCATTCTCAGAAATCTCATCTCTCAAAAAGAGAGAAACACTCTCAGGCTCTTCCTCGGCCAATGGCCGGCCGCAACCCGACACCCCGGCCGCTGCGAGCGGCGGCCGGACAAACTGAACCCTAGCAAAATACTCCCTTTAACCCCGTACACCCAAATCCGAGACCTAAAACACCAAAACTTATCCCTACCAGCGTGGATCTAGGTGTAAAGTTTCGATTTTTACCCTTAAACCGTCGGTGTCCCTTCGTTTACCTAAGTTCTTCGGCTTTGTGGTTGGTTCTTTGATATTTTATGTGTGGCTGGGTCTTTTGTGTTTGTGTTGATGTGATATTTTTGGGGTTTTGCTTGCTTGTGTTGATGGCTTTTGTTTACTGTTGGTATCTTGGTTTGATGATGTTTCGTTCCAAAAAATGGTTCTTGGTTTTGTTGTTCTTGCGTTTGTGGTTCTTTCTCGTGTTTGATGTGTTGGTATTGTGGGTTCGTTCGTCGTTGGCCCCTCTGTTCTCCGTTGGCCGTGGGTTTTTATAACCCCCACTGGCCGTTGTGAGTCCCGACGATCTCGGGATCGTGGTTGTTGGTTGACCGAGATCCCCGTGCATGTTGCACCGGTCACCTCGGGATGGTTCAGTCCCGTTGGTGCGGCCGGGAAACACGCTGGCTGTTGGTTGCGTTGATCTCTCGATGATGTTTGAGATTGCTTCTGCCCGTTGGATTGGGTCAGATCTAACGGTCCAGATCTGGCTGGACAGATGATATCTTAGGGTTTGCAATCCCTTATCTCTGAATGCGGCGCTATAACTATAGGGTTTCCAGACCCTAAACATTACCGGCTGGATCAGGCTTAGTTCTCGGGCTTGTTTGGATCTGATTTGGACTACTGGACAGTTGACCCATTTGGACCTGGAAAAATTAAAATAAAATAAGTAATAAAATAATAGTGATAATAAATAATAATAATAATAAATATAAAAACTATATAATATATATTTTAAAACCGTTTTTTTAAAAACTATATATTATATATAAATTTCCAAAAATATTTTTAAAAAATATATAATTTTCAAAAATATTTTTTTAAACCATATAATTTTCAAAAACATTTTAAAAATTATATATTATATATTTTCAAAATGTTTTTCAAAAAATTATATATTATATATTTATTTTCAAAATGTTTAAAAAACTATATAATATATATATATATTTTCAAAAATGTTTTGAAAACTATATATTATATTTTTTTTGTAAAAACGTTTTAAACAAATTATATAATATATAAATGTTTTCAAATGTTTAAAAACTATATATTATATATTTTCAAAATGTTTTCGAAAATATATAAATAAATAAATAATAAAAAGATATAAACGAAAATGAGTGTCTACACTTGGTTAATGAGAAAAATAAAGGAATTGTGGGGCCTAACGCCACTGCCAGGCTATCCCTCGTAGCTGATTTGGTTGGTAAGGGGTAGGGCCAGGCCGGCCTATATCGACTTGGGTCTGGCTTTTATAAAGTCTGGTATGGCCTAATCTATTTAATTAAACACGCCAGGCACATGTCTTTTTAAAAGTTTATTTAACTAAAAAGACCAAGCTTAGACCTATTAAAAAGTTTTATAAGTTTGATAGGTCGGCCTATTTAGAGTGATTACTTTGTAAAATATACTAAGTTAGAGTGACTTAATAAGAATTTTATTATAAAATTAATGGCTAAACTGAAAATATTAAATATTTATTATTAAACAAGTTTTTAAATAGACTTTTAAACAGGTCAGACTTTTAAACAGGCCCAGACCATGCCTAAATAAAAGCCTTTGACAGGCCACAGGTCAGGTCCAGGCTTACACAAATCATTGTAGGTCAGGCCCAGACCTATTAAAGCCTGATCTGGCCTATTCCCACCCTAGTAAGGGGAAAAGAGGCTTGTAAACAAACAGCTTTCCTCGGGTAACTCTACTTTAAGCCATCATAAATATTATTGAAATATTAATATTTTTTAATATTTTCAGTAAAACGTTATTTAAGATATTATTTTTATCCTAAAAATATTAATTTCGTTACTTAAAATGAATATTTTTTATATTAACATTTTCAGTAGAAAAAATAATATTTTAGATAGTGCTTTACTGAAAATATTAAAAAATACTAATATTTTCGATAGCGTATTTTTTTAATCTTATATTAGACTATCTTTCTTTATATATCCCCACTTTTTTTCTATTTTGAATTAGGTAGTGGGAATCGAAATGATTAAGTGGTGAGTAGTTAAACAATTATATTATCATGTTTGATTAGTAGAAAATATAATTACAAAGTAATAACAATTAATAATTTTTAATTAAAATAATGTGAGTGTTGTTAATTTTAAAATCTTAGGTATTAAATAATTATCATCATTTTATATAAGAAAATTCCTAGAATAATAAATTTTTTTCTATAAATCATTTTCAGTTCTCATTTTTTGTACTTTACAAAAAACTAGAAACATAATAATAATACTATACAAAGATTTTAATTTAGTAAAAAATATTAATAAATTTGATTATTTAAAATTATTTTATATTTTTTAATATTTAATATATTAATCATTTATAATTTTATGTGGTGAAAAATGATATTATTGTAAAAAAATATAATTATTTAAAATAATATCTAATTTTGTATTATTAAAAAATGAATCTTATATATTGAAAAATAATATCTTTGTCCACTTGAGACCACTACATTATTTTTTTTCATATTATATTTTATTTAATATAAATAAATATGATACTTATGAAATTTATTTAAAAATATAAATTTATACTAATTATATGTTAAATGTATTTTATCTCTCAAAAGTTAGTGTAACAATTAAAATATTTAACAACGGAGTTGGTTCAAGTGGTAAGCAACTTGTTATCAGTTAAGCAAGGTCTTGAGGTCGAATCCTTATGTATGTAGAAAATCTCCGCTGAGAGACTCACCCACCAAAGTCATGTGTGCGACATTAGTATGTTCGGTTTAGTTAGGGTGAAGCCTTGAAACTGAGAGGACAACCAAAAATAATATTTTAATTTTTATTCAAATATTTATAAGTTAATACCAAAGTTTAACTTATTAAAAAACATATATTATAAGGATAATTTAGTAAAATATACATTAAAATAATCTTACTTTCTTCAAACCAAATAATATAATCTTACAAATAAGACATTCCTAAGATAATAGAATATTCTAATAATTTTATATCCAAAAAATAATTTTATATTTTGTGAATCAAATCATCCTTAAAATTAAGGGTAAGTAATATCATTCCTCATTAAACTTTATTTTGCTCTTATTTTATTCAATATACTTTTATTTTTTCTATTTTACTCACTAAACTTTCAAATTGATCTTATTTTTATCATTTTGAATTATTTTATTATTATTTTCGTATGACATAATTTTTTATTATTATTTAATATAAAAATAATTTAAAATATGAAATAAAAACATAAGGTGGTCGTCCATTAGTTGTTGGTGCTAAACGCCAACATCGGCGGTCATCGACTGTCGTTCGATCCCAAATTTTATGGGTCGCTTCGCATCGACACCCTGAATAAGAATATGACCTCCATTTTATTAGAACTTGCTCCGAAGTCCAGAAATTGGAGATCAAAAGTGTGAAAGTCGAAATGTTTCAGTCGAGATTCACGAGTTTTGGGATATTTTTTAGTGAAACAACCACCAGATTCGGACTCAAGAGATTTAAGATCGAACAACCACCATCTACGACTGTCTTCGGTAATGATTTTCAACACCGACAAACAATGGATGACAACCTTTTGTTGTTATCTTATATTTTATATTATTTTTATATTAAATAATAATAATAAATGTCACATCATACAAAAATTATAATAAAATCATTTAAAATGATAAAAACAGGAGCAACTAGTGATTAATTAGAGAATTTAAAAATAAAATAAATAAATAAAAAATTCAATAATGTATTTTATCCTAAAAATAATACTTCCAAGCCGAGGGATAAGTATTAATCGCTACAACTCTGGTACAGCTGTCCAATTGAGTAGGATCAGCATTTTCATTGTTAAACGACACTTAACTTGCCAAGTAGTCAATTAAATTAATGCTCGATGCCTCCAAATACAGTAACTTCTTTACCAGAATTGTACAAAGCTCAATCTTTTCACTTCTCCTTTTGGCTGCATCCATCTATGTGATTAGACAGCCTGAATGGAAATATATACACATGAAATCAACGTTTACAAGATTCACTGTTTTACAACTCGTGTCTAAAATTCACCGATTCCAAAAAAAAAAAAACTTTATAAAAAAAATGTCAAAAATTAATGAAAGTTACTATCCTAATATCTTCATCCCGGGAATTTCTGGTGTGCGATGTCTTAAAAACGGTTAAAATTTAATGTGATCGATTAAATAAGTGAACGGTTAAAATTTATATCAGTTATGTTATATCATTTAAGCGGAAATATTATCAAGTACAATAACATATTAGGTAGTACTTATATAATATAATAGGTAGCGTTTATATAATAAAATATGCATTTAATCGGAAATATTATCAAGTACAATAACATATTAGGTAGCGCTTATATAATGTAAAAGATAGCGCTTATATAATAAAATAGATATTTAACCGGAAATATTATCAAATACAATAACATATTAGGTAGCGTTTATATAATGTAATAGGTAGCGCTTATATTGACCTATTTTCTAACTAAAGCGGTGTATTTATACTGGTAACATTGTAAATTTACCTATTACATTATAATTATGGGTTTCGATGTTTTTGGGATCGATACAATTTTAAATGTATCGACACTTTATGTGTGCACCTCGTTGGACATTCATTCTGGAAAAAAGTATCGACATAAACTTAAAAAGTATCAATACATTATGTAGACCTATTTTCTCATAAAACAGTATATTTCTATCAGGTACATTGTAAATTTACCTATTACATTATAGTTATCGGTTTCGATGTTTTTGGGATCGATACTGTTAATAAATGTATCGACACTTTATGCGTGCACCCTGTTTGGCATTCATTCTGGTCAAAATGTATCGACACAAATTTAAAAAGTGTCGATACATTATGTTGACCTATTATCTCATAAAATCGATATATTTATATCGGTTACATTTTAAATTTACCTATTACATTATAACTATCGGTTTCGATGTTTTTTGAGATCGATACTTTTAACAAATGTATCGACACTTTATGTGTGCATCCCTTTTGGGCATTCATTTTGGACAATAAGTATCGACACAAATTTCACAAGTATCGATATATTATGTTGACATGTTTTCTAATTAATCGGTATAATTATACCTGTTACATTGTTAATTTACATATTACATTATAATTATTGGTTTTGATGTTTTTGTGGTCGATACTTTTAGAAAATGTATCGACACATATTTAGGTAGTTGTTGCACATACCTAATATGTCCTGAGAATTTAATGTTGTACCCTTCAACTACCACTACCAATACCACATCCTATTGAAAGCACGACTGAAACATGTTGTTCAATGAACCTTTACTTACATCTTCATCAAC
The DNA here is from genome assembly GCF_006381635.1 of Hibiscus syriacus. Lineage (NCBI taxonomy): Eukaryota > Viridiplantae > Streptophyta > Magnoliopsida > Malvales > Malvaceae > Hibiscus > Hibiscus syriacus. The sequence goes on along the minus strand of NW_024062641.1, from coordinate 873,732 downwards.
TTCAAGACCACTGAACTTGCACAACAAAATTTTTGTCATGGATCATACTGAAGCAGACAATGTTAAGCCAACCGAGGAATGCCATGAAGTACATAATGTTGATGAATCTGACAGATTGGTTGGTCAGCTGTTCTCTTCACATGATCAAGCTTAGTACTTTTACAAGGGATTCGCACGGGAACATGGGTTTAATGCACGTAAGGGAACAACACGACTTGACGTGGAAGGGAATATGAAGACACAAGAATTTTGTTATTCCAAAGAAGGGTTTCGAGTATCAAAAGTCAATACTGTTGATCGTCAACGTGCACATACGCCAGTCACAAGAACATGATCTAAGGCTAGATTCGTAGTTACAACAACAAATACAAACGATCATTGGGTTATAAGTAAGTCTTATAAAAAACATAATCATGCATTATGCACACCTGCTATGACACCATTTATGTGTTCTAATAGAGCTGTAAGTAAGGCAGATATCGATGAGGCAACAACATTGAAAGAGGTCGGTGTTGGCACTCACAAGTAATTAACTATTTAACGCAGCAGGTAGGGGCTATCATAATGTTGGATTTACATATAAAGACCTCTACAATGCACTTCAAATAGGTAAAGCAAAGGAAATCGTCGACGGGGATGTGAATATGCTTATTGCTTACTTTGATTATAAGAAACATGATGATCCCGGGTTATTTATGAAATACTCAGTAGAGGAATCAGGGGCATTGCATAATCTTATTTGGTCGGATTCTACATCGAGATCCGATTACACATGCTTCGGTGATGTAATTGCGTTCGACACAACGTACAAAGATAATTTGTATGGTCGACCAATTATGCCTATTGTCGGTGTCAATCATCACCATAACACAATTGTGTTTGCCACTGCCATAATCGCTGAAGAGATATCCCAATCTTTCGAGTGGGTGCTATAGAGTTTTTTAGAAGCCATGATGATAAATCGCCTATTTCAGTTGTCACCGATGGGGATAGGGCAATGCAGAAGGTTATCAAATATGTTATCCGTTATGCTAAACACATATTATGTTCTTGGCATCTTTCTCGCAATGCACAAGCTAACATTGGTGACCCAAAATTTACAGCAGCATTCTCAAAATGCATAGCTTCCTGGTGGACAACCGAGGAATTTGATATTCAATGGCGTTTGGTTGTTTCAAAATTCAACGTCAAAAAACATCCATAGGTCATTGAGAAGGGAAATACTCGACACTTATGGGCACAAGCATATCTAATCGGTCATTTCTTTGCCAATATTCACTCAACACAAAGGTGTGAGTCTATGAATGCTTCACTCGTGATTGCTCTGAAACACAAGAATACATATTTAGATGTTGTTCGTGCAATTGAAGATGGAATTAGTAGAATGCGTATTAATGAGTTGAAAGCAGATTACTTAAGTTCACAGACGAAGCCCTTCAAGATTACAAAACTGGTCGACCTTGAAAGTCATACTGCTGAGATTTATACACGAGAATCTTTTTGTGCGTTCCAAGATGAATTTCAACGGGAGACATTTTACCGGATTCAGGAAGAGATTTAGTGCTTATCAGACGAATGTCAAAATTATATTTTTACAAACTACAAAGAAAAAATAGGACATTTGAAATTAGTTTTGATTCTCGTACGAAAACCATAAATTGCTCCTGCAGAAAATTCGAGACCATCGGACTTCCATGTTGCCATCAACTTCACATTTTGAAGCACTTGGATTACACATATTTTCCTGGGACTTTGATTAAAAGTAGGTGGACTAAGGATACGAAGGCTTCTGCACCCAGTTTTGTTGACTTGAATGTGCCTCCAGAAGTAATGCAAATGGCAAGGTTCACTGCTCTACGTGCAATGTCAAGTAGGTTATGCTACATTGCATCAAAGACAGATGCGTCTTTCAAAAACGCAATAAATGAGATGAAAAGACTAACAGAATAATTTGAAAACTCATTTAGTTTGAATGATTCAATCAAGCAGAGCAGTGTAGTAAACAACGTTCGCGACCCTCAACAAAAACAACCCAAGCGAAAAAAAGTACGAAGAACAAGGTCGAGAAGAAAATTAGGCGATGTGGGTTATGCAATGGTGAGGGACATAACAAACTAACATGTCCTCAAGTCAAGCTCAGTTTGAATACATGCACACAACCTACATCAACTGATTTTTTCGAAGACATAATGGAATGGCCATTCAGTCCAACACGTGATGACAACGATCTCCATATATCGTAAGTATCAACATGACTCCTACTGTGTATAAGAAACATGTACAACAACCTATTGCTAACTTTTCTCATCTCATACATAATTACATTCACATACAAAATTATAAATCGTATACAAAATTATGAATTGCATACAAAATTTCCCCTACATTAACAAAATTTCCTCTTTTAGTCTATTTTGATTGTGGTTGATGAGACCGTTTAATATTCCATCCGTATCATCACATAAATGCCAAACAATCTGTAGACTAGAGTCTCCCGCAATCATGGCCAAAATCAGTTCTGTAACTAGGATTATCCAGGTTAATCATGTTGACTGCATAGCCAATAAAACCTGGGGGTCCAAATGGTAAGCTAGAAATTGGTAAGGCAAGCTTCCTTTGAGGGTTAAGGGTTTAGAGCCCTCCAACGTAAGAGTGCATGATTGAACATTACGTATAATAGTTGTATTCAATTGTTGAAGAATTGTTCTTATTTTATATAAGGATAGTTGTAATGATATACGTTCACGTTTCGGGACCAATTAGTTAGATGCATGAAGTACCCTACATCCTCGAGGTAGAGCATAAGAAATCTGGTACTTAAAGATTTACCAAGAGCAGTAGTTTTGGCTTTGCATAAAGATCGAACCTAGAATCAACTTTGCAATTATGCCTATACTACTGAAGAGAACCTGCTGAATAATAGTATTTGCACACAACTGCAAGCATTTTTAACCCTAAACCCAACTACTCACATAGAAAATTATGCAACAGAGATGTCAATCATTTTATGGGAAATCCTGACATCTATGTTGCATAATTTTCCATGTGAGTAGTTGGGTTTAGGGTTAAAAATGCTTACAGTTATGTGCAAATCCTATCATTCAGCAGGTTCTCTTCAGTAGTATAGGCATAATTGCAAAGTTGATTCTAGGTTCGATCTTTATGCAAAGCCAAAACTACTGCTCTTGGTAAATCTTTAAGTACCAGATTTCTTATGCTCTACCTCGAGGATGTAGGGTACTTCATGCATCTAACTAATTGGTCCCGAAACGTGAACGTATATCATTACACCTATTCTTATATAAAATTAAGAATAATTCTTCAACAACTGAATACAATTATTATACGTAATGTTCAATCAAGCACTCTTTACGTTGGATGGCTCTAAACCCTTAACCCTCAAAGAAAGCTTACCTTACCAATTATTAGCTTACCATTTGGACCCTGCAAGGGGTTTTATTGGCTATGCAATCAACATGATTATGAGCTTCCTTTATCCTTTCGCATTCAGTCAGATTGTAGAGATTTGAATCAATTAAATTGGATTAAATACTTTAATCCAATTACCATTTCAAGAACAATTACATGAATACATTGATACTTACTGGTCACTTTCGATTTTCTTCAATATTGATATGCTGGGGCTCCATTTGAAGGTCATCATCTTCGCGAACAAAGATTGAACTTTCAACCTATAACCATTCAAAAACATCAAACTTTAAAACCTAACCCCTCTTTTCGAAGACTAATATTCTAAAAAATTAGGGTTTCGACAACATACCTATCGAACATATGAAGGGAAAAAATGTCCAATCTGGAAATCAATCAAAAACTAATTTGAATACCATAATATCGATAAATTTACATGAAGAATTGATCGTAACTGTAATGAACGCTGGTATTCGTCGGAGTGGAAGAGTTCTCTTATGCCTTTAGGGTTTATCGATTTAGGGTTTGTATAGTAACTATTACATATAAATAATGAATAAAAAAACACGCTTAATTTAAAAAAGTATCGACACAACATTAAAAAGTGTCGATACATTATGTAGACCTATTTTCTAATTAACCGAAATATTTCTACCGGCTATATTGGAAATTTACGTATTACATTATATTCATCGGTTTCGATGTTTTTGGGATCGATACAATTTTAAATGTATCGACACTTTATATGTGCACCCTTTTAGGCATTCATTCTGGATAAAAAGTATCGATACAAATTCCACAAGTGTCGATACATGATGTAGACCTATTTTCTAATTACCCGTATATTTCTACCAGTTACATTGTAAAGTTACATATTACATTATAATTATCAGTTTCGATGTTTTTGGGATCGATACAATTTTAAATGTATCGACACTTTATGCGTGCACCCTTTTAAGCATTCATGCTGGACAAAAAGTATCGACACAAATTTAAAAAGTGTCGATACATTATATAGACCTATTTTTTAATTAACCGGTATATTTCTACCGGTTACATTGGAAATTGACCTATTACATTATAATTATCTTATTTGATGTTTTTGGGATCGATACTTTTTATAAATGTATCGACACTTTGTTCGTGCACCCTTTTAGGCATTCATTCTGGACAAAAATTATCAACACAAATTTAAAAAGTGTCGATATATTATGTAGACGTATTTTCTAATAACCATTATATTTCTACCGATTACATTGGAAATTGACCTATTACATTATAATTATCTTATTCTATATTTTTGGGATCGATATTTTTTATTAATGTATCGACACTTTATTCGTGCACCTCGGTTGGTCATTTATTCTAAACAAAAAGTATCGACACAATTTAAAAAGTGTCGATATATTATGTAGACCTATTTTCTAATTAACCAGTATATATCTACCGATTACATTGTAAATTTACCTATTACATTATAATTATCTTATTCGATATTTTTGGGATCGATATTTGTAATAAATATATCGACACTTTATTCGTGCACCTCGGTTGGACATTCATTCTGGAGATTACTCAAAACGATCCTTTAATAATTTGTTTCGATACATTTGTATGCAGATATAAAATACATTAATAACTAGTATTGATATTTCAACAATCCTCAAATGTCTCGGTATACAGAGAAGCAAATATGGATATAAAAGCCCGACCAATCAACCAACAACGATTCGGAGATCAAATGTCGTTATATATTCGGAGCAATCAACATAAATGAAACGAGAGGGAAATCCCGACCATCATAATTTTGAGTAACAAGTAGGAAGACTGGAAAGGCGAGGAATGTCTTCCGAATACTATCCATTTCATCCAGCTCACGAAGATAGGATAACCGTAAACCAAAACTGTCTGAGAGAAACATAACTGATGTAGAAGCAGCTGCATATTTAAAATCTCTAAGGTGATCCATTTGGTTCTCAAACATTTAAAGCATCGGAAGAATTTCAGACTTATGATTTGGGTGCTACAAGGGTAATGCAACAAAATGCATCAAAAAATTCTCGAGAATTAAACGCTGGATCTTTTAATAATAATGTTAAATAATGGAAGATACACACGTAAAGCGTAAGTCCCAGTACAATTAACAATGTAAATGGATAAATGTTCTCTGGTATAATGAAAATAGTCATAAATGACAAGTTCAGACGCTTGTCATATACGCCTATTATCATTGCACTGGTAGAATTTTACCGTTTACATTGTCAATTTAGCAAAGTATCGATAGTTTATACACGTGTGCCCTTCAATTATTTTTGTTATTATTACAAGTTGTAGCCCTCAATTATCGAGATTTTTAGTTGCCATTTGTTGCATTTCCCGTATACCACCCAGATCATACGTCCAAAACGTTTCTGACATTTTAACTGTTTGAGAACCAAATGCATCACCGTTGAGATTTTAAATCTGCAGCTGCTTCTATATCAAGTATATTTGGCTAAGGCGGTTTCAGTTTAGGGTTAACCTATCTCAGTGACCTGGCTGAAATGGATAGTATCCGGAAGGCATTCTTTGGATATCCAATCTTCCTGCTTGTTAACCAAAAATTACAATGGTCGGGTCGCGTTTAAAGTTGAAAAAAAACAATGAAAATTAGGAATAATCAATGATAACATACATATTGTCTAAGTTAATAAGTTTTGGAAAAGGTAAGTTGTTACCTTAGAAATGAAGTTTGAAACACTCCCGATGCTTCCATTGAGTAAGTTATTGTTTGGATGGAACAAAGGCTCGGACTAATATTTATAGTGGAGACGAAATTTCCACATCAAATTCAACCTCAAATTTGTATTTTAACTTCAAACTCCAATTACATATGAAATGAACTTGAAATGCAGTGTTAAATTGACCATGGAAATTACATAATTGATTCATACTATTCAAGTAACATGCGTTATGAACCATCAAGCGGGTAAAAGACAACATTGATTCAGTTCAAAGCTGAGTTATGAGTTGATGGGGTTGTCACACTTGTCACATGAGAATAAAGTACTCACATGGAAGAGATAGATTGTTTTGTTATGCACAGGCCATCCGAATGGAATATTTACTGTATGTCACATTTTATATTGTGCAATATTAAAAGACACAGTTACTGTATTATATGTTTATACATAACAATGTTCAAATAATGTTCAAATAATCAAACCCACAACGAAATCCATCCGAATGAAATATACTAACAATTTAATCAAAACAAAACATACATACACAACAAATTTATACATAACAATGTTCAAATAATGTACCCACAACGAAAGTAATCTGATGAAAAAGGGTTATTACTAACAAAGTCCGGAACATTAGGCGCCTTCAATAAATTTTTCAAATACTCTCGTATGTTACCGCCTTTTTCTGAGGGCATATATAAATAATTTTAATTATCAAACTATTTAGGTGCAATTTTAATAACACGAAACTAAATTAGCATAATCATGAATAAATTTGTGTCATACCTGGAGCATCGTCGTTCGAATGGGAAGCAGAATCGAAAGGATGTAGACATATGTAATTGTTTTTCTATATAAAAACATAAATTGTTAATCAATCAATGTATGAACACCTGTTTAACTGGAAATTTTTGGCATAAATGTAACTTACCGGATTATAAATAATTTTTCGTGCTGAATCATCGACGAAAAGTGTATTTAGGGCGTTAAAATCAGGATACTCGTTCCAAACATCATTGAGATCTTTACAGTAGGTTACATTATCTTCTGTTTTGCACCTTCCTTGATCCTGTTTACAAACAGTCGAACATAAATATGTAGGAAGCATAGACAAATTAAATTCAGCAGAGTGTAATGACATTCATCTTACCCAAACGAATAGAAATTGGTCAGAGAACAAAGGTAGTTTCTCAAGTACACGGTCGATGTTATGCCTGAGATTGTAATCAAGTTTAAATGTTAACATTTAATTGTATATTAACGATTTTGGCTATAGTAATTCAATTGCTCAACACTTCTAACCTCATCTTGGATGACCAAATGACAACAACAAAATTCTGTATTTAAAAATGCATAAATTCACATAATCTTATTCTGAGGATAACATCTACAACATGAACAAAATGAGATTAAAGTTGTACGTTTATATGTTAAAATAATGGATACAAATGAACATAATTTAAACCTTTTGGATGTCTTGGGATATAGGCAATGGCACAATTGACATAAAAAATTATAAGTTTTCTTGCAGGCGGCGTTGCAGATACAATATACTTGTTTGGATCATCATCATCATCTTTATCTTCATCTTCATCGTAATCTTCATTGACCGCTTGGTTGTCCACATCTGTTAAAAGAAAATAAAATGCATTTAATAACATGTAAATGTTTAGAAACATAAATAATTAATTACCTAACTTGTTTGATGTCGCTGACGTAATTCGTCACGCAACATGGAGACTTTATCGTGTAATGATGAAATATAGGCTCACATTCCGCTAACAAGGGAATCAATATGCTCCCAAAAATTGACTATGTATTCCATCACTGTCTTAATTGTGACATCATCTCCACCTGGAGCTTCTAGAGCTTCTTCCATCATTGCGTCTCCCATTGGTTGGTCGTCTTTATGGCCAATGGGGTTCATTTCCTCCTTATCTTGATCTAATCCGACATCCTTCACACACTTCCAATCGATATTTTCAACAAAATCATATTCCGCTCTGGTAATAAATAACATGCCAATCTTGCGGGTTAATCGAACAGAGGCGTCAAGCGAAAAATCAACTTTTTCCTTATTCAATAGATGGGTGATGACACATCCATATGGTAGTGAAGTTAAAATTGATGCTCCCTTTGTGACCATACATACAATTGAATTAAATATCAGTTTAGCAATGTTTGGAGTCGTTTTGGATCTATACTTTGCTATCCACCAATAATCGCTGTCTCGAATCATTGAATATTTTCCCCCAGTAGGCCGAATAAACCAAGTGAGCATTTTGTGAAACACTCTGGCTTCTACATCTAGGTGAATTGAGCTATTTCTAACAACCCATTGTATTGTATTATCTAAATCATTTTCATCTGTATCCCCTTTAATTTGTACACCTATACCCGAAGTAATAGTAATATATATATATATTTCCCCATGACATGGGTATTAATTCCTATTATATTACTCTTATTAGGCTCACGCTAGAATGAAGCATTGTTGTAGAATACTCTAACTAGGTCGGGGTAATATTTTGGTTCTATACCAAGTAATTCAAGCCAACCTCAAGATGTAAATGTGGATTTAAAACTAAAATCATATTTATCATCGAACAAGAAACCCAAGTTAATGACACGTTCGGGACAAATCTTCATTTCTTTGAAACTGCTCTGCCATCTTACTTTCTCCTCATCGGATCTAAAGTTCAGAGTTTCGAACGACCTGATTTGCTCAGAAGAAGCAATTGGTACAGAAGGAGGTTGTCTTTGAGAAAAGCTTGGTTGAGAAGAGCTTTGAGAAAGACCGAGCCTCTGGCGCTGACGTTTTGAAACTATTTTGGGTGTGGATGCTGTTATATTAGAGCACAAACACATTAATGAAAAAAACACAAACACAAACACATTAAGGAAAAAAAGAGTCCAATCTAGAAATCAATCAAACCCTAATTTATGGAAAAACATCGATATATTTACTTGAATATCTGATTGTAACTGTCATGAGAACACTGATATTCATCGGAGTCGAAGAGTTCTCTTTTGTCTTTAGGTTTAGGGTTTTTCAATTTGGAGGTTGTATCGATTATAATTTATAAATAATGAAGGGAAAACAAAAACGCAAAATTTAAAAAAGTATCGACACAAATTTAAAAAGTGTCGATACATTATAGATACCTATTCTCTCTTAAAACCGATATATTTATATCGGTTACATTGAATAATTACCTATTAAATTATAATTATGCGTTTCCATATTTTTACGATCGATACTTTTTATAAATGTATGGACATTTTATACGTGCACATACTTTAGGCATTTATTCTGGACGAAAAGTATCGACACAAACTTAAAAAGTGTTGATACATTATGTAGACCTATTATCTCTTAAAACCGGTATATTTATACCGGTTACATTGAAAATTTGCCTATTACATTATAATTATGTGTTTCGATATTTTTACGATCGATACTTTTTATAAATGTATCGACACTTTATACGTGCACCTACTTTAGGCATTCATTCTGGACGAAAAGTATCGACACAAACTTAAAAAGTGTCGATACATTATGTAGACCTCTTCTCTCTTAAAACCGGAATATTTATATTGGTTAGATTGAAAAATTACCTATTACATTATAATTATGTGTTTCGATGTTTTTGGGATTGATATTTTTTGTAAATGTATCGACACTTTATGTGTGCACCTAGTTTGGGCATTCATTCTGGACGAAAAGTATCGACACAAATTTAAAAAGTGTCGATACATTATGTAAACCTATTCTCTCTTAAAACCGGTATATTTATACCTGTTACATTGAAAAGTTACCTATTACATTATAATTATGTGTTTCGATGTTTTTACGATCGATACTTTTCATAAATATATCGACACTTTATGCATGCACCTAGTTTGGGCATTCATTATGGACGAAAAGTATCGACACAAACTTAAAAAGTGTCGATACATTATGTAGACCTATTCCCTCTTAAAACCAGTATATTTATACCGGTTACATTGAAAAATTACCTATTACATTATAATTATGCGTTTCGATGTTTTTGCGATCGATACTTTTCATAAATATATCGACACTTTATGCGTGCACCTAGTTTGGGCATTCATTCTGACGAAAAGTATCGACACAAATTTTAAAAGTGTCGATACATTATATAACCTATTCTCTCTTAAAACCAATATATTTATACTGGTTTCATTGAAAAATTACCTATTACATTATAAATATCTGTTTCGATGTTTTTATGATCGATACTTTTCATAAATGTATCGACACTTTATGCGTGCACCTAGATTGGGCATTCATTCTGGACAAAAATATCAACACAAACTTAAAAAGTGTTAATACATTATGTAGACCTATTCTCACATAAAACCGGTAGATTTATACCGATTACATTGAAAAATTATATATTACATTATAAATATGTTTTTCGATTTTTTGCGATCGATATTTTTTGTAAATGTATCGACACTTTATGCGTGCACTTAGATTGGGCATTCATTCTGGACAAAAATTATAGACACAAACTTAAAAAGTGTCGATATATTATATAGACCTATTCTCACATAAAACCGATATATTTATACCGGTTACATTGAAAAATTAGCTATTACATTATAATTATGGGTTTCGAACTTTTTGGGATCGATATTTTTTTGTAAATGTATCGACACATATGTTTACCTATTCTCTCATTAAACCGATATATTTTACCTATTACTTTATAATAATTGGCTTCAATGTTGTTAGGATCGATAATTACAATAAATGTATCGACACACTTTTTTGGAAACTTTACGTTTGGGAACCATACTAGACAAAATATTAGAAACAAATCTTTCTGTTTATTAATTTTGTCATTAAAAAATTATATTTTTACCACCTACATTGTAAATTTATCTATTACTTTAAAGTTATTGAATTTTGTAGTTATTGTACATACCTAAATATGAAAAGACCATTCAGTCCCGCACATGATGACAATTATGTTAGTGACATTTGGAATAATGCAGACAACGATCCCCATATATCGTAATTATCAACATGACTCCTACTGTGTATAAGAAACATGTACAATAACCTATTGCTAACTTTTCTCATCTCATACATAATTACATTCACATGAAAATTATAAATCGTATACAAAATTATAAATATTATACAAAATTAACCCTACATTTACATCATTACTTCCTTTTGTTATTCTTGTGTGTCGTGACAGCTTTTGTCATATCCTCTCTTAGTTTATTTTGATTGTGGCTTACGAGATCATTTAATATTCGCATACAATTCCAATCTCCAACAACATATATTCAAATTGTCAGTACGCTAAGTATTGTAAACCACAACGTTCAATCTACGACTTTTAACAATTTAATCGTAAACTAATTTTTAATTCCACTTACAAAATCACCAGTTGCCCCTGTAGAACTGATCGATTCCATCAGCATCATCACATAAATGTCGCAATCATATCTGTTACAAAATTTGAATACCACACATGTCAATTATGAAACCTGCATAAATTAAGCTTTTTATTTATGAAAACATCTCGTACTCATTCAATTGCTCATTCATCTTATGCTCCACAAATTTGAAATTTTTCAAGGGGACCTTTCCTAGAGAGTCACATGCTTCTACTCAATTGCGTTTCTTATTATAAATATCTAATATTTTCATCTGCATTAAAAAAATATGAAGTGATGATCCAAACAAATTATGCATTATAATTTACATAATTTTCTTTCATATATACCAATTCTTAGCATCATTCACTATCTGTTTAGCTGCTTCAGATGTAAACAGACTATCATATACCGTTGCAACACGTTCTACCATATCCAACACCAACATATACCAATGTGAATTATGGTAGTTTATTGTGATCATGATCTGCAACAAATTTCACACCCAATTTGACAAAATTCAACATTATATATCCAAAAACATCATTTGCAATTCGTATGGTGTCTTACCTTCTCACAGTCAGTGAATTTCATATAGTTATCCAATATGGGACCCCAAAAGCTTGCAATACCCTCAATAGTTACTTTTTTGTTGCTCTTCAACGCCTGTTGCTACAATTACGCGGCAATCGTTATTAATTACCATCTATAATACTACATTTCAACATTTATTAATTTAACTCACCGCTAAGTGGTATGAAAGGTAGACAGTCCTCTGAAGTGACTTTTTTGCATCGTAGCATACTATCCAGGTGAGCAAATAAATAACCTAACAAAATTAATTACGCAATCAAAACATATTAAATAGGTTTTAACATTTTGTACTTTCTACTTACCACACCACCAACCCATTCCGTAGGCTTCAACGTTCCAACATCGGATACACTAGCGTATTGATTTCCCATTGAGATTACAGAAAGACTGTATAAATCATTAAGATTAATATCTTGTCATGAAATATTTAAATATCACTCACAAAGCAATATATTTCACTTACTCCGATTCTAACCCACTATTCCATAAATAATCACAAATTGTAGCTTCGAGCTGATCAATTCCGCTTGGAATATCCGCTTTTTCAACCTACAATTTTGCATACAAATTTTTTTCACAATAACATGATAAAAATCAAAATTAAGTTTTCAACATGATAAAAATCAAAATCAAGTTTTCTTTTATTCAACTTACCTTCTGCTTCTTCTTCTGGGGTACAGGACATTCCGAATCCAACTCTATATCTATAACACTCTCCGATGTATATATCACATCGGCATCATTCCTCCTTATTTCCTCCATCTTCTCTTATTCCTCTATCATTTCTTCTTTATATTTTTCAGATCATCGAATTTTTGCTCTACATAGCTCTTCATCTCTTTTATTTCACCCTTAATTTTTCCCCCTTCATCCAAGTTTTTCTCAACCACCCCCTTCATCCCCGTAAGTTCACTCCTCAATTCCACAACCTCCTTGACCACTCCATCAATTTTTCACCCGTCACCATCTTAAGTTCACCCTTCAACACCTCAACTTCTTTCACCACTTTACCCCTCAACACCTCAACTTCTTTCATTACTCCATCTATTTTTCCTTCCACTTCCCCCTTATGTCTCTCAAGTATCTCTTCAACTCTTGATTATATTTGCATGATATCAAAAAGGATTTTTTTGATATCAACCAATTCAGACATCAAAATGTCAAATTTACTATATTTTCCCTCATCGTCACCCCCTCACCGTCATCCCCAATACAACCATCTCTTCTTCCTTCTCCGCTGCCTCCTTGCCAATAACCTTCAAAATTAAATTACAATATTAAGACATTGATTATATTCTTATTACATTTATTACCCTTTCTTGCTTCCTCGGTCTATCCAACTCAACTTTGTCATCACTCTAACCACCTATTCCTTCCCCCATGCATGGATGCGTGACACTCCGGTTCTTTCATAAGCTGGAACTGCCTCACAGCCCGACCAAAAATTGAACAGTGCAACCTGCATTTATAATAAAATTTATCATTTTATATAATAACTATACTATCATTTTATATAAAAAAATAAAACTTTTTCTTCAACTCATTTACCTCTAAGATTGCTATGCAGCCTTTGAGGTATCTCTGGCTGCCCTTTTTAAAGGTGATTATTGATTCAATCAATCTCAAATGGACATATTCAGCCCAATTGAATTCACCCTTCAAGCCTTCATCACAAATGAGCTTTATATAATCCTTGTTCTTTGACGTATCACCCGTTGGACAAAGAAAGATCCTGACAAGGTACAATAGAACTCGGGCCTTAAGCTCATCCCCCTCGTAAGATCCACTTTTGATCTTCTCTTCAAGTTCAGTTTATGTCACCTTCTGCTTCAAACCATATTTGGAATCCCCAGAGGAAATGAATAATCACCATATTTAGCAATACATTGTTCGACATCAAATTGCTCTATCAAGGATCGACATAATTCCCTCCGAATAGGTTGATCCCTTACTCCTACCAACAATCCAAACCCCATTTCTTCCAGCATATTCAATTGATCATCCTCCTTAAGGTGTTTAATTAATGAATTCACCCTTTTAATGTTGCACCTTGTCGACACTTCCTACATTTTTTAACAATATATAATGTTATTGTTCTTATATATTTTGTATCAACGTATTTACAAGTTTAATGAATACATTCTTTTCATGTGCTTTCCTCCATTCTTTGTATTCTTCACTATCCATCTTTGACTGTGCGATGTAAGGTTCCTTCTCAGCATCACTCATCGAATTCCATTTCTCCAACACATCATTTCTCTTCTAATATTAAGCATAAATGTTTCTTAATCAATACATTAACGCTAAATAATACTCAATGTTAATTTCAATTTACATACTGAGCCGATGTGTTTGCCACTTTCCTTCATCCTTTGGTATTCGGTCATACTGTCAACATTTAAAATTTGTAATCAATTTAAAGTTCTTAAATACTTTAATCCAATTACCATTTCAACAATAATAACAAAAAGACATTGATACTTACTAGAAGTATATATATCCACCATTTGGTTGCTTTCGAATCTCGGCCTCAATTTCAAAGTCATCTTTGCCACCAACAATTCCAAGATCCTTTGACTTCATTTTTCCTTCAATATCAGTTTACGCAAATAAAATCAAATACTGGTTACATACACTTTATTCAATATACAAATATCGATAACTACTTTTGTAGTAAAACGACTTCCTTCAAAAGAATTTGAATGGCCACTACAACAAGTGTCGGCATATTTATACAACCTATAATATCATTTTTACCTATAATATTATAAACAAGTATCCATATTTATTTTCCACCTATAATATTATATAATCGGTCTCAGATCCTTCTTGGCTTTGATTCAAAATCCCCAAACTAAACCCAAAAACCCTAATCCCTATTTCCTTCAAACGAATGAGAACACTCAATACTCCAAGTATCGACACATTTATACAACCTATAATATCATTTTCTACCTATAATATTTAATAAAAGTATCGATATTTATATTTTGCCTAGAATATCACTTTCTACTTGTAATCGATCCCAAATACTTCTTTACTTAGAAAACCCCAAACAACACATAAAAACCCTATTTTCGATTACTGTAATAATAAAAAACTAGGGTTTCGACAACGTATTTTTCGATTCAACTGCAGTAACAAACAAACAAACTTCGCTTTAGAAACACATTTTGAAATGCTGCAACAATTACGCTTCGATTTCAAAAACTCGTCCGTTCTATCTAAAATCAAAAGATATTTAGCTATGCCCTTTATATTTTCACCAGATATGTTATTTATATTTAATCGATACAACTACCAAAGTGTCGATACTTTCGATAGGATAATTACCTATTTCTTCGAAAGTATCGATAATTTATTACGCGTACTTATTAAAGTATCGACACTTTCAATATATCCGGTAGCGCTTTATCGATTTTTTCATTTCGAGACCGGTTTTGTCATATTTTTACCTGTTATATCGTTATGGATCGATACGTTTTTATAAAGTATCGAAATTTTATATGCGCTATTACTGCTTCTCTTTTTAATTCCCAAAGTGTCGATACTTATATTAAAGTATCGACACTTTTAATATATCCGGTAGCGCTTTACCGGTTTTGTCATTTCGAGACCGTTTTTGTCATATTTTTACCTGTTATATTGTTATGGATCGATACATTTTTATAAAGCATCGACACTTTATAGGCGCTAAAATTGCTTCTCTTTTAAATTCCCAAAGTGTCGATACTTATATTAAAGTATCGACACTTTCAATATATCCTGTAGCTCTTTACTGATTTTGTCATTTCGATATCGGTTTTGTCATATTTTTACCTGTTATATCGTTATGGATCAATACATTTTTATAAAGTATCGACACTTCATAGGCGCTAAAACTGATTCTCTTTTAAATTCCCAAAGTGTCGATACTTATTTCAATCTAATCGATACTTTCAACATATCCGATAGCACTTTACCGATTTTGTCATAATTACACCGTTTTTGTCATATTTTTACCTGTTATATTGATATGGATCGATACATTTTTTATTTGGATCGACACAAACCGGCAAGCTAAGTTTATCGGTTGCCAAATTTTATAATATTTCTTCATGATTTACACCTACTACATTATTATTACTCAACATTTCCGGGAGCGCTAAACTGAATTTGTGAAATATCTTTTAATATATCCAGTAATACCGTATATTAGCCCGCCTTTCCTGAGATAACCCGCTTCATCTAAATTTATACTACACCAAAAGATACTAAACTTATAGTATTAGTATGCATGTGATGTCCTTGGAAAATAAGCATAATTAGTCAACAAAAATTATACTAATGTTTATAGATCATTATTTACAAATAACTTCTCACTTAGGTCGCAATCATGTCAATTTAAGAAATCAATTTGAGTTTCTATCTTTTTTTTTTTTTGACATAACTTCCAATTTATCTATATCTTTGTGACTATATTCAACATGCTCTGATTAATCATACGAATTACCATACATCAATTGCCTTCACAAAGTTAAAATGTTCTATATTTTAGGTTTAGGGTTGCCCTAACAATGTGTGCTAATAATTTGTGATAGGTGCATGCCATTGAGAAAAGCATAAACATGCTAAATTAATCTAAGAAAGGGAAAGTTGCCAAATTTGTCATGGATGCCATTGAATTTGCATCAATCGGCTTACTGTTAGCTGGAGATGGTGGTGGTCGAATTATTCCCGTATTTAAGTTGTAAAACAAGTTGCTCGCGTCTCTGTCAGGAATAATTCAAAGATGGGATGTACTTGATTTGCCAATGAATCCCGGATTCATATATAACTCTACAGAACGGCATAATTTTTAGAGCCGAGAATGATAGATATTATCAGAACAATCCAAGTTTACATGTCTACTTATTAACCCCACAGAAAAAGCAACAACTAGTTCCTTGGCAGAGCTGGTAAGATAATAATGAGAAACAATTCAGAAAGTTTGCATTACTTTATTTTTTCCAGATGGTTCCAATTGGGCTTTTCCTCCCCCAGATATTCCCCGACAATCCACCGTTTCAAATTTCTTTTCTCTGCTATGTTACAATGCATTCGAATCCAAAGGTTCTGACCTAATTCAATTTTATTAGGTTAAGTTTTCTAAAAATATATTTGAGTTTATATTTAAATATAGGTTGGGTTGGATTCAGATTTTGAATGAAAAAAATACTTGATCGGACTCAACTTGAAAAATAATATAAGTATGTTTTATATATTTAACGATAATTACAATAATATTCATTTTATAGTATTTTTTCAATTAGAATTTTTTTTATCAAATAAAATTAATATTTTTTTATAAATATATTTGTTTCAGGTAAACTTAGATTAGAATTAGATTTAATCTAAGAGAAAGGGTTAAATTCTGGTTTGATAAAACCATCCTAAATTCGAATCAAATCAGATTTTAAGTAGAAAATGTAAATTTTTTGAATCAGTTCGAATTAATGAAAACCTGACCCATAGACATCCACCAAACCCCCTTTCCGGTACAAGTATCACTCCTTTGCACTCTCCCTTAGCAAATTCTTTTGGCTATAAATACGAGAAATTTTTTGTTTTCCACACATAACTCTAAGATATAGACACGAAAAACCAAACACGTCTCTCCATTTTTTTTTGTTTCGGTCATGGCTATCTCCAAGGCTTTGATCGCTTCACTTCTCATTTCTCTTCTCCTTATCCAACTTGTCGGTGCTGATCAACTGGTAAAGCTTGATCACTTTTTTTTTGAATGATTGCTAGTTATGAGTAGTAACCTAATTTATGCTACATGTTGATGTGAAACACAGGTGACAAGTGCCAGCAAGGGAACCGCTCCCCCAACGAAAATGGGTAACTATCATAGATCCTCGGTGGTATCGAGAAATTGGACTGACACACTTCATTTGACAAATCGATTAGTGTTGTTGTTTTTTTTTCCCAGACTGCGGAGGGGCTTGTGCGGTGAGGTGCCGGTTATCATCGAGGCCACACCTATGCAATAGGGCTTGCGGGACATGCTGCGCACGCTGCAACTGTGTTCCACCGGGAACCGCCGGGAACCAAGAAATGTGCCCTTGCTATGCTAGCATGACCACCCACGGTGGCAGACGCAAGTGCCCTTGAGTTTTTAATCAACTTGGAACGAATCTTTTGCTTTCAGCTTTGTGATGAAATAAACGAATAGCATGGTGTAAGAATAAATAAATTAAAAGTGTGTCATACGTAAAGCACAACTCATTTAGTTGATCGTTTCTTTCTTTTTGCGATGATATATGCCTAACGATTTGTTGGCTTGAATTTTAATGCGTCATATTTTAATGATAATAATGAAGTTTGTAATTATATTTGCTTTCATTTACGTGAATAGTATTTTGATTTTTAATGCATGTACGTGTGTTTTAAGTGGGTTTGGTAGGCAAATGATCAGCCTTGGAAAAAGAAGACAACCCGTGTCCTTAAAAAACAAACGATTATATGCCTGATTCTTAAAGGATGAGTTGTACAAGCATACAACCAAATTTCATCTTTATCTCGATCAATATGGTCCTAGATGCTCTTAATTTGTATCGTGAAAGACGTAAATTTTTGGATCACAATTCTTCAAAAACAAATTAAATATGAAAAACGAATTGGATGTTGATCATATAGTCCATATTGGGAAAATAAATATGATTGAATATCTTTCATTCATTTATTTATTGGACAATAACAATGAAATGAGGAAAAATGGCAGATAATTCAATCTATAACTGCTCATTAGTCATTGATTACTCTGATAGCTTTACTTTTAAACATCAACCTACTTTACCTTGGGTTAGAATCAAGCACATCTATCTAGAATATTACCTCCTTTATTTTCTATAGCTCACTATAAATACCATAGCAGGTCAGCTCCTGTTTTGATCGTACGTTTTGTTTCCAAGTAATGGCCGTCTCCAACTCCAAGACTCTTTTACCTCTGTTTCTTGTTTCTCTTTTGCTGTTACCTCACTTTGCTCAGTCGTCTGATCCAATGGTAAAACCCCATTTCTATATAACTTTGTTCTTAATTTTCCTATATACCATACAATATTCTTGCCCATTTTCATGTATTGCAGGTGATCAAGAACACGGCAGAAGAACATTCCATGACCGATGAGGAAATCGGTAAGAAATAGTGATTTCATTTTTGTTTGAACGTTATAAATGATGTTTATGTTTGGTTCAGATTGTGACGAAGCTTGTGGGGAGAGATGCAAGTTATCGTCGAGGCCCAACCTTTGCAAGAGAGCATGTGGTACGTGCTGCGATCGGTGCCATTGTGTCCCTCCGGGAACCTCCGGCAACTATGACGTGTGCCCGTGCTACCGTGACATGACCACCCACGGCGGCAGACACAAATGCCCTTAGTAAACCATATAATCTGCTTTAATAACGAGTTAAAGTATTATGATTTTGAAAGTAACTAAATAATATTAATTGCAGTGTAAAACATATATGTGGTTTTTGTAATGAATAGTAATTTTGGTCCAAAGTAATCTGTAATTTAGTAATGAATGCGTTCCAAATCCTACAAGATTGAATAAGAGCATCCTAATGGTTTTTGTACTCTAACTTTCCTGTACTTTTACATCTTTTTGATTTTTTTATGACGAGTCATCTTTTCAGTTTTCAACAAATCATAATCACGAATAAAAAAATACTCTTTTCTTTTTTCTCATGTTATAGTCCCTTCAAATTTATTAATGTCAGTGTTGATTAATTTTAACAATTTATAATTCCTTACCTGAAAGGGATTTTTTTGTGCTATGATCCAATTATATGATTTACATTTTTTTGGGTATGAATTTGGAGTCAAGAGTGTTTTGTATTGTATTAACGGAATACACACAAAATGAGATACAAATATGGGTATCGTTAAAAAAAAATAGAGTACACAATAAAAAGATCACTTGAGCAACATTGGCAATGCAACTCTCACACGACAGAACCGGTATACTAACCAAAGAATTAACAATAGTAAAACTCCCTAAGAAAAGGACACAGGAACACGTAATCTGCTTCCCCTCAAAGCGAGGTGCCACCACTAACCCATCCCTCCACTCACCAATTTGATATTTCGATCGCCTTGCACAACACCCACATTGTTTAATTCATTTCCATTGAATACTGCAACAAGGAAGTACCATATGAAATCCTGGCCCACTTCAAGAATTCAAGCACCACTTTAATTAATCCAATACTAGAATCAACAAGCCATGAACAATCATCACAAATTCTGCAGACATCGACATCCATAACAACTACCACACAACCACGAACTCAGATTAACTTCTTCCAACTGCTGCCGATCATTCCGATAAACGACTCTGACATGATGGCATTTGGGCATATAAATAGATCCGTGTCCGACAAACAAATCTCCGGCCAAGCGTATTTACACCAGAAACCCGCTTTTAAAGTTGCCGCCTCAAATAATTGCTCCACGCACCAGCACCTGTTATTAAACACCGTCTCATTCCTGCAGATCCAAAACGACCAAACAAATCCACAAAAAACTAACTGCCAAATGTTTTCCGATTGAAAGCTATAGGTTGAGAAACCCATTGAACTAGCAAAGTGTTGCGGAAGACGACTATCGGATAGAGAGAAATCGCAACTGATAATTTGAGAAAATAAAAATGAAAATAAAAGAGACACAAAATTTACGTGGAAAACCCCTAAATAATATAGGGTAAAAACTACGGGCAACGGTAGAATAATTTCACTATGAGAAAATATGAATTACAACCTCTCTCGATCTACCAAGGAGAAAACAATGATAATTCTCTCTTGATAAAAAGGAGAAAACAACTCTCAAGAAACTCTCTAAATTCTCTAGTATTGGAAGAAAGCTAGAATGCTTTGGGATGATTTTGAAGCTAAATGAGCTAGGGTATTTATAGTTGAAACCTAAGGACTAATCTTGTAAATACCCTAAAGTACAATGATTAAATGTTGTAATTATCCCTTGCATAATTCAACAAAAAATAATAATTAAAAACAAAAGCAGCCGTCGGCTGCTATGACTATTATTTTCAACAATCTCCCACTTGAAGATTTGATTGGAACAATCATATCTTCACACCATTCTTTCTACCTTGTACCTTTATGTTGCTTATATTTCTGTCAGGCCACAAGAGAATCGACACCAAGTAAATTTATCAGCGTTGATCGCCTTCGTCATGAAATCTGCTATGTTGTCTTTGGTATGAATCTTCTGCATATCTATTGTCACTTCAACCTTTTCACGAATGAAATGGTACTGAACTCGTATGTGCTTTGTCCTTGAATGAAATGTTGGATTCCTTGTTAGATGCAAGGCGCTCTGACTGTCACAAAACAGAGAGACATACTCTTGATTGTGCCCAAGCTCCTCCAATAGCATCTTCAACCAAATTGCTTATTTACTGGCTTGTGTAGCTGCTACATATTCTGCCTCTGTTGTGGACGTAGCCACAACTGACTGCAATTTTGAAACCCAACTTACAGCTCCACCAGCAACTTTGAACACATATCTTGTAATATATTTGCTTTTATCCAAATCCCCTGCATAGTCAGAATCTACATAACCATTTATTAGTAAGTTTGATCCTCCGTAACATAATGCAACATTTGAGGTTCCTTTGATGTATCTCAGGATCCTCTTCACTGTTTTCCAATGCTTTTTGCTTGGATTCGCATGTACTGACTAACCACTCCCACTACTTGTGCAATGTCTGGTCTTGTGCATATCATAGCGAACATTAAACTTCCCACTGCTGATGCATATGGTACTCGAGACATCTTCATCCTCTCTTCTTCACTGCTAGGACTCATACTGGAGGATAATTTGAAGTTAATAGGAAGAGGGGTAGAAATTGGCTTACAATCTTGCATGCTAAATCGTGACAAGATTTTCTTCAAGTAATTCTTTTGTGAAAGCCAAATCTTCCTATTACTTCTGTCTCGGTGAATTTGCATCCCTAAATCTTGTTGATCCCAAGTCCTTCATTTCAAATTCCCTAGCCAGTTGTGCCTTCAATTCTTCAATATGATCTTTGTTGGGTCCTGCAACTAACATGTCATCCACATACAACAACAATATAACAAAATCGTTTTCACCAGACCTCTTGAAATAAGTACAAGGGTCTGTATTAAGTCTGTTGTATCCAAGGCACATAATGAAGGAATCAAATCTCTTATACCAACACCTCGGCGCCTGCTTTAGACTGTACAGAGATTTGTTCAACCTGCAAACCAAGTTCTTCTTTTCGTCTTCTTCAAAACCTTCAGGCTTGAGCATATAAATCTATTCTTCAAGATTTCCATGAAGAAAAGTTGTTTTAACATCTAACTGTTCAAGATGTAAATTCAATGTAGCACACATTGCCAAGACTACTCGAACTGTTGTTAGTCGAACCACAGGAGAAAAAATTTCATTGAAATCAATACCTTCTTTCTGAGCATATCCTTTGACCACCGGTCTTGCACGATACCTCTCCACTTGATCGTCAACATTTCGCTTGATTTTGAAAACTCATTTGTTACCAATTGGATTCCTTCCTTGTGGTAGTGGCACAAGATCCCATGTATTATTTTTATGAAGGGCTTCGATTTCTTCTTGCATCGCCATCATCCACAGTGAAGCATCTGAGCTGTTTATTGCCTCCTGGTATGTTGATGGCTCACCGTCCTCTGTTAAAAGACAGTATGCAACATTTCTTTCTATAACATAATCTGAGTGCCAATTGGGACGTCTTCTCACACGATCTGATTGACGAGTTGTTGGAGCTTCAGAACTCTCTGGTTCTTGTTCATCATGTGCTGATTTTGCTTCA
Source organism: Hibiscus syriacus (assembly GCF_006381635.1). Lineage (NCBI taxonomy): Eukaryota > Viridiplantae > Streptophyta > Magnoliopsida > Malvales > Malvaceae > Hibiscus > Hibiscus syriacus. Next base: position 850,715 of record NW_024062641.1, on the reverse strand, counting down.
GAAGAATCTCCTTGTTCAAACTCCTTTTCCACATGTATCTGTGTAGTCTCTGACTTTTCAGCGCTGTCATCGTCTTCTTTTCTTTGTAGCTTATCTTCTACAAAGATAACATCCCTGCTGTCAACACACATTTTTCGTCCTACTAGGATTCAAACTCCTAAAAATAGGATAGAATTTTAGGATTCAAACTCCTAAAAATAGGATAACATTTTGCTAGGATTCAAACTCCTAAAATTAAGATAGAGTTCTACTAAGATTTAAATTCCTAAAGATAGGATCCACAAGCACTATAAATAGCCATTGTAACTCACCATTGTAACACACGATTTTACACACAAAACACAGAGGAAGGCACGGAAAATACAAAGGCAAAGTTGTTGTAAACGATTCGAAAAGGAAATAAAAGGTAGCATCTTTTTTTACATTGGTTCGTTCATTTCTCGCATGTGCACGTTATTTTTCTTGAGATTTGGTTCGAATAACCCAAAACGTGGGTTGCGCCGATGACTAAAAAAGGGTGGGATTTCGAAGTTTCGAACCTAGATCCACCCCCGAGGCGTGTTCATTTTTTTAAAATATTTAATTCTCCCCCCTAAATCATTTTTTTCCTACTTTATTATTCTTGTTATATATGCATATTACTTTCTATTAATTTTATTATATATGTATATATGTTTTTTTATTAGTGTTATTATATATATATATATATATATATTTCTTATTTTGCATGTATATATACGTATATTACTTTTGATTTTCTTTTTTTTATTATTATTATTTTACTTATATATATATATGCTTTTACTTTTTTATATATTTTACTCATTTATTTATCTATTTTTATATTTATCCTATATTTTATGTTTTTATATTCTTTTACTTGTTTTATTTATTTGCATTATCATTTTATTTTTATTTAATTGTTTGTTGTGCATATATTAGTGTTATTGTTTTTTTATTTTATATATTCTATTCATTTTATATTTACTTTATTTCTTACTTAATCTCCTTATTTTATTTGTTTTACTTTATTTATCATTTATTCATCTCTTCTAACCCATATTTTGACTTTTAAAGGGTATATTTGTAAATCCGTCAAAGGTAAGTAATTTTGGATCATTATTTTATCTTTTAATTTAACTTGTTATTTTTCTTAATTAAGACAACTGGAAATTACGTAGTACCGAAAGGGCGGTTCAAGAGTGCTAATCCTTCCTTGATCGTAACCGACTCCCGAGCCCGACATATTTCTGGTAAGACGCAGATCAGGTAAGAAATAGGGTATCCGATCAACCCATTTATCTTTAAATAAATAATCGGTGGCGACTCCAATCCACATTTTTCAAGTCGAAGCCCAATTTCGGGGCCCAACCGAAAGATAGTTGCGACAGCTTGGCGACTCCGCTGGGGACCGTAAGTGAGTCAGGCTAAGGTAATTTCTAGTTGTCTTTTTAATGAAAAGGGTAAGTTTAAATTTTAAGGTAACATTTCGATCCTTATTGCTTACTTTTGATTATATTTTCGAAGTAAATAGTTGTACTGACCATTTTTTAATGATTTCAGCCCTTAAAGATTTTTCATCTAAAGGCTCTATACCCGAGCTCCGAACTCTATTTAAGTGGGGGTGAAAGCGACGCCTTCGTGTGAATTTATTCTTCGTATGGGCCTAGCAAGTAACCTTCGGGATTCATATACCTTATGCATTCGTGTGAATTTATTCTCCGTATGGGCATAAGGGAATGTTTCCTCTCGAGTTTAACTTAGTCCACACAAGCCTGTGATGGGTTTAGGACTAAGGGTCTGGCAAGCCCAAGGGGGCACCAGCAAGGAGAACTCGGGTACCATTTTTTAGCACCTAAACCGGGAGACCATGGAGAATTAGAGCCCACCCCAAAATCTCATTCCAAACCCTAGGCTGCTTTGTTTCCTGCTTTAGTTTCTGTTCAAAGCATGCGAACTAGACAAATATGCGGTTAGGATTTGTTTGAAAGTAGCATGCGGGATAGAGATCATGTCCGGGTAGGAATAATAAGCATGTGGGGTAGATATCATGTGGGGTAGGACTTTCATTTTTATGATCGTTTTTTATTTTTTTTTTCACCTCACTAACTCTTTTCATCTTTCTTTTATTTTATTTTCATCACTTGCATCATAAAAGAGGTCATTGATCCACTAAAACGTGTTTGTTAAAACTCGAATAATCTGAATCCATGGACAAAGGTGTTGTAATACAAGAGATTAAAAACCCCGAGGTACGACTATGGTCCGAGAAGACTCAGAAGGGAAAAGGGAGACAGTCTTCAAGGAAGCTATGTGTTAGTGCTGGTTAGCTACGCCTCTATCAACCTAAAACAGAATAATGTGCAAGAACTTCGAGATATCTGAGATAGTTGAAATAATGATCGGAAATAGAAGTTCAGTCAGCGGTATGGTGACATTGCATTTTTGCTTCATGTTAAGACCGATGAGCCCTTAATCAGAGTCTTGGTTCAATTTTTGAACCTGGGATACAGTTGCTTCACTTTTAACCAGGAGGACATGGTACCTACCATCGAGGAGTATACTACACTATTGCACTGTGAAAGCATTAAACTGGAGCGAGCCTACATCAAACATATCAAGAGTCAGCCTTTCAAGAACGGACTGGCTAAGATTGCAGGAGTTGATGAAAAATGGGTGACTGAACGACTCTGAAACAAAGGTAACGGGCAAGGAATTGAGTGGATCCACATAAGGGAAACTAATGAAGGACCACCGTGATGAATGGAAGACTATAGACCTTTTTGCACTAGGTCTGGATGGCTTGATCATCTTTCCAAAGGTTTTAGGATGCATTGACGCAGCCGTGGTGGAACTGTTTGAGCAACTTCCGAAACGAGTCAACCCAGCACCGACCATCTCAGCCGAGACCTTTTGGTCTCTCAACCATTACCGAAGAGCTGGTGGAGGTAGATTCATTGGATGTGTTCAGTTCCTTCAAGTCTGGATTCACATCCACTTCTGGATTCACATCCACTTCTGAAAGACTAATGGGGTTGCCTACTGTAGATTTATCACTACGTATTCACCTTTGAGAGAGTTCATCACCATGACATGACATGAAGGCGCTTCAAAAGAGAAATGGATGAAAGTCTTCACTCATCTTCAGGACCGGGATATTACCTGGAGAGCCCCCTGGTTGTTCCTCAGTGATGTTCTTTTCAAGTGTGGGAATTCTGACACTATGACCCTATTTGGACTTTGAGGTGCAGTTGGGTATGCTCTGTTGTTGGCACTTAGACAGTATGGGGCATATCAGTTTGTCCCAACAACATATGGATTATCTATATCAGAGTTTATGTATCACGGTGACAGTTATAAGAAGATGATCAAAGAAGCAGTCGAGTCATGGAAGAAAGTATCTCGGATGGATGTCTAGAAGATTTAGTCCGAACATACCTTTTATTGTTTTTATATCTCTTACAAGATAAAACATTTTTGTCTGAATAAGGATTATTTATAATAATGGACACTTTTCTGGATCAATGCCTCGAACATTTCGTGCATTCTTGCATTTTGCATTTTTGCCTTTTTGCATTTTCATCTACATTTTAAGCATTTTCACAAACATGAAATTAAGTCGTAAAGGACTCGATGAAGCGAATTTAACCACATGGAAGCAAGATTGTAACATTAAAGAGCCTAATCAGCTGATGATAGGACAAAGCCGGCTAGGATGATCTAAGAAAAGAATCCTCATATCCTAAGGACTACAATGTTGAAGCTGTTAACTGTTACCACATAAGAAGCTCCAAACATTCCTCTGAGAACTATAAGGCGCTGAAGCGCAAGATCCAAAACCTGATGGATTCAGGGGCATTGACAGCCAAAGAAGGGGGCATGGCATATACCATTTGCACTTAGAGGATTGTTTTGTTTGAACACGTCACTGATATTTCATGTTTGCTTAATCTTTTAAACGATTGAATTTATGCTACTTTCTAAGGTGGAGCAATTGAACAAATTTTAATCTTTAGTTCTTCGAATATTAAATGAATTAAGGATTCTTTTAACTCTTCAAGAATTATAGATTTTTGACATATGACAAGATTAGACCTTTCTTATCATGTCTCAAACCCCAAAATGGAAATACCTTGATCATTACCAAAAAGACCAAATTTTGACATAACTTCCCTTTGAAATTCTTGAACATTGTCTTTATCTTTTTGATACACCCATACCTTTCTTTGAGTCAAATAAAGTCACACCGTTGTCTTTTTAGACTCACAATTGACATTTTAATACCCATTCTTCTAAGACACAATTTGGGGCATCTCGTCGGGAGCCTGAACATTGAGATATGTTGGGAGCAAGGAGCAAAAAAAAATAATTCATTTGAAATAATTCTATCACGCATTAACTACACTGTTTTCATGTGAATGAAATTAATCCTGAAAATCTATCCCCCTGGGGATACCTCTTCTGTGAGGACTTCCATGTATGAAATGATGAACGGCTTTCTTTCTTTATCCCTTTACAACAGGAGAAAATATATATCCCTTGTGTCCCCTTTTGAGCCTGTAGTATTTTTCTTCTGATTCAACCCTAACCAAGGATCACCCTCCACATTGGGGGGCAAGGTAGAAGAAATCTGCTCACATGAGTGAAGACATCAATCAAAAGGAGACACCAAAAGGTGGACCAAATGGCAAGTGCGAAGATCCAATCAAGAACAAAAAAGAAAAGAAGCAAAAAAAAAAAAAAACAAAGAAAAAGAGAAACAAGAACAAAAGGAAAAAAAAGCAAAAATCAAAAAGAAAAAGGGACAAAAAGCACATGCAAAGATTCCCTAAAGACAAATGGCACATCAAGCTTCAAACTATGAGATTGATCAAGCACAATCATTCCCGAATCTCTGAATCACTTCACTCGAAGATCATGGAACATCCAGAGAAAATCCAGAGAAACACATATGAGCAGATCCAAATTGAGCAAGACAGAATTGAAGGCATCAGAATGAATTGATCTTTGGTTCAACACCCTGAAACACTTGTTTGGGCCTATTTATCCTTTTCTTTCATAAGCATGAGCCTTGGCCTACATTACGTGCCTTAAAAGTCCCTTCTAATCATACATGGATTTCTAAACAGAAGAGACTATCTTCAGATTTCATCCCGCCCATCAGGATTAATCGTTGTTTGCAAAAAAACAATGTAATTAATGCATGGTAGAAAAAATAACAAAGGGGGGTTCAAGACGTAAATCCTGAATAACGTCTTGAAACCAAAGGAGGGTTCGAGTTGAAAACCTGAAAAGGCGGCTCGAATATAAAAATTGTGCAACTGAGGCGATCACGTAAATTCCTTGATAAGGCATCGCACAATCCGAGTGTGACAACAAAGGTTGGGAGTCAGGGAACACTTCCAGCAGAGGAGCATGCAAGCTACCCCATCAATCTTTTGAGCATCCAATGTCAAACCTTTGAGCATCAAATGCCAAACCTTTGACCAAACACAATAACCTGAGACTTTTTATCCTTTCCTTACTTGACCATCTCTCAAAGATAGCTTTGATCTTGACACTTGTCAAATAGCTATAATTTATTGAAGGATTAACATTGTAATTAATTCTTTGATATCCAATGAACTCTAGTTTTATGATTCGTCTCAATTGTAAAACCGTGAAAGGGGCAATATTTTTAAAACTTGGGATTAAACATTTTTTGAAACTCTTTTAATTGATATTAAAAGAGAAAGAAAAACATTTTTTTCAAACAAGACAGTCTCTCTAGAGTGGATCTTGGTAAATGACATGTGACTCTTAGACACAAAACTCATGCTCAGAATCAATGCTGAAGCAAGAAATGAGGAATATTTAGGGCATCTTTGAAGATTCAAAATGAAATATTGGGGCATTTTTTTGGGCATCTTTGGGGATTCAACATCCTAATGCGAATTATCATGCCTTTTTCAAGAGATAAAATATAACCAATTCATGTTATATGCATCTTATGCATACATTTTAGAGCATCATTTTTTCCCCACATACATAATTTTTGTAGCTTTTAGAGTCAAGTTTCGACTTCAAGACGAAGGATACTCGATTCAAAAGCACCTTTAAAGATTGATGTTGGTTGCTTAACTCAGCAGCAAGAAGCTACACTTCAACCAATTTGACATATTGAAAGATCGACAGATCTTAGAATCAACTTCAGACGAGTTCGAGAGATAATTCAGAACCGATCCAGTTTGTATTTTCAAGTTGGATTTCAACTTCACGATGAAGGATATCCAATTCCTGGCTCAACTTCACGACGAAGGGGCCACCCACGATTTCAACTTCACGACGAAGGGAATCGTGCTCACCATTGTCTCTCTTGAGACAGTTTCCCTTGAAACAAACTTTGTCTCTCTTGAGACAGTTTCCCTTGAAACAAAATTTTTTCTCCCTTGAGGCAGTTTCTCTTGAAACATAAACATTGAAAACATTTCCCTTGAAATGAGTTTTGTCTCTCTTGAGATAGTTTCCCTTGAAACAAAATTCCGTCTCCATTGAGACAATTTCTCTTGAAACATAAACATTGAAAATATTTGCCTTGAAATGAATTTTGTCTCTCTTGAGATAGTTTCCCTTGAAACAAAATTTTGTCTCCCTTGAGACAGTTTCTCTTGAAACATAAACATTGAAAACATTTCCCTTGAAATGAATTTCGTCTCTCTTGAGATAGTTTCTCTTGAAACATAAACATTGAAAACATTTCCCTTGAAATGAATTTCGTCTCTCTTGAGACAGTTTCTCTTAAAACAAAATTTTGTCTCCCTTGAGACAGTTTTCTCTTGAAGCATCATCTTTGAATATGTTTTCCTTGGAACTAATTTCATCTCCCCGTGAGACAATTTCTTTTGGAACTAAGTTTTGTCTCTCTTGAGACAGTTTTTCTTAAAACAAAATTTTGTCTCCCTTAAGACCGTTTCCCTTGAAACAACAAATATCTTTGAGATCGTTTCCCTTGAAACGAGTTTTGTCTCTTTTGAGACAATTTCTCTTGAAGCATCATCTGAACCGTTACACTCAGCTCAGGCACATACTTGAGATGGTCGAGAAGCATTTCTCAAATCAAAAATAGAATGTGCACATCAAATTTGAACATTTGAAGAATTCAAGATCAGGGATCAAAATTTGAAGATTCAAGAATCAAGATTCCAGACAGGCAACTAGAGATCGAGATTTCTCTCCAGAGCCCCAAAAAATAACATATGTTGCATATGCATTTTAGGCACACCTAAGAGCATTGCATCCATAGCATCACATATATGCATAATTTTTTCAGGTTTTAGCTAGAGTCAATTTCAACTTCGCGGCGAAGGATATTGAACTCAAAGCGACAGGATTTGCTCGAGAGTGGATTTCAACTTCACGACGAAGGATATCTAGCTCGAAGCCAAACTTCACAATAAAGGGGTCTCCACGGTTCCAACTTCACGGCGAAGGGAATTGTGTCCACCCGCAACATACAATACTTGGATTTCAACTTCACGACGAAGGATATTCAAGTCAAGGCTCAACTTCACAACGAAGGGGCCATCTGCGATTTCAACTCCACGAAGGAGGATATCGTGGCACTCGAGGCAACACAAGTTCAACTTCACAACGAAGGGACGGCTGGTTGTCAACAAACAACTTCTCAATTTCAGAGTCAATTTCAGCTTCACAACGAAGGATATTGGACTTCAGACAACGCAAGTTCAACTTCACGATGAAGGGACCGCTGCTTGTCAACAACAACTTCCCAATCTCAGAGCCAATTTCAACTTCACAACGAAAGAGATTGGACTCCAGACAATGCAAGTTCAACTTCACGACGAAGGGACCGCTGCTTGTCAACAACAACTTCCCAATCTCAGAGCCAATTTCAACTTCACAACGAAGGATATTGGACTCCAGACAACGCAAGTTCAACTTCACGACGAAGGGACCGCTGCTTGTCAACAAAATTTCATTCAGATTCAATTTCAACTTCACAACGAAGGATATTGGACTCGAGACAACACAAGTTCAACTTCACAACGAAGGGACGGCTGGTTGTCAACAAACAATTTCCCGGTTCCAGAGCCAATTTCAACTTCACGACGGAGGATATTGGACTTGGAACAATGCTACTTACTTGGATTTCAACTTCACGACGAAGGATATCCAACTCAAAGAAGGATTATCTGCCATCAAAATTGTCGAGTTCGACTCCATTCAGCTCGATGACACATCAATCGCACTACTTTCCGGTTGCAGTTGAGGTTTTCAAGTCGAGAAGAGGACCTGGGTTAGCCGTGCCTTAGTGACAAACAACCATTTTCAAACAGAGAAATCTGTTAATGAAGATTTCTGAGTTCGATTCCGATCCAAGGTCTTTAAACCGAGAAGAAGACCGAAGGGTAACGGGAAACCACGTGCTGATTCAAATTCCGAACGACGGCTTTAATTTCATATCATTTCAAGATGAACTTGACTTCACGATGGAGGAGTCATCCGTAACTCAATTCGAGAGGGAGTTATTGAAACATCAGAGTTAATTTTCAACTCAACTGAACGAAAAGTGTGTCTTTTAATCTTTGCCCTATCCCCGTTACACGACTATGGGCAAAGAGGGGCAGCTGTCAACACACATTTTTCGTCCTACTAGGATTCAAACTCCTAAAAATAGGATAGAATTTTAGGATTCAAACTCCTAAAAATAGGATAACATTTTGCTAGGATTCAAACTCCTAAAAATAGGATAGAGTTCTACTAAGATTTAAATTCCTAAAGATAGGATCCACAAGCACTATAAATAGCCATTGTAACTCACCATTGTAACACACGATTTTACACACAAAACACAGAGGAAGGCACGGAAAATACAAAGGCAAAGTTGTTGTAAACGATTCGAAAAGGAAATAAAAGGTAGCATCTTTTTTTACATTGGTTCGTTCATTTCTCGCATGTGCACGTTATTTTTCTTGAGATTTGGTTCGAATAACCAAAAACGTGGGTTGCGCCGATGACTAAAAAAGGGTGGGATTTCGAAGTTTCGAACCTAGATCCACCCCCGAGGCGTGTTTATTTTTTTAAAATATTTAATTCTCCCCCCTAAATCATTTTTTTCCTACTTTATTATTCTTGTTATATATGCATATTACTTTCTATTAATTTTATATATGTATATATGTTTTTTATTAGTGTTATATATATATATATATATTTATATTTCCTATTTTGCATGTATATATACGTATATTACTTTTGATTTTCTTTTTTTTTTTGTTATTATTATTTTACTTATATATATATATGCTTTTACTTTTTTTATATATTTTACTCATTTATTTATCTATTTTTATATTTATCCTATATTTTATGTTTTTATATTCTTTTACTTGTTTTATTTATTTGCATTATCATTTTATTTTTATTTAGTTGTTTGTTGTGCATATATTAGTGTTATTGTTTTTTTTATTTTATATATTCTATTCATTTTATATTTACTTTATTTCTTACTTAATCTCCTTATTTTATTTGTTTTACTTTATTTATCATTTATTCATCTCTTCTAACCCATATTTTGACTTTTAAAGGGTATTTTTGTAAATCCGTCAAAGGTAAGTAATTTTGGATCATTATTTTATCTTTTAATTTAACTTGTTATTTTTCTTAATTAAGACAACTGAAAATTACGTAGTACCGAAAGGGCGGTTCAAGAGTGCTAATCCTTCCTTGACCGTAACCGACTCCCGAGCCCGACATATTTCTGGTAAGACGCAGATCAGGTAAGAAATAGGGTATCCGATCAACCCATTTATCTTTAAATAAATGATCGGTGGCGACTCCAATCCACATTTTCAAGTCGAAGCCCAATTTCAGGGCCCAACCGAAAGACAGTTGCGACACCTGCTAATGATCACTTTGCGGGCAGTGGGATCCCACAAGCGATACCCCTTTACTCCATCAGCATACCCCAAGAATTTGCATTTCCTGGATTTTGGATCCAGCTTTGAAATTTCTTGGGCGTTGTACATCACGTACACAATACTTCCAAATACATGGAGGTTTGAATAATCAGCTGGTTTACCAGTCCACATCTCCATTGGTGTCTTCAGCTCTATTGCAGTTGATGGAGCTCGATTCACCAAATAACAGGCGGTATTGACTGCTTCTGCCCAAAATGATTTTTCTAGGCATGCGTCCCTCAACATTGCTCTTGTTCTTTCTAACAAGATTCTGCTCATCCGCTCTGCCACTCCATTTTGTTGAGGAGTGTTCGCCACTGTGAACTGTCTTTTGATGCCTTCTTTCTTACAAAAGTCATCAAATTCTTCGCTTGTGTATTCTCCTCCATTATCTGTTCTGAAACACTTGATCTTATTTCCAGAATCAAGTTCCACCCGCGCTTTGAAGTTTTTGAAAGTTGAAAACACATCTGACTTCTTCTTAATAGGGTACACCCAATATCTCCTAGAGTAGTCATCAGTAAATGAGACAAAATATTTTGCTCCGCCTAGGGATGTAACTGGTGCTTGCCATACGTCAGAGTGAACCAATTATAGAACACTTTTGCCTCTAGAATTTGACGTGTTGAATTTTAACCGGTGCTGCTTACTTGTTATGCAATGCTCACACAAAGTTAGTGATACCTTTGTTAAGCCTGGAAGTAGCTTTTCCTTCACAAGGACTTTCATTCCTTATTCTGACATGTGTCCAAGTTTCTGATGCCATAGCATTGAAGAATCTGAACTACATGAGGCAACAGAGGCTTCTGCTTCTAGCAAAGTCTCTCCCTTCAGCATGTACAAGTTTGCAGTTATCTTTTCGCTTTTCAGCACCACAAGCGCTCCACGGAACACCTTCATGATTCATTTATGTGTTTCAATCTTGCTTGCATTATTATCCAACAATCCGTAGGATAATAAATTTTTCTTCAGGCCTTTCATGTGCCGCACATCTCGAACAACTTTGATTGTTCCATCGTACATCTTCAATTTGATGGTTCCCACTCCAATGATCTCTAAGGCATGATCATTGCAACTATACACAGATCTTCCTGAGACAGGTTCATACTGATGGAACCATTCTCTTCTTGAGGTCATGTGATATGTTGCTCCCGAATCAATGAGCCATATATCTGCAAATCATTTTCTACCTTCCACGGTGGTTGACGCTTCACAGCATAGAGCATCCCCATCATCTGAAGTGTTTGCGGTATTGCCTTATGGATTGGAGTTTTTATTTAGACTCCAACTTCAAGTAACCATTCTTTCCACAGTGGTAGCACTTTAAATTCTTTTTGCTTCTTGACTTCGATCTACCATGTTTGTGACTGCTGCTTTGGCCACGTTCTGTTGATTTCTCTCTCATCGTTGTCAACGCTTCTACTTGTTACAGATTTACTTGTCCGTCTTCCTTGTTCTTGCGCTGATTTTCTTCTTGTAGAACAGCAGCTGCAACGTTATCGAAGACTAGACTAGTGACATTACTGTTTGTCAAGTTGATGATGAGTTGATCGTACGAATCCGGTAGACTTTGAAGTAGAAGTTCAACACGTTCTTGTTCTCCTATTTTACAGCTTAAGGATGTAAGCTGAGAAAATAAGGTGTTCAGTGTATTTAAGTGCTCCGTCACTGAAGTAGATTCTGGCATACGGAGAGTGTACAATTTCCTCTTAAGGAAAATTTTATTGTGCAGCGATGTGGCCTCGTACAATTTGGTGAGATGATCTCATATCTCCTTAGTTGTCTTCTTCTCCTCGATGCTTGACAATACTTCATCTGCTAATGCTAGATGAAAGTTTGCCATAGCATTCCCGTCCATCTCGTTCCATTTGATGTCATCTGCGAAATCCACCGGCCTTTTATTGATAGCCGCTAGACACGCGTCTTTCCTGAGGAAGGCCTTCATCTTCAATTTCCACAATGAGAAATTTCTCCCATTGAACTTTTCAATGTCAAATTTTGTTGCCATAGCTTCTATTATTGATAGCTCTCACTATTTCACTATTGTGAATAGTTCTTTAGAACCTCAAAAAATGGGTAATACCTTCTTATTTTCTTATGTTGGAGGATCCACCTTTTGGTGGCAACCACAAAGACAATAAGCAGATATTACACACTCAAATCTGGCCCGGATACCAATTGTTGCGGAAGACGGCTATCGGATAGAGCAAAATCGCAACTGATAATTTGAGAAAATAAAAATGAAGATAAAAGAGACACAAAATTTACGTGGAAAACCCCTAAATAATATAGGGTAAAAACCACGGGCAACGGTAGAAGAATTTCACTATGAGAAAATATGAATTACAACCTCTCTCGATCTACCAAGGAGAAAACAATGATAATTCTCTCTTGATAAAAAGGAGAAAACAACTCTCAAGAAACTCTCTAAATTCTCTAGTATTGGAAGAAAATTAGAATGCTTTGGGATGGTTTTGAAGCTAAATGAACTAGGGTATTTATAGTTGAAACCGAAGAACTAATCTTATAAATATCTTAAAGTACAATGATTAAATGTTGTAATTATCCCTTGCATAATCCAACAAAAAATAATAATTAAAAACAAAAGCAACCGCCGGCTGCTATCACTATTATTTTCAACACAAAGATCGTAGCTCTCCTGGGAATATTAAATTAAGGTTCCAACACGCGCACCATCTTATCCACATATTCCATATTACTTTACACTTCCAAAACAAATGGGCGACTGTTTCTGGTTCTTCTCTTCAGAAAATATAAAGATTAGATGCAACTTGGACACCTCTCTTTTCTAGCTCCACAAGGGTAGGAATTCGCCAAAGCACCGCCCTCCAAACAAAAGCTTGAACCTTCGATGGAACGAACTTCACCCAAACGAGCTTCCAGATACTATCTATGTCTCCCCCATTATTGGTTAAATTTAAGCAAAAAATCCTTAGGAGAGTAAATACCCCTTCGATTCCCACCCCATCGAACGTTGTCCCTCTCTCCAGGATTCAATACCGCTCTGTTTAAAATGCCCATGAATTCATCCCAAATAGGTAACTCCCATTCAAATAACGGCCTTCTAACCTCAATATTCCACTCCCAATTATCATTTGTCCAGAATCCAAACTCAGATACTTTTCCCTCCTTGATGGCCACCCCGAAAATCCTCGAAAATGTCTTTTTTAGCGACCAGACTCCGTCCAATGATCCTCCCAGAACTCAATCATATTACCATTTCCCACACAGCATTTCAGGCTTCTAATGAACACATCCTCCTCCTTAGATAGAGGCGCTACAATATTTTTCCATGTTCCCGAATAGAACCTTGAAGGGGAACCAGCAGGAAGCAAGGCAAGCGGGTCGATTCATACTTCTCGGAAACCACTCTTCTCCAGAGGCTTGCCGGTTCTTGCCCAAACCTCCAGATCCACTTATTTAAAAATGCACGATTCCTCACACGCAAGTCTGCCTAGCTCCAACTCTCTCCACTATAGGCTCCCAAAGAGCTGCTGAATTTCTCGAGAAACCCAACGGCAATCCTAGGTACATCGATGGGAAATTGTCTTTCTCACACTTAATACGCTCCGCCCATGCGGTCACACGACTATCATCGACATTGACCCCAAAAATCTTGGATTTGCTCATATTCAGGCTTAAACCGGATGCAACTTCAAAAATACGCAGAATACCTTTAGTATTAATTATGGACTCCTCACTCGCCTCCAATAACATGATGAGATAATCGGCAAAGTGGACATGGGATACGATTAACCCATCCATCCCTACCGGAAACCCTTTGATCAAATCCAGCTCGACTGCTTTCCTAAACATACTACTCATCGCTTCTCCAATAATGTTAAACAGGAACAGGGATAGCGGACATCCCTGGCGCAACCCTTTTTTATATGAATTTTACTCGAGGGATATACGTTTACCAGCACGGATATGGATGCTGTAGACATGCACATGGACACTCATTTACGTTATTTTCTACCAAATCCCATATTTTGTATAACCAAATCCAAAAAAATGACAATCCACCGAGTCATAAGTTTTCCGAAAGTCGGCTTTGAACACGATTGCTTCCCTTTTTCTTCTTTTCAGATCATCAATCACATCATTCGCAATAAATGAACAATCCGTTATTTGTTTCACATTGATAAAAGCGAATTGTGATTCACCCACAACTCCTTCATGCACCTAGCTAACCTCTTAGCCAAGCAACTTTTATTTGGATACCCCGTCCAAGTAAAAGTTAGTTGTATCATAATTGTGCCAACAGCCAACCTCTCTTTTAAACCAAATATGAAATGAAATCCTCGTAACACACAAATTAACTAATGCCCAAAATTATAAAACCATTAATTTCTACTATTTATAAAACCATTAATTTCTTCTATTGCATTAGTTAAACTATTTCAATTATTAAAGAAATGATTAATATCTCTAGAGATCCTAGTTTTGAGCACGACGTTCACAGAATATTTGAGTATTCAGTATCAAATAATTGAGTGTCTTTTAAACAAACATTAAATTATAAGTGCCCATGTTTTAAAAATAATAATAATAATTTCCACTCTTGAAAGTAAATCATACGGCGAGAGAGAAGGGACCCAAAAACTCCCAAGTGCTAGATATTGGACCCTTTGACGTTAAAAAGTGCCTCTTTTCAAGCCCATCAACGCCCCACCGGCCTCACTTTCAGATTTCATTGTCAAATATATAATAGAATTCCAGTGAAGTGAACGACAAGTAAAAGCTCCCTTCCCACCCTATATCCCTTTGCTCCATTTCAACATTTAGCCACTTGAAACTCGAAACCAACCTCCCTAAATACATAACAGGCTTCTTTCCTCACTCTTTTGACAACTATGACATGACAGAAGGCGAAGGTGGAGTTGTGATGATCAAGCGGGCGGAGATCGATACCAGGGCGCCATTCAGTTCGGTGAAAGAGGCGGTCGCCTTGTTCGGGGAGAAAGTTTTAGCCGGTGAGCTTTATGCCAACAGACTCAAGGAGGTAATTAATTCGACTTGTTTCTTTTCTCCTTTTCGTCATTGTAGATAGCCATGCATGTGTACTTTCTCCATCACTCTAGATGTTCATTTACTGTAAAAATATAACATGTCATGCCTATCGGTTTCATCAATGATCCATATGGTAAATCAAGCATATGGTTCCATCACCCTTCTAAAATGTCCGAGAATATTTTCAAAACTTTAGAAAGGGAGGATTGTCCATCAAGGAAGCAAGCATATATTCTGTCACAGTCAGTTTCCTTGTAAACTAATCCACTGGAATATTGTAAACTTTATATGATACCTTTGGTAATGTTATAATCTAAAGTCACCAGTTTACCAAGTTAATTTCCGACAGATGTATGGTGAAGCAAGTGGAAATGGTTCATCCAGGCTGGGAACCATGACGGCTGAGCTGGAAGAGACAAAACATAATCTTGAAAAAGCCATAGAGGAGAGTATGACAATGGCGAATTGTCTGTCTTCGCTTAAAGAGGAGCTAGATAGAACAAAGAGAGAACTGCAGAAAATGAAGGAACGAGACCCAGACCAAGTGAAGAAAACACAAACATGTAATGAACAAGGAACAGAGTTCCAAAAGAAGAGATACGTGACATTTGCAAATCCACCTTCTTTGGCTCAAGTTATTATTCCACCAGGTTTGGAGAAACTCGAGAGGCACCCTTCACTAAGAAAGAAGAAGGAGAAGCCATTCATTCCCCTGATTGGAGGGTTATTCTCCAGGAAAAAAAGAAACCCAGAAATTGCATCACCATGAAGTCCCTCAATCACTCCATAGTTCCAACAATAATTATCAACTGAACCCTTTTTCTTTTCTTTTCTTAAGTTCCATAGTTTTCCTTCTTTATACACTTGTAAGTTGTAGCAGGGTAAGTCATAAGCAGAATGAGACAGTTTTATAAGAGAGCTATGTAATAAAGTTCACAGTTGGATTTGACTTTTTAAAATTTCTTTAGCTTTTACCTTCTCTGGAATGTTACCAATGGTGGTGACTTGTAATCTCCCATACTGCCCCAATCTGAGTCATAAATGTAAAATTTCAAACATAGATTGAAAAGAAAAGGAGGGAAACAAGAACGGAACCAGAAATTTATTAAATGGGTTAAAATATTTTTTATTTCCTAAATATATATATTTTTTAAATGAAGAGGATTCGATAAAACTTATTTTATTTATTTCCTAAAGATAAGGCTCTTGCTGGTCCCAGTTTAGTTCCGCCCATGGAGAGAAACCCTTTGTAATGCTTAAATAGGTTGATCAACATTACAATCAGTTATATTCTTGACGAGTCTCTATAATATTCGATTTGAATTATTCAATTAATAGACCAGTGATTAAATGAGAAAAAAACATTACGATCTACTATGGCATGTGTTTGGTTCGGAAAGAGGGAGGGCTATCAAATATCTGGCTTTTGTAGCTATCAAAGCTTAAATGGTCCAACTTCAATTTGCTTTTTGATACTTTAGTTATGAGAGACAGACACCAACCCCCTAGTAATGAAATAAACGTCAGCAACCCCTCTTTCATGCTTTACCATTTTCATTTCCTCACTCATTTACATAACCTGTTTCATTTACTTGGCTAAAAATCACTATGACAAATAAGAAATGGCAAATGATGTTACCAAGTTTGCTGGAGCCTTAAGCAGCCCAATTGACCCACTAAATACTTGGATCCTAGACGTGTTTGAAGTCTTTTAGCCTAGAACCATCAATAGGATAAATTGGATTGATTTTAAGTTAGGTCATTTTCGATTTTAGAATAAAAATTATTTTTATATTCAAGTAAAATTAAAATTTAAAACATTTTTAAGATTTGAGATTTTGGTTTTAGAGACATGTTAAAAGATTTAAGATCATTCTAAATTCTGATAACTTTGAAATCTTACAGATTCGAATTATTTTAAATTTAAATAATTTTAAGTACTTCGAGTTTAGATTAGGGATGAGTATAAGTTAGGTTTTCGGTTAACTCGACCTGACTAAAAAATATACACCATTCACCTCAAACTCAACCAATCATATTTAGCATGATTTCACTAGACCTCAAACCCGATGTGTCTTTTAAGTTAAAATCCGAACTCGACCTGACTCGATTAGACATGACATAAATATATTTATAAAAAAATTCTTAATTTTATTCAAAAAATACAAATCTAATTGAAAAAATAATATAAAGAGATATATTATTTCAATTATCCCTAAAATATATAAACTATAATTACATTATTTTCTAGTCATGTCGGATTAAATATTTTTAACCCTAAACTCGAACCCAATTTAAACATGATTTTTTTTTAAAATGACTCAATAGAGTCAAATCAAATAGGAAACAATCGAGTTCGGGTCCCATGTCCATCCCTAATTTTGACCACTTGAAATTTAAATAGGATGAAGATGTATTGTTATCTTTGTAGACGCCATTGATCTCTTATATTGGAACTGTCGAGGGTTAGGTAATCCTCGTCAGGCTCTCGGGCGCTTGTCGCTTAACGTTCTCCTAGTATTTTTTTTGGTGAGAGATTAGAGTAAGGCAAAATCAGAGAGAAGCTCTTAGGAATAAATTAGGAATGACTAGGTGTTTCACTGAGGATCGTAGTGATAATTGTACCGGTCTTATGCTGCTTTGGAATAATAATATTGATGTTGATCTTTTGTCCTACTTCCCACGTCACATTGATGTTATTGTGAAAATTAATACCAACAATTCCATTTTACTGGCATTTATGGGCACTATAACGCAAAATTTAAACATGAGACATGAAGTTGTCTTGATTTGATGAAACGAGCTTCTAATTAGCCCTAGTTGATTGGAGGTGATTTTAATGAAATATTGACCGAATCGAAAAAGGTTTGGTGGTCGACAAAAACCTCTTGTTCAAATTGGACGAATTTCGAACTACTCTAGATCGTAATAATCTTTTTGATTGTAAACAAGTGAGGGGTGGTTCTCTTGGTTTTCTGGCAGCTATAACAACACTATTATCGTGGAGAGGTTAGACAGATTTGTGGCATCATCAAATTGGCTAATCGCTCACTCCCAATTTCGTGTCTCAACGGAGTATTTCGACTATTCGAATCACTTTTTTTTAGTTATGAATACGGTAGGTCATCAAAGTGCTATGTGGCATGGTCAATGTGATGATCTTTTTCAATACGAGGACTGATACTCTAATTAGAAAGAGTTCTATTTACGAGTTCTATCTGCTTGGAAATTTACCAATTTTTCTGCTCTTGATAAAATTGAGGCGATTGGGGTTTCACTCAAGGACTGATAGCTTAATCATCTATCCTCTAATCACAAGAGGATTGCAAAACTTCATAAATATATAAATGATGGCTTACATATGAATTTGCGTTTGGTTAATTTGACACGATTCCTCAATGCCAAAAAGGAACTGTAAATTCTTCTTGATAAAGAAGATAAGTATTGGTTCCAACGCTCAAAGGTCAATTGGTTAGCCTATGGTGAAATACGACATTCTTTCATGCTCATTCAAGTCAAGGTCAAAAGAAGAGTAGACTTCACGACATATACGACGTATACGAGTGCTGGACTGAAAATCACGATGAGATGGAGGACATTGTTGTTAGTAATTTTAAGGATTTGTTTACATCCTCACAAGTGATTCTGAATGCTACTATCTTAGATGCCATTGAGACTGTAATCACTTCTTTCACGATGATGTCATATGACTTTGCATGGATCTTCTTTATAGGCACCAGGACACGGTTAAGGTAAACAAGACTATTATTGTTCTAATACCTAAAATTGAAGACCCAAAGTACATGAAACAGATGAGACCTATCAGTTTATGTACAATGATTTATAAAGGTGTTTCTAAAGTTTGGTAAATAGATTGAAGCCAGTGATGGCTCGATGCGTTAATGACAACTAGGCAGCCTTTCTTTCTGGTCGTCAAATCTCTGATAACATTCTAGTACCTCATGAACTTTTACATTATAAAAACTCGTCTAGGAACGATATTAATAAGGATGCGACCCTTAAATTGGACATCGAGAAGGCTTATGATATAGTCAAATGAGCTTTCTTTTGGAGTGTTATGATTAAGTTTGGCTTCAGTCCTGTCTTTGTTGATCTAATTATGACGTGTGTCATGTTTGTTTCCTTCGTTGCCCGTGTTAATGGATCTTTGACACGGGACTTTACCTTTAGTAGGAGTCTTCGATTGGGAAACCCATTGTCTCTGTTCTTGTTTCTGTTTGTGACATAGGGCTTGTCAGTATTATTTCATAAAGCGTAACGTTCAGGGGCAATTAAAGGAATTCGTGCTTTTCGAAATATACCACAAGTATTTCATTTACTATTTGCAGATGATAGTCTAGTGTTCCTTAAGAATTCTGTTTCTGAGGAACAACATATTAAAGACATGTTAGGAATATATGAATCGTCCTCGGGATAGCGGATTAATCTTTCAAAATCTTTTATTTATTTTAGTCCAAACACCATAGAAGACCATCTTGCTCGAATGATGTAAATTTTCTATATTCAAGCAGTTGATTCTCTTGGTCATTACCTTGGCCTTCCGCTTTATATTAGGAAAAACAAAATGAGGACTTTTGGTTATCTACGTGATAAGGTTCTGACTAGGGTTACTGGTTCGACTAAATGGCTTTTATCCCAAGGAGGTTTGGAGGTGTTTCTTAAAGCTATCGCTCAATCATTACCTCAATATGCTATGTCTTGTTATCTGTTGCCAGAGCATCTTTTCAACAAGATTACTGGAATCATGGGTCGATTTTGGTGGATGGGGAAAATCTATGAACGAGGTTGGCCTCTCCTTGCATGGAATACTATCTGCAAACCTAAGCGGGTGGGTAGGCTAGGGTTCGTGACCTTTGATCTTTTAATTTAACAATGTTAAGCAAGAAAATTTGGAGGCTTATTAAGGTACCAGATTCATTGTTAGCCTGAGTGTTAAGTGCAAAGTACTTTCTTGATGTCAATGTGTTAAATGCTAAGATTGGAAACAACAACTCGTATGCTTGGAAAAGTCTTCATAAAGCTTACAGGCCCTATCGAATGTTTTCTTCTGGCGCTTTGGCTATAATAGTGATACCCGTGTGTTCAAGGATAGGTGGGGTAGTATTAGAGTAACTACGCTTGCAGGTACCTACGATTGCAACTTTGCAATGGAGGCACAATATGGAGACTTCATGATGCGTGATCGCCCTTGCTGTGATAAAATGAAGGTCATAGCTTTTTCCATCCTCAAGATACAGATAATGTGCTTCATGTGTTGATAGCTCCGTGTTTCCATGATAGCATTGTATGGAGCAATCATGTTTCCGATAACTATATCGTTCCCTCAACATATTGGTGGTTCCAAACTCCTACCCATTCTTCGGAAGCTGTGTCCACACTCTAGAAAACCATGGCCAAGTTGAAGACACTCCCTAAAGAACTCATTCTAGCATGGCGTTTAGTGCATGAAGCCTTGTCGGTGGGTTCTAGGGTCTGGGCGGCGGACATTAGCGATGGGTTATTCCCTCGTTACCGACTTGACATGGAAACAACTTTACATGTAGTACAAGATTGTAGTTTTTATAAGAAAGTGTTGCAGCTTACTGGTATACCAAGTACACTTATCAATTTAGTTTGTATTTCTCCTTTACTTTGGTTAGAAACGACAGTCGCTATGTTAGGTCTTGAGGCAGTCGTAGGTTTTCTAGTGATCCTATGGATGAAATTCGATTGTTCATGATGGACGGGTTCAACCTGCTTGAGTACTTGTAGCTAACGTTCAGGCACTTTATGGGGATACTGCTCAAAGTTCTGTCAACCGCCAAACTATCAGACCTTCTCACGGTGAGCAGTGGATACCGTCAAAATAAATACGGATGAAGCCTTTGACCCAATCTTTCGTATCGCGAATACGGGGGTCAATGCACGTGATGAGTGTTAAGCTGTTCTTAAAGGTCTAGCTCTTCTACTGGCTGCTTCAACTCCGGGCTTGCAGAACTCCATGATCTCGTTGCAGCAATTACTATGGCTCAAGAAGGATGGCCAAATGTTGTGTTTGAGCTTGATTCTACCGTGGTTGTAAACAAATTTCATAGCTAATCTGTTGTTTAATGGGAGATTTAGCTTAAGTCTCTGTTATTCTTTAAGTGCTGTTTTTTATGGTTATGAAGTTTATTTGATTGAAGATTTGTTCTGAATGAATAAACAAGATTTATCCAAAATAAAGAAAAATTGGATTAGGTTTGGATTCAATATATCACATTAAGCCTTTATGCTTTAGTTTTGATAGTTGTACATTAACCTTGGCTTCGAGTCTAGGGCACTTGGAATCCTTGACAAATAGGATGGAAATCAAAACATAACCCAAGGAACATGTCCAAACGAAGATTATTCTCAATGTACAAACAAATGACAGATTCCAAATCTCTTTCTTTGGAAGATTCGAAAATCCACCAAGGAAGAGAGTAACCAACTACTTACAAAGAACTTGTATATATTAATAAACAAAATATGTACTACATGAATTACAATTTAATTATAGAACACCTTTTTTCAAAAAAAATTATGATATTTAATAATTATTCTATTAATTTTGTCTATCAAGTTAATTTTTAGATTTATTTAAATAATTCCAATAATTTAATAGTCTTTCATTAGTCTAGGTTTGAGTCCTCACTCAATCACTTTTTTGCATTAACTATGATATATATATATATCTATAATGTCGTAATTCATTGTCAAACATGAGATTTGGCCAAGTGATTATGGCACGCTCAATCTGCTAATTCTCAGGTTTGATTTCTCTCAAAATTATTCTTCGTGTAACTATCCGATTAGAAAATTAAATTAAAAATAGATCCAAATTGATAGAATATGTAAAAAATGAAAGCTAAATATGTAATTTACTATTTTTTAACCATATCAATTTATGTATCAAATATTAAGGATATGTGGTTTAATTGACATCATTTATATAATTTTTTAAACATATCATTTAAATAATTGATTGATTTAATAACAAAAGTAATACATCAACGATCAATTTAAAAGTCCCTTGTAGTTAAGTGGTCATTCATATAATTTACCTTTAAAAACATACATGAAAAATATAAGGAGAGAAGCATCCAATAGTAATAGGGTACTACACAAGATATCACCAAACTTTAAGCATTGACTCGTTTATACCACTAAACTTTTAATTTTGTCAATTTTAACACTAACGTTTAATTTTATGTTCAATTATGCCACTCCTCCGTAAATGATTTAACGGCACGATGACATGGTGTAACACCCTAAACCCGATTGGGCCTAAAGTGCCACATTAGGATGCCATGACAACACATGATTTTCAAAATCCTGTTTATTTTCATTTCAAACATACTAAATGGTATCATATAGATGTAAATAACAATTATAAAACACTTTACATTTTTATAAATTAGAGCTCCATGACATATTTTTTATAAGCAAAATAATACAAAATCAGAGTTTTATAAACCAAATACATAAGGCTCTATGAATATATATGCTCACTAAAGCTATAGTACAATATTCTAACGGAGATATTGGAAGTCCTACTATAACGGTACTCCACAAATGACCCAAGCTAAAAATCTGCGAACGTTGAGCTTACAAAGCCCAACAGTACAATATCTAATTTAAGCAGCATTATGAGTCTCATAAACTTAAGCATGCTAAAGACATGGTACTAAGTTGTTGGTACATGTATGATTTTAATCAAGTTCTACCTACTTAAGGGTTAATTGTTTTATCGCTAAAATATGAGTCTCATGCTTCCTTTAATCCTCTGCTAAGAGCCTCTCCATGAGTATACCTCTAAAAGGTATAATCACTATAGTTGCTATGCATTCTCAAAATGCACTGACTCTGTTGTGCATTATCTAAATGCAACATTCACTCTGATGTGCATTGTCTGATACCTGACCTAACGACGATTACCCTGTTTGATGTTCACTGGCTATAAAACTAGCTAGTCCGATACCCGACTCAGGTTTATTATTGGGTAGCGACGCTCTAGTCATTTTATCGTACTTTCCTTTAATACCCCTTGAATTGAAGGGACGACTTATACGTTCTCGGTTCACTAACGTTTCCTAAGAATATAACTTCACTATTACGAAATATGACTTACTTATCGTACCGTTTGTTGGTATATCCTCTACAATAATCTTCGTTTTTAATTATTTGATGCATGTTACACTAAATATACTTGGACGCATTACGCTTAGTATGGTTACTTCGGTTGTAACCCACTCCTACGAGTGTGTTTAGACCCTCTTAGTTGTTTGGGTCCCTCACGAACTAATTTTCCCATTACGAATCATCCTTAGCTCTTATGGGCCTTAAAAAAGTCAAATCTAACCATCCAAAGTGAGTACTATTGATATTCTACTTGCAGTATCGATACCCTTGGGTTAAGTATCGATACCCTATAAGTATCGATACAAAAAATGGCTTCTGTTGCTGACAATCTGACCCAATATCGATACTATATATCTTGAGTATCGATATGGTAGGAGAAGTATCGATACTCTCCCAAGTAGTATTGATACTTCCAGCTTGAAATCCTAAGATTTTGTCCTAATTCATCCAATATCGATTCTGTTCATCCAATATCGATTCTGTTCATCCAATATCGATTATGTTCATCCAATATCGATATTCGAACCCAGAAATGCCTTGTTTCAGCTCGAGAAACACTCTAAAAACATCCCAAAGGTCTTACTTTGGTTCCTAATCATGTTCTAAAGTTTTAGGATGTTACTTAGGGCTTTAAAATTGCATAAAAATACATTCTTTACATCCAAAACACCATTTAATCATGAAACCAAGTATAAACCCTAAAATGCTCAAATACCAAATCTTAGCAATTCTTTATATTTATGAAATCCTTAACACCCCAAAGGATTAGAAATACACTACATTGGTTAAATAATCTCTAAATGAATCTCCTTTAGCTAACAATCACTCTCCACCAAGACTTGGTTGATAAAACCTCACTTTCTTGCAAACAAAGAACCTAAGGCTTTGAATGATTAAAACTAGGTTGTTGGAGGGATTAGGAATAAAATTGAAGTATGAAAGATGCCCAAGAACTTACCTTTGAGCTATGGTTCTTAGGAGGAAGAATGAAGAAGAAAAGATGGAGAAAAGACGAAGAAGAAACACAAAGAAAAAAAATATAGGAGAACCTACTAATAAAACCTAAGGTGTTATCCTCTTTTCTTTAATTGTCTAATTATACTCTTAGTCCTTCCTCTTTTTCATTTTTATAAACAAAATCTCATTTTTATGGATAATTAGGCCCAATTCCAATTAGGCCTAGCTTGATCCAATGACCTTAAATTGGAACGCCCACATGGTCCACTTACCTCTCGAGTAAACCCTAAACTATTAACCTAGAATTTAGGATGTTACACATAACATTCGTATGTCGTGACGTTGCTAACTTGCTTGCTTCACCAAAACTAGGGGTTAGCATTTGATCAAGTTGAGTCCAAAAATTTTGAGTTATTCAAGTTAACTAGTTGAATTTTACAACTCGAACTTAAATTGAAAAATTTTCAAATCAAGTCGGGTTTAATAAATTTGGGTTGAGTTATTCAAGTTTCTCTACCAATTTTTTGACTTTCTCTAACCATATAAAATATATATATATATATATATTTCATATTATTTTCACATTATAATGTTATTTAATATATTAAATACAATATAAAATTATAAAATATATTCATAATATTATATTTTAAAGAAAACATTTTAAGGGTAAAATATTGACGAGGGTTAATAGTTCTATATGAAACTGAACTTATTCTTTAAACTCATATTCCAAACTAAACTTACTGCCAATACGATTACAGTTGGGAACCAATTTTTAAACTCAGGCGGATAAGAATGAGGGTTCACTAACCATTGCACCATATTCTTTGAATCAAATTCTACCACCAGATGAGGCATATTATTCTACCTTAGCCCACTGAAAATCTTGAGGGTTTTCCTGATAGCTAGCAACTCAACAGATGTAGGGTTTGAGCATCTGATAGACTTTGAGAATTCAACGATTATTACTCCCAAGTGATTCTTCAAATTGCCGCCTATCCCATCTTGACCAAGGGAGCCTATGACAGCTCTATCAGTGTTAAACTTAACCTTTCTAAGTCTGGGGGAGCCATACCTAATTCTTTGCTTTATCTCTTAATGAATTTGACATTGATCAAGAAGAATGGTTTAAAATAAAATCATTAATTAGCAAACAAAGTTCAGGTCACATTGCTCGGTAACACTAATCTGTCCTTGAGAGGATACTAATGAAGATCGAATCATCAGGTCGGGTCCCCTAAACAATACATCGTTTCGACTCAATCATACAATCTATGATATAGAGAAAAGGTCAAAATATAACACTCTAAACCCGATTGGGCCTAAAGTACCATATTGGGCTACCAAGGCAACCCCTAATTTTTGAAACTTATTATTTTTTTTTCAAATGTGATGAATGGTATCATAAATAAAACTTAAATAATGTTATAAAACCATTTTACAAAATCAAAGCTCCGTAACACATAATTTAAAATTAAAATAATGCAAACTCTGAGTTTAATAAACTGAATACATGAGTAAGATTCTATGAATATATATGCCCATTAAGCTACGGTACAATACTCTGAAGGAGATACTGGAAGTCCTGCTACGATGGAGCTCCACAAACTGCTCATGCTACTAACCTGCCAACGAAAAATATCTTAAGATAAAACTTATAAAGCCTAATAGTATAATCGCTAATCTAGAGCAACATAAGAATTTTATAAACACAAGCATGCTAAAGATATGATACTAAGCAGTAGGTAAATGCATGATATAGATTAAGTGCTACCTACTAAAGGCTTAGTTGTCCTATATCTGAAGTGAGGGTCTCATGCTTCCCTAAATTCTCTGCTAAGGGTTTAATCATGAGTACACCTCTAAGGGTCTCTAACCCAAATGACAGTATCTGATGTGCATTATCTAAATGCAATATTGGTGTTCCTATACATTATCTGAATGTAACACTAACTATGTTGTGCATCATCTAAATGTTACACTGACTCTATTGTGCATTATCTGAATGCAATATTAACTTTATTGTGCATTACCTGAATGCAACATTGATTCTACTATGCATTATCTGAATGCAATACTGACTCTATTGTGTCTCATACACTAGCTGAGATAGGCATCATGGTACGACTGAGGGTTCCTATAACTCGGAGTTTACAGAACCCTCTAGCCTATCGGATACTAATATAGGACACATAACAATAAACATAAAGTTGTGGTGGGCATTATGGTGTGGCTGAGGGATCTTGCATCTAAGAGCTCATACACCCTTTTAGCTTGTCAATATACCCTCTGGTACACTAGGGTGAGATCCAAAATCTGCATTGAAAATGTACACCCATCAACTTACTCTGTCAATTCTTGGGACATATGTGCTCAGTTGGCAAGAGAAGTGCCTTGGCAATGACTGGAATATACCTAAACATAATGACAAACAAGACAGTCGACCTACTGCTAAAATAATTCGAGTGTCCTAGCTTTTTCCCGAATATCACACAAAGGTTAGTTTTATGACATCCTAGCTGATACTATTTCAAGCTGTTACTGTTACTATTTTTGTTTCTAGTTGTTATCTCGCTCATTTTCTCATCTAGACCATTATGTGAGGGTTAATTAATCTATTATAACTGATAATATGTACTAATCCATTTTTACACCACTTAAGGGTGTTTTAGTCATTCTTTGACTCTGGGAAGATCTTTATGCGTTTTGAGACTTTATGACGATTATGTGTTGACTATTTACAGGCAATGGTTCTGGTAGGTATGATATTTACCTCAGGTTTATTTCTGGGAAGCGACACTCTATTTGCAATTACTATGCTTTTCCTCAATTCTCCATCGAACTAAAAGAGTAGTTGTACGTCCAACATTCTCAGTCGTTCTTGCGATATACGACACTAATGTCTTATATCTAATTACTTGGTCATACCTCTCATCGGTACACCCTTTGCACTGATCCTCCATCAATAAATATATGTTATGTGCTCACTAAACATACTTGGACGTATAACTCCTACAATGGTTACACTGGTTGTAACCCACTCCTACGAGTGTCACTGGGCCCCTTTGGCCAATTACGTTATTCATGGTCTAAGTCTTTTCCTTATGAATTATCCCTAACTCTTATGGCCCTTAACCATGTCGAATCTGATCATACAAAGTGGGTAATATCAATACTTTAGTTGTAGTACTGATACCCTAGGTTCAGGTATCGATACCCCTATAAGTACCGATACAAAAAATGCACTCAGTTGTAAAAATGAGGTTTTTGTATCGATACTGTAGGGACAATATCAATACTCATCTTGTCAGTATCGATATTCTCCTATGAAAACCATAAGTTTAGCCCCAATTGAACCAAAATCGATACTGTTCACCCCAATATTGATATTCAAACCCTGAAATAGATATTTTAGGAATAAAAGTCACCTAAAAATCACCCTAACTGACTTGGTTTAGTTTCAAATCTTGTTCTAAAGTTTTAGAAAGTTGTTTAAGGTCTTAAGGTTTCTTAAAAGCACATTATTAACACTTAAAATGTGATTTGATCATGAAATCAAATATAAACTCTAAACATGATCAAATATCCAAATGCTAGCAATTTCTTGAAATTTATGGAAACTTAAAACTTCAAAGGATTAGAAATACACTACCTTGATGACTGAATCATGAAATTGAGCTCCTTCAGCTAGAAATCATCCTCCACCATGACCTGGATGAAAACCCATCACTTTTTTATTGCAACCAAAGAACCCAAAGCTTTGATTCATGTAAAAGATGCTACTAGTTAAATTAAGGACGAATTTGAAGCATGAAATTGACTAAAGATCTTACCTTTTCTAAGGAACTTGGAGGGGAGAAGAGAGAAGAAAATAAAAGAAATGGAGAGAAGATGGAGATGAAAGGTATAAAAGCATTCATCTTTTAAAAATGGAAAATTTGCACTATCGATCCTCCATCATCTTTCCATAATTCATAAATCTCCTTTCTATGGCTAATTGGGCCCAATTCTAACCTAATTAAGCCTAATGACTTGAATTATAAATTTTATGGGGTCTACTTACCTCTTGGGTAAACCTAAACTACTTTCCCGAAATTTGGGGTGTCCAACTCCCTCTTCTTAAAAGAAATTTTGATAGGGAAGCGGTGGCGGATTGATGAACATTGCTCTTGTTGAAGAATCAAACCTAGAAAAGCTCTAGACTCGATGAAGAACAATAAGGTATGAATGAGAAGGTGGCGGCAATAGCTAGGGTTCTTTAGGGTTTCTTTTAGTGCTAGAAACAAGAAAAGAAACAAGATTAAAATAAGATAAACAAAAGATAAATGAATTAAAAATAGAGAAAATAACCAAGAAATCAAAGATCTCCCTTATGAAAGTGAACGGTAAAGATGATTGATGGCGTGGATGGATGTGGAAAATCGATGGATAATGTCCTATCGAGCCTTCCTAGTCGCAATGAAAAGGCAAACACGATAATATGGCTCTAACCAACCCTCCTAGTTGCGATGAAAAGGCAAATTGGAGTGTGAAGATCAATCTCCCTCACAAGAGCTTGAAAGAACTCCAGGAGAAGAAGCTTCGAAGGCACAAGGCAATCAACACTTGCAAAAACAAACTCTCGTTGTATTATTGATCAAAGAAATCTTGAATTACAAAGTTTAATGAAGCCTCCTTTATATAGAGGCTGAGTTCTAAAGGTCCTATATAACTAATGAATAAAATAATAATAAACTAAACATATCTTAACTCTAATTCCTAATAAAATAATAATAACTAAAGATAATATTTTTAACCCAACCTTAATTCCTAATAAAATAATAAATCTAATCCTAAAAGATAATGCATCATCCTATATTAAGTTATATTACAAATAATCAATAAAAATATTGAAAATTCGTAATGTTTACAAAATCCCGTATTAATCCCGTATAGGATTTTCTGCATGCACCGTCTTCAGTAGAATAGCCATATCTTAAGTTCCCGATATCGGATTGATGCGATTCAAGAACCGTTAGAAAGATAAGAGACAGACGGTTGTATCTCCAGAAGACATCTTGACTAAATAAGATCAGGATCCCATTAAAAAAGTCATCGTAAGTCTGCTTCTGTTCTGATCTTCTTTTCCAATGCTTGGACGAGTGGATCATTTGGAAGAGTTATTACTTCTTCCTTTGATGTGAGCCTTGTGATGGATGTATCATCCTCCCTTTCTTCAAAAAGATTCGACCTCGAATCTGAAACATTAAAGGGAGCAACATTAGAATCGTTTAATGATTCATTCACATTATACTTACCGAATAGATATGCTTTGAATCTTCGAGACTTTGTTCTTCTAATAGGTTCGAGTAGAAACATTAGTCCAAATAAACATGTATTATGGAATCTGGTGCATGTATCATTCCCCCACTCCTCAAAAGGATTCATCCTCGAATCTAAAAATCCAAGAGAAAGAGACTTAGATGTGTTGAAAGGAAAACTTGTGAAACATTTACCAGGATCAATGTGATGTGTCTTTATGCGTTTCAGTCGAGGTTTCTTCTTTGTAGGAACTGATTTCTTGTAGTCTTGAAATCCGCTTTTGCATACAAGTCTTGTAATCTGATGTTTAGGTTGAAATTCAACATGGTGTCGACCACTGTTTGCTTTCTGTATGATTTCTTCAGATAATTTCTGCATGGTTTTATTCGTGTGTGGTGAGAATGAGTTTTTAAAAACCATGTCAACTAGTTTGTTAAAGTAATCCCTTAAGTCTCCTAAGTGTGGTTCATGAATTAATAATTCTTGACAGTAGATTTGTGGATTGTAGAACCTGTTTAGTTGGCAAGGAAACTCATATACAAGATAAAACTCATTAAAAGTATGGGTAGAAATATCAGAAATATCCGAGTTATCATGATATACATCTTTTATATGTTCAATTCTTGGAATAGTAGCATGCTTAAGAGTATACCTTCGTGGTAGTGCATCGTCTAATGTGTTTTGCTTACCTCGGTCAGCTACGCACTTAAAGGAGTTGTGTTTAGTATGGATGAAAACTTCACGAGCCTGACCTTGTAAGAAGGAAAAGAAGTATGTTACAATGTCATTAAATTGAGTAATAAAATACTTACCTTTGGACTCCCGTAAATCGTGACTCTTAATTGATATGGCATAGTGATTAGGGCTTTCAGGTGGTAACCCGTCAGGAGGGTCACCTAATATTATTCGACAACTCTTGGCTATGGAAGATGGTGTGAGTCAGTCTCGTATTGCTTTTACTATTTCATCATTTACATGGATTTTCTGTGCACGAACTATAAAGCATGTAGTGTTGGTCAAATCATGTTTCGTCATTAAGATGGCGTCACGACTAAGGCTTTCCTGGTTGTAGCCTTTTTGTAACAAATCCAACTCTTTGGTTTCTTCAAGATTGTATGTTTGACGAGGTATGATGGAACCTTGAATTAGATTGGTTTGGCATTATTTTCCTATTTTCAGTGGTAGTTCGTTAGGTAGATCACCTAACACTTCTCGAAAATCCTGTAAAAGAGATGAAAACACACTAGGCAAATCCTTGTTAATGTTAGAAATCGAAACAATTGATTCCCTAAAGTGAACAAGGATGCAAGGTTGTTTGTAAATAAGGTTCTCTCTCAATTCTTTTGTGCTCACACATAGATTTTGAGTCACTCTTTTCTTCTCACATTTAGGTTCACTCACCTTTTATAACTAGTGACCTCTTTTGCTTTTGCCTCTTTCTCAACTTTTTTTTTTCTTTCCCTACCTCCTCACAAATTATTATTTGATCTTTAGGGACTTGAAGTGTGTCATTCTTTGCTGATTCTTTCTCCTTGTCAGGTTTGTCATCTCTTGGCTTTTTCAGAGAAGATGGAGTAGAAGATGAGGAAGGATTTGAAGGATTACCTTGGTAAGAGGATGAAGTACCTTGGTAATGTTCACTGATTCGAGATCTCCTTTGGATTTGTGCTTCGATTGTCATTGCATTCTTTAGTGTATCTTCAAGGTTTTCGTACCCTTTTAGATCAAGAAGATCAGTGATGTTTGAGTTTAAGTCGACGACGAATCTTGTCACGGTGACTTCTTCTTTTTCGGTTATGTTAGCCCTATTGAGTAAGGACTGCATCTCCTTGTAGTAATCTTTAACTGAACTTCTACCTTGTCGAAGTCGGTGTAGTCGTTGTTTAACTTCTCGTGTATAATGTGTCGGTAGGAATCGGTTCCTCATGGTTTGTTTGAGGTCGGTCCAAGAAGTGATTGTTGTAATTTGGAAGTTCTGGATCTTTTTCCTTGTTTTCATCCACCAAGTTCGAGCATATCCTTCAAATTGTATGGTGATGAGGTGAACTTGTTTAGCTTGGGGGCAGTCATGGTATGCAAACATGAGATCAACTTTTCCTTCCTATTCGATGTACCTGTCTGGATCGTTGTCTCCTTTGAAAGACGAGATCGTGAACTTTGGTTTTGTAAAGAGTTTGGGTGCTTGGAAACGTGGTTGTTCTCGCCCGGGTACCAAAAGTTTAGCATTGTTTGGTCTTGGATTCTGGTTTGGTAGATCCAGTTGTGGTTCTTGTCGTTCTCTCACGATTTCATCAAATCTTTCAACTTGAGTCGTGAGTCGGGCAAGTGTGGCTAAGATAGCCGTAAGTGTCTTGTTGTTATTGTCGCCCATTCTGAAATCATAACACTCAAAAGAAAATTTTAAAGTAAAATAAAAATAAAAGAAAGAAAATTCAACAAAGCAAGAAACCTCACAAGTCACTCCAAGAAAGTAACACAACGAGAGGCAAGTAAGCCGATCTTGTACTCTTTAAAACTTAGTTTACCAAGTAGTCTTCCACAGTTCGTATCGGAGTTTGATTACTAGCAAAGATTATAAGAAAAACTTAAAAGTTCTAAGAGGCCAAACAAGGGTCAGACTCCAAGAGAACGAGAATGCAAAGAAGGAAGAAATATGCAAACTCTTTAGTCCTACTAACACAAGAAAGATAATGTGTTAGATAATGCAAAAGAACAACAAAAAGAAAAAACAAAAGAACCTAAAGCACTAAGAGTCAAAGAAAAAAAAAGAAACAACCCAGAAACCTGGAAAACGCTAGATCAACTTGAGCAACATTTTTGAGGGGGTTACCGGTGTCCTAAAATTTTGGAAAAATTCTTGAATGTTTTTCGATGCATCAAGAAACCACCTGTAAAATTTAATAACCAAATACCTTCAGTAGTATCCAGTGGACTCTGTTGAACGGTGAGTCCTCAAACAATATGTTTTTCTTGATTGCTTTTTTTGAAGGTGTTCTTGATCTCTAAATCTTATTCTTTTTTGTGTAAATGATCTTCAATATATGAAGTTGCAATCTGGAAATTTTCACCATGAAATTTCTCCTGTAGAATTTTCAAGAAATTCGACTAGATCCTAGATCGAATCTGCCAATGAAACTTGAAGAATGTATTTGAAGGCACTAATGAACTTCGATTTGGGTGAATTTTGGACTGGAGATTTATATTAGGATGAATATAATATCTGGAGAAAATCAGCCCTAAATACCTTCATTTGCATTTTTTTTTTGAAATTTTGGCTTTTTGTTTTTTTTTGTTTTTTTTTCTAAAAAATAGCAAACTAACAAGAAGGTTTTGAATCTAAATTAAAATTAAATAAAAAGAACCTGAAACGACGAATCTTCTCCGGACTAGCTCCGTTGGGATACCTTGACGAATTTGTGTGCAAGAACAAGCAAGATTGCTTACTTCTTTCCAAGAATCGGCCCAAATCTGATACCAATTGATAGGGAAGCGGTGGCGGATTGATGAACGTTGCTCTTGTTGAAGAATCAAACCTAGAAAAGCTCTAGACTCGGTGAAGAACAATAAGGAATGAATGAGGAAGGTGGCGGCAATAGCTAGGGTTCTTTAGGGTTTCTTTTAGTGCTGGAAACAAGAAAAGAAACAATATTAAAATAAGATAAACAAAACATAAAGGAATTAAAAATAGAGAAAATAACCAAGAAATCAAAGATCTCCCTTATGAAAGTGAACGGTAAAGATGATTGATGGCGTGGATGGATGTGGAAAATCATGGATAATGTCCTATCGAGCCCTCCTAGTCGCAATGAAAAGGCAAACACGATAATATGGCTCTAACCAACCCTCCTAGTTGCGATGAAAAGGCAAATTGGAGTGTGAAGATTAATCTCCCTCACAAGAGCTTGAAAGAACTCCAGGAGAAGAAGCTTCGAAGGCACAAGGCAATCAGCACTTGCAAAAACAAACTCTCTTTGTATTATTGATCAAAGAAATCTTGAATTACAAAGTTTAATGAAGCCTCCTTTATATAGGGGCTGAGTTCTAAAGGTCCTAAATAACTAATGAATAAAATAATAATAAACTAAACATATCTTAACTCTAATTCCTAATAAAATAATAATAACTAAAGATAATATTTTTAACCCAACCTTAATTCCTAATAAAATAATAAATCTAATCCTAAAAGATAATGCATCATCCTATATTAAGTTATATTACAAATAATCAATAAAAATATTGAAAATTCGTAATATTTACAAAATCCCGTATAGGATTTTCTGCATGCACCGTCTTCAGTAGAATAGCCATATGGATTGATGCGATTTAAGAACCGTTAGAAAGATAAGAGACAGACGGTTGTATCTCCAGAAGACATCTTGACTAAATAAGATCAGGATCCCATTAAAAAAGTCGTCGTAAGTCTGCTTCTGTTCTGATCTTCTTTTCCAATGCTTGGACGAGTGGATCATTTGGAAGAGTTATTACTTCTTCCTTTGATGTGAGCCTTGTGATGCATGTATCAAATTTTGTCCTCAAAATTTACTTGGTTCAAATGACCTATCCTTAGGTCAAATAGTTACGAAATCTCGAAGGACGTAAACCTTATCAAAATTGATTCTTAAGGAAGAATCCCTCTCAATCTTACATGCTGCTCGGTACCCGCAAAAATCGGTCTAAGATTTTCTGAGGGTGCTACTAACGTTGAATTTAAGCGAAAACCTTCAAGAAGCACGAAGCTAAGGAAATCACATTGTGGCTATCTAGTATTTCACACTCGGAGCATTTCACAAGGATGACGTTACTCCATAGCTTACTGCTATCACTAAATCCTTCTCTGGCTAACCTCATTCAATCGAGATAATTTTCTGTGTAAGAGGATACCCTTTTTTTACTGTTGAATATAAGTGACTCGTCGTGCTCTTGGAAGCACTGTCTCGATATCGACTACTAAAATATGACGACAAATCTCGACTTCCTAACGTCGAGATCTACGCTTCTTCTTGAAAACTCTGATTTAATATTCGCCCATGGTACCTGACTGTTTCTCATTTACCTTACAACTTATAGACGCTCCACTCACCTTATCGAGCATCTAAGGTGTTCACAATTGGAAATCAACCACTTACCGAGCAAAAATAGCAACATCTGGCTGTCCCAGAGAACACACCCCACAAGCAAAAATATGTCGCATTCGCACACTAGCTAAGGATTATTAGACTTGACATATGGCATTCACTATCGCTTACCACTATTAAGTTATCTGATGACGGCTATCATTAGCCATACGACGCTTAACGAACTTGATTTCCTTTAATCTGAAATAAAATTTGTGATACTATACAAAGTTGCATGCTGATGTGTGCGACATATAGCTCGCGCTTATATACCACACAAAGACACTACTGACGATGTTTGGCTTACTTAGCTAATTCACTTACTATTCAAGCAAGAAGTCATCCTAGTGATGTTTGAGGGTTCACTGAACCACGAGACCCACAACTCGCTATAACACATACAATATATCTAAAATATGGGGTAAAATTTCAAAACTACTGCATCAGAATATACATCGAGCTAACTTACTCATTGCGAGTGCTTGGGACATCTGTGCCCAGTTAACAACTAAAGTGCCTTGGCACTTGCTGAGACATATTATGGGATTCTGACAACAGTGTGATCACTACACTAGCAATAGTAACCTGAGTACTCTTAACGCTCTCATGGAGATCTCTACCTCCAAGACTGAACCTAAGAGTACTAATTATCGCGGGTCGATAACACATACCTTTTACTGATGATACGAAAACGTCCCTATAGTCTCGTATCTGACGGGACCATATGCAAGGATACTCCTTTACAGAACACGTAATTGTAAGATTTATGCGACTAAACATTTCTTAGAGTTGATATTTGACTCAACAAGGAACAACCACATATTCTTCTGAGTCTGAATCCTAAAATTATGAGGTCAAGTAGTATTTGTGCTAACAACTTCTCTTAGGTCGACTATCGAGTCTAATCTAATCCTTCAATAACTATTTAGAAATCTTGTTTAATCTACTAAGGTCTACCTACTAGCCAACTGGATTTGTACTTTTGGATTTTTTATCTGATATCTCATATGTGACATCAATGTCCTGGCCCCAACTCTTCATAATCTGTCATACTGAATTGAGAACTAATTTATCCACTCTACTACTCTCATGTCTGAGAATAAAATTTACATCTTCATGTGAAGGTTCTCAATCATGCCGAACTATTGGGATCGCGTCCCTCGATTGTAATGAAACATCGCTCCTTAACTAAGGTAGCCCTTTACTGCTTGCGTCAAAGATCCACAATACTTGCACTATGGATAATCTAAAACTATACTAGAGCTTCTAAATCTCACCACTGTTAGTGGTATGATGGTCTCTTATGAGACCCTACAATAGACCTTTGACTCGATTAGAATAACTGAGCTGACGTCACTCTTCTTTGCTCATGCGTATCATTAGTCCTCCCTGCCACTAACTGAGATAGATCTAAAAATACATAAGTCCTTATACTCAGGGTGCCTTACTCACTAAAATAAGGTATATTTCTCCTATTTAAACACTGGGTGATATCTATGAACAGGTGAGAGAACTGAAATCTCAAATCATCCATATGCGCCTCACTAATATACTTTCTTTAAACTCGCTCGATAACTAATTCCACGTGGGCACATCTGACTGTAGTTCATCTCTACAGTCTTTCATTGATCAATGTATCACCCTTGAGCAAAATGGTGACACACTCTAACTTACCCTTTGAGGTAATGTGAAGCTTCTTGAAAGTTCAATGGTCTCTTACAACCACTGATCGGGTGAAATCATATTATTAATACTTGAATCGAAGAAGTTGAGGATCTGATACCTCCATAGTCTCTCTATTAGGGATTTTTTGGACTAATGCACCTTAGGTGTCGATTGGATTGTCTGTGCTGTAGGAATAATATCCATTATCTCTTTAAGAGTGAAAGTTATACCTCTGAAAAAGGTCACCTTTACGTCGTCTGCACTTTTTGAGACACCAATAATTATGCACTTAGTAGAAATCCTTTATTGACTTTATCAGGGTAAGAGTTCTATCTCTCAAACTGATTTTCTGAATTACGTTCGATACTATCTGTCATCGAGAATTCTACAACATAGGTTAAGGAAGGAAGTGTCATCAGGATTCCAGACTTGTACAAGTACTTTCAATACCTAGGGGCATGTATTCACTGAAACCTTACTAATAATGACCACTGGGTCATAGAACCGACTCAACCTGATGCTCTGATACCATTAAATATAACACCCTAAACCTAATTGGGCCTAAAGTGCCATATTGGGCTACTAAGGCAACCCCTGATTTTCAAAACTTGTTCATTTTCTTTTTAAACATGCTAAATGTTATTATAAATAAAACTTAAATACTTTTATAAAACAATTTTACAAAATCGAAGCTTTGTGACACATAATTTAAAATCAAAATAATACAAACTCTGAGGTTAATAAACTGAATACATGAGTAAGGTTCTATGGATACATATGCCCACTGAGCTATGGTATAATACTCTGAAGGAGATACTAGAAGTCCTACTGCGACGATGCTCTATAAATTGCTTATGCTAACCTACCAACAAAAAACGTCAGAAAGCTGAGCTTACAAAGCTCAATAGTATAATCGCTAATCTAGAGAAGCATAAGAATTTCATAAACACAAGCATCTTGAAGATATGATACTAAGCAGTAGGTATATGCATGATCTAGATCAAATGCTACCTACTTAAGGCTTAGATGTCTTATCTCTGAAGCGAGGGTCTCATGTTTCCCTAAATTCTCTACTAAGGGTTTAGTTATGAGTACACCTCTAAGGGTCACTAAACCTAATGATTGTATTTGATGTGTATTATCTAAATACAATATTGATGTTATTATGCATTATCTGAATACAACACTAACCCTGTTGTGCATCATCTAAATGCTAAACTAACTCTACTATGTATTATCTGAATATAATATTGATTTTGTTGTGCATTATCTAAATTAATACAGATTCTACTATAGATTATCTTAATGCAATACTGACTCTGTTGTGCCTCATACAGTAGCTGAGATACGCATCGTGGTATGGCTAA
This sequence comes from Hibiscus syriacus, assembly GCF_006381635.1. Classification (NCBI taxonomy): domain Eukaryota; kingdom Viridiplantae; phylum Streptophyta; class Magnoliopsida; order Malvales; family Malvaceae; genus Hibiscus; species Hibiscus syriacus. The sequence goes on along the minus strand of NW_024062641.1, from coordinate 813,152 downwards.
GGGATATTGTATCTCGGAGCTCACACACCCTTCTAGTCTATCGGATAGTAATATATGACACACAACAACAAACATAAAATTGTGGCGGGCATCATGGTACTAATGAGGGATCTTGTATCTTGGACCTCACATACCCCTCTAGCCTACCGGTATACTATCAGGTACACTTGGGTGAGATCTAAAATTTGTATCGAAAACGTACACCCACCAACTTAATCCGTCGAGTCTTGAGGCATCTACGCTCAGTTGGCAAGAGAAGGGCCTTGGCATTAACTAGTATATACCTGAACATACTGATAAACAAGATAATCACCCTACTGCTAAAGTAACTCAGGTGTCCTGACTGTTTCTCGAATGTCACACAAATGCTAGTGTTATGACATCCTAACTGATATTGTTTCTGTTTCTAGCTGTTATCTTACTCGTTCTCTCATCTAGAACATTATGTGAGGGTTAATTAATATGTTACTACTGATAATATGTAATGATCTAGTTATACGCTACTCAAGGGTATTTTAGTCGTTCTCTGACTCTAGAAATATCTACGCATTTCAAGAATTCATGACGATTATTGTGTTTACTATTTACTAGATATAGTTCAAGTTGGTCTGATATCTTTCACGGGTTCATTTCTGGGTAGTGATACTCTATTCGCGATTATTATACTTTCCCTCAATTCGCCCTCGAACTAAAGGAGTAGTTGTATGTCCAAGCACTCTCAATTATTCTTGTGGTATACGACATTGTTGTCTCATAATCTGATTACTTGGTCATACCTCTCGTCGATACACCCTGTGCACTGATCCACCATCCATAAATATTGTTACATGCTTACTGAAGATAGTTGGACATATTATGCCTGCTATGGTTAAACTGGTTTAAGTCACTCCTATGAGTGTCACTAGGCCCCTTTAGCCATTTACGTCATTCATGGACTAAGTCTTGTCCTTATGGACCATCCCTAGCTCTTACGACCCTTAATCGGGTCGAATATGATTATACAAAGTGGGTAGTATTGATACTCTAGCTATAGTATTGATACTCTAGCTATAGTATTAATACCCTAGGGTCATATATCGATACCCCTATGAGTATCAGTACCAAAAATTTATTCTAGTTGCAAAACTGGGGCCTCAGTATCGATACTACAGAAACAATATCTATACTCCCCCTCTAAAAACCTTAATTTTAGTCCCAGTTCAACCAGTATCGATATTGTTCATCTCAGTATCGATACTTGAGCCCTGAAATAGGTATTTTAAACTCAGAAATCTTTTAAAAATCATCCTATGTGACTTGGTTTAGTTTCAAATCTTGTTATGAAGTTTTAGAAAGTTGTTTAGGGTCTTAAGGTGTCTTAAAAACACATTATTAACACCTAAAATATTATTTGATCATGAAATCAAACGTAAACCCTAAATATGCTTAAATATCTAAATCCTAGCAATTTCTTGAAATTTATGAAAACATAATACTCCAAAGGATTAGAAATACACTACTTTGATGATTGAATCCCGAAATTGAGCTTCTTTAGCTAGAAATCATCATCCACCATGACTTATGAAAAAACACCACTTTTCTTGCAACCAAAGAACCTAAAGCTTTGATTCATATAAAAGATGCTACAAGTGAAATTAAGGACGGATTTGAAGCATGAAATTGACCCAAGATCTTACCTTTTCTATGGAACCTGGACAAGAAAAAGGGAGCAGGAAATAAGAGAGATGGAGAGAAGATGGAGATGAAAGGTATAAAACCCTTCATCTTTTAAAAATGTAAAATTTACATGATCGGTCCTCCATCATCTTTCCATAATTCATAAATCTCCTTACTATAGCTAATGGGGCCCAAACCCAACCCAATTAAGTCCATAACTTGAATTATAAATTTTGCGGAGTCCACTTACCTCTCGGATAAACCCGAACTACTAGCCCGGAATTTGGGGTGTTACACAAAATTCAAAGGTCCCTGCCTATATGACAAGAACATTTTGGGGCCTGTTTAAGGAATCAAGCTCATGCTTTAATAATAATGTCCCTGATTCCTTAATTATTCACTCTTACTGTCTCTATCATTGATAAAGTAGACAATAACTTGAAACATTTAATCTGATATTTTTCTGGGTTCTTATATCCGCCATATACGCGAAAATTCTATTATGATTTCGTGGTGTATGGCAACAAAATTATGATCAATCATTACAAGTGGAGGGCTCGGGACAATGATTTGTTAAGACAAACATATGTGTGTCTCTCGTGCTTACATATTAAACCAAACAAGTGGAACAAACATGAGGTTTGCCACATTCCCTGTTAGGTTCCATTAACAATTACCTAAATGATACAAACTTGTAATAACTTGACTCAAAATTATTTAGCTTCAAATTTGAATGAAAAAACCTGAACTTAAAATAATCCGAACTTCAAATAATTGAAACAAGTAATCTGAGAACTAAACCTGAAATGATAACCACTGTTATAATCCGATTTAATAAAAAAATTGAGTCTCAAATTTAAATTTTAAAATCTAAATTGATATGATCTAGAAATCACTTAAAATTAACCCTCTGTATAATCAAGAGTTCCATTATATTCTAAATTTAGAGAGAGAATTGAATAATATCTCTGTAGACATTAATTTTTTTTTTCATTTTATTTTAAAATTATTATTATTATTATATTTTATTATTATTAATTAATAAATAAATATTACAAAAAATAAAAAAAAACCCACAGCCCGTTTTACAACCCGGAGCCCAAACCAATTGAAGACCCAAACTAGGATCGATCAGAATTGGCTCAAGACTAACCCTAAATGAAGCTAGGGTTTTCTAACCCTATCTTCAGCCGTCGCTGCTTCCAGAACATCCACGCGGCCATCGCCACTGTCGACACTTCCGCTGCCAGGTGACCCAACCAGCTGCTGCCGACGCTCCACCGTTGCCACGAAGCCTCGCTGAAGGCTCTAGAAGTGCCATGACGCATCACATATTATTGCCCCATGGTGAGTCACCACCGCTTCGGTGACTCACCCAGGGTCGCTATTTGTGACCGGTCCGAGGCTAGTGTCGTGGTGGGCTATAAAAGCCTCGCCAAACCCTATAAAACGGAGGACAGAGAGAGAGATACCAAACAGAACAAAGAAGGCAAGGGAAGCAATACAGCAACATCAAACCAAGAAACAACAAGCAAAATAACGATAAAAAGGAGAAAAAATAGCGACTTACCCTTGGAGAACTCGAACGCCGCTGGAAATCCTTGTAAAAACTGAGGTAAAACCTTCGGTTATCGCTTAAATCTAGATCGATTGGCAAGTTTTTAGGACAAAAGGGCTTTGAAATAGGCTTTAGGGTGATCGGAGCTTTGATTTGGGGTAGGTTTACAAATTCCAGCCACCGTGAGTGGTGGCCGGTGGCGGCCATCGCCACCGGAGCACGGTGGTCGGCCGGTTTCTGATCTCCCTCCGGGCGGAGGTTTTAAGAGAGAGATGAGAGAAAACAAATTTTCTCTCTATTAGTGAGAGAAAGAAAAGAAGCAAATGAGAAGTTTTGGCTCTTAAGGGCCGGTTATAGGGTATTTATACCCAATATGAAACGACGTCGTTTCAGGGTGTAACTGTGTGTTTTGGTAAACCCCATCCGCGATCCTTCAAATTTTATAAACTTCCATTTTAGTCACTAGAAGTACATTTCTGCATATATAAATTTTGTCTTCTAATTTTGTTTTATTTTTAATTTAATCCTTGCGTGTTTATTTATATATTTAGGGTAAATAATCGATTTAGTCCCTTATCATTTAATTAATATTTATTTTAACCTGATTAATTAATAAAGGCTAAATTACACTGTTAGTACATATCTTTTTTAATAATTCAAATTAGGACCTTTAGGTTTTATATTTTATATTTTAGTTACTGATTTCTTAATTCTTTTCATTTTTTACCATGAATTTTATATATTTTTCATTTTAATTCTATAATTTTTAATTCCTTTTTTTTAGTTATTATTTAATACAATTTTATTATATTTATTTTTATTATCCTTTTAATATGTTCAAATTATTAAATATTATTTTATTAATATAAATATATATATATTTGATTAAATAATAATATTTATTTATTTTTAAATATTAAGAAATGGCAGTCTTAAAATAACTAGATACCCTATTCTGGTATTTTAAAAATAATAAATATCATGTTTATAAAAAAATATATATTTGTTTTAATTTTATATAAATTATTTTAATCATATTTTTAATATTTATTTATTTTTTAACATTAAGAAAGGGAGTCTTAAAATAAATAGATGTCATTTTCTGATATTTTTAAATAAATAAATATCATACTTTTATAAATTATATATTAATTTATTTTATTTTTTTAATTATTTTTAGAGAAATATTTTATTAATATTTATTTATTTTTTTAATATTAAGAAAGGGGCTGTCTTAAAGTAATTAGAAGTTATTTTCTTATATTTCTAAGTAAATAAATATCTTATTTATAAAAATATAAGAAATATATATTTATAAAAATTAATATATTTTCTTGGAATTATACTAATAAATTTGAAATCACAGGATTATGAATTAAATATATTTTGAATTATTAAATTCCACTATTAGAGACAATTTATAATCGACAGAGACCAATTTTTGGCGTGTGGGGGTGCTAATCCTTCCCCAAACCTAATCGACCACGAATCCCTTTTTATTATTAAAAAGAACAAATTTTTGGTTAAAAGCAGATCGATTTATCTTTTAACTGATGTTTTCTTAAAAACTCTATTAAAAGATGATTTTTAGGTATTCGACCTACCTAACCCAAAAGGCCGATGGCGACTCCAAAATATTTCTTTAAAAAGACCATTTATTTATTCACATTACTTTCCCGCCAAGGAAATTTTGTGCCAGGGTGAAAACCGGTTACGACAGCTTGGCGACTCCGTTGGGGACCCTGGTCAACTTAAGTCGATTATATATTGTCTCTATAATTAGAAATTGAGAATCCAATTTTATTTAATTTATGATTCTTTTGATTTCTTTTAATTTATTTTATACTTTTGTATATTAATATTTAATTGATTTTTAGATATTAATTTTTGTGTGAAAATTTCTCCTCACACACAACACATGCGTTGCATAAACATAAGCTCTATGATTGAGCTTTTCCCTTATAAGTGGGAGTGAAAGCGATGTCTTCGTGAGAATTTATTCTCCGTGTCAGATCTAGTAAGTAATTTTCGAGGTTCATATGCTCTATGTCTTCGTGAGAATTTATTCTCCGTGTCAGGCATAGGGAAATGTGTCCCCTCGAATTGAACTCAATTTGTTTAAGTCTGTAATGGACTAGGATTGAGGATTTGGTAGCCCAAGGGGGCACCAACAAGGACAGTTCGAGTACCTTTACTCTTAGAACCGAACCCTGCATATAACAAACCCTAGAAATTCACCCGATCAAAGACAAGACTAAACCTCTGTCCGTAGGTGTACACAAAGGAGAAATAAGCTCTAACTTTTAATTTATTTGATTTTATTTTTTCTTCTAAATAAATGCATGCGAACTAGTAATCATGCGGTTAGGTTAATTTTTCCAAACAAAGCATGGAACTAGAAAGCATGTGGTTAAGATATATTATATACCATGATAGATATAATCTTTTCTTTCTATTAGTTGGTACTAACCATTTTATTATTTTTATCTATTTGTAGATACATTGTAGTTTGCTATAATTTGTTTATATTGATTTCTTGTGCTTGTATTGCATGATCATGACATAACCATAAGGTGTTGACTCTTGAGAGTGGACATCAAATTGGAAAAAATTCATAAATGGACAAAAAGTTTTATGATCAAGCAAACTATGACGTAGCTAAGGAAAGACATCCTGAGGGAACTCCGAAGATAGAGGAAAGCTATACACCCAAAGATCGTATGCTCATTGAAGAGCAAAAGGAGATACGAGAAATAAGAGAGCAGATGTCCAAGATGATGGTTAGAATATCTGTTTTGGCCAAAAGAAAAGAGATTCCTGCACAAAAAGAGAGAGAATCAATGAATATAATCCTGCAATTTCAGATATGCAAGGAACTTCGGATCTTAACCAATTTGAGAAATTACAGGCAGTCGTCATTAGTTTTCACAAATTATATGGAGATACCCAGGAAATAGTAACAACTGTAAAACCTCCCAGAAATGGAAAGAAATCATGTAATCTGAAATCATCGAGGTTTAGTCTGCTCCCGAAGTCTGAAACTTAGGTTCAATCCAAGATAAAAGGCGGTTCTCATTTTGATGTTATTCCTATATCATATGAGGAGTTGTACGAGAAGCTACTTGAAGTATGAGAAGTAGTTTCGTACTACATAAAACCGTTCCAACCTCTATATCCGGATTGGTATGACATCAACGTTTATTGTGAATATCTTGCCAGAGCTCAAGGACATACCATTGAGAATTGTCTTGCCTTCAAACGTCAAGTCCAGTCTTTTGGATCATGGAATCTTAGATTTTAGGATAAATGATCAACCTAGTTTATTAACTAAAGGTCCTACTAGATTAATACCAAAAATGGTCAAAGGTAAGAGCATCAGTAGGGGCACCCAGAAAGAAGAAGATTTGCTGAGATCTGAGGCTCAAATACGTCATTTAAAGATTAAAAATGATAAATTGAGCACCAAAATGGAAACCATGCAGGAAGATTTCCAAAAAGTCAATCAAGCCTTTCAAAATGCTAGCATAGGAAACACCCCAGAAGAGTGGATAACAGGGGTCACTAAACTGAAAAAGAACTGTGACATACATGAAAGTCAAGCCAAGAAGTTTTCTCACGATTTAAGAGTTGCAGAAGTAAGACGTAATACAATTGTCATTGAATTGGGAAAATGTCAAGTCAAAAATCAAATGTTGAATAATTCTATGGCCAACATGGAAGCATCATATCAGATCCATCAGTTTGAGATCGATACTAAATTAAAAGCCACTATGGCCAAGAATAAGACCTTGAAGAAATGTTTAGATGATTATGGAGTTCTTGTACGAGAACTTCTTGAACATAAAGATTCTCTCACAAGAAAAAATGAACAACATTGTTTACAACTCCGAGATTTGACACAGAAGATGAAGGAAAAAGAGAATATCATGAAGAAAGCTACTGCTCAAGCAAACAATGTGGCTCATAAGCTAGTGGACTTAGCTGGCTTTACAAGAGAACTAAGGCAGATTGATAACTCCACACCTGAACATGAGTGGAAGTTAATTTGGCTTTTAAGAGAAATAGAGAAATTAGGAGTGAAAGTTATCCCCTACATGTAAAAGTTTTGTTTGATGCACCAAAACTTTTGTGTTCAATGAAATCTGTTCTAAGATGATCACTCTTGATTAACACCTTTGTTGCATTTGCATTTTACATTCGTATTTTTTTCATTACATTTGCATTTTTTATTTTGTATTTGCATTTTTATATTTTCATTTACATTTTCATTTTATATTTGCACCTTTGCATTGCACAGTTTGCATTCTTATTTTTGCATTTATGCATTTTTGTATTTACATTACATTTTTATTTATTTAAGTATTGTTATATACATTAATTATAAAAACATGTAAATAATTCCTGAGAGGTTTTGTAACAGTAAAATCAAGACCATTCATTCATATTACTGTAGCATCATCATGAAAATAATGGAGCAATCTTATGAAAGACTACAAGATCAGTGGCCAGAATAATTGACAGGGTTACCTCAGGATACAAGGAAAGAAGTATCACAAGATAGATCAAATCAAATTATTCAGGGGATGACATCTTACAAAGAAGAGATAACTGCTAAAGAGCAACAGTGCTATCAGATTAATGAGTCAAGAATGATAACATACCCTGAGGCATCCCACTCGAACCCAAAGAATAACCTCATTAATTATTCACAATATGAGGAGAGATTCAAGAGGGCAGATGAAACAATCAGAAGTATGAAAAGTGTTAGTGCCCACCACAAAGAATTAGAAGCAAGACAGCTCAGATTGGTTCCAGATTTGGTTATTCCCCATTAATTTAAAATGCCTGATTTTGAGAAATATGATGGCACCAGTTGTCCCCTAATTCATTTGAGAATGTTTTGTAGAAAAATGGAATGATATCTGAATTCTAATAATTTGTTAATTCACTCTTTCCATGATAGCCTCGTTGGGCCAACAGTAATATGGTATAATCATTTGAATCAAGAATAGATCAAGAGATGGGTTGATCTAGCTGATGCATTTATGGGACAATATCGATATGTTAAAGGTTTGGCTCCAACACGTATGGATCTTCAAGGAGTAAAAATAGAAGTCAATGAAGGGTTTCAGAAGTATGCCTTAAGATGGAGAGGAGTTGCAGCACAAGTTCAACCTCCAATGTTAGAAGAAGAGATATCACATATGTTTCGTGATTCCCTTCCCGCTCCTTTCTTTGAGTTAATGTTGGAAAATCCGACGAAGGAATTCGAGAATTTATTGATAAATGAAGAATTAATTGAAAATGTGATCAACAAAGGAAACTTAAAAGTCACATCCAGAAACCCGAAGGATCATAAAGTTAAAGCTGATGATGTGAATGAATGTCGCATCCAGAGTACCCGCAACTGCAAAAGAAAAAGAGCAAGTAGTTGTTCGGATCGACCAAAGAAAGTCACATGATCAAGAAATACTTTGGAGGTGTTCCAAAATTCTATTTTAGACTTGTACCCTCATTTGATTAAAGGTCAATACATCACACCAAGACCAATGAAAATGCCACCAAACCCTTCTGCGCATAGCTATGATCAAGATAGTGTTTGTGATTTCCATTTGGGGGTATCTGGGCACTCTACAGGAAATTATAGGCCACTGTTAAAAGAAATAGAGACCCTCATTGACAAAGGAGTCTTGACACAAGAAATGATCAAGAAATGGGGGCAAATAAGGATAAAAATCCTGGACCAAGTACACACTTAACATTCAAGGAATGATAAAGCAAGATAAATAAACAAGTGGAAGTTCTTATATACCACTGTAGTACCTTTCTATTTTCAGCATCTTGTTTGAACTTGTTTTTTGTTCCTTTCTCTGCCTTATGCAATAAATAAGTTTGTGTTGCTTTTAAGGTTATGAGCATTGAGTCAATTTTGCAATCTTGCAGTTCTTTGAATATTAATTGGATTAAAAAACTCTTTAAATGATTAGAGTTATAATCTTTGACAAAATATCAAGATTGAAAACAGGAAAAACAAGGATCCTTGACCTTACCTCATATGAAATATACCCAAACAATTATCCTATTACATATATGAGATAGCCTTCTCCTATTGAAATGAATTACAAAAAGGCTTGGTATTTATATATAGAAGCGTACAACATGGGGCATCGTTTGTGTATAGCAAAACTGACTAGAGTACTTTTCTATTGATGACACCGGTGATGAACATATTTTTCACAAATAGGTAAATCTAGTTTAAGTCAGTTGCTTGGGAATTGAACTCTAACAAAGAGATTTTCTGAATTCCACCAAAACACCTAGACTATAAGAGGTTCTTCTTAACAAGCTTAAGAAATTGGATTTGGATACCCATGTTATATTATTATATATACAATAAAGCTTGAGTTATCCCCCTAAAGCAATTGGTTAATAGCCCCGGCTTTATGGATAATATTCAGCTAGTTTGTTATGCTCGAGTTGTCCCTCTAAAGAAATTAGTTAATCGCCACGGCTTTATGGATAATATTCAACTAGCATGTTATACTATTATATGCAATAAAAATGTCCCTCTAGAGCAATTGGTTAATCGCCCCGGCTTTATGGATAAGTTTCAATTAGCCTGATAAATGTGATTATATTATTATATACAATAAAGCTGAATCTAGCTAGCCAAAATGGCAAATGTGTTAAGAGATGGACTAAGGATGTTAAGAAACACCTGTTATAATCAACTTCACACGAGCACTCAGAAATTTCATTTTTAGATCAATATTTTCACACTGCTTGTGTTAGACTTTACAAAGCTTTCACAAATGGAATATTTCAGAGAACTGAAATAGAGGTATTCTAGATAATCTAGTAATTGACAATCCTAGTTGCGTCATTTTGTACGCATCCAGTTTAAATACCAAGTCCTTAAAGTGATGCATGTGACAAAGTTCACAAAGAGCGAGAGAGAAGTGACATCTTAAATAGATGTAACCATAGAAAAATAGGAAAGCCATTCTGAAGCCAAACCAAATTTTGATACTTGTCAAAGAGCTATAATTCTCAAACATTAAATAATTGTTGATCATTTTGATATTCTTTGAACTCATGTTTATGATTTGATTCTATTGTGAATCTATAATAGGTATTACTTTACAAAAAAATTTCATTCTTTGATAAAGAAAGGAGAAAAAACATTTTCAAACATGACAGTCTCAAATGACGAAGGTCCTTGAAGCAAGTTGTTGTCTATTCTACTTCTATTGTAAAAAAAGAATAAGCAAGGCCAGAATGATGAAGCCTTTCACATTCTTGAAAACAAAAATCCTCGAGTCCATTCAGATAATGTTTATTTGTTCCAGTAAGGTTGTTATATGGGATGCCACCGACAACAATGTCGAATCCGCCAAATCTACTCATCAATTGCTCAAACTGATCATTATTCAGTTCTTGCACATCTGCCTTCAAAGGTATGCCGAGCTGGTAGAGGGTAACCTCTACACCACTAATCCCAGAGAAAAGAGACAGAACATTGATACCCCTGGGGAACATGTCTCTTAAGACCGAAAGATGATAAGTCATTGTGTCAGCCTGGAATGAATTACCAAGCGATTTATATCACTCTGTCTGACTAGATCCCTCTAGATCCAAAAAATGGGCACCTCATTCATAAGATGCACATATCTTAGATGTTTCCGTCAGAATGATTGAGTACTTCTTAAGTTTGTGACAACTTGAAGAGAATTTCTCAAATTACTTGACAATTGTTGTTTAGTGACACCAAAATGAGAGTATTCAAGATAAATAGATTTGGGGCACGAATAAAGCCACAAGTAGCCACAACAGTGCATTGTCAATGTTGAACCTCGTGGGGATCATGATATTCAAGTCAAACAGACATTGAGAGTGAACCAGAAGTAAAATGTTGGGGCATTTTGAAGGTTCGTTTCAGACAGAAATGATCCATGTTGAGACATTTTGAAGGCTCGCATAAACAAGAAACAAATACTGGGGCATACTGAAAGCCCATTACAATCAGGAATGTTGGTGCATTTTGAACGTCTGTATCAGCAAATGTTGGGATATGCTGAAGGCCCACATCATCATATGGAAAATCATTTCTTTGAGCAAATATTTCCAACGAGACGAAAAGGTATGAAGAATGAAAATGGTGAAGCAATGACAGTCAAACTGACTATACATAATTACTTTGTTCATCAGGCAGTTGTATTAGGGTCATCATGTTGAGCAAATATTTACTCAGCAAGTATGGTTTCAAATACCCAATCTTCTTAACCATGTGTCACATGACAACGTGTTCTTTGTTAAGCTACATCATTGTTGCATGGATAAAGATGGTCCCCAGGCATACCATTTGATCCAGGGTCTAGTTCCTCAAGATCTCGGCTTTGAATTTGGTCTTTTGTGGTCAGTGATGATTAGAAATATTTCTGAGGTTTCTGGAAGTTAGTTTCAATCCTACTGTTGGGGCTACGAAGCTGTTTTTCACAACAATTTTTGCTTACTTGATGACATTGAAGAGGGAGACTCGAGTTTACGTATATTACCCTTATTCCCATTGTTGGTGGGGTTATCATTGCCAGTCAGGATGAACTGAGTTTTCATCTATTTGTTTTATCATTTATGTTTCATCTACATCAGTAAGAATTCCATGAACCTCTTTCTGTACATGGCTCCTATAGCATATGTGTTTCTACTTCCTACAACACTTATTATGGAAGAAAACATGATCGAATCGCACTTGCCCTTTCTTGAGATGATATCAAAATCAATTGGTATCTTTTATTAAATTCAACACTAGCATATTTTGTGAATTTGACCAACTTTTTGGTCATGAAACATACCAGCATCCCATTTGTATTCCCACTGAGTTTTGTTCTCAAGTGGTCTTCTGACATCATACAAAAGCATTGAACACTATGCAAAGAGATTTATTGATGAGAAACCTGGGCAGAAGCCACAGGAAAGAATGAATGTGTTGTCAAATGTTTTACAAACATCTGTACAGAAACCACAAGAAAGGATGAACGTGTTATCCAATGTTTTACGAACCAGTTATTATGGTACTGAACCAATATTGCAATCATATGGTATTTCCATTTATGGACCCAAAGATGAATTTTGACTTCTTCAACCCCAAGGTTAGAAGTGAGATATGATGAAGATTTCTTTCCACAGAAGGGAAGCTGAGATTTTAACAACAAGAAACTAGTGGAACCAACTAAGATTGAACAATAGGTTGTTGTTAAACATCTCGACATGATATGGTCCAAGTTGCCTTATTCGAGATTTGATTAGATATGGAGACATGAAAGGAATTAGGATAAATCCTCCTTGTGATGTGTTTCAAGAGTCAAATCAGAACAGACTCCTAATTAATCTATGTTGAGTTTGGCATATCTACATCTACATTCTTCAAAGATGATAGATTATCTTCAAAGATGATAGATTCTCTTCAAAGATGATAGATTCTCTTTTCAAAGATGAAAGTTTTATTGGATTTCTACACAAGTTCAGATGAAGAAAACCGATGTTATTAAAGAAAAAAATGGGACATCAAGGTCATAATTCTGATTACGACAAGAGTTCCATAAATGAAACATTTCTTCTGAGACTTTCATGAAACAAAGAAGACACAAAGACACAAGTTGATCAAATGGTTCTTCAGAAATATAGCATAGGTTGCTACACTGATATCCAAAGGTAACCCTGGAAATAAATGATCAAGTGAAGGAAGACCGAGTTCACTAGTTTGAAGTCAAATAAAGATTGAATCAACATTCATGCATTCATAAGAACATCATTTGCATAATAGACAATTCATTACATTGTTACATTTGATTGCATTCAAATATGAAGTTTTACAGATCTTCATATGAAAAAAGAATATTCATGATGGAAATACCTTACAAAGGGAAGGTATAATTCAAATCACATCAGGAGAGGAAAACATCTGAAGAATAAATGGTCGTAATACACAAATGAAGCATTATTTTGAAATGGGGCATGTTACCCAATCAACAAGTTATTTAAAAAAAATGAGAAAACGATTTCCATAGTTTTTTACTTAGTAAACTATTTCCCACATCTGTAAGCCCTTCAGTGCATGATGTTTTCAAAGCCTTCGGGGACCTACAGTGCATGTTTTCAAAAAGCCTTCGGGAGTTTTTTTATGTTTTCAAAACCTTCGGGTCATCCGTAAGACTTACAGTGCATGATGTTTTCAAAATGCCTTCAGGAGCTTTTTGATGTTTTCAAACCCTTCGGGTCATCTGTAAGACCTACAGTGCAGGATGCTTTCAAAAGCCTTTGGGAGCTTTTGATGTTTTCAAAGCCTTTGGGTCATCTATAAGACCTACAGTGCAGGATGTTTTCAAAAAGCCTTCGAGAGCTTTTTTGATGTTTTTAAAGCCTTCGGGTCATCTGTAAGACCTACAGTGCAGGATGTTTTCAAAACCTTTGGGTCATCCATAAGACCTACAGTACATGATGTTTTCAAAAAGCCTTCAGGAGCTTTTTGATATTTTCAAACCCTTCGGGTCATCTGTAAGACCTACAGTGCAGGATGCTTTCAAAAAGCCTTTGGGAGCTTTTTGATGTTTTTAAAGCCTTCGGGTCATCTATAAGACCTACAGTGTAGGATGTTTTCAAAAAGCCTTCGAGAGCTTTTTTGATGTTTTCAAAGCCTTCGGGTCATCTGTAAGACCTACAGTGCAGGATGTTTTCAAAACCTTTGGGTCATCCATAAGACCTACAATACATGATGTTTTCAAAAAGCCTTCGGGAGCTTTTTGATATTTTCAAAACCTTCGGGTCATCCATAAGACCTACAGTGCAGGATGTTTTCAAAAAGCCTTCGGGAGCTTTTTGATATTTTCAAAACCTTCGGGTCATCCATAAGACCTACAGTGCAGGATGTTTTCAAAAAGCCTTCGGGAGCTTTTTTATTTTTTCGAAGCCTTCGGGTCATCCATAAGACCTACAGTGCAGGATGTTTTCAAAACCTTTGGGTCATCCATAAGACTTTCAGTGCAGGATGTTTTCAAAAAGCCTTCGGGAGCTTTTTGATATTTAAATCCTCCGGGTCATCTGTAAGACCTACAGTGCAAGATGATAAGACCTCAGGGCCATTCATAAGACCTCTGGGTAGAATGTTTTTAACATTTTCATTCTACTCAAAAGAAGCCAAATGAAAAAATTATTGTCTTTTTCGTCTTTGCTCTATTCTTGTTAACACAAGAATGAGCAAATATGGGTAGCTGTAGACATTAATTTTTTTCATTTTATTTTTAAAATTATTATTATTATTATATTATATTATTATTAATAAATAAATAAATATTACAAAAAAAAAACCCACAGTCCGTTTTAAAACCCGGAGCCCAAACCAATTGAAGACCCAAACCAAGCCCGATCAGAATTGGCCCAAGACTAACCTTAAATGAAGCTAGGGTTTTCTAACCCTATCTTCAGCCACCGTTGTTGCCGCTGCTTCCAGAACATCCACGCGGCGGCTGCCTTTGCTTCCACTACCACTGCCGACGCTCCCAATGCCAGGTGACCCAACCAGCTGCTGCCGACGCTCCACCTTTGCCACGACGCCTCGCTGAAAGCTCCAGAAGTGCCACGACACAACACACATTATTACTCTATGGTGAGTCACCATCGCTTCGATAACTCACATAGGGTCGCCATTTGTGATCGGTCCGAGGCTATTGTCATGGTGGGCTATAAAAGCCTCGCTAAACCCTGTAAAATGGAGGACAGATAGAGAGATACCGAACAGAACAAAGAAGGCAAGGGAAGCAACACAACAACACCAAACCAAGAAACAACAAGCAAAATAACGACAAAAAATGAGAAAAAGCGTGAATTACCCTCAGAGAACTCGAACGCCGCCGAAAATCCTTGTAAAAACCGAGGTAAAACCTTCGGATATCGCTTAAATCTAGGTCGATTGGCAAGTTTTTAGGACAAAAGGGCTTCGAAATAGGCTTTAGGGTGATTAGAGCTTTGATTTGGGGTAGGTTTACAAATTCCGACCACCGTGAGTGGTGGCCGGCTGATTTCTGATCTCCCTCCGGGTGGAGGTTTTAAGAGAGAGATGAGAGAAAAAAAAATTCCTCTCTGTTAGTGAGAGAAAGAAAAGAAGCAAATGAGAAGCTTTGGCCCTGGGCCGGTTATAGGGTATTTATACCCAATATGAAACGATGTCGTTTCAGGGTGTAACTGTATGTTTTGGTAAACCCCGTCCGCGATCCTTCAGATTTTATAAACTTCCATTTTAGTCACTGGAAGTACATTTCTGCATATATTAATTTTATCTTCTAATTTTGTTTTATTTGTAATTTAATCCTTGCCTGTTTATTTATATTTAGGGTAAATAATAGATTTAGTCCCTTATCATTTAATTAATATTTATTTTAACCCGATTAATTAATAAAGGCTAAATTACAATGTTAGTACATATCTTTTTTTAATAATTCGAATTAGGACCTTTAGGTTTTATATTTATATTTAGTTACTGATTTCTTAATTATTTTCATTTTTGACCATGAATTTTATATTTTGCATTTTAATTCTATAATTTTTAATTCCTTTTATTTTAGTTATTATTTAATACAATTTTATTCTATTTATTTTTATTATCCTTTCAATATGTTCAAATTATTAAATATTATTTTATTCATATAATATATATATTTGATTCAATAATAATATTTATTTATTTTTAAATATTAAGAAAGAGCAGTCCTAAATAACTAGATGTCATATTCTTGTATTTTAAAAATAATAATATCATGTTATAAAAAATATATATTTATTTTAATTTTATGTTAATTATTTTAATCATATTTTTAATATTTATTTATTTTTTAATATTAAGAAAGGGCAGTCTTAAAATAACTAGATTTCCTTTTCTGATATTTTTAAATAAATAAATATCCTACTTTTATAAATATATATTAATTTATTTTATTTTTTAATTTATTTTTGAGAAATGTTTTATTAATATTTATTTTTTTAATATTAAAAAAGGGGTTGTCTTAAAGCAACTAGAAGTCATTTTCTGATATTTCTAAGTAAATAAATATCTTATTTATAAAAAATATAAAAAATATATTTATAAAAATTAATATATTTTCTTGGAATTATACTAATAATTTGAAATCACAGGATTATGAATTAAATATATTTTTGAATTATTAAATTCCACTATTAAAGACAATTTATAATCGACAGGGACCAATTTTGGGCGTTGTGGAGGTGCTAATCCCTAAACGTAATCGACCACGCATCCTTTTTTTTATTAAAAAGAACAAATTTTTGGTTAAAAGCAGACCGATTTATCTTTTAACTGATATTTTCTTAAAAACTCTATTAAAATATGATTTTTAGGTATTCGACGTACCTAACCCAAAAGGCCGTTGGCGATTCCAAAATATTTCTTTAAAAATACCATTTATTTATTCACATTACATTCCCGCCAAGAAAATTTCGTATCCGGGCGAAAACCGGTTACGACAATCCCAACATAACTTCAATCCACACAAATTATTTGTTGCTTTACAATAATTGACTAACATGTGGAACATCATTCAAACATAGAAGATAAGAGTTAGCCTTACTCATCTCGTGCCTCTGCAGCCTTCTATTGTTGTTTATCAATGAATGTTCTTGCAAGTTTTGGAGTTTTAGAAAGATAAAAAAAAAACTTTAAAACCCAAGTAAACTTAGAAAAAAAACAACTCTAAATGACAGTAAACTTTAGAGTTTGTACAATTTTTTCACTTAACTATAAAACACTTCAATTTTAACACTCTATTTTACTTTTGGTTTCAAACACCAGACCGTAAATCGTTAATGGCGCAATATTGTGGCCGTCTTCTTTCCCTTGAACCTTAGTTTGTGTATTGATATTCACTAAACTTTGAAATGCTTTATTTTTAGAGAAAATAACCTCAGTGACCAAAAATCTCAGATAATATACGATTTTGACCAACTTTTTTTGGATTTGCGAAAATGACCAACAAAATCGCAATGCGATCTCCACTATCGCAAATTCGCGTTGCGATTTTCCATTTCGCGTTGCGATAGTTGAAAATCGCGTTGCGATTTTCCATTTCGCGTTGCGATAGTTGAAAATCGCGTTGCGATTTTCCATTTCGCGTTGCGATTTTCCGTTTCGCGTTGCGATAGTCTACAGTTGTCGTTGCGATTTTCCAAATTCGTTGCGATAGTCTACAGTTGTCGTTGCGATTTTCCAAATTCGTTGTGATAGTTAAAAAAAAGATTTTGTTTCTTAAGAATTTTCTCTAAAAAGATAGTATCCGCGCGGACGTGTCGAAGACACGTATTACCACGACCACGACCACGACCACGACCACGAGACGGACGGCGGCGGCGGTGCGCGAGAGTCCCCCTTGTTCTCTATCACTCAACAAGGAAGTGGGAAAGCCAAGCCTTAAATACCATTCCCAATAGTGTTTCCAATACAATGTGGGATTGAGCATTACCAACACTTGTTTCCAATACAATGTGATTATTCAGGAAACAATTACCAATCATGCACCTTAAAACAACTGAATCAACAACCAATTACATTAGTATTATACGATTAAATATGTCATAATTAAAGTCAATCTACAATCAATCGCGATTATTGCAATTTTAAGCAAACATTCAAAATAATATCACTATTTAAGGCTCAATCCCACATAGTATTGGGAACAAGTGTTGGTAATGCTCAAATCCCACATAGTATTGGAAACACTATTGGGAATGGTATTTAAGGCTTGGCTTTCCCACTTCCTTGTTGAGTGATAGAGAACAAGGGGGACTCTCGCGCGCCGCCGCCGCCGTCCGTCTCGTCTCGTCTCGTCTCGTCTCGTCTCGGGTCGG
This sequence comes from Hibiscus syriacus, assembly GCF_006381635.1. Classification (NCBI taxonomy): domain Eukaryota; kingdom Viridiplantae; phylum Streptophyta; class Magnoliopsida; order Malvales; family Malvaceae; genus Hibiscus; species Hibiscus syriacus. The sequence continues at coordinate 795,028 of NW_024062641.1, read as the reverse complement.
GATGTTTTCAAAAAGCCTTCGGGAGCTTTTTGATATTTAAATCCTCCGGGTCATCTGTAAGACCTACAGTGCAAGATGATAAGACCTCAGGGCCATTCATAAGACCTCTGGGTAGAATGTTTTTAACATTTTCATTCTACTCAAAAGAAGCCAAATGAAAAAATTATTATCTTTTTCGTCTTTGCTCTATTCTTGTTAACACAAGAATGAGCAAATATGGGCAGCTGTAGACATTAATTTTTTTCATTTTATTTTTAAAATTATTATTATTATTATTATATTATATTATTATTAATAAATAAATAAATATTACAAAAAAAAAACCCACAGTCCGTTTTAAAACCCGGAGCCCAAACCAATTGAAGACCCAAACCAAGCCCGATCAGAATTGGCCCAAGACTAACCTTAAATGAAGCTAGGGTTTTCTAACCCTATCTTCAGCCACCGTTGTTGCCGCTGCTTCCAGAACATCCACGCGGCGGCTGCCTTTGCTTCCACTACCACTGCCGACGCTCCCAATGCCAGGTGACCCAACCAGCTGCTGCCGACGCTCCACCTTTGCCACGACGCCTCGCTGAAAGCTCCAGAAGTGCCACGACACAACACACATTATTACTCTATGGTGAGTCACCATCGCTTCGATAACTCACATAGGGTCGCCATTTGTGATCGGTCCGAGGCTATTGTCATGGTGGGCTATAAAAGCCTCGCTAAACCCTGTAAAATGGAGGACAGATAGAGAGATACCGAACAGAACAAAGAAGGCAAGGGAAGCAACACAACAACACCAAACCAAGAAACAACAAGCAAAATAACGAAAAAATGAGAAAAAGCGTGAATTACCCTCAGAGAACTCGAACGCCGCCGAAAATCCTTGTAAAAACCGAGGTAAAACCTTCGGATATCGCTTAAATCTAGGTCGATTGGCAAGTTTTTAGGACAAAAGGGCTTCGAAATAGGCTTTAGGGTGATTAGAGCTTTGATTTGGGGTAGGTTTACAAATTCCGACCACCGTGAGTGGTGGCCGGCTGATTTCTGATCTCCCTCCGGGTGGAGGTTTTAAGAGAGAGATGAGAGAAAAAAAAATTCCTCTATGTTAGTGAGAGAAAGAAAAGAAGCAAATGAGAAGCTTTGGCCCTGGGCCGGTTATAGGGTATTATACCCAATATGAAACGATGTCGTTTCAGGGTGTAACTGTATGTTTTGGTAAACCCCGTCCGCGATCCTTCAGATTTTATAAACTTCCATTTTAGTCACTGGAAGTACATTTCTGCATATATTAATTTTATCTTCTAATTTTGTTTTATTTGTAATTTAATCCTTGCCTGTTTATTTATATATTTAGGGTAAATAATAGATTTAGTCCCTTATCATTTAATTAATATTTATTTTAACCCGATTAATTAATAAAGGCTAAATTACAATGTTAGTACATATCTTTTTTAATAATTCGAATTAGGACCTTTAGGTTTTATATTTTATATTTTAGTTACTGATTTCTTAATTATTTTCATTTTTGACCATGAATTTTATATATTTTGCATTTTAATTCTATAATTTTTAATTCCTTTTATTTTAGTTATTATTTAATACAATTTTATTCTATTTATTTTTATTATCCTTTCAATATGTTCAAATTATTAAATATTATTTTATTCATATAAATATATATATTTGATTCAATAATAATATTTATTTATTTTTAAATATTAAGAAAGAGCAGTCCTAAAATAACTAGATGTCATATTCTTGTATTTTAAAAATAATAAATATCATGTTTATAAAAAATATATATTTATTTTAATTTTATGTTAATTATTTTAATCATATTTTTAATATTTATTTATTTTTTAATATTAAGAAAGGGCAGTCTTAAAATAACTAGATTTCCTTTTCTGATATTTTTAAATAAATAAATATCCTACTTTTATAAATTATATATTAATTTATTTTATTTTTTAATTTATTTTTTGAGAAATGTTTTATTAATATTTATTTATTTTTTTAATATTAAAAAAGGGGTTGTCTTAAAGCAACTAGAAGTCATTTTCTGATATTTCTAAGTAAATAAATATCTTATTTATAAAAAAATATAAAAAATATATATTTATAAAAATTAATATATTTTCTTGGAATTATACTAATAAATTTGAAATCACAGGATTATGAATTAAATATATTTTTGAATTATTAAATTCCACTATTAAAGACAATTTATAATCGACAGGGACCAATTTTGGGCGTTGTGGAGGTGCTAATCCCTAAACGTAATCGACCACGCATCCTTTTTTTATTAAAAAGAACAAATTTTGGTTAAAAGCAGACCGATTTATCTTTTAACTGATATTTTCTTAAAAACTCTATTAAAAGATGATTTTTAGGTATTCGACGTACCTAACCCAAAAGGCCGTTGGCGATTCCAAAATATTTCTTTAAAAATACCATTTATTTATTCACATTACATTCCCGCCAAGAAAATTTCGTATCCGGGCGAAAACCGGTTACGACAATCCCAACATAACTTCAATCCACACAAATTATTTGTTGCTTTACAATAATTGACTAACATGTGGAACATCATTCAAACATAGAAGATAAGAGTTAGCCTTACTCATCTCGTGCCTCTGCAGCCTTCTATTGTTGTTTATCAAATGAATGTTCTTGCAAGTTTTGGAGTTTTAGAAAGATAAAAAAAAAAACTTTAAAACCCAAGTAAACTTAGAAAAAAAACAACTCTAAATGACAGTAAACTTTAGAGTTTGTACAATTTTTTCACTTAACTATAAAACACTTCAATTTTAACACTCTATTTTACTTTTGGTTTCAAACACCAGACCGTAAATCGTTAATGGCGCAATATTGTGGCCGTCTTCTTTCCCTTGAACCTTAGTTTGTGTATTGATATATTCACTAAACTTTGAAATGCTTTATTTTTAGAGAAAATAACCTCAGTGACCAAAAATCTCAGATAATATACGATTTTGACCAACTTTTTTTGGATTTGCGAAAATGACCAACAAAATCGCAATGCGATCTCCACTATCGCAAATTCGCGTTGCGATTTTCCATTTCGCGTTGCGATAGTTGAAAATCGCGTTACGATTTTCCATTTCGCGTTGCGATAGTTGAAAATCGCGTTGCGATTTTCCATTTCGCGTTGCGATTTTCCGTTTCGCGTTGCGATAGTCTACAGTTGTCGTTGCGATTTTCCAAATTCGTTGCGATAGTCTACAGTTGTCGTTGCGATTTTCCAAATTCGTTGTGATAGTTAAAAAAAAAGATTTTGTTTCTTAAGAATTTTCTCTAAAAAGATAGTATCCGCGCGGACGTGTCAAAGACACGTATTACCACGACCACGACCACGACCACGACCACGAGACGGACGGCGGCGGCGGTGCGCGAGAGTCCCCCTTGTTCTCTATCACTCAACAAGGAAGTGGGAAAGCCAAGCCTTAAATACCATTCCCAATAGTGTTTCCAATACTATGTGGGATTTGAGCATTACCAACACTTGTTCCCAATACTATGTGGGATTGAGCCTTAAATAGTGATATTATTTTTGAATGTTTTGCTTAAAATTGCAATAATCGCGATTGATTGTAGATTGACTTTTAATTATGACATATTTAATCGTATAATACTAATGTAATTGGTTGTTGATTCAGTTGTTTTAAGGTGCATGATTGGTAATTGTTTCCTGAATAATCACATTGTATTGGAAACAAGTGTTGGTAATGCTCAATCCCACATTGTATTGGAAACACTATTGGGAATGGTATTTAAGGCTTGGCTTTCCCACTTCCTTGTTGAGTGATAGAGAACAAGGGGGACTCTCGCGCGCCGCCGCCGCCGTCCGTCTCGTCTCGTCTCGTCTCGTCTCGTCTCGGGTCGGGATGTTTTCAAAAAGCCTTCGGGAGCTTTTTGATATTTAAATCCTCCGGGTCATCTGTAAGACCTACAGTGCAAGATGATAAGACCTCAGGGCCATTCATAAGACCTCTGGGTAGAATGTTTTTAACATTTTCATTCTACTCAAAAGAAGCCAAATGAAAAAATTATTATCTTTTTCGTCTTTGCTCTATTCTTGTTAACACAAGAATGAGCAAATATGGGCAGCTGTAGACATTAATTTTTTTCATTTTATTTTTAAATTATTATTATTATTATATTATATTATTATTAATAAATAAATAAATATTACAAAAAAAAAACCCACAGTCCGTTTTAAAACCCGGAGCCCAAACCAATTGAAGACCCAAACCAAGCCCGATCAGAATTGGCCCAAGACTAACCTTAAATGAAGCTAGGGTTTTCTAACCCTATCTTCAGCCACCGTTGTTGCCGCTGCTTCCAGAACATCCACGCGGCGGCTGCCTTTGCTTCCACTACCACTGCCGACGCTCCCAATGCCAGGTGACCCAACCAGCTGCTGCCGACGCTCCACCTTTGCCACGACGCCTCGCTGAAAGCTCCAGAAGTGCCACGACACAACACACATTATTACTCTATGGTGAGTCACCATCGATTCGATAACTCACATAGGGTCGCCATTTGTGATCGGTCCGAGGCTATTGTCATGGTGGGCTATAAAAGCCTCGCTAAACCCTGTAAAACGGAGGACAGATAGAGAGATACCGAACAGAACAAAGAAGGCAAGGGAAGCAACACAACAACACCAAACCAAGAAACAACAAGCAAAATAACGACAAAAAATGAGAAAAAGCGTGAATTACCCTCAGAGAATTCGAATGCCGCCGAAAATCCTTGTAAAAACCGAGGTAAAACCTTCGGATATCGCTTAAATCTAGGTCGATTGGCAAGTTTTTAGGACAAAAGGGCTTCGAAATAGGCTTTAGGGTGATTGGAGCTTTGATTTGGGGTAGGTTTACAAATTCCGACCACCGTGAGTGGTGGCCGGCCGATTTCTGATCTCCCTCCGGGTGGAGGTTTTAAGAGAGAGATGAGAGAAAAAAAAATTCCTCTCTGTTAGTGAGAGAAAGAAAAGAAGCAAATGAGAAGCTTTGGCCCTGGGCCGGTTATAGGGTATTTATACCCAATATGAAACGATGTCGTTTCAGGGTGTAACTGTATGTTTTGGTAAACCCCGTCCGCGATCCTTCAGATTTTATAAACTTCCATTTTAGTCACTGGAAGTACATTTCTGCATATATTAATTTTATCTTCTAATTTTATTTTATTTGTAATTTAATCCTTGCCTGTTTATTTATATTTAGGGTAAATAATAGATTTAGTCCCTTATCATTTAATTAATATTTATTTTAACCCGATTAATTAATAAAGGCTAAATTACAATGTTAGTACATATCTTTTTTAATAATTCGAATTAGGACCTTTAGGTTTTATATTTTATATTTTAGTTACTGATTTCTTAATTATTTTCATTTTTGACCATGAATTTTATATATTTTGCATTTTAATTCTATAATTTTTAATTCCTTTTATTTAGTTATTATTTAATACAATTTTATTCTATTTATTTTTATTATCCTTTCAATATGTTCAAATTATTAAATATTATTTTATTCATATAAATATATATATTGTATTCAATAATAATATTTATTTATTTTTAAATATTAAGAAAGAGCAGTCCTAAAATAACTAGATGTCATATTCTTGTATTTTAAAAATAATAAATATCATGTTTATAAAAAATATATATTTATTTTAATTTTATGTTAATTATTTTAATCATATTTTTAATATTTATTTATTTTTTAATATTAAGAAAGGGCAGTCTTAAAATAACTAGATTTCCTTTTCTGATATTTTTAAATAAATAAATATCCTACTTTTATAAATTATATATTAATTTATTTTATTTTTTAATTTATTTTTTGAGAAATGTTTTATTAATATTTATTTATTTTTTTAATATTAAAAAAGGGTTGTCTTAAAGCAACTAGAAGTCATTTTCTGATATTTCTAAGTAAATAAATATCTTATTTATAAAAAAATATAAAAAATATATATTTATAAAAATTAATATATTTTCTTGGAATTATACTAATAAATTTGAAATCACAGGATTATGAATTAAATATATTTTGGAATTATTAAATTCCACTATTAAAGACAATTTATAATCGACAGGGACCAATTTTGGGCGTTGTGGAGGTGCTAATCCCTAAACGTAATCGACCACGCATCCTTTTTTTTATTAAAAAGAACAAATTTTTGGTTAAAAGCAGACCGATTTATCTTTTAACTGATATTTTCTTAAAAACTCTATTAAAAGATGATTTTTAGGTATTCGACGTACCTAACCCAAAAGGCCGTTGGCGATTCCAAAATATTTCTTTAAAAATACCATTTATTTATTCACATTACATTCCCGCCAAGAAAATTTCGTATCCGGGCGAAAACCGGTTACGACAATCCCAACATAACTTCAATCCACACAAATTATTTGTTGCTTTACAATAATTGACTAACATGTGGAACATCATTCAAACATAGAAGATAAGAGTTAGCCTTACTCATCTCGTGCCTCTGCAGCCTTCTATTGTTGTTTATCAAATGAATGTTCTTGCAAGTTTTGGAGTTTTAGAAAGATAAAAAAAAAAACTTTAAAACCCAAGTAAACTTAGAAAAAAAACAACTCTAAATGACAGTAAACTTTAGAGTTTGTACAATTTTTTCACTTAACTATAAAACACTTCAATTTTAACACTCTATTTTACTTTTGGTTTCAAACACCAGACCGTAAATCGTTAATGGCGCAATATTGTGGCCGTCTTCTTTCCCTTGAACCTTAGTTTGTGTATTGATATATTCACTAAACTTTGAAATGCTTTATTTTTAGAGAAAATAACCTCAGTGACCAAAAATCTCAGATAATATACGATTTTGACCAACTTTTTTTGGATTTGCGAAAATGACGAACAAAATCGCAATGCGATCTCCACTATCGCAAATTCGCGTTGCGATTTTCCATTTCGCGTTGCGATAGTTGAAAATCGCGTTGCGATTTTCCATTTCGCGTTGCGATAGTTGAAAATCGCGTTGCGATTTTCCATTTCGCGTTGCGATTTTCCGTTTCGCGTTGCGATAGTCTACAGTTGTCGTTGCGATTTTCCAAATTTGTTGCGATAGTCTACAGTTGTCGTTGCGATTTTCCAAATTCGTTGTGATAGTTAAAAAAAAGATTTTGTTTCTTAAGAATTTTCTCTAAAAAGATAGTATCCGCGCGGACGTGTCGAAGACACGTATTACCACGACCACGACCACGACCACGACCACGAGACGGACGGCGGCGGCGGTGCGCGAGAGTCCCCCTTGTTCTCTATCACTCAACAAGGAAGTGGGAAAGCCAAGCCTTAAATACCATTCCCAATAGTATTTCCAATACAATGTGGGATTGAGCATTACCAACACTTGTTTCCAATACAATGTGATTATTCAGGAAACAATTACCAATCATGCACCTTAAAACAACTGAATCAACAACCAATTACATTAGTATTATACGATTAAATATGTCATAATTAAAAGTCAATCTACAATCAATCGCGATTATTGTAATTTTAAGCAAAACATTCAAAAATAATATCACTATTTAAGGCTCAATCCCACATAGTATTGGGAACAAGTGTTGGTAATGCTCAAATCCCACATAGTATTGGAAACACTATTGGGAATGGTATTTAAGCCTTGGCTTTCCCACTTCCTTGTTGAGTGATAGAGAACAAGGGGGACTCTCGCGCGCCGCCGCCGTCCGTCTCGTCTCGTCTCGTCTCGTCTCGTCTCGGGTCGGGTCGGGATGTTTTCAAAAAGCCTTCGGGAGCTTTTTGATATTTAAATCCTCCGGGTCATCTGTAAGACCTACAGTGCAAGATGATAAGACCTCAGGGCCATTCATAAGACCTCTGGGTAGAATGTTTTTAACATTTTCATTCTACTCAAAAGAAGCCAAATGAAAAAATTATTGTCTTTTTCGTCTTTGCTCTATTCTTGTTAACACAAGAATGAGCAAATATGGGCAGCTGTAGACATTAATTTTTTTCATTTTATTTTTAAAATTATTATTATTATTATATTATATTATTATTAATAAATAAATAAATATTACAAAAAAAAACCCACAGTCCGTTTTAAAACCCGGAGCCCAAACCAATTGAAGACCCAAACCAAGCCCGATCAGAATTGGCCCAAGACTAACCTTAAATGAAGCTAGGGTTTTCTAACCCTATCTTCAGCCACCGTTGTTGCCGCTGCTTCCAGAACATCCACGCGGCGGCTGCCTTTGCTTCCACTACCACTGCCGACGCTCCCAATGCCAGGTGACCCAACCAGCTGCTGCCGACGCTCCACCTTTGCCACGACGCCTCGCTGAAAGCTCCAGAAGTGCCACGACACAACACACATTATTACTCTATGGTGAGTCACCATCGCTTCGATAACTCACATAGGGTCGCCATTTGTGATCGGTCCGAGGCTATTGTCATGGTGGGCTATAAAAGCCTCGCTAAACCCTGTAAAACGGAGGACAGATAGAGAGATACCGAACAGAACAAAGAAGGCAAGGGAAGCAACACAACAACACCAAACCAAGAAACAACAAGCAAAATAACGACAAAAAATGAGAAAAAGCGTGAATTACCCTCAGAGAACTCGAACGCCGCCGAAAATCCTTGTAAAAACCGAGGTAAAACCTTCGGATATCGCTTAAATCTAGGTCGATTGGCAAGTTTTTAGGACAAAAGGGCTTCGAAATAGGCTTTAGGGTGATTGGAGCTTTGATTTGGGGTAGGTTTACAAATTCCGACCACCGTGAGTGGTGGCCGGCCGATTTCTGATCTCCCTCCGGGTGGAGGTTTTAAGAGAGAGATGAGAGAAAAAAAAAATTCCTCTCTGTTAGTGAGAGAAAGAAAAGAAGCAAATGAGAAGCTTTGGCCCTGGGCCGGTTATAGGGTATTTATACCCAATATGAAACGATGTCGTTTCAGGGTGTAACTGTATGTTTTGGTAAACCCCGTCCGCGATCCTTCAGATTTTATAAACTTCCATTTTAGTCACTGGAAGTACATTTCTGCATATATTAATTTTATCTTCTAATTTTGTTTTATTTGTAATTTAATCCTTGCCTGTTTATTTATATATTTAGGGTAAATAATAGATTTAGTCCCTTATCATTTAATTAATATTTATTTTAACCCGATTAATTAATAAAGGCTAAATTACAATGTTAGTACATATCTTTTTTTAATAATTCGAATTAGGACCTTTAGGTTTTATATTTTATATTTTAGTTACTGATTTCTTAATTATTTCATTTTGACCATGAATTTTATATATTTTGCATTTTAATTCTATAATTTTTAATTCCTTTTATTTTAGTTATTATTTAATACAATTTTATTCTATTTATTTTTATTATCCTTTCAATATGTTCAAATTATTAAATATTATTTTATTCATATAAATATATATATTTGATTCAATAATAATATTTATTTATTTTTAAATATTAAGAAAGAGCAGTCCTAAAATAACTAGATGTCATATTCTTGTATTTTAAAAATAATAAATATCATGTTTATAAAAAATATATATTTATTTTAATTTTATGTTAATTATTTTAATCATATTTTTAATATTTATTTATTTTTTAATATTAAGAAAGGGCAGTCTTAAAATAACTAGATTTCCTTTTCTGATATTTTTAAATAAATAAATATCCTACTTTTATAAATTATATATTAATTTATTTTATTTTTTAATTTATTTTTGAGAAATGTTTTATTAATATTTATTTATTTTTTAATATTAAAAAGGGGTTGTCTTAAAGCAACTAGAAGTCATTTTCTGATATTTCTAAGTAAATAAATATCTTTTATAAAAAATATAAAAAATATATATTTATAAAAATTAATATATTTTCTTGGAATTATACTAATAAATTTGAAATCACAGGATTATGAATTAAATATATTTTTGAATTATTAAATTCCACTATTAAAGACAATTTATAATCGACAGGGACCAATTTTGGGCGTTGTGGAGGTGCTAATCCCTAAACGTAATCGACCACGCATCCTTTTTTATTAAAAAGAACAAATTTTTGGTTAAAAGCAGACCGATTTATCTTTTAACTGATATTTTCTTAAAAACTCTATTAAAAGATGATTTTTAGGTATTCGACGTACCTAACCCAAAAGGCCGTTGGCGATTCCAAAATATTTCTTTAAAAATACCATTTATTTATTCACATTACATTCCCGCCAAGAAAATTTCGTATCCGGGCGAAAACCGGTTACGACAATCCCAACATAACTTCAATCCACACAAATTATTTGTTGCTTTACAATAATTGACTAACATGTGGAACATCATTCAAACATAGAAGATAAGAGTTAGCCTTACTCATCTCGTGCCTCTGCAGCCTTCTATTGTTGTTTATCAAATGAATGTTCTTGCAAGTTTTGGAGTTTTAGAAAGATAAAAAAAAAACTTTAAAACCCAAGTAAACTTAGAAAAAAAAACAACTCTAAATGACAGTAAACTTTAGAGTTTGTACAATTTTTTCACTTAACTATAAAACACTTCAATTTTAACACTCTATTTTACTTTTGGTTTCAAACACCAGACCGTAATCGTTAATGGCGCAATATTGTGGCCGTCTTCTTTCCCTTGAACCTTAGTTTGTGTATTGATATATTCACTAAACTTTGAAATGCTTTATTTTTAGAGAAAATAACCTCAGTGACCAAAAATCTCAGATAATATACGATTTTGACCAACTTTTTTTGGATTTGCGAAAATGACCAACAAAATCGCAATGCGATCTCCACTATCGCAAATTCGCGTTGCGATTTTCCATTTCGCGTTGCGATAGTTTAAAATCGCGTTGCGATTTTCCATTTCGCGTTGCGATAGTTGAAAATCGCGTTGCGATTTTCCATTTCGCGTTGCGATTTTCCGTTTCGCGTTGCGATAGTCTACAGTTGTCGTTGCGATTTTCCAAATTCGTTGCGATAGTCTACAGTTGTCGTTGCGATTTTCCAAATTCGTTGTGATAGTTAAAAAAGATTTTGTTTCTTAAGAATTTTCTCTAAAAAGATAGTATCCGCGCGGACGTGTCGAAGACACGTATTACCACGACCACGACCACGACCACGACCACGACCACGACCACGAGACGGCGGCGGCGGTGCGCGAGAGTCCCCCTTGTTCTCTATCACTCAACAAGGAAGTGGGAAAGCCAAGCCTTAAATACCATTCCCAATAGTGTTTCCAATACAATGTGGGATTGAGCATTACCAACACTTGTTTCCAATACAATGTGATTATTCAGGAAACAATTACCAATCATGCACCTTAAAACAACTGAATCAACAACCAATTACATTAGTATTATACGATTAAATATGTCATAATTAAAAGTCAATCTACAATCAATCGCGATTATTGCAATTTTAAGCAAACATTCAAAAATAATATCACTATTTAAGGCTCAATCCCACATAGTATTGGGAACAAGTGTTGGTAATGCTCAAATCCCACATAGTATTGGAAACACTATTGGGAATGGTATTTAAGCCTTGGCTTTCCCACTTCCTTGTTGAGTGATAGAGAACAAGGGGGACTCTCGCGCGCCGCCGCCGCCGTCCGTCTCGTCTCGTCTCGTCTCGTCTCGGGTCGGGTCGGGATGTTTTCAAAAAGCCTTCGGGAGCTTTTTGTTATTTAAATCCTCCGGGTCATCTGTAAGACCTACAGTGCAAGATGATAAGACCTCAGGGCCATTCATAAGACCTCTGGGTAGAATGTTTTTAACATTTTCATTCTACTCAAAGAAGCCAAATGAAAAAATTATTGTCTTTTTCGTCTTTGCTCTATTCTTGTTAACACAAGAATGAGCAAATATGGGCAGCTGTAGACATTAATTTTTTTCATTTTATTTTTAAAATTATTATTATTATTATTATATTATATTATTATTAATAAATAAATAAATATTACAAAAAAAAAAACCCACAGTCCGTTTTAAAACCCGGAGCCCAAACCAATTGAAGACCCAAACCAAGCCCGATCAGAATTGGCCCAAGACTAACCTTAAATGAAGCTAGGGTTTTCTAACCCTATCTTCAGCCACCGTTGTTGCCGCTGCTTCCAGAACATCCACGCGGCGGCTGCCTTTGCTTCCACTACCACTGCCGACGCTCCCAATGCCAGGTGACCCAACCAGCTGCTGCCGACGCTCCACCTTTGCCACGACGCCTCGCTGAAAGCTCCAGAAGTGCCACGACACAACACACATTATTACTCTATGGTGAGTCACCATCGCTTCGATAACTCACATAGGGTCGCCATTTGTGATCGGTCCGAGGCTATTGTCATGGTGGGCTATAAAAGCCTCGCTAAACCCTGTAAAACGGAGGACAGATAGAGAGATACCGAACAGAACAAAGAAGGCAAGGGAAGCAACACAACAATACCAAACCAAGAACAACAAGCAAAATAACGACAAAAAATGAGAAAAGCGTGAATTACCCTCAGAGAACTCGAACGCCGCCGAAAATCCTTGTAAAAACCGAGGTAAAACCTTCGGATATCGCTTAAATCTAGGTCGATTGGCAAGTTTTTAGGACAAAAGGGCTTCGAAATAGGCTTTAGGGTGATTGGAGCTTTGATTTGGGGTAGGTTTACAAATTTCGACCACCGTGAGTGGTGGCCGGCCGATTTCTGATCTCCCTCCGGGTGGAGGTTTTAAGAGAGAGATGAGAGAAAAAAAAATTCCTCTCTGTTAGTGAGAGAAAGAAAAGAAGCAAATGAGAAGCTTTGGCCCTGGGCCGGTTATAGGGTATTTATACCCAATATGAAACGATGTCGTTTCAGGGTGTAACTGTATGTTTTGGTAAACCCCGTCCGCGATCCTTCAGATTTTATAAACTTCCATTTTAGTCACTGGAAGTACATTTCTGCATATATTAATTTTATCTTCTAATTTTGTTTTATTTGTAATTTAATCCTTGCCTGTTTATTTATATATTTAGGGTAAATAATAGATTTAGTCCCTTATCATTTAATTAATATTTATTTTAACCCGATTAATTAATAAAGGCTAAATTACAATGTTAGTACATATCTTTTTTTAATAATTCGAATTAGGACCTTTAGGTTTTATATTTTATATTTTAGTTACTGATTTCTTAATTATTTTCATTTTTGATCATGAATTTTATATATTTTGCATTTTAATTCTATAATTTTTAATTCCTTTTATTTTAGTTATTATTTAATACAATTTTATTCTATTTATTTTTATTATCCTTTCAATATGTTCAAATTATTAAATATTATTTTATTCATATAAATATATATTTGATTCAATAATAATATTTATTTATTTTAAATATTAAGAAAGAGCAGTCCTAAAATAACTAGATGTCATATTCTTGTATTTTAAAAATAATAAATATCATGTTTATAAAAAATATATTTATTTTAATTTTATGTTAATTATTTTAATCATATTTTTAATATTTATTTATTTTTTAATATTAAGAAAGGGCAGTCTTAAAATAACTAGATTTCCTTTTCTGATATTTTTAAATAAATAAATATCATACTTTTATAAATTATATATTAATTTATTTTATTTTTTAATTTATTTTTTGAGAAATGTTTTATTAATATTTATTTATTTTTTTAATATTAAAAAAGGGGTTGTCTTAAAGCAACTAGAAGTCATTTTCTGATATTTCTAAGTAAATAAATATCTTATTTATAAAAAAATATAAAAAATATATATTTATAAAAATTAATATATTTTCTTGGAATTATACTAATAAATTTGAAATCACAGGATTATGAATTAAATATATTTTTGAATTATTAAATTCCACTATTAAAGACAATTTATAATCGACAGGGACCAATTTTGGGCGTTGTGGAGGTGCTAATCCCTAAACGTAATCGACCACGCATCCTTTTTTTTATTAAAAAGAACAAATTTTTGGTTAAAAGCAGACCGATTTATCTTTTAACTGATATTTTCTTAAAAACTCTATTAAAAGATGATTTTTAGGTATTCGACGTACCTAACCCAAAAGGCCGTTGGCGATTCCAAAATATTTCTTTAAAAATACCATTTATTTATTCACATTACATTCCCGCCAAGAAAATTTCGTATCCGGGCGAAAACCGGTTACGACAATCCCAACATAACTTCAATCCACACAAATTATTTGTTGCTTTACAATAATTGACTAACATGTGGAACATCATTCAAACATAGAAGATAAGAGTTAGCCTTACTCATCTCGTGCCTCTGCAGCCTTCTATTGTTGTTTATCAAATGAATGTTCTTGCAAGTTTTGGAGTTTTAGAAAGATAAAAAAAAACTTTAAAACCCAAGTAAACTTAGAAAAAAAACAACTCTAAATGACAGTAAACTTTAGAGTTTGTACAATTTTTTCACTTAACTATAAAACACTTCAATTTTAACACTCTATTTTACTTTTGGTTTCAAACACCAGACCGTAAATCGTTAATGGCGCAATATTGTGGCCGTCTTCTTTCCCTTGAACCTTAGTTTGTGTATTGATATATTCACTAAACTTTGAAATGCTTTATTTTTAGAGAAAATAACCTCAGTGACCAAAAATCTCAGATAATATACGATTTTGACCAACTTTTTTTGGATTTGCGAAAATGACCAACAAAATCGCAATGCGATCTCCACTATCGCAAATTCGCGTTGCGATTTTCCATTTCGTGTTGCGATAGTTTAAAATCGCGTTGCGATTTTCCATTTCGCGTTGCGATAGTTGAAAATCGCGTTGCGATTTTCCATTTCGCGTTGCGATTTTCCGTTTCGCGTTGCGATAGTCTACAGTTGTCGTTGCGATTTTCCAAATTCGTTGCGATAGTCTACAGTTGTCGTTGCGATTTTCCAAATTCGTTGTGATAGTTAAAAAAAAGATTTTGTTTCTTAAGAATTTTCTCTAAAAAGATAGTATCCGCGCGGACGTGTCGAAGACACGTATTACCACGACCACGACCACGACCACGACCACGACCACGACCACGACCACGACCACGAGACGGACGGCGGCGGCGGTGCGCGAGAGTCCCCCTTGTTCTCTATCACTCAACAAGGAAGTGGGAAAGCCAAGCCTTAAATACCATTCCCAATAGTGTTTCCAATACAATGTGGGATTGAGCATTACCAACACTTGTTTCCAATACAATGTGATTATTCAGGAAACAATTACCAATCATGCACCTTAAAACAACTGAATCAACAACCAATTACATTAGTATTATACGATTAAATATGCCATAATTAAAAGTCAATCTACAATCAATCGCGATTATTGCAATTTTAAGCAAAACATTCAAAAATAATATCACTATTTAAGGCTCAATCCCACATAGTATTGGGAACAAGTGTTGGTAATGCTCAAATCCCACATAGTATTGGAAACACTATTGGGAATGGTATTTAAGCCTTGGCTTTCCCACTTCCTTGTTGAGTGATAGAGAACAAGGGGGACTCTCGCGCGCCGCCGCCGCCGTCCGTCTCGTCTCGTCTCGTCTCGTCTCGGGTCGGGTCGGGATGTTTTCAAAAAGCCTTCGGGAGCTTTTTGTTATTTAAATCCTCCGGGTCATCTGTAAGACCTACAGTGCAAGATGATAAGACCTCAGGGCCATTCATAAGACCTCTGGGTAGAATGTTTTTAACATTTTCATTCTACTCAAAAGAAGCCAAATGAAAAAATTATTGTCTTTTTCGTCTTTGCTCTATTCTTGTTAACACAAGAATGAGCAAATATGGGCAGCTGTAGACATTAATTTTTTCATTTTATTTTTAAAATTATTATTATTATTATTATATTATTATTAATAAATAAATAAATATTACAAAAAAAAAAAACCCACAGTCCGTTTTAAAACCCGGAGCCCAAACCAATTGAAGACCCAAACCAAGCCCGATCAGAATTGGCCCAAGACTAACCTTAAATGAAGCTAGGGTTTTCTAACCCTATCTTCAGCCACCGTTGTTGCCGCTGCTTCCAGAACATCCACGCGGCGGCTGCCTTTGCTTCCACTACCACTGCCGACGCTCCCAATGCCAGGTGACCCAACCAGCTGCTGCCGACGCTCCACCTTTGCCACGACGCCTCGCTGAAAGCTCCAGAAGTGCCACGACACAACACACATTATTACTCTATGGTGAGTCACCATCGCTTCGATAACTCACATAGGGTCGCCATTTGTGATCGGTCCGAGGCTATTGTCATGGTGGGCTATAAAAGCCTCGCTAAACCCTGTAAAACGGAGGACAGATAGAGAGATACCGAACAGAACAAAGAAGGCAAGGGAAGCAACACAACAACACCAAACCAAGAAACAACAAGCAAAATAACGACAAAAAATGAGAAAAAGCGTGAATTACCCTCAGAGAACTCGAACGCCGCCGAAAATCCTTGTAAAAACCGAGGTAAAACCTTCGGATATCGCTTAAATCTAGGTCGATTGGCAAGTTTTTAGGACAAAAGGGCTTCGAAATAGGCTTTAGGGTGATTGGAGCTTTGATTTGGGGTAGGTTTACAAATTTCGACCACCGTGAGTGGTGGCCGGCCGATTTCTGATCTCCCTCCGGGTGGAGGTTTTAAGAGAGAGATGAGAGAAAAAAAAATTCCTCTCTGTTAGTGAGAGAAAGAAAAGAAGCAAATGAGAAGCTTTGGCCCTGGGCCGGTTATAGGGTATTTATACCCAATATGAAACGATGTCGTTTCAGGGTGTAACTGTATGTTTTGGTAACCCCGTCCGCGATCCTTCAGATTTTATAAACTTCCATTTTAGTCACTGGAAGTACATTTCTGCATATATTAATTTTATCTTCTAATTTTGTTTTATTTGTAATTTAATCCTTGCCTGTTTATTTATATTTAGGGTAAATAATAGATTTAGTCCCTTATCATTTAATTAATATTTATTTAACCCGATTAATTAATAAAGGCTAAATTACAATGTTAGTACATATCTTTTTTTAATA
The DNA here is from genome assembly GCF_006381635.1 of Hibiscus syriacus. Classification (NCBI taxonomy): domain Eukaryota; kingdom Viridiplantae; phylum Streptophyta; class Magnoliopsida; order Malvales; family Malvaceae; genus Hibiscus; species Hibiscus syriacus. The sequence goes on along the minus strand of NW_024062641.1, from coordinate 778,002 downwards.
ATTCGAATTAGGACCTTTAGGTTTTATATTTTATATTTTAGTTACTGATTTCTTAATTATTTTCATTTTTGACCATGAATTTTATATATTTTGCATTTTAATTCTATAATTTTTAATTCCTTTTATTTTAGTTATTATTTAATACAATTTTATTCTATTTATTTTTATTATCCTTTCAATATGTTCAAATTATTAAATATTATTTTATTCATATAAATATATATATTTGATTCAATAATAATATTTATTTATTTTTAAATATTAAGAAAGAGCAGTCCTAAAATAACTAGATGTCATATTCTTGTATTTTAAAAATAATAAATATCATGTTTATAAAAAATATATATTTATTTTAATTTTATGTTAATTATTTTAATCATATTTTTAATATTTATTTATTTTTTAATATTAAGAAAGGGTAGTCTTAAAATAACTAGATTTCCTTTTCTGATATTTTTAAATAAATAAATATCATACTTTTATAAATATATATTAATTTATTTTATATTTAATTTATTTTTTGAGAAATGTTTTATTAATATTTATTTATTTTTTTAATATTAAAAAGGGGTTGTCTTAAAGCAACTAGAAGTCATTTTCTGATATTTCTAAGTAAATAAATATCTTATTTATAAAAAAATATAAAAAATATATTTATAAAATTAATATATTTTCTTGGAATTATACTAATAAATTTGAAATCACAGGATTATGAATTAAATATATTTTTGAATTATTAAATTCCACTATTAAAGACAATTTATAATCGACAGGGACCAATTTTGGGCGTTGTGGAGGTGCTAATCCCTAAACGTAATCGACCACGCATCCTTTTTTTATTAAAAAGAACAAATTTTTGGTTAAAAGCAGACCGATTTATCTTTTAACTGATATTTTCTTAAAACTCTATTAAATATGATTTTTAGGTATTCGACGTACCTAACCCAAAAGGCCGTTGGCGATTCCAAAATATTTCTTTAAAAATACCATTTATTTATTCACATTACATTCCCGCCAAGAAAATTTCGTATCCGGGCGAAAACCGGTTACGACAATCCCAACATAACTTCAATCCACACAAATTATTTGTTGCTTTACAATAATTGACTAACATGTGGAACATCATTCAAACATAGAAGATAAGAGTTAGCCTTACTCATCTCGTGCCTCTGCAGCCTTCTATTGTTGTTTATCAAATGAATGTTCTTGCAAGTTTTGGAGTTTTAGAAAGATAAAAAAAAAACTTTAAAACCCAAGTAAACTTAGAAAAAAAAACAACTCTAAATGACAGTAAACTTTAGAGTTTGTACAATTTTTTCACTTAACTATAAAACACTTCAATTTTAACACTCTATTTTACTTTTGGTTTCAAACACCAGACCGTAAATCGTTAATGGCGCAATATTGTGGCCGTCTTCTTTCCCTTGAACCTTAGTTTGTGTATTGATATATTCACTAAACTTTGAAATGCTTTATTTTTAGAGAAAATAACCTCAGTGACCAAAAATCTCAGATAATATACGATTTTGACCAACTTTTTTTGGATTTGCGAAAATGACCAACAAAATCGCAATGCGATCTCCACTATCGCAAATTCGCGTTGCGATTTTCCATTTCGCGTTGCGATAGTTGAAAATCGCGTTGCGATTTTCCATTTCGCGTTGCGATAGTTGAAAATCGCGTTGCGATTTTCCATTTCGCGTTGCGATTTTCCGTTTCGCGTTGCGATAGTCTACAGTTGTCGTTGCGATTTTCCAAATTCGTTGCGATAGTCTACAGTTGTCGTTGCGATTTTCCAAATTCGTTGTGATAGTTAAAAAAAGATTTTGTTTCTTAAGAATTTTCTCTAAAAAGATAGTATCCGCGCGGACGTGTCGAAGACACGTATTACCACGACCACGACCACGACCACGACCACGACCACGACCACGAGACGGACGGCGGCGGCGGTGCGCGAGAGTCCCCCTTGTTCTCTATCACTCAACAAGGAAGTGGGAAAGCCAAGCCTTAAATACCATTCCCAATAGTGTTTCCAATACAATGTGGGATTGAGCATTACCAACACTTGTTTCCAATACAATGTGATTATTCAGGAAACAATTACCAATCATGCACCTTAAAACAACTGAATCAACAACCAATTACATTAGTATTATACGATTAAATATGTCATAATTAAAAGTCAATCTACAATCAATCGCGATTATTGCAATTTTAAGCAAAACATTCAAAAATAATATCACTATTTAAGGCTCAATCCCACATAGTATTGGGAACAAGTGTTGGTAATGCTCAAATCCCACATAGTATTGGAAACACTATTGGGAATGGTATTTAAGGCTTGGCTTTCCCACTTCCTTGTTGAGTGATAGAGAACAAGGGGGACTCTCGCGCGCCGCCGCCGCCGTCCGTCTCGTCTCGTCTCGTCTCGTCTCGTCTCGTCTCGGGTCGGGTCGAAATGTTTTCAAAAAGCCTTCGGGAGCTTTTTGATATTTAAATCCTCCAGGTCATCTGTAAGACCTACAGTGCAAGATGAAAATGTTAAAAACATTCTACCCAGAGGTCTTATGAATGGCCCTGAGGTCTTATCATCTTGCACTGTAGGTCTTACAGATGACCTGGAGGATTTAAATATCAAAAAGCTCCCGAAGGCTTTTTGAAAACATTTCGACCCGACCCGAGACGAGACGAGACGAGACGAGACGAGACGAGACGGACGGCGGCGGCGGCGCGCGAGAGTCCCCCTTGTTCTCTATCACTCAACAAGGAAGTGGGAAAGCCAAGCCTTAAATACCATTCCCAATAGTGTTTCCAATACTATGTGGGATTTGAGCATTACCAACACTTGTTCCCAATACTATGTGGGATTGAGCCTTAAATAGTGATATTATTTTTGAATGTTTTGCTTAAAATTGCAATAATCGCGATTGATTGTAGATTGACTTTTAATTATGACATATTTAATCGTATAATACTAATGTAATTGGTTGTTGATTCAGTTGTTTTAAGGTGCATGATTGGTAATTGTTTCCTGAATAATCACATTGTATTGGAAACAAGTGTTGGTAATGCTCAATCCCACATTGTATTGGAAACACTATTGGGAATGGTATTTAAGGCTTGGCTTTCCCACTTCCTTGTTGAGTGATAGAGAACAAGGGGGACTCTCGCGCACCGCCGCCGCCGTCGTGGTCGTGGTCGTGGTCGTGGTCGTGGTCGTGGTCGTGGTCGTGGTCGTGGTAATACGTGTCTTCGACACGTCCGCGCGGATACTATCTTTTTAGAGAAAATTCTTAAGAAACAAAATCTTTTTTTTAACTATCACAACGAATTTGGAAAATCGCAACGACAACTGTAGACTATCGCAACGAATTTGGAAAATCGCAACGCGACTGTAGACTATCGCAACGCGCAACGCGATTTTCAACTATCGCAACGCGAAATGGAAAATCGCAACGCGAAATGGAAAATCGCAACGCGAAATGGAAAATCGCAACGCGATTTTCAACTATCGCAACGCGAAATGCAACACGAATTTGCGATGATGGAGATCGCGTTGCGATTTCAACTATCGCAACGCGAAATGGAAAATCGCAACGCGATCTCCAACTATAGCAACGCGAAATGGAAAAACGCAACGCGATTTTCAACTATCGCAATGCGAAATGCAACGTGAATTTGCGATAGTGGAGATCGCAATGCGAATTAGAGATCGCACTGCGATTTTGTTGGTCATTTTCGCAAATCCAAAAAAAATTGGTCAAAATCGTATATTATCTAAGATTTTTGGTCACTGAGGTTATTTTCTCTTATTTTTATGCGTATCAATTTGGTCCCTACGGAAAATCATCAGCTCTTTCGATCATTGGTGTAGGTTAATTGTTGCTTGTCATTAGCCGCCATTCATGGTAAGATAAAGTATCAAAACGTTTACATTTCACTCGTAATTTTTCTATGATTTTGTTTACGAAACCTATTCAAAATCAATAAAAAACATCTAAAAATTCAACAGATCCACGATTAAAATAAACATGAAAGCTAGATTACATATGTTTATTAAAAAAACTACATTATCATTGGTTCGAAATCTAAATACCCAAATTGTTTGATTTTCTCCCTTATACTGTGAACAATGCTAGTGTCTGACTCATCTAGCACCACCACCAGCAATGATGGATCATAAATATTTTATGAACAATTTCCACATTCAGAAATCAAATATCCTTTCCTCCAAAACGAACAAGTTGTTCCATTCCATCAGAAAGTAGAAAATTTGACACAAAATAGATGGGAGAAAAGAAGTGCAGAGTAAATACAAATGAACCAATGATTTCACAATGTCCTTCAAAAACACCGGGTTTATGTTTATCAACAATCCCCAAGAGGCAAGTCCAAATTCTTTTACCTTGCACCTCAGTCATCATCTTTAAATTCCCTGTTCAGAACAAAAGCTTTTATATATTCTCGTGTTCCATACTGTTACATCTTGTTCAATTTGTTGGATGTCACTTCTTAAGGTGATTAGATGAACCCAGTCAAATTTCAAGCAATTACAGGGTGATCATACTCTGGGATATAGTCATCCCTGAAAATTTCAAATTTTCATGTAATTTTTTGTTTATATATTTTCTATTGATAAGATGTTTATTCCGTCAAAAAAAATTTATAAGTTCTGGCATAAAATCATAAGTACTTCTGCGAATTCATACCTGCGATCAAGGTAACGCGGCTGAATCCCACTACCTTGGCAAGTAGTGCATGTTAAAGAACCTACTCCTTCGCAGTTGACGCATTTGGACACCTCTTTTTCATCCCCGCCAAGCTCTACACTGATCGTGCCACTTCCCATACAAAATCTACACCTCTCTGCATCATCACAAACACTTTGAATTACTCAATCAAAACAAAGCTTTCCTTTCTGAATATACTGGATTCTTTTAGTTACAACAAGGAACAAGTTTTTACTATACTAGAAAAGGAACTACTTACGGGCACCGGTGCCATTGCAAGGGAAGCATGGTTGGGTATTTTCTCTGTTAGCCTGCAAAAAAAAAAAAATGATCCAATTCTTTTTCTTTTGTTCCCAGAATTCAATCCAAAGATTGGTAAACAAGCAACTAACAGCATTATCGATCTGGGTTTCGTAGAAGATTGGAATGCCGATCCCAACAGCAACGCTGACAAGTCCAACCGTCACTGCTACTACCTGAAAACAACTTCTTCCAGGTTACTTTTAATAACATAATTATTCAAAAATTTAAAAGGTTATATCAATTTCACTGCGAAAGGGTAGAGGAAGAACCGTGTTCTGATCAAATTCAACTGCTCTGATGCATGGACAAAAGGCCGGCGACCGTTGATACCTTCCACATTTGAAGGACAACGACGGAGTCGAGAGTTTGAGCGGGCTGCAAAGAAATGGAGAGTGAAGGCGAGAGAGCGAGGGAGTGATTGACATTTTGCCTCAGAATTCGAAAGGGGAAACGGAGAAGAGCGAAACTGAGAATCTAAATATACGGCTAGCAATGGCGGATTTAAGATATGCATTTTATTTGTGGGATTGGTATCAAATTCGATGTGGGTCACTACACAGTTGAAGAATTTCTGTTCTACACGTGGCGCTCTTTCCTGCCGACTGGAAAATATTGGAGCCTCGTTGGTTTGTTTTGGGCTACGTTTCCGGGTTGATGACAGGTTTATTTGCCCAATAACATTGGAACCATCTCGTTTTGGATTGGATTTTGTATAATCCATTGTATGGCATGGCACCATTTCTATATTTTTCACACCTCGTCGGCCTATACTGGATTGTTTAGTAGCCGAAGCTTGGAAGATGGCATCAACGTACGAAGAAACGAAAACCCTAGTCTTTTATTCGAGGAGCTTCTGCATTGATAAACTTTTGAGATTGTTTTTATTTAAATAAATTTTATCTCTTTTTAGACGGTCTCTCTTAAAACATAAGACCTTTAGGGGGAGTTTGGATGGAGGAGTTTGGATGGGGGAATGTGGGATTCTCATGGGAATGAAATCCATATTCCCCCGTTTGGTTAGTCTGAGAATCTCATTCTCGGTAATGTTAGATTACTAATAGTGGATTTGTTCGGTTATATTACCAGGAATGTCATTACCTCCATTTCCTTGGGTATTGTTGGATTACCGGCGTTTTGGACTAAAATGCTTATAAATTTTTTTTTCAAAAATATCCTTCTGTCATTGAATAATAAAAATTCTACGAAGGTTAAATTACAAATTTATCCTTAAACTATTTTAGATTTACAAAAAAATCTAATTAAAATTTTATATGAAGTTCAAGAGTTAAAATAAAAATTTACCCTTTCATTAAATCTTTTTATATATTCAATTTTGTAAAAAAATTATATAAATTTTATGAATTTAAATTTTTTAAAGAAAATATATAAATATTTTCAACTTGTTAAAAAAACAAATATATAATAAGGACAATTTGGTCAAATATATATTCCAATAATCTTTTATTCCTTTAACCAAACACGGTAATCTTACATTCTTGCTAAGCGAACTAAACATAAAATACAACATTCACAGTAATCCTATTCTCTGGTAGTCTTACATTCTCACTGGTAATCTTACATTCCGTGAACCAAACGCACCCTTAAGATTGTTTCTCTTGAAACCAGTTTTGTCTCTTTTGAGACAATTTCTCTTGAAATATAAAACCTTTGAGAATATTTTTCTTGAAATTAATTTTGTCTCTCTCGAAACAGTTTCTATTAAAACATAAACATGTGAGATTGTCTCTCTTGAAACAGTTTCTCTTGAAAAATAAAATCTTTGAGATTGTTTCTCTTGAAATAAATTGCCTCTTTTGAGATAGTTTCTCTTGAAACATAAACATGTGAGATTGTTTCTCTTGAAACAAATTTTGTCTCTCTTGAAAAAAATATTTGAGATTGTTTCTCTGGTAGTCTTACATTCCCACTGATAATCTTACATTCCGTGAACCAAACGCACCCTTAAGATTATTTCTCTTGAAACCAGTTTTGTCTCTTTTGAGACAATTTCTCTTGAAATATAAAACCTTTGAGAATGTTTTTCTTGAAACTAATTTTGTCTCTCTCGAAACAGTTTCTATTAAAACATAAACATGTGAGATTGTCTCTCTTGAAACAGTTTCTCTTGAAAAATAAAATCTTTGAGATTGTTTCTCTTGAAATAAATTGTCTCTTTTGAGATAGTTTCTCTTGAAACATAAACATGTGAGATTGTTTCTCTTGAAACAAATTTTGTCTCTCTTGAAACATTATCCCTAAAGATGGTCAGTCATCCTCATCGTGTAGGAACCGTGTCATCCACTGACTAGATCTCCTCATCACGTAGGAGCCGTGTCAACCTTAGATAACCAACTGTCTTCATCACGTAGGAACCGTGCTATCATCATCCCTAAAGATGTCCACCCGTTCTCATCACGTAGGAATCGTGTCATCCGCCGACCAGATCTCCTCATCACGTAGGAGCCACGTCAACCTTAGATAACCAGCTGTCCTCATCACGTAGGAACCGTGTTATCATCATCCCTAAAGATGGCCAGCCATCATCATCACGTAGAAATCGTGTCATCCACCGTCCAGATCTCCTCATCACGTAGGAGCCGCATCATCCTTATATAACCAGACTTCCTCGTCGTGTAAGAACCATGCTATCTCCATTTGTCCCTAAAGATGGCCAACAGTACTCATCACGTTGGAACCGTGTCATCCACCGACCACATCTCTTCATCACGTAGGAGTCGCGTCATCCTTAGATAGCCAGACTTCCTTATCGCGTAGAAACCATGTTATCTCCAATATCCTTAAAAAACGACCACAACACTTCATCGCGGATAAGCAACATCGTCCTTAATTATCAAATCTTCAAAGTCAAAAAGGAGAATCAGACAAAAATTCATTGTCTTATCGTCTTTGCCCTATTCTTGTTAACACAAGAATGTGCGAAGAGGGGCAGCTGTAGACACCCGTTTTTGTCCGAGTCTTTTTTATTATTATTATTTATTATTATTATTATTATTATTATTCTAATTTACATTGTAGGCCCAAATTACAACCTAACCCAGATACAACTCGAAGCCCGCTCAACAACCCACCTGGAACCCAAACCAGACCCGAGATCCGACCGGTCCAGACCCGTTAGTGAGCCCTAGACCCGGTTAGGTTTCTTTACCTGGTCGACTGACCCTGCTGCTCTAGTCACCATACCCCGCTGTAACTCCATCCCGTGCCCATACCTCCACGACAGCAGCAAGGCCACCCTCTCCTCCAAATCATGGCACCACCGAATGCATCAACAAAGAGATCAGCAAACAAATTTTTTTGTTTATAATTTGTAAAGGGTATATAATCCAAAATGAAAAGAAAGCAATGGAACGAATTTTTATCAGGAATCAAAAAACATAACCAAAAAATAAATTCTCAAGGAAAATGTATTATAGACATTTTTTTCTTAATATACATGTTAAATTATTTGAATGCAAAAAAAAAAAAAGAGTTTGTAATTTCTTTGTTCTTTCAAATGCAAGTTCTATGATTTCTAAAAAAATAGAATATTGGGAGTTAGAATTACCTTACTGCCAGAATGCTTTGTCGGGGGTAATGGGGTCGTCAAGGAGAAGGTAGAATTTATTCGGTGTTGGTTTGGGCTGTGGCGCCACCATTTGTGGTGGTCAACCACGTGGTTGCTTCCTCGACCAAGGAGAGGAGGAAGAGATTATGTTCAGCTTTGTCGGGGTCTGCTGGTGAGGGGTTTTCTGTGTGTCGATTGTTGCTAATCAAGGGGCCACCCATGTATGGTGGCCTGAGCGTCGGGCTCTTTAGGCGCCGACCACCACACGCGTGAAGAGAGGAGTGAGCAAATGTTAGAGATTTAATTTTTTCTGGCGGAATAAAAATGGGGGTGAGTAGTAGACTTATTTTGTTATTTTCGGTAAATCACTCTAAGGTCCCTAAACCTTTAGCGTGTTTTTGCGTTTCAGTCACCAAATCATGGGTTAATTACTTATAGGTCCCCTAACTTTAGGAATACATTTGTGTTCTTATCACTAATTTAGGGTTAAATTATTGTTTGGTCCTTGTCTTTAGCATATGTAACATCTTGGTTGGCGATTCGTGGGGAAATTTCCCTAGGTCCCTTATATCTTGCCGTGTTTTTACATTTAGGTCATGGATTTGTTTTGTTTGTTTTGATTTAAGATGCATGTTTTGTTTTACTTTTATTCTGGTCACTTGCTATGTTATTTATTTGTTTTGAATTGTTCCGTTAAATTTTATTATTTTTATTTAGGTCACTTTTTAGTCATATTTCGCTTATTATCTTCATGTTATGATTTATTTCACATTTTTCATATAATTTGTAATGTTTATATTTTAGTCAATAATAAAATCACCTTCGTTTTTGTCATGTAAGTCCATTTATTTGCATGTTGTTTTGTTTTAACCCTTATGTCCTTGGATATTAAAAAGTATTGCTTTAACTCACTATTCATGTTTTAGCCCCTGCTAGTTTTGTCATGTATGTGTTTTGGTCATTATTCTAACTTAATTTCTGAAAAAGGAATATGGATTAATACATAGGTAGCCCTTTATTTTTATTTTACTTTAATAGGGTATGTTATAATTAGTTTCATTTTAATTATTATTGTATTTTAATCCCTTGCATTAGTTAGATGCAATTTCTTTTCACTTTGCCATATATATGTTTATATTTGTTTAGTGTTATTTGTATCTTGTTATGAAAATAAATCTATTTACTAAGTACTCTTAATGCTTGTATACACATGTATATCATTGTATTTAATCTTAGCCTATTTATTTATTTGTTTGTTATTTTAAATTTATAAGATATCCACTACTCAGTATTTCACTTGAATATTTTTAAGAATGTATTTGTAGAACGGCGTGGAAAGTATCACTTTATCGAAGTGGTGCAATCCGATACGACGTTCAAACAGATTACGGACTTGAAAGCGCGAATCCTTCTTTTTATGAACTTATAAAAATCATTATATTTTTATTTTATTTTCATATTGTTTAGTGTTTTAATTTTAATTATTTATTTATTTATTTATTGAATTTTAGTATTAATGATGTGTGTTTTGGAAAAATAAATCATGATGTATTCTATACAAATTTTCGATATTAACTCTTTTTTAATTCGAAGATAGAATATTCTTGTACGGATGAGAAATAGTTGAGATAGCTTTTCCGACGGAGGATTACAAATTTCAAGATTTCTTATCAAGGTAAAGAATTTTCTTTAATTAATCAATTAGGAGCAAATTAATTAAACTTCAATAAATGAATCGTACTTTAAATATCGATTCAAATTTTGTTTTCCACCATTACGACAACGTGTAAGCGATTAAGTACCAATTTTGGGCGTTGTGGGGGTGTTAATCATTCCTCACGCGTAACCGACTCCCGGACCCGTTAAATTGAATCTTTGACAACGCATACCAATTTTTGTCTAAAAATTTATTTTTCTTAAAATTGTTTTAAAAGACGTTTTTAGATGTTGGCCTACCTAACCTAAAGATCGATGGCGACTCATGTTCAATTTAATCAAATCAATTCAAAATTGCCAATTTTTCAAATATAGTCATAATTGTTTTTTTAAACTTAATTGTTTTTTTTAAATGGTTATGACAGTCTCAATGACAAAAAAAATTAATAAAACGATAATAAAGTGACCAAAATTCCAAATGTTTTAATTTAATGAGTAAAAGTGCACAAATATTAAAGGTAATTGACAATTCCGATAGTTTACCCATATTTTTTATGTGACCTGACTTATTGATTAATTAACAACTAATGGTATTATAAATTTGACCTATTTCTAACATATACAAAAAAAAAGGGAAGAAGAGAAATTAAATTTCAGCATGGTAGAGGTACTCAAACCAGAATTAGACCACATAATCGTACTATTACAAGAAATTTCGTTCGAAATATTGTAATTTGTGTATCTTATGAGGGCCAACCTTTTGCTGATTCTTCACCAGATCCAGTTAACTCGTTACCTTAAATAGCTTCTATTGAACTAATCCCCTCTGTTTTTAACCATATTTCTCCCAAAATACATATTTCCGAACCCATTCATAACAACTCTACATATTCATTTCCACATTTTAACCAGTCTTCAATTCTCCATCTCTTCAAACCTATCACACTGTACCATGCACTTGTTTCCCAGTATATCTTTGTTTCAACGTTTCTTTGAGGGGTGAAGTTTGAAGTTACAAAAGAATGGCAACGCCCAGACGATGTTTATGCTGTATTCATCATTATAGTACTGGCTGCGGTTGCGGTCGGCGGTTTTTATGCTTAAGAAGAAAATGGATCATGGAAATTCCTCCCAAGGTTCCATGGAAGACAACAAGTATGCAGATGCTCTCAAAATCGCAATGCAATTTTTTGATGTTAAAAAATGTACCCCTTTTTTTTCTCTCTCATTCATTCCTTATTTGTTTCTTTGTTTACGTATGAACTTGTTGGTTAACTTTTTAAAATATTAGATACTGATTTATGAAGTGTTGGTCGTTTGTTGTGGTAGCTGGTAAGCTAGTAAATGATAAGATATCATGGAGAGGAGATTCGGGGCTGAAGGACGGGAGTGAAGCAAAGCTGGATCTATCCAAGGGGATGTATGATGCTGGGGATAACTTGAAATTTTGTTTCCCAATGGCATTCACTGATACTGTGTTATCATGGGATATTCTTGAGTATGAAGTTCATATGGAGCATGCGAATCAACTAGAATTTGCTAAAGGTTCTCTCAGGTGGATCACTGATTCCTTATAAATGCTCATCCCTCTGCCAACGTGCTCTATATTCAGGTATATAATTGTACATGATTGATTGTGCAAGTGCATGTAAGTTGTTTGATGATTGCACTAACTTGCAAGACTGAGGTAGGTGGGTGACCCAAAAGAGGACCACAAGTGTTGGGAAAAGCCTGAGAAAATGAATGGGAAGAGGCCTCTCAAACATTTGAACACGTCGCTTCCAGGGTCGATGTTGCAGCTGAAACTGCTGCTGCTCTGGCTTCAGCGTCTCTGGTGTTTGAGAAAAATCTCTAATTTTCAAGTACCCTTCTTAAGCATGCCAAGCAGCTTTTTACTTTTGAAGACGAGCATAAAGGTTCTTACACCGAGTCTCCCAGAAGTTGCAAAATATTACAATTCAACAAGATATGGTGCTGAACTCATATGGGGTGCAAGTTGGCTCTACCATGCAACAGGTGACGACTTGTATCTTGAATATGTAACTGGGGAAAATGTGGAAAATTATGGCAAAGCAGACGGTCCAACTTGGTTTAGCTGGGATAATAAACTTGCTGGAGCCCAGGTAGTGTTCTCTTTCTCTGGAATTCGAAACAAGATTAAGCTTGTTACCTTCTTGTTTAACATTGTTGTTGCACTTGAAAAAGTGATTTCTTGGTTTGATATAAATCGCTTTCTATTTCACATGTATATTGGACACATTCATAGACTCTTCTCATGTATTGCGATGCTGTAGGAATGCTCAAGTTCTCAATGTTCATGCCTATAGTGACTATTGTACAAAATCGGTAGTATTAACTTGAGTTCATTCCAAATACAACTTGTTTGAATATGCTGCATCTATACAGGTTTTACTTTCAAGCTTAAGCTTGTTAGGGGACAAAGGAGCCTCCGGGAATTCTGGACTCGAAGATTACAAGCAAGCTGCCGAGGAACTTATGTGTGCCTTTCTACCGGATTCTCCCTCTGCCACATCCAGCAGAACAAAAAGTAAGGTTTCCTTCAAAGCTTATGTGTGCCCTTTAAGTCACAAATCCGCAATCATAACTTTAGACTGTTAATATTGCTCTTATAAACTGGATTACCAGCATAATGTTACTACTGCAGGTGGTCTTATATGGATAAGTGAATGGGATGCTCTGCAGAATCCTGTTGGTTCTGCATTTTTAGCTGCTCTATACAGCTATTATATGCGTACAGAAAACACCGATAAACTATCTTGTGGTGACGAATCATTCGAACACTCAGATCGTAGAGACTTTGCAAAATCACAGGTATGTCGTTTATGTTCCATGACAAATATGTTGCCTAAAAAGTATGTCTTAATAACAGTTATGTGATAATATTTAGTATGCAGGCTGATTATGTGTTGGGCAATAACCCAAGGAAATGAGCTATCTGGTGGGGTATGGGGATATATACCCACAATTCGTGCATCACAAGGGAGCTTCAATTCCAGCTGATGCAACCACTGTTTGCAGTAATTACTATTTAGGGAAGGAAAAAGAGGAATTTTTATTTAACTCACAACATAAGAAACACGAGATGTTCATTAATAGTTTTTAATCACCTACTTTAGAAATTGTTGACTTAAAATAATTATTATAATTTAAATATTTTAAGTTTTCTTAGCATATTTAAATTTTTATTTTAAAAAATAATAAACAAGTTTCAATCTATTGGACGTTATGTGGCTATCATATCAATAAACTTTTAAAGTGATTTTTCATGAAAGCACTTTTGTTTATTTAGTTTAAAATTTTGAGTCTTTAAGACTACTGTTAAAAGTGTTTTTAAGTAGGTAAATCAACATTTTAGATCTTAAATTAAAAAATTTAAGAATATTAATTTAAATAATATTTAAATTTATTAATATTATATATATAAAATTAATATAATTAATATGTCAATTTTAATTTAAATATATAAATTATTGAAATAAAATGTAATTAAAACATAATTTTTAAAAATATAAAATTTTAAAGTTCTTTCCTTGTAAATAAATGGAATCCCCATGACACAAGGGTAAAACTATAAATATACTTTCAAACGCTATTTAAAAAAAGAAAAGCTGGAAAATAGCTTTTGCAGTTGGTTTAAAACTATTGTTTCAACTTATTTATTGTTTTAACTTTTAGTCTTTTGCTATTGCTTCTACTTTTAAAACGTAAATTTTAATTAAAAGTTTTCTCCACATCAATATCAAACTAATTTTGAGGTGTAATTAAACTAATTTTGAAGTGTAATTACGATAGCCTATTTGATAATTAAGTCTTCATTGAGGTCAAATTAGTCTATAAACTTAACGATTTTTTAAATAGTCCTTAAACTATTTTTTTTTAAATTGACATTTGAAGTTGATAGGATACTGTAAAAAGTTTCTGAACTAATTTGATTAAATTTATTAAGCTTAGATTGTTTTAAGCCTAACTAATAATACAAAGACTATTATTGACTATTGCTGATTGTAAGCTTCTGTTGGATAAGATAGAAGCTCAATTTTAAGCTTGGACTACTAGGCATTTGTCTTATGTTAATATAGTTACAAGTCGTTCATGCAGTTATTTTCAACATTTAGTATTATTGGAGTAGATAATTGATTCTCACAAAAGTCATTTTGAAGAGGATAAATCAACTTTGTACTCGTTTGTTTTGAAAGAACGATGAAACCACAACAAAGCAGACAAGGGTGAGTTGGAACTCGATTTATTGTCCCAAGTTGGAAGGGACACTTGGTCTTAAAGATCTGTTAGCTTGGAACAATGCTTGTTTGATGCATCTTATCAAGAGCATCTTGATGAGGGAGGGATTCCTTTGGGTGACTTGGTGCTATGAGTATGTGATGAAGGGAGTCAATTTTTTGCATATGAAAGGTAAGAGTGACTGGAGCTGAAATTGGAAGCTGTTAGTGAAGTTAAGAATGATTATTTTGGATGGTATCCTTTCTGCTCCAAGCATTATTGCTGCCAAGATTTGGGAAACTATTAGGATGAAGAATGAGAAAGTGCCATGGCACAACTTGGTCTGGCACACTTTTTTATGTTCCGAGGCACTCTGTGATCTCCTACATGACCATGATGAATAGGCGGCCTATGAGGGATAGGCTAGCCTCTTTTAGTCTCCAAATTACTGCGAGTCGTGTTCTTTGTGATGGTGAATAGGAAATAAGGGATCATGTATTCTTCAGTTGCTCCTACTCCAAAGGTTGTCTGGGCCATTGGCAAGTTTAAGGGGAAGTCTTTGCTTACTGTTATTCTTAAAATTGCATGGAATTCGGTCATTTACCTTGTCTGAAGAGAGAGAAATGTAAGGATTTTTCAAGGGAAGCAAGTTTAAGTGTACGTATGAGCTGATCTGTCAGGTAAAAGATATAATTAGATGGAGGCTGATGAGTAAGAACATTAGTAAGGTTAACTTTGTTAATAACAAATTGTGTATAGATTGGAATTTGGTATAGGTTCTTTTGTTTGGTATAGTCTTGTTGGGAGTGTGCAGTGGACATTATATTATTTATTTGCAGCAGGCATGCTATTTTTCGGATAAATAAATAACCCATTTGTCCAAATATAATATAAAGTCTAAAGAAAATTCACCATTGTTGTTGGATTAAAGTGTTTGTGAAAAACATAATAAAAATGTTGCTGGTTAATTTAAAATGTTTAGTATTATTGTAAAAAAAATGGTATGGAATGTTAGAAAAATACATTTTACAGAAATGTTCAAAGTCAAAGAGAATATTTTTCTCTAAGTCTTCATCAAGCCTCATCACTTTGTTCGTTAAGCTCTTTTCATCGTCTCTTATAAAAAAAACATTGACCAATGCTCGTTCCCTCACTGACCACAACTCTCTATTCAAAGCCAAAGAAATGAACTGTTAACGACATTAATTATTTTTAGTTCAAGCTTGAATTGACATATCTAAATGGGAACACAATCTTTCCAAGAATCTTCATGGGGATCATAAGTCACAATTTTCAGCTAGCAAAGTGTTACATCTCTAGGTCATTTAATGTCACAATGACTGCCTAAAATTCCACAAAATTAACTTAAAGGCGCATGTTTAGGACGTTCTCTCCCCCCACCCTGACCCCATGCAAGAGAAGTTATCCACAACAACTGGCTTGGACCCCTTCCAACAGAAATGTTGCTGCCCAAAATAGGAAGAAAAAACACTTAGAGAAGACAATAATAGAGCTGTGAATGTAGAGTGTAGACCATGAACCCAAAACATGGCATTTATTGTTTCCTCCATCTTACACACTGCATGTGCTTCCTTCTCTGTTCGTGCTACGTCCGTAGTTCCCAATTACACTTACTTAGCTGTCTAATGGGTCCATTCCCCGTTTTCATTTCATTCCAACATTGGGTTTTCTAAACGTTTATGTTCTTCATTTCATTCCAAGCAGCATACTTCTAGTTAAGGGTCACGTTCTCCTCTCCCAATTTCAAAGGTTCCTTTAATTAGTATTCCTTCATATTTATGGATTTACCAAGTCATTCTCTAGGTTTGGTGGTTTCAAACATGTTTGTTGTTGATCAATACTCCATCTGTCCTATAAAATGTCTATTATTGATTTTTTTGTCCATTTTTTTAAACTCTGACTAGTTATTATTTAAAATTTATTATTTATAAAAATATGTAAAAATATATTTCAAAACCCTTTAATCAAATAGTTTTCAAATATATATTTTATAATTTAATCATTTAAAATAACTATGGTTAAATTTTAAAATTTTGACTTTTAAAAAATCATTAAGGGACATTTTTTTGTGGGATCGGTGAAGTATTTTTTTAAAATTTGCCAATTATTCGTATGAAGTGACATCAGCGTAATGAATGGAGAGAATTATTTTTGAACAAATATGATATTTTGTAATCTTTACAACTATTAAGATTTAGTGGTAGATCCAAAATTACATTTTAGAGTATGTACACATATATTAAACAAACAAATTGTTTAATGCATCGATACAAATAAAATTTTAAAGTGGATACTATTAATAAAACATGTAACTAGCTGAAAAAAATTGAATTTTAGAGTGGCATGTGATTTCCCTTAGAAAACTCCTTAGGAATCTGTGGATCTGTCACCATTAACAACACATACATTTTGCAGACGCAACTATTCAAACCCAGGATATATATGGATAATTTAATGTATTTTAATTTTTTATGATCACTATATTTAGAGTATATTATTGTTTCTCTTACACATAAAAATAAACAAGATCAAACATATTAAATATTTTCTCTTATATACATTTTATATTAAGTTCATATTATTTATCTTCCCTCTTACAAGCAAGTTGAGGATCCCTAGAACTTATTGAGTGATCTCAGTGATTAAAAGGAATATTGATCTCTTTTGAGATCTTTAGTTCAAGTAATCGCCTCTACAGGATGTGTGTATTATCAATAGTTAAGAAATATCTTGAATAAATACTATATTATAAATTTTTTTGATAATTCCTGTAATTTAATAGGATAGTTTACTGGTTGATTCTCCTTTGTCACCTCAACTCAATTGCTTATGCACTTAGGTAAGTTTAGTAGGACTATCTCCCGAGATGGATTGTGGTGATATTAAGGATCTTCTCTTTTAAAAATTCAAAAATTTGATATAATTTAGATATTTTTATATTTTTTAATGATTTAACTTTATATTTTATGAAATTTTATAATTCCATTTTTTAAATTTTTAATATAGTTTATAAAAAAATAACACATAACATAAAATCAAGACTTGAATCATCAAACTAAAATTACTAGAGGGATTTAGGACGAAAATGAAGCTTAAAAGTAGGAAATGGCTTAAAGGGCTTACCTTTGATTTATGATGCTTGGAGAGGAATGAGAAGAAAATGAAAAAGGAAAGAAGAAAAATGAAGAGAAGGATGAGATGAAGAAGATAAAAAAAGCTTTCATTTTTATACAATAGGATAATCGCACTATAGGTCATTCTTCATCTTTCTATATTTCAAAAACCTCATTTTTATGGCTAATTGAGCTCAATTCCAGCCCAATTAAGCCTAACTCGGGCCAACAACTATAAAAAATAAATTCCACGAGGTCCACATGCCTCTAGGGTAAACCAAAAACTACTAGCCTGAAATTTAAGGTGTTACAGCACGCTTCGCCCCCTACGCGTGGGTATTGTCATCAACCAAGAAAGTCTTCTAGAATCAGTCTAAATTGGTTCAGATTGCCTAAACTAATCTAGATTACTTGAAACAAACCGATCCATTTTAACTCAAGCCGACTGAGACGTTATTACAGTTGGAGGAGATGAGCGGGATGAGAACGATGGTTGTGAAGAGAACGAAGGAATTGGGGAAGAAAGAAGCCTAGGGTTAGGGATTGAGAATGGAGAATTGGGAATTGAGGCGAGAGAAGTAAGAGAAAGAAGGGAATTAGGGATTACAACTGAAGAAGAGGAAATGATGCATTTACTCTCTGAAGTGGAGCGTGTTGTTGAACCGGTTCACAAGGAAGTGGATCCAGTGAGGTTCATACACAAGTTGAATGGAAGCAGCCCATGCATGGTGGCCCAGTAACCTGAAAGAGGAAGATAGGATCAGTTTGTTATAACTGCTATGAATGTAATGCCAGCTGGCATATTTGCAATTTACGTTTTTAGCCCTGTAACTAAATAAGTTTGGCTGAGAGGCAATTGATTCCTCAGATTATGAATGAAGTGTTTTTCTTATTCTCTAAAATCCTTTCTTCTCTATTTCCTCGTTCTCACATTCTTTTCTAATTCTCTTGAACTATAACAATTTGGTATCGAGAGCCTCAGTTCTGGCAACAACAAAAATTCAGTGGGCATGACAAAGAAGAATCAGAGTATGGAAACATATTTATCTGGATTTCAAAAATAGATGGATGACTTAGTAGCTATGGTAAAAAAAAGGACAAGATGAGACTAGTCCACCTAAATGGTGGGAGATTCAGGAAAACATGATCACTACAATGGAGTCTAGGCTGACTACAAACCAAGGATATGTGGAAGAGATCTTGAAGATTCTGACTGGTAGGAAGGAGGACCAAAATCAGTCTGCTGATGACCAGGTACAGACCCTTAATTCATCTAATATGAGTGACAGACAACCTGTGAAGGTGACAGTGGTAAATGATAAGACTAGGTTTACTTATAAACCTGATGAACCTGGAATTCTTAAGTCTAAACCAGCTGATTTTTCTAGCTTTAAAAATGACAATCTAATGGGAGAGAACAGTGCTGTTAGAAATCAGTTAGTGGTAGTAGAAGGGGATAAAAGAGGTATTGGGGGATCTTCTAATATGTCAGGGGTAATGTGGCATAGACCAAAAATTGAGTTGCCAATTTTTGAAGGAATTAATCCAAGGGGATGGCTAGAAAAGTGTCTGAAGTGTTTTTCTCTTTGTAATATTGTTGATGAACAAAGATTTGAGGTGGCCACAATGCATTTAGCAGGTAAGGCTGAAATTTGGTTTGATGGTTACATTATGCAAAAACATCATGTTACTTGGCATGAGTTTGAGGCAGACCTATGTCATAGGTTCAGTGATAGATTTTTTTACTGATATAGCAGAGGAGTTTACAAAGTTAGTGCAAAGGGGGACTGTGGAGGAATATCAGGACAAATTTGAGGAATTACAGCCACATATGTTACTTCAAAACCCTACATTAGGGGAGGAATGTTTTGTTTCTATGTTTATTAGTGGATTAAGGGAGGATATTAAAAATAGAGTCAAGGCCTTAGAACCTAAGTCACTTTCTGAGGCATGTAGGCAAGCTAAGTTATATGAGCTGTCTATGGAGTTTGAAAGCAAAAGATTGAGATCAGCCTTCAGAAGTTCATCCTATCCAAATCCTATATCTACTCCCAAGCCTAATCAACTACTAGTGCAGCAGAAAAATTCAGCTAATCCAACACCAAAGCAGAATTTAATAGATTACAGAAGATAAAACAATTTATGCTTTAAATGTGGAGATAAATTTGTTTCAGGTCATCAATGTAAAGTGAAGCAATTAAACATGATGATGGAGGAGGACATTGTTTTACCCTCAGAAAACTCACCAGCAGAATCTAAGCAAACAAGTATGCAAGAAGAAGAGAGCCTAGAAATATCAATGAATGCTATTAATGGATGTATTGGTCATAATACATTGAGGATACAAGGAACAATTCAAGGAAGACCACTAAGTATATTGATTGACAGTGGTAGTACCCATAGTTTTTTAACACCTCAGTGGGCTGATGCTGGTAAACAGGTTAATACTCCCTATCCTTTGGCTATTACAGTAGCTAATGGACAGCAACTTTATAGTTTAGCAAGGTGTAATGAGGTGGAATGGAAGATGCAAGGGTACTCTTTTATGCATGATTTTAGACTTCTTCAGTTGGGGGGGCAGTGATATGGTATTAGGTGTGGATTGGATGAAACTGTTCAGTCCAATTTTGATGAACTTCAATAATATGACATTGAGTTTTGTGCATAAAGGGGAGCATATTATTATACAAGGTCAGCCACAATCTAATTCTCTACAGCAGATTTCAGGGGCTACTCTATTGAAGATGACAGTTTCTGACTCACCTATTTTGGGACATGTAGTCCTATTTACTATGATGGAGGGGTCCAAGTCTGTTCCTACAGCTATTCAATCTCTCTTGGACCAATATCACTGTGTTTTTATTGAGCCTACAGGTCTGCTACCTACAAGGAATCATGATCATGCTATTACTTAAATATGAAGTTGCTCCTATCAATTTAAGACCTTATAGATTTCCACATAATCAAAAAGTGGAAGTGGAAAGAAAGATTGCTAATATGATCTCATCCTCTATTATTCAGCCAAGCAAAAGTCCATTTGCTTCTCCATGTCTTCTAATTAAAAAGAATGATGGTACTTGGAGGTTTTTTGTAGACTACAGGAAGTTAAACAACATGAAAGTGAAAGATAAATTCCCAATTCCTGTGGTGGAGGATTTACTGGATGAGTTACATGGAGCAGTATATTTTTCTAAAATTGATTTGAGGTCTGGTTATTGGCAAATCATAGTTAAACCTGAGGATATTTACAAGACAACATTCAGAACTCATCAAGGCCACTATGAATTTAAGGTAATGCCCCTGCTACATTCCAACCTCTAATGAATGAATTATTTAGTTCATTTCTTAGAAAATTTGTCTTGGTTTTTTTGATGATATCTTAGTTTACAGTACCTCTATGGCAGATCATGTTGTTCATCTTCAATTAGTTTTGGATATTTTGAAAACTAATCAATTGTTTGCCAAGAGGTCCAAATGCTTCTTTGGACAGACTCAAGTGGAATACTTGGGCCATATTATATCAGCTTCTGGAGTATCTACTGACCCTTCTAAAGTTGCAGCCATGAAGGATTGGCCTGTGCCAAAATCTCTAAAATCATTGCGTGGATTTTTGGGATTAACAGGCTATTATAGACGATTTATTAAGGGTTATGGTACAATTAGTAAACCCTTGACATAATTGCTCAAGAAGGACAATTTTAAGTGGACTAAGGAGGCTTTAATGGCTTTTGAGAAATTAAAGTATGCTATGTGTGAGACCCCTGTTTTAGCATTACCAGACTTTTGTAAATGTTTTTATTTGGAGACAGATGCAAGTTCAGGGGGAATAAGGGTTGTATTATCTCAGGATGGGAGACCTATTGCTTACCTTAGCAAGGCACTTAGTCCTAGACATGTTGCTCTTTCTATATATGAAAGGGAGTACCTTGCTATCTTATTGGCAGCTTCTAAATGGAGACATTATTTGGAAGGCTGTCCTTTTGTTATCAAAACAGACCATGAACCTCTCAAGTATTTATTGGAGCAGAAATTAACTACTGCTATTCAAAAGAAGGGTCTGACTAAACTGTTGGGATTGGATTACACTATTCAATACAGGAAAGGAAAATCTAATGTAATTGCTGATGCCCTTTCTAGACAGTGGGAAGATCAGGGTCAATGCTTATCTATGAGTACTACTTTGATCATTCCTAGTTGGGTGCAAGAGGTGGAAGAAACTTATAGAGAAGATAAATTGGCTGTTGAGTGGATATCTATTTTAACAGTTAATCCTAGTGTGGATCCTAGTGGAAGTATTCTAAGGGCATTCTCAGATTTCAAAATAGAGTTTATATTGGGGATACTGGTACTCTAAGGTTACAGATTATTTAAATATTACATGATTCACCCCATGGTGGTCATTCTGGTATACATGCCACTTATCAGAGGCTTATTTTTACTGGCCTAGGTTGAAAGCTATGGTAACAGCTCATATCAGGGCTTGTTCAGTGTGTCAACAAACAAAGGTTAAGCATATTGCTAAGCCAGGACTCTTACAACCAATTCATATTCCTCAACAAGCTTGGGAGGTCATAACTATGGATTTTATAGAGGGTTTACCTATATCTTTGAGGAAAAATTGCATTTTGGTGGTAGTTGACAAGTTTACAAAATACATCATTTCCTAGCATTGTCACATCCCTATTCTGCTTGATGTAGCCAAAGTATATTTGGACAATGTCTATAAACTTCATGGCCAGCCTAAAATGGCCATTTCTGACAGGGACAAAACATTCACTAGTCTCTTCTGGAAAGAACTAATGAAGCAGTTAGGGACTAAAACATTATTTAGCACTGCTTACCATCCAGAGAGTGATGGTCAAACAAAAAGGGTGAATCAGTGTTTGGAACAATATTTAATGGGCCTATGTTTTTTCAACCAAAGCAGTGGGCTAAATGGTTGCCACATGCAGAATGGTGGTATAACACTACCTATCACACTACCCTAAAGCTTACACCATTTCAAGCTTTATATGGTTATAAACCTCCTACTATGGTTTGGCAGACAGAAACTAAAGTGTAGTATGTTAGTGATTTAATGATTACCAGAGAGAATATTAGACAGTTGGTAAAGTGGCAGTTAGAGCAGGCAAGCAACAGAATGAAACAACAAGCAGACAAAAAGCGAACAGAGAGGGTATTTGCAGTGGGAGATAGTTTTACTTGAAGTTGCAACCATATCGCCAAACTTCACTGGCCCTGCGAAAGAATTTAAAATTAGCAACAAAGTATTACGGTCCTTATACAATTCTTGAGAAAATTGGTGAAGTTGCGTATAAATTGGACTTACCCGATTCTTCTAGGCTGCATCCAGTTTTTCATGTCAGTCTCTTAAAGAAACATGTGGGTGACTCAGTCAGTTCTTCAACTGAACCTCCTGCAATGGATGATGATGGTCAGATTCGTGTTGAGCCATATAAGGTTATGGGCAGAAGAATAATAAATAGACAGAACAAACCTGTATCTCAGTTGTCGGTGCGATGGAGAAACCTTGATGAAACTAGTGATTCATAGGAGGATTATACTGTTCTCAAAGGAAAGTTTCTAGAGTTTGATCCTTGGGGACAAGGATCGATTCCAGCGCCGGGTATTATTACAGTTGGAGGAGATGAGCGGGATGAGAATGATGGTTGTGAAGAGAATGAAGGAATTGGGGAAGGAAGAAGCCTAGGGTTAGGGATTGAGAATGGAGAATTGGGAATTGAGGTGAGAGAATGAAGAGAAAGAAAGGAATTAGGGATTACAACTGAAGAAGAGGAAATGATGCATTTACCCTCTGAAGTGGAGCGTGTTGTTGAACCGGTTCAGAAGGAAGTGGATCCAGTGAGGTTCATACCCAAGTTTAATGGAAGCAGCCCATGCATGGTGGCCCAGTAACCTGAAAGAGGAAGATAGGATCAGTTTGTTATAACTGCAATGAATGTAATGCCAGCTGGCATATTTGCAATTTATGTTTTTAGCCCTGTAACTAAATAAGATTGGTTGAGTCGAGTTGTGGTTGATCAATGACTAGCCATTGACCGTTGATCGGACATTGACTGACCATTGGCGATCAATTACCAATTGTTGACTTGTTTATTCAAAAACTTTTTTCGACATCCTAAGTTCATTTTTTTAGGTCCATTTCGCCAAATTCAAACCCAGTAAGTTGTTTTTTAGAATTTTATATTCCAATTTGATCTGATTTTCACAATTAAGTTTTCTTTCTTATGTAATTTATTTTTCCATGTATCTGATAAATTATGAGACGTTAAATTCAAGTTCGAGAATTATCAAATAAAGTTTAAATGGTCGATTGATGTAGCTCAGAGTTGAGGTAGTACTTTACTACCCTTTTGTATACTTTATGGACTCGTTGGTAATTTGTACATGCATGAATAAAAATGTTTAGTCGTTTGCTTATCATTGATTACTCTGAAATTAGTACTAAATGTGGAAAAGGGATAGTTAATTGGATAAAACTCGAATATCTCGTATAAGGAACTAGATGACCAATTTATAATCTTAAGTTCAGTGAAGTTAACCTCGAAACATTAAATTCTGATTTTTCCTATTAAGATTTTTAATACCTGAGATATTTGGATGAAAAATAATGAAAATTCTCATAAGGTTTAAAAAGGACAAAATTGCCTTTGATAGTGGAATTACCTAAACACTAAAACTTGGTATGATGAAACTATTAATTCATCGATTAAATTATAGATTTATTCAAAAAAATCATGATAATCAATTCCTAATCTTTGAAAAGTCACAAAACATAGAATTTTTTATTCTTGAGTAAACACCTTAAGACTAATTTATCTTAAGACTAATTTATCGGAAGTAGTCTTTATTTATGAATTATTCAAAATGATTGAATTGAATGAAATGATTGAAATGCCTTTAAGTACTAAAATGACCTAAATGATTGGTTTACCCTTTTTTGGTTGATTTACCAAAATTCTTCTGGAATCAAATGACTAAATAGCTCTTGTAGGTTTAAGTGATGAAATCATTTCTGGGAATATCTGAATCGTACATAATCTTAATGTAACTATTCTTGAATACCATTAAGATTTATGATGTACTAATTTCTGAATGCATGATTAGATCTGTTAGCTATCAACCCTTTTTATAGAGATCTAATTCTGAAATTCAATTAATTTACAAAAGTTTTGTGTTTCCCTTCCCGATAATTGTTAAGTGTCTCATAGGAATAAATTGGATCTAATACTGTTAGACATCAATCCTTTGATTTTGCTTATAAAGTATAGTGCACATGTAATTAGGGGAATGTTGGTCATATCTTATCTTTATAACATGTATTCTGAAAAAAAATTATCATTTAAATGATTTCTAAACTTATATTTTATTTGAAATTATTTTATGATTTTGATTTTGTTTGGCAAAATTTTAATTTTCCTGTAATTTCAATGTGGGTCGCTCTTGTTACCCTAATATGACACTACAGATTGGATCAGGTCGCCCGTATCGATTTGTGAGTGTTACATGCCGAGCTTGTCGGGTTATATATCGAGCTTCCCGAAGGATATTGTACGCCCATATATCATGCTTTTGCTTCGTATGCATCATATTTAACGGGTGGTGTTCCTCCACCAACACCATCACCGTATGAATCCTAGTCACCAATGTTATTTTTTTCATAATTTTCGCAGTTCTTAGCAAGCAGCGGGATTGTTAATAACACATCACAATGGGAACTAATGCGAATGATGATGAACAACATATACAAAGAAATCTCGTTTGAAATAGAAAACCACTTATTTGTGGAACATATTTACGTAAAAAGACATCATTTGAATTATTTGAATTTTTTAATTTTATATTAATTCAATATATTAAAAGTCATTTGAATTAAATTTTGGATATTTAATTTTATATTCGAATTAAATTATTATATATAATTAAATGTTATATTTAATTTTTATATTAAATTTAATATTATATTTAATGTTATATTTTTAAAATTTTAAAAATTTAAAAGAGTTGAACGATTTATAAAAAGCGCTTTACAGGTGGACTGTCAAATAAGTATAAAGTGCTTCTTGTAGAAAGCTCTTTTGTTGAGTGGGATGTCACCTATGCAAAGCGCGTTCTATAGAATGCGCTTTCTCCTCTACTTTTATGTCAAATAGTACGAATGAGTTCTAGATCTATTAATATTGTTGAAGGGGTGCTATTTTGATATTTAATTATTTTTAAGGTGGTTTTCGGTAAAATTGCTAACATAGAAACGTTTAAATACAATCACTAAGGTTTGCACCCCTAAATTTCTCTCTTTTTCTTTACTACTTTTAGTTATTTTTCTTCTTCATCTTTGCGGTCAACGGCAATATCAATCTTAGTGTTGATTGTTAATCATTGATATTCATTATTTTCCCTTTATTTTATCATAATGTATCTTTGTTTTTTTTAATAATTTTATCTTTATAACACTTTCTCCTCTATTTTTATGGCATGTTTCCCTCTTTCTTTTGGTACGTTTTCGATCATTTGATCGTTAGTTTCATTTATCCGTTTTTTAGGTTTTGATTTGACATCAACATGATTGATCTAGATGACACTTATTTATTATCATATTGATCTTTTATAATTTGGACCGTCAAATTAGATTTGGATATACAACTTACATTCGTGGGCAATTTTTCACATCACTCAATTCTAATTTGTTGTTTATTAATGATCTTTCAATAACTTGATTCTCTTTTTCGGTTTGTTTTTCGAAACAATCAAATTTATTCGTATATATCTTTCATTCGAGTTTATTTGATTATATTTTTTAACAATTTCTTAGTATGATCATTGTATGATCTCAAGTGATTAGTTTCTTGTATTAATGATTATAGGAAAATGTTTTTATTATTTATTTAATTTATAGTTGTACTTGTAAATCTTCATTAGAAAATCAGTCATGCATGAGAGAGAACACAAGAGATAAGGTGGTGTTTGATTGGCATGAATCTCTTGGAATTAGGGGGAATTGGAATCCAATTACACCACTTTCCCATGTTTGGTTCAAGTTTTCCAATGGAATTGGAATCCCTCATGACTTCAATTTTCCATTAAATGAGGGAAAGTGAATTTCATTCATTCTATGATGGAATTTAATTCCCTTGTTAGAGGGAATTGAAATTGACCATACTACCCTCATCAATATTTTGGTAATTTATTCATATATTGAATAAAAATATTTTTTTATTATTTCGGGTCTGGTCGGGTCGAGTCGAGTTCGGGTTTAGGGTGAAAAATACCCAACCCAAAAATATAAATAATTTTACCTTATATATTTATGAATAATTAAAATGATACCCCTCTATATATAATTTTTTTTTTCCAATTAAGTCACTGTTTTTATTGAATAAAAATAATTTTTTATTATTTCGGGTCGGGTGAAACTTTATTTTGGTCTGGTCGGGTCGGTTTTTTAAGTGTGATATTCGGGTCGGGTCGAGTTCAGGTTTAGGGTGAAAAATACCCGACCTGAAAATATATATAATTTTACCTTATATATTTAAGAATAATTACAATAATACCCCTCTATATATAATTTTTTTCAATTAAGTCACTTTTTTATTGAATAAAAGTAATTTTTTTATTATTTCGGGTCGGGTCGGATTTCTAATTCATATATTCGGGTCGGGTGAAACTTTATTTTGGTCGGGTCGGTTTGGTTTTTTTTAAGTGTGATATTCGGGTTAGGTCAGGTTCAGGTTTAGGGTGAAAAATACCCGACCGACCCAAAAAATATATAATTTTATCTTATATATTTAGGAATAATTACAATAATACCCCTCTCTCTATATATATTTTTCCAATTAAGTCACTGTTTTTATTGAATAAAAATAATTTTTTTATTATTTCGGGTCGGTTTCTAATTCATATATTCGGGTTGGGTCGGGTGAAACTTTATTTTGGTCGGGTCGGGTCTCGGATGGAGGTTCTCTTGTTCTCGGGTCGGGTCGGGTGGACCAAAAACCCGACCCATGGCCATCCCTAATTGGAATAATTTTAACTTATGATGTTTATTAGCATGATTTTTATAATTTATTGAAATGAATAATCAATCAATAAAATTAAAATTTATTTTTTTTAAAATTTTTATAATATATTGCTACATGTAATTTATAAAACAAACTAAAATTAAGCAAAAAAAAATAAGAAGGGCAATCCTGTCATTTTACATTACTGAAATCAAATTCATCTGACATGCCTGCGAACCAAACAAAATATGGAATTGGATTCTAATTCAATTTTCTGTCAACCAAACAGAATATGGAATTGGATTTCAATTCCTTCACAGATTTCAATTCCCTCAGAAACATTCCAGCGAACCAAACACCGCCTTAGGAGTTTAGACTCGAGCGAGGGAATTCGGTGATATGAAAAAAGTGTTAGGGGTTTCTGAGAATGAAACAATGGGGTTAGGTATTTCAATTTTAGAATTGGGGGTCAATGAGTGTATTGGAGGAATGAGGTCACGTGAGAAGCATGCAGAGGATATATGGACAAGAGAAGCAAGACCAAAGGATAATTTAGTCAAACCAGGACATGAGAAACACACCTCAGTTGCCACCTGCATAGGAAGTTGTCCCAATTAGTTATTCAGGACGTCCAGCTGTAAAAAAATATAGCTAGCCAATAGTACAATGTTAACAATTAAAACCATGTACTGAATTTAGAAAACTTATTTGACTATTGAATGTATTTACTCTTTCCTAAATTTTCTCTTCCTTCCCTAAATCTTCTTCTCTCAATCTCTATTTCTATTTTCTTCGATCCTCATTCTTCTTTGAGTCTCTTGGGTTCATAAAAAAAATGTTATCAAGGGCCTACTATTCTAGCACTATGTGCAAATTTAACTGCTATCCAGCAACAAATTGATGAACTATCAAGAAAATTGCAACAAGCAACTGATGACACCAAGCCTCCTAAATGGTGGGAAAAATAGGAAAATCGATTAAGTATGTTGGAGTCTATAATGAAAACAAATCAAAGGTACGTGGAGCGAATCTTAAACATTCTGACGGGTAAAAATGGTGAGCAAGAGCTAATAAATCCAGAAATTGGCCAAAAAGTTGGTGATCAGATGATTCTGCCAGAAAATCCCAAAGTTAAGCCCTTTGGCATTAAAAGAAAAACCCTTACCACTTGACTCTACTGCCCTTATAAGTGAGACAAATCAACGAAAAAAATACTCATTCTGCTGGAAGTTCATGTGAGATGTTTGACAGTAAACAAGGATTTTTTTGATGGATCAATGGCACGTGTATCATCAAATACAGCCCCATCAAGCAATGCAATAGAAATTTTGTCATCTCGTATTTCCTTAACCGTTGGAAATTTTGAGGGCTCTATCAAACAACCCATGAAGTTTACTAAAAAATTTGTTGCTGCTAAATATGCTTTGAATCAAACAAATTCAAATCCTGAATTGCATAAAACTTTTTCATTTATACAAAACATTAAGAAAAAATGTTATGGATCTTACTAAGGTTGTTGATGTCAATTATTATCGTTCTTGATGGAAAAGACATGGAGTTGTCCTTGATGATGAAGTTGCAGTTGCTGCTTTAAGCATGGTAACCTTGATCTAGTTGCGAAGTCATATGAGAAGGTTTGTGCTCTTTATACGGGTGAAGGATGGCAAGATTTATTGGAGGTATCATCTTTAATTACATATTCTGGAAGTCTTGGGCCTCCTTTAGAGTTAATTGATGGGGATCCCGATACCTTATATGTAACCGTTTGGTGTGGCATTTCCGACGATATAACTCTTGATTTTCTTAGTCTCACTTTGATGGCTACATTTAATACGGATGAAGGTGATAGTGATGATTTCATGAGCTATGAGAAAAAGACCAACCCCATTTTGAAGGTTTACAAACCAAGACCTTTAGTGGATTTATCTGCAGCTATATCACCTGCCTTGCTTATTAATGTAGCTCAGTTGGTCAGAGTTACAATTCAACCTATAGATCCTTTCTTGAACATCACTGTTATGCATATTGACACTGTTCCAGGTCTGAAGATTGAAGCGTTATTTTCTATTGAAATGGAAAGGTACAAAAAAGCTGCTCACAGTTCCACTGATAGAACAAAATTTGATGATGGTAAGAAGGATGATAATCAAGACTTTAAGCAGGTAACACTACACTCCCCAGTGAAGGCCACATTAACTGTTAATGATCTTATCTTGATCTTCATGATGGATTTATTCATACTGGACAAAGTAATGGAAGACCAGTTTCTATCCTTCTTCTACTCGAAATATCTCCAAATTCAAGAACAAGACTTCTATTTCGTGTATGCTTTAGGAAGGGAAATGTTGAAGATGGAAATAAATTGCAACCTGAAAGCATATTAAACATAGGATGTGAAAATTATGGAGATATGAACAGTGGGGCACACTCACCTTCGGTTGTAAAATCAAATGATAACAAGGGTACTATTCAGAATTTAACCTTACGGAGTGCTCTAATCTTGCAGCAACAAATGCTCAACCTATGTCTGGTTATTGGGTTTCTACCTCTTCCTTCTGACAATCTTAGAGTTGGACAATTGGTTACCTTGAAATGGAGAGTTGATAGGTTAGGAGGTGTCTGTTATATTATCGTTCTAAGGAACGATGAGCAGTGTAATGTAAGCAGAATCAGAGAAAGAAATGAGAAAAAATAGTAGAAAGACTAAACTTCATTCATATCATTGTGTTCAATTCTCAATAATCGAGAGCTATATTTATACAATTAATTAAAGCAAACCAAGAAGCTTAACAACTCATAACCACCCCAACTGACACTTAACTGCCTAACTACACAAGAGCCATCAGTTGAAACCGTCCCAGCTCCAGCTCATACACCAACATTCCCCCTACTTTACTACTAGCTTCCTCGAGCCCTTTAACGAATGCAAGACACGCAAGACCATGAAACAACATTCCCCTTACAACAACTCTCCTATTACTTAACATCATTCGATATAACTTCTTGCTTAAAACAAAAAATTCGCTCAAGAAATTTAGTCACCACATTCCTCAATTGTTGAAAACAACAGATTCGCCTCAGATCTGTGAGACAAGTAACTGTTGCCTGTGTTTAATAAACGCTGGAGCGGATAATGGTTTAGTTAGGACATCAGCAACCTGTTCAAAAGCAGGCACCTCCTGAACTGATAGCTTGCCAGCAGCAACCATTTCCCTAACAAAGAACAAATCAAGTTCAACATGTTTGAACTTGGAATGCAGGATCAGATTTGCACAAACAGCTACAGCACTGGAGTTGTCACACCACAAGACAGGTTTCCCATGAATGGGCACTCGCAGCTTGCCCAGCAATGAATCAAGCCATACCATTTCTGCAACAGCACAAGCAACACTCAGGTACTCAGCTTCTGCCGTAGAACGAGCAACTACCTGCTATTTACGAGAACTCCAAGAAACCAGATTATCACCAAAATAGATACAGTATCCCGAGGTCGAGCGTCTATCTTCATCTGACCCCCAATTCGCATCAACAAAGCCTACTAAAGACAATCGCGACGAGGCTGAAAAACGAAGACCAAAATCAGCAGTAGCCTGCAGATACCTCAGTATCCGTTTTACTGCTTGAAGTGAACATCACACGGTGCTTGCATGAATTGACAGACCTTATTCACATCAAAGGCAATGTCTGGTCGCGTGATAACGATGTATTGCAGAGCACCGACAATACTCCTATAATGAGTTGCATCCTCAATTGGTGTTCCAGTGTCAACCGATAACTTGCAATTAGTAACCATGGGTGTAGGAAGGCCTTTAGCATCTTCAAGCCCACTTTTAAGCAACAAATCACGTATATATTTTTGCTGACTCAAGATAATCACATCAGCTTCTCGAAACACTTCGATTCCCAAAAAAAAAACTCAAGACCCCAAGGTCCTTTAGTGCAAACTGTTTGTTAAAAACATCGATCATACCTTACACTTCTGTTTCACAGTTGCCTGTGATGATGATATCATCTACATATACCAATAGATACATGATGTTGTTAGTAGTTTCCCTAACAAACAGTGAAGCATCAGACTTTACTAACACAAACCTCTGAGCCACTAAAAACTCCTTTAACCTTTCAAACCATGATCGGGGAGCCTGTTTTAGCCCATAAATGGCTTTGTTAAGCTTGCAAACCAAACTTCCATCACATTTTTCATAGCTGGTGGTTGTGCCATATATACCTCCTCAGTTAGAACTCCATTGAGAAAGGCGTTATTTATATCGACTTGCCTTAACTGCCAACCCTTAGCTAGTGCAAGCGAGAGCACAACTCGAACTATTGTTGGCTTGACCACAGGGCTGAAAACTTCATGATAATCGACACCTGGCTGTTGCAGAAATCCCTTGGCTACAAGTCGGGCCTTGTACCTTGCTATGGATCCATCTGCATTTCGTTTGATTTTGAAAATCCACTTACAGTTCACTGTTTTCCTTCCACTCGGGAGAGGAACAAGCGTCCAGGTGTTGTTTTTCACGAGTGCATCAAACTCCATTTGAGCAGCAGCTCTCCACTCAGGACTCTTCATGGCTTCTCGAATGGTCCTCAGTTCTTTATCTGAGCAAGCCACCTGAAATACTATCGGCTTCCAAATCCCATTTTTACTTCGAGTCACCATGGGATGAACATTGGACTGTTCAACATCATCTTGAGCACTAGGAATTGATTCATTAATAACAGTATCATCACTCAAAGCAACTGGAACACGTAACTCATGTGCACCATCAGCATTAGTCGTCCCTTCACCACACGCCACAGCAGGCACTTCTAAACCATTACATGTACACACATTCTCCACAGTGTCTATTGCGTGTGACGTGCCAGACAAACACAGGTCAGGGCTGCGATTATAACAACCCACTGAATTTGGCACAACCTCTACACACCGTCTAGGTTGACCATTGTGTAACTCTTCAGAAGATTGTATTACGGGCAGAAAATTTGTCGAGGTGACAGTACCACAACTTGACCGACCTCCTTGCTTACCAGCATAAGGAAAAATCCTTCATCAAATACAACATGTCTTGAAATAAAGACTCTCCCACCATCATCTAAACATTTGTACCCTTTATATAACGGACTATATCCAAGAAACGTGCACTGTTTTGACCTGAAATCCAGCTTATGTTGGTTGAACGGTCTTAAAAGAGGAAAGCAGGCACACCCAAAAATCCTGAGCATGGAATAATCAAGAGTTTGTTTATAGAGAATCTCAAAGGGAGACTTGCCACCTAACACTTCAGTTGGTAAGCGGTTTATTAAATAAACGGCTGAAATAAACGCATGACTCCAAAAATTTAAGGGTAGTTCAGCCTCAGCTAGCAGTGTTAATCCCATTTCAACGACATGCCTGTGTTTCCTCTCGGCTTTCCCGTTTTGTTCAGACGTACTGGGACAGGAAATTCGTTGTTGAACACCATTAGCAAGGAACCAACCTTTGAGAGCTTGGTACTCTCCTCCTCCATCAGTCTGAACAATTTTGATTTTGAAGCCAAACTGAACTTCTACCATCTTGTAGAAATTTAAGAAACATTGCATAACCTCAGATTTCCTTTTTAGTAGATAAACCCAAGTATGCCTACTGTGCAGTCTATAAACGATACATAATACGAATAACCATCAGCAGAAACAACAGGTGCTGGACCACAAACATCTAAAACAATCAACTGAAAAGGTTCCTTGTATTCAGTTAAGGAATTACAAAACGGCAATTTATGAGCCTTGCTTTGTAAACATGTTGTACATACATGAGACAGCTTATTGTCACTAGAATTGACATTACAAGTCTTCATTACGGCTCGAACAGCAACCATCGAAGAGTGACCAAGACGTTTGTGCCACAAGTCTATTGAACTCGACGCTCTCGAGACATTATTCAACTGCCAGCTCGAGTCCTTCACAGTGTATGGCAGTAACTGATACAACCCATCACGCGTGAGCCTCCCTTTCAACAGGATCTCCCGAGTCTGTGAGTCCTTCACAAAATAGTCAAAAGGATGAAACTCGATAAAAACCTTATTGTCACGAGTGAATTGTGACACAGACAATAGGTTCTTCTTTATGTTTGGCACATGAAGCATATTTTGTAGCAACAAAGGCTTCGAATTACTCAACAGACAAGACTGTCCTATATGTGCAATCTTAATACATTCTCCATTTCCCATAAGTAGATTATTATTACCTATGTAAACTGAACCAGAGTTGAAAACTGACAAATCATTGGTAACGTGGTGTGTAGCTCCTATATCTGGATACCAGACAGTATCAGTAGGTTTGATTGAAGTACTAACTGAAGGAACTGTTGAAACAAAAGCAGCTGGTGAAGATGACATCGAGGAACCAAATGAGTTATTTCCAGCAGTATAACCAAACGATGAATCACTCGAGGCTACATTAATATGGGGCATTGACACTGGATATGCAACTTGAGGAGTAAGCAAGTGACCATTATGGTAGTATGGTACTGAAGCAAAGGATTGCATGCCAGGAAAGACTGGGTTAATACCTGGATAATAAAAGAACATAGGGGTCTGAGCAAAACCAGGACTAACCAAGTGATTATATGCTTGCATGCTGGCAGCAGATTGCTGTTTATCACCCGAGAAGGCACGCGACTGTCTCCATCCTTCAGTAGTCGACGCAGTAGAATCAGGAACCTCAGAATAATCTCGATCAAACCTATGATAGCATTTTTGTACAGTGTGGTCAAATTTTCCACACAATTGACATTGAGGTTGATTAGAACTGTTAAATCGACCACGACCTCTACCTCGGAAATTGTCACTTTGTTGAACTCTCACCGAATTTGGTTGTGACTGAGATGCAGAACTACTAGTGGTCTTCAACTCATCTTTATTTCTAGAATTAACTGCCATGTTAACTGGAGTACTTTCAAATAGGAAAAGCTTCTGTCGAGCTTCACAATCAAGAAGCATCTCAGTTAGAAAATCCAATGACAAGGAATCACGAGAGGCTATAGCAATTATAGACTCAAATTCCATGGACAGACCAGCCAAAAGAACACTGACATGTTCTTGTTCAGTTACTAAGCTTCCTGCTGCGTTTAGCATATCACAAATGGACATAACTTTTTCCAGGTATTCACTTACTGTTAAACCAACCTTTCTTTGCGAGTGAAGACTATGTCAAAGGGCTGATATCTTTGCACTAGACCTTGCACCAAAGAGTCGTGAAATAGCACTCCAAATAGCAAGAGTTGTCGTGAGACCAGTGAGATGAGGGAGAACTTCTGTACTTACAGTGGTTAGGAGCCAAGATGCTAAGAGTTTGTCTTGCTGCCTATACACCACAAAGGTTGGGTTCTCTTCTTCTTGCCCTGAATCATTCGTGACAAACTCACTAGGAGTAGAAAGATCAGTAGACACATATTTCAACAGACCATATCCAACAATAATCAACATCACTTGATGCTTCCACAAGAGGTAAGTAGGCATGTAAACGAATCGAACGCACACGAACGGATGTATGTTCATGTTTGTTCATTTAATAAATAAACGAACATAAACGAACACGAACATAAACGAACAAAATGTTTTTTGTTCATGTTTGTTTATTAAGGAATATAACTTGTTCATGTTCGTTCATTTAATAAATAAACGAACATAAACGAACACAAACATAAACGAACACGAACATAAATGAACACGAACATAAACGAACATAAACATTGGAGACCCTACCTAGGGGTGTAAACGAGTCGAGTCGAGCTCGAGTATTGCTGAGCTCGACTCGAACTCGAAAACTTTCAAAGTCAGCTTGACTCGACTCGAAAACTCGCGAGCTTAAAATTATCAAGCTCGACTCGAACTCGAAATATAATATTGAAACTCGACTCGAACTCGAAAAGGCTCGAACTCAAAAAAAAAATTAAGAGCTCGATTATTGGATTCTTGAGTTCAAAGTAAGTTGACTTGAGTTGCTGGATGATCACTATTTACTTGTAAATTCGAATACTCCATTATATATGAAAGAAAAGAAGATTATTTGAGTAGAATAAACGGTGATTAATACTTAACATCCCTTTTGGAATCCATCACCTTTGGACTTGGTTTCGAAAGCAACCGGTTTCTGGGACTTTTCTTTGATCATTGGATAACCAGTTGGTGGCGCAGTCAAATAGGGTTCCGGCGCAGTGGATGTTGATGGTGCTGGGTATGCAGCTTATGGATCGTTCAAAAAGAACTAAACCATGTTAATATTGTTGGGTTTTCCAAATAAAATTGGGTTAATTATGAAGTTGGTCATCAGAATATCAGATTAATTAATATTTTTAAGATACTTACAAATTAGTCACCAAAATTTATTTAAGAAGATTGACTTAAACATAAATGAATGAACATAAACGAACATAACCGAACAAACATAAACGAACATAACTGAACGAACATAACTAAACGTTCACGAACGTAAATGAACGAACGAGACCTATGTTCATGTCCGTTCATTTAATTAAACGAACACAACATCTTGTTCATGTTCGTTCATTTAATAAATAAACGCACATAAACGAACTTCCCGCCGCACGGTTCACGAACGGTTCACTGAACGTTCAGTTCATTTACAGGCCTAGAGGTAAGTGCTTTCAGACAATTTTACAATATCATGCTTAGGAATGTGTTGAACACTCAAACTGACCGAAGGAGACGCCAGGGAAAATAGTCAAGCAAGCGAATCAACCAAGAAGTCAAGAACGATCTTGTACCACCTGACCTTCAAGACTTGTAACCACCTTCAGCACCTGACTGTCACCGCGAAGGAACTGACTTCAATACATTGTGAAAAGAGCGAAAACAAATCAAGTAGCGAACAGCGAAGGAGACTCCAGGATTTGGCGACTGATACCATGTTATAGTATCGTTCTAAGGAATGATGAGCAGTGTAATGTAAGCAGAATCAGAGAAAGAAATGAGGAAAAATAGTAGAAAGACTAAATTTCATTCATATCATCGTGTTCAATTCTCAATAATCGAGAGCTATATTTATACAATTGATTAAAGCAAACCAACAAGCTTAACAGCTCAGAACCACCCCAACTGACACTTAACTGCCTAACTACACAAGAGCCATCAATTGAAACCGTCCCAGCTCCAACTCATACACCAACAGTGTCGAGGATAGTAAAGTTCCACATAACAATGATGAGGTGTTGTATGAAGTGAAGGCGAATTCAGATAAACCACTTACTATGCTGTGGTGTTCAGAATATACAATGCAAAATGTTCAAGATATATTACAAGACAAAGAGCAATTAAGGCATATTACGAAAGTGCAACTACGACAGACATAGAACATAATGAAACAACATGCTAATAAAAGTTGCACTCAACGACATTTTCAAATGGCAGAAGTGTACCTACAACTACAACCTTACAGACATGCATCTTTGGCATTCACAAGGAATCTTAAGTTAGCAGGATGTTTTTATAGGCATTATAAGATTACTAAAAAGATTGGAGACTTCCTTTGCAAGCTTTACTTACCAGATAATGCACAAATCCATCTCTTCTTCCAGGTGAGTTTGCAAAAGAGAAAATTGGGGAAAGGGCAGTGGCTGCTACTGAACTTTCTCCGGCAATAGATGATGGACAACGGAAGTGGTTTCCTGATATGCTTTTGGATAAATAGATCGTTAAGAAGTGCATCCACGCAGTTACTCAACTAATTGTACGATGGACGAACTTGAACTTCGATCACGATACTTGGGAAGATTATATAGTTCTCAGGGCCTAATTTCAATCCTTGGGAACAAGGATCTACTCGTGGAGGGGGCAATGTCATGAACGAGAAAGAAAACAGGGGAGAAGAGTTTAGACTCGAGGCGAGGGAATTTGATGAGATGAAAGAGGGGCTAGGGATTTATGAGAATGAACAATGGGGTTAGAGATTTTAATTTTAGAATTGGGAGTCAATGACTGTATTGGAGGACTGGGGTCACGTGAGAAGCATGCATAGGATATATGAACAAGAGAAGCAGACCCAAAGGATAATTTAGTGAGACCAGGACATGAGAGAGCCACCTTAACTGCCACCTGCATATGAAGCTGTCACAATTAGTTATTCAGGACATCCAGCTGTCAAAAATATAGCTACCCAATAGTACAATGTTAACAAATAAAAACTTGTACTGAATTTAGAAAACTTATCTGAATATTGAATGAATCTACGCTTTCCTTAATTCTGTCTTCCTTCTCTCAATCTCTATTTCTATTTTCTTCGATCCTCGTTCTTTTTCGATTCTCTTGGGTTCGTAACAAAATCGTTATTATATTTAGATATTTTTCTATTTTTAATAAAACTAGTTACTTCAATCTTATAGAAAAACATAGACACGGTTCATGCTCTAATCTTGAAAGTTGACTGTCTCAGCCTAATATTTTTGCTTAAATTCTATCAAATTTCAAATTTTTGAGTTTAAAAGAATGACCCAATCTTTGGACAATATACGCTGCAGTTCTCATCAGTTTCGACCCTTGATCCACAACTATGTTGGGCTTTCTGGTACACTAATCCAATGGATTTGGAATTCAAAGTTCTCATCAGTATATAATAATGGAATTAACTGATTTTGAACCTAAATTAATCGATAATCAAATTTTTAAAAAAAATTAACCGTTAATCAAACCTTTTTAAAAAAAGAATATTTGTTAGATCAAACTGTTAATCAAAGTTTGCTTGATCTTAAAAGTTTAATGGTCTGGTTAAAAAATAGTTAGATCTTCATTTTTAATATATATATATATATATATATATATATATATATATATATATATATGCATACATACGTATGTATATATATTTTCGGTTAATTCATTAGTTGATTCCAAATCGAATTAATTGATAATTGAATTTTAAAAAAGATCTCAATTATTGATTGATTAATATATAATTACTTGTTTGATTAACCAAATTAAATTTCAATTAAATCAATTGATTCAATAAAAAAAACCGAAAAGCACCTCTACATTATAGGTCGAAAATTAAAAATAATAGTAAAAAGAAACTGAAAAGGAAGAAAGAAACGAACTTGATTAACATGGAGAAACATAGGTTTCTAGTCTTTTTTTTCTTTTTCATGAGGATTCAGTTATAAGATCATCACTGGAATCAAACCGTCCCTGACAACCCAAATTGACAGAACAAATCAAAAGCCAAACTCGGTCCCGATCGTGAAAAGACACCATCTTTGGAAATTCAATCGAAGATGAAGAAAGCGATGATGTTCCACTATCTCTGGTCCTTCTACTTCCTGCCATAATCGTAAGATTCCTTCTTCAATTATCGGAGTCCTTCATTTCAAACACCGATTACAACACCCATCGATCAATTACCCTTTCCCCATTACAAAAGTCAAATTCTTCACATGTTTTTAAAGTTCAAAGCTTGTCATTAGGATCGTCTTTTTTTATGTGCTGTGGGTTGCTATGGACCAAGATTTTATGCAACGTTGAGGAAGTTAAGGTCAAATAATGTGAATGTGAACATGCAGTGAGCTTGTACGTACTTTTGTTTTTTAAATGGTATGTATACAGCCTGAGCCAGTGATTTATGGTTTAAAAAAAACAATGGCCAGCTTATCTTGATTAATTTCAATCTATATCCAATGCTGCATGATTTTTTATATGCTTTAGTCTAAATCTTGGGCACCCAATAAATTAGAAGTTCATTATCAAGTCAAAGGTTCATCATTGCCTTCGGCCATTATTTGCATTGGTTTAATGAATGGACTTTGAAGTTGTTGCCTTGCCTACCAGCAAATGATGAATCTGTAGCCAAAATAATATCAATCTATCTATTCAATCATAGCTTGTAACTTAAATTAAAATAATACTCAGTTTTATTAATATATTTCTAAAATAATATAGGCTGTGGTACTTTTTTAAGGTGTAAGTTATTGTTATGTAAAAAATGATAATAGAAATATATATAGTCTCATTATTTTTATGATTATGTGACATTGATAATATT
The DNA here is from genome assembly GCF_006381635.1 of Hibiscus syriacus. Taxonomy (NCBI): domain Eukaryota; kingdom Viridiplantae; phylum Streptophyta; class Magnoliopsida; order Malvales; family Malvaceae; genus Hibiscus; species Hibiscus syriacus. The sequence goes on along the minus strand of NW_024062641.1, from coordinate 738,326 downwards.
TTGGTTCAAGGTTTAAAATGTGTTTCTTCAATTAATTATTATAAAACTTGCTCGATATACTCTTTAGATAACAAAAAAAAAAAAAAAAAAATTGGCTCATACCCACACATGATAAGAATTAAACTTAAAACTATGGAGACAAAACAGCTTCATTCGTGATATATATGTTACATCCGTATTTACATGATTGACAATTTGGCGTAAGTTGAGAATGACTCCCTTTTTTATGTAAGTAAGAATTCCTTGTCGAGAATAGCTCATTGTCTCAACATGATTGAGTTCTTTGCGACTCATTGTCTCAGTATCTCGAATCGATTATGATACTTTAACTTAATATGATAAATTTAATAGTTACTAAGTTCTTACATATTTTCGAGACAGATTTGTTCGTCATTAATGGATCATAGTTATCACATCTTATAATTAACTCAGCATAATTTGATCTTGCATACCGTTTGTATTATTTTGTTGATTTGCATTATCATGGACTAAGTTATTATACTAAAATTTCATAGGCCTTTATTTTTTTAACGAGTTTACGCATCAATGAATAATCTATTTGAACTAAAATCAATTTGGCGTAGAAAGGAACTCATAGGCTTTGTCTGGTAGATTCAATTCCCATAACCCCCACTACAATGCAAAAGTTTAGTGACAGGAAAATATGTTAATTAACATTAAAAAGAAAATGTATCATAATTTTGTATTTGTGGTTGGAATAATTGTTTCTTTTATTGTACAAGTGTCAAATATTTACATTTTACCAAACCCAATTACCAGCGACAAACTGTTGGTTGATCAAGTGAAAAAGATTTAACTTAATATCACCGCACAGTTGGTTGCATCTCCATTCCATCCCCCCCTTTTTTTTTCATGGCAACCCACTGTCATATAGTTTTATAGATTTATTAAGTTTCTGTTTATAATAAAAAAGTAAGAAATATAAAAAATTAATTTTACCCCTATACTTCAGGAATAGATTGATGTAATCCTCTAGTTTGTCTATCCTTTTACCTAGAAAAAGCCTTTCATAATATACTTTAATAAAATAATTGATAATAGTATAAGCACGAACCAACTTACCTCAGCGGTTAAAAGAATCATTGTTGTTCCTAGAGATTATGGGTTCAAGTATCAGTAATTATAGCAGAGTGATTGAGAGTGTTCATTGTTAAATTGTTGAGAGTATTCAGAACAAATATTACTTTGTAATCACTTTAACTTAATAAAAAAGAATAAATATGAAATTAGTCTTAGAGTTTGTTTAAATAATAACTTTAACTCTTAATTTTTATAGTATTTTATTTCTAAATGTTTTGATTTTTAATAACATATGTTAAATGAAAACTATTAATTGATTAACTATCAACATATATTATTGGTGTGTTATTTTCACATTTTTTAACTAAAATTATGTTACGTTTTACATCATCAAAGTGATAACGTAACATGTATCACATTATCAAAATAATTATGACATATATTATGTTATCTTCAACATTAAAGATTTTGTTTCTCGAACAAAAATAAACTCATATTAAAATGACACTCTAGAAATAATAAAATAATACATAAAAATAATCAAACATAACATAAAATAACATTATATGAGTCATTTATATCACCATTTTAAATTTTTATTAATATAACTTAGTAGCATGTTAAAAGTTAATTAAAAATTTATACAAATGTAGTAGTATAAAATAAATCCTTGAATTGTCGGGTGTAAGCGAAAGAGACTGTTTCACGTGGGTAGGTGGGTACCCATTATAACTCCCAAAACGGCCAGCATTATGTATTTTGTAATTCTTCACTGCATTTTACTTAAAAATAAAAACTTAAATAAATAGTGGGAAATAGCATGGTTTTCAGAATTAGACCGGTTAGCGAACCGGTCATACTATCGGTTTATTGGTTTAACCGGTCGGAAGAACCGGACGACGTCATAATTATTTAAAAAATTAAATAAAAATACCAAAAATATTTAATAAAAAATAATTTTTTATATCACAAGTTATATTCAAAACAAGTCATAACATATATAAGTTAAAAACCATAAAATCAAGTGAAACAAAATGATTCAAATTAACTACAACATAATATTTAAGGTAAAACATATTAAATAATAAATATAATTATATAACTATAATTAAAAAATAATTTTGGGGTTAAAAAATCATAACAAAATGATATTGTTTGGTTTAATTTTTTTTAAAACAATCTCACATGGCTAAGAAACATAGAAGAGCATCCCAAAAGTCTAAAGAGTAAACATATGAGAACAAAACAATCTCACATTGCTAAGAAACATAGAAGCCAATCACAACTAACTTCTATAAATAATAGAGGTAATTTGGCATTCAAAATTATGAGCCTTTTGGTGAGCATTGAGTGAACTATTCTTTCACTTCAATCAAGCTCGAATTTTAGGCTTCAATTGAGCTTCTAATTTTTTTTGAGTTCATGCCTTTTTGAGTTCAAGTTTCAATATTATATTTCGAGTTTGAGTTGAATTAATAATTTTTAGCTTGTGAGTTTGAGTTGAGTTGAGCTTACTTTTAAAGTTTTCAAGTTCGAGTCGAGCTCAGCAATACTCGAGTTCGACTTGGCTCGTTTAACAAACGACGTTGTTTGGTTTACTTTTTTTTTAAAAAAAACAAAAATCCCAGTTTTCAGCCGGCCCGGTTCGAACGGTTCAGCGGTTCTGACCGGTTCACTAATAGCGATTCAACTGATTTATATTGAACTGGACTAAGCAACGATTTCCGATTAAACTTGTTGAACCGGCCGATCCGATCCGATTTTCAAAACATAGGAAAATAGTTAAATATCATTCATCCAATATATTTCATATCTCTACAATTCTTCTTTGCCCAATCCGTATATCACAGAATTTACAGCAGTAATTTTTAATTAACAACAATCACTTCAAGTGTCTAGAAGTCCACCTCTTCCTTTCGAATCATTCTGATTCGAACCTGGACGACTCGTTGGATAACTCACCCACCTTCTCTGCCATCTCCATGCATTCTCCCAATGACCGGAGCTCAAAACCCGTGGCCTCAACGCCGTTTACCCCCAATTTAGGAAAAAGAAGGGAAAAAAAACCACTTGCGTTTTTACAATGTAAGTAATAACAAGTAAAAAATACTTCTGCAATTTGGTCAACTCGATGGTTTCAGCAGCGTATGATTTTTACTCACTTGAGCTAACTCGGAACTGAGTAAAAAACCTCGGGTAGGAATCAAAGTGTCTCCTTTTCTACTGTTTCTTTATTCACCATATTGTTTTCTCAGCGAACCCATGAAGTAAAGTTCGAGATTCGATCCACAAATCAAGCTTATTCCCCATCCCCACGTGGCAGCTGCCTTTGAAGTCCTCAAGGTTGACGAACCTGGCGGAATGACCCGACTCCGACCGGGAAATGACCCGGATGACTTCTTTGAAAACGGTCTCGTCGCAGGGGATCGCCAATGGGCCTGGGTTACTGAACCGGTACTCTTCCTCGGCTTGGATAAGGAGTTTCTTGAAGATGGGATGGTTCAGGTATGTCGTGCGCACGACAAATCTCCTGCAACTCGTCCCCACGCAGACAGCCACGTGTCCGGCCGGGACATCGGACGGGATCCGGCTGGCCGACATGCGAGCCTTGTTCCTCCACCGCCGCAGCATTTGTCGGAGCCTAACAATGTGACGGATTTTGCTGCTTTTTCCGAGTCCGGCCGACATTTTTTTCGGTGGCACTCTTAAGAAGAAAAATGAATCCTTTGCTTTGCTCTTCCTTACTGGAGCGTCGGAGAAGAATTACAACTTTATGAGGGGATCAAGAATTTGGGAGGGCGGATGATCTTATAAAAGGTAGGATATGGAAGTGCCCATAAAGTTTGGGTTAATTACGATGTTGTGTCTGCTGCTGGTGAAGCATAAAAATGTCTTTTGAACAACCATATACAAATTAAAAAAAACAATATACAGATCTAATACAATCATAAATAAATTTAAAGTCTAAAATAAATTATAATTTTACACGATTATAACTTCCCTTAAATAATAATAATATGGTGGTCAAGGAAGGACAAAGTGACGCAAATAAAATTTTTCATAATTTTATTTGTATTATGTAGAGATATATGTCATGTAATCTTTAAAGAAAAATTCTTACTTTTGGATACATTGAACCCCACAAATGGTACGAAAATGTGTGGCATGCGAGAATAAATTGATAAAAAGATGGATGTTTAAATTATGATGGTGTAAATAGAATAAATTAGATTAATAAAATTATTTTATAATATTTAATTTAAATCAATTAATTAAGTGATTAAATACTGATAGTTAAATTAAAGAGAAAATTTTGTATCAATGATAAACCAATAGAAGTTTAAAGTTTGTGGATAATAAAATACTAACAATTATGGAGGTGAGAATAAAGAAACAAAAAAGTACATTTAACTTAAATAAAATTGAAAATATATTGGTCATTAAAAAAACCAGTAATCGACTCTATGTTTGTTTCCCGTTTTAATGTGTTTGGTGGGGTTAGAGACCATAATTATAACTTTTACAGTTTATTATTTTGATAAAAAAATTGAAGAATTGTGTATTTTTTTAATCGATATCTAATTTATTAATCGATTAATTTAGATTGGTATTGTAAAGGTAAGAGTGATTATTCAACCCAATTTATTTCATTTGTAATTGTCAAGATTCGTATCTTTGAACTTAAGTAAGGAATTCGGTAATAAGAAAATATAAATAATGAAAAGAATATAAAAATACAGTAGATGGTGAGAAGAAAAGGAAAAGCTTTTGGAGAGGCATGCTTAGTCAGTAGGTCAATAATGTCTTAACAAAATAATGTCTCATCAAAATTTGGATATTACCCTGGTGATCCCTGTTTGTTTAAATTATGCCTCTCTTGTTTAAATTAATAGCATACTAAACATTAATCTTTCACACTTAAAGGAAGTGGGTGAAAATAAAATATGATTGATGTTCTGCCCAATTGTGTGCTGCATGTGGCTTTCTGCAAATCCATCGGTAAACCAAGTCCGACTCTTGGATCATCAAAGAAGAAAACAGCCAAATTGATTTTAACTCTGAAAATTGACTTGGGTCAATTGTATAGACGTTAAACCATGAGCGCCGCATGAATCTTTGTGCAATAAGCAGCCTAGGGTTCCTGTAATTGCCTCAGAAGTCAAAAACTGATGAGTTCATTTTCGTATCCTCAAAATGGATAGACTAATATTAATGTGCCATAAAACAACGGTTTTAGAAGGTTTGGCCTTCGATTTAGATTAAACGAAAAGCAATTTATTAGCAGGTAAAATCATACATAATGTTATATTTTGAGTTCGTTCAAGTCACTTGTCGTTTTAAAATAAATAGAATTAATGATGTGACAATCTTTTTTTTTTAAAATTATGTGATATTGTCTTCATCAAAACATAATTTTAAGTATGATTTAAAAAAAATAATAGATAAATGATCAATAAAGAACTAAAATGATGATTGAATTACTAAATACAAAGTTTATCCATTTATTAATTGCAGCGACTTGAAGATGAGAGATAGCATGCGAAAGTTGAAAATATATAGTACTGAATAAAAACCCACCACATGCAAAAGTCGAAAAAGAGGCTGTGGGTTTAGACGTGGCTGAGTCAATTGAAGATGCTTTTGTTTCCCCAAACATTTAAACAAATAAACAAATAAAAACAGCCCTCTCCTAAAAGCAACGATTTTGTATTCTCCATATCTGACCATGACCCATGTGCAGGATGCCCATGATGACAAGTCATTATAAATATATGATCCATCTTTTATTTAAATAACTTTATATAATTTTATTTGAATTATATATTTGTATGGATAAATATAACTTTTGATTTTTTAAATAAATTTATATATTTGTATTTGAATTATTTAGAAAATATAAATATTCAATCCAGGGACGAAATTATACAGACTAGGAGCTAGGGCTCTTGTACTTTTCAAAAAAAAAAATTGATTTAATATCATTTTAGGTCATTATCAGTTTAAATTTAAGTGAAATTAAATTTTTTATCTCTCCTAATTTTTTAGAGTAAATACATAAAAAGTGTTTATGGTTTTGAACTTAATTATCTTATCTCTCTTAATATTTGATTTTAGTTCTGTCTCTAATTCAATATGAGATAATTTTCTAATAAGAACATAATGCACAGCTATAACCAGTTGTGGGGGGGGGGGGGAATAAACCAAGCCATTGAATCGTACAAAACCATCTACTTGAAATCAAAAGAATCTGTGAACTAATTTTGGAAGCATTGAAACATGAATGAACTTCATTGTTTGGTAGTATATGATACTAACTCGTACACACTTTAATAGAAGCAACTAGGCAGCTTCTGTGTTGAGTGTGTCAGAACCAAAATATTATTATTTACACTACATGCAAATTTATTATTAAAACAGTTAAAATGAATCGATTTAATTTTCTCAATAGGGCATCCAAAGAGCTATTAATTAATTTTTGAAAATATATAAATTAATTATACCTTTTTGACCATGTTTGACTCATATCTTCTTGATAGTTCTGTCGTACGACAACTTAATTTAATGTTAAAAAATGAAAGGAGATAAATACAGCCTAAAATATTAGAAAAAAATAATATTTTAAGTTACACTCAACAAAAAATATTATGTTTTTATAACATTATCGATTTTATCTATTTAGTACTATTCTTTTAACATTAAATTAGATTGTCGTTCATTCTCCCACGTCTTCTGCCATCGCTATCAGAACAGCAATTCCTGGTTTGCTTAAATCAAAATTAGTTGAATTTCATATAAATAGGATTGTGCACTGCCGACCTCTTGTCAGTAATAAACTTTAATAAATTAATGGTGCTTAATTACACTAGTTATTGAAGTTCTTAAATTATGATTTGTCACCTTGAATGGGACCTTTATATAGATCATTCCCAATGTCATTTTCACAAAGATTCATTTTCTATATTAATTATCAAAATTATTACAGGTATTCAAAAAATATGAATACGCAAATTCAAAAATTATGAATACGCAACTTCTTTTAATTAACAAATAATTAAAAGTTTAAATGAGAAACAGGAAGGGAAAAAAGAGCAGAAACTTTAATATGTTAAAAATAAGACCTGATATTTGGGTAAATTTATTTTTTATTCCTCATCTTCCAATTTACATCAAATAAGTTCTATTTATACACAAAGTAACTGCTATAACTAACTCAATAACCATAAGCTAACAAACTGTACATTTAAGCTAAACTAATTAATACTTTCTACACTCCCCCTCAAGTTGGCAGTTGAAAAAATATGTTTGAACCCCAACTTGGAAACCATATATTCATGTTGATGTACACCCAAGGCTTTGGTCATCAAGTCTGTTTGCTGCTCCCCTGTTTTGATGTGTTCAGTTTGTATCAAACCTTCTTGAATTTTTTCTCTAACAAAATGACAATCTATTTCAATATGTTTAGTTCTCTCGTGGAAATTTGGATTAGCTGCTATCTGCAAGGCTGTTTTACTGTCACACATCATCTTAGCTGGTTCCATATTCTTTAAACCCAACTCAGTCATCAAACCTCTCAACCAAACAATTTCAGCAGTTGTTCCTGCCATGCTTCTATATTCTACTTCAGCATAAGAGCGTGCAACAGTGTTTTGTTTCTTAGACTTCCAGGAGATCAAAGACATTCCAAGTTTAATGCAAAAACCTGTTACAGATCTTCTAGTCATTAGACAAGTAGCCTAGTCAGAATCACAATAAGCAAACAACTTGCATTCACTTGCTGCACTTAATAAAATCCCCTGACCTGGATTTTTCTTAATGTATCTTACCACTCTTAATGTAGTTTCAAGATGAGATTGCTTTGGTTTATGCATAAACTGAGTTAGAAAATGTACTGCATAAGCAATATCCAGCCTTGTATGAGTAAGATATATCAGTCTTCCTATAAGCCTTTGAAAAACAGACTTATCTTGTACAATTGCTCATCTCCACAAAGTGTTTCATCATATTTAGCTGTAGTGAGCTTCTTGTTTTGCTCTAAAGGAGTCACAACTGGTTTAGCTCCCCCTGTTCCAGTTTCTTCAATCAGCTCTAAAGCATGCTTTCGTTGATTCAACACAATCCCTTCTTTTAACCTTAGAACCTCCAATCCTAGAAAAATATTTTAATTCTCCAAGATCCTTCATTTTGAAGTTCCCATTCAAAATATGCTTAAGTTTCATTATCATTACTTCATTGCTGTCGGTAATTAAAATATCAACATAAACCAACAGGACAACTATATCATTCCCTTGATGTTTTGTAAACATTGAATAACCATACTTACTCTGCATGTAACCAACTATAAGTAATGCTTCTGTTAGCTTCAAGTTCCATTGCCTAAAAGCTTGTTTCGGTCCATAAAGTGATTTATGTAGCCTACAAACCTTATACCCCCTGGTTGCAAAAACCATCAGGAAGTGCCATATAGACCTCTTCAACTAAGTCACCTTGCAAAAATGCATTGAACGCATCCATTTGATAAATAGGTCAGGAAAAATTAAGGCAAGAGCAAGAATAGTTTGAATAGTGACTAACTTAGCAACCGAGGAGAAAGTATCCACAAAGTCAACTCCTTCTCTTTGATTGAACCCCTTAGCAACAAGGCAATATTTGAAATGCTCAACATCTTCATTGGCCTTGTACTTAATTATTTACACCCATTTGCATCCTATTGGAACTTTCCTTGAAGGCAGAGTAACTATAGAGCAAGTGTTATTTGACTATAAAGCAGCAATCTCTTCCTTCATGGCTTTGATCCACAAAGGGTTGGTAATGGCTTCAACATAGGTTTTAGGCTCAATTAAATGAGAAGTGGATGATAAGAAACTCTGATTTTGGAAGGTAAATGAAAATAGGAAATGAAATTGGAAATAGGATACTTACTTGGAAGAGATGAAGATTGGTAGGATTGAACATAGTCATGTAGCCAATTAGGAGGTTTGATAGCCCTAGTAGATATTCTTTGAGGTGTACAATGATTTTGAGATTGAATAGGTGAACTAGGAGGACTAGTTGAGACTTGAGGTGATGTAGAAGAAGAATAACAAAAAGAAGAAGAAGAAGAAGAAGAAGAAGAAGAAGAAGAAGAAGAAGAAGAAGAAGAAGAAGAAGAAGAAGAAGAGAAGAAGAAGAAGAATGAGAAGGAGAAGGAGAAGGAGAAGAAGATAGATTGGGTAAAACAAAATGTAATGGAGAAGATGATGTAGAAATATCAAGAGTAAGAAAGTGAGAATCATCAACAATAGGCTGAGCTGGGAAAAAAATAAGAATACTTGTTGATTGGAAAGGAAAAAAAACACAATCTCATGAAAGACCACATCAGGATTGACAAAAAAACACTTTGTATGAAGATCAAAAAGTAGATATCCCTTTTGAGTTGATGAATAACCCATAAAGACATAAGGTATGGCCTTTGGTGAAAATTTGTCTTTATAGTTGACTTTAGGTGCATAGAAATGACAACCAAACACTCTTAGATGAGAAAGATCAAGTGATTTTTGATAAAAGACTTTAAAAGGACATTTCCGATTTAGGACAATAGTGGGAAGCCTGCTAATGATATAACAGGCTGTTAAAACACACTCACCCCAAAATTTTATAGGCACATAAGATTGAAAACGAAGAGCATGAGCTACCTTTAAAAGATACTCATGCTTGTGCTTAGCAACCCCGTTTTACTGGGATGTATGAACACATGAGCTTTGGTGAACTATTCCAAGAGATGAGAAAAATTCAAAACAATGATCACTAAAAAACTCACCACCATTATCAGTGCGAATATACTTAACTGAAGTAGAATGATGATTTCAAGCAAAGGTAAAAAATTGTTTGAGAAAAAGGATTGCATCACTCTTAAGTCTCAACAAATAAACCCAAGACAGTCTAATATGATCGTCTACGATAGTAAAAAAAGATCGATAACCACTATGTGTTGATATTCTATAGGGACCCCACAAGTTAATATGAATTAAATCAAATGGTTTAAGTGATCAAGAAAAACTAATAAGAAAAGGTAACACTGGTTGTTTTGCAAGAGGGCATATAAAAAATTGTTTAACAGAGTTTTCAATTAAGGGAATAGAGCATAAAAAAGAAGTCTTATGCATTTTAGTAGTTGTGGCTTGCACATACAACTAGAATCAGACTTACATACTGAGGATGACAAAACAAAATTATAATGCTTAAAAAACAAACCAGAAACAAGATCCTTTGAATAAAAAACATAGAGACCACGAGACTTCCTACTAATCCCCCTCATTTTCTTAGTGAAGAGATCCTGCAAAATGAAAAAATGAGGATATAAAACAATACTGCAATTTAGTTCTTTGGTAAGTTTTGATACAAATAACAGATTATGGTGAAAGTTAGGTACAAACAACACATTGGAAATAACATCAACTGAATCAAAACAGAAACTATCCGTGTGTGTAATAGGAGCAATTTTAACATTAGGTAAATGAACACAACAAGAACCAAAATCATATGAAGTAAGAGATTGCACACAGTGGATGCCAGACACCATATGATCAGTAGCACCTTTTCGACACCGTTTTTTGCCCAGGAGGGGAAAGACTGATACCGACTCGGGGGTTTTCTCTTTGAAAAGATTTCAAAATGTAAGGAGTCGCCACCAATCATTTAATGTGAGATTGGAACACCGTAAAAATCAGGTGATTTTAATAAAACATTCTATTTTTATCAAAATACTGAGTTTTCGGGTCTGCGAAAAATCCAAAAAATAGGTTCGAGAGTCGATTACACGGGGGAAGGATTAGAACATCGACAAGCGCCCAAAAAATGGTACCTAGTTGATTACCCTATATTTAAAATCAAAAATTTTGAGTTCGATCTTTATTTAATTTAAAAATCATAAGGATGCAAAGTTGAAAAGGGTATTCGTTTAACAAAACTGATAGCATTCGCTCCCGAGCATAAATGCGGGATATCAACTATTGTGTCTAATAACCGAACATTGCCTCGTTTTTAGAAAAACATGATGCGGTTTTGAAAAGGATGTCAACCTATTTAGGAAATTACTAGTAGTCACCCCTTGAGCATGATTGCGGGAGATATACTATTAATTTCTTAAATAAGTGAACAGTGCCTTAGAGTTAAAATAAAATGCAATCAAACAAAATTTTATTCAATCCTAATTAATCTAAGGTAAATTAAGGCTTTTTCTAACTTAAGGTGTCAAATTATGAAAATTAAGGAACCTAAGCGCTTAAACCTAAAGGTGTAGGTTCTAATATTAATCATACTTGATTTAAAATAATTATTGAATCGAATAACCAAGGTGGTCCCTTGAGTATTTACGCGAGGGCCGACTCAGATTATTCCCTAAATTAAAAGGACTATATTAAAATCTGTTTAAAAGTGGAGGCTCTATTTTATCCTATTTAATTATGTAAATGTTAAAGTTGTAATTAAAGTTGAGGAACCTAAATAGTCAAAGGATTAAACTATGATTATGAGACCTAAATATAAAATCCTAAAACTTAAGGATCTAAACTTATAAATCTTAAGGTTTAATGGATTAATCTATAACTCAAAGCCCTAATACTTGTAAAGGAAAGGAAATATATTAAGATAATTTTAAACTTATGAAGATTAATAAATTAAGGGTTCAAATAATCGACTCCAGTAATCAGACATTTTTAGTGCGAAAACTCAAATCGAATTGTTCCCTAATTAAACAAAAGTGTCTTCCTAATTTCTAATTTGATTCGAATATTAATCTAATTTAAAAATGATATCTAGAGAAATGAAACTATGAAACAAATTAAATAGTAATAAAATTAATCAAAATAATTAAAACAACAAATAAAAAAAATAGTAAAACAATCAAAAATAAAAATAAATAAAATAAATACAAGGACCTAATTGCAATAAAATCTAATTACATTGAATAAAATGCATGAAAATAAAAGCTAATAACTAAATAAGAAACAAACAATGATCAAAATGCAAAAATTAAAATAATAGTAGCTAAATAAAAAAAACTAACAATGACTAAATTAAAACAAAGCAAAACAGAATAAAATTGCAATAAATTAAAAAGGAAATGTCTAGTGACCAAAATGTAAAAACATGGCTAAGATTGAGGCACTAAAAGAGTTAATAAACCAAAAAAATAAAGCACAAATAGAAAAAGGAAAAATAGCAGTTTTAGTCCCTTCAGGGACCAAACTACAAAAACACGTACAAATATCATGGGGCTAAACATGAGTATACCCTAAACTTTCCTATATAAACTAAACTTTGTTTTTTTTTTCATTTGCACCCAAAAACAGAAAAAAAAATTGAGATCTCATTGAGTGCTCTCTCCGGCCGCCGCACACGGTGGCCGAAAAACCCAAACTGACCCAAATCCTCCTCCGAACCTAGATCTACCCCCTAGAACCCTATTTTTGGACTTAAAACACAAAAAATACCCCTAAAACTACCCCAAATTAGCTCGAAATGTTTCAACTACCCTAGACTCCAGCGATCCTTCCCTTGATTCATGTAAGACCCACTCTCTTTCATTTTATTTTTGTATATTTTTGTTGTAAATATGGGTTGTTGTTATTATTAGTTCGAAATAAAAATAAATAATAAAAAAAATTAATCCTCATTCGAATATATAACATCTTAAACGAAAACTAGAAAAGAAAAAAAATACATATATATATATATAATCATTTATTCGAAAATATAAAAATATAGAAAGAAACCTTAAACTGTTGTTGTTATTACTTCTGAAAATGGGGAGGAAAAAAGGATCCCTTTTTGTTGTAATCCATTCGGGTTTTATAACCCACAGAAAATACATAGGCTTTAATAAAATCCTAGATCTAATGAGTTCTGACTCCTGTTTTCTTTGCTTTTGATTTATGGAGTCACTGTGTGCAAAGGAGAATCAGTTAGCGGTAGTATGGGCAAGCGACGACAGCAAATCATACCCCTAGGGTTAGGTTTTAGAAACCCTAGGGAGTCGGGTCGGATCTCGAGTGAGGTCTGAATCCGGGTCAGATGATGGTTACTGGGTCAGTTTGGGTCAGCTTGGTGCTGGGTTGATGTTGGATTGAACATTGGGCTGTTGAGTGGTGTTTTGGTTGTAACTGGCCTTCTGGGTTAAGGGCCTGAAACTTGTACATTTGTATTAATAATAATAATAATAATAATAATAATAATAATAATAATAATGTTAGACCCGGACAAAAAGGTTTATAGCTGCCCCTCTTTGCACATTCTTGTGTTAACAAGAATAGGGCAAAGATGAAAAAAATAACCAGTTTTTGTCCGGTTCTCTTTTTTCTTGTTTTGAAAATTTGATATGTTTGTTTTTGGGGGACGACACTGCTCATACGTGATGAAGAGTTCTGTCATATAAGGGTATGATGGTTTAAAGAGAAATCGTCTCAAGAGTGACAAAACATGTTTCAAGGAAATAAACTTAAAGACTTTTGTTTCAAGGGAAATTGTCTCAAGAAAGACAAAACTTTGTTTTTAGAGAAACCGTCTCAAGTGAGACAAAATTTGTTTCATGGGAAACAATTCAAAGATTTTGTGTTTCAAGAGAAACTGTCTCATGGGAGATAAATTTTGTTTCAAGGGAAACTGTCTCAAGAGAGGCAAAATTCATTTCAAGGCAAACTGTCTCAAGAGAGACAAAATTTGTTTCAAGGGAAAATGTCTCAAGAGTGACAAAATTCATTTCAAGGGAAACATTTTCAAAGTTTATGTTTCAAGAGCATCTGTCTCAAGGGAGACAAAATTTGTTTCAAGGGAAATTGTCTTAAGAGAGACAAAATTCTTTTCAAGGGAAACTATCTGAAGAGAGATAAAATTCGTTTCAAGGGAAACGTTTTCAAAGTTTATGTTTCAAGAGAAACTGTCTCAAGGGAGACAAAATGTTTTCAAGGGAAACTGTCTCAAGAGAGACAAAATTTGTTTCAAGGGAAACGTTTTCAAAGTTTATGTTCCAAGAGAAACTATCTCAAGAGAGACAAAAAATTTTGTTTCAAGGGAAACAATCTCAAAGATTAGTGTTTCATGAGAAACTTTCTCAAGAGAGACAAAATTTGTTTCAAGAGAAACAGACTGAAAGATTATAAATTTTGTTTCCAGTGAAACAACTTCGAAATTTGTGTTTTAAAGAAAAATGTCTAAAGTGAGACGAAATTTGTTATGATAGAAATTGTCTCAAGCGAGACAATTTTTTTTTTTAGAAAACTATCTCAAGAGAGACAAAATTTGTTCTTGGTAGAACTATCTCATGATCTGTCTACTAGAAATGTTCGTTCCTCGAGTGAGGCATTTGATTCGAAATGTCATGCATCACGCAAAGGAAATGTTGAAAATACCCTGCCCGAAGGTCTTATGGATGGCTAGAAGGACTTATCATCTTGCTTGAAAGACTTATAGATGACACAAAGGATTTAAGCATCACGATCGAAGGACTTACTGATGGCCCGAAGGACTTATCATCAAGAAACCCTTGAAAATAAAGCTTAGTTTCTTAAAATCTTTTGTTTCGAGCGAAACTATCTCAAGCAAGATAAATCTTTTGTTTCGAGTGAAACCATCTCTAGCGAGATAAAATCTTTTGTTTCAAGTGAAACTATCTCAAGCGAGATAAAATCTGGTTTTCAGGTAAACAATCTTGAGTGAAATGAATATTCTTGTTTCGGGAAAAAACTGTGAGACAAATCTAGTTTTAAGAAAAATAATCTATAGTGAAATGAAATATCTTGTTTTGTGTAAAAACTGTCTCAAGCGAGACAAAGTCTTTTTTAAGAAAAACAATCTTGAGTAAAACGAAATATATTATTTCGAGTAAAACTGTTTCAAGAGAGACGAAGTCTGTTTTTGAGAGAGGCGATCTTAAAGGATTATATATTGTCCACTCTTGCATGTTGATGAAATGTCTTCAGAAGATATGATCGTTCATATCAGGATGTTGAATCCCCAAAGATGCCCCATCACTTATCGTTTATTACTTCAGCACTGATTCTAAGCATGTGCATTGTGTCTGAAAGCCACATATCAACTACCAAGATCCGCTCCAAAGAGATTTTCTTGTTTGAAAAACGTTTTTCTTATTCTTTCATTTTCAAAATTCTGAAAATATCAATTAGAAAAGTTTTGAAAATGTTTTATCAAAGATTTTGAGAAAATGTTGCCCCTTTCTAGGTTTCACAATTGAGACAAATCATAAAACAAGAGTTCATTGGATATCAACAAATTAATTACACTTTTAATCCTTTAATAAATTATAGCTATTTGACAAGTGTCAACATTATTGCTATCTTTGAGAAATGGTTAAGTAAATAGGGGATAAAATGTCCCAGGTTGTTATTTTTGGTCAAAAATTTGGTATTCTTATTTCTTTGATGTTCACTGATATGATGGGGTAGCTTCTAGGCTCGTCTACTGGAAGTGTTCTCTGGCTCTCAGCTGTCATGGGCATATTTGGGTTGTACGATGCCTTATCAAGGGATTTGTGATTGCCTCCTATACAACAACTGCACCATCTTTATGTTCGAGCCTTCTTTTTAGGTTTTAAACTATAGTCGTCCTTTGGTTTCAAGATGTTATTCATAATTTACGTCTTGAACTCCATTTGTTAGTTTTTCTCTATCACGCATTAAAGATTTTAAAAAACCTTTTGTAAATAAAAGATTAATCCTGATGGATGGAATGAGATCTGAAGACAATCTCTTCTGTTTAGAAATCCATATATGATTAGAAGGGACTTTTAAGGCACATAATGTAGGCCATGGTTCACGGTTATGAAAGACAGGGATAAATAGGCCTAAACAAGTGTTTAAGGGTTATTGAACCAAGGATCAATTCATCATGCGTTCTTCAATCTTATCTTGGTCGACTTGAATTTATTCGTCTTTAATTTTATTTTCTTTTGGTGTTCTCGGATCTTCTGGCGAATTGATTCTAAATCTTTGAACCGCTCTTAAAGTGTTGGATCTGTCTATTTTCTTTCTTCTTATCTATTTTCTTCTATTTTTTCTGTTTCTTTTGTTTTTTATTCTTTATTTCTCTCTTTTCTCTTTTTTTTTTCTATATATTTTATTCTTTCTCTCTGTGTCGTCAACACGATTTGGCCCTTGAACGCTTCATATTTGGTCTACCTCATGGTATCTTGTTGTTTTTCACTTTATTTTATCATAACATGCTTCTGTAGCGAAATCTAGATTGATAATCTTCACTCATACGAGCAGATGTCCTTCATCTTTTCCCCCCAGTGTGGAGGGTGATCCTCGATTAGGGTTGAATCAGAATAAACAATACTATAGGCTCAAAAGGGGATAACAAGGGATATATTTTTTTCCTTTTATGAAGGGATAATGAAAGAAATTCGTTCATCATTTCATACACAGAAGTCCTTGCAGAATAGGTATCTCAGGGGGATAGATTTTCAAGATTAATTTTATTCATATGAAAATAATATAATTAATGCATGATAGAATTATTTTTAATTAATTTCCTTTTTCTTCTTGCTCCCATCATGTCTCAATTGTTCAGGCTCAGCTTTAAAAAATTGATACGATATGCCCCAAGTTGTGTTTTCTTGTAGAAAGATTTATGTTCAAGTGAACATCTTGTACTCAATGTCTTTAGGTTTTATTGGTAAAAAAATGTTGGTTTTGCGTCTAAGAAGACGATGGTGTGACTTTATTGTTAATGAAAGGTAAGGGTATAATTTTTGTGTCTCTAAAAAGATAAAATCCATGTTTCAAAGTCTCAAAGAGAGGAAATGTCAAAAATTGGGTATTTGGTAATGACCATGGATTATTTTGGGTAAAGAATCATGAGATTTTATTTTGGGATTTTAGACAGGATAAGAAAGGTCTAATCTTTCCATATGTCAAAAATCTATAATTCTTAAGAACTAAAAGAATCTTTAATTAATTTGATATTTGAAGAACTAAAGATTAAAACTCGTTCAATTATTCAACCTTATAAGGTAGCCTAAGTTCAATCATCAAAAGATTTAAAATATTTAAGCAAATATTAAAGACAAAACAAAAAACGAGTTCAAATAAAACAATGCTCTTAATACAATTTCCAAAAATGCCTCTCAGTAGATGCAAAGATATCTTCTTGATTAGAATGCCCTACAATTCTTCGACTGTCCATGCCCCTCAATCAGATTCTAGATCTTACGCTTTAGTGCCCTACCATTCTCAATGAGCTGCCTTGATATTCAGATAATGATAACATCATGTCCATAGCTTTTAATTCTTTTCTAGGAATGAATGGGGTGACTTCATATCACCTTAAAACCCTTATCATAAGATTCTCCGTGAGTTACTCTCGGGACCAGTGATTAATGCATGTTTGGATGCAATGTATATCATGTAATGTACAATGTGTATATGCTAATGCAAAGATGCATATGCAAAATGTGTGTGCGAAATACGAGATACAAATGCAGCAAGGAATTAATCCTAAAATAACTGTTCCTAGAACAATTCTTGAAAAACTGACATTGCCTCGGTACACTGGGGAAGTGAAGATCTGGTCCATATGTAAGTTGCCTAGCTCCTACGAGCATCTGGGTGCTGCATCATCTTCAAAGCTTTTACTTCGTCATCTACTTTCAGAAATCTCTCAATATGGTTCGTGATCTTCGACTCTTGGCTTCAGCATCTAATCATTTTGAGTCCAACTTGTTACCTCAGCAGGTAGATATCTGGATCGTCTCCTTGGTAGGTGGATTCCCTCTCGACGCTGCTCGATCTACATGGAGCATCTTTGAACTTCTACCGATCCCAACGAAAGGCATTGTCGTGGCATTGTTTTCAAGAATCTTCTAAATGATCAGTTAGTTAAGGATCAATACCTTTGAATGATATGTCATATTTATGCAAAAAATACAACAAAAACAGACAAAAGGAAATCAATGCTAGTAGAAACAAGACAAAAAGAATCAAGTTAGTTGAAATGATTAGTCAAAAAATGTAATCTTAGAAGAAATAATTAAATATGACTCAAAGTTGAGACTGAAAAATAAAGCATACAAAGAAAATTAATAGTCCTAGTTGCATGCGTTCTTGCTCTCTTAGGGTATCCACATGGCTCTAGCGGGTAGGCTTACTAAATTCTCTATATGAGGCTGGGTTCTAGAAAAGGTTCCCGAGTCATCTTTATAACCTGCTAGGGTTGACCTCGATTCTAGCCTATTATAGACTTATGAATAGGGTTCAACTCAAGGGATCACACCACTAAAAGCGTACCTCGGATCTGATATCCGGATAGGCAACTTAGGGTGCTTTCCAGAGATACTTTATCAGACCCACACAAGGAAGCCCAATGCTCCTCATGAGGTGTGACGTTTCTCTTTGCTTAGATAAATAGGGTTGGAGCTCGAGATCAGAGCTATGATATGCCATAATCCTAAATAAATTCACAGAAGTGTAAGCATTAACCAGAGAGAAAATCTCTTTTTCTTTTGAAAAAAATCACAATGAATTGTAAATTAAATAAGATCGAATTCATAATTTCCAAAATCCTAAATATAGGGTAACAAACTCTTGGCTCGACTCTCAATTTCTTTTTAAAAACAAAAGTCCTCAGCGGAGTCGCCAAGCTGTCAACACTATTTTTCGCTTGGGCGGGGAAAGATAGATACCGACTCGGGGGTTTTCTCTTTGAAAATATTTCGAAATGTGAGGAGTCACCACCTATCATTTAAGGTGATATTGGAACACCGTAAAACTGTGTGATTTTAATAAAACTTTTTATTTTATTAAAATATCAAGTTTTAGGGTTTGTAAAAAACCCTAAAATCAGGTTCGGGAGCTAGTTACGCGTGGGGAAGGATAAGCACCCCCACAAGCGCCCAAAAATTGCCTAGTTGATTACCCTATATTTAAAATAAAAAATTTTGAGTTCAATCTTTATTTAATTTAAAAATCATTAAGGATGTAAAGTTGAAAAGGGTATTCGTTTACCGAGACCGATAGCATTCACTCCCAAGCGTAAATGCAGGAGATCAACTATTGTGTCTAATAATCAAACGTTGCCTCATTTTTAGAAAAACATGACCGGGTTTTGAAAAGGATGTCGACTTATTTAGGTAATTACCAGTAGTCACCCCCTGATCATGATTACGGGAGATATACTATTAATTCCTTAAATAAGTGAATAGTTCCTTAGAGTTAAAATAAAATGCAATTAAACAAAATTTTATTCAATCCTAATTAATCAAAGGTAAATTAAGGCTTTTTCTAACCTACGATGTCAAATAATGAAAATTAAGGAACCTAAGGGCTTAAACTAAAAGGTTTAGGTTCTAATATTAATCATACTTGATTTAAAATAATTATTGAATCGAATAATCAAGGTGGGCCCTTGAGTATTTACACGAGAGCCGACTCAGATTATTCCCTAAATTAAAGGGACTATATTAAAATATGTCTAAAAGTGGAGGCTCTATTTTATCCTATTTAAAGTTCTAATTAAAGTTCGGGGCCCTAAATAGTCGAAGGATTAAACTATGATTATGAGACCTAAATATAAAATCCTAAAGCTTAAGGATCTAAACCTATAAATCTTAAAGTTTAAAGGATTAACCTATAACTTAAAGCCTTAATACCTTTAAAAGAAATGAAATATATTAAGATAATTTTAAACTTACAAAGATTAATAAATTAAGGGTTTGAATAATTGACTCGAGTAATCAGACATTCTTAGTACGAAAACTCGAATCGAATTGGTCCCTAATTAATCTAACTTAAAAACTAAATCTAGAGAAATGAAACTATGAAACAAATTTAATAGTAATAAACTTAATTAAAATAATTAAAACAACAAATACAAAAATAGTAAAACAACCAAAAATAAATATAAATATAAAATAAATACAAGGACCTAATTGCAATAAAATCTAATTATATTGACTAAAATGCATGAAAATAAAAGCCAGTAACTAAATAAGAAATAAACAATGATCAAAATGCAAAAATTAAATTAAAACAAAGCAAAACAGAATAATAAAATTGCAATAAATTAAAAACGAAAGGTCCAGTGACCAAAATGTAAAAACTTGACTAAGTTTGAGGGACTAAAAAAGTTAATAAACCAAAAAATAAAGCACATACAGAAAAAGGAAAAATAGCAGTTTTGATCCCTTCAGGGACCAAACTACAAAAACACGCACAAATATCAGGGGCTAAACGTTAGTATACCCTAAACTTTTCCTATATAAGCTAAACTTTGGTTTTTTTCATTTGCACGCAAAACAAGAAAAAAATTGAGAGCTCATCGAGTGCTCTCTCCGGCCGCCATCCGGCCACCACTCTGGCCGCCGCACACGGTGGTCGAAAAACCCAAACTGACCCAAACCCTCCTCCAAACTTAGATCTACCCCCTAGAACCCTATTTTAGGACTTAAAATACCAAAAATACCCCTAAAACTACCCCAAATCAGCTCGAAACGTTTTGACTACCCCATACTCCGACGACCCATCCCTTAGTT
This sequence comes from Hibiscus syriacus, assembly GCF_006381635.1. Classification (NCBI taxonomy): domain Eukaryota; kingdom Viridiplantae; phylum Streptophyta; class Magnoliopsida; order Malvales; family Malvaceae; genus Hibiscus; species Hibiscus syriacus. Next base: position 717,763 of record NW_024062641.1, on the reverse strand, counting down.
CATGTAAGACCGCTCTCTTTCTTTTTATTTTTTATATTTTTGCCGTAAGTATGAGTTGTTGTGATTATTAGTTCGAAGTAATAATAAAAAATAAAAAATTTAATCCTCATTTGAATATATAACATTTTAACCGAAAACTAGAAAAGAAAAAAAATACATATATATATATAATCATCTATTCTAAAATATAAAAAATAGAGAAAGAAACCTTAAACTGTTGTTGTTATTGCTTCTGAAAATGGGGAGGAAAAAAGGATCCCTTTTTATTGCAATCCATTCGGGTTTTATAACCCATAGAAAATATATAGGCTTTAATAAAATCCTAGATTTAATGAGTTCTGACTCCTGCTTTCTCTGCTTTTGATTGATGGAGTCATTGTGTGCAAAGTAGAATTAGTTAGCGACAGTATGGGCAGGCGACGACACCAAATCATACCTCTAGGGTTAAGTTTCAGAAACCCTAGGGTGTCGGGTCGGATCCCAAGTCGGGTCTGGATCCAGGTCAGATACTGGGTTATTGGGCCGGTTTGGTCAGCTTGGTGTTGAGTCTAATCTTGGATTGAACATTGGGCTGTTGAGTGGTGTTTTGGTTATAAATGGCCTTCTGGGTTAGGGGCCTGCAACATGTACATTTATATTAATATAATAATAATAATAATAATAATAATAATAATAATAATAAATAATAATAATAATAATAATAATAATAATAATAATAATAATAATAATAATAATAATAATATTGTTAGACCCGGACAAAAACGAGTGTTTATAGCTGCCCCTCTTTGCACATTCTTGTTGTAACAAGAATAGGGCAAAGACGAAAAAGACAACCAATTTTTGTCCGATTCTCTTTTTTCTTGTTTTGAAAATTTGATATGTTTGTTGTTGGGGGACGAAATAGCTCATACATGATGATGAGTTCTGGTCGTTTAAGGGTAAGATGGTTTCAAGAAAAACTGTCTCAAAAGAGAGAAAACACGTTTCAAGGGAAATAGACTTAAAGACTTTTGTTTCAAGGGAAATTGTCTCAAGAGTGACAAAACTTTGTTTTTAGATAAACTGTCTCAAGGGAGACAAAATTTGTTTCTAGGGAAACTATCTCAAGAGAGACGAAATTCGTTTCAAGGGAAACTATCTCAAGAGAGATAAAATTCGTTTAAAGGGAAACTGTCTCAAGAGAGACAAAATTTGTTTCAAGGGAAACGTTTTCAAAGTTTATGTTTCTCTTGAAACTATCTCAAATGAGACAAAATTTGTTTAAAGGGAAACTGTCTCAAGAGAGAGAAAATTCATTTCAAGGGAAACTATCTCAAGAGAGACAAAATTCGTTTCAAGGGATATGTTTTCAAAGTTTATGTTTCAAGAGACACTGTCTCAAGGGAGACAGAATTCATTTAAAGGGAAACTGTCTCAAGAGAGATAAAATTTGTTTCAAGGAAAACTGTCACAAGAGAAACAAAATTCGTTTCAAGGGAAACATTTTCAAAGTTTATGTTTCAAGAGAACCTGTCTCAAGGGAGACAAAATTTTTGTTTCAAGGGAAACAATCTCAAAGATTAGTGTTTCATGAGAAACTATCTCAAGGGAGATAAAATTTGTTTCAAGAGAAACAGACTGAATGATTATAAATTTTGTTTCCAGTGAAACAACTTCGAAATTTATGTTTTAAAGAAAAATGTCTCAAGTGAGATGAAATTTATTTTGATAGAAATTGTCTCAAGCGAGACAAAATTTGTTGTTAGAAAACTATCTCAAGCGAGAAAAAATTTGTTCTTGGTAAAACTATCTCATGATCTGTCTACTAGAAATGTTCGTTCCTCGAGTGAGGCATTTGATTTGAAATATCATGCATCACGCAAAGGAAATGTTGAAAACACCCTGCCCGATGGTCTTATGGATGGCCCGAAGGACTTATCATCAAGAAACCCTTGAAAATGAAGCTTAGTTTCTTAAATTTTTTGTTTCGAGCGAAACTATCTCAAGTGAGATAAATCTTATGTTTCGAGTGGAACCATCTCCAGCGAGATAAAATCTTTTGTTTCAAGTGAAACTAACTCAAGTGAGATAAAATTTGGTTTTCAGAGAAACAATCTTGAGTGAAATGAATATTCTTGTTTCGGGAAAAAACTGTGAGACAAATCTAGTTTTAAGAAAAACAATCTATAGTGAAATGAAATATCTTGTTTTTAGTAAAAACTGTCTCAAGCAGACAAAGTATGTTTTAAGAAAAACAATATGAAGTGAAATGAAATGTCTTGTTTTAAGTAAAATCTATCTCAAGCGAGACAAAGTCTTTTTTAAGAAAAACAATCTTGAGTAAAATGGAATATATTATTTCGAGTAAAATTGTCTCAAGCGAGACGAAGTATGTTTTTGAGAGAGACGATCTTAAAGGATTATAGATTGTCCACTCCTACATGTTGACGAAACGTCTTCAGAAGATCTGATCGTTCATATCAGGATGTTGAATCCCCAAAGATGCCCCAACATTCGATGTTAAATCTCCAAAGATTGTAACATCTCAAACTACAGGTTAGTGACTAAATTGAAAAACTTTAGAATTTGGTTATTAATGTAGAATAATTGAATAGTTCGATGATTTATTTTAAAACATTCCTGAAGGGCTGTTAGTAATTATTATAGGAATTAAAGGGAAAAATGGTCATTTGACCTAGAAATGAATTAAAAATAGGATATGATAAGGATATATATGTGTGTGGGGATAAGGATAAGGAGAGATTTCTCCAGAACTTCTTCTTCTTCTTCATACGAGAAAGAGAGCCAACCAAAGGTAAGTTTTCTGGTTAATTGATTATTTGTTGATTTTAAGAGTGGGTTGTGATCCTTAGGTGATGCTTAAGCTTAAGGAAAGCTTAAGTTGTCTTATAATCAAAAGATAAAGAAGTTATGAAAGATTAAAGAGAATGGGTTTCAAAGTGAATTTCTGAAAAAGAGTTAATAAAGGAACTTTGAGATGGAATTTGACTTTTCATAGGTGTGAATAAGAAGTTATAAGTGTTAGAAGTAAGTTTGGATTACATGGAAAATTTAGTAAGATTTTAGTTTTAAGAATCTGAATGATGGGAGATAATAAGGTGTTGGAATGATAGGAGTTAGTTAAAATGGTTGTAGTTGAGTTGGGTGATATAAAAGAAGTTTTATATAAGGAAATTCAGTGAAGAGTTAATGAATTTTTAGTGAAAAAGCCTGTTTTGGACAGAGTGTATCGGTACCCTATGTATGTGTACTGATACCCTCTTGAACGAAAAATCACATAACGCAATAACGATATCGATACCTTAAGGAGTGTATCGATACCCCCTTAAAATAAAAAAATATCAAATTTAATTTGGGTACTAATACCCCAGTTGTGTATCGATACCCTTTTAAAGGGAAATATTGGTACTGTATTTAGGGGTACCGATATGCCTTAAGGGAAAAATGTAAATTATGTTTATTAATTAGTTAAGTTATTGTAATCGAGTTATAATGTTTAGGCTTCTGATAATCGTCTCGAAAATTATGTTTATGTAGATATTGAGCCTAAACAAGTTCCGGAACAATCGAAGAATTAGAATCAATTCCAATCAAGTGAGGCTAAGGTGAGTGCAATTTAATTTGTATTTATGTTATTGATCAAACGTTGGCTTGCGATGAGCCAATGACGGAGTTACTATGGTAAGAAGTAACTTTAAAATGTTTGTGATTCTTATGTGTGCATGAATACATGAAAATGGGTATATGTTATTATATGTTACATGGTCTACATGCTTACATGAATATGCAATATGTGATATATGTTATATGATATGAGATAGATGGTTACACATTCATGTTGTATATGACAGAAGAAAAGAAATATGTGATCATAAGAGCAATGATATGAATATATGAAGCATGATGATAGTGCCCATGTTATGTAATATGAGAGCTAGTGGTATAGTTGGCATGCCAAGAGTCGAGGGTTACTTATGTTCTTCGGGACATATGGACTGATTACCTATGTTCTTCAGAACATATGGACTGATAACCTATGTTCTTCGGAACATATGGACTGGTCCTTCGGGACATTGATTGAGCTGTGGTGACAACATAATTGTGCACAACCTCATTGTACTCATATATCTTAAGTTCTCAGTAATGTACATGGGCCTATAACAGGTAACAAAAGTGTTGTTAATATTATTTACATTGAATCGCATGTGACATGATTGAATTAATAAATTGCATGTTCATATTTATAAGAAATGCATCATTATCATATTTTTATGCCTCACTAAGTCTATGACTTAGCGTGTAAGTGATTTACACGTAGGTGCTGAGAAGCAGGAGGATCAAAGCTAAGTTCAAAGGAACAACATATCTCGGCTCAAAGATCAGATCAGAAGTAAATTACACAGTATGTCTTGTTATGAAATAAATCGTTGGCATGTAAACAAAGTCATTAAATTAAGTATGTATGCTCTGATCGAGTTTTATAATGTTTTAAACGTATATATGTAAATGGTAACTTTAAGGGTGATGAAAGTTTAAATTTTTTATGAGTTTTATATATGTTTGTCTGAAATTACTGTAGTAGGGTATCGACACACTGTAGCAGGGTATCGATACCCCTGTAGCATTTTGAATTTTTTTTTGTATCGGTACTGTTCATTATTGTTCACACAGTATCGGTACTATTTATACAGTATCAATACTATTCATATAGTACAATACTATTCCTAAAAATATTTTTTCCTTAAATTTGTTACAATAAAACATAAGTCAATTGTATATTATCGTATTTTCTTAATATAAGTCCAAATGTTCTGTTATTTTGTAAGAATATTGTTTTAAAAGGTCAATGTGATATCTCAGACTCGTATCCGGGTCGGGGTCGGGTATGGGTTGGGGGGTATTACAAAGATGCCCCATCACTCATCGTTTCTTGCTTCAGCACTATTCTAAGCATGAGCTTTGTGTCTGAGAGCCACATGTAAATTACCAAGATCCACTCCAGAGAGATATCTTGTTTGAAAAATGTTTTTCTTCTTCTTTCATTTTCAAATTTTTTAAAATATCAATTAAAAAAGTTTTGAAAAAAGTTTTATCAAAGATTTTGAGAAAATGTTACCCCTTTCTAGGTTTCACAATTGAGACAAATCATAAAACAAGAGTTCATTAGATATAAAAAAATTAATTACACTTTTAATCCTTCAACAAATTAGCTATTTGACAAGTGTCAAGATTATTGCTATATTTGAGAAATCGTTAAGTAAAGAGGGGATAAAATGTCTCAGGTTGTTATTTTTGGTCAAAAATTTGGTATTCTTATTTCTTTGATGTTCACTGATTTGATGGGGTAGCTTCTAGGCTCGTCTAACGGAAGTTCACCGGCTCTCAGCTCTCATGGGCACATTTGGGTTGTGCGATGCCTTATCAAGGGATTAGCGATCGCCTCCTATGCAACAACTGCACCATCTTTATGTTCGAGGCACCTTTTCAAGTTTTTAACTCGAGTCCTTCTTTGGTTTCAAGACATTATTTAGAATTTACGTCTTGAACCCCCCTTTGTTAGTTTTTCCCTATCACACATTAAAGATTTTAAAAAACCTTTTGTAAATAAATGATTAATCCTGATGGGTAGAATGAGATCTGAAGATAGTTTTTTCTGTTTAGAAATCCATGTATGATTAGAAGGGACTTTTAAGGCACATAATGTAGCCATGGTTCACGGTTATGAAAGAAAGGGATAAATAGGCCCAATTAAGTGTTTAAGGGTTATTGAACCAATGATCAATTCATCCTGATGTCTTCAATCTTGTCTTGCTCGACTTGAATTTGTTCGTCTTTTATTTTATTTTCTTCTGGTGTTCTCAGATCTTCTGGCGAATTGATTCTAAATCTTTGAACCGCTCTTAACGTGTTGGATCTGTCTATTTTCTTCTTTCTTTTTTTCTTTTTCTTTTATTTTGTTATTCTCTCTTTCTCTCTTCTTTTTTCCTCTTTTCTCTTTTTCACTTTTTCATATTTTTTATGTCTTTTTTTTTGCTATATATCTTTTTCTTTCTCCCTATGTCGTCAACACGATTTGGCCTTTGAACGTTTCATATTTGGTCTACCTCATGGTATCTTGTTATTTCTAACTTTATTTCATCATGACCTGCTTCTGTAGCGAAATCTAGATTGATGATCTTCACTAATACGAGCAGATGTCCTTAATCTTTTCCCCCAGTGTGGATGGTGATCCTCGATTAAGGTTGAATCAGAAGAAACAATACTATAGGCTCAAAATGGGACAACAAGGGATATATTTTCTCCTTTTGTGAAGGGATAATGAAAGAAAGTCGTTCATCATTTCATACACAGAAGTCCTTGCAGAAGAGGTATCCCCAGGGGGATAGATTTTCAAGATTAATTCTATTCATATGAAAACAATGTAATTAATGAATGATAGAATTATTTTGAATTAATTTCATTTTTTTCTTGCTCCCATCATGTCTAAATTATTCTTGCTCATCTTCAGAAAATTTATACGAGATGCCCCAAGTTGTATTTTCTTGTAGAAAGATTTATATTCAAGTGAACATTTTGTACTCAATGTCTTTAGGTTTTATTGATAGAAATATATGTTGGTTTTGCGTCTAAGAAGACGATGGTGTGACTTTTCTGGCTTAATGAAAGGTAAGGGTATAATTTTTGTGTCTCGAAAAAGATAAAATCCATGTTTCAAAGTCTCAAAGAGAGAAAATGTCAAAATTTGGTTATTTGGTAACTACCATGAATTATTTTGGCTAAAGAATCAATAGATTTTATTTTGGGGTTTTAGACAGGATAAGAAAGGTCTAATCTTTCCATATGCAAAAATTTATAATTCTTAAGAATTAAAAGAATCTGTAATTCATTTGATATTCGAATAAATAAATATTAAAACTCGTTCAATTATTCTACCTTAGAAGGTAGCATAAGTTCAATCATCAAAAGATTTAAAATATTTAAGAAAATATTAAAAACAGAACAAAAAACGAGTTCAAACAAAACAATGCTCCTAATGCAATTGCCAAAAATGCCTCTTGGTAGATGCAAAGATCTCTTCTTGATTAGAATACCCTGCAATTCTTCTACTGTCCATACCCCTGAATCAGATTCTAGATCTTGCGGTTCAGTGCCCCACCATTCTCAATGAGGTGCCTTGATCTTCAGATGATGATAGCATCACTTCCATAGCTTTCAGTTCTTTTCTAGGAATGAATGGGGTGACATCATCTCACCTCAATACCCTTATCATAAGATTCTTCGCGAGTTACTCTCGAGACCAGTGATAATGCATGTTGGGATTCAATGTATACCATGTAATTTAAAATGTGTTTATGCTAATACAAAGATACATATGCAAAATATGTGTGCAAAATGCAATATGCAAATGTAGCAAGGAATTGATCCTAAAATAATTGTTCCTAGAAAAATTCTTGAAAAACTGACAATGTCTCGGTACACTGGGGAAGTGAAGATCTGGTCCATCTGTAAGTTGCTTAGCTCCCGCGAGCATCTGGGTACTGCATCATCTTCAAAGCTTCTACTTGGTCTTCTACTTTCAGAAATCGTTCAATCTAGTTCGTGATCTTCAACTGTTGGCTTCATCATCTAATCGTCTTGAGTCCAACTTGTTACCTCAGCAAGTAGATATTCGGATTGTCTCCTTGGTAGGTGGATTCCCTCTAGACGCTGCTCGATCTACGTGGAGCATCTTTGAACTCCTACCGATCCCAGCGAAAGGGATTGTTGTGGCATTGCTTTCCAATAATCTTCTAAACGATCAGTTATTTAAGGATCAATACCTTTGAATGATATGTCATGCTTATGCAAAAATGCAACAAAAATAGACAAAAAGAAGTCAATGTTAGTAGAAACAAGACAAAAAGAATCAAGTTAGTTGAAATGATTAGTCAAAAAAATGTAATCTTAGCAGAAATAATTAAATATGACTCAAAACTGAGAATAAAAAATAAAGCATACAAAGAAAATTAATAGTCCTAACCGCATGTGTTCTAGCTCTCTTAGGGTATCCACATGGATCTAGCGGGGTAGGCTTACTAAATTCTCTCTATAAGGCTGGGTTTTAGCAAAGGTTCCCGAGTCATCTTTACGACACGTTAAGAGTGACCTCGATTCTGGCCCATTACAGACTTGCGAATCGGGTTCAACTCAGGGGATCACACCACTAAAAGCGTACCTCAGATCTGATATCCGGATAGGTAACTTAGGGTGTTTTCCATAGATACTTTATCAGACCCACACAAGGAAGCCCAATGCTCCTCGTGAGGTGTGACGTTTCTCTCTGCTTAGATAAATCGGGTTGGAGCTCGGGTTCAGAGCTATGATATGTCACAATCCTAAATAAATTCACAGAAGTGTAAGTATTAACCAGAGAGAAAATCTCTTTTTATTTTGAAAAAAATATAATGAATTGTAAATTAAAATAAGATCAAATTCATAATTTCTAAAATTCTAAATATAGGGTAACCAACTCGTGGCTCAGCACTCAATTTGTTTTTAAAAACAAAAGTCCCCAGCGAAGTCACCAAGCTGTCAACACTGTTTTTCGCTCGGGCAGGGGAAGACCGATACGACTCGGGGCTTATCTCTTTGAAATGATTTCTAAATGTGAGAAGTCACCACCTATCATTTAAGGTGAGATTGGAACATAGTAAAAACTGGGTGATTTTAATAAAAAATTTTATTTTTATCAAAATATCGAGTTTTGGGGTCTATAAAAAATCAAATATTAGGTTCAGGAGCTAGTTACGCGGGAGAAAGATTAGCGTCCCCACAAACGTCCAAAAATTGGTACCTAGTTGATTACCTTATATTTAAAATTAGAAATTTTGAGTTTGATCTTTATTTAATTTAAAAACCATTAAGGATGTAAGTTGAAAAGATATTCGTTTATCGAGACCGATAGTATTCGCTCCCGAGCGTAAATGCAGGAGATCAACTATTGTGTCTAATAACCGAACATTGCCTCATTTTTAGAAAAACATGATGAGGTTTTGAAAAGGATGTCGACCTATTTAGGGAATTACCAGTAGTCACCTTCTGAGTATGATTGCGAGGGATATACTATTAATTCCTTATATAAGTGAATAGTGCCTTAGAGTTAAAATAAAATGCAATCAAACAAAATTTTATTCAATCCTAATTAATCTAAGGTAAATTAAGGCTTTTTCTAACTTAAGGTGTCAAATTATGAAAATTAAGGAACCTAAGGGCTTAAACCTAAAGGTGTAGGTTCTAATATTAATCATACTTGATTTAAAATAATTATTGAATCAAATAACCGAGGTGGTCCCTTGAGTATTTACGCGAGGGCCGACTCAAATTATTCCCTAAATTAAAGGGATATATTAAAATATATCTAAAAGTGGAGGCTCTATTTTATCCTATTTAATTATATAAATGTTAAAGTTCTAATTAAAGTTCGGGTCCTAAATAGTCAAAGGGTTAAACTATGATTATGAGACCTAAATATAAAATCCTAAAGCTTAAGGATCTAAACCTATAAATCTTAAAGTTTAAAGGATTAATCTATAACTCAAAGCCCTAATACCTTTAAAAGAAATGAAATATATTAAGATAATTTTAAACTTATGAAGATTAGTAAATTAAGGGTTCGAACAATCAACTCAAGTAATCGAGCATTTTTAGTGCGAAAACTCGAATCGAATCGTTCCCTAATTAAACTAAAGTGTCTGCTTAATTTCTAATCTGATTCGAATATTAATCTAATTTAAAAACTAAATCTAGGGAAATGAAACTATGAAACAAATTAAATAGTAATAAACTTAATTAAAATAATTAAAACAACAAATACCAAAAATAGTAAAAACAACAAAAAGTAAAAATAAATATAAAATAAATACAAGGACCTAATTGCAATAAAATCTAATTACATTGAATAAAATGCAAGAAAATAAAAGCTAGTAACTAAATAAGAAATAAACAATTATCAAAATGCAAAAATAACAATAGCTAAATAAAAAAAAAACTAACAATGGCTAAATTAAAACAAAACAAAACAAAACAGAATAATGAAATTGCAATAAATTAGAAACGAAAGGTCCAGTGACCAAAATGTAAAAACACGACTAAGTTTGAGGTACTAAAACAATTAATAAACCAAAAAAAATAAAGCACATACAAAAAAGGAAAAATAGCATTTTTGGTCCCTTCAGGGACTAAACTACAAAAACACGCACAAATATCAGGGGGATAAACGCGAATATACCCTAAACCTTTCCTATATAAGCTAAACTTTGGGTTTTTTCATTTGCACTCAAAAACAGAAAAAAATTGAGAGCTGCTCGAGAGCTCTCTTAAAACCCTCGGCCAGCCCAATGCCGGTCGCCGCGCATGCCATTTGGCTGTCGTCCGGCCACCGCTCTGATCGTCGCACACGGTGGCCGGAAAGACCAAACTGACCTAAATCCTCCTCTGAACCTAGATCTACCCTCTAGAACCCTATTTTAGGATTGAAAACACCCCTAAAGTACCCCAAATCAGTTCCAAACGTTTCAACTACCTCGAACTCCGGTGACCCTTCCCTTGGTTCAGGTAAGACTCACTTTCTTTATTTTTATTTTTTTTATATTTTTGTTGTAAATATGGGTTGTTGTGATTGTTAGTTCGAAATAAAAAAAAAAATCCTCATTCGAATATATAACATCTTAACCGAAAACTAGAAAAGAAAAAAAATACATATCTATATATATAATCATCTATTTGAAAATATAAAAAATAGAGAAAGAAACCTTAAACTATTATTGTTATTGCTTCTGAAAATGGGGAGGAAAAAAGGATTGATGTAGTCACTGTGTGCAGAGGAGAATCAGTCCGCGGCATCAAATCATACCCCTAGGGTTAGGTTTCAGAAACCGTAGGTGGCCGGGTCGGATCCCGAGTCGAGTCTGGATCCGGGTCGGATGTTGGGTTACTGGGCCAGTTTGGGTCAGCTTGGTGTTGGGTCTGATGTTGGATTGAACATTGGGCTATTGAGTGGTATTTTGGTTGTAATTGGGCTTTGGGTTAGGGGCATGTAACATGTACATTTGTATTAATATAATAATAATAATAATAATATTTTTAGATCTGGACAAAAACGGCTGTTTACACACCTGTATCAAGTATCCAACGCACAAAATTAGAGTGATTAGGTAACCAATACCTGCTAAGTTGATTGTTGTATCAACCGAGGGAGGTTTATTCTGAAGCTCAAGAATCTGATTATACTGAGATGTGGTGAAAACTGGAGCAGCATGAGTTTGAAATCAGGAGGAAAACCATTTAAGCGATAACAACTTTCACGCTTATGGCCCTTTATCTTGTAGAAATCACAAACTCCATTAAAACGCCTTCGATCAAAATTTCCAAAAGCACTGGAATATAATTCAATCACTCCCGAGACACCAGATAGCTGAACTCGTTGTGCTTCTTCTTGCACAATCATAGAATAAGCTTGACTAATAGTTGGCAGAGGTTGCACAAGCAAAACCTGACTGCGAATTGCTGAATACATATCGTTAAGACCCATAAGAAACTGTAATAATTTATGCTGGGCAAGATGCTTAGAGTTTTGCTGAGAAGCATCACAATTGTAAGTCGAAAAAGGAACTAAAGCATGATACTCATCCCACAACAACTTTAATCGAGTAAAATAAGTTGAAACAGTTGAATCACCTTGAGATAAAGTTGTAATTCCCGATGAAAGAAAAAGATTCGAGATCCATCAACCTTATCAAATCACTCATTCAAATCAATCCAAACATATGCAACACTTGAAGCAAAGGAAATTCCAGCAGAGAGATCACTGATCACTGTATTGAGAATCCAAGATAGGAAAAATGCATTACAACGTTCTCACTAAGAATGCAAGAACTCGTCATAATCCTCTTTGCAACAGGAACTATCAACAAAACCTAGCTTATTCTTCGGCAGTAGCGCAATCTTCATAGAAGGACTCTAGATATTATAGTTTTCAATACCGACCAAGCGGTGAGAAACAAGAACACCGCCCAGCGTATCAGACAAATGCAGGAACAAGGGTGATTGATATCGAGCACGGCGGTGTCAGAGGAATTCATTCCGTCGCAAGAAACTGCCCAGGCTAACAGCAAAAGAAAGGATACGGATAAATCGAGAATGAAAGAATACGGGTTGAAGGCCTGATGTGAGAACGACCCAACAAACCACTTGGACTAAACTGATACCATGTTAAAAATAAGACTTGATATTTGGGTAAAATTAACTTTTATTCCTCAACTTCCAATTTACATCAAATAAGTCCTATTTATACACAAAGTAACTGCTATAACTTACTCAATAACCATAACCATAAGCTAACAAACTAACAAACTGTACAGTTAAGTTAAACTAATTAATATTTTCTACATAATACTCGTTTACAAGTCATAAAAAGGGTACATGCTCGGTGTATCGTGTAATTCAGCAAAAGTCAAATTAAATCCTTATATTTCTTTTTTTTTCTCTCTAACATTATTCACTTTATTTCAATACATTTAAAATTAGTTAATTCTCTATCCAAATAAAAAGAAAATAATTTGTTTAAATGGATACAATTCATGTCGTTATCATTTACAATTAATGAAAATTTGCTAAGGTGGCAAATTGTACGCCCAATTTTCATGAGGCAGATTTATAAAATCCAAGTCCGAATGGCTTGTAGGCATGTATGATCTATGGTGTTAATACTTTTGTTGTGAGTCTCAAATTAAATTATTTTATGATCTTCTCTCGATTAACGAGACAAGCATATTTCTTTCGTTGATCAGTATCTCCAGAATTAATCATTTGATTATCGAAATCTTCGAAATTTTATGAGTTCCCTAAATAGATGTAGTCTCTTAAACTTTGATTTGACAACTATTAATTTTATCATCAACAAATTTTATCATATAATAGTCTATCAATATATTTTGCCAACATATAAATAACAATCATAATACTAAATCTGACACTTATCCTAAGTTTGCTATCCAACTCAAAGAGCTAACGTTAAGGCACAAGGTATAACAAGGTATAACGTTAAGTCACAAAGAATTCCCAAAACGAAGAGCCAAGAAAAGTAATTTATGAGCAACCATATTACAAGTTCTAGAAATAAATTGAACATCAAAGTCCTCATTACCATCTAATAAATCATGAGCTTCATAAAAATGAAAGTTAAGAGTCGAAATATCTTCATCCCATCGATGCACTTTATTAATTACCAACGTAGAATTTCGACTCAAAGATAACATTGTCGAGACGTTTCTCTGCCCGGAGATGGAGAGTGCAAATAGTACACCTAAGTGTAACTAGTTTCAAAAAAGTGAGTGTTTATATTCCTTGAATCAGATGAAACACTAAATTGTAGAGTCGCCACCAATATTTTAATATGGTGAGATTGATCACCAAAATGTTATATCATTTTAATAAAATTGCTAAGAATAATATTAAAATAATACAACATAGGGTCTGCTTACCAAAAAAATGAGTTCGAGAGTTGGTTACGTGCGAGGAAGGATTAACACCCCCACAACGCCCAAAATTGGTACCAATGTTTATTAATTAGTGTCTTTGTAATAAAATTTATAAATTTGTTCTTAATTTAAAATTAAGTTATACAAATAAAAATACTACTTAATATATTATTTATTAAAAGTATAAAATATCCTATTATAGTATTGAATATTAAAATTACATAGATTAAATTATAAATTGATGTAAATTATAATAACACTAATATAAATACTAATAGTGTAATTAATAATTAATGATTAAAATATAAAATACTAAAATTAATTAACATAATTTATAATATTACTAAAATTATGCAATAATAATGTAATTTACCCTAAATTATTAATACATGACATAAATATAAATAATTAAAATATAAAAGACTAAATAGGTTATTTTACCCTAAAGTATATATATACGTGGCAGTGACCAAAATATAAATAATCAAAATTAAAAGAAAAATTAAAATATATAGAAACATGCTTTTTAATGACTAAATTGCAAATTTAATAAATTACAGGGACTACAGCATAATTTTTCCTTAACGATATTACACGCAGGCCCCTCCCCAGAACGACATCGATCGGGGAGGGGTATAAATAGGCCTCATTAGGCCTAAAGAGACTTCAAGCCTCATTTTCCCTCTCTGCTTATCTCTCGTTTCTCACTAGAATTCTCTCACCGGAGGGAATTCGTCCCCGGCCGGCCACCGTACACCGTCGTTAACTGCCACCGCCGGCCACTACCCACGATGGCCGGAAAATATAAAAATACCCCAAAATAAAGCCCTATTTCCCATGAACCTAAATCCAACCTTGTTTTTAACCAAAAATGACCCTATCGAAGTACATCTACAATGTTTACCTTCGGAAAATATTTTCTCCAGTAACGTTTGTAACTTTTGTTGATGGCTGAGACTTCGAGGGTAAGACTCTTCTTCTTCTCTACTTCTCTTTATTTACTTTGTTGGTTGGTTGTTGTGTCTTTTTTACTTGTTTCCTCTCTGTTTTTGTTGGTGCAGGATCAACCCTATTTATAGGGTTCTTCAAACCACCCTTCGAACCGGTTAAAAGAATGTACCCTGGTGAGTCACCGGAACTACGGTGGTGACTCACCCTAGGGGGCTGTGAGTTGTGCGGTGGAAGGACTGGGTGCATTAATGCACCCAGATCTCGCGGATCCGACGAGGACGTGGCAGCTGCTGGTTGGAGACGACGACAACAAGGGCATCATCACTTCTATGGAGGTAACTGGAATATCCCTAGGGTGTAATGACAACCCTAGGGTTCCTGTTGGTCACACTTGGGATCGTTGGATCTCTCCAGATCCAACGGTTGATATCTGTGCGATTAAAGGAGATTAGATAAAACCCTAATTGCCTTTGGATCTATTTCTGGGACTGTTGGGTTGCTCAGGTTAAACTTGGGCCTGAATCGGGTCCAGATCTACTGGGATTTAGCTGTAATTAGGCATTCGGGTTTAATGTGTAAATGAGCCTTCGGGTTTAATATGCATTTAGGCCTATAAAATTGTAATAATTAATTATAATATAATAATAATAATAATAATATTTATAACGAATTGGTACTCGGACGAAAACGAATGTCGATAAACATGTTTCCTATTGGTTTTCATAAGCAAACTTAAGGGTTACTGCCAGCGCATGTATCTCTGCTAATCCAGCTTTAAAACAGCCAGGAGAGGATTGGGTAGGGCTACCAAGCACTGAACCAGTTGAATTCTGTGCAATAACACCTACAGTAGCCAGACGAGCATGAGGATCAAATGCACCATCCAGTTGAATTTAACAACACCGCGTACAGGGTTATCCTCTCTTTGTGAGTACTAAATATGGCTGCATATATGTGTGCAAGTATACACAATCGAACAAGTAATAAAGTGAGAAGTTGAGTATCGTCTCCACAGGGAATTGGAGAAATCAAATAGATTTGTCAAGGCACTTTACTTTGTTACCTAAGTAAAGTTAGTGATGGTATATACAAATGAGAATTATGTGGCAATATGGAATGACTGATTTGGAAATGGATGATGGCAGTGAGGTAGCAATTGATTAGGTTGTGGCAAATTAAATTGTGATGCATGGAAACAAATGGAAACGTCTAGGCAAAAAAAATGTAAATACTAGAAATAATATGTAGGACTTTAGCTTTCTCACACGACAAGCTGCTATAGGAATGAGTGGTAGGAGTCACTAAGAAAATCCAAGTCTATATCTTTGAATGGTATTTCTTCTATGCCTAGCCAACCCGACAGAGTCTACAGAGGTGCCCTATGCTATCTCTAGTAAGGGACTCGACAGATTAAAGATGCCCTGGCAAATCCGATTGGCGTAAACCCCTACAGTGATCATATTGGTTCAGATAACAGGATATGTCTCGACAATACCTTTTTGCGGCAGCATTAACATCTAACCTATTATTTTTGTACAGCTCTTTTTAGTGAATGAAATCCTAGCCTTATCTTTAAGGTGGATTAGGCCTAGTTACTACCTAGAACCCCCTTGTTTATGCAGTTCCTCCCTAGCTTCTCTCGAAGACTAAAGATATTTTGCCAAGGCATTCTCTCGAACCTTAAGCATCTTCTAAGGAAAGGCTACTCTCGTAGCTCCTACAGCCTTAAAGCATTAAGTTTCATAAACAAAACAGATTAAAGCTAATAAAAACAACCATTCATTGAAATAAAACTTAAACATCCAAGTGAACTCTCACCAAATTGGATTAGTTCATGGTGGGGTTCGAAATAAACACGCACAAAGCAAGTTTCATTCGTTCCTTACAACCCAATAACAAAATATGAAAGCAAAGAACTAAGGGGAGGAGAGAAAGCCTTCGACGTGCACTACCCAATGCTTCCCTCGGCCACCAAGAACTGCTCTCAGCATACTGGCTCCTCTCGGACGCTCAGAACGCCACTCCATCAGGCTTGTCAAGGAGAAATGCCGCGACAAGTGGGATTGACAGAGAAAGATGAGACCTTCTCTCTCTAACTTTTTAAGCTCAAATCAGTGTGGAACTAAAGTCCTCAACAAAAAACTAATCCTAGGACTTGGTGTTGACTTTCCTAGGAAATCCCAAAACCATAGTTAAGTTACTTGGGAGTCGGGCTGAACAGGCTATGATACAGCCTGGGTAGCTGGCTGAGTGACCCGGCAAAATCCCGTTACAGGCACCCAAGGACAGACAGGATCTGCAGGGTCAGGCAGCGTCATCAACAGAACCGGCAGTTGAAGCGCCGATCCCTCCAGGCGGATCTTCGAGGTGGATTTCTCGGGCAGAGCTCTCGAAAGTCAGATACAGCTGGCTTCAAAAATATCTTCTCGCACTTTAAGCACTTTCGAAATGCCGGTTGAACTTGGCATTTTCATTCTGCTCAGCAATCTCCATATGTCATGGCATCTCCTTTCCTCTTTTCATTACTTTCAAAACCTGCATATCATCAGACAAGCACCTTTCCCATAAAGCAGCATCGCTTTAGAAAAATAAAATGCCACGGCAAACTGAATTCCTGCACATGCAACTAAATGCTTCTAAATACATCTACATGGTCCTAAATGAGCCTTTAGACATTCAATAACTTAAGTAAAATGGTCCCAAAATGTGGCCTTTTACGGAGTTATCACACCCCAAACTTAAGCTATTGTTTGTCCTCAAGCAATGGATAGTAATAAGCAAAACAAAAATACCATGACAAGTTCAAAAGCCAAATAGTTTCATGGAATAAAATTTCAGCCCTTAGAACATATGGCTTCAACATGCTAAACTAGGTTTGAGAAATCTAGTACTGTCCCCTAGGGTAAAATTATTTGTGTGGGTGTGTGCGTGTTGTATCCAGTCCATGCATAACAAACTTAAAAATTTTCTAAGCAAGCTTTTTGAATTTTCCATGACATTTTCAAAATCTACTCCTACTTTTCTTTTCTTTTCTTTTATTAGTTCTGCTACGAGGGGAGTCAGCCCATCATTTTACCATCTCACACTCTAGGTGAAAGGGAGCATACCTTCCAACCCTAAGCTAGTCAGGTAGAGTCATCTCGTGACTACTTTCATTCACTCATATGCCTTGGCATAGCGGAGTGTCCCTCTACAGATATGCCGAGGCATTTATTTACAACTTCATTTTTTTCAATTTTTTTTAAAGTTGGGTTTTCATTATTCAAAATTTTATGCCAAGACATTTTAAGAATTCTCTTATAAACAATTTCTAAGTTTCTCAAGCATGGAAAACATACAATCGTGTGTTCAAGGATTTCAAAGAAGCAAGTCCTAAAGTTAGTTCTATCATCCTCAACCAGTCATGTACATTCTATCCTATCCATCAAGATTCATCATCATCGGCCATCCTTAACTAATTCCAGAAAACTATTCAAACCTTTACTCACGTCATGTCATATTTATTTTACTACTACTATCATGCAATGATGTGAGAACCCTACTTCCCCCAAACTTGAGAGAAACATTATCCTCAATGCTTACTAAAACTAAGGAAAAGAAACTACATGCTATGAATGCAATGCAAGGTACCTTGACTTTAAACGGGTGGTGGTGTAGCGGTCGTACGGCGAGTGCGCTTTCTCAGCTTGGCGGGGCTAGAATGTTCGGAGTCTGAAGCCGGTGTAGCTGGAGGAGTGCTAGGTCCCTCTGGGATAGCTGGGAGCGGGGGCTCCGCACACTGAGATGCTTTCCTGAGGCAGTGTCGGCTCCTACGCAAGGGGACTTGCCGTGGCATCTCGAATTGGGACTCCTCAGTTGACTCGGTAGGTTGTGCTTCTTCCATAGGCCCGATAGGTTACGGCATATGAGGATGTTCGACCACCAGGGTTCAACGAATTGTGGTGGTTCCAGAACATTGGTGAGTTGGAGTTTGGTTTCTCGATCTATGTCAGGTGACACAACATGGACTGGATCAGGGTCAATGGATCA
Source organism: Hibiscus syriacus (assembly GCF_006381635.1). Taxonomy (NCBI): domain Eukaryota; kingdom Viridiplantae; phylum Streptophyta; class Magnoliopsida; order Malvales; family Malvaceae; genus Hibiscus; species Hibiscus syriacus. The sequence goes on along the minus strand of NW_024062641.1, from coordinate 699,266 downwards.
TCCGCTTCAACGGCTGGTGACTTTCTTTACTGGATGAGTGTTGAGCAGCAGCTGGAGCAGGGTGAGGTGATTTTGCAGGTGCCTCAGCATCCTCATTCGTTGTCACAAGTATGTCAAGGAAGACAGGAATGGTAAAGTTTATGTGCGGGAGAAACTCCATCAAAGCGCTGGTGAGAAATTCATCTCGACGTTTGGCATAGGCAAAATATGTCATTAGTTTGTTGGACAGCTACCTGACATTCTCTTGGGTGCACTGAACTACCTGTTTCAGGGCATATAAATTTGCCCTGGCATGTGGATATGGTGAAACACGAGATGTGGTCGCCTCTTTTTCCTTCCCCTTTGCTTCCTTCAGACCCAACAACATAGGGATTTTTGCCTTGGTAATGCCAGCAATACCAGGTAAAATCTCATCAAACAATTATTTAGGAACCTTCTTTTTATGGCATAAGGTGGTGATGAGATTCGGAAATATCAGGACACTCGCAGGTCTCTTGAGGCACAGATGAGCCTGTTCCACGATAATGCTCCCTACATCGATGGCTCGCTCGAATAAGATTGAGTGCAGCAAGAGTATCCTCTGGCAAGACACAATAGTATTGTGGGAAGTAGGAAAGAGCTTGTGCTTCATAAAATGATTCCACAACTTCACCTGCAGGAGCAGCCTCTCCCGGTCCACAGTTCTTTGCTCATTTGTTGACTGTTCCATTGAGTATCGGGAAGACAAAGGTCTTCCATGATGCCTTGTTAAGTTTCATTGTCAGCATCTTGTGCAAAACTAGTGTGGTGGTCATCAGCAAGCTGCAGTTTAAAGTAGTGATTAATGGTAGTAGGAGTAAAATGAATAGAAATATCGCGAACCATCACGGCATGCTGATTTGGCTTGGTGATGTTGGAATAAAACTCCTTTACTAAGGATGCGTTGACAGCGGCGGGATGCCTGGAAAATTTTTGCCACTTATGTTTGGTGAAAACATCGATCACCTCATTCCCTAAATCGGCATCCTCTTCCTTAGAAAAGATAAACCCTAACTCGAAAAATACATAATGATTTTTTATGGTTTGGAACCGTTCGCGGGCATCATCATCTACAAATCGTGGTGGCGATGATGATGGGGGAGGACGGGAACAGACCATTGTTCACAGAGAAAATAAATAAGAGTTGAAAAAAAACTTGGAGCTTGCGGTGGTTATGGTGGTTTCGGTAAAATAGGGAAGAAGAAGATGAAAGAGAAAGAAGAAAAAGTTAAAGAGAAGAAAAATGAGAGGATAAGAACAAAAAGAAGATTTTGTGGGGTATAAAAAGTGAAATGGTGGGGTCTAGGTGGGAAAGAAACAAAATGAAAGAAAATAAAAAAACTAATCCCAATTCAAAAGTCAAAAAGTTGAAAATTTCCCTCCTTTTACTATTCACTCTTGCTGCCCAAATTTCACAAGCTTCCTCCATACTTTGCACGTGCTAATCATGTCGGAATTCCCTTGCAACAAAAATAAAATTACATAATTAATTAAAAATAAGAGAGACTAAAATAATGGCAAAACAAGAATAAATTATGTATATAAGTAAAATTAAAATGTCATGGCATCCTTAAGATGCTGGAGAAATGTCGACGTCGTGCAAGAGAAATATCGACTTGTCACGCGCAGGTAGGACTCCTTGGTAAGCCTTCAGGCGCTGGCCATTGACTTTAAAAATGGACTCATCGTCCATGTTCTTGATATCAACAGTGTCGTACGGGTAAACATGATGGACTTCAAATGGTCCCGACCATCGTGACTTTAATTTGCCTGGTAAGAGTTTGAGCCTAGAGTTAAACAACAGTACTTTTTGGCCCTCATAAAAATGTCATGGCAAAAGCATTTTGTCATGCCACTTCTTAGTCTTTTCCTTGTAGAGCTTGGAATTTTCATATGCTTGCGCTTGAAACTCCTCCATTTTATTCAAACCGAGTAATCATTTCTCCCCAGCAAGTTGTGCGTCGAAGTTTAGTTTCTTGATTTCCCAGTATGCCTTGTGTTCTAGTTCAACTGAGAGGTGGCAAGCGTTTCCATATACCATCTTGAAAGGTGACATTCCCAGTAGTATTTTGAATGTCTTCCTATAGGCCTAGAGAGCTTCATCAAGTTTTGGGGACCCGTCTTTCCTTCGAGGGTTCACCACCTTCTCAAGGATTTTCTTGACTTCTCGGTTGGAAACTTCAGCTTGCCCATTGGTCTGTGGGTGATATGACGTGGCAATCTTATTTCATACTCTGTATTTCTGTAATGCCTTGGCAATTAACCTATTATCAAAATGGGTGCCTTCATCGATGATAATGGCCTTTGGTACTCCAAATCGAGTGAATATGTTCTTGTGAAGGAACTTGAGCACCATCTTCGAGTCATTCCTCGGTGTGGAAATCGCTTCAACCCACTTAGACACATAGTCCACTGCAAGCAAGATGTATAAATCTCCAAAGGAGGATGGGAATGGTCCCATAAAATCAATGCCCCAAACGTCAAAGAGCTTTATCTCCAAAATATTTTGCAACATCATTTTGTGTCGTCTGGAAATGTTTCCAGTGCGCTGGCATCTATCGCACGCTTTGCAAAATTCATGGGTATCTTTAAATAGCGATGGTAAATAGAAGCCTAATTGGAGGACCTTTATAGTAGTCCTCGCAACTCCAAAATGCCCTCCACAGGTTGTTGTGTGGCAATGGTGTAAAATATCACGTTGCTCTTCTTCGGGAACGCACCGTCGAATCATTTGATCATCACATTGCTTGAACAAGTTTGACTCACCCCAAAAATAGAACTTGGCATCATACATAAACCTCTTTTTGCCCTGGCTGTTATGTTCATAAGGAAAAACACCACTAACAAGAAAAATTAACAAGGTTTGCGTACCACGGAATTACCGTGGCATAAAAAAATTTCTCGTAAGAGAATTCTTCTTTAATATCAACAATGTCATGGCATTCTGAAATGTTTTCTGGCCTAGATAAATGGTCTGCAACCTAATTTTCAGTACCTTTGCTATTAACTACCTCTAAGTCAAATTCTTGCAAGAGTAATATCCATCTAATCAGTCTAGGTTTGGCATCTTTCTTGTTCACTAAATATTTTATAGCGGAGTGATCGGTGTGAACTATGACCTTTGTGCCTATCAAGTATGGCCTAAACTTGTCAAATGCAAATACCACGGTAAGTAATTTTTTCTCAGTGGTCGTGTAATTCAATTGTACATCATTTAAAGTACAGCTAGCATAATAAATCACATGAAAAATTTTACCTCTACGTTGTCCAAGCACATCTCCCCCGGCAAAATCACTTGCGTCTCACATTAATTCAAACAGTGCCGTCCAATCTGGGGGAACTACTATTGGTGCAGAGATAAGCCTTTGCTTAAGCTCTTTGAATGCGCCATGGCATTTCTGATCGAAAACAAATGATTGATTCTGTTGAAGTAAGGTGCACAAGGGCTTGGATATTGTGGAGAAATCCTTGATGAATCTTCGATAAAATCCAGTATGACCAAGAAAACTCTGAATGACCTTGATAGAATTTGGTAGGGGAAGCTTCTCGATCACTTCGATCTTGGCCTTGTCTACTTCAATGCCTTTTTTCAGAAATTTTGTGGCCTAGAACAATGCCTTCTGTCACCATGAAGTGGCATTTTTCCCAGTTTAGCATAAGATCAGCCTCCATGCATCGCTTCAGTACCTTTGCCAAATTGTCGAGGCATTTTTGAAATTTATCCCCAGAAACAGAAAAATCATCCATGAAAATTTCAAGAAAGTCTTCAATCATGTCAGATAATATGGCTTGCATGGAGCATTGAAAAGTTACCGGGGCATTACAGAGTCCAAAAGGCATTCTTTGGAAAGCATAAGTGCCATAGGGACACGTGAACGTGGTCTTTTCTTGGTCCTCTGTTGCGATGGAAATTTGGTTATACCCCGAGTAACCATCCAAGAAACAATAAAATGTCTTTCCAGCAAGTCAATCCAGTATTTGATCGATGAACGGAAAAGGGAAATGATCCGTTTTGGTGGCCTTGTTAAGCTTGCGGTAGTCCATGCAAATTTGCCACCCGGTGACTGTATGAGTAGGAATCAACTCATTGTCTTCACTTGTTACCATGGTCATGCGTCCCTTCTTGGGCACACATTGAACGGGACTCACCCACGAACTATCCGAAATGGAGTAAATTACTCCAGCATCGAGCCATTTGAGAATATCTTTCGTTACAACTTGTTTCATGACTGGGTTCAATCTTCGTTGTGGCTCTATGGATTTACCGTGGTATTCTTCCTCCAGGATTTTGTGCATGCAGATTGTTGGATTTATTCCCTTGAGATCTGCCATCGTCCAGCCTAACACTTTCTTATGTTGTGACAAAACACTTAACAAACTCGATTCTTGGTTAGGAGTGAAGGCACAAGAAATAATCACAGGTAAAGTTTCATCACTACCCAGATAAGTATATTTAAGATGATGTGGCAAATTCTTAAGTTCTAGAGTAGGAGCATGTTGTAATGAGGGCTTGGGAGGAACAAATTCTTCGTAATTAAGAGATTCAAAACGTGTACCTGGGCTAGCTTTAAGGAAGCTAGCTTGTTGTTCCTCGGGTGAAAAATCATTAGGCTCTCCGAGAAGCCTCTCATCAGTATCCAACTGAATGAAATTGTCCTGGAAATATTGATTTTCTTCTTTTTCAATTACTGTATCCACTTCTAAAATGCTCTGGCATTCTTCAAAATCATCCATGTACTTGAGAGACCGAAAGACATTTACAGTGACATGTTGATCGGCCACTCTCATGGTTAGCTCGCCCCTCTCACAGTCGATGAGAATACGACCGGTAGCTAGGAAGGGTCTCCCCAAGATGATGGGTGTTGTGGCATCAACTTCACAGTCCAGAATCAAGAAATCGACAGGAAAAACAAATTTGTCAACCTGCACGATGACATCTTCAATTCACCTTTCAGGACGCACATGTGAACGATCAGCTAATTGCAAGGTGGCTGATGTGGGTTTTGTATTTCCTATCCCAAGCTTTACGAAAATTGACATAGGCATCAAGTATACGCTTGACTCAAGGTCACACAATGCCTTCCCAAGGAATTTGTCTCCTATCGAACATGGGATGATAAAACAACTTGGATCATGTCTCTTTGGTGGCAGCTTGCTTAAGGAGGAGAAAAATTCTTTTGTCGTGATAATTATCTCGTATTGCTCTACTTTTCTCTTCTCGGTAACAATTTCCTTGAGAAATTTCGCATATGTAGGCATTTGTTCCATAACTTCCAGAAAAGGAACATTGATTTGAAGTTGACTTAGAATATCAATAAATTTTCTGAATTAAATATCCTCCTTATGCTTTTTTAGTCTTTGCGGAAAAGGAGGTAGGGGTCTGGCTTCCTGTACTGACGGGGTGCGAACAGAAGTTGTCTTGGCATTTTTATTTGCTCCCTCAGTTTCTTTACTTGATGAACCCTCAGCCTTGTCCTCTTCCACTGGTGCTTCTTCTTGCACTTCTTGATCAGCTTGTATGGTTATAGGGGTTAAATCATCCTTCGGTCTTCCCCAAACTCGTCCTTAACATTAATTTGTTTACCACTTCGGAGAGTTAGCATGCTGTAGTTCTCCTTGCCATGAGGTTTGGTGACTTCAGTGTCACTTGGCAATTATCCTGGTATGTGTTCTTGTAATGCCGCGACAATTTGACCAACCTGACTCTCCATCGCCCTTAATGACGAACTATGGCTTTGAAGCAGAGCTCCTTGATTTTTGATGGAGGTTGCATTGTCTTGTAGCATTGTCTTTTTTGTTGCAATGAACTATTGCATTGTGGCTTCCAATGAGCTATTGTTTGATGAAGATGACCCTCCCTTATTAGAATTATGCCATGGCATATTCGATTGAAATCCTTGGGAGTCATTGAAATTCTGTTGCCAAGCTGGTTGATGAGCATTGATGTTTCCTTGATTTCCTCATGAAAAGTTTGGATGCTGTCGCTATCTAGGATTATATGTGTTGAAATAAGGGTTGTGTTACCTTGATTGAAGTTGCCTACAAAGTTGATGGATTCTTGATTGGTTGGGCAGTCACTCTCATTGTGATTGCCGTGGAATAATAAACATGCTGAATGAGCTGCCTTCACTTCTCTCACCTCGCTTGGCCTTTGCAAATTCTTCAACATGTTGGATATAGTAGCAAGTTGGGCGGACACGTTATCTTTAGAATCTAGGTCGAAAGCTCCGTGTGACTTACGCCCAACTCCAAGCCGTGTGTATGGAAATTGATAATCATTAGTGGCAATCTTATCTAGATTATCAAATGCCTCTGCTGGTGATTTTTCAAGAAGCGTCCCATTTGCCGAGGCATCTAGCGTCATCCTCGTGGGTACGTTTACTCCATGTAGAACATCACCACTTGTGTCCAATCTTAAAAACCATGATTTGAGAAATTGAAAAGAAATGCCTTGTATCAATCCAATATTCATACATCGACTCGTCATCAACTTGACGAAAGGAAGCAATGTCGTTCCTCAGTTGGGTGTTCATGTTCGGAGGATAATACTGCAGCAAAATTTTTTTGCACAGATCAATCCAAGATTCCATTGAACTTGCTGGAACGCTACTCAACCAAGCCCTTGCTCGGTCACACAAAGAATATGGAAATAATTTTAGCTTCAGAACATCTTTATGCTCCCCTTGTTGGTGAAAAGAATCACACACCTCCAAGAAGATATGAATATGCTGCATGGCATCTTTGTTTGGCATGCCCCCAAATTCCCTATGGAGTTCAACATATTGAACATGACAGGTTTGAGCTCGAAATGGGCTGCCTGAATCTCTGGTGCCACAATTCCAGGATTTAAATCGTCAAAAATTGGGTTTAAATGGTTACGAACGGCATGAGGCCCGGGAGCATTCCCAGCAAATGAATTTGCCTCGGCATTCTGATTCTCCTCATGACCAATGCCTAGATTTCTAATTTGGTACATATTTGCACGTTGAGCACGTCTTCTTCTCCTAAAGAGCCTCTCAATCTCATGTTCAACCGGTTCTAATGGCTCGTCAGGGTTACTTCTGGTCATACAGCACGAAATCCTGAAGAAAATAAGAAAAATAAAGGGTAAAACTATATAAAAGAAATATGAACAAGTAAAATAAAAATGCTATGACAAAACAATTTAACTTCCAGTTGCCAATTCCCCAGCAACGACGCCAAAAACTTGTCTGCTCTTTGTGAGTGCTAAATATGGGTGCGGATATGTGTCCAAGTATACACAATCGAACAAGTAATAAAGTGATAAGTTGAGTATCGTCTCCACAGGGAATTGGAGAAATCAAATAGATTTTTCAAGGCACTTTACTTTGTCACCTTAGTAAAGTTAGTGATGGTATATACAAATGAGAATGTTGTGGCAATATGGAATGACAGATGTGGAAATGGATGATGGCAGAGAGGTAGCAATTGATTATGTTGTGGCAAATTAAATTGTGATGCGTGCAAACAAATGGAAATGTATAGGCAAAATAAAATGTAAATACTAGAAATAATATGTAGGACTTTAGCTTTCTCACACGACAAGCTGCTATGGGAATGAGTGGTAGGAGTCACTAAGAAAATCTAAGTCTATCTCTCTGAATGGTATTTCTTCTATGCCTAGTCTGCTCGACAGAGTCTACAGAGGTACCCTATGCTATCTCTAGTAAGGGACTCGATAGATTAAAGATATCCTGGCAAATCCGATTGTCGTAAACCCCTGTAGTGATCCTATTGGTTCAGATAACAGGATATGTCTCGGTAATACCTTTTTGCGTCAGCTTTAACATCTAACCTTTTTTTTTTGTACAGCTCCTTTTAGTCGAATGAAATCCTAGCCTTATCTCTAAAGTGGATTAGGCCTAGTTACTACCTATAACCCCTTATTTATGCAGTTCCTCCCTAGTTTCTTTCGAATACTAAAGATATTTTACCAAGGCATTCTCTCGAACCCTAAGGCTACTCTCGTAGCTCCTACAACCTTAAAGCATTAAGTTTCATAAACAAAACAGATTAAAGCAAATAAAAACAACCATTCATTGAAATAGAACTTAAACATCCAAGTGAACTCCCACCAAATAGGATTAGTTCATGGGGGGGTTCGAAATAAGCACGCACAAAGCAAGTTTCATTCATTCCTTACAACCCAATAACAAAATATGAAAGCAAAGAACTAAGGAGATGAGAGAAAGCCTTCGAAGTGCACTGCCCAGTGCTTCCTTCGGCCACCAAGAACTACTCCCAGCGGACTGGCTCCTCTTGGACGCTCAGAATGCCAATCCCTCAGGGTTGTCAAGGATAAATGCCACAACAAGTGGGATTGATGGAGAAAGATGAGACCTCTCTCTAAATTTTTAAGCTCAAATCAATGCGGAACTAAAGTCCTCAACAATGTGGCTTCATCCTCTATTTATAGGGGAAAACTAATCCTAGGACTTGGTGTTGACTTTCCTAAGAAACCCCAAAACCATGGTTAAGTTACTTGGGAGTCGGGCTGAACAGGCTATGATACAGCCTGGGTAGCTGTCTGAGTGACCCGGCATAATCCCATTGCAGGTGCCCAAGGACAGACAGGATCTGTAGGGTCAGGCGGTGTCATCAGCAGAATCGGCGGTTGCAGCGCCGATCACTCCAGGCGGATCTTCGAGGTGGATTTATCAGGCAGATTCTCAGAAGGTCGGATACAGATGGCTTCAAAAATATCTTCTCGCACTTTAAGCGCTTTCGAAATGCCGGTTGAACTTGGCATTTTCATTCTGCTCAGCAATCTCTGTATGTCATGGTATTTCCTTTCCTCTTTCCTGCACATCATCAGACAAGCACCTTTCCCATAAAGAAGCACCGCTTTAGAAAAACAAAATGTCACGGCAAACTGAATTACACCACATGCAACTAAATGCTTCTAAATGCATCTACATTGTCCTAAATGAGCCTTTAGACATTCAATAACTTAAGTAAAAAGGTCCCAACCATATCCAACGGTTAAAATCTGTGTGACTAGAGGAGATTAGATGAAACCCTAATTGCCTTTAAATCTATTTCTAGGCGTGTTGGGTTGCTCAGGTTGAACTTGGGCCTAGCCGGGTCCAGATATGCTGGGATTTGGTTGTAATTGGGCATTCAGGTTTAATATGTAAAGGGCCTTCAGTTTTAATGTGCATTTGGGCTTGTAAAATTGTAATAATTAATTATAATAATATAATAATAATAATATTATTATTATTATAACGAATTGGTACTCGGACGAAAACGAATGTCGATAAACATGTTGCCATTGGTTTTCCCAAGCAAACTTAAGGGTTACTGACAGCACATGTATCTCTGCTAACCCAGCTTTAAAACAACCATGAGAGGATTGAGAAGGGCCACCAAGCACCGAACCAGTTGAATTCTGTGCAATAACACCTACAGTAGCCAGACGAGCATGAGGATCAAATGCACCATCCAGTTGAATTTAACAACACCACGTACAGGGGAATGCCAATAGTCCTTATCATGGAACGAGGATAAAACAGGAGTAAAAGTATTAACCTTACCTCTCTCATTCATAGTAGCCCTAGCCTACAATAACTCATGTTGAAACATATGAGTATTCATCACCAACACTCAATGAGGTTGATACTTAGTCTTATGCACCATAGAGTTGTGCCCATTCCATACATTCCGAAGAAGAACTAAGAATCCTACAAACTTTTCAGGACCAAGTGATGTTATCACAATTTCTAGCCAAGTTAAAGGGGATGATAAAATAGGTAAAAAATATATGAACCAAAGAAACTAGTCATGGCAAACATCCCCTGGACATATGGACAGTCACGTAAAATGTGTACAACGATATCCTTTTTAATCGTACACATAAGACAAAGCCCATCTCTAATGCCTATAGCTCACAATCGGTGTCTAATAGGGAGACCTCAATGGGCCAAACGCCAAGTAATGACCCTGATTATAGGGAGAACCTACAACATGGCTACAATATTTCAAACCTTAGAAGTAGGCTATGTTAAAAAAAAGTGTTTTTGCAACCACCAGTACACAGATCGAATTGAGTATTAACCTGAATCATGGTTTCCCTAGACTAAAACATCTATGTTGCAAGGTGCAATGATTGTAGACATAATTTCTTCAATATTGGTAGAATTAAACGCACCATGAACTTTCTCCTCGTCCCAAGCTAGTTAATATGCATGCATCAAGTCCAATCCTTGTAAGTTGTGCATGAGAGAGTTGGTATAATTACCTATTATCGATACAAGTTTATACCTTCCCCATTTGTCCTGGACAAGGTTAAGCCTGCTCATCATTCCAATACGCCAGCAAAAACACCAAAGAGAGATTGAATAGTCTTATGGATTCCTTTCCAAGTTAGAGCTTGTCCCCCGAGCTTTGCAAAAAGCGCTCTCAAACGAAAAAAAGACGTTTTAACAAAAGTTGTTGTCCACATTTCTTTGTTGATGAGACTGATGTAATTTTACCCTTGCTTATTTTTTCATCACAAATCTTGAAGCATAGACTCAAACGTTTGAGGTAATAGTTCGTAAAAAGTACTTACTGTTAAGTTCCCATAAAAAATGAAGTTAGACATTGTGACATACCCATGCACACAAGTAATTGGCGCTCATCATTCTTCTTGAACTTTCCATGATAATTTGTAGCAATATGTCAGATACAATACCAATGTTAGACATAGGGTGGCTGCCACGTTGGATTCAAAGACTCCATTGATGTTTTGATCCCAGCTCTACGATCTGAAATAACAGATTTTTTCCCTCATGACAACATGTAAGCGTAAGTTTTTGAAATAAAAACCCCAAGATTATGTATCTTCTCCTTTAACAAGGGAAAAACAATTGGAAGAATGTTGTGATTACCATCTTACACAACTGCCAATAACAAAATTTACTTGTATTTTCCATACAAGAATGTCCCATCAATTTTAACCATAGACTTGTAGTATTTCACAACATTAATGAATAATGGATAAGTCCAAAAAAGCAGGTAGAATTGTCATAAATCACGAAACACTCGATCATTGTGGTATGCATGGCAAATTTTGAAGTCCACTATTGTTCCAAGATTCAGTCTGCGCACTACCCAAAACCTACTAGGTAGTTCATTGTAAGATGAATCCCACTCACTGTGAAGTTTTTAATGGTATTTTTCTTTGCCTTCCATACTTCCTTGCAGGAGAATGTGTACTCATATTGAGACTGTATAGCTGAAATCAGCACCACAATAGCTATATGGGAGGTTGTTTTGATCATGGGCATGATGGCTTGACAGATAATTTCGCAGTCTAAGTTAGGATGGTCATGGTTGATCCCTCTAGCACAACATGTATGAGGACCTTTATATATTGTTAGTTTTCATATATTGTGTTTTCACTTATTCTTCGATACACGAACCATCCAGTTGCATCTGTTATCACGTTGGACACAGTAACAGACATACTTTTTTGTTGTAGATCGATTAACTCTGGAGTAAATAGAATTAAGTATGTTCTAATTATTAATTGCAATCATCTCTATTCTTTAGATGGAAACTCCATTTCGATATATAACTCACCATCATTTACTGTTTAGTTAAATTTGTAGTTACCAACATTAGGTATATCCGTAAATTTTCCTGTACATTGCACCATAGTCATCATTATACATGTGTGTTGGGGGTTTCATGTGTACCACATTTGTGGGAACTTCATCATCATCATTGGAGTCCATGTTGAATTGTTGTTATTCTGACTCAATGAATATTCTAGTCTCAGCACCATTAACATCTAGCTCACGAAGAGGTTCTTCTGGTAGAGATGAGGGTTCCTGTGTGATGCTAATATTTAGGTCGAACAAGCTAGTAGTTGAATGACTTCCTCTTGAACTTGAAGGCATCGTGTCGTACTGGTTTTAAATTAAGTGTTGTGTCGTAGGCATCTCCATATTGAGGTTAAAGAACCTTGTAGTTGAATGCCTCCCCTAGAACTTGTAGGCATCGTGTCAAATGGGTATTGAATAGATTGTTGTGTAAAGAGAATCCCATATTCAGGTAAAAGAAATTGGCAGATGAATGCCTTCCCCTTGAACTGGAAGTGATGTTGCCATATGGATTGTTCGTGGAGCCATCTAGGTGGAGATCATGACAAGTTGCTGATGAATGTCTCCTCATTAAACTTGATGGGATGATACCAGGATGTGGATTTCCCATTAATGAGTTAAAATCATTACACATTACTTGAGTTGGTCTGTCAACTTAATTAACTTGTTGAGCCAGCCCATAGTGGGAGTATAATGACATACCACGAACCGCAAACACTTTAACAAATTTGGCATGTATTTGTGTATCAGCGTATGAATTTTGATTATGAGCATCAACCATCATAGCAACATCGTCATCGTTGGTGAGTTCAAACGCTGTATAAGTTAACGAAAATAATGTAGTTGGAAATCTATACTGAATGAGGGCAATCTTCTAGTACTTCCAACATAAATTTCCTTGAAATTTTAGTGACCAGCCCCTCAAGAATGATATTTATTTTGAAGGATATTATGACTGAATGATTTGATGCGAAGATAATGCCAGTTTCATCTTCTTGAATTTCTCCATCATAATAAACAATAGCTAAAATACGCCTCATTTTGAGAGTTTGAAAGATTGTGATCACTATATCTGCAAAAACAATAGTTGAAATACACCTAATTAAATAAATAATATACGAATTAAAATATAAACTAATGCTAATGATGGGATTTATGAAGCTTGATTGACAACCGAAAAAGGACCAAGGAAAGGTGAATTGGCAAAATGTGTTTAGGGAGTAAGGAGAAAGAAAGTATAGATAATTTGGCACAAAGATTTATAGTGATTCGACTACTCAACTAAGTCTAGATCCACTACCTAAGCTCCTCATTTAGGATTTTCCAACAAATCCACTAATTTGTTCTTTCTTTTCCAAGGACAAAGAAATAACATTTACAAACTCCCTAGCTTTTCAAAGGCTTAGCTAGAACCAAAACCCTTTACAAAAGGTAAAAAGAAGTAAACAAAGAAACCTCTTAAAAGAAGGTGCTTACAAAATTAAAGCTCACAAAAACACAAATATTTACAAGAGAATAGAAATAAAGAGTGAAAAGCTCTTCTATTGTGTTTGATTGCTTAGATAGGTGTTTTAATCCTTTTTCAAGTGTCTTGAACTTGTACTAATATGTTGGAATGTGTTTGTGGCAGTTTCTAGCCGTTATGAGTAATTTAGGGATGTTTTCTCTACAAAATAAAACTGCACAGTACAAAGGGTATCAGTACTCCGATAGGGAGTATCGATACTACATTTGTAATATTTAAATAAAACTAGCCATTACTAGCCGCTGGGCTTGACAATATCGATACTATGACCATTGTATCGATACTACTATTTAACATAGTATCAGTACCTTTTTTGGTATCGGTACCTATTTTGCATTCTGGAATTTGAGCAAGCTGATAGTATCAATACTATCTTGAGAGTATCAATACTTCAATTACCTTGGGTATCATTACCACATAAATAGTATCGGTGATGTTCATATAATATCAATACTTTAAGAACAGTACCGATATTGTTCATATAATATTAATATTGTAAGAACAATATCAGTACTTCATATGTGAAAATCAGTTTTGTGCTCAAATTCATTTTAAATGGACTTTGAATTATTTTTGAAAACTTTGAACAAATTCAATTAAGTCCAAAAACATATTGCCTTAATTTGTTATATCAAAATATTATAAAACATAGTTTAACAATCTCCCCCTTTTTGATATAGCAAAACATTTGAAAGAAATTATTTTAGGCAAAACTCCCCCTTAATAAAACATTTAATGAAAAAAACATATTTTAAAAACACATTAAAACTCCCCCTTTTTATTTTTGAAATTGAATTTTTCAAACCCATATTTCTCCCTTTTTTATATAAAAATAATTCAACTTTAATGGTTCAAAAATAACAATGGAGAGTAAGTGGTATACTTGTAAAAAAGTTAAAAAATCAAAGTTCCCCTCAATAAATACATTCCAAACAAAAATTTGACTTTAAGAGCATGACACTCAAAAAAATTAAATTTCAACAAATATGAACAAATATGTTAGTAGCATATGTTAGTAGCATTGAAAAATTGATATCAATTGTTAGAGAGATATCTTTTGCATTAAAAATCAATTTTGACCAAAATTCATTATGATGAACTAAAGATTATGAAAAATCATTAAAGCTTTAAAATGTTCATCATAATACACTTTTCAACATACATGAGATAGAAAACATAAAAAGATTTAAAATTAAAAACTCATGCATGCTTAAAGCAAATGAGCAACCAATTAATCAAAACAAAAACATTAAGCTTAAAGGTTACCCATTCCTTTTCAAGTGTGGCTAGATCATTTGAGTATCTACACTTTCATCATCATTGCTCCCACACACACCTACAAGAGACATTTAAGTAGATTTTGGTATCCAAATTGCTTTGGATAATTGAACGTTAGTTTCAATGCCCCTTGTACCTTTAGGAACCCATACTTTCTAATTTTAAAAGATTGTATTTTCTTTATGGGACAAGTAGTTCCAAATGACCATGAAAATGGCAACGTGAGTCTTTTTCCATTTTTAAACATAATGAGTTGTTTTTCAAATTAATTATTTTTCTTTTGTTAAGCTCTCAAGCTTAACTTTCAAATCAAAATTTTCTTTTTCTAAATCATTGATTTTGACTTTTGAAATCTCTAAATCTTTTTTTAAAGTTTCATTTTATTTTTCAAAATCAACTTTTGCTTTCAAAACCAAATCATTTTCAACTTTAAGTTTCGAAATTAATTTCTTATATTTGGGATTTATGGTATCAAATTCCAAATACAACTCATTATAAACATTTTGTAACTCATCAAAAGAATGTGAATTTAATTCATCTGAGTTATAAGATATCTTAGGCTCTTCATGAGCCATTAGAGACACCACCTTTGTTGGTTCTTCTTTCTTGTCTCCATAGATTTCCTTGAGCTTATTCCAAATCTCCTTGGAATTCGAACACGAAGAAACTCCTTTATAGATATTGGGACCAAATGCAGAATGCAACATATGTTTGTCCTTGTCATTTTGTTGAGTTTTATTTTGTTCTTGGGCACTCTACTCATTCCTCTTCTTTGGAGAAAAGTAGACATTTTCAGTCATCTCCCATGCATCAAGATCATTGGATTGGATGAATAGTTTCATTATTTTCTTCCAATGACGATAGTTTGCTCAATTGAAATATGATTGCTTGTTGATCAGTTGAGAGTCTTTCATGTAGAACGAGCCAGAGGTAGAAGTCATCTTCTTGTCAGTTGTGACATAAATCAGTAGAGCTTCTTCAAGGATAGTCTCAAGGATGTGAAGCCTTATAAAGAGTCAAGCTCTGATACCGATTGTTGAGATTTATGAAGCTCAATTGACAACCGAAAAGGGCCAAGAGGGGGTGAATTGGCAAAATGTGTTTATGGAGTAAGAAGAAAGAAAGTATAGACAATTTGACACAATGATTTATAGTGGTTTTGTCTTCTCAACTAAGTCTACATCCACTACCTAAGCTCCTCACTTAGGATTTTCCAACAAATCCACTAATTTGTTCTTTCTTTTTAAGGACAAAGAGATAACCTTTACAAACTCCCTAGCTTTTCAAAGACTTGGATAAAACCAAAACCCCTTTACAAAAGGTAAAAAAAGAAAACAAAAAAACCTTTTAAAGGTAGGTGTTTACAAAATTAAAGCTCACAAAAACACAAATATTTACAAGAGAATAGAAAATAAAGAGTGGAAAGTTATTCTCTTATATTTGATTGCTTGGATAAGTGTTCTAACCCTTCTTCAAGTGTCTTGAACTTTTATTTATGTGTTGGAATGTGTTTGTGGTCGTTTCTAGCCGTTGGGAGTGATTTGGAGCCGTTAGGGATGTTTTCTCTGTAAAATAAAATTGCCCAATACAGAGTGTATCAATATTCTTATATGGAGTATCGATACTACCTCTGTAATATTTAACTAAAACTAGTCGTTACTAGCCGTTGGGCCTGACGGTATCGATACTATAACCATGTATCGATACTACTGTGTAAAGTAGTACGGTGCCCTTTTGGGTATCGATACCTATTTTGCATTTTCGAATTTGAGCAAGCTGGTAGTATTTGTACTACCTTGAGAGTATCAATACTTTTATTACCTTGGGTATCGGTACCACATGAACAATATCGATATTGTTCATATAGTATCGATACTTCATACGTGAAAATCAGTTTTGTGCTCAAATTAACTTTAAATGGACATTGAATTATTTTTGAAAATTTTTGAAGAACAAAGTCATTAAGTCCAAAAACATTTTTTTCTTAATTTGCTATATCAAAATATTATAAACCATGGTTCAACAGCTAAAAAATAAAAAAAAATCACAATAATTTAAATAACGTAATTTAATATTATTATTGTATCGATACAATATCTCGAGATATGATCTCACCTTTATTTTTATAACCGTAAAAGATAATCCAAAATAATTAGTACAATAAAATTTGGTCAAATAATTAAAAAATAAAATAATATAATATAATAAAAAATAATTTTATCTTATAAAAATATAACAAAATCTATTTAGCTTAATAAAAGGAAGAATGTGAAATTAATTTTGGTGTGGTTTGATGTTTGCATTTGGGGTATTTATAGGGGAGGGGGATGGGTGATCGAGAGAGTTGGCTCAAGTAATAATAGGATGCACAATAATTCGTGAATAATGGAAGGCGTGATTTATGATCCGCGCCTTTGCTACGTGGTGCTAGCTCGGACAGAACCCTGTGAAGGCATGCTTCATGATCCACGCTTTTCAACCGTGACGTCAGCTCGGAAAAAACCTTGTGAACGCACGCCTCATGATCTGCTCTTTGTTAGAAAGGGTGCTAAATCATAATATTTGGAGAAAAGATGTCTGGCAGGTAATATTTTATTGTTAGAAA
The DNA here is from genome assembly GCF_006381635.1 of Hibiscus syriacus. Lineage (NCBI taxonomy): Eukaryota > Viridiplantae > Streptophyta > Magnoliopsida > Malvales > Malvaceae > Hibiscus > Hibiscus syriacus. The sequence goes on along the minus strand of NW_024062641.1, from coordinate 682,231 downwards.
GGGTGCTAAAGGGTGCTAAATCGGTAAAATTTCCAGAATATTTTTTTAGTTAATGATTCCCAAGAAACATATTACTGATAGACGGAGCACAATGATCATAACCGTCTCATGCTTCCGGTATAGCGTAAACCTTTTTGTGGCCATCGATCCCTGCTTTTTACGTCGTTGATCAACAACCTAAGCCATATAAATGAGGTTAGAAGCTTTGAGTTTAAAAAAAGGAAACACTTTTTAGTCTTTAATTAGATAGTTATTTTTTTCAATATTTTTATATAAAATCTAAAATAAGAGTTTTTATCTTAAAATGAAATATTAGATGGTCAGAATCAAAATATTTTAAAAAAATAAAGTGATTATCTAATCTAATGTTGTGATATTTTATCTTAAAATTAAATGTTGAAATCAAAATACTCTCTTCATGATATCATTGAGATGATTTCAATGGTAGTCAACTAACAACTAATGCTCAATCATGATGTTTATAATATGACTAATACCAATTTATGGTGGGTGCAGGGCTGACCCAATACATGTGTCAGATGGGCGATCGCACAGGGCAACAATGTTTAAGGGGCGTCTGTTTTATGGGACAACACGTTTCAATGGCGTTATTTTCTCTTCCCTCTCTCTCTCCTCTTCCTCCATGGCTGCTTTCTTCTGCCTCTCTGCAACTTCAAACGTGAATTTATTTCTCCGTACGAGAATGGGAGCTTCTTCAACTTCGTCTAAGTCGACTTCGTAAGTGATTCGGCATGTTGCTTCTTCAAATCCGAAAGTCGTCGACTCGTCGTCACTAGAGAACGAGGCAAAAATGCCAAGCTCATTGACGCTCTGGTTTATACATTCAGTTTCTTCTTTGATTTCCCCTTTTTAAATGCTTCTGATGATTTTATTAAGTAAAGTTCCTTGGAACTTGAAAAAAATAGTTCATTTTTTACCATATATTGAAAATCGTTCACTGGATTATGGATTTTGGAATAAAAATCCATAGGAATTCTTTCCTCGGTTATCCTAGTTTATATGAATAATGATATTATAAGGCGAAAAAGTGTTTTCTTGAAATAAGATTTCCCCATTCTAATATGAACGTTGATAAATTTTAATTGAGATTAAAAAAATTGAACATTTTTCACAAACGATTTTTAATTCAAATTCACTATGTATATCTATCTAGGTGCACTCAGTAATCTGAACTTTGTTTTGTGGATCCAATGACACTTATTTAGTTCAGATATATGACCTTGAATGGTTGAAAATTTAGAAATTTCCTCTGAAACTATTGGTTGTTCTACTTCTTACTAATGCAATATCTTGGTGCACGAGTTTGTATCATTTTTAGTTTAGAGTATAAATGGAATTCTATAGTAGTTGGTTCACAATCTGAGATATTTTTCCTACATTAACTTGGTGGTGTTGGAACACTATCCATTAACTTATATGTAAATTAATTAGTTGCACTTGATTTGATGTTTATAGATGTAAGAATCCCTTGTAGTTAAGGCATAGCATATGGAGTAGTATTGCTTTTCATTGAAATAAAAAGCCTCAAATTTGATCAGTTGAATAATAAATTATAAAATTAAAAAATAAGAGGGGAGAAGGCAAGAAGGGAACATTTCCTCGAGGTTGGAGGAAAAAGGTTCTAAGCTTGAATAAATCCCATAGGTATTGGTTAAAAGCACAAACCCCACGTAACAAAGAAATATATTATCTATTAATAAATGCACATTAAGTTGTGGTGGCATTCTTTATAAGGTCTGGGAAACGCCTCAGATGCATGAGATATTTCGAAGAATAGCTATACCCCAAATTCATGAGATATTTTGAAGAATAACTATATTATAGATGCATGAGATATTTAGAAGAATAACTATCTTCTGCAGAATGTTGTTGGACTCTGTGACATCCCATGAGGGTCTTAGGGATTTTAGCGTGCAGATTAATCTTAGAAGTAAAAATAAAAAGAATATCTCACATTGACCATGCTTCAAGATTTGTTCCTTATTCAATATAGTAGCTTGTAATTGAAGATTGTTTACAACTGTCAATTGACAATGCTCATTCCTTTCAGGTACCTATTGATCATGTTGATCAAATTGTCTTGGAGAAAGCCCTATCTATCGGTTGTTGTTGTTGCTTCACCTTCTGCTGTTTGGTATGTAGTTGATCCTTTTCTCAGCAACTGTAGATTGTCTTAAAATGTTTTTCCATTTGTTAATCTGTTATAGAGGATGTTATTCTATTGAGCTTATCTTCAGCCAGCTCATTATCCGTCCTATAGACTTGTTGCACCATATAATTGGAATTATCATGGTAGATTGACCTTGCCCTGTTTCGGATTAAATTGTTTTAAAAAATTATTTATGTTTTGTCTATTATACGGTACAAGTAGAGGGGCATAAAATTATTTCTCGTCCAGGGCATTAAAACTCATTGGACCGGCCCTGGTGGGTGTGGGATCAAATTACTTGAAACTGCTAATGATTTGGCATAACACTCTCTTCACTCAATCATTGCATTATCAAATGATTGGACTTATGGCCTTAGATTATGATAACAATAAGATGTGCTTTGATTTAGCTAATTCCCTCTATCTTTAAATCCATCCCCTTTCATATTCTTTTAGTCGCATCTCATTTTTCAAGCCATTGCAAATGCCTTGTGTTTTCCTTTATTTGTGTGGTTAAGATTTAACATATTTGCTTCTAAAATTAATTAAGATTATTGTACTTCCAACAAAGGAAACAAATATTTGCTTGGAGACAATGTCAATATCAACTTGATTTGTAAATATATTTATTTATTTTTTTCTATTATGTTGAGATTGAGATTTAACCTCTTCTATTTTAGTTTGATGAAATTTAATTATTGAATTTTATGTTATTTTTAATACATTTAATTGATAATATTATGTTAAAGTGATGGCATGCATTTGATCTTTTCAAACTTGTCTTAAACTTTGGGTTATTGTATCAATTTCTTATTGGTTGAATATGTTTGATTGAATTTTCATATAATTTTGATTGTGAGATCGAATAACAGTAACAGTAAAAAAAAGCGGGATAAAGTAACTTTTATCAACTTGATTATTGAAGTTCTTTATTCCACGTTAGTTTCGAACTAGATAATTTTCTTTTATTTTAGTCCTTTATGATGATATTACTCCGATAGTGTACCATACCATACTATCAAAGGTCATATCCATTAGAAAGACTAAAATACAAATTAAACTACTAACATGGATCAAAAAAGTTTTTTTTGGATAATCTGAGTTTATTACCCAAGAAAGCAGAAGACTGCTACAAATGAACCAGTATCATTACATAATCGATAGACTTGTATAAGTAATAGCCCTCAGTAGTACACAGCAGAAAACTAGAAATACAGGAAGAGAATAGGAGAAATAAGAAAGGAAATGCTCTGCAGTTATCACGTGATGTTCCAGCTTGCGCAGAGGGAAACATTCCTTGGGTCTACTCTGTTGATAGGGCAACCACTCAGCCTAATACGTAAGGCATCTTTAATATCCTCCAGAATATTTTCCACAATCTAGGATTTCCCCCAAACAGCCTACCATTCCTCTCTTTCCAAATGCAGTATACATGACTCGACAAAGCAAGCTTAAGCACTCTCATGATGAGAGATTTACCCTTAAAACAGGCGTGGCCCAAGCTAGCTCGCCATCCTAATGGCAAGCTCTGTGATTAACACCACATAGTTGGAGAATGGCCTTCTAGAGATTTCCCGCGTAACCACTCGAAGAATATGTGGTTTCTAGTCTTAGGCTCCAAGTTGCATAACAAGCATCTGTCATTATCGATGGTTAATCCCATTCGCAGTAGCCTCACCCTGGTAGGAAGCCTGTCCAAGATGGCCATCCATAATATTATGATGTACTTATGGATACACCCAGAGAACCAAATCAGGTGATGCCAACCAACCTTTGGTGCCATAGGGCAAATGTTCTCCCAAATCTGCCTTGTGCTAAGTTCTTTGCCTCGGCTAGCAAATAGATGATGAACAGCAGGCCTCAACTTCAGCAGCTTCCTGAAGCTCCAGCTATCATTTGTAGGTAAGTTCATCCACCAGAAGTCAGAGCTTTTAATTATATATGAGTGGATCCACACAACCCATAAGAAACCCTCCTCTGCCAGCAAGTTCCTGATTAGCTTCACGGCACAAGCTTTATTCCAGCCAAGAATATTAATGACCCCGAGACCCCCTTCAGACTTCAGAAGGAAAATCTATTTCCAATTCACTTGAGCTCCCTTCGCAGGCACGCCAGATCCTTCCAAAAGAAACGAGAGCACAGTTGTTCCATTTTCCTGATCACCACATTTGAAGAACAATCTGCCTACACCAGTAGTTTGTCAAACTAAAAAGAACAGAACATATCAGTTGGAGTCTGTCGACAAAGCTCAAATGCTTGTTAACCCAAAGGTTCAACCGTGCCCTTATTGTTTCAAGAAGAGGTTGGCATTCTACCACAGTAAGTTTCTTTGTCACCAGCGGGATACCCAAGTATCGAACAAGGAGCTTCCCTGTTTTAAATCCCGTAATCACTTATATCTCTACACTGAACATCAGATAACCCAGCAATAAACATCTAACATTTGCTGACATTCAGTTTAAGCCCAGAGATAAAGTAGAAAGCATCCAACTCAGTTTGTACACCAATAATAGAGTCAATGGAGGCTTTGCAGAAAATGAAAGATCATCCGCAAAGCAAAGATGAGTCAAGCCTAACCTTTTACATTTGGGATGAAACTTAAAAATTCCCCTAAGAGCATCCACATTCAACAGATTCGATAAAACGTTCATGGCAGTACAAATAGGTAAGGCAAAAGAGGATCGCCTTGCATGACACCCGAGCACCCCTAAAATAACCAACGAGACTGCCATTAAACATGATCGAATAGATCGGTTTAGCGAAACATGCCCAAATCTAGCCAATATATTTCTCAAACAGACCCAAAGCCCTCAGAATAACAATAATGAAATCTCAATCTAGGGAATCAAAAGCCTTTTGATGGTCTATTTTCAAAGCACATCTAGGAGAAATATTCTTCCTATTATAACCCCTAACAATCTCTTGGGCGAGGAGAGTGTTATCTACAATACTTCTCCCTTTAATAAAAGCAGTTTGATTTTTAGTTATCATGCGGGTAACACAGCAACAAGCGCCTAACTAAGATCCTTGTGAGGGTCTTATAAATCACAATGCAACAGGAAATAGGTCTAAAATCTTTGACTAGGCTAGGATTTGGCACTTTTGGGACAAGAAAAATAGTTGTGGAGTTGAAAGCAGAAGTATAAAAGAATTATCGAAGCAGTACCTAATAGCAACTATAAAATCTTCGCTAGTAATAGGCCAAGCTTTCTTGTAGAAGAAAGGATTGTAGCCATCAGGCCCAGGGGACTTTTCATTACCTTATCCCCAAATGGCATCCTTGATCTCCACATTGGATACATCACTGCATAAAACAGAGTCAGCTCCATGGGAAGAGAGTAATTGAGGAGTTCTTTAATTGTTGCAATGTTGTTGTCCTTGACATTTGCATCAGTCATTCCCAGCTGGTTTTGGAAGAACTTGATCACCTCGTTAGACATATCATCAAAAGTGTCTAGCCTGGCACTAGATTGATCATAAAGAACCTTATTGTGCTATTTTTCCTTATGCTTGCAACCACCGAATGGAAGAAGTGGGTTCCTTGATCCCCCTCATTTATCCAACTTGCTTTGGCTTTTTGCTTATAAAAAAACATCTCAGCTTCTTTAAGGATTTTTAGTTCCCTTTCAGCTTGTAATTCATCATTAATATTACTGTCAGCAGATAAATTTGCAAGCTGGATACTCAACAGCTCCTCTCTTTTCATCTTCAACTGGTTGGAAATGTCATTTAAATGGTTTCTGTTTAAATTCTTGAGAGGATATTTTAACCTCTTATGTTTTTGGAATAGAACTTGAGCTGGATTACCCTCCACCGGAACCTCCAAGACTCATTGATGATGGCCAGAAAATCTGGGTGCAAATCCCAGAAATTAAGAACTTAAATGGTTTAGGCATGGTCATAGGGGCTGCCTTATGGAGCCACACAACAGCTGGGTAGTGGTCCGAGTCCCCTGGGGTGAGAAACTCTACATCATAGTCTGGAAAAATATCAATCCAAGCCGAATTCACCAATACTCAGTCTAGCTTGTGAGCTAAATATGAATCGTGCTGCTTATTCGACCAGGTGAATAAAGGTCCAGTGAAAGGGTGGTCAAAAACCCCTAGATTCTCTACACAGCTTTGAAAGTCTGAAATATCAGCATGTGTAGTGCATTAATGCTACCCGTGCTTTCCTCGATATTTAAGAAGATATTAAAATCACCCCCAATCAGACATAGGAGGTTATCATAATCCAGTGAGCTTAATTGGTTCCATAATTGCCTCCGAGTGTTACCATCATTCGATCCATAGACTGCAGTTACAGATAAACTTTTCCCCTCAAAAGAGGCCTTAATCAAAATACTCTGATCATACATAGAGATGACAGAACACGCCAAATATTTATGCCAAAGCACCCAAATACGACCATTGAATGAATGAATATAGTTGCAACAAGAATCCCAATCGCTAAAATTGTGTTAAGATGTTTGTAGAGTTTACTTCCTTGACTCTAGTTTCCAACAGACAGAGGATGCTTATTTGACAGCTAGCAGCCCAACTTATAACTTTCCTCTGCTTATGAGGATTATTAAATCCTTGAACATTCCAAAAACAAACTAACATGAGGTAATGGAGGACGAATAGGTACCGCCCCTATCCTCCATTTTCTTTACTTTACCAACTTGCTCCTTTTTCTTCAACTTTAAATCTTGTACAAGTTTAGACACTCCTAAAGTTGCTGCTCTCTTTTTCTTGCCATCATCAACAACAGCAAGTTTTCAGGATCGATTGAGGTAAGGACATCGAACTTGTTTTTTGAAACTCCTAAAACGGTATTAGCTTCTTTTGCTGGCGTACCCCGTCCACATTAGCAGCCAGTTTTGCCTCATTATCAATATCTCTCCCAGAACCAGCTTGGGCCTTATCTGTACAAATCTCTTCCACTAACGCAACATTGCTAGGAATAATATGTTCAGTAAAAATTGTTATCTCAGTACTCAAACCAGCACTCTTCCCCTCAATCCCAGTTGGATTTTTATTTACAATTATCTCCTATGTTGGAATTTTTTTCAACACCAACACTCTTCCCCTCATTCCCAGCTGGACCATTATTGACAACTTCCTATTTAATCACCAGGATGGGGCTTTTGCCCTCCACACATGCTCCTTATTCCCCAAAGGACAAAATTTCGTAGAATGCCCAAATTTACCTCATTTAACACACGAGGCAGGTATCCAAGGTACAATGACCTTGATTCTAACTACATACTCGTCACACAAAAGCATATCAACGAAATCTGGGACTTTTGAATCAACAAAAATTTCTACACAGACTCTAGCATATTCAAGTCTCACCCTAGAAGCAGTAATGGAGTCCATATGTAAGGGCTTACCGATAGCACTAGCGATGTAGCTGAGTCCCTTCTTCGGAAATAATTCAAAGGAACGTTGAATAGTTGGATCCAAATTGGCATGCGATCCAAGTCGAAGTATAGCTCCTTCAAGTTCGACTCCCAATTCCTGAGGAAGAGAGGCTTGTGCTGTACATGCCAGGGACCATTTTCTAAAACTCAGTCCCTGGCCAAGGAGCTATAAAAAGAGAAAACAAAAATATCAACAAAGTTATTCAAGGACTAAATTAAAAAAATATCAGGTTCAGAGACTAAATATCGCATTAACAAAAAAATCAATGTCGTATTAATCAATCGAGACCTAATAGCATCATAAAAATATAAGAAATAAATTATATCAAATTAAAGTAATAATAAATATGTTACTTAAGTTGTTGACACCAAGACTTTTTATTCAAATCAGGACAACTTCTCCCACTGCCCTTGAGGCCTTGACCCAGAAAAAAAAATAGAAGAGTAAGTTTTCAAATTTTAGAGGGTTTAAAACACTGTAATTAAACATAATCATTAACCAATAATTCATTTAATAAATCATGTTGACATGAAAAAAATGATATACCAAATCCATTCTTAACGTTAGGGGTGATTAATGAGTTGAGCAGTTCGTGAGCAGCTCGAACTCGACTAGGTCAAAACTCAATAAAAGTCTACTCGATTTGACTTGATTTGAACTCATGCTCGACTCGAGACCTTAACAAACTGAGTCAAGCAAAGTCCAACTCAACTCGATAAGTTCATAAGCAACTTGTTAATTTTTTATAATATTTACTAGTTATCTTAATTTATTTCATTAAAAAATTTACTAATTTACTAATAGATGATAAATGATATATATTAATTTTCTAATAAAAATACTAAATTATTAATTAAGAATTATTATTTTACTACACCAAAAAATTAAACCCTAATTATTATTTTTAATGTATTTGTGAATTTTTATTTTATAGTTTTGACTTTGAATTTGTTTCATACACAATTTTTGTTAATTTTTTGGGTTAAATTTATAAATTTATGTTTTTATTAATTTTTGTATAGTATTATCAGATTTTACTTATAGTTAAAAAATAAAATAAAAATTTTGGTGAATTAGTTGGATCCAAATTGGCATGCGATCCAAGTCGAAGTGTAGCTCCTTAAAGTTCGACTCCCAATTCCTGAGGAAGAGAGGCTTGTGCTGTACATGCCAGGGATCATTTTGTAAAACTCAGTCCCTGGCCAAGGAGCTATAAAAAGAGAAAACAAAAATATCAACAAAGTTATTCAAGGACTAAATTAAAAAAATATCAGGTTCAGAGACTAAATATCGCATTAACAAAAAAATCAATTCGTATTAATCAATCGAGACCTAATAGCATCATAAAAATATAAGAAATAAATTATATCAAATTAAAGTAATAATAAATATGTTACTTAAGTTGTTGACACCAAGTCTTTTTATTCAAATCAGGACAACTTCTCCAACTGCCCTTGAGGCCTTGACCCAGAAAAAAAAATAGAAGAGTAAGTTTTCAAATTTTAGAGGGTTTAAAACACTGTAATTAAACATAATCATTAACCAAGAATTCATTTAATAAATCATGTTGACATGAAAAAAATGATATACCAAATCCATTCTTAACGTTAGGGGTGATTAATGAGTTGAGCAGTTCGTGAGCAGCTCAAACTCGACTAGGTCAAAACTCAATAAAAGTCTACTCGATTTGACTTGATTTGAACTCATGCTCGACTCGAGACCTTAACGAACTGAGTCAATAAAAGTCCAACTCAACTCGATAAGTTCATAAGCAACTTGTTAATTTTTTATAATTTTTACTAGTTATCTTAATTTATTTCATTAAAAAATTTACTAATTTACTAATAGATGATAAATGACTATATTTTAATTTTTGAATAAAAATACTAAATTATTAATTAATAATTATTATTTTACTACACCAAAAAATTAAACCCTAATTATTATTTTTAATGTATTTGTGAATTTTTATTTTATAATTTTGACTTTGAATTTGTTTCATACACTATTTTGTTAATTGTTTTGGTTAAATTTATAAATTTATGTTTTTATTAATTTTTGTATAGTATTATCAGATTTTACTTAAAGTTAAAAAATAAAATAAAAATTTTGGTGAATTAACGAGCAACGAGACGAGCCACGAGCTTAATGAGCACGATTCGAGAAACAAGATTTTTTTTAACAAGCACAAGTCGAGCAAAATTTTAATTAGCAACGAGTTGAATCGAACAACAAAAATTTTTAATGAGCACAAGTCAAGCACTGCTTAACTCACGATCGACTAGCTCAATAATCACCCGTACTCAACGTGCAGAAATAAGTGGCAGAGAAAGATATGTCAGATAATGAGATGTAAACAAAACAAAGATTCCAATGTATAACAGACATAAGCTTGGACCGACATTGTACGTAGGAATTAAATCTCCATGTAAATTTAAGGTACAAAGAGAGCTTAAAAGCACGTTACAAACCGGTATAAAACGGGGGAAACTTTATCATAATCTCGTCTGTATTTTTTCTGGTTTAAAATAAGCACAGGTCACATGGGTGTTTGTTGGAAAAAGAGAATCTATCACCAAACCAGAAGGATACTGCGTCCAGGGAGAAATATTTTATACCTAAAATAAGGGGTTAGTTGTAACACCCCTAACTCATATTTGACCCGAATACAAGTCCGAGATGTCACATTGACTTTTCAAACTTTGATTCTTAAAGAAAAATCCCGGGAATTTAAAACTTTCATTAAAACAAAATACTTTAATTTACATAAAAGAGACCACTTAATACAAAATCGATATTAACCACTTATTACATACCAACACTCTATACACAACAAAATACCTACTTTGTCAATTACTTCTGATCAGATTTCTTATTCTTAGTAATGTTGTTGTCCGTGCCACTTCTATTCTGAATCTCCTTATTTCTTGGTATCTACGTGTAAATCACTTACACGCTAAGACATAGACTTAGTGAGGCAATAAATGAATATGCAACAATATCTTCATGAATATGCATTCTTACCATTTCCTTCATGACATTTCACTATGCATGTATCTATTACACAATAACATATATAATCATATCATGCATGTACAAAACTTACCTTCTTGTACCACTTTCACTTTACTTTGTATTTCAATTGCCCATGTATATTATTGAGAATAAAGGTATGTGAGTACATTGAGGTTGTGCATTGTCACCACAGCTCGTGTCAATTCCCTCATGGGGCACCTAACCTTAGTTTAGTATTCGTCCCGAAGGACTGTCATATATGTCCCGTAGGACCACTACATCCCGAAGGACTATTATACCCTCGACTCTTGGCATGCCAATTACACCTATAGCTCTCATATCGTATACTATGGGCATTATTCTGATATTTCATATGTTCATGTGCTCATGTCATTTCTCTTGTGATCATGTAGCTCATGTCACTTACTTCATGTCATGTTCTCATATCACATATCATATCACATGTGTATTTGAATCTATTCATATATTTACATCATTTATCCAATCACATGAACATATATATATGCCTTATGCATGTATTACAATAATTATCATGTATGCATGTTCACAACTATTGTACTATGAAAATCAATATAGGGATTAGACTTATCACAAGTCTTATTCCATTATACTATACATATAGTATGCACTCACCTTAGCTTTGCTTTGATTCGATTCTAATCCTTTGATCGTTCCGGAATAAGCTTACTTTTAGTATCTACATAATCACACATGGATCTATATCAGTATTATAGCTAATATACTCTAATGGTTCACTCTTTAGATTAAGATAAATGCTAATTTCCTCTTTTAATGAAGGTATGCATAGATGCACTACTTGTGCATCGGTACATAAAATGCATTCGATGTTTTATTATTAATGGAATGCATCGATGCATGCCTTATGCATCGATGCACTAATTGCATTCGATCTTTTTATTTTAAAAGAGTGCATCTATGCACTACCTGTGCATCAATACACTTTCAAACAATTTATGGGTTTTAACCTTGATGCATCAATGTACTATGAATATGCATCGATGCACTCTGTCCATAATCCTCTTTTTGAACCCAAAAATTCATTCATTTTGGATTAAATCCTTCATGTTTAATCCCCTTTTTCATTCTTAACTCTAGTACACATCCTTAAACCAATTTATACTCATTTATTTCATCTTAAACCTCCAAATCCTATCCTTCATATGTAATTCAAGAATTACATCAATAATTCAACATGTTTGAATTCCACTTTTAACACTTCTTATATCTTAACTAGATTGATGACAAGTCAAATTTAACTTTCAATTCTAGTTATGAACTCTATTCCAATATTTCATTTAAGAACTTCAAATATTAAATCTCTCCTAACTCCATCATCCTTTGATGTTAAGATAACTTAAGCTTTCCTTAAGCTTAGTTATCATCTAATAATCGAAAACCAATCTTAAATTTAACAAGAAACTCATAATCAAAAATCTTACATTTGCTTTAGTTCACACGCACAAGGAAGAAAGAAGAAGAAGAGAACTCTGGAAGCCTTGGGTGTTTTATCCCCTTCCACCCACGTGTATCCTTATATATATATACTTATCCTTTCTTTAATTATTTTTCCTTGCAATTACTCTATTGTCCTTCCATTCCTTATTCCTTTCAATTTCATCCTATACAATAATTTACATGTAAATCTTTATACTATTCATTCATTTTATTTTAACCACCAAATTCTGAGACTTTACAATTTAGTCACTAACTCGGTATTGAGGATGTTACAACTCTCCCCCTTAAGAAAATTCGTCCTCGAATTTTCATTATGCAAAGAGGTAAGTGTACTTAATCCTCATGTCCTCTTCACGTTCCCATGTTGCTTCCTCTACTTTGTGATTCCTCCACAAGACTTTAACCAATGGAATAGTCTTGTTCCTTAGTTACTTGACTTCGTGAGCTAATATTTGAACAGGTTCTTCCTCATAAGTTAAATCTGGTCGAACTTCAATTTCTTCAGAGTCACAATATGGGATGGATCAGATCGATATTTCCTAAGCATTGAGACATGAAAGACATTGTGTATCTTTTCCATTTCATGTTGTAAAATTAGCTGATATGCTATTGGTCCTACTCTCTTAGTAATCTCGTAAGCTCCAATGAATCGAGGACTCAACTTTCCTTTCCATCCAAACCTCAATACTTTCTTCCATGGAGACACTTTCAATAACACTTTATCTCCGACTTGAAATTCAATCTCTTTTTCTTCCGTATTCTGAATTACTTGAACTTTTTCTTCCCTATTCTGAATCAGCTCAGGACCAACAACTTCTCTATCCTTAAGTTCATACCGTTCAAGGACGTACGATATCTTTTTCCGTATAGAGCTTCATAGGGAGCCATTTTGATGCTTGACTGATAACTATCGTTGTACGCAAATTCAGCAAGTGGCAAATACCTTTCCCAAGATCCTTTGAATTCAATGACACAAGCTCTTAGCATATCCTCCAGAATTTGAATAGTTCGCTTGGATTGACCATCGGTTTGAGGATAAAACGTTGTACTGAAGTTCAACCGAGTTCCCAATGCTCCATTTAATGACTTCCAAAACCGTGATGTGAATCTAGGATCTCGATCAGAAACTATGGAAATAGGTACACCATGCAAATGTATAATCTCTCTAATATACATCTCAGCATACTTATCCATGGAGAAATCAGTTCGTACCGGAATAAAATGGGCTGACTTAGTCAATCTATCTACGATCACCCAGACTGAATCCTTTTTATTCGGAGTTAAAGGCAACCCCGTCACAAAATCCATCGTTATGTTTTCCCTTTTCCATTGAGGAATTGAAATTGGTTGTAACAATCCTGACGGAACCTGATGCTCAGCTTTGACTTGTTGACAAGTCAAACACTTTGATACAAATTCCGTAATGTCTTTCTTCATTCCCGACCACCAATATCGACTCTTGAGATCCATATACATTTTGTTCCCTCCCGGATATATTGTCAATGGACTACAATGAGCTTCCGTTAACAAATCATTCTTTAATTCATCATCATCTGGAATTACCAATCTTTCTTGATAATACAAATTCTCATCAGACTTAATCTCACAATCCGTACCCTCTCCATTCCTTATCTGTTGTATCTTCTTTAAACACTTTCCATCTTTAGCTTGCAATTCTTTAATTCGATCTAGCCATGCTGGCTTGACAGTCAGTTCTGCACAGATTGCACCATCTTCTCTTAACGATAATATAGCATCAAGAGCACGCAAAGCTGCAAATGTCTTTCTACTCAAGGCACCAGCTACCACATTTGCCTTTCCGGGATGGAAATCAATCACAACATCATAATCCTTGAGAAATTTCACCCATCTTCGTTGTCTTAAATTCAACTCTTTCCGAGTCATCAAGTATTTTAAGCTCTTGTGATCCGTATGCAAGTAGCACTTTTCACCATACAAGTAGTGACGCCAGATCTTTAAAGCAAACACTACTGCCGCCATCTCTAGGTCGAGTGTTGGATAATTCTTCTCGTGCAGTTTTAGTTGTCTCGAAGCATAGGCCACTACCTTGCCTTCTTGCATTAATACGCATCCCAAACCACTATGAGACGCATCACTATACACTATAAAGTTCTTGCCAGACACAGGTTAAACTAACACTGGAGTTTCTGTAAGAATCTTATTTAACTTTTCAAAACTCTCTTAACATTCTTGAGTCCAAACAAATTTTACTTCTTTTTCAACAGTTTAGTTAAGGGTAATGCTATGATCGAAAAGTTTTTAACGAACCTTCCATAATAACCAACTAACCCCAGAAAACTTCTAACTTCTGATACATTCTTTGGAACTTCCCACTCCAGAATAGCTTTAATCTTTTGGGGATCCACTCGAACTCCTTCTGCAGAAATTACATGTCCAAGGAATGTCACTTCATTCAACCAAAATTCACATTTAGAAAATTTAGCATAAAGCTTCTTGTCTCGTAAAATCTGTAAAACAATCTGTAAGTGTGAACTATGCTCTTCTTCCGACTTTGAATATATTAAAATATCATCAATAAACACCACAACAAACTGATCTAAATAAGGTCAGAATATCATATTCATTAGATCCATAAAAGCAGTTGGTACATTCGTAACTCCAAACGGCATCACGATAAACTCATAGTGACCATATCTTGTTCTAAACGCCATTTTTGAAATGTCTTTCGCTTGAATCATTAATTGATGATAACCCGAATGTATATCAACTTTTGAGAACACTGAAGCTTCCTTTAATTGATCAAATAAATCGTCAATTCGGGGAAGTGGATACTTGTTCTTGATGGTCACTTTCTTGAGCTGTCTGTAATCGTTACAAAGATGCATTGATCCATCTTTCTTTTTAACAAATAGAACTGGAGCTCCCCAAGGTGATACACTTGATCTAATAAACCCTTTGTCTAGTAACTCCTATAATTGAATCTTTAATTCTTGCAACTCTTTTGGAGCCATCCTGTATGGTGACATTGCAATAGGAGTTGTTCCCGGTATTATCTCAATCTGAAATTCTACCTCTTTGTCCGAAGGTAAACCTGGCAACTCTGCAGGAAATACATTGGGAAATTCTCTGACTATAGGAATTCCTTCAATCCCTTTCTCCTTGGTTCTAACATCCAGCATATTAGCAATGAACCCTTGACATCCTTGTAGCAATAACTTCTTCGCCGACATCACTGAAATTACATTTGCCAATGGATTCCATCCTTCACTAAATACCACCACATCTACCCCTTATGGACTTCTCAGCGTTACTCTTTTCAATCTACAATCGACATTAGCGTAATAACGATATAACCAATCCATTCCCAGTATCACTTCAAATTCGTCGAAAGGTAATTCCATCAGATTAGCAGGGAATTCAATTCTTTGAATTCGTATGGGACATCCACGACTCACCATATTTACCCAAGCACTGTGCCCTAATGGGTTCGTCACTATCACCTCATTGCTAGTAGTTTCTAACGGAATGTTCAATTCTTTCACTAACATACTAGTAATGTATGAATATGTAGACCCCGTATCAATCAATACAATAACACCTTTTCAAACAATAGAAAGGTATTTGTTATAATATCTAAGTCATCACAATCCTCATTAGTCTTGAGGTTATACACTCGAGCAATGGAGTGTATCTCCGGTTGAGCAGAGGATTCCGATTGGCTTCTTCCTCTGCCTCTACCTCTTCCTCTCTGGCCTACAGAAGTAGATTTCTCTGGCTGTGTAGATTCACTGGTTAACATTGAACAATCCCGAACAAAATGCCCAGCGTCCCCACATCTAAAGGAGACTCCATAAATCATCCGGTATATCCCTGAATGATTCTTTCCACAATGTGGGCATTGTTTGGCTTGACTCTGATTAGATCTCCCAGCTCCAGATCCCACTGACTGAGTTTGTCTACCTCTCATCTGATTTGATCCTCTAGCGGAGGATGCCACTGACTCTGATCTAACTTGGGGTCGAAAAACAGCATCTTTGTCCCTTTTTGATGGTACGTAACTCGAAGAAGCACCCGTTCTTTTGACTGTCTGAGCTCTCAAATTTTCAAACCTCTCGTTCTGAGCTCTTTCCAGAGCCTTGGCACGATTGACTACCTCTTGAAACAAGGATAAATTTAATACAATTAACATTTCCTTCAACAGATGACGTAACCCCTCTACAAACCACTCACAAGTATCCTTCTCCGTAGGAACTAGCTTGGCAGCAAAGCAGCTCAACTTATTGAATTCACACTCGTACTCATATACAGTCTGATTTTATTACTTCAGATTCATGAACTCTTGCTTCATTTGACAAACAAATTGATCTCCGATGTATTTATGCTTGAATTCTTCTAAAAACAATGACCAAGTTACTTGGGCGTTAGACATCCTCAATGTAACATTGGTCCACCAGATCCTTGCTTGTCCTCTCAACAAGGAAATTACTCCATCCAGCTTCTCAGCATTGGAACAATGAAGTCCTGTAAGCATGACCTTCACGTCATTTAGCCAAAGGTCCGCAGTAACAGGACCTTCATCGGCTTCCCCTCTAAACTCTGGAGCTCCTAATCCCTTCAACTCTTTCGCAACATTCATTTTTGGAGTTGAAGTAACAGGAGGTTGGAAACGCGTCAATATCGCGTCTAACATTCTAAAAAATATATATCTTGATCATTTACAGGCATTCCAGAGGATGTATGTTCTTCACTCTGCCTGGCCAAGGCATGTGAATTACTGCTTTCAGCGGGTCTATCATCTCCCACTTCATTCCTAGAACTACCTCGTCCGGACATCTATAAAAATACAACCATATAGTTCTATTAGCAAAACAACATACTTATTATTCCATCAGATCAGAAGTTTCCACTATTTTGTTGGTATGTATACATTATCAGACACTCTAGACTCCGGTTTATGCCGAGAATCGACTAAACCGTAGCTCTGATACCATTAAATGTAACACCCCTAACTCATATTCGACCCGAATACAAGTCCGAGATGTCACATTGACTTTCAAACTTTGATTCTTAAAGAAAAATCATGGGAATTTAAAACTTTCATTAAAACAAAATACTTTAATTTACATAAAAGAGACCACTTAATACAAAATCGATCAGAGCATTCGTAATTAACCACTTATTACATACCAACACTCTATACAAAACAAAATACCTAATTTTTCAATTACATCTGATCTGATTTCTTAGTAATGTTGATGTCTGTGCCACTTCTATTCTGAATCTTCTTATTTCTTGGTACCTACATGTAAATCACTTACACGCTAAGTCATAGACTTAGTGAGGCAATAAATGAATATGCAACAATATCTTCATGAATATGCATTCTTACCATTTCCTTCATGACATTTCAATATGCATGTATCTATTACACAATAACATATATAATCATATCATGTATGTACAAAACATATCTTCTTGTACCACTTTCACTTTACTTTGTATTTCAATTGCCCATGTATATTATCGAGAATAGAGGCATGTGAGTACATTGAGGTTGTGCACTAATACTGTCACCACAGCTCGTATCAATTCCCTCATGGGGCACCGAACCTTAGTTCAGTATTCGTCCCGAAGGACTGTCATATATGTCCCGTATAACCACTACATCCTGAAGGACTAAGTCCCGAAGGACTATAATACCCTCGACTCTTGGCATGCCAATTACACCTATAGCTCTCATATCGTATACTATGGGCATTATTCTGATATTTCATATGTTCATGTGCTCATGTCATTTCTCTTGTGATCATGTAGCTCATGTCACTTACTTCATGTCATGTTCTCATATCACATATCATATCATATGTGTATTTGAATCTATTCATATATTTACATCATTTATCCAATCACATGAACATATATATGCCTTATGCATGTATTACAATAATTATCATGTATGCATGTTCACAACTATTGTACTATGAAAATAAATATAGGGATTAGACTTATCACAAGTCTTATTCCATTATATTATACATATAGTATGCACTCACCTTATCATTGCTTTGATTCGATTCTAATCCTTTGATCATTCCAGGAATAAGCTTACTTTTAGTATCTACATAATCACACATGGATCTATATCAGTATTATAGCTAATATACTCTAATGGTTCACTCTTTAGATTAAGATAAATGCTAATTTCCTCTTTTAATGAAGGTATGCATCGATGCACTACTTGTGCATCGGTACATAAAATGCATTCGATGTTTTATTATTAATGGAATGCATCGATGCATGCCTTATGCATCGATGCACTAATTGCATTCAATCTTTTTATTTTAAAAGAGTGCATCGATGCACTACCTGTGCATCGATACACCTTCAAACAATTTATGGGTTTTAACCTTGATGCATCGATGTACTATGAATATGCATCGATGCACTCTGCCCAGAATCCTCATTTTAAACCCGAAAATTCATTCATTTTGGATTAAATCCTTCATGTTTAATCCCCTTTTTCATTCTTAACTCTAGTACACATCCTTAAACCAATTTATACTCATTTATTTCATCTTAAACCTCCAAATCCTATCCTTCATATGTAATTCAAGAATTACATCAATAATTCAACATGTTTGAATTCCACTTTTAACAATTCGTATATCTTAACTAGATTGATGACAAGTCAAATTTAACTTTCAATTCTAGTTATGAACTCTATTCCAATATTTCATTTAAGAACTTCAAATCTTAAATCTCTCCTAACTCCATCATCCTTTGATGTTAAGATAACTTAAGCTTTCCTTAAGCTTAGTTATCATCTAATAATCGAAAACCAATCTTAAATTTAACAAGAAACTCAATAATCAGAAATCTTACCTTTGCTTTGGTTCACACGCACAAGGAAGAAAGAAGAAGAAGAGAACTCTGGAAGCCTTGAGTGTTTTCTCCCCTTCCACCCACGTGTATCCTTATATATATATATTTATCCTTTCTTTAATTATTTTTCCTTGCAATTACTCTATTGTCCTTCCATTCCTTATTCCTTTCAATTCCATCCTATACAATAATTTATATGTAAATCTTTATACTATTCATTCATTTTATTTTATCCACCAAATTATGTGACTTTACAATTTAGTCACTAACCTGGTATTGAGGATGTTACATTAGTTTTTTGAAAGAAACCTCATACCTGAATGATAATATGTAGTGGTTAAAATCATAACTGGATTGAATATATTATTCTCCAAATTGTGTAATCCAACTGCGGCGGCAATCATAAGCAGTACATGGTGCGAACTGGAATGCACTTTGCCTTTATTTTTTCAAACATGAAAAATCTGAACCCACCATTAAAATGATTGACGAAACCTGCACAGATGTCATCCACATATTCCTCAATCGACCTAATATTAGATTTTTACACGAATCTGATGTGCATAGGTGTACTCCATTAACAATGTGTCCATCCTGGCTGCATGTACCTTTGCCTAAATTATCGAGAATAAAAAGATGATTATCTTGAACTCAGCAGATGGTACTCCGTTAAGAAATGTTATTTTCTCAAAAAATTCAACTGCTGTGTTGTTGGGTTAAGAAATTTTTTAACAAACACTATTTTATAATCATGTTGAACTATTAGAAAGAAAAAGAATAAAGATATACTAGATGATTCTCTCGGAGTAGTGTCCTAATTGGGCGATCATCGACGTATTCTTGCAGTAATGTTTCGACCTTGAAGCAAAGTAAACAAGTAATGTCGGATCCCACCATTGAAGTAGACAGATACCGTATGGTGTAGGCTTTAGTTACACCTCTGGACTCTGTCTTTTCGGATGACGGCCCATGGGTTCGATTAAGTTATGTACCCACTTGCCAAAATCACATTCGGCTGACACCAAATCTAATTTGGTCCTTGAAAATAACTTTTTTGGATTGCTCTGATTTAAGTCATTTCAATTTATTTTATTCTATATTCAAAAAAAATATTGGGTTATTTTAGATTTTGATAACTTTGATTTAAATTTAAATTATTTCGTATACGAGTTTGTGTCATTTTCATTATACTTTGTGCCATTTTCTGTATATCAAATCAACTTCTTTTTCTTTGATTTTCTTTAATCGTCGGCGGTGGAGGTACCAATTTTGATGTTGGTTGCAAATTTTCGGTTTCCTTTTATCTTTTTTCTTTTTAAGTTTTTTAATAAGAATAATTTTCTCTTTGTGATACGTTTATCTCTGTCTTTGTGGCACGTTTGTCTCTGCATAGTTTTCAGTTGTATGACTGTTGTTTTCGTTTATTTTTTCCCCAGAGTTTGATTTGACATCGCCACAATTGATCAAGATGGCGTTTATTTGTTATCATGTTGATATTCCCTACTTTGAACCCTCATAATGATATAGATACACTTGTAGACACTCGTTTTTGTCTGGGACTACAAATATTATTATTATTATTATTATTATTATTATTATTATTATTATTATTATTATTATTATTATTATTATTATTATTATTATTATTATTATTATTATTATTATTATTATTATTATTATTATACAAAATCACATTTTGCAGGACCAGAGCCCAGTACAAAGGACCCGAATCAACCCAATACAAACCCTAAGCCCGCAAAGATAACTCCTAAGACCCAGCCAACCCGGAGCCCAAATACAACAATTCAGCAAGCCCAGCAGTTGAACAAGGCCTACCCGCTTCAGACCCAACTAACCCCTCAATTCAGCCGACCGATTGAAGCTCGAACCGACCCAACCCGACCCGATTCTTCCTAGGGTTTCATCATAACCCTAGGTAGCTACTTCATCGTCGTTCGCTGTTGCTGACGCGCGATGCTTCAGTCTACATCAAGTCAATCAATCCATCAACAATCAAAGAAAAACCAAATAAAAAATTGAAAAGAAATATGTTGATATCCAAGGCAAATACCCAGGAAAATCTCAGCAAGTCAAAGGCTATCAATTTATCAGACCATCAACAGAGGCAGAGACAAATAAAAAAAAGAGTTTTTCATAAAGAAAATGGGAGATTAACTAATGAAAAAAAGGGAAGAAAAACCCAACCAAATTCGAAAGAAAAACAAAAAGAGAGTAAGAAAAATCATTCAAACCAAGTGATAAAAGGAAAAAGAACAACAAAGAAAAAGGATCGAAGCCCTTACCTCGGCTTCAAAGTGAGAATACCAAGGGTCGCTGGAGCCGAAAACATCAAAGTTTCTCTTTGTAGATCTATGGCGTTTGAGCCATTTCAGGCCAAACGAGGCTTAGATCCGTAACCAGGGCGAAAAGGTCCTCTGAATCATATGTTATTCTCTCTCCTCCAGCGTCGTCGAGCGACAGCTGAAGCCGATCAGTGGCGGTCGACACGGTGGTAGCTCACCGGATTCTGGGAACATGAGAGTTGCGGTGGGAGCTCTGGGTTGATTCTCTCACACTCTCTCTCACTTCCAAAACGATGAAGAGAAGCAAATGAGGACATGGCGTGATTTTGGCCTGGGCTTGGCCATATATATGGCATGTGAAACGACGTCGTTTCATGGAGGACCCTAGAAGCATTTTCGTGTGTGGGTTATTTACCAGATAAGTCATCTGTATCCCGTAACCTTTTGTTATGATCCTTAATGTAACTTTAACAGTCTTTTAATTTGAGCTCTTAATTTAATTTATGTTATAATTTCGTCATGGTTTGTTTTTTAATCTTATATGGTTTTATTTGAGTTTGGTCACAATATTTTAGTATATTTATATTTAAGCAATGCATATATTATATAGTTCGTTACAGTCCTTTTTATTTATTATTATTGTGTTTTTGTTTAAAATATTGTTGGTGGCCTGATACTTTATATCTTTTTATTTTGGTCCTGCATACTGTTTTGGGTTTTATTTCTGTTTTGGTACTGTATTAAGTGATATTCGTATATTAGTCATGATTTGTTATATTATTATTATTTTACCTCTAATGTTGTTGTTCTTGTGATTTAATCCTTATTTACTAGGTATGATTAGATACATTCATTAGTATTTTTAGTTTATCATTATTTGTAAATGTGTATTTTAATACAAATCTGTAACTTTGTTTTATCGATCGTTATAATTTCATGTATGTATGAATGTATGTATCTTTATTATAGTTCTTTTATATATTGAAATATGTATTTATTTTTGCTATTAATTTTAATCTATTTGTTATCACTCAAATATTTTCAAGAACTGCATTTATAGAACGAACGTGGAAAGTATCACTTAATCGAAGTGTTGCCATTCGATACAACTTTCGAACAAAATGAGAGCTTGAAATGAGTTAAAGTTATTTTAGTGCTAATTAATTGTTTGTATTTCAAATTATGATTTTTATTTAAATGACAATTTACGTTATTTTACGTAAATTTCAATTTTAGTTTATATTCGATAAGTGTGTTATTCGAAGATGTAATATTCTTTTACAATGAGAAATAGTTGAAATAGCTTTCCCGACGGAAGATTGAAAATTTCAAGATTTCTTATCGAGTAAGAGGATTTTCTTTAAATAATTAATTCGAAGTAAATTAACTAAATTTCAATAAATGGATCTTACTTTAAATATCAATTTGATTCATCATTTCCACTACTACGATGAAGTGTAAATGACATAATACCAATTGTGGGCGTTGTGGGGGTTCTTATCCTTCCCTGCAAGTAACAGAATCCCGGACCGTTACATCGAATCTTTGTAATCGCATACCAGTTTCTTGTTTAAAAAATGATTTTTCTTAAAATTGTTTTTAAAAGAAGTTTTTGGGTATTCGACCTACCTTACCCAAAGGTAGATGGTGACTCCTATCCAATTTAATCCAAATCAATTAATAAATCACCATTTTTCAAATAAAAAATCATAATTGTTTTTTAAATAATATTTATTTGTTTCATTAAAAAAATGTTTATGACAGCTTGGCGACTCCACTGAGTATTTTTTTTAGAGAGTCAGGCTGTAAGTCGCTTACACATTGCCGTAGTGGTGGAAATTATAAGTTCAAGTCTATAGTTAACTTATGATCTATTTATTGAGGTTTTTTTAATTTATTCATTTTTTATTGTGATACTAATTTTTTAAATCTTTGTTTTCAGCAGTGTTCAAGTCTCTCTTGAGAGTTTTTTTTCTTCTTTAGAGTCTAAGTTTTGTACGTTCCTCCTCACGCACATCACGTGCATTTGCATAACATGAGCTTTAGACACGAGCTTTGATCCAAATAAGTCGGGGTGAATGCTTTACTCTCGTAATAATTTATTCTTCGTATGATTTTTAGCAAATAACCCATGGGATACATACCTTATACCTTCATATGGATTTATTCCTCGTATTTGTATAAGGAAGTGAATCCCCTTGAATTGAACTCATTCCGTTTGAAACCTGTAATGGGTGAAGATCGAGGGTTTGGTAGCCAAGGGGGCACCGACATCAAGGACAATTTGAGCACCCTTTCTTCATAGAGTTGAACCCATGCATATAGTGAACCGTAGAACGGTCACCCTAGGTATAGACATACTGAACCTCTGTCCGTCAGTAGGTACCCAAAAATAAGTGTACACAAACGAAGAACGTTTTTGAACTTTTTCTTTTTGCTTTAAATTTTGTTGAATAATAGCATGTGAACTAGATACCATGTGGTTAGGATCAATTTCTTGAAAATAAATCATTGTGGGTAGAAAGTATGTCCGAGTATGATTGTTATCTATTGAAAGCATGTTCGGGTAGATATCATGATTGGGTAGTAGTTATATTTATCTTTAAGTATCACCTTTTTAATTTTATTGATTATCTTGCTCGTACTAACTTATTTATTTTCTTTTGTTTGTGTTATTTTCACCTTTTTTCATTGCATTTGCATCATAATAACATAATGCATGAATGTTGATCCGCAAGGGGATATTCGAGGGAAAATTTTTACAAGAAGAGGTAAAAATATTCAATCAATCAGTCGCATAAAGAGATACATCGAAAGCTAAAAGAAGTTCAGAGTACAAGATCGAGACTTTCTCGAAGATCGAGACTTTCTCGAAGATCGTACAACATTCGAGACTAGAATGATGATCCAGTTGTAATACCCTAATTTTTTCTGGACAATTTAAATCCATTTGAAGATGACCGAGAATTAATTTGAAGGTGTTTGTGCTCGATGAGGAATTAATTGAAATGATGAATCATGGAAGTTTGCACTTGGAAGCTTTGGGTGCTTAATTAGATTGTAACCGTATATGTTTCCTTTTTAAAATCGAGATATAAATTGAAATATAATCCAAAATCCAAATTAAGTAACTAGAGTCCCTTTACATCATACACCCAAAATACATCTTACAAGCCCAAACTAGATTACAAATAAGTGACCCAACTGAGGCCCAATTTACAAGATCCATTACAAGCTACAACTCGGTTCAAGCCCACGACCCGAATCTAGACCCGTGTCCAGCAAAGACCGGACCCGTGACCATCTCAAATGCCATCTTCAGTATCTCACATGAAACCTGCAACAAATCCTCCAAAGTCAATAAAGAATCAATCATCCACTGAAAAATGTACCAAAGTAAAAACCAAATGCATAACCCCACCACCGCAGGCGTGGTCCAGTTGGCAAAGCAAGGGCTCTTGGGATTATAAGCTGGTCTCATGTCCTAGGTTCGAACCGCGCTGGCTGGGAATCTTGGAAAAAAGAGGGGGGACAGAGTGGAGGGTTCTTTGAGCCCCTTCGGAGGTTACCTTATAGGGTCGGGTTCTTCAGCCTGACCTTAGGAGGTCCTATGTTATGAAAAAAAATGAATAACCCCAAAAATCAAGGGATGATTTCATCTGAACCCGTCATTATCCTACCAAACACAAGGAAATTAACATGCAAGGATAAGGGGATTCGGTGATAAAAGAGGAGAGGATCGACAACAAAAAGGGAAGGATGAATGAAAAAAGAGATGTATTTTGCTCCAATATTCAATAGTCAAGAAGTGTAAAGAAAGGGTTTCACTCCCTTCATTTTTGGTGAATTAACAAAAGTCAGTGGTAATTTCTTGTGCTATTCAATTTCATTTTTTTATTTCCATTGTGTGATGTGTGTGGGGTTGTTATTTTTCTTTCGAAATATCAAATAAATACAAAGGAGAAAGAAATCAGAGAATTATCTTAGTTGCGTACGACGGTAGAGTCTCGATGTTTCAATCTCAGACATTTGGGATTCGATTGCTAGAATTTAGGGACAAAGTTTAGTTTGTTAAATCAACCAAGTATGAAATTAAACCACGAAGAGTAAAATAACATAAAAAAGAGAAGGTTAAGTTCGATTTACTTGAGGGTGGAGATCCATCAATCAAAGTCTCTTCGGTTTCATCCCAAATTGTTAGAGATTTCGTCATTGAGAACACTAGAGGAGCACAACACTTTCGTTGAAGAGTTGACCATAGCTCCGGGTGTGGGCCGTTGGTCATTAAGTTGGGGTCATGCGTGAGAATGAGTGGGAGAGAGTGGTCAATGGAGTTACCGAGATAGATGGTTAGAGCTGCGGCCGTGGTGGTATTTAGCCAAAGTCGTAACCTTTAATGTGTTTGTGAGATTTGTTTTTTATTATTTTAAGGTTTAGTTTGGGGATGAAAAGATAGAGGCTTTATTTTTTGTTAAGGTTTTGTTTGAGCTCGCTCGATTGAGGTTGAGGGTTATTGGAGATGAGAGCGACCATCGTCGTATGGTGGCCATAAAAGAGGGAGGTTGTGTTCTCTCTCGGCGTCAAGAGTGAAAAGAAAGAGTAATAGGAGGAAGGTCTTTTAGGTTCAGTTCAGTTGGTTACTTGGGCCTTTAGGTCATGCTAGACAGTGGCCGGTGAAGATTATGAGGCTTTTAGAGCCTCGACTATGAGTGAAAGGAATGAGAGGTAAAAGAAGAGAGGTTAAAGAGGTTTAAAAGAGGAATCAAACAATACCTTGGGGCAGTCGGAGAGGAGCGTGGCCACCACGATGCGGTGCCTGGCCTTGTGGCTTTGGTTGGAGCCATGATAGCCATCCGTTGTGTAGAGCTTTGAGGCTCTCGGAGAAGAAGAGAGAGGTAGAAGGAGGCTTAATAGTAGAGAGAGACGGTCGAAAGGGATTATTAGGGTAAAAAAAATATTAGGCAAGTGATAATTAGGATTTTATATAATATGTTTAGGGTTAATTGCTTTTAAGTCCTAAAATATTTGATTTGTTCTTATATTTTGATCCTGATTTTATTATTTCATCCTTATTTTATAGATTTACCTTTTTTATTTATTCTTAGAGTTTTAGGTAAAATCACAATTCGGTCCCCTTAAATTCAGCTCATTTTTATAAAATAATCACCTGTAGGACCATTTTCGAATTTGATCATTTTTATTTATCTCGATGTTGTAATTTTACATATTTCTTTTCTTGCTTTATTCCTCTAGATTAATTCTTTTCATATCTTTCTTATTTTAGCACATAGTTTAATTTCAGTCTCAAATGTTATTGTATTTATTTTGTTGTTTTAGACATTTGACCTTTAGTTTTTGCATGTTGCATTTTGGTTATGGGTACGTATGGGTTTATTATAGTTTTAGTACTTTCTATTAATAATAGTTTTATTTTAGTTTTAGTATTTAAAGTGGCGTATTAGTTGTTTTTTACCTATACTGTTATTATTTTTGTAGTTAGGGAAGTAAATTTCTATTTATTATTATTCAGCCCTTGTTTTAGCAAGTATGATCAGTTTTTGAAATTTGCGCATTGAAATCTTGTGTTTCTATTTTTTTAGTCATATTTGTATTATTATTTTTAATACGCATATATATATATATATATATATATAATTTGTTAATATTAGTTAAAATATATTTATTTAATTTTTGATTATTAGTGTTACTTTATAGGATATTTTTAAGTACTTATTAATATTTAAATAATTACATTAGTTAATTAGTTTTTATATGTTAAGCTCACGTGCACAATTCGACCTATTGCATAATCGGATTAAGGGTAATACCCTTTTAATTTAAAATTGTTTGAATGACTTTTCTTAACTCATTAGAAAGTTTTTTTTGACGATCTTAAATTACAAGCATATCCCATCACTGACACTTAAAAATGATTTGTCGCTTTAAAACTTGAGAATGAAAGAAAAAGAAATGTTCAGTTATTTAAATTTTTCTAGAAAAGGTCCTTATAACTTATTTAAGATATGGTCTCGATATTTTTAAATAATTTAATATTCTTTATCTTTCTAATAAGGCTTGGTAATTTTAATTTAATCTATTTTGGTGTATGTGAATATTATAATGGAATTCTAATATTTCTTTATTTCGATTGAAGTAAGAGTTAATTACCTCAAGTTATGAAGGATTTATTTCTTCTCAATATGAAATAATTTAATATTATTATATTTCATGATAAAATTCATATTTTGGTTGTTTTATGGGATCAAAACTCAAATTAAATTTGAATTCATAAATTTCACTGCAAAGACATTAATTAATCGACTAGGTACCAATTTAGGGCACGGTGGGGGTGCTAATCCTTCCCCACGTGTAACCGACTCCCGAACTTGGATTTTGGTAACGCATACTACAATTTTTCATTTTAATTAAAATTATGTTTTATTTATAATGGCAAACATTTTTGAGTGCCCAATCACACTCTAATCAAAGATTGGTGGCGAATCCTCGAACCATACGTTTTTATTTTCAAAAGGAATCCCAAAATTCTCGAAACAAGAAGTTTTAAATCACATTTACTTTTAATTAAAAATCAATCAATTAAGAGGTAAATTAAAAATGGCGTGGTTTTCAAAATCTCACTCTTTAAGAAAAATCGTTTCGACAACTTGGCGACTCCATTGGGGACATTTTTTTTAGAGAGTCAAGCCGATAGTCGATTAGTTAATTGTCTTTGCAAATGAAAGTTATGAGTTTGTTCTAATTTGGTTTTTGATCCCTTGTTTGTTTAAGTTTGCATTTTAATTTGTGATTTGATTAACAAATAAATAGTTGTACTAACGTGTGATTTACATGTTTTAGTTTTCTAACCTTCACTTTAGTATGCTGTTTTTCTTGGATCGAGGCAAAGGATTATGAGTTTCCCCCACTATCGCTATAACCTTTCGATATTTATAGCATTCTAACTGTGCTCTGTCCCGTTAGGTAGAGGCAAATGCTAGGCTTACGTGAGAAAAATTATTTTTCTCCGCATGGGCTTTAGCAAGTAACCTCTTGGGTACATATGCCTCATGTTTATGAGTGAAACATTGAGTTTCCTCACATGGACATGGGGAAATGCATCCTCTCGAATTGAACTCGATTCGTTTTTAAGCCTATAATGGGTGAGGATCGATGGTCTGGCAAGCCCAAGGGGGCACCAGCAAAGGACAATTCGAGGACCCTGTTAGTGATACCAAACTTTGTCTGTCTTATATTGAATCTCTGTCCGCTTTTCTTCAAAAGTCACAAATGGGAAACTCATTCTAACCTTTTCCTCAAATTCATTTATTTTTGCAAGAAGTATGAAAATTAGAAAAGCATGCGGTTAGGTTTTATATTTCCGTACGGAGCCTGTGAACTAGAAAAAATATGGTTAGGAGTTTTTATGAATAACAAAGCATGAGGGTAGATTTCATGTTGGGTAGGATTTCCTAAAGCATGATTGGGTAGCTAGCATGTGAAAGTAGGTTTTATTTAATGATTATGATACTTACTATCTTGTTGTTTATCTTATGTGTACTATCCCATTTTTGTATTTTATCTATTTTATTGTGATTTTATTGCATTTACATCTTTATATCATTCAAAGTTGTTAATTCGCAAGTGATTGACTAATAAAAAGGTTGGCCATATTAAGAGAAGAAATTGTTAACCGTGTAATAAAAATCAGGAGATTCAAGGATGTTCAAACGATCCAGGAAGAATGATATCCGACGAATGAAGAAATTTGAAGCTGATTGAAGATTTCCTCTAAAGGAGCGAAGACCAAGATGTTTCCTCAGAATATAGATATAGTCATACCAAGGACGAGAAGACCCTTCACAAAGACATGAAAACCACTTCGCATTGGAAATAAAAAATGGAGATTTCAAGTTTCAATTTAAGGACATCCAACGTCATCAAAGGTGATAAAATACGTCGACAATTTTGGGGTGCAATGTTAGATTCAATGAAGAGTATGACTCAAGGAAATGAAGAAATGAAGAATCACAATTGTGTTTTGACTATATGGTGTAATAAATTCTTGTTGTCTAAATGAAGGTTGTTCTATAGTGTTCACTTTTGGAATTAACACCTTGTGCATTTGCATTCTTTTTAGGTTTAATTTATTTATTTTGCTATTGTTTCTTTTTGTCATTTTGTTATCTCATTTGTATTAACTTGTTTCTATGTTGTTGTTTTTTCTTTGTCTGCATTGTATTGCATGATCATGACATGTTCAAAAGTTGTTGATTTGTGAGTGGTCATCATAGTAGAAGGTTTTCATGATGGACAAGGGGTTTTCTGATCAAGCAGACTATAAAACATATGGAAAATGGCATCCTGAGAAAACTTCGAGAATTGTGGAGAGTTATGAGCCCAAAGGTCGCATGGCCGACGAAGGACAAAAGGAGATAAGAGAAATAAAATAGTAGATGTCCAAGATGATGGATAGAATAGATGCTTTGGCCAAAGGAAGAGAGACTTATACAAAACAAAAGAAAGAGACTGATGAAAATAATCTCGAGGTGTCAAATACGCAAGGGACTACTTTAGAACCTGCTGATCCTAGCCATTATGATAAACCATACACAATCATTGTTCGTATCAACAAGTTGTTTGGAAATACTGGAAACTGTAGAAGTTCAAAAGGATGAAAAGAAGACATGTAATCAGAACTCGTTGGTATTTGATAGTTTATTCCCAACATAAGGGAAAGTAAAAATGGGAACTCCATTTCAACCCAAGTTAAAAGGTGGTTCTCATTGTGATTTCATCCCAATATCATATAAGGAGTTGTATGATGAACTATTAGAAGCCCAAGAAGTGGCCCCGCATTATGTGAAACCTTTGTAACCTCCAGATCCAAGTTGGTATGACGTAAACGTTCATTGTGAATATCATGCTGGAATTCAAGGATATTCCATTGAGAATTGTTTTACCTTCAAACGTTTAGTCCAACTTCTTCTTGATCATGGAGTATTTGAGTTTGAATTGAAAGGACAACCTAGTTTGGTAACGGATTATCCTGTTGAGTTTGAACCAAAAGTGTCCAAAGGTAAGGGTACCAGCGAGGACACCCAGAGAGAAGTTTTTTTACCAAAATATGAAGCTCAGATTTGTCATTTAAGGAGTGAAAATGATAAACTGAGTAGAGAGATGGAAGCCATGTGGGATGATTTTCAAAGGATCAGTCAAGCTCTTAAATTTATGGGTATAGGAAATATCCCAGAGGAGTGGATAACATGGGTTGCTAAACTTAAGAATGACGCTGAACAATGGAGAAAGAATTGCAAGGTGCACGAAGGCCGAGCGGATAAGTTTTGTTATGATTTACATATTGCAAAAAAAAGGTGCGATAAGCTATCAATGATTTGGGAAGGTATCAAGTTGAAAATCAGATGTTGAATATGTCCATTGCCAATATGGAAATTTCATATCAATGCCACAAGCGGGAGAACAACGCTGAGCTAGAAACCACTAAAGCCAAGAACAAGGAGTTGATGAAGATTGTGGATGATTGTAGTGATCTTATACAAAAGCTTTATAACCACAATGACTTTCTTACAAGGAAGATTCAACAGTAGTGTCTACAGCTCCGAGAATCGAAACTTGAGATAGAGGAAAAAGATAACGTCATGAAAGAAGTTATGACCCAAGCAAGTAGTGTGGCCTACAAATTGGTTGATTTAGCTGGCTTTGCAAGACAATTGAAGCAGATTGACAACTCAACACCCGAGCATGAGTGGAAGTTAAATTAGTTTTTGAAAGAGAAAGTTAGGAGTGAAAGTTGTCCATTATATGTAAAGTTTGTTTGATGTAAAGAAACCTTTGTGTTCAATGAAAGTTGTTTTAAGATGTTCACTATGGAATGACACCTTTTGTATTTTCATTTTGCATTTACATATACTTATTTAAGCATTTTACATGCATTAATTATGAAAACACTGAAATAACTTACAAAAGGTTATGTGACAGTAATACCAAGATCATTCATTCATACTACTCCTTATCGTCATGAACAAACAAATGGAAACAATGGAGCAATCTAATGAGAAATCACAAGATCAGTTACAAGAGCAATTGTCCGGGTTACCAAAAGATGTGAGGAATCAAGCATCGGGTTCTCTGCAAGGTGCATCAAATCAAATGATCCAGGCGCTAGCAACTAAGGTTGTTGATAGAGAGGAAATGGATTATAAAAGATACCAGTCTCATCATACTGTTACATCAAGAGTGATAATTTACCCTGGAGCATCTAACTCAAACCTAGGAAAGAGCCTCGTCATTTATGAGCAATTTGAAGACGAATTCAAGTGGTTGAATGAAGCCATTAGGGATATGAAGGTTGTTAATACCTTTCACAAGGAATTAGAAGCTTGAGAACTCAGTTTGGTCCCTGATTTGGTCATCCCACATGAATTTAGGGTGCCTAATTTTGAGAAATATGATGGCACTAGTTGTTTCCTAATTCATCTAAAGATGTTTTGTAGAAAGATGGAAGGGTACCTAAATGATGATAATATGTTGATTCATTTCTTCCATGATAGTCTTGATGGGCCAGCTGTAGTATGGTATAACTGTTTGAACAAAGAGCAGATCAAGACATGGGTCAACCTAGCTGATGCTTTTCTGGGGCAATATCAATATGTTAAAGGCTTAGCCCCAAAACGTCATGACCTTCAAAGGATAAGGATGAAAGCTATTGAGAGCTTTAAATAATATGCCCTAAGATGAAGAGGAGTGGCAACACAAGTTCAGTCTCCTTTATTAAAAGAAGAAATATCACATATGTTTTATGATTCTCTTCCAGCTCCTTTCTTTGATTTAATTCTAGGAAAGTTGACGAATGACTTCAAGGATCTTATGACAGCTAAGGAGTTGATTGAAGATGCAATCAACAAAGGAAACTTGAAAGTCACTTCCAAAAGCCCAACCGATCAAAAGGGAAAAGTTGATGAGGTGAATGAATGTCACGCCCAGAGCTCCCACAACCGTAAAAGAAAAGGGGTAGCAGGTTACTCGAGTCATCCAAAGAAAGTCCCAAAATCAAAAAATACTTTGAAAGTGTTTCAAACTTCTATTTCGGATTTGTATCCCGATTAGGTTAAAGATCAATACCTCACACTAAGGTCAGTGAAAGTGCAACCAGACCCTTCTGCTCATAGCTATGATCAATATAATGTCCGTGATTTCCACTTGGGGTATTGGGGGATTCTACGGAGAGTTGTAGGTCGTTGTTAAAAGAGATAGAGATGCTTGTGGAAAATGGGACGTTGACACAAGAATTGGTGAAACAGTGGATGACGAGCTCGAGTGGGGCATCAAATCACATAATGTAGCATCTGTTTGGGTTAGGTGTTACTACATTAGATGAGTAATGGGGCATCCTAATTAAAAAGAAGTCATTTCATCCGTCATGAAGCCTTATTCCATTTGTAACATCTTGTTTGAAGTTGGTTTTTGTCATTTCTCAGTTGTCTTTGTAAGGATATTTAAACGAACATATGCTACTTTAAATATGGTGATCATTGAATTTAATTTGCAACTTGAAATTTTTTTAATATCAACTTAATTAAAAAACTCTGTAAATGATTGGAATTATAGTTCTTTGACAAAGTGTCATGATTGAAAACTGGTAAAACAAGGACCCTTGATCTTACCCCAGAAGATGCACTCAAACACCATCCTCTTTTCTTGTAGAGACCGATATAATATAACCTTCTCCTATCATAAGGGAATGAACAAGAGGCTTGGTATTTAGGTATGCGTAGGAGCGAACAACATGGGGCATCTTTTGTGTATGATGTTACAAAACTAACTATATCACACTTTTGTTGATGACATTCAATGATGATTATGATCTTTGCAGATGGAATAGTTGAGTAGGTGAATCTGGTTTAGGTCAGGTTCTTGGAAATTGAGCTCTAAGGATGAGATTTTCTGACTTTCAACAACACCTAGACTATAACAGGTTCTTCTTGACAAGTTTAAGAAATTGAATCTGTATACCCATAATGTAATTATATATATATATACAATAAAGCTGAGCTATTCCACTAAAGCAATTGGTTATAGAGGAAACTCAAAAGTATGGGCTTTATGAATAAATTATATTCAAACCATTACATTGATCGGATACTTGGCAGTTCGGTGTTTGCTCCAATGTAATTTTTTAGGTCGAAGACTTTTTGATTAGATGAACCCTTCAGCTAGCTCGATAAAGGCAATTATAATATATATACAATAAATATGATTTCAACTAGCCAAACACTAGCAAATTAAATCAAATTTATATAATAAGGAGTTTTGGTAAAGATGGACTAAGGGAGTTAAGGAACACTTGTTATAGTCAACTTCACAAGAGCACTCAGGAATGCCATTTTTAGATCGATATTTTTGCACTACCTTTGTTAGAAGAGTCTATGAAGCTTGAACAAATGGAAGATTTCAGAGAACTAAAATAAAAGTATTCTAGAAAGTCTAGTAATTAATTATGCTAGTTGCATCATTTTGTCCGTATCTTATCAAAATACCAAGCCAAAAAAGAGATGCATGTTACAATGCCCACAAGAACCGAGAAAGAAGTGAAATTTTGGTGGTTCGAAACCTTAGAAATTATTGGAGAGGAGAGCAACCACCGTCGTATGGTGGCCATGAAAGAGGGAGATTGTGTTCTCTCTCGGCGTCAAGAGTGAAAAGAAAGAGTAATAGGGGGAAGGTCTTTTAGGTTTAGTTCAGTTGGTTACTTGGGCCTTTAAGTCGTGCTAGACAGTGGCCGGTGAAGATTCTGAGGCTTTTAGAGCCTCTATTATGAGTGAAAGGAAAGAGAGGAAAAAGAAGAGAGGTTGAGGAGGTTTAAAAGAGGAATCAAACAATACCTTAGGAGTAGTCGAAGAAGAGTGTGGCCACCATGATACAGTGGCTGGCCTTGTGGGTTTGGTTAGAGCCATAATGGTCATCCGTTGTGTAGAGCTTTGAGGCTCTTGGAGAATAAGAGAGGTAGAAGGAGGCTTAAGAGTAGAGAGAGACGGCCGAAAGGGAGGATTAGGGTAAAAAAATATTACGCAAGTGATAATTAGGATTTTATATAATATATTTAGGGTTAATTGCTTTTAAGTCCTATAATATTTGATTTGTTCTTATATTTTGATCCTGATTTTATTTATTTCATCTTGATTTTGTATATTTCCCTTTTGTTATTTGTTCTTAGAGTTTTAGATAAAATCACAATTTGGTCCCCTTAATTTCTGCGCATTTTTATAAAATAATCACTTGTAGGACCATTTTCGAACTTGATCATTTTTATTTGTCTCGATGTTGTAATTTTACATATTTGTTTTCTTGCTTTATTCGTCTGGATTAATTCTTTTCATATCCCTCTTATTTTAGCGCATCGTTTAATTTCAATCCCAAATGTTATTGTATTTATTTTGTTGTTTTAGACATTTGACCTTTAGTTTTTGCATGTTGCATTTTGGTTATGGGTACGTATGGGTTTATTATAGTTTTAGTCCATCCTATTAATAATAGTTTTATTTTATTTTTAGTATTTAAAGTGGTGTATTAGTTTTTTTACCTATATTTTTAATATTTTTGTAGTTAGGAAAGTAAATTTCTATTTATTATTATTCAGCCCTTGTTTTAGTAAGTATGACCGGTTTTTGAAATTTGCACATTGAAATCTTGTGTTTCTGTTTTTTTAGTCATATTTGTATTATTATTTTTAATACGCATATATATATAATTAGTTAATATTAGTTAAAATATATTTATTTAATTAACAGAGTTAGGTTACAGAGCATTTGAGGGGCATCATTTTCAAGGACGAAGATCTGAGATGAAGCAGTGATCCATTTTAGACTCAACATCTAAGCGAAAGTATGTCTGTAAAATGGATTATATTGCAATGTGAAGGTTTTTATCTCTGGTGAAAATTGTTCTACGATATTCATCGTTGGGATCAACATTTTGCATCTGCATTTGCATCATTGCATTCTGCATGGCATTCATTCAAACATTTTTACATGCATTGTTCATGAAAACATGAGAATTAATTCATAGAGAATTCGATGGAAGTGATCTTGATCACATGATGTCATAGAGAGTAAAAGCAAGACTCGAACAAATTAAAGGAAGAAGATGAAATCAATACAGTGGAAGTTTATTCTCTGGTCGTAGGGATGAGCCTTCTAGGATGATATGCCAAAAGAGTCCTCGTTTCTTGAGGTCCATGATGTTGATATCGTGTGCAGCTATCACATAGGAAGCTCAGGACATTGCGCTGAGAATTGTAAGGCACTGAAGAGCAAGATCTAGAACCTGATGGATTCAGGGGCATGGATAA
The DNA here is from genome assembly GCF_006381635.1 of Hibiscus syriacus. Taxonomy (NCBI): domain Eukaryota; kingdom Viridiplantae; phylum Streptophyta; class Magnoliopsida; order Malvales; family Malvaceae; genus Hibiscus; species Hibiscus syriacus. The sequence goes on along the minus strand of NW_024062641.1, from coordinate 646,612 downwards.
TCGAAGAATGATGAGGCATTGCATCTACCATTTGCATCGAGAGCATTGTTTTGTTTGAACTCATTTTTGTTATGTCATTAATATGTGCTTAAATATTTTTAATCTTAATGATTGAACTTAAGCTGTCTTCTAAGGTTAAATAATTGAACGATTTTTAATCGTTAGTTATTCGAATACTAAATGAATTATGGATTCTTTTAGTTCTTCAAGAATTATAGATTTTTGACATTAACTCTCTATGAGATTTTGAAACATTGCCTTTTCTTTTTCGAGACACAAAAAGTCATACCCATACCTTTCGTTGAGCCAATAAAGTCACACCTCGTCTTCTTAGACGCAAAAAACAACATTTTTCTACCAATAAAACCTGAAGACATTGAGTACAAGATGTTCACTTGGACGTAAACCTTGTTCTAAGAAGACAACGTGGGGGCATCTCGCATCAATTTTCTGAATGTGAGCTTGTACAATTTAGACATGCTGGAAGCAAGAAGAAGAAAAATAAAATTAACTCAAATTACATTATTTTCATGTGAATAAAATTAATCCTGAAAATCTATCCCCTATGGATACCTCTTCTGCAAAGACTTATGTATATGAAATGATGAACATCATTCTTTCATTATCCCTTCACAAAAGGAGAAAATATTTATCCCTTGTGTCCCCATTTGAGCCTCAATTATATTTTCTTCTGATTCAACCCTAACCAAGGATCACCATCCACACTGGGGGGCAAAGTGAAGGAAATCTACTCGCATGAGTGAAGACCATCAAATCAAATGACATAACGAAAGGTGAACCAAATGCAAAGTGCAAATATCAAATCAAAACAAAGAGAAACAAACAAAGAAAAAAACAAAGGGCAAAGAAAAGGAAAAACAAAGGGAAAAAAAGCAAAAGAAAAAACAAATAAAAAAGACAAGAAACACATGCAAATATTCCCTCGAGTCAAATGACACATCAAGATTCAAACTATAAGATTGATCAAGCACAATCATTTCAGAATTGGCTCACCAGAAGATCATAGAACATCCATAGGAAATAAATGGCGTATACAAGCAAATTCAAATCGAGCAAGACAAGATTGAAGACATCAGAATGAAATGATCCTTGGTTCAATTACCCTCAAACACTTATTTGGGCCTATTTATCCATTTATTTCATAATCGTGAACCATGATCTAGATTACTTGACTAAAAAGTCCCTTCTAATCATACATGTATTTCTAAACAGAAGAGACTATCTTTAGATCTCATCCCGCTTATCAAGATTAATCTTTTATTTACGAAAGGTTTTATAAAATCTTTAATGCATGATAGAGAAAAATAACAAAGGGGGTTCAAGACGTAATTCTGAATAACGTCTTGAAACCAAATGAGGATTTGAGTTGAAAACCTAAAAAGGCGGCTCGGATATAAAGATAGTGCAGTTATTGCATAGAAAGCGATCGCATAAATCCCTTGATAAGGCATCGCACAACCCGAATGTGATCATGAGAGCTGGGAATCGGAGAACACTTCCAGTAGATGAGCATACAAGTTACCCCATCAGATCAGTGAACATAAAAAAAATAAGAATGCAAAACCTTTGACCAAAAATAACAACCTGAGACACCTTATCCTTTCCTTACTTAATCCTACCTTAAAGATAACATTAATCTTGACACTTGTCAAATAGCTATAATTTATTTTGAAGGATTAAATGTGTAATTAATTCTTTGATACCCAATGAACTATTGTTTTATGATTTACCTCAATTGTAAAACCTAGAAAGGGGCAATATTTTCAAAATATTTGATTAAACAATTTTTAACATCCTTTTAATTGATATTTTCAGACTTTTGAAAATAAAAGAAGAAGAAAAACGTTTTCCAAATAAGACAATCTCTCTAGAGTGGATCTTGGTAGTTGACATGTGTCTCTCATACACAAAGCTCATGCTTAGAATTAATGATGAAGCAAGAAATGATGAACAATGGGGGCATCTTTGGAGATTCAACATCGAATGTTGGGGCATCTTTGGAGATTTAACATCCTGAACTGAACGCTCAGATCTTCTGAAGGAATTTTCTCCACATGCAGGAACAAACATATTGTTTGTCGCCTTTGAGATTGTTTCTCTCGAAACAATGCGTCCTCTCGCTAAAGACAATTTTTCTTAAAAACAAATTTTTTCTCCCTTGAGACAGTTCCTCTTGAAACACAAAATCTTTGAGTCTGTTTCTCTTGAAACAAAGTTTTGTCTCCCTTGAGATGGTTTCCCTTGAAACACATATCTTTGAGTCATTTCACTTGAAACGAATTTTGTCTCTCTTGAGACATTTTCTCTTGAAACAAATTTTGTCTCTCTTGAGAGAGTTTCTCTTGAAACACCCATCTTTGAGATTGTTTCCCTTGAAATGAATTTTGTCTCTCTTGAGACAGTTTCTCTTGAAACACCCATCTTTGAGTTTGTTTCCCTTGAAACAAATTTTGTCTCTCTTGAGATGGTTTCCCTTGAAACCAATATCCCTAAAGATGGCCAGTCGTCCTCATCACGTAGGAATCGTGTCATCTCCCGATCAGACCTCCTCATCACGTAAGAGTCGTGTTAACCTCAGATAACCATTGTGTCAATTGTTATAGGAGAATGTCCTGGTTATATTTTAGTTTACAATTGTACTTGTAAATCTTCATTGTAACTCTGGATATTTTCTATTTTTAATAAAACTAGCAGCATTCTATAAAAAAATTATTTTGTGTAGATCAATTCAAATTAAATTGTTGTGTTTTTAAGGTCTATCACATCAATTAAATTTGAATTGGATTTATTGGACGAAGTTTTAATTTCAAGTCAAAAGTAATGACTATACTGCATCACTTTTTATATTTATTTTTTGAAAAGTAGTAGGTAAAATATTCTGTTCTTTTACAACATCGGCCGTCTAATTCTCTGCATCATCACATGGTTCGTTCTTGAGAATTCTTGGTTGAATCGAATATGATCATTGATTACACTATCTTGTTTCAAAGTAAATGCAAAAACAAAAGCTGGCATTATATGAAGGAATTCCCTTGAACCCTGCAAATCGGTCGACAGTTCAAATGATATCCGGGTAACTGAGTTTATCAATAAACATTGACACAGGAGAAAACATGCAAGCACAGTAATGTTTAAAGCAGATTGTGCTCATTTTAATGCAAAAGAAAAACGACTTGGGTAACTAGAAAGTTTGTAATTACTTTATATTAGGCAGACAAACTTATTATAAAATTTCAGGGGGAAACAACCATATAATATGTGAAAACATATTTTAATAGAAAATACAAAGAAAATATCTAAAATATATATGAATTTAAATTTTTTAAAGGGACTCCACCTAGATACATCCCTGGTAGTTGGTAGTAGTGACTTCGATCCCCTGAGTCACTTAGTGGCCTGGTTCGAAGTGGCCAGACCTTCGGGTTTTCTTTCATTCAACCGTCTACTGCTTGTTGCAACAGGATACTCTTTGCATCTTCCTAGTAAATAATAGAGCTTTATCAGCTGGCCACCTTACTGAAGGAACTTCTTATATCCAGTTCGCTAAACCAAGGAGGAGTGGGGTGGGGGGGGGGAGATAATTACAGGCTTTTATACCAAGCAGACCAATTATCTTCACTCACTCAGCACGATCCCTGCAATCCATGTTTGGTTCTTCGGTTTCAAATGTCGTTATGGACGAGTTTTGTACATAGAAAGATGGTTTAAGTTCATGCCTAACAATTCAAGGTGGTCGAACTCGTATATGGCTTCAAAGACATCAACAGTATGATGTTAGAGATCCAAATCTAAGCATACAGTTGGAATCATGATATTCAGCAAAAAGCAAGTTAAAGTAAAAACGAAACGCCAAATGTTCAGTTGGAATCATACTATGAATTCGTTTTATGATTGTTCTTTGTTTAAATAACAAACACCGGCTAAAATACAAAATAGGAGATTGAAGTGGAACAAAAAAAGGTTTTAGATTACATAAGAGATGCCATGGCCTTCTCCTCAACCATAGCTAGTTAACAAGGGCAACTATTGCAGCATTTATTCCGAGTTAGAATCAATCCATGAGGGTATGTAAGGCAAAAAACCTCACCAATTTTGTATGAATAAAGCTACAAATTCCAACAAATAATCTTAGACTCTCACCGGCTTTTGTAAAACAGCGGAAAGATAAAGTTCAGGTTTTCCTGATCCACCAGCATCTATCTTCTCTCCTATAACCCATTTCATCTTCTTATACCTAAACCTTTCGATCAAACGAGTCAAGGTCCTCTTCTTTTCATCATTTGCACAATAAATATTATCTAACCAAAACAAGCCGCCTGCCCTCAAAATTCGATCTATATCGAACATCAAGAACTCCAATTTTTCTGGTTTACCTCCAACATCTAATCCGGTTGTGGCGTGAACCAAATCGAACACATTATCATAGAAAGGGAACCTATGGTCAAAACTCAAAAACAAAGGGAGAAGTCCTCTTGCAGCAATGAATTCAGCATATGGCGCATCAGTATGAAGGGTGTTAGTAAGGACAGTCACATTTTTCTCAGACATTCTAGCAGCAAAAGTCCCAGACCCACTTCCAATATCGAATCCTATTCTGATCCCACCAATCCCCATAGCCAATACATCATCAATAAGAAAATCATTCTTGCTTCTAGTCTTGATTATTTTTGAGTCTCATTAACCAAATCAAAGCAACCAACACAATCTTTACTCAATTTTTTATTATTCAAACAGTTGAAATTCTTGCAACCAAGGCCACTCCAAGTCAAAATCTTTTCCCCAACAGGTTTCCAAAGAGAAGCAGGTAAAGAAGTAAGGCCTACCTTAGGAACAGTCTTGGCAAAGCATCTCCTCCTAGGCAGAGGCTCACATCCCCTCAGTATTAGCTTCTGAGCAAGACTCCAGTCATCAGGACAAGGTCCAGAAACCTTGTAACTCATCTACTGGGACAACAAATCAGCAGATTTCTCACAGGAATGTCCCACAGAAGCCACCATCTCGGTGATCCCTGTTCTTGAATCCTTTCCCAAAGGAAGCTGATGATGTTGAAGGAACAACTTGAGCTCAGTTGCAAGATTGGGTCTCGAAAGGTCAAGGGTGTCATAACCAAGGAGCTGTTTTTCTATCTGGGCAAGCTTTCTTTGAGAAGAATCGATCTCTTTCATAATCAAAGAGACATGTTGAGAGATTAAAGATAAGTTCTTGTGGGGATGGTGAAAAGGGTTGAGTATGTGTTGTTTTGGTGAGTAAGTGAAGGCGTATAAAGCAAAGAGATTGGTGATGATAACGGAGAAAAGCATGAGAATGTTAACAGCTGAAGAACAAAATGTGGCTCGCTTGAATCTTGCTGTTCCGTCCCCGATCTTCAGTGAAACCGAACCCATCCTCACTTTGCTTGCTTTTGCTAAGGGAGTGAAACGAGCAAAGAGAGGGGGATGGGAAATGGGTCGTCCCCGAGATTTAGATTTGTCAAGTGGAGCAAGTTGATGCTTTTTTGTTCTCTTTTTCATTGTTTATTCACTAGAGAAAATTTAGTGACTGATTTAATTAATTAGTAAACTACAGATATTATCACTAATATTTAAATAAATTTTTATTTTTTTACTAAAATTTTAAAAGTTATAAATTATTTATTAATAACAAAATAATCATTATTCATTGATTGCCATTAATGTGAGTGATGGAATTTGAGTTTGACCGTTAAATACTTGCATAAACATTGTACCAGTCACCCCACTACCATCATCGCCTCCATTATTCTCCTCTGTCTTCCTCCACGCTTTCTATTCTCTCCGCCTCTCTCGCTCCGCCATATCTTCCTAATTATAGTGAAATCCTCCTTCTGGGTTTTATGATAACTCTACACTTAGGCGCAGGACAATCTTGTTCAATCTTTCTCTGTAGTTTTCCTTTATTGATAAGGAAGAACAAGGAAGACGATGATGGCAGTGGGGTGATCGGTCAGTTGTCTAGGTAAGTATTTAACGGTTCAATTCAATTTTTCGTCACCCACGTTAAATGTTGTTAACGACGAGTGACCATTTTGTTATAAGTCGATAGTTTTAATGATTAATTTGTAACTTTTAAAAATTTAGTAAAAAATAAAAAATTACTTAAATATTACCCTTAATTAATAGAGCAAAGAGAGGGGTAGTATCATAAATAAGATGAAATAAATTGTGAGTTACTTGAGTTTGATTTAGTCAAAATTTGATCCTTACTCAAATTAAATAAACTCGATTCAAGCTCAAACTCAAACTCGACTAGAATCTTTAATGAGTTGAAGCAAACTACTTAATAACCAACTCGAAAGGCTAGTTAGTAACTTAAAAAAATAATATATTAATTTTTTAATTATTATTAATAATATCAACATATATATGTTCTTTTTTAATACAATATAAGAGTTTAATGTACTTAAGGCTAAAGCTCAAGTTTGAGCTAAAATCGAACTATGTTTGAGAATATTTTGAGTTTAAGTTTTTTTAATCTCGAACTGAGTTTCAATTTTTTATTTCGAATTTGAGTCGAATTAGTTAATTTTTAAGTTTGTGAGCTTTCGAGTCTTATTGAATTTCATTTTTTTTTATTTCGAACTCGAATTATACTTAGTAATTTTAAGTTCACAAACTTACTAATAAAATCAAACTTAACATTATATTTTTCAAATCGAATCTAACTTCCTTTGCACCACTAAGGATGGAAGGTGATGGAAAACGGGTCCTCCTCTAGATTTAGATTTGTGAATTGGAGCAAGTTGATGTTGTATGCTCTATTTTTCATTGTTTATTCATTAGAGAAAAATGAGTGTTTGATCTAAATTAATGATTTAGAAAATCACTGACAAATTACTACAAAGCAGTGTTTTAAAAATCGGATTAGATCGGTCAGTTTAATCGATTCAACCGGGAATCGTTGTCTGGTCCAGTTCATTCTACCCCGATTAAACCACTATTAGTGAACCGCAAAGAACCGCTGAACCGGTTGTGAATCGTTCGAACCGGACCAGACCGTGAACCGGTTCAACCTAAATGTTTTTAGTTTTTTATTAAATGTTTTTTGTATTTTTATTTAATTTTTTAAATAATTATAACGTTTTCCAGTTCTCCTGACTGGTCTGACCGATTTAACCGGTTAAACCAATAAATCAATAACACGATCGATTCGTTGATCGATCCGGTTCTTATAACCATGCTACAAAGCTGCTGCGAGCAAAGATTCGTGTTGGTGTTATTATTCTAAAGAGCAAAGACGCTTTGACTTGTCACGGTTTCAGTTCAGACATGTCGAGATCCTAGTGAATTCTTATCGTCCGTACGCGTGGCAACATCAAGGTGGAGTATGCTCGGTAAAGGACATATCCATCTGATCAAAGTTAGAGAAGATAGGTATGGTCAGATTTAAGTGCAAATACGACGGCGTTTCAAACAATAATGAAACGAAAAAAATACATAAATTAGAGAAATATACATTAGGTCTTTAGGACAGCAATGAAGTCCACTTAAATGCCAATTATAAGATTAACAAATGTCTTAATCCCTGCATTTGGCTTCTATTAAAATTTTCTATCTATGATTCCTTAGCATCTAATAATCATATAAATCTTGAATATATCTAAAATCAAGTTATATTCTATCCTTAAACAAAATGAATTTATCCCTATACTATTTTTTTTATCTACAAAAGTTGACTTTTAAAGACCTAATATTATGTGTCATAACCATTTTTTTAAAACAATTAAGTTTAAAAAATAATTATGATTATATTTGAAAATTTGACGATTTTGAATTAATTTGAATTAAATTGAATGAGAGTCGACATCGACCTTTAATTTAGGTAGGTTGAATACCTAAAAGCGTATTTTAAAACAATTTTAAGGAAAATCATTTTTAATATAAAATTTGGTCTGCATTTACCACAAATCCGATTTAATAGGTCTGGGAGTCGATTACGTGTGGGGAATGATTAGCACCCCTGCAACGCCCAAAATTAGTACTTAGTCGTTATATATTGTCGCAAATGGTGGAAATTATAAATTGAATATAAAAATATGATCCATTTATTAAAGTTTAATTACTTTGCTTAGAATTATTTATTAGGGAAAATCTTCAATTCGAAAAGAAATATTGAGATTCGTTTATCCTCCGATGGGAAGACTATCTCTTCTTATTTCTTGCCTAAAAAGAATATTCCCTCCTTAATTTAAAAAACACAAATAAAATATAAATTGAACATCGACATTTGCATAAAATAAAATAAATTGCTATTTAGAGAAACATGCATTGCATTATTTGACTTAAAATAAAAAATGAATTAATTAGTAAAATAAACTCGATTTATTTCAAATTGTTAGGCTTTGAGAGGAGAAAAGGAAGAGCAGGGGGAATGTTAGAATACTGTAAAACTGCTGTAGGTACAGCACGTGTATGTAAGGGTGGTTAGGCTGTTAGGTTGTTAGTCAAGTTAGTTAGTTTGTTAAGCGGTTAATGACTAGCTAAACAACTGCTATAAAAACAATGTATCAGTTGATATGAATTCAAGTGATTCTTTACTGAGCATATTTTTTCTGTTGTTCACACTTCCTAACATGGTATCTTTCGCCAAACGCTCTGGGGATTTCTTGTAAGCCTCCGCTACTGCTGCTCTCTCTTGGTAACGATCATGGAGTCGTTCAAGAACTTTGCACACAAGAAAGTGAGTGTTCTCCTTGATGAGATGAATTTTCTGTTGTGGAAGCAACAGATATTACTCACAGTCCGAAGCCATCGCCTCGAGCGGTTATTAACCGGAGTCTTGAAGCCACCACCGGAGACGGTACTTGATAGCAATGGCGAAGTGACTGTCAATGATGCCTTTGAAGAGTTCGTGGCACAGGACAGTGCACTAGCGTCGTGGCTCCTTTCCACCATCAGCCCGCACCTCCTGCCGCAGTTTGTTGGAGCAGATTCGGCTGCCACAGTATGGAGCACGGTGCAACAATTGTTTTCCAACAGATCTACTACCGCTGCTATGGGACTTCACTGCAAGCTGCAGTCACTAAGAAAAGGGAATGACACTATGCGGACCTATCTTTCCCGCGTCAAGGAGGTATGCGATGCACTCGCCTCCTGTGGAAGTACAGTACCACATGTTGGTCATATAGCCAGTATACTTAAGGGGTTACCCAGGGAATACCAGCCGTTCATGGCGGTTATCACTACGATGAAGGAAACGCTCTCCCTCGAAGAATTACACACAATGCTTCTAGATGCTGAAGCCCAGTTAGCTGGATTCGATGAGTCCATGGAATCATTGCCTATGAGTGCAAGTTTTGCTCAACATGAGGCAAAATACTCCGATGACAACCGAGGTTCCAGGTCCTCTCGTCCCTCCTCAAGCAATCGTTCTGCTGCTCGTGGTCGAGGAAGAACCAAAATTCAATGCCAATTATGTGGCAAGCTTGGTCATCTTGTTGACCGTTGTTGGCATCGGTTCGATGAGGATTTCATGTGTGTTACTGCTGAGTCACGGTCTCACAAAGGTCAGTCTGCTAGTGCTCATCACTCGACTGTTGAAACATCTAGCTCGGGTGTGATTACTGCAATGGTCAGCCTCAAATGGTTGTGCGATCACCACAGGCCAATGTAGCCTCAAAATCAGCTGACCTCTGGGTAGTGGACTCGGGTGCTACTCACCACGTTACCCCCGACGTTAAAACGTCCCAAATTCCGTTGACTTTAGAGGCCCAGGTAAACTAACTGTGGGAAATGGAGTGTCGCTTGACATCCATAACATTGGTAATACGGTTGTTGAATCTTCAAGAGCTATATTTTTGAATGATCTATTGCATGTGCCCCGTATAACAAAAAAACTTGATTTCTGTCTCCAAGCTTGCTAGGGATAATGCAGTTTATGTTGAGTTTCATGCTGGCAAATGCTATGTTCGAGATGAATCAACCAGAAATATCCTGCTGCAAGGTGAAGAAAGGATGGTCTGTACACCTTTGCTTTCGGAGTAGAATCTGGTGCTGCTGTACATGTAGCAGCTGCAGATGTTACACGTGATCAGTCAAAACTATGGCACTGTCGCTTAGGACACCCAGCTCGATATGCTCTAGATAGAATAGCTAATCAAATCAATGTAAAAGTTGATTCTGAGGTTAATAAAACTTGCGTGGCCTGCTGTATGGGCAAGAGTCACAAGCTTCCTTTTGATTCGTCTAAAACCGTGTATAAGGATCCATTTGAGCTTATTTTTTCAGATTTGTGGGGACCTCCACACGTGCCATCTAACGGTTTTCGATACTACGTGTCGTTTGTAGATGCGTATACCAGGTTCACATGGGTCTATTTCCTAAAGGAAAAGGCTCAAGCCTTATCTGCTTTTCAGCTGTTTCATAAGCTTGTATTAACTCAGTTTGGTGTAGCGGTTAAGGCAGTTCAAACCGACTGGGGTGGAGAATATCGCCCTTTCTCTGTGCTACTAGCTCAAGCGGGTATTGTGCATCGTCTGTCCTGCCCCCATACATCGGAGCAGAACGGTGTTGTAGAACGCAAACACCGTCACATAGTCGAGCTTGGCCTGGTTTTGCTCACTCAGGCGTCCTTACCTGTTCAGTACTGGTCCTATGCGATGACAACAGCTGTTCACCTCATCAATCGGTTACCAACTAAGGTGCTTGAAGGGCAATCACCGTTTGAGAAATTGTACAGCAAGAAACCCGTTTATGATAATCTGAAGGTCTTCGGGTGCCAGTGCTTTCCCCATCTAAGACCTTTCCAAACTCATAAGCTGTCCGTCCGCTCACAACCTTGCACGTACTTAGGGTTCAGCCCCCGACATAAGGGTACCAGTGCCTTGCGGATGATGGAAGGGTTTATATTTCTCGTCATGTGGTGTTTAACGAAATGGTGTTTCCGTTTGCAGGTAAAGAGGCGATCAATACGCAACATAGAACCAGTGGCTTTCGATCACAAAGTATTCCAATTATTGCTGATACACAAAGGTGGCACAATATGCCTTATACTACCGGTGTTGAAGATGGTTTGGCTGAAGATGTTCTTCCAGGTCAAGCACAACAAACTCAGACTGTGATTGAAACTGCAAACCCGCTAGAGTTCGCTAATGAGGTTCCTCCTGTCATAGACGCAACCTCTCACTCCAATGCTAATACAAGTCCGGATGTAGGTGACATGGACGAGCCTGTTAATGCTGACACGAACACATGCGATAATGCTTCAACTGAACCTGGTGCCATAAGCTCAATGAAACAAAGTTATCATCCAATGCTGACTCGCAGCAAGTGTGGAGTGTTCAAACCCAAATCATACACTGCCTATTTCGAGCATAATATACCCACGTCTATACATGAGGCGTTGCAGTCCGACAACTGGAGTGAGGCAGTCCGAGCCGAGATAGACGCACTTCGCAGGAATAACACGTGGTCGATAGTAAAACTACCAGCAGGACGTACTCCTATAGGCTGCAAATGGTTATTCAAACTCAAACGGAATCCAGATGGTACCATTCATCGGTATAAAGCCAGATTGGTTGCGAAAGGCTATTCTCAGGTACCAGGACACGACTTCACTGCCACCTTCAGCCCCGTGGTCAAGTTCTCCACCTTCTACGTTATGTTAACTCTGGCTGTGACAAACGGATGGGAGCTCAGGCATGTGGACATCAACAATGCGTTCCTTAACGGGGACCTAGGTGAAGATGTTTTTATGGAGCAACCTCCTGGCTTTGAGATGATGGCAGCAGATGGAACTCAACTCGTCTGTAAGTTACAAAAGGCCCTCTACGGCCTTCGACAAGCGCCTCGAAATTGGCACACCAAACTTAAAGACAGTCTGGAGGAAATGGGATTTAACTCATCTCGTGCAGACCCTTCTTTGTTTGTCAATAGGAAGCATGAGAGTGATACCTATGTGCTGGTTTATGTTGATGACATTGTCATCACTGGGCAGTCTACTAGTAGAATACAAGAGGTGGTGCAGGCGCTTAGACAACGCTTCTCGCTCAAGGACTTAGGTCTGCTCAGTTACTTCTTAGGCATTGAGGTGCATCGGTCACGAGATTCTATTGTTCTGAGCCAAAAGAAATTCATCCTCGAGCTACTGGAAAAGTCTGGCATGACAGGAGCAGCCAATTGTGGAACACCGATGGTCCTGTCTTCCAAACTTTCAGCAAATGAAGGAGAATTGATTTCTAATGCCACTGAATATCGGAGTACAGTTGGCTCTTTATTGTATGTGTGTCACACTCGCCCAGACCTAGCGTATAGTGTCGGCAAGGTCGCCCAGTTCATGCATGCCCCGAGAGAAGCACATATGGTTGCTGTCAAAAGGATATTGAGATATCTGGCTGGGTCGGTTCATTATGGGCTGATGTTCCAACCAGGAGATGATAGTCTGTCTATTGCAGCGTTCGCTGATGCAGACTGGGGAGCAAATGTCGATGATCGACGGTCGATCTCAGGATATGGCGTCTTTACTGGTAAATGTCTTGTGTCCTGGAGCTCGAAGAAGCAAAAACGGTATCGAGGTCGACGATGGAAGCCGAGTATAGGTGTGTAGCAGACACTGCTGCTGAGGTAACTTGGGTTGATACCTTGCTTAAAGACCTCGGGTTGCAGCAACATCAAGAACCGGTGATCTGGTGTGATAATACAGGGGCTATTGCGATGAGTGCAAATCCCGTCTATCACTCTCAGTCTAAGCACATTGATATGGATGTGCATTTTGTTCGAGAGAAGGTCGCGGCTGGACAATTATTTGTGAACTATGTACCAGCTGAGCATCAGGTTGCAGATGGCTTTACCAAGGCTTTGTCTAAATCTGCTTTTGAAGAGTTTCGAAAGAGTGTGTGTGTAGTGCCTACAGTTCAAGTTGATCAAGATAAGAAAAGTAGAGGGAATGTTAGGCTTTGAGAGGAGAAAAGGAAGAGCAGGGGGAATGTTAGAATACTGTAAAACTGCTGTAGGTACAGCACGTGTATGTAAGGGTGGTTAGGCTGTTAGGTTGTTAGTCAAGTTAGTTAGTTTGTTAAGCGGTTAATGACTAGCTAAACAACTGCTATAAAAACAATGTATCAGTTGATATGAATTCAAGTGATTCTTTACTGAGCATATTTTTTCTGTTGTTCACACTTCCTAACACAAATTCACATTTCGTTCGAACGTAGTATCGGATCACATTACTTCGACCAAGCAATGTGTTCTTGAAAATATTCGAAGAAAATATTAACAAAGTAAAATAGTAAAAAATAAAAATAATATGAAATGAAATATATATATATATATATAACAATAATAATATATATACACGCACATAATAAAAGATAAAGAATAAAGTGCAAAGGTAATTAATAACATTTATTTGATTTATATATATATATATATATATATATATTTGATACATAATTTATAAAAAATATTTAATAAATGTGGTACAATGGGATATATATGTACAATATAGTATACCATTATCGTATAGAAAATACATAGAACCAAGATATATATATATATTATATATATATATATATATATATATATATATATATATATTATGTCACGCCTGTACATATAGGTATACATATAAAGGACTAAAATAAAATCATGGAATCAATAGAGACTATAGTATCAACAAGAGAAACTATGCATATATATATTTGATGATTAAAAGGATCAAAATAATATTAACATTAACTTGAGTGACTAAATAGTAATATCAACAATAATCAGGGTAATAATCAACACATTAAACAATAAATGTACTAGAAGCAGAAATAAACCATAAATAATATTAGGGACTAAAATGATATGAAACAGAAATTCGGAAGGACAATCAATAATTTTACCTAAAGGTATTCATACCAAAACAGTGACCGAAGTGCAAGCAAAATAAATTAAAACGCTAATTATAAAAAAAGTAAAATTTCATTCAGTGACCTTAATGGAATATTACAACATAAGAAGACCCATAAATGGGATTTACCCACATGCAAAAGAACAATCATGCCCCCTTCTGAAACTACGTCGTTTTAGTTATGATATATATATGGTTTAAGCCTAAGCCAAAACCGACCAATTCCCTTATTTGCTTCATTTTTCTTTCTAAGGGAGAGAGAGTGAACAAAATGCTCTCAATCCTCTTTTCTCCCCTTCTTCCCACTGCCGAATAAGGAAACCACAACCCTGGCCACCATAGACCAATGGCTACGAGGAGTCAAAACACGTTAAGCCACTCCCTTTTCACTCTTCTTCTTTTTTCTCTTCTGCTCATATCTAAAAAATGAAAAGAACCGAAACCCCAAGACCAGATCTAGAAAATACGATACCTTTACCTTCGGAGATAGGGGTTCCTTGGTCCGATGAAACGATAGCCGATAATATTTTTGGATAAGGATTATTCTTTTCTCCTTTTTTAGCCTCGTTTTTTTGTTCTTTCTGCTTGTTTTTTGTTCAAATATGGCTGGGGTTTTTTAACTCGATTTTCTTTCTCAGTTTGTTTTCTTTTTCTCTGGTTGCATGTCCATTTTAATGTTGATCTTCGGGTGAAATAATGAGGTCTATTTGGTAGGGGATTGATTTTCTTGATTTATCGGGATTTTAGTGAATTTTTAAATGGGTTTTTTTGATTTGGTAACTGTTTAACTGATTTGGATGATTTTTCACTGTTTTGGATGATTTGATGATGATGGGTGGCTCACGTAGTTGGGAAGACGACTGGTGAAGCTCACGCATCGATTGGGTGCTACGTGCATCTCACGCGCCGACTAGACAGTCCACCTTCTTCTGATGACAGTGACAGGGAGTATTAGGGTTAGGGTTTTAAAACCCTAGTTTGAACGGGTCGGGTTAGGTTGGTTGTAACCAGGTCTGAGTTGGATTGGATGTTGGGCTTCGGGTTGATGGGCTTGTTTCCTTGTGGGCTTGTATGCTAAGATTTGTTGGGCCTACAAATATAATTATAATATTAATAAAAAATAATAATAATAATAATTAGTTAGAACCTGAAAAAAATGGATATCTACAGCTACCCGTATTTGCACATTCTTGTGCTAACAAGAATATGGCAAAGACGATAAGACAACGAGTTTTTGTTCGGTTCTCTTTTTTTTGCTCTTGAAATTTGATTTTAAAGACGACATTGCTAATCCATGTTGAAGAGATTTGGCTACTTTCAGGTAAATTGTTTGCTGAATATGACATTATTCCTTCTCGTTGAGGAAGTTGGGTCAATCTGGAGATAATTTGGTGACAACACGGTTCCTACGTGATGAGGAAGTCTGGTTGTCTAAAGGTGGCACTGCTCCTACGCGTTGAGGAGATCTAGTCGGTGGACGACATTGTTCCTACGTGATGAGGATGCCTGACCATATTTAAGGGTAAGTTGGAGATAACACGATTCCTACGTGATGAGGAAGTCTGGTTATCTGAGGATGACGCTACTCCTACGTGATTAGGAGATCTGGTCAGTAGACGACACTGTTTCTATGTGATGATGACGTCTACCCGTCTTTAGGGATAATTCATTTCAAGAGAAATTGTCTCAAGCGAGACAAAATTTGTGTTGAGGGAAACAATCTCAAAAGTTTATGTTTCAAGAGAAACTGCCTCAAGTGAGATGAAATTTGTTTCAAGAAAAACAATCTCAAAGGTTTATGTTTCAAGAGAAACAGTCTCAAGTGAGAAAAAATTTGTTTCAAGAGATATAATCTCAAAGGTTTATTTTTCAAGAGAAACTGTCTTAAGTGAGACAAAACTTTGTTTCGAGAGAAACAATATCAAAGGTTTATGTTTAAAGAGAAACTGTCTCAAGAAAGACAAATATTTGTTTCGAGAGAAACAATCTCAAAGGTTTATCAATTTTTTTCAAGTGAAACAACTTTCAAATTTTTTGTTTTGAGGGAAAATTGTCTCAAGCGAGACAAAATTTGTTTTTAAGAAAAATAATCTCAAATGTTCGTGTCTTAAGGAAGATTGTCTCAAGTGAGACGAAATTTGTTTTTAAGAAAAATTGTCTCAAGCGAGACAAAATTTGTTTTTAAGAAAACAATCTCAAGAGAGATTAATTTTGTTTCAAGAAAAACAATTTCAAAATTTGTGGAAATCTGTCTCAAGCTAGATGAAAAAACAATATCAAATGTCAGCAATTTTGTTTCAAGTGAAACAATTTCAAAATTTGTGTTTCGAAGGAAACTGTCTCAAGAGAGATAGTTTTCATTTTGAAAGAAACAATCTCAAGTGATATCAATTTTGTTTCAAAAATTTCAAAATTTACGGAAAACACTCTCAAATAAGACAAAATTTGTTTTGAGAAAAACAATCTCAAAGACTTATAGACTGTCTGCTTGTTCCTGCATGTTGAGGAATGTCTTTAGAAGATATGATCATTCACTTCAAGATGTCAAATATGTGGATGACATTGTTCCTTCATGTTGAAGACATCTGGTCATCACCAAACTTTTATTTCCTGAAAGATCAATAAAAAATGATGCCTTTATGAATGATTAACTTGAATGTTTTATGAGTGTCGTGATGAAGTTTGTATTTAATTTTACTTTTATTTTAATAAAAATGACCTTTTGAATTTGTCCATGTGAGAGGAAAACATTATCGTGTGAAAGGGAAAATTAGATGATGTCCTCATGAGAGGAGAAAAACGGCCTTTGAAAGAAAATGAAATGAGGATTTTAGGAAAAATAATCTTAAGAAATACTAGATTGATGGTTTTAGACAAACAATCTTAATAAATATGAAATTAGTTTCTCAAAATCAATTATGAGGGCATTCTTATGAGAGGGGAAAAACCTTTTTTTATTGCAATGTGATTATGAATGTATAATGCAAAGATACAATTTCATGTAACATGTATGTTTATGTTAATGCATGTTTTCTTGATCAATAGTCAGAAATGGGCGCACGAGTAGTTTTCATTCTCTTCCTGATTCGGCATTCTTCATTTTCCACCAGGGTGTACTCTTGTAAACTTCGACTTGCGACAATTTATTTTTCTTACCCCGTCAAATTTTGTCCCCACAAATTCGGTTTCCCTTGCCCCAGTTTTGATCATGAACTTCTGAGAGATATTTGTTAAAGTCCAAGATATACTTCCAGAGATATTATCTTGTTTGAACATGTTTTCCTTCCTTTGAAAAAAATCAATGAAGAAAGAATATATGAATTTTTATCGTCGAATGAGCTAAAATAAATTCCCCATCTTCGGCCTCACAATTGAAGCAAATCACAAAACATGAGTTCATTGAATATTAAAGGAATTAACTACTCTTTTAATCTTTTATAGTTACAAATCTTTGACAAATGACAGGATCGACAGGTTGGTTTTGAGGTTAGCTACATAAAACTTGAGGTTTATTTTATCGATCCATCCTTTTCCTTTTCTGGGTCATTAAAATTATGGCATGCCCCTCTTTCTTGGTTTGGAATTTTGATCAGAGGCGAACAAAATGACGCAACTAGCATAATCAACTGTTAGACTTTTTAGAACACTTCTATTTTAGTTCTCTAAAATCTTCCATTTGTTCAAGCTTCGGAGACTCCTCTAGCCAAGGCAGTGCCGAAATATTGGTCTAAAAATTAAATTCCTGAGTGCTCATGTGAAAGTAACTATAATAGGTGTTCTTCAACTCCCTTAGTCCATCTTCACTGAAACTCCTTATTTAGTAAATTCGATTTAATTTACCATTGGTTGGCTAGCTGAATTCAGCTTTATTGTACATATATATTTTAAAATTGCCTTTATTTGGCTAGCTGAAGGATTCACGTCGTCACAAAGTCTTTGACTTGACAATCACAGTGGAGCAAACACCAAATTGCCAAGTACCCGATCAATGTCATGGTTTGAATGTAATCTATTCATAAAGCCAGGTCTTTCGAGTTTCCTCTATAACCAATTGCTTTAGCAAAATAGATCAGCTTTATTGTATACATATAATTATATTATGGGTATACGGATTCAATTTCTTAAGCTTGTTAAGAAGAAACTATTATAGTCTAATTGTTGTTGAAAGTCAGAAAATACCATCTTTAGAGTTCAATTTCCAAGCAACTGACCTATGAACTAGATTAACCTACTTGACCACTCCATCTGTGAAGATCATGATCGTCATTGAATGACATCAACGAAAGTAGAAACCAATTAGCTTTGCAATTTCATGTGCCAAATGCCCCATTTTGTCCGCTCCTAACACATACCTGAATGTCAAGCCCTTGATTGACTCTACATGCGAGGAGAATGCTAGATTGGTTCCTATAACAGAAGGGTATGTATTATGGTGTATATTCCGGAATAGGATTAAGGGTTCTTATTTTTAAGGGGTTCAATCTTGTCATTTGTCAAAGATTTACAACCTTAATTATTAAAGAGCTTTTAATTGAGTTGATATTCAAAGAATTTCAAGATTAAAATTTGCTCATTGCTCATTACCTCAGAAGGAAACATTTTATTTAAAATGTTCGAAAATCAAATAACTTACAAACACTGAAACATAGGAAGAATAAAAAGAAAAACAAGTTCAAACAAGATGAAATGCTTTTGATGAGAGAGCAACAAAATTCCTGATGGATGCCATATCCCAGTCCTGATCGGAATGCCCCATTACACATTGAGTATCCATGCCCCTGAATCAATCAGATTTTTGACATTGTGCTTCAATGCCCTACAATTCTTAGTGGTGTACCTTGAGCTCCCAATATGATAGCTAATATGGCGTTAACATCATGGCCTTCAGGATATGGGGCCTCTTTTTGCTTAGAATGAACTGGAGTCACAAGGTTCTTCTCAACTAGCGTTGGGAGAAATTTATCATACGTCATTGGAATTTGATTGATATGAGTCTTTTCACGGAACACCTTATGAGGTTTGGTCCCCTGATTAGCTAGATAAGATCCCACTATGTTAATCTCAGCTTTTTCCTCAATGTCAGTACTACTAGTACCTCTTATCCTACCATTCTTGACAACTCTTTCAATCATTTCTCCACATATGATGAAGTCAGAGAAACTCTTAGTAGCAGCTCCTATCATGTAGTTAATATATGGAGATTTTAATATATCAATGAATAAATTAATGAACTCCCTTTCAATCATTGGTGGATGCACTTGAGATGCAACATCCCTCTATCATTGTGCATATTGTCGAAAGCTCTTATCACACTTTATCTTCATATTTTGTAGCATTGTTCGAGCAAAAAAAGGTACGAGCCAAATCCTTCAAAGAGCAGATTTGAGTACGACTAAATTGATTATACCACTTCGAAGCGGGTCCAGTCAAACTGTCTTGAAAGCGGTGGACCAACATATGATCATTATTGGTTTATCCGGTCATCATTCCAATAAACATCGTGAGATGGGCATTAGGGCAACTGGTTCCATTATACTTTTCAAAATTGGTCATTTTAAATTTGGACGGGAGCACAAAGTTAGGAACTAAGACTAGTTCTCTTGTATCCATTTCATTATGAGATTTTTTTTTCCTCTCATTCCCTTGAATGTCTCTCTACACCACTTTTTTAAGTTCTCAGGGATCTCATTCTTGGCTTTTTCATCTCATTAGGACCTGACATGTTGTGATCAGTAGGATTATCTTGAGGATCTAACACGGTCGCTTGAGTTTTAGTGGCGAAGAATCCTATTTAGTGGCTTGGAAGCCTATCGGGTGAAAGGTGTAGTTGTGGATTAGCTTGTGTCATCACACATTCAGAGGTTTTCCATGGTCGAGGAAATATTCTCTTTGCCTCTTTCTTGGTTGAACCTAATCAATTTTTCAATAATTTTGTCAACTAGGTTGTCTTGGTTTTGCAAGATGCGATCCACAGTGGCTTTTTGCGCTTGCTCTATTTTAGCTTCCCAATCTATTTTCATCCTTTTCAAACTCTCTTCCAATTATTTCTTCAGTTTGTCAAATTTTTATTCCATTCTTAATATTGTGTGAATGAATTTACACAGTTAGAAACACCTCATCAGAGTCCTCCATGAGATAAATCAATGTATCCATGATTAATGCATGTAAAAATGCCTAAATGAATTCCATGCAGAATGCAAAGATGCAAATGTAGATGCAAAAAATGTTGACCCCAAACGATGAGTATCATATAACAACCTTCATCAGAGATAAAAGTCTTCACATTACAAGATAGTCCATTTTTACAGACATTCGTTCGCTTAGATGTTGAGTCTGAAAAGGGTCGGTGCTTTATCTTGGATCTTCATCATTGAAAATTATGTCCCTCGAATGATTTGTAACCTTACTCCGTTAATACCCCTGCGGTGTTGGAGTCACGCGTCACTTCTTGGTGATTAGCGATGGAACGATCCTAGACAAAACTCTTCTACTAGATTACTCATCGGATCAATGGATCATCTTTCCAATCTCGAATACTGCACGATCTTCAAGCAAGTTTCCTTCTTGTACTCTATGAATTTCTTTTAGCCCTCGGTACATGTCTGTGTACGCGACTACTTGATTGAAAACTTTTATCTCTTCTTGTGAAAATTTTCACTTGAATATCCCTTGCGGATCAACACTTTCGCATTATGTCATGACGATGCAATGCAAAAACAAGATGAAAAATAAGACAAAAAAGAAAAGAAATGAGTTAGTACAGGTAAAATAATCGATATAATTAAAAGATGCTATTTAAATATAACATCAACCCAATCATAGTATCTACCCGAGCATGATTTCATTAGATAGCAATCCTACTCGGACATGCTTTCTACCCACAATGATTTATTTTCAAGAAATTGATCCTAACTGCATAATATCTAGTTCCCATGCTTTTATTCGAAAAGAATAAATATATTCTATGAACTTAAAGTAAAAGGTAAAGGTTTAGAGTAATTCATCCTTCGTGTACACCTATTTTGGCACCTACTGATGGAAAGAGGTTCGGTATGGCTATACCTGGGGTGACCATTCTACAATTCACTATATGCATGGTTTCAGTTCTAACGGGAAAGAGTAATCGAATTATCCTTGATGTCGGTGCCCCTTGAGCTACCAAACCCTCAATCTTAACACATTATAGGCATAAACGAATCAAGTTCAATTCGAGGGGATTCACTTCTTTATACCCATATGAGGAATAAATCCCTACTAAGTTATAAAACATGTGTAACCCAGGGATTATTTGCTAAAAATCATAAGAAGAATAAATTCTTACGAGAGTAAAGCATTCACCCCTACTTACTTGGAATGAAGCTCGGGTATAGAGCTTATGTCATGTAGATGCTCGTGATGTGTGTGAAGAGGAACATAAAAACCTTTGACTCTAAAGAAAAAAAGAAAACTTTCAATAGAAACTTGGACATTGCTGAAAACAAAGATTAAAATATTAATATGATAATTAAAAACTTCAATAAATGGATCATAAATTACCTAAAGACTCGAACTCATGATTTCCACCACAACGACAAGATGCAAGTGACTTACAGTCTGACTCTCTAAAGTTCCCAGCGGAGTCGCCAAGCTGTCATAACCATTTTTTTGAAAACAATTAAGTTTAAAAAGCAATTATGACTATGTTTGAAAAATTGGCAATTTTGAATTAAATTGAATGAGAGTTACCATCGACCTTTGAGTTAGGTAGGTCGAATACCTAAAAACGTCTTTTAAAACAATTTTAAGGAAAAATTGTTTTTTAAGATAAAAATTGGCCTACTTTTACCATAAATCCGATTTAATAGGTCCGAGAGTCGATTACATGTGGGGAAGGATTAGCACCCACACAATGCCCAAAACCAATACTTAGTCGCTTATATATTGTGTCAAATGGTGGAAATTATAAAAATATGATTCATTTATTAAAGTTTAATTAATTTGCTTAGAATTATTTATTAGGGAAAATCTTTTAATTCGAAAATAAATATCGAGATTCGGTCATCCTCTGACAAGAAGGTTGTCTCTTCTTATTTCTTGCCTAAAAACAATATTCACTCCTTAATTTAAAAGACACAAATCAAATATAAATTGAATATCGACATTTGCATAAAATAAAACAAATTGCTATTTAGAGAAACATGCATTGCATTATTTGACTTAAAATAAAAAAAATGAGTTAATTAGTAAAATAAAGTTGATTTATTTCAAGTTCACATTTCGTTCGAACGTCGTATCAGATCGCATTACTTCGACCAAGCAATGATTTCCACGCCCATTCTACAAATTGGTGTTCTTGAAAATATTCGAACAAAATATTAACAAAGTAAAATAGTAATATATATATACACGCACATAATAAAAGATAAAGAATAAAGTGCAAAGGTAATTAATAACATTTATTTGATATATATATATATATATATATATATATATATATATATATATATATATATATATATATATATATATATATATATATATGGTACAATGGGATATATGTACAATATAGTATACCATTATCGTATAGAAAATATATAAAACCATATATATATATATTATCACGCCTGTACATATAGGTATACATATAAAGGACTAAAATAAAATCATGGAATCAATGGAGTCTATAGTATCAACAAGAGAAACTAAGCATATTTGATGATTAAAAGGATCAAAATAATATTAACATTAACTTGAGTGACTAAACAGTAATATCAACAATAATCAGGGTAATAATCAAAGCATTAAACAATAAATGTACTAGAAGCATAAATAAACCATAAATATTATTAGGAACTAAAATGATATGAAACAAAAATTCGGAATGACAATCAATAATTTTACCTAAAGGTATTCATACAAAAAACATTAATTATAAATAAAGTAAAATTTTATTCAGTGACCTTAATGGAATATTACAAAATAAGAATACTCATAAATTGCATTTACCCACATGCAAAAGAACACTCATGGATCTTCCCGAAACTACGTTGTTTCAGGTATGATATATATATATATAGTTTAACCCTAAGCCAAAACCGGCCAATTCTCTTATTTGATTCATTTTTCTTTCTAAAGTAGAGAGAGTGAACGAAATGCTCTCAACCTTCTCTTCTCTCCCTCTCCCCACTGTCGAGGAAGGAAACCACAACCCCGACCACTATAGACCGATGGCCACGGGGAGTCAAAACACGTTAAGCCACTCCCTTTTCACTCCTCTTCTCTTTTCTCTTCTGCACCTCTATTAAAAACGAAAAAAATCGAAACACCAAGACCAGATCTAGAAACTACAAGACATTTACTTCGGATCGAGATGGGGGTTCCTTGGTCCGATGAAACGATGGCCGATGATATTTTTTGGGTAAGGATTATTCTTTTCTCCTTTTTAGTCTTGTTTTTTTTGTTTTCTCTGCTTTTTTTTTGTTCGAATATGGTTGGGTTTTTAAACTCGGTTTTCTCTCCCGTTCTTTTTTTCTTTTTCTCTGGTTGCATGTCCATTTTAATGTTGATCATCATGTGAAATAATAAGGTCTATTTGGTAGGTGATTGATTTTCCAGATTTATCAGGATTTTAGTGAAATTTTAAATAGGTTTTTAGATTTGGTAATTGTTTGACTGGTTTGAATGATTTGATGAGGACGACGGTGGCTCACGCAACTAGGAGACGACTGTTGAAGCTCATGCGCCAGTTAGGATGCATACATCTCACACGTCGGCTAGACGGTCCACCTTCTGTTGATGAAGGTGGTAGAGAGAATTAGTGCTAGGGTTTCGAAACCCTAGTTTGAACGAGTCAGTCAGGTTGGTTGTAACCAGGTCAGACTTGGGTTGGTTGTTGGGCTTCGGGTTGATGGGTTTGTTTCCTTGTGGCCTTGTATGTTGGGATTCAAATTGGGCCTACAAAATATCATTATAATATTAATAAAATAATAATTATTATTATTAGTTAGTTAGAACTCGGACAAAAACAGGTGTCTACATTATGAATTGACGTAAGAGACTTGATACTATACCCTATTCAAATATCTAATTAGATGTTTAAATTTGAAGGTTTAGAACAATTAGACGAAATCCATTTCCAATTCAACCAGGCTTCAGACAAAACTTTTCAAGCCCAGGAGAAACCTGACAAAAATATTTAGCCAATGCAAAATATATTAAATAATTACGTTTATAAAATTCTTGTATTAGTATGAAGTGAATACAATATAATATATATTCAAAAGATTTTTAATCATTCGACAATAAATACATATAAACCCATGCATAGACTATTATATAAACAATAAGACGAATTGGTTATATGCAACTCAAGCCCAAACTCTAAACATGTAAATAAAATGTTAAATGTTTAAACTGATACTAATATTATTGTTTTGGGTTAATTACATGATTGATCATTTTTTAATGTTTTGTTAACTTTTTTCACTGATTTCATAAAACATTATATATGGTCACTTTCGTTTTTATTTAATTAAAATATAGTTACTTTCGTTTTTATTTAGTTAAGATGTAGTCACAGAGGGTTAATTGTTGTTAGATTTTTTAATGGATTGTAATGTGTCACAATGACTATATAAAATTAAAAGGGGTAAGCTACACAAATGGTCATTAAATGTTTGAGTAAATTTTTGTTTTCTCCATTTAAATTTTAAAATTAACAAATTGGTTACTAAATCATCAAATAGTTCCTTATGATTCTTCTAATTTCTCTCTTTGGCATCTATGAACCTCGTTAGTCAACAACGTGTCGGAGATGGAAACCTAGTTTCGTGCCAGCAATAATGTCGTCGTTGAAGAAGCTCTGTTTTTCTCGACTCGAGATGGTGGCATCATGACAGTGGTGCATCTTTCAGAGTTTTAATGACGAATACTCGTCATCCTTCCCATTGAACCTCCATCACCGGTATAAAAAGTCATAAAACAAGAGTCGAAGATGAATGTAATTTATATTATTTTCTTGTTTTATTTGCTTTGAATTGTTTAAGTTAATCCATGCACAATAAATTTGGAGATTTTAATTGGGATTTTCTTTTATTTATCTTCAAATATTTACAACAAACATTCATTTTACCTCATTACTTTTTTAATGGCTAATAATTAGAAACAACAAGGCTATTGTAAAACCCAAGGTAAGATTTACAATCTACAAACTCTAAGCTTTCATTCAACACATCTTTTGTAAGATTTGGCTTAGTTACCCAAAAACGTGTTTAAATGGGGGTATATGAAACCTTGAGTTCAAGCTATTTTTGTGGGATTTGAGTGATAAGGAAATGTTTTTATTTTATTTATAAGGCTTAAAATGAGTTAGCAACTCATTAAACTTGTTTTGATTAGTGCAAGAGCATGGGGAGAACTCTAAGGCAAGGGGCAAGGAAAAACTCACTCTTGGGTGATTCAAGAACGGTTTTCACTCACCTAGCAGCAATGTAACACGTTTTTAACTTTACCATACCACATATAGGTCATTGTATGTGAATTTATGATTTGTTTAGTTCATGAAGCATGCTAGAGTAAATTCCATGGCAAGATTCATATTTATTGTTTGTAAGCATGAAAGATGATAACTTTTGACCTCTAAGACCTCAAATAAGAATTAATTAAGCTTTTGTAGTCTTAGGGTAGTGTATGGGTGAGATTTGGACATATTTTTGTGCCTAAAACATGGAACTTAGGGTCATCAGTATCGGTACTATAAGAACAATATTGACAATGTTCTTCCTAAAAGGCAAAAACAAGGCAATTTTATAAAGGTATCATCGATACTCTATTAAAGGGTATCAATACTCAGGGTCAAGTATCGATACTCAGATGGTAGTATCGATACCAGTGACGAGTTTAGGATTCTAGTGGCTATTTTTGGTATCGATACTCACTGTGAGTATCTATACTCAAGGTCAGTATCGATACTACAACCACAATATCGATACCATCACTAATTTTTTTGGCATTTTGGTTCATTCGATTTAAGGTTTTGGGCTTGGGTGATTTGAGTTCGTATAAGCTTCAAGTATTTAATACAAGTAAAACCAAACAAGATAACTAAAATCACACCTAGAAATCAAGCAAGTTAAGACGACTTAAGATTGACCTTTGTGTGACTCTCGCGAAACGTTTAAGACACCCGAGTTACTCCAGCATTATGACGATTGCCATTTATTTGTGAAATATCTTAATATTGTCTATTTGGTAAGCATCTGATGCACATAAATTCTAGGTCGTATTGGTACGGAGTCTAATGAACGTAAAATTTCAGACCGTACCCCTATACTCAAATAGGTTCGGGAAGTGAGCTTTCGATGCACGTAAAATTTTGGACCTCACCCTGACCTCTCGAGGATCCGAGATAGACTAAGAACCATAAGTTCTTAGGCTTGTAAATTCTGATTCTTATCCTGAAGCGATCACATTTTATATAGGCTAGTATGTTGTATAAGATACACATTAAATTCCTCCGACTACATCACTTGGCCTATCTCATGTTTGTGTATTTACCATGCATGTTATGACTACACTCATTGACATGCTCATGTAATGATTACATGTAGTATTATATAGTTATGTTCGTGGCATTGAGCTTGTGAGCTCAGCGTATGTAATGTGTTTCCGTACGCATATTAGCTGGAGATCGTTGAGGAGCCTATCGCATCAATATATTCTAGACCGGATGATTTACAGAGTATGTCTTGAGTATATTTAAAGGGCATGTGTTTTATATGGACCTTGTAATTTTTGAGTCATAACTCTATTTTCTACTTTGATTTAAACTTATGGCCATATATGTACGTAATTTAGGAGAATCCCATGTTTTGTAAACTTTGATTTCAATTCAGTCAATATTTTGATGAATGGTTTAGATGTTTATAAATGATTTGAAAAGAAATTTTTGGGTTGACCATTTCGGTGATCCCGTATAGTATCGTAATTCATAGATCTTCAGGTCAAACTGGATTAGGGTATTATATTTAATGGCATAAGAGCATCCAAGTTTAGTCATTTATAGGATTTGTGGGTCAAAGTCAGTAAGTGTCTGTGTGAGTACATGCCCCTAAAGTGTTAAGAATAATTAAGATTTTAGAATGACGATAGTGGTGGCCTCTCTTTCTTTTTTAATATCAAGATATGATTCCTAGTCACAAGGGCCAAGAAGATAGTCGCGCCTCCTTGGCCAGAGATTCTGGTGATGAGTACGCCCCAGACTCTGAGCATAGGATGTCTATGGACATAGGAGTCGACGAGGTGGCTTTCTTTCGTGATCTGACCTCAACACTTAGGCAGATAGTCTGCGCCATACTAAATTCATATGATATGTTGTCTCCCCCACACGTAGCCCCAATTCAGCCTGCTGTGGCACCTAAGAAGTCTCCTATTGAGAGGCTCTATCGATACATGATGATCGATTTTTATGGGTCTGAGAATGAACCCCATCTCTGCAAACCAGAAGTTTTGGGAGATACCCCATACCCTTTGTTTAGATGCACCTCACTCCCGAGGGTAAGATAGACTGCATCACTGCCCTTTTGAAAGGTAACTCGATCGATTAATGAGAGACCGTTAAGTTGGTGATGGAGCCAGAGAGACCCACCTGGGATATCTTCCTGATAGAGTTCAGGGAGAAATATATCAAAGAGGCCCATACAGATGATTTGCACAACTAGTTTTTACATTTGACTAAGGGTTACTAGACCTTACTAGAGTATGATAAAAAGTTTCTTAGATTGAGAAAATATGCGCCTGAGCTCATTTTGACTAAGGCTCACCGTTGTATGAGGTTTAGTGAGGGCCTCCACTTAAATATTCAGACTTATTTGGCAGTTGATCCCCCTCGTATCTTTTTAGAGGTGACTTACAAGGCAAATACAGTCCAGATAATTTTACATAAGAAAGATCAAACGCTAATCGACTCAGTGAGGAAGAGCCGAAGGGCTCTAGAGACTTATAGGTTGTCACAATCGTCGGTGAAGTGGGCTAGGGGCCCTCAGAGTTCAGGGAGACCACCATTAGGGCCGTCTAGAGGTGTAGAATAAAGTTCAGCCCGTGGAGGTCGGTCTGGCTCCTGTATAAGACCTTTGTCTTCAGCTAGTAGTTCAAGTGCTAGTAGGTCTGAGTGGGTACCAAATCATCCGATGTGCCCAACTTGTGGCAAGAGGTACCCTGGAGAGTATTAACGAGTGATAGGAGGTTGCTTTAACTATGGGTCCTTGGACCACTTTGTTAGAGATTATCCCCGAGCTTAGAGTTCAAGTCACACATTATCACAGAGATCTGTGCCATATGTTCAGCGGGGACGAGGGTCCTCGAGAGGTGACGGAGCCGCTTCGGGGTAGTATACTAGGGGAGTTACCAGATCTAAGACCATCTAGGAGCCTAGACTAGTATCATGCCATTATTCCATCTAAGCCTAGTATGAGTGTGATAATACAGATATGATTTCAGGTATATTCACAATATTTTTCATTACTGTTACTATATTGGTAGATATAGGTTCCACCACACTTATGTTTATTATAATATGGTCTGAGAGAGAAATATCCCATATGAGGATTTAGTGATAGGGGTCAGAGTGTCTAGTCCCTTAAGATTAGACGTTTTGGTTGATAAGGTTCATCGTTGTTTCCCCGTAGAGCTTTAGGGTGAGGTATTCTTAGCCGATTTGATGAAGCTACCATTTCGAGAGTTTGATGTGATTTTAGTCATGGAATGGTTATCCAAGCATGACACGAGTATGAGGTGCAAGGTAATGTGGCTTAAAATTGTCAAGGAATATGAGATTAAGGTAGTGATGGTTGGAGAGAGATCGGGTTGTATTACCAAAGTTGTTTTTTCAATTAAGGCTCAGAGGTTGTTGAGTCAAGGGTGTAAGCCTTCTTGGCTCATGATGTTGATACGCAAGTCGTCGTTCTGACGCTTGAGGATATTTGTACCATGTGAGAGTTTTTTGAAGTGTTTCTGGAGGAGTTATCGGGATTACCACCTGACCGTGAGGTCGAGTTCAGTATAGAGGTTTAGCCAGGTTAAGCTCCAATGTCTATTGAACCATATCACATGGCACCAACAGAGTTGAAAGAGTTAAAGAAACATATTCAAGAGTTATTTGAAAAGGGCTTCATCCGACCGAGCATTTCGCATTAGGGAGCGCCGATCCTTTTTGTAAAAAATATGATGGGTTGATGAGGTTGTACATCAACTATCGGCAATTAAATAAGCAGATCATCAAAAACCACTATCTTCTTCCTCAGATAGATGATTTGTTAGACCAACTCAAGGGAGCTTATATATTCTCTAAGATAGACTTGAGGTCAGGGTATATTATCAATTGAAAATCAAGGATACCAATATTACCAAGACTACTTTCAGGACGAGGTACGTCAATTACGAGTTCCTCGTGATGCCATCTAGACTCATAATGGATTTGATAAACCGTGCATTCTATCATTATATGGATTAATTTGTGGTGGTCTTCATTGACGAAATCCTTGTGTATTCCTGATCCGAGGAGAAGCACGCTCAACACTTCCATATCATTTTCAAATGCTTTGAAAGCGCCACTTATATATCAAGTTTAGGAAGTGTGAATTTTGATTGACTGAAGTCGCATTCATATGTCATGTAGTAGTAGCTGATGGTATCAGGGTAGACCCTTAGAAGATCAAAACAATGTTAGAGTGGGAACCACCTAAGAATATCATCGAGGGATAAAGATTCTTGGCTCTAGCGAGGTACTATTATCGTTTCATCTAGGGTTTTTCTATGATTGTGGTATCGTTGACTAAGTTACTTCGAAAAGAGGGTTCCTTTCGTATAGAACAAGAAACACCAAGAGAGTTTGATCAGTTGAAGGGAATCCACACACAAGCCCTAGTTTTGACACAACCAGAGTCAGGTAAAAACTTCACCGCGTTTAGTGATACGTCACTAAACGATTTAGAATGTGTCTTGATACAAGAAGAAAACCTTTTAGCCTATACGTCCCGTCAATTAAAGCCTCACGAGTAAAACTATCATACTCACAATTTTGCACTGAAGATGTAGAGACACGACGTATTTGAGGAGAAGTGTCACATCTTTACGAATCACAAGAGCCTTAAGTATCTGCTTACTTAAAAGGAGCTGAACTTGAGGCAACAAAGATGGGTAGAGCTGCTAAAGGACTACGATTGTGTGATTGACTATGATCTCGGTAAAGTAAATTTTGTTATAGATGCTTTGAGCAGGAAGACCGTAGTAGAGTTGTGAGCTTTGCTAGCGCAATTGTGTTTGACCAACTCAAGTAGTTTGTTAGCCAAGCTATGTGTTAAATCCGAGTTGGCGATTGAAGTTAAGAGACTACATAGTTTGGATGATCGATTGAAGGTACGAATCAAGCAAATTCCCTGAGGAAAAGCTCCAGGCTTCGAATTACGTGATGAGAACATATTGTATTTTCGACTGCGATTGTGTGTGTCATTCAATAGATACCTTCGTGACAAGATCCTTCATGAAGTGCATTGTATCCCTCTTTCTATTTATTCGGGTAACAACAAGAT
The DNA here is from genome assembly GCF_006381635.1 of Hibiscus syriacus. NCBI lineage: Eukaryota > Viridiplantae > Streptophyta > Magnoliopsida > Malvales > Malvaceae > Hibiscus > Hibiscus syriacus. The sequence goes on along the minus strand of NW_024062641.1, from coordinate 616,178 downwards.
GTACTAAGAGCTCTGACTATTGTATTGGTGGTCAGCCATGAAGAAAGAAGCATCAGAGTGTGTTGCTAGGTGCTTGGTATGCCAGTAAATCAAGGTGGAAAATCAGGTTCCCTCGGGATTACTGCAGTCGATTCAAATTCCGCAGTGGAAATGGTTCCATCATGATCTACCTTCCAATGAAAAGGTTCCATCATGATGCAGTATGGGTTATAGTGGATCAATTGACCAAATCTTCTCACTTTATTTCGATTCGTATGACTACACGTTAGAGAGATTGGCTCAATTGTACATCTATGAGATTTTCAGGTTGCATGGAGTTTTTATCTCGATCATATCCGACATAGATCCATGTTTCACCTGTCGGCTCTAGAAAGTACTTTATAGAGCTCTAGGTACTAAATTACATTTTAGTACGGCCTTTCATCCTCAAATAGATGAGTAGTCTGAGCGAGTTATTCAGATCTTATAGGATATACTTAGATGCACCGTTTTGGATCTTGAGAGTAGTTGGGAAGATCACTTACCCTTAGTGGAATTCACGTACAATAATAGTTATCAAGTAAGTATTTAGATGGCTCCTTAGAAGCCTTGTATGGGTGCAAGTGTAGAACTATATTGTGTTGGGTGAAACTCATTGAGAGTAAGATAGTAGGTCTCTACTTGGTCTGAGAGACCGAAGAGAAAGTTCAGTTGAGTCAGAGGTTGAAAGAGGCTTTTAACAGACAGAGATCGTATGTCGACCTGAAGTGTAATGATATATAATTCGTAGTGGGATACAAAGTATTTCTCAAGGTTTCCCCATGAAAAATGGTACTTCAGTTTGGATGTAAGGGTAAATTAAGCCCATGATTCATCATATCATACGTATTTTTAGAGAGAGTTGGGTCAGTGGCATATCATTTTGCGTTACCTCCGAAGCTTGAGTGCATCCATAATGTGTTTCACGTCTCCATGTTTCGAAGATACCAATCTAATTCGTCCCACATTATTCCCCTTGAGCAAGTGGAAGTGAGGCAATACTTGACTTACAAGGAAGAACCAATCTGAATCCTTGCCAGAGACATCAAAGAGCTGAGGAACAAGAGAAAATAGTCAGTGAAGGTTCTAAGGAGAAACCATGGTGTAGAGGAGGTGACATGAGAATCCGACGAAGATATACAACTTCAGTATACACACCTCTTCTATTCAAGTAAATTTTGATAACAAAATTTCTTGTTAAGAGGGGAGAGTTGTAACGCCCCAAATTCTGGGTTAGGAGCTTCAAGTATATTTGATTTTAACCTTAGAATAAATCCCCTTAGCCCATAAAGAGTTTGACCCAATTAGCATTTGATTTGAGCTTGAGATGAGCCCTACAAGTATTAAAAGGGGGTGTTAATCTAGACCTAGATGTGGAGGGACTAGGGGAGTAATTATCTTAATTTTTAAAACAAAGGCTGAATTCCCATTAATTATGATGATCTCACGCCTGTTGCTATCTCTTTTTCTTCACCATTATTTGTCTCTTCTTCCTCTCTTCACTCTCATCTTCTTTCTCCCTTCCCAAGCTAAGCAAATTTAGAAAGTTTAAGAAACTCAAGCATCTATTGTGAATTCTAAGGTAAGATTTGCAATCTACAACTTCTAAGTTTTAATTCAACCTCTTTTTTGCAAGATTTGGCTTAAATACCCAAAAACTGGTTTAAGTGGGGGTTTATGAAACATTGAGTTTAAGCTAGTTTTGTGGGATTTGTGTGATAAGGAAACATTTTTAATTTTCTTTCTAAGGCTTAAAATGAGTTAGAAACTCATTAAACTTGTTTTGATTAGTGCAAGAGCAAGGTGAGAGCTCTAAGGCAAGAGGCAAGGAAAAACTCACTCTTGGGTAATTCAAGAACGTTTTTCAGTCACCTAGTAGCAAGGTAACATGTTTTTAACTTGACCATACCACTGTAGGTCATTGTATGTTCATTTATGGTTTTTTTAGTTCATGAAGCATGCTAGAGTAAATTCCATGGCAAGATCCATTTTTGTTGTTTGTAAGTATAAAAGTTGATAACTTTTGACCTTTAAGACCTCAAATAAGACTTAATTAAGCTTTGCTAGTCTTAGGGGAGTGTATGGGTGAGATTTGGACATATATTCGTGCCCAAAACGGGGTACTCAAGATCATTGGTATCGTTACTGTAATATATTGTTCTTAATGAAAGTAAAAAACAAGGAATTTTATAAAGGAAATAACGATACTCCATCAAAGGGTATCTATACTCGAGGTCAAGTATTGATACTCAGAGGGTAGTATCGATGCCGGTGATGAGTTTAGGAGTCTAGTAGTTATTTTTGGTACTGATATTCACATGTGTATCAGTACCATGGGTAGAGTATGATACTCCATAGGGAGTATCGATACCGAGGTATTTTTAAAAACATCAAAGCTATTTTTGGTATCGATCTTAGGGTGAGTATGTATACTCAAGGGTCAATATCGATACTGCAATCACAATATCGATACCATCACTATTTTTTTGGGTATTTTGGTTCATTTAATTTGGGGTTTGGGCTTGGATGTTCTGAGTTCGTATAAGCTTCAAGTATTTAGTACAAGTGAAAACAAACAAGAATACTGAAATCACACCTAGATTAGGGTTGACCATTTCGTTGGTCCCGTATGGCATCGTAATCCATAGATCTTTGGGTCGGACTGGATTAGGGTGCTACAATCTAAATTATTTTTTAAAATTATACCCAAAGTTTAATTTTTATTTCATTTTAGTACCTTATCTTAAAAAACTTATTGAGTTTAGTACCTAAACTAAAATGAAACAGGAATTAAAATTTTAGGTATTATTTTAAAAAAATTAAAAGTTTAGTTACTAAAATGGACTAAAATTAATAGTTTAAGTACTCAACATGTAATTTACCCTTACAAAAATAATAGTTTACATTTTTTTTAATTTGAAATTGTGAATTTTTAAATGAATTGATTGAATAGAATAGTATGATTAAAACACGTTACTCAAATTGGCCGCGTCAATTGGATAAGCAACCCAACCAAACAAATAAAAGCACCTCTCCTTCTCTAGAATTATCTAGCTTCATCCCCTTCTTTCTGTTTTCTTTCTTTCTCAATTGTTCACCACCTTCTACTCTAATCTCGATTTTTCTTCTTTTTCTCATTCTATATATATATATATATATATATATATATATATATACCCCACTCTGTTTCCACTGTGTCATAACAAAGTTCATCAAAGCAATTGTTTTAGATTCGGGAAAAAATCTTATTTTTCTTGCGTATATCTTTGTGCTGCTTGTTTTGAAGTTTCAATGGCGGCCAAATCTGAAGGAGGCAGAGCAATTGGGATTGATCTCGGGACGACGTACAGTTGTGTTGGGGTATGGCAGAATGATCGAGTCGAGATCATTGCCAACGATCAAGGCAACCGAACGACTCCGTCTTATGTCGCTTTCACCGATACCGAGCGTCTCATCGGTGATGCGGCCAAGAACCAAGTCGCTATAAACCCTCAGAACACCGTTTTCGACGCTAAACGTCTCATAGGTCGTCGATTCTCTGACCCATCGGTGCAAGCTGACATGAAACATTGGCCTTTCAAGGTAGTTGCCGGTCCTGCCGATAAGCCGATGATCGTGGTTAATTACAAAGGCGAAGAGAAACAATTCGCCGCCGAAGAGATTTCTTCCATGGTGTTGGTCAAGATGAAGGAGGTTGCCGAGGCTTACTTGGGGCAAACCATAAATAACGCTGTCATCACAGTGCCGGCTTATTTCAACGACTCGCAAAGGCAGGCCACGAAGGACGCCGGAGCCATTTCGGGGCTTAATATAATGAGGATTATCAATGAACCGACGGCTGCTGCGATCGCCTATGGTCTCGATAAGAAGGCGGGGAGTTCGGGCGAGAAAAACGTGTTGATTTTCGATCTGGGTGGTGGTACTTTCGATGTTTCGTTGTTGACGATAGAAGAAGGGATCTTTGAAGTGAAGGCACTCATCTGGGAGGTGAAGACTTCGACAACAGGCTTGTTAATCACTTCGTTCAAGAATTCAAGAGGAAACATAAGAAGGATATTAGCAGCAACCCAAGGGCTTTGAGGAGGCTGAGGACTGCATGCGAGAGGGCGAAGAGGACACTTTCATCCACTTCTCAAACCACCATTGAAATCGATTCACTCTATGAAGGCATCGATTTCTATTCCACTATTACAAGGGCAAGGTTCGAGGAGCTGAACATGGATTTGTTCAGGAAATGTATGGAACCCGTCGAGAAATGTCTTCGGGACTCGAAGCTCGACAAGAGTCATGTCCATGACGTTGTTCTTGTGGGTGGATCCACAAGGATTCCCAAAGTTCAGCAACTTCTGCAGGATTTCTTCAACGGGAAGGAGCTTTGCAAGAGCATAAACCCCGATGAGGCCGTCGCTTACGGCGCCGCTGTCCAGGCAGCTATTCTGTGCGGCGAAGGGAACGAAAAGGTCCAAGATTTACTTCTTCTCGATGTCACCCCTCTTAGCCTTGGGCTTGAAACCGCTGGTGGTGTAATGACTACTTTGATTCCGAGGAACACGACGATTCCCACCAAGAAAGAGCAGATTTTCTCCACTTATTCCGATAATCAGCCTGGGGTTTTGATTCAAGTCTACGAAGGTGAAAGGGCTCGAACCAAAGACAACAATTTGCTTGGCAAGTTCGAGCTATCGGGGATCCCACCGGCACCAAGAGGGGTGCCTCAAATCAATGTCTGTTTCGACATTGATGCGAATGGCATCTTGAACGTATCTGCCGAGGATAAGACTGCAGGAGTGAAGAACAAGATAACAATTACAAACGATAAGGGAAGGTTGAGCAAAGAAGAGATTGAAAGAATGGTCCAAGAGGCAGAGAGGTACAAGGCAGAGGATGAGGAGGTGAAGAAGAAGGTGGAGGCGAAGAATGGGCTCGAGAATTATGCTTACAACATGAGGAACACCGTGAAAGATGACAAGTTTGCTGGGAAACTCGACCCCGCAGACAAGCAAAAGATTGAGAAAGCCATTGATGAGTCAATTGAGTGGCTTGATGCCAACCAACTGGCTGAAGTGGATGAACTTGAAGATAAGTTGAAGGAATTGGAAGGGATCTGCAATCCAATTATTGCTAAGATGTATCAAGGTGGCGAGGGCAGAGATGTGCCGATGGGTGGCGGTGCTGAGATGCCTAGTGGCGGTGGCAGTGGAAGTGGTGCCGGACCCAAGATTGAGGAAGTGGATTAAATTAAAGTCTCATCAACTGGATTTGCATTGCCTTGGATATGAAGTTAGTTGTATCTATTTCCCATATATGTTGTTTCCCCTTGGTAGGGTTTGTACAATGTACTAGGACTGTTGAGTGAGATGCATAGATGAAAACTTTGTAGCGGTAAAACATGATGGATCATGCAATAAAAATTTGAATACTTTTAATCTTCCTTGCAAAAATAGATTGGAATAATAAGATGAAGGAAATAATAGCTGCTGAACAATTCAGGTCCATTTACATATGAACGTATATGCTTCGAGTAGGATATAGTTCCCAAAGCGCCGCTGTCGTGTCTTCTGTTGCAGAGACCATCAGATCGCAGTCGGTCGAATATGACACACAGTTGCACTGCGGCAGTAGATAATTTATTAATTATTGCAAGTGAACAAAAACAGATACAAGGGTGATACATATAGAGTAATAGATCAAGTACATCGAATGAGGACTTTCAGCGTGCCGTTGCATGGTGGTATTTCAGTATTGCCAAAGGACTTCCTTTGCGATAATTATATATTCCAACTCTGCTAACATGAAAGAAATAAAAAGGTAAGTCAACAGCAAGAACTACCAAAAAAAGATGTTCTTAAATAATTCTTTGTTAGTCGAAAATATGGAGAATTGAGTCGCTCACGATCTTGATGTTGTAAGTGATTAGATTTGCCCTATCTATCATCATGTTTCAAAATGTTCTCCAACTAGCTTCTTTTGCTTCTCCACATTTAAGGCATTATTTGATTATTGAACTTTATTTTTTTGTTAACCAGAGCTTCATGGGTTCTTGTGTAGGGTTCTTTCCTTTCATGTATCCATACTATTTTCTCTTATTGTAGGGTTCTTGTGTTGTTAAGAAAGAAATTAGTTTAGAACGGCCAGGTGTATCCAGCACCTCAATTCGTCGTGATTGTAAAATTGCTGCAACTGATGGCTGGGACCATAGGTTTGCGTATACTAGACAGTCGGATCTTCAAAAACAGTATGCTGTTAAACTTCATAGTTCATAGCATAGAAATTAGGCATTTATCAATAAAAAGATTAGCCAATCACGTTTAACTGTGATACTTAAACTGATTCGGGAAAGACCAATGAGCCAGAACATCGATACCATTTCCAATGAAGAATAATTATAAAGTGATCGATTACCTTGAGAGACCTCCCTCTTCCATATCCCAACATTTGACGGTTCTATCCCTTCTTTGACTACACATGTTACAGAGAAAGAAAAAAAACCATTTAGCTTATTATAATTCCAGAAACCATATATCTAAAAGTGGAAAACCACCTTATAACTTTGTTGTTCCCCAACAAAGAACTACAAGCGACAGCAATAATCCCATGTGCAGCACTATGAGCCCTATAAAGAAACAAAAAGCAATTAATCGGCCAAGAAAGGGAAAAAACTCAATGTTGTCGAAGAAACAGAGAGATACAAGGAAATGAGAAATGAAAAGAATGATACAAACCATGAAGATGATAACGTGCGATGTTGAACCGTATCCCAAATCCGCAACTCACCATCTGAAGAGCTGAAAAATAGAACAATCGTTTATTTTGTGCTGAAACAAAAATAAAAGGTTGATTAAAAAAGGAAAGTTAAGAAAAGAAGTTGAGGAGTTACCCGGCGAATAAAATGGGTCTCGAAGGATGGAAACAAGCATCGGAGACAGAAGCACAGTGACCTCTAAGCACAGCCACCGGGTCAGGCGGTGGTCTCTTGCTCTTAGAGCTCATTTCATTAATTTTGAGTCTTTTTTTTTTTTGGTGAAGAAAGAAAATAGCGTATTACATCAGAATAAGCCTAACTAGATAATATCCAGCAAACCATCATCTTTATTCAGCAAATACCAAAAGTTATCCCAAGGAAACTAGCTAAAATTTTAGTTTAGTATTAGACGATTCAGATTTTTTCGTTAATTACTCTTAGCGTTTAAATTAAACCCCAAGAGACACTTAATTTTATACTAAAAAAATACATAAATTTCAAATTAGTTTGGCATTTCTATGAACAAAAGAAATTAGCTTTGATAAAATCTTTCCAAATGCGGAGAGCAAAGCTTTTGCAAGTCAAGCTTTCACAGTTACGCAGTTGGGTGGAAAATGTTAAAAGGAATATATACTGAAAGAGTACATATATTTCATTCATCTAAAATAATGTTTACAAGGCAAAAGTATTTATATACAATCACACTAGTTACTAATCTAACTAACACACTAATATATTAATAATAAACTAACTGACTAAATAACTTACAGCTAATACTCTCCCTTAAGTTGGTGGTTAAAGATGTTAATTAACCCCAACTTGGAAATCAAATATCTATGTTGTTGAACTCTCAAGACTTTAGTTAAATGTCTATCTCCTGATCTATTGTCTTTACATGCTTGGTTTCAATCATTCTTTCTTGATTTTTTTCTCGAACAAAATGACAAACAATCTTTATGTGCTTTGTTCTCTCATGAAAAACTGAGTTTGTTGTTATTTGAAGAGCAACCTTATTGTCACACATCAGCTTTGTTGGTTCTATGTTTTTGAAACCAAGTTCACTCAATAAGCATGTCACCCAAACTATTTCCGCAACAGTTACTGTCATACTACGATATTCTGCCTCAGTTGATGATCTTGTAATTGTGTTTTGTTTCTTAGATTTCCAAGACAACAAAGAGTCTCCCAGTTTTATGCAAAAACCAGTCACTGATCTTCTGGTCATTGGGCAAGTTACCCAATCTGAGTCACAGAAAGCTTGAAGTTGGCACTGACTTGTTGAACTTAATAAAACTCCTTGAATTTAACTACCTTTAATATACCTAACCACCCTTAAGGCTGCCTCAAAATGTGATTTCTTTGGTTGCTGAATGAATTGGCTTAACAACTGCACTGAATAAGCAATGTTGGGTCTTCTGTTAGTAAGGTAAATTAGTTTCCCAATCAACCTTTGATAGCTTGATTTTTCTTTTAACAGTTCATCTTTTAAATTGTCAATTGGATCTTCTGAAGTCAACTTCTTATTATGTTCCAAAGGTGTTGCAGCAGGCCTAGCACCCCCTAGTCTAGTTTCTTCAATTAATTCCAAGGCATACTTCCTTTGATTTATGACTATCCATTTCACTTATCTCAATATTTCCAAACCAATGAAAAATCTTAGTTCACCAAGATCCTTCATTTTGAAATTTCTATTCAAAATTCCTTTGAGTTCCTCAATTAAACCATGTCATTTTCAGTTATTAGAAGATCATCCACATATATGAGCATTTTGATAATTTTGCTCTCTTGTGATTTAGTAAACATTGAATAGTTGAATTTGCTTTGAGAGTAACCTGCCAACAGTAATATGAAAACTGTTTTTTTTACCATAGTAGACTGCCTAGGAACAATATAAATCTTATTGGGCAAAGAATCATAAAAAATAAGAGGTTGAGTTTGAGCAGGAATTGGATCGAAAGAGAGATGGAACGAGATCAGAAGAGCAGTTGTTAAAGATTGAGGTGATGCAAACTAGTTTGAAGAAACATGAGGTATAAAAGAGGAAGAGGGATGCAAGGAAGATGCAAGCTGAGTAGAATTAAAAGGCATAATTAGAAAATCTGAATCATAAATATCTTGAACAGGAAAAAATGTGAAGAGGAAAAAGTAGGAAAATGAAAAGGGGAAATGTCTTCATGAAACTTCACATCTCGATTAACAAAAAATGTTTTTTTTATGAAGATTGAATAGTAGGTATTCATTTTGAGTTGCCGAATATCCCATGAAAATGGAAAGTATAGCTTTTGAAGAAAATTTTCCTTTGTAGTTTGGTTGAGTTGCATAGCATAAACAACCAAAAACCCTCATATGGGAAAGGTTAGGTGGCTTACCATGAAGGAGTTCAAAAGAACTTTGGTCAGCTAAAGAAAGAAGAAGGCAGCCTATTGATTATGTAACAAGCTGTGTTAACACACTCTCCCCAAAATTTAACAGGGACTTTAGAGTAAAATTTAAGGGCTCTAGCCACCTCTAGCAAGTGTTTATGTTTTCTTTCAGCAACAACATTTTGTTGAGGAGTATGAACACATGAATTTTAATGAATAATTCCCAATGAAGAGAAAAAAGAAGAACATTCATTGGCAAAGAATTCAGAACCATTGTCACTTATAATGAATTTGATTGTGACTGAAAAATGGTTTTTGACATAGGTAAAAAATTGTTTTAAAAAAATAATTGCATCACTCTTAAGCCTCAGTAAGAAAACCCAAGATATACTTGTACGGTCATCAACAATGGTGAGAAATGACCTATAACCACTATGGTTAGAGATCTTATAAGGCCCTCATAGGTCAATATGGATTGAATCAAAAGGTTTATATGCCCTAGAAGTACTGTGTGGAAAAGGTAGCCTAGACTGTTTAATAAGAGGGAAAACAGAGCACTTACGTATGCAGTCAGCATGAAACTTGTAAGACTATAAGTATGGTATTTTATGTAATTTGTATAAATAATAATGCCCTAATCGAGTATGCCAAAGCTTAGTATTATTAATATTTGAATGACTTATACAAGTTAAAGAATCAGAGGCTGAAGAACATTAAAAAAACATAATTACAATGAAAAGTAGAAGAAATACCACAACCAAAAGTATATGAATAAAAAAAATACAACCCTCGAGACTCTCTACCAATCCCCTTCATCCTTCTAGTGGAGAGATCCTGTAGAATGCAAAAATAAAGGTAAAAAGAAATACTGCAATTGAGTTCTTTGGTTAACTTGGAAATGGATAAGAGGTAATGAGAAAATTTAGGAACAAACAAAACATTGGTAATGAAATGATCCTGGTTAAGGCAAAAAAAATCTATGTGTGTGATAGGAGTTGTTTAGTCATTGGGTAAATGTACAAGCCTAGATTCTGATTTACACGAAATAGGAGAAATTAACCTTTGAAAATCAGATAACATATGGTTAGTGACCCCTGCATCCAATATCCAATTAAAAGAAATACTAGTCAAGCTAGTTTTAGCAGAAACAATACCTGCAAGGTTTACTGCTGAATCCACTTAAAGCTCATTGTTCAAGAGATCGAGAATTTGGTTGTATCAGGCATGTGTAAACACATGAGCAACAACATGAGAATTGGAAGCAGCAACCTGTTGTGGCTCAAGACTGGCTGATTGTGAGAACCAATAACAGGTCGATTATAAGCCAAAGCCATATGACTCCCTTTCTTCTTGGAAAATTTGAAATCAGTAGGAAAACATATTAATCTGTAGCAATTCTCACGCTTATGTCCTCGAATTTTACAATGATTACCCACACTGAAAAACTTCTTCCGATCACTGTTCCTAGAAGAATTGGAGTACATAACAGAGACATCAGAGATCGAAGAAAGACTAGAAGAATGAACACCCTATGATTCTTCTTGAACAAGCATTGAATACGCATGATTTATAGACGGCAATGGTTGCATAAGCAGTATCTGACTTCGCACAGCAACATACGTCTCCTTGAGACCCATGAGAAACTAAAACAATTTCTGTTGAGCGTGATGAACAGAGGTGCTTTCACAACCACAAGAAGAAATTGGAACTAAGGCTTCATACTCATCCTTAAGTAACTTTAAACGACTGAAATAAGTTGATATTGTGGAATCACCTTGAGTTAACAATGCAATTTCACAATGAAAGAAGAACATCCTAGATCCATCGATCTTATCAAATCTCTCCTTCAGGTCTTGTCAAAGCAAAGCAGCACTGGAGGTGAAAACAATACCAGCCTTACTCACGTATTGAGAATCCAAGATAACACAAGAGCATTGCATCTCTCCTATTGTGAATACAAGAGTTCGTTAATTTTTTTTATTTCTGACAATCACCAGTAACAAAACCTAACTTGTTTTTTTCGCAAGCAAGGTAATCTTCATAGATCTACTTCATACACCATATTTCTTGATGCCAAGAAGTTGATGCGAAACGAGAAGACACTCAGGTGCATCAGAAGCAAGCAAAAACAAAAGGTGATTGAAATCAAGCACGGAAGTTTCCATAGCAAAAAATGAAAGAGGAAAAAGAGGGAAGAAAAACCTTAATCAATTTTGACCGAGTGTTGAACACAACAAAGAGAAACAAATTCACGGGAAACGGATCGTATGACTCATGATACCATGTTAAAAGGAATATTTACTGAAAGAGTACTTCATATATTTCATTCATCTAAAATAATGTTTACAAAGCTAAAGTATTTATATACAATCACACTAGATGTTGCTAATCTAACTAACACACTAACAGATTAATAACAACCTAACTGACTAAATAACTAAGAGCTAAGATAGAAGAATTCTTAAGCTTAGAGAAACTGCATAGAATCTATTATTCTCCCAAACACAACGATGAATACGAGAGATGGGTTGTACACTTGCAATAAGATTATATGCAATATACATAGTCAAAAATGAGAGAAAATACAAGGAATCATGCCAGAGGTTGGGATACTGGGAGGACGTTCCTTCACGAAACCTTAATAGGAGAATGCTTCAAACTTCGTTGCAGTAGCAAATTTCATGTCAGTTTAGGTGGCTAAAACTTTGCATTAAAAAATATTTCGTCTTTCTGTTAATGTATCTCCTTTCTATTATCTAAAGTCTCTATATCTGTTAATTTTCTCTTGCCTTCTTTCTTAGCCACAATTCATCGAACACTTGGTTAGCATCAGAAAACAGTAACAACAGTCTTTCACCGCCTGTGACGAGGCGAAAGCTTGATCATGGAGAGGAGAGAAGAAAGCTTTTATTTTTTATTTTTGGTAGAAGAAAGCTTCTATTCAGTTTCTTTTCCTGAACTTGCAACTGGCATGGGTAATCACGGTTTCTTTTACCAGTTGTGGTTTTTTCCAACGGTTGAGCTTGTAGAACTTTTCCTAACAGTTGATTTTCATTAGGCCTCATGGGAACCCACATTAAGGGCTCCTTTTAGAATTTTTCGAGTTGAGCCCAATAAGAGAAGAGCCTAGTTATTTGAGGAAAGCCCAATTTTCAATTATTTGAAGTTGTCCATGTTTCACTACTTCTTCTAGGAACAAACCCTTCAAATATAGCTCTCTCCAAACAAGAGTTTGGAAAGTAAAAGTCGGAGGTTGTTAATATTCCCAGATTCGATTCATACTCCCATCGAGAAAGAAAAATGGCTTCAACATTTAGCGGCGATGAAACTGCTCCTTTCTTCGGTTTCTTGGGTGCCGTTGCTGTTGAGGAATATAGCTATCGAATAGAATCATAACTGATAATTTGAAAAAATAAAAATGAAGATAAAGAAGTCACAAAATTTACGTGAAAACCCCTTAAATAATATAGGAATTACAATTTCTCTCGATCTAATAAGGATAAAACAATGATAATTCTCTCTTGATAAAAATGAGAAAACAACTCTCAAGAAAACTCTCTAAATTCTCTAGTATTGGGAGAAAGCTAGAATGATTGGGATGATTTTGAAACTAAATGAGTTAGGATATTTATAGTTGAAGCTTAAGAATTAATCTTATAAATATCCTAAAGTATAATGATTAAATTATATAAATTTACCCTCCATTTTTCAACAATTGTGGGTGGAATTATTTTTTTCAAATCACCTTTCGGTGGATTTGTTTTTTCCACCTTTTCGGTGGATAGTCCACAGCTACTGCCCTCATTTTCTCCTGTAAGAAATTTAGATAATCGGTCTTTCGTTAAAAAGATGACCTTTTTCTTCTCTCTTTTATATCTGAGGATCGACGGAGGTTTGGGTTTTGATCGGATGTTTCGCAGGTATGGGAACCACTTATGGGACCACAAAAAGTGGTTGGTGTGGCATCGATGGGTATGATGAGACTAGAGCTGGTGATGAATTCGATCGTCCCCGTGGTTATGGCTGGTGTGCTCGGTATTTATGGCTTTTATTACAGTAATCATTAGTACCAGAATTAACCCAAAGGCTAACTCTTATTACCTTTTCGATGGATACGCCCATCTCTCTTCTGGTCTCGCTTGTGGACTTGCCGGTCTTTCAGCTGGTATGGCTATTGGGATCGTTGGTGATGTGGTGTTAGGTAATGCTTTTTGTCACGGACCAAAACCCACCACCGAGGTTAGCCCGTGAGAAGTAGCCCAAATGGGGGTTTGGACCTTCTAGAAGCCACAAAGACTTAGGTGGCATTTAAATTTGTATAGATAATGCCCACTTGTTTTTGGTAGGTAAAGATTAATCTCGATCGTCGATGTAATTAGATCTTAGCCGTTCATTGAGGGGAGCTTTAGCTATAAATAGAGGCCTCCCCTCCTCATTTGTACTCACTCCTTCACTTTGAGAAATCATAAGAGCATTCTTCTCTCAAAGCTTTCTTATCTTCCTTCTTGTGCTAGTTCTCTTGTCTAGCTTCCGTCGAGGTTCTAAGCATCCTTGCTTAGGATATTTTCAGGCTTACTTAGCCGCGATCACTAAGAAAGCGACTAAGGCCACACGTTCCGAGGCGTCGAAGTTCCAAGGGCGTGACAAGTGGTATCAGAGCTAGTTCTACGAGAAATGGCACAACACAACTAAGACGAGGTCCCCACAAGCGAAGTGATGGAGACTCGCGCTGCAGTGGCAAAGAAACGAGGGAGCTCGAAGGATATCGTGGCCTCGTTTGAGCAAAGGGTCGGTAGATTAGAAGACCGATATAATGAAGTCCAACAGACTCAAGACTCGGTTGAATCTCGCTTAGAGAAGGTGGAGTCCGTAGAGATGTACTCCGTGAAGAAACCCAACCACTCATCAACGAGTTGACGGAGAACGTAGACGCCCGTACCAGAGGCCTCGAGAGCATGTACTTGGCCATGAGGGCCGAAATAATACGGGAGGTAAAGGAGCTCAAGAGTGAGCTGCTCGTCTACAAGGCTGCCGTGTTTAATGGAGTGACTGGGGAGGCGCAAGCATCAAGACCCAGGATCGACGTCCCTAAGCCAAAGGAGTTCAAGAGGAGTCGGACTGCCCAAGATGTGGAGAATTTCATCTGGGGCATGGAGCAATTCTTTCGTGGCATGGGTATGGGGGATGATACCACCATGGTAAATGTTGCTTCCAATTATCTTACCGATGTTGCTATGTTATGGTGGCGTCGTAGGTGTTCCGAGATTACAAAACCAATCGGGACGTGGGAGGAGTTCGTGGGAGAACTCAAGGAGCATTTCTATCCGAAGAATGATGTGCTCGAGGCTCGAGCAAAATTGAAACAATTAAAGCATGACCGATCCATCTTGGAGTATGTCAAAAACTTCACAGAGATCAAGATGTAAATCCCGGACTTGGGCGAGTCCGAAGGTTACTTTGCATTCATGGATGGACTACAACGTTGGGCCAACATGGAGATCCAAAGGAGGGGAGTGACCGAACTCTCCAAGGCATTATATACAGCCGAGGCTATTACCCCGTTTGAAGTAAAAAGGACCGACTCTCTCAAATCCAGATCGAAACCCAAAGGTAATAGTGGGGAAGAAAAGGCCAAAGGAAACTTTCACAAGCCAACGGGAAATCATGGGAAGCCCAATGATCGACCCAAAAAGCTCTTCAATCCTTGGGAGAAGAAGGGGGAATTATCATGCTTTTCTTGTGGAGGAAATCATATGAAACGAGATTGTCCTCAACTTGTGAAAGTTGCTGCCATCAAGGAGAATGATGGGGTGGAGAGTGAGACTCTCAAACTTGGCTCCATCCTTAGCACCATGGAGGTAAAGAAGGGCCGCAAGAAGAAGGGATTGATGTACGTAGACATCACCGTCGTAGGCCAAAAGATGAGCGCACTAGTGGACACAGGTGCCTCAGAATTGTTCATGTACGAACAAATTGCCAAGAGACTTGGCCTTCATGTGGAGAAGGCAACGGGATCCATCAAAACCGTGAATGCCAGGAAGTTCCAATTGCGGGGGTCGCAAAGGAATCGAGCTAACCGTCGGAGGTTGGTCCGGAAAGGAAGCCATCAAGGTAATTCCTCTCGATGACTTCGACTTTGTTCTTGGGTTAAGTTTTTTGGATCGAATAAATGCTTTCCCAGTGCCTTTTGCCGATTGCTTGTGCATCCTGGATCCAAAGCAACAATGTATTGTTCCAGTGAGCCGAGGGCCTGGAATCGAGGCCAAGATATTGTTCACAATCTAATTCTCAAAGGGGGTGCGCAAGGAGGAACCCATCTTTGTGGCTTCATTGTTGGAAACTGAACCCACAATAACCGAAGAAGTCCCAAGAGAAGTGGGACAAGTATTGGCGGAATTCAAAGATGTGATGCCTGCCGAGTTACCCAAGAAGTTACCTCCAAAGAGGGAGGTGGATCACAAGATTGAATTGGTGGAGAATGCAAAGCCACCCGCTCGGGCCCCTTACCGAATGGCTCTGCCCGAATTAGAGGATATGCGCAGACAATTGAAGGATCTCCTCGATGCCGGATACATCCGACCATCCAAGTCCCCCTATGGTGCACCGGTGCTATTTCAAAAGAAGCACGATGGTTCTCTACATGTGCATAGATTATCGAGCTTTAAATAAGCTCACAGTAAAGAACAAGTATCCCATTCCCCTCATTGCGGACTTATTCGATCAGCTTGGTGGTGCAAGGTGGTTCTCCAAACTAGATTTATGATCGGGCTATTACCAAGTCAGGATAGTGAAATGCGATGAACCAGAGACTGCTTGCGTGACACGCTACGGTTCATATGAGTTCCTTGTGATGCCCTTCGGCCTCACCAATGTTCCTGCAACCTTTTGTACTTTAATGAACAAGGTACTACAACCCTTTCTTGATCGTTTTGTTGTAGTTTACCTTGATGACATCGTTGTGTATAGTAAGACATTGGAAGAACACATTGAACACTTGAGAAGGGTGTTCCAAGTCTTACGAGAGAACGAGCTTTATGTCAAGGAGGAAAAATGCTCGTTTGCACAAAAGGAAGTGCCGTTCCTAGGCCATATTATTGGAGGAGGCAAGCTCCAGATGGACAAGGGCAAGATTCGGGCAATTGACGAGTGGAAGCCACCCACCAAGGTAACCGAACTGAGAGCATTCTTGGGATTAGCCAACTATAACCGATGATTCGTGAAAGGCTATTCAAAGATTGCCACACCCTTGACAGAGCTACTCAAAAAGGACAAGGTGTGGGAATGGAGCACGCCATGCCACAACGCTTTTGAAAAGCTCAAGGAGGCCATGGCGAGTGAGCCCGTGTTGGTGTTGCCATACTACACCAAGCCTTTTTTAGTCTACACTGATGCATCCGATGTTGCCATTGGTGGAGTCCTCATGCAAGAGGGACATCCAGTTACATACGAGAGCCGAAAGCTCAACGAGACCGAGAGGAGGTACTCGGTTCATGAGAAAGAGATGACAGCAGTTGTACACTGCTTGCGCATATGGCGACACTACTTGCTTGGGTCCAAGTTCGTGGGGTTCACGGACAACGTTTCCAACAGTTACTTCCTCACCCAGAAGAAGCTTTCTCCCAAGCAAGCTCGTTGGCAAGAGTTTCTTGCCGAGTTCGACTTTTCCTTAGAGTACAAGCCCAGGAAGGTGAACTGTGTTGCAGATGGCTTAAGCCGGAGGTATGCCATCGAAACTGTGGAAGGTACTCTCCTCGAGAGGATCAAAGAAGGATTACCCCATGATCCTGTGGCAGAACGAATCATCGAGGGAGCCAAAGAGGGGCGAACCCGGGAGTTTTGGCTCGAAGGAGATTTACTCTACCACCGAGGCCATCGACTCTTTGCCTCGGTATGGGAAGTTATGCAAGGAGCTCATGAAGGAGTGCCATGATTCCAAGTGGGCGGGACATCCGGGAGTCGATCGAACATTGGCATTACTCTCGGAGCAATACTATTGGCCGCACATGGCTGAAGATGTGCAGGCCTATGTGAAGACTTGTCTTGTATGCCAACAAGACAAAATCGAGGCGAAGAAGCCGGCAGGACTGCTACAACCGTTGCCCATTCCTGAACGCCCATGGGAGAGTATTTCCATGGATTTTATTATTGGTTTGCCCAAAACTGATAGACTTTCAAGTATCATGGTTGTGGTTGACAGGTTTTCGAAGTATGCGACGTTTATACCCGCGTCTAAGGTGTGTCCAGCTGTAGAGGCCGCTCGACTTTTCCTTAAGCATGTGGTGAAGTATTGGGGAATACCGAAAACCATCATTAGTGACCGAGACATGCGGTTCACTGGGAGGTTCTGGATGGAGTTGTTCAAATTGATGGGATCGAGCTTGAACTTTTCTACCGCAGTTCATCCATAAACCGATGGGAAACTGAGCGAGTGAATGCTCTATTAGAGATCTATCTGAGGCACTACGTGAGTGTCAACCAACGAGACTGGCCAAAGTTGTTGGATGTGGCCCAATTTTCCTACAACTTGCAACGGAGTTAGGCGACAAACCAAAGTCCATTCGAGATCGTGACCGGGCAACAACCGTTGACACCAAACACAGTTGTTACCAAGTATAAAGGGCCCAATCCATCAGCACACAACGTTGCCAAGGAGTGGCACGAGCAACACGACTTAGCCCGAGCTTGTTTGCACAAGGCGGGAAAGCGGACCAAGAAGTGGGCAGACCGAAAACGAAGGGACGTGAACTTTGAAGTTGGCGACCTTGTCCTTGCAAAGTTAGCCAATGTTTTGCGCCATGCGGATGTGCACAAGGGACTTGTGCGAAGATACGAGGGTCCGTTCCAAATCGTGAAGTGAGTAGGCACCATGGCCTACAAATTGGAGTTGCCTCCAACTATCCGAGCGTATCCCGTTATCCATGTTAGCCTGCTCAAGCCGTACCATCAGGATACTGAGGATCCAGATCGAGGCAAGTCACACCGAGCGCCAGTCGGAGTAGCGGTCTCATATGACAAAGAGATCCAAGACATACAAGCGGAGAGGGTTATTCGAGCCAGGACACCGCCCATGGCATGAATACTTTGTCCTGTGGAAGGGGAAACCCGAGTACGAAGGGAGTTGGGAACATGCCGAGGGACTTTGGCAATTCAAAAATAGAATAGACCAATATCATGCCAAACGAGCGACGAGGGCATCACCGGAACCAGTGGGGGAGAATGTCACGGACCAAAGCCCACCACCGAGGTTAGCCCGTGAGAAGTAGACCAAATGGGGGTTTGGACCTTCTAGAAGCCACAAAGACTTAGGTGGCATTTAAATTTGTATAGATAATGCCCACTTGTTTTTGGTAGGTAAAGATTAATCTCGTCGTCGATGTAATTAGATCTTAGCCGTTCATTGGGGGGAGCTTTAGCTATAAATAGAGGCCTCCCCTCCTCATTTGTACTCACTCCTTCACTTTGAGAAATCATAAGAGCATTCTTCTCTCAAAGCTTTCTTATCTTCCTTCTTGTGCTAGTTCTCTTGTCTAGCTTCCGTCGAGGTTCTAAGCATCCTTGCTTAGGATATTTTCAGGCTTACTTAGCCGCGATCACTAAGAAAGCGACTAAGGCCACACGTTCCGAGGCGTCGAAGTTCCAAGGGCGTGACATTTTTATCGTTGCTTAACCATTTCAATTGATGTTTACTTGCTTTATTCTTCATGATCATGTCTGTTTTGTTACATTTTCGCTATAGAAAGTTGGTATCATGTATAGGGTTTTCATGTTAATCCTGCAAATTAAGCCCTTTTTAGTTGGTTGTTTAGATTCAGCTTAGGAGAATTTTAAATAGGATCTGGTTTAGGACATGAACAGAATTAAGATGATGTAACTGTTATTATGAAAATTGGGAATGAAAGATTAATGTAATTTAAAGCATCATTCCTGTTATATATCCCTTAAACTAGTACTATATGTTAGTTTTCTTTTTGTGTAAGTGGATATTCATTAGTACTATTGTTGATGATTTGTTGCTTTATTTTTGCAAGAAGTATTACATTTTAACTCTTGCCTTATCATGTATTGGATTTTGTAGAGCTAATTCCCACATTGAGATGTTGTTAGGGTGAATTATGATTGGTTGGGAAGGAAAGATGAACGTAATTTGAGCATTATTATTGTTATATATCCCCTTAAACCAGTGCTAATATATTATTTTTCATTTTGTCTAAGTTGGTATTCATTACTATCGTTGATGATTTGTTGCTTTATTTTTGCAAGTACTATTACTTTTAAATTCTTGTCTTATATGTATTGGATTTTGTTGAGTTAATGCCCGCCCCCATTGAGATGTTGCTAGGGTGAATTTTGATTGGTCAGGAAGGAAATATGAATGTGATTTAAACATCGTTATTGTTGTATATCCCCTCAAACCACTCCTATATGTCTATGTCGGTATTCATTAGTATTGTTGTTGATGATTCATTGCTTTATATTTGCAAGTAATATCTGTAGACACCCGTTTTTGTCCGGGTATTAAATTATTATTATTATTATTATTATTATTATTATCATCATCATCATTATTATCATTTACATTTTGTAGGTCCAATAGGTTACAGATCCTACAAATCAAGCCCAGATAGCCAACCCAACAACAAAAGGCCCAAACATCACAAAATATAGCCCAGATTACAAACCCAACCCGAAGCCCACTCAGCAGCCCACCAAGAAACCAACCCGACCCAAGATCTGATACGTCTTAGGCCAAAATTGATAACCCAACATATTAGGGTTTTCACCCTATCTCCCCGCCACCACCGATTGATCTGGATCGTTCGATCGCACGTGTGATGCACTCGCCAACCCTTTGACTTCCCGCCACGTGAATCGCCATCGGAGCTCCTCGCCGTTACTGTCACGCTGCTGTTTTCATTCAACAGTGATTGTAAATCAACATCAATAGTCCATAAACAACCCAATAAAAATGAAAACAAATCCAAATCAAATCATATTATGTCAATAAATGAGAATAAGATAATGATACCCTTTTCCCTCAGCCATCAACATGTATCGTCATAAAAAAAAGAACAAGCATAAAGGGGAGAGTATTTCAAAAGGAAAAAAAAACAAGAGTGAAGAAAACAGAGAAGGAATTCGAGCATAGGGAAAAAACATCAAAAAGAGAAAAACAAATCAACCAAAAAAGAATAAAGAGGAGGTTTTTACCTCAGTTCGAAGTGGGATCGAAGGTCGTTGGAGCCTTTTTCTTTCCGAGAATTAAACCCTAGATCTAGGGTGCTAGGGTATTTTTTAGGCTAATTGGAGGTGGTTTTTGGGTTTAGGAGAGCGAGAGGAAGTTTTTAAGGGGTTTATCTTCTCCGGTTGTCGCGAATAGTCGTGATCATCGTTGGTGAACGACGGTCCTCCCTCTCCCGATGAGGGAGTTGAGAGAGTTTAAAAACTCTCTCTCTTCCTTTTGTGGATGAAACAAGGAAAATGAAAGGTTTGCCGAATTATGGCCTTGGTCTTAGCCATATATATGGCGCTCGAAACGATATCGTTTCGAAGAGGGGGTTCAGCGACTTTTTAGTGTGGTCATTTCGTTCTTGTAATCTCGTTATTTTTCCATGGAATGGAGCTTTATATTATTTTATTTTGAAACTCATTTTTCAATGTTTTTATTTAAGTCACCCTCTTATGTATTATGTTATTTCCGTTAATGTTGGACTCTGGTTACAATATTCATAAATCTGTCATTTTTGTCACTTCTTTGCATATTGTTACATTTTGGTTTCATTGTTATTCTCTCTTACGTATTTCTGGTTTAGTTTATTTTAGTCCTTAGCATTATTTATGGGTTATTTTCATTTATAGTACCTATATATGTTTAAAATGATGATTGTGATTCTGGTTTGTTCATAATTGTTGTTAGGTCCTTCAAATTTCTGTTAGTGTCATTTTGGTCCTTTAAATCATTAAATGAATTTATTCTTATTGTTTGTATTTTAATCTGTAATGTTTTCTTGTTTGTATTCTAGTCTTTTATGTATGAATATATATATTTTAGATACTATGCAGTTATATGTATTATATTAAATAAATATCCTTAGTTTTATTTATTGTAAATATTTTATTTCATATGTTTCCAATCGCATTTGTTTCCATTGTATTTCTTTACCTATTGATGTGTTATTCGATTATTTTCAAGAACAATGACTTGTAGAATTGGCGTGGAAAGCATTGCTTGGTCGAAGTAGTTTGATCCGATACAACATTCGAACGAAATGGAAACTTGAAATAAATCTAGTTTATTTTACTAATTAATTTTTTTATTATTCAAATAATCCAATGCTTTTTTATGTAGTAATTTATTTTACGCAAATGTCGATTTTCCATTTATATTAGAATTGCTTTTTTTTAAATGAATGAGGAGAGAATATTCTTTTACAAATAAGAATTAAGCGAGACAACATTTCCGATGGAGGATTGCTAATCTCGAGATTTCTCTTCAAGTTAAAGAATTTTCCCTAATAAATAATTCGAGGCAAATTAATTAAACTTTAATAGATGGATCATATTTTAACTTTATATTCGATTTAAAATTTCCATCATTTACGACAATGTATAAGAGAATAAGTACCAATGTTGGGAGCTGTGGGGTGTTAATCCTTCCCCACGCGTAACCGACTCCCTGACCCATTAAATCTGATTTTATGTAAACGCAGACCAATTTTTGTCTTAAAAAATGATTTTTCATAAAATTGTTTTAAAAGATGTTTTTAGGTATTTGGCATACCTAACTCAAAGGTTGATGGCGACTCTCATTCAAATTAATTCAAAATCACCAATTTTTCAAATAAAGTCATAATTATTTTTTAAACACTATTGTTTTTCAAAAAATGGTTATGAGAGCTTGGCGACTCCGCTGGGGACTTTTTTTAGAGAGTCAGGCTGTAAGTCACTTACACACTGTCGTTGTGGTATAAATTATGAGTTTGAGTCTATAGTTAGCTTATGATCCATCTATTGAAGTTTTTAATTTCTTCATTTTCAATCGTGGTACTAATATTTTAATATTTGTTTTCAGCAGTGTTTAAATTTTTATTGAGAGTTTTCCTTTTTCTTTCGAGTCAATGGTGTGTATGTTCCTCTTCACACACATCACGTGCATTTGTATGACATAAGCTCTCGTAAGAATTTATTCTTCGTATGAGTTTTAGCAAATAAACCCTGGGATACATATGTCTTATACCTTCGTAGGGATTTATTCCTCGTATGGGTATAAGGAAATGAAACTCCTCGAATTGAACTTGTTCCGGTCAAAACCTGTATTGGGTGAGGATCGAGGGTTTGGCAGTCCAAGGGGCACCAACAACAAGGACAATTCGAGTAAATTTTCTTGTTAGAGCTAAAACCATGGATATAGTGAACCGCAGAATGATCACCCTAGGTATAGTCATATCGAACCTATGTCTGTCAGCAGGTACCCAAAATAAGTGTACACAAATGATGAACGTTTTTTATCCTTTCATTTTGCTTTAAATTTTGTTGAATAAAAGCATGTAACTAGATACCATGCGGTTAGAATTATTTTCTTGAAAATAAATCATTGTAGGTAGAAAACATGTTCGGTTATGATTGATATCTATTGAAAGCATGCTCGGGTAGATATCATGATTGGGTAGGTGTTATATTTATCTTTAAATAGCATCTTTTAATTTTATTGATTTGCTCGTACTAACTTATTTTTTTCTTTTGTTTGTGTCATCAACATAACATAATGTGAATGTGTTGATATGCAAGGGGATATTCAAGAGAAAATTTTCACAAGGAGAGGTAAAAGTTTTCAAACAAGTAGTCGTGTACACAGGCATGCACCAAGGGCTAAAAGAAGTTCAGAGGGTAGAAGAATGAGAATTTCTCGAAGATCGTGCAACATTCGATACTAAAAAGATGATCCATTGATCCGAGGAGTAATCCAACAGTATAGTCTTATCTATGATTGTCCCATCGCTAATTACCAAGGAGTGACGCGTGACTTCAGCACCACACGGGGTATTAACGGAGTTAGGTTACAAAGCGCTTGAGGGGTAACATTTTCAAGGATAAAGATTTGAGACGAAGCACCGACCCACTTCAGACTCAACATCTAAGCGAAAGCATGTCTGTAAAGTGGGCTATCTTGTAATGTGAAGGCTTTTATCTCTGGTGAAAATTGTTCTATGGTATTCATCATTGGTATCAACATTTTTTGCATCTGCATTTGCATCTTTGCATTCTGATTGGCATTCATTTAGGCATTTTTACATGCATTAATCATTGATACATGGATTTATGTCGTGGATGACATTGAGGAGGTGTTTCTAACTGTGCAACTTTATTCACATAGTACTAAGAATGAAAGAAAAATTTGAGAAATTGGAGAAAGAACTGGAAGAAAATTTTCAAAGAATGCAAACAGAGTGGCAAAACCAAGACAATCTAGTTGACCAAATTATAGAAAAACTGATGGGACTCAACCAAGAAAGAGGCAAAGAGAAGATTTCCTCGACCAAATAAACCTCTGAATGTGTGATGGCACACGCTAATCCAAAAATGCTCATTTCGCCCTACAAGCTTCCAAGCCACCAAGTAGGCTTCTCCGCCACTAAAACTCATGCAACTTTGTTATATCCTCGGGATAATTCTACTGATCACAACATGTCCGCTCTTAATAAGATTGGAAAAGCCAATAATAAGATCCCTGAAAACTTAAAAAAAGTGGTGTAGAGAGACATTCAAGGGAATGAGAGGACAAAACTCTCATAATGAAATGGATGCAAGAGAACTAGTTTTAGTTCCCGACTTGGTGCTACCGCCCAAAATCAAAATGCCCGATTTTGAAAAGTACAATGGAACCAGTTACCTTAATACCCATCTCACGATGTTTATTCAAAAGATGGTTGGATACACCAACAATGATCAGATATTGATCCACTGCTTTCAAGATAGTTTGACTGGTCCCGCTTCTAAGTGGTATAATCTATTGAGTCGTACTCAAATCCGTTCTTGGAAGGATTTGACTTGTGCCTTTTTGGGTCAATACAAACACATGACTGATATGAACCCTGATCGAACAACACTACAAAATATGTAGATGAAGAGTGATGACAGTCTTCGACAACATGCACAACAATGGAGGGATGTTGTATCTTAAGTGCATCCACCAATGATTTAAAGAGAGTTCATCACTTTATTCATCGACACATTAAAATATCCACATATTAACCACATGATAGGAGCTGCTACTAAGAGTTTCTCTGACATCATCATGTGTGGAGAAATTATCGAAAGAGCTGTCAAGAATGGCATGATAAGAGGCACTAACAGTACTGACATTGAGGAAGGAGATGAGATTAGCATAGTGGGGTCTTATCTCACTAATCAGGGGACCAAACCTCATAAGGTGTTCCGTGAAAAGACTCACATCAATCCAGTTCCAATGACGTATGAGGAATTGCTCCCAACGCTAGTTAAGAAGAACCTTGTGACTCCAATTCAATCCAAACCAAGAGAGGCCCCATATCCTGAAGGCCATAATGTTAATGCCATATGCAACTATCATATTGGGAGCTCAGGACACACCATTGAGAATTATAGGGCATTAAAGTGCAAGGTCCAAGATCTGATTGATTCAGGGGCATTGACATTCAATGTGTAATGGGGCATTCTTATCAGGATTAGGTTATGACATCCATCAAGAATTTTGTTGCATTCTCATCAGAAGCATGCCCTCTTATTTGGATTTATTTTTCTTTCTTGTTTTTCTTCCTATGCTTGAATGTTTGTAAGTTATTTGACGTTCGAACATTTTAAATAAAATACTTCCTTATGAGGTAACGAGCAATGAGAAAATTTTAATCTTGAAATTCTTTGAATATCAACTCAATTAAAAGCTCTTTAATAATTGAGGTTGTAATTTTTTTACAAATGACAAGATTGAACCTGCAAAATAATAACCCCTAATCCTACTCCAGAATATACACCAAAATATATACCCTTATCTTACAGGGACTAAGCTAGCTTTCTCTTCACATGTAGAGTCAATCAAGGGCTTGGCATTCAGGTATATGTTAGGAGTGGACAAAATGGGGAATCTGGCACAAGAAATTGCGAAGCTAATTGGTTTCTACTTATGTTGATGATGTTCAATGATGATCATGATCTTCACAGATGGAATGGTCAAGTAGGTGAATCTAGTTTAGGTCAGTTGCTTGGAAATTGAACTCTAATGATGAGATTTTCTGACATTCAACAACACCTGGACTATAACATGTTCTTCTTGACAAGATTAAGAAATAGAATCCATATACCCAGAATATATATGTATACAATAAAGATGAGCTATTCCGCTAAAGCAATTGGTTATAGAGGAAACTCGAAAGCCCTGGCTTTGTGAATATATTATATTCAAACCATGATATTGATCGGGTACTTGACAATTCGATGTTTGCTCCACTATGATTGTCAAGTCAAAGACTGTGATGACATGAATTATTCAGCTAGCCAAATAAAGGCAATTATAAAATATATATGTACAATAAAGCTGAATTCAGCTAGCCAAACAATGGCAAATTAAATTGAATTTACTAAATAAGGAATTTCAGTGAAGATGGACTAAGGGAGTTGGGAACACCTGTTATAGTCAATTTCACATGAGCACTCAGGAATCTCATTTTTAGACCGATATTTCTGCACTGCCTTTGCTAGAGGAGTCTACAAAGCTTGAACAAATGGAAGATTTCAAAGAACTGAAATATAAGTGTTCTGAAAAGGCTAGCAATTGACTATGCTAATTGCGTCATTTTGTCTGCCTCTGATTAAAATGTCAAACCAAGAAAGAGAGGCATGTCATAATTTTCACGATGACGAAGAAAAGGAAAAAGGACGAATCGATGAAATAAACCTCAAAATATAGGTAGCTAACCTCAAAACCAACATGTCGATCGTGATATTTTTCAAATATTTGCATCTATGAAAGATTATAAGAGCAGTTGATTCTTTTGATATTCAGTGGACTCATATTTTGAATTTGCTTCGATTCTGAGGCCAAAGATGGGGCCATTATTTTTGATCATTTGACAATAAAAATTTACATATTCTTTCTTCACTAAGTTTTTTTCAAATAAAGAAAAACATTTTCAAACAAGACAATCTCTCTTGAAGCATATCTTTGAATTCAATAAATATCTCTTCAAAGTTCGTGATCAAAGCTGGGGTAAGGGAAGCCAAATTTTTTGGGCAAAATTTGATGGGGCAAGGAAAACAAATTGTATCAAGTTGAAGTTTGCAAGTGTACACCCTAGTGAAAAAAGAAGAAAACTGAATCAGGGATAGAGTGAAGACTGCTCACGCAACCATTCCCCTTACAGATCAAGAAAACATGCATAAACATAAACATACATATCACATCAATTTGCATCTTTGCATCATACATTCATCAGCATGTGCAATAAAGACTTTGATTTTCTCTATCATGAGGACTTTTAAAATTTTCACTTGAAACCTTGTCTTTATTAAAGACAATCTTCCCCTCTCATGAGGACGAATTCAAAAATTCATCAAATCAAACACATAAAATAAACTTCATCTTGGCATTCATCATAATAGTCATTCATAAACGCATCATTTATTGATCTTTCAAGAAATAAAAGTTCGGAAATGACTAGATGTGTCTAACCTGAAGAAACAATGTCATCTACAGATTTAACATCCTAAAGTGAACGATCAGATCTTCTAAAGACAATTCCTCAACATGCAGGAGCAGGCAGTCTATAAGCATTTGAGATTATTTTTCTCAAAACAAACTTTGTCTTACTTGAGACAATCTTCCATAAGACACGAACATTTGATATTGTTTTTACTCAAAGTAAATTTTTTATCGCTTGAGATAATTCCCTCGGAACATAAATTTCAAAGTTATTTTACTTTAAATAAAATTAACTCACTTGAGATTGTTTCCTTCAAAACAAATTTTATCTCACTAGAGACTGTTTTTCCTCCAACACAAAATTTGGAAATTGTTTCACTTGAAACAAAATTGATAAACCGTTGAGATTGTTTCTCTCGAAACAAAGTTTCGTCTCGCTTGAGACAGTTTTTGTAATACCCCAAAAATTTAGTTAATGACCAAAATGCAAAATTTGAAAGTTTGATTGTCAAAGTAGAAAATTGGGAAAAGTTTAAGGAATTAAGTGGTGAATTTTCCCAAAATGAATTTTATTTCATAAATGGATTTATTTAATGACCAAATTATAAATTTGGTAAAGTTTGGTGATCAAAGTATAAACTTTTGAAAGTTTAGGGACCAAAATGTAATTTTGGAAAAATTAAAAATGGGTTACGAAAATAAGAAATAAAAATATTATTTTCAAATTTTTAAAATGTTGGAAAATAATATTTAATGGTTTAATTTCATGTGTATTTTGAATTGTTTGATTAAAGTGACTGAATTGTAATTTTAGGAAATTGCAAGGGCAAAACGATAAAGTGGAAAACTAATTTGTTCATCTTTGACTATTAAAAGATGACAAGGTTGATATTTGATTGATTTTGAAGATGATAAGGATATGTATCTTGGTTTTATGGTAATTATGAAGTTATATTAAGGGTATATTGGTATTTTCACAAGTTAAGGCTTTAAATAATGTTTTAAAGGATGATAAGCATGATATCAAAAACAAATATCATGCCAAAGTGTTCTTCTCCAGCATCTTCACGTGAGAAGGCTTCCAAGGTAAGAAAAATATTTATTTTCTATTTTTAAGCTAATTCCTTTGGAATTGGAGTTATGTCGTGACATAGGAAAGTGATCTAAGCGGAAAACGCTATCATTTAGTACCAATATTGCTTTCTAATCTTGTTGGATTTAAAAGATCCCAAATCTAAGAGTTTATGTTCATGATATGATTCATGAAATTGATGATAAATCTTGATGATTTTCATGTTGTAGATTCATATTCAAGCATGAAAGATGATTAGAACATGTTTAATCTTTCTAGAACTTGTTCTTTAAATTTCGGCCATGAATGGTTTGATTGAGAAAAATTATAGAAAAATTATATATGGGTTGAAGATGATGAAGGAAGTATTCTACAAGACTTAGAAAAAAATTAAGGACCATTTCATAATTTTTGAAAAGTTGGAGATCAATTCGTAAATTTTGGAGAACTGATGAAGAACCTAGGGATGAAGTTAAAAGAAACAGTTAGATTCTGAATTTGGCAGTAGGTTCGAAAATTCACCAGAAATTATATAAAAATAATTTGGATATTATTTTTATATATTTGTGTTCATATATCGATCTAGTTTTGTTTAAAACAAACGGGGATCAATTTCAAGCTGAATACAAAAAGATATGAATTTTTAACCGAGGAAATGTCATAAAATTCGGACAGCAGATTCTAAAAAACAAATTATGTTGATCAACTTTGAAAATTCACCATAAATTGTACATAATGAATTAAAAGGAGTTATTTATATGGATAGATTCGTATTCGAGTATAGTGTTCAATGTAATAAACGTAATTAAATTACAGTGTGTATATCAATACAGAATACATATTCTTTAAAGGTAGTGTGAGTCGTATGAATATAGAGTTATTATGGGATATGTTTATGTTAGCACAATACTAACATATGTATCGTTATGAATTGGTGATTTATACAGATTGAGATTGATTTGTAATCGAAACAAATCAAATATAAAAGGGCTTTTGGTGGACAATCGCATATATTTTGAAAGACATAAAGTGTCAAGGTGAGTGCAATACATGCATGAAATTATACATGGATGTTGTATATATCATCAGGAAGACTTGCGATAAGTCGACATTGTTTATATCAGCATGATATACTTCATTTATCATATATTTGATATATTCTAAATATGTCAAAGGTTGAAAAATATAATGCATGGATTATGGAAATTATTATATTTTATCATGAATGTTTTTAGGTTATGAACTGCCCAATGTTAAAAAAAAATTGATAATATACTTTGCCATGGATGAATCGAATGAAATAGACTATATTCCCAAGTAAGACATTGAGGGACAGGGTATAGTTGGCATGCCATAGAGTATAGCAGCTGCAGTTTTATAATAGCATTATAGTGTGAAAGGGCACTAAGTGCGGTAAGGTGGATATGACCTAATGTATCATGTCTGGATTAGCACTATAGCGTAAGCTTAGTGTAGGTGGTGGGCATGACCTTATGTGTCATATCCGGATTAGCACTATGGCGTAAGCTTAGTGCATGTTTAGCACTACGGTGCATGTATTTTACTCGAATACCCAGGGTCCTCGGGGTTTTATATTGGGCTATTGTCTATGAGTTGTGGTTTATTGCTTAATAAATGGTAAGTATGCAAATAAGCTTACGAGCTTATGAATAATGACAAGTATATTGATAAAATAAGCTTACGAGCTTATGGAATTTAAATGGTAAGTATGTTGATAAAATAAGCTTACGAGCTTATGGAATTTAAATGGTAAGTATTTTGGTAAAATAAACTTAAGAGCTTATGGGATAAATGGTAAAAGATTTTATATTATATTGATCATGGTAAAATATTGGATATGCAAATAAAATGATTTTATGGCATTTTGAATTTGACATTGAAAATCATGCATGAATTGTATTGCACTGTTTATTGTTTTAAATTGCCTCACTAAGTATATACTTAGCGTGTGATTATTATCACGCGTAGGTAAAAAGCCAGTAATAGAATAAAGAGTTCGGAGCGTCATCAAGCATCGAGAGGTATATTTCAATATCAGTAAGACATCCTATGATGGAATTTGATTTAAATAGTGGCATGAAATTTTATACATGTTTAATTTGTTTTGTTAAACAAATTTGTAAACAAAATGGAATTTTATTGAATTTATATGTAATTTTATAAATGTTTAATTTGTTTTGTTAAACAAATTTGTAAACAAAATGGAATTTTATTAAATTTATATGTATTTTTGAAAGTTACTGTAGCATAAACAGTAACCACGTTTTAAGCAAAATTTTCCAGTATGTAAATGGGGTACAGATTCCCCTCTACAGGGAATTGATTCCCCCACTGTTCACTGTTACTATTCACTATTCATAAAAAAAACTTTTGAATTAAATTCATTATAATGAAACATAATTTATATGATATTATATTTTTATAATATCAATTATCATTCTAAGAAAATAAATTTTAAATCACCTGTAAAAGTGGAAATGGTTTTAAGAAATTCGGGTGACATCTATAATATGTATAGGTATAATTATACGGGTTATAGGTGTTACAGTTTCTCTTGAAACAAATTTTGTCTCTCTTGAGACAGTTTCTCTTGAAACATAACCTTTGAGATTGTTTCCCTTGAAACAAATTTTGTCTCTCTTGAGATAGTTTCCTCTTGAAACATAACCTTTGAGATTGTTTCCCTTGAAATAAATTTTGTCTCTCTTGAGACTGTTTCTCTTGAAACATAAAAATATTGAGATTGTTTCCCTTGAAACAAATTTTGTCTCGCTTGAGACAATTTCTCTTGAAACAAATTATCCCTAAAGATGGCCATACGTCCTCATCACGTAGAAACCGTATTATCCACCGACCAGATCTTCTCATCACGTAGGAGCAGCATCATCATTAGATAGCCAGACTTCTTCATCACATAGGAACTGTATTATCTCCATTTATCCCTAAAGATGTCTAGTCATCCTCATCACGTAGGAACTATGTTATCCACCAACCAGATCTCCTCATCACGTAGGAGTTGTGTCATCCTTAGATAGCCAGACTTCCTAATTGCGTAGGAACTGTGTTATCTCCATTATCACTAAAGATGGCCATACGTCCTCATCATGTAGGAACCGTGTCATCCACTGACCAGATCTCCTCATCACGTAGGAGT
This sequence comes from Hibiscus syriacus, assembly GCF_006381635.1. Lineage (NCBI taxonomy): Eukaryota > Viridiplantae > Streptophyta > Magnoliopsida > Malvales > Malvaceae > Hibiscus > Hibiscus syriacus. The sequence goes on along the minus strand of NW_024062641.1, from coordinate 585,137 downwards.
CGCGTCATCATTAGATAGCCAGACTTCCTCATCGCGTAGGAACCGTGTTATCTCTATTATCCTTAAAGATGGTCAGACATCCTCATCACGTAGGAACCATGTCATCCACCGACCAGATCTCCTCATCACGTAGGAGCCACATCATCCTTAGATAGCCTGACTTCCTCATCGCGTAAGAACCATGCTATCTCTATTATCCCTAAAGATGGCCAGACGTCCTCATCACGTAGGAACTGTGTCATCCATCGACCAGATCTTTTCATCATGTAGGAGTAGCGTCATCCTTAGATAGTCAGACTTCCTCATTGTGTAGGAACCATGTTATCTTTATTATCCCTAAAGATGGCCAGACGTCCTCATCATATAGGAACCGTGTCATCCACCGACCATATCTCCTCATCACGTAGAAGCAGTGTTACCCTTAGATAACCAGATTTCCTCATCACGTAGGAATCGTGTTGTCTCTAAATTTAAATAAAAATGACCAGAACTCTTCATCGCGGATGAGTAGCGTCGTTTTTAATATCAAATTTCAAAGCAAAAGAGAGAACCGGACAAAAACTCGTTGTCTTGTCATCTTTGCCCTATTCGTGTTAACACAAGAATGTACAAATAGGGGCAACTGTAGACACTCATTTTTGTCCGAGTTTTAAATTATTATTATTATTATTATTATTATTATTATTACTATTTACATTTTGTAGGCCCAATAGGTTACAGATCCAACAAGTCATGCCCAGTCCGCCAACCCAACAACAAAAGGCCCAAACATCACAAAATAGAGCCCAGATTACAAACTCAACCTGAAGCCCACTCAATAGCCCACCAGGAAACCAATCGGGCCCAAGATCCGACCCGTCTTAGGCCCAAATTAATAACCTAATAGATTAGGGTTTTCACCCTATCTCCCTACCGCTACCGATTAATCTGGACCGTCCAATCACGCGTATGATGCACGCACCAACCCTTTGACTTCCCAGCCGCATGAACCGCCACCAAAGCTTCCCACCGCCACTATCTCGTTGTTGTTTTCATTCAACATTAACTACAAATCAACATCAATAGTCCATCAACAACCCAATAAAAATGAAAAAAATCCAAATCAAATCATTCCCTCTCCCGATGAGGGAGTTGAAAGAGTTTGAAAACTCTCTCTATTTTCCTTCTGTGGATGAAACAATGTAAATGAGAGGTTTGTATAATTATGGCCTTGCTCTTAGCCATATATATGGCGCTCGAAATGAACCCGTTTCGAAGAGGGGGTTCAGCGTGTTTTTAATACATGGCTTAATAGCTTATTTGGTCCTTTCGTCCTTGTAATCTCTCTATTTTGCCATTGAATGAAGCTTTATATTATTTTATTTTGATCACTCATTTTTCAATATTTGTATTTAAGTCACCCTCTTATGTATTATGTTATTTCCGTTAATGTTGGACTCTGGTTACAATATTCGCAAATATGTCATTTTGACATTTTTGCTTAATTGTTATTCTCCCTTACGTATTTCTGGTTTAGTTTATTTTAGTCCTTAGCATTATTTATGGATTATTTTCATTTATTGTACCTATATCTGTTTAAAATGTTGATTGTGGTTCTGGTTTGTTCATAATTATTGTTAGGTCCTTTAACTTTCTGTTAGTGTCATTTTGGTCCTTTAAATCATTGAATGAATTTAATCTTATTGTTTTTATTTTAATATGTAATGTTTTCTTGTTTGTATTATAGTATTTTATGTATGAATATATATATTTTACATACTATGCAGTTATATGTATTATATTAAATAAATATCCTTAGCTTTATTTATTGTAAATATTTTATTTCATATGTTTCCAATCGCATTTGTTTCCATTGTATTTCTTTACCTATTGATGTGTTATTCGATTATTTTCAAGAACAATGATTTTAAAATGGGCGTGGAAAGCATTGTTTGATCGAAGTAGTGCGATCCGATACGACATTCGAACGAAATGAGAACTTGAAATAAATCTAGTTTATTTTACTAATTAATTTTTTTATTAATCAAATAATCCAATGCGTTTTTTATTTAGTAATTTATTTTACGCAAATGTCGATTTTCCATTTATATTCCATTTGCTTTTTTTTAAAAATCAATGAGGAGAGAATATTCTTTTACAGATAAGAAATAGGCGGACAAATTTGTCGATGGAGGATTGTTAATCTCGAGATTTCTTTTCAAGTTAAAGAATTTCCCCTAATAAATAATTCGAAGCAAATTAATTAAACTTTAATAGATGGATCATATTTTAACTTTATTTTCGATTTAAAATTTTAACCATTTACGAAAATGTATAAGCGACTAAGTACCAATTTTGGGGCGATGTGGGGTGTGAATCATTCCCCACGTGTAACCGACTCTCGGACCCATTAAATCTGATTTTTTGTAAACGCGGACCAATTTTTTTCTTAAAAAAATGATTTATCATCAAATTGTTTTGAAAAGAAGTTTTTAGGTATTCAACCTACCTAACTCAAAGTTTTTCAAAAATGGTTATGACAGTATCACTTTTAAATTCTTTTCTTATCGTGTAGTGGATTTTGGAGAGCTAATGCCCAAATTGAGGTGCTGTTAGGGTGAATTATGATTGGTTGGGAAGGAAAGATGAATGTAATTTAAGCATTATTATTGTTTTCTATTCCATAAATTAGTTCTATATCGTGGTATTGAATTATTATTGCCTTAGGCCTTGAACTAAATTGAGATGCTGTAACGGTTCTTATGATTGTTGGAAAAGAAAGGTGAATGGAATTCAAGTATTTTTTTTATTATAATCCTCTTAAATTTGTGATATATTTTATTTTTCATTTTGTGCTAGATGATATTTATTAGTACTGTTCTTGATGATATGATGCTTATATTTTTGCAGTAGTATCACTTTGCAACTTGTCTTATCATGTAATTGGATCTTGTAGAGCTGATGCACAATGGAAATGCCGTTAGGGTATTGATTGGGAAGGAAAGATGTATGTAGTTCAAGAATTTTTATTGTTTCTATCCCTTAAACTAGTGCTATACCACTGTCATGTTGTACGCTCGTATTCAAGCCGTTTAAGTTTATATTCATTATTACTTGTGTTGATGACTTTTTGTTTCAATTTCGCACTATTGGATTTTGTATAGCTAATGCAGAAATTTAGATTCTGTTAGGTTACTCGCGAACTATGATTGGGAAGGAAAGATGAATGTAGCTTAAGAATTATTATTTTTTGCAATTGGTATTACTTCGAAACTCGTCTTATCGTTTAATTGGAATCTGCAGAGCTAATGCACAACAGCCAAAGCTTTTTGTTGGGATGATCCTGATTCTTATATTTGCTGAGGCGTTGGCACTATATGGCTTGATTGTCGGTATTATTATCTCTTCTAGAGCTGGTCAGTCCCGAGCCGACTCTTCTAGAGCTGGTCAGTCCCGAGCCGAGAGATGGAAGGCCTAATGACGACTTGGCGGCTGTTATGGTTATCTTTGCTTCCTGAATATTTCAATTCTTTTGTTGGTCAGAAGCATATAAGTTTTCCTGGTAAAATATTTTCTACAAAAAGTATTTTCAACAGAGTGAGAAATTCGAAGGGGCTGATGATAGGTGATTAGTATTTTGAGCCCGTGGTTTCTGAACTCTATATGATGGCTTGCATTAGGGGTGTACATTTTCGATATTATTTGATCTGAAATTTAAAATATCTCAAAATTTAGGTTTCTAGAATTCTGAATCCGATCCTAAAAGTTTAGATACTTAATTTTTCGGATTGGATATCAAAATATCTAAATTTGAATTTTATAACTTATTTTGACACACAATATTTATATTTAGATCCAAACTTAAAACTTAATTCGACACACAATATCTGAATATCTTCCATACCTCAATTTTATTGATATATATTTAATTAGTCACACACAACAAACAATTAAACATCCTAATTCTTAAGTGGATTAGTGTCTTAGTGATTACTCACTAATTAGGCCAGAGATTGTTTGAACTCTAAAGGTTCAATTTTTATTAGAATTTTGTGTAATCTAAAATTAGAATTTAGGTGATCATTATTTGGTTTGATTATTTATTCTTTTAATATCTAAAATTTTAGATTAAATTAATATATTGGATTGGTTGGATCAAATTTTTTTACACAGCTGGCTTTGCATGTGCAAAAAAAAAATCTTATTTGCTTTCAATGCTTTAAGCTAACACACCCATAAAAAAATTCAATGGCATGAGATATCTGTATCTGCAATTTTTCCTGGGGAAAAATATATAGGGTCTAAACAACAAGGTATTGAATATGATATTTAACATCACAGTGTTACCTAAAATTTATGTCAAAGCATACCATTAGACCTAAAATAGTCTGTGCATAGAGATTAGATCTCAAATTGAACTACTATAATTGCAAGTTACCTACAATGTCAAAGCAAGTGGAGGGGAGTTGTGCTTAAAATACTTAAATCTTGTTTGGTGACTCTGATTGATTAATCAAGGTGTTTGATCGAGTCAAGATTCTGTGTAGAACCTGACGTTCTCTAGAATGCAAATTACTCGTCTCTCAAAATTTAAAGCTGACGGGTATGGATGAGCCTAGACAGTATTGATTCACTTTCTTTTTCTCTGGGTTGAGTCGACCACGTATTATTTTGTTTTGATTTTCTGAGCTGAACTTGATGTTGCGGAAGACGACTATCGGATAGAGTAAAATCGCAATTGATAATTTGAGAAAATAAAAATAAAAATAAAAAGAGACACAAAATTTACGTGGAAAACCCCTAAATAAAATAGGGTAAAAACCACGGGCAACGGTAGAAGAATATTACTATGAGAAAATAGGAATTACTTCTCTCGATCTACCAAGGAGAAAACAATGATAATTCTCTCTTGATAAAAAGGAGAAAATAACTCTTAAGAAACTCTCTAAATTCTCTTTAGTATTGGAAGAAAGCTAGAATATTTTGGGATTGTTTTGAAGCTAAATGAGCTAGGGTATTTATAGTTGAAGTCTTAAGGACTAATTTGTAAATACCCTAAATTATAATGACTAAATTTAAGCTTTTACCATTTTATTTTTCAACAATTTGGTTACCTAAATTTGACAATATTAATTGCCCAAAACTATTTTTTCAGCTACCTTTGAAAATTGCATCATTCGGTGCTTACCTTTTCTTGTGGAAATTTCAACAATCTCCCACTTGAAGATTTGATTGGAACAAAATAGGGTAAAAACCACGGGCAACGGTAGAAGAATATTACTATGAGAAAATAGGAATTACTTCTCTCGATCTACCAAGGAGAAAACAATGATAATTCTCTCTTGATAAAAAGGAGAAAATAACTCTTAAGAAACTCTCTAAATTCTCTTTAGTATTGGAAGCTAGGGTATTGTTTTGAAGCTAAATGAGCTAGGGTATTTATAGTTGAAGTCTTAAGGACTAATTTGTAAATACCCTAAATTACAATGACTAAATTTAAGCTTTTACTATTTTATTTTTCAACAATTTGGTTACCTAAATTTGACAATATTAATTGCCCAAAACTATTTTTTCAGCTACCTTTGAAAATTGCATCATTCGGTGCTTACCTTTTCTTGTGGAAATTTCAACAATCTCCCACTTGAAGATTTGATTGGAACAATCATATCTTCACACCATTCTTTCTACCTTGTACCTTTATGTTGCTTACGTCTCTGACAGGCCACAGGAGGATCGACACCGAGTAAATTTATCAGTGTTGATCGCTTTGGTATGGATCTTTTGCATATCTACCGTCCCTTCTTCCACCTTTTCACGAATGAAATGGTACTGAACTCGTATGTGCTTTGTCCTTGAATGAAATGTTGGATTCCTTGCTAGATGCAAGGCACTTTGACTGTCACAAAACAGAGAGGCATACTCTTGATTGTGCCCAAGCTCCTCCAATAACATCTTCAACCAAATTGCTTCTTTACTGGCTTGTGTAGCTGCTACATATTCTGCTTCTGTTGTGGATGTTGCCACAACTGACTGCAACTTAGAAACCCAGCTTACAGCTCCATCAGCAACTTTGAACACATATCCTGTTGTAGATTTGCTTTTATCCAAATCCCCTGCATAGTCAGAATCAACATACCCATTGATAAGTAAATTTGATCCTCCGTAACATAATGCAACATTTGAGGTCCCTTTGATGTATCTCAAAACCCTCTTTACTATATTCCAATGCTCTTTACCTGGATTCGCCATGTACCGACTAACCACTCCCACTGCTTGTACAATGTCTGGTCTTGTGCATATCATAGCGAACATTAAACTTCCCATTGCTGATGCATACGGTACTCGAGACATCTTCATCCTCTCTTTTTCACTGCTAGGACTCATACTGGAGGATAATTTGAAGTTAATAGGAAGAGGAGTAAAAATTGGCTTATAATCTTACATGCTGAATTGTGACAAGATCTTCTTCAAATAATTCTTTTGTGAAAGCCAAATCTTCCTATTACTTCTGTCTCGGTGAATTTGCATCCCTAGAATCTTGTTTGCTGATCCCAATTCCTTCATTTCAAATTCCCTAGCCAGTTGTGCCTTCAATTCTTCAATATGATCTTTGTTGGGTCCTGCAACCAACATGTCATCCACATACAACAACAAAATAACAAAATCGTTATCACCAAACCTCTTGAAATAAGCACAAGGGTCAGCATTAAGTCTGTTGTATCCAAGGCACGTAATGAAGGAATCAAATCTCTTATACCAACATATCGGCGCCTGCTTTAGACCGTACAGAGATTTGTTCAACCTACAAACCAAGTTCTTCTTTTCTTTTTCTTCAAAACCTTCAGGCTAGAGCATATAAATTTCTTCTTCAAGATTTCCATGAAGAAAAGTTGTTTTAACATCTAGTTGCTCTAGATGTAAGTCCAATGTAGCTCACATTGCCAAAACTACTCGAACTGTTGTTAGTCGAACCACAGGAGAAAATATTTCATTGAAATCAATATCTTCTTTTTGAGCATATCCTTTGACCACCAGTCTTGCACGATACCTCTCAACTTGATCGTCACCATTTCGCTTGATTTTAAAGACCCATTTGTTACCAATTGGCTTCCTTCCTTGTGGTAGTGGCACAAGATCCCATGTATTATTTTTATGAAGGGCTTTGATTTCTTCTTGCATCGCCATCATCCACAGTGAAGTATCTGAGCTGTTTATTGTCTCCTGGTATGTTGATGGCTCACCGTCCTCTGTTAAAAGACAGTATGCAATATTACCTTCTATAACATAATTTGAGTGCCAATTGGGACGTCTTCTCACACGATCTGATTGACGAGTTGTTAGAGCTTCAGAATTCTCTGGTTCTTGTTCATCTTGTGCTGGTTCTGCTTCAGAAGAATCTCCTTGTTCAACCTCTTTTTCCACATGTATTTGTGTAGTCTCTGACTTTTCAATGCTATCATCGTCTTCTTTTCTTTGTAGCTTATTTTCTACAAAGATGACATCCCTGCTGATGATCACTTTACGGGCAGTGGGATCCCACAAGCGATACCCCTTTACACCATCAGCATACCTCAAGAATTTGTATTTCCTGGATTTTGGATCCAGCTTTGAGATTTCTTGGGAGTTGTACATCACGTACACAATACTTCCAAATATATGGAGGTTTGAATAATCAGCTGGTTTACCAGTCCACATCTCCATTGGTATCTTCAGCTCTATTGCAGTTGATGGAGCTCGATTCACCAAATAACATGCGGTATTGACTGCTTCTGCCCAAAATGATTTTTCTAGGCCTGCATCCCTCAACATTGCTCTTGTTCTTTCTAACAAGGTTCTATTCATCCGCTCTGCCACTCCATTTTGTTGAGGAGTGTTCGCCACTGTGAACTGTCTTTTGATGCCTTCTTTCCTGCAAAAGTCATCAAATTCTTCGCTTGTGTATTCTCCTCCATTATCTGTTCTGAAACACTTGATCTTATTTCCTGAATCAAGTTTCACCCGCGCTTTGAAGTTTTTGAAAGGGGAAAATACATCTGACTTCTTCTTAATAGGGTACACCCAACATCTCCTGGAGTAGTCATCAATAAATGAGACAAAGTATTTTGCTCCGCCTAGGGATGTAACTGGTGTTTGCCATACGTCAGAGTGAACCAATTCTAGAACACTTTTGCCTCTAGAATTTGATGTGTTGAATTTCAACCGGTGCTGCTTACTTGTTATGCAATGCTCACACAAAGGAAGTAATACCTTTGTTAAGCCTGGAAGTAGCTTTTGCTCCACAAGGACTTTCATTCCTTGTTCTGACATGTGTCCAAGTTTTTGATGTCATAGCATTGTCGAATCTGAACTACATGAGGCAACAGAGGCTTCTGCTTCTACCAAAGTCTCTCCCTTCAGCATGTACAAGTTTGTAGCTATCTTTTCACATTTCAGCACCACAAGCGCTCCACGGAACACCTTCATGATTCCTTTCCGTGTTTCAATCTTGCTTGCATTATTATCCAACAATCTGTAGGGATAATAAATTTTTCTTCAGACCTTTCACGTGCTGCATATCTCGAAAAACTTTAATTGTTCCATCATACATCTTCAATTTGATGGTTCCCACGCCAATGATTTCTAAGGCATGATCATTGCAACTATACACAGATCCTCCTGAGACTGGTTCATAATGATGGAACCATTCTCTTCTTGAGGTAATGTGATATGTTGCTCCCGAATCAATGAGCCATATATCTGCAAATCGTTTTCTTCCTTCCACGGTGGTTGACGCTTCACAACATAGAGCATCTCCATCATCTGAAGTGTTTGCAGTATTGCCTCTTGGATTGGAGTTTTTATTTAGACTCCAACAATCCTTTTTCAAGTGACCCTTCTTTCCACAGTGGTAGCACTTTAAATTCTTCTTGCTCCTCGACTTCGATCTACCATGTTTATGACTGCTGCTTTTGCCACGTTCTATTGATCTCCCTCTCATCGTTGTCAACGTTTCTGCTTGTTGCAGATTTACTTGTTTGTCTTCCTTGTTCTTGCGCCGATTTTCTTCTTGTAGAACACCAGCTGCAACATCATCGAAGACTAGACTGGTGACATTACTGTTTGTCAAGTTGATGATGAGTTTGATCGTACGAATCTGGTAGACTTTGAAGTAGAAGTTCAGCACGTTCTTGTTCTCCTATTTTACAGCTTAAGGATGTAAGCTAAGAAAATAAGGTGTTCAGTGTATTTAAGTGCTCCGCCACTGAAGTAGATTCTGACATACGGAGAGTGTACAATTTCCTCTTAAGGAAAATTTTATTGTGCAGCGATGTGGCCTCGTACAATATGGTAAGATGATCCCATATCTCCTTAGCTGTCTTTTTCTCCTCGATGCTTGACAATACTTCATCTGCTAATGCTAGATGAAAGTTTGCCATAGCATTCCCGTCCATCTTGTTCCATTTGATGTCATCTGCGAAATCCACCGGCCTTTCATTGATAGCCGCTAGACACCTGTCTTTCCTTAGGATGGCCTTCATCTTCAATTTCCACAATGAGAAATTTCTCCCATTGAATTTTTCAATATCAAATTTCGTTGACATAGCTTCTTTTACGGATATCTCCCACTATTTCACTATCATGAATAGTTCTCTGGAACCTTCAAAGAATAGGTAATAACTTCTTATTTTCTTATGTTGGAGGATCCACCTTTTGGTGGCAACTACAAAGACAATAAGAAGATATTACACACTCTAATCTAGCTCTGATACCAATTATTACGGAAGACGACTATCGGATAGAGCAAAATCGCAACTGATAATTTGAGAAAATAAAAATGAAGATAAAAAGAGACACAAAATTTACGTGGAAAACCCCTAAATAAAATAGGGTAAAAACCACGGGCAACGGTAGAAGAATTTTACTATGAGAAAATAAGAATTACAACTTCTCTCGATCTACCAAGGAGAAAACAATGATAATTCTCTCTTGATAAAAAAGAGAAAAAACTCTCAAGAAACTCTCTAAATTATCTCTAGTATTTGAAGAAAGCTAAAATGCTTTGGGATGGTTTGAAGCTAAATGAGCTAGGGTATTTATAGTTAAAGTCTTAAGAACTAATTTATAAATACCCTAAATTACAATGACTAAATTTAAGCTTTTATCATTTTATTTTTCAACAATTTGGTTACCTAAATTTGACAATATTAATTGCCCAAAATTATTTTTTAAATTGACTTTGAAAATTACATTATTCGATGTCTACCTTATCTTGTGAAAATTTCAACACTTGAAAGTGCCACCCAACTGCTTTTCTTAAATGCAAGCAAATGGAGGTCCCATGTTAATTTATCAGGATTCTTCAATGTATATAAGAGAAAAACTAGGCAGCATAAGCATTACATGCCATAGCCCATAGCCATAGGCACTTCATGAAAGCCTTTTAATTTATATCTCATCTGCAGGTAAGGACATTTTGTGTTCCTTGAATGCCCGGATGGGTTCCACACAGCATTGTTGTATTTATGCTTGTAGGATATCTCTCTCTCTCTCTCTCTCTCTCTCCCTCTCTTTACACTCCTCATCAGGCTCCATAATCATTAACGGTTTCATTGTTAGAGAAGATTCTTTGGGTAAATAAAACCATTGTTTGCCTCTTTAAGTTTTATCATATTGAATCCAGCTAGTCACCGGTGAAGGTAAAAAAACAAAAAGTTCACATGACATAACTGGAGTCCTCTTTTGACAGTGACAAATCAACAAAAAGTACAAGTAAAAAGATAAATAAGGTAATGGCAGAAAAAGTTAAGTATGTAACAGGCTGCAGCAGCCTGTTCTGCTCTGCACATGCTAGTTAACAGCTATACCATCTTTGCATTATTGAGCTATTGGTTGAGACAGGGAAGGGTCACGTATTTTTACTATTTACTACCCCTAGTGTTACTGCAAATTTACCCCCTCTCTAGTTAAATTTGGATCCTTCTGATTGGAAATGGACTTTATAGGGAAGGGAAAACTGTTGTGTTTCGATGTCATGACCCGATTGAATGTGGTGGGGCTTGCTGGTTCTGAATCTGAACTCACAAGCAATATTTACACACTGTGGCTGTGACCCTCTAACTGTCCCATCAATTATTTATTTTCATCACTACTGCTCTCTTTTTAAAATTTTGGGCTGATCCGGTGGGACCCGAAAACCGGAATGCATTCATCTTTTATTTACATTTTGGTTTAAATATAAAATAAATGTATAAATTATATATTTTTTTATGAATAGATGTTTAAAATATTTTTAACTCTTCCCAATATCTAACTTATAAACGTTATTATTTTATGTGCCTAAGCCATAAATAATGTTAAATTCTTTCGTTAAGTGACATCTGTAATTTTTCTAGTCATACGTAGTCGTAGTTGTCTTCGATCGACAACCGAAATCACGTGGGATCGCGATTTTCATTCTAAGATTTGTGGAGTATGAAACGTTGATTCATTGTCGATTGGTCATGATTTTCATAAGGGTTTTGGTTATCAAGGAGGTGAGGTCGGTGGAGTTTTGTCAATGTCAAAGAGCGACCGTCAACATGGATTTATGGGTTTAAATGAAGGCTTTTAAAGTTTTGGGGTTATTTCAATTTTTTAAAGTTTTTTTAAGAAAAATATATAATTTTAAATAATTTTTTGAAGTTACTAGATTGTGACACATGTCACTTAACAGGAGAAATTAACACCATTGACGACCCGAACACCTAAAATGATAACGTTTTTAACTTTAGGCATCGAAAAGAATCAAAAAATACTTTAGACATCTATTTATGAAAAATCGCTGTAGTTTAGACACTTATTTTATATTTAACTCTTATATTTTTCATATCATCCATCACCCTAGTCCGTACATTGGTGTGGTGTTATTTTTTTAGATAAATTACACCGTTTTTCACTGAACTTTACTTCTCTCCTATTTTGCTCACTGAACTTTACAATCAAATCATTTTTCTTACTCGATTATTTTCTATCTAACAGTTGATGATGTGGTTTTTTTTATTATTTATATAAAGTAATAAAAATTAAAATAAAAATAAAATGCGGTTGGATGCCACCACCGGCCACCGTTGATCGTCGTAGATGGCAATCGTTTGGTCCCAAAATGGGATAGGTCGCTTCGCCTCGACACCTTGAGTTCGAATCTGACCTTCATTTTGTCGAAACTTACACTGAAGTTCACGAATTTGAGATTGAAAGTGAGGAAATCGAAACATTTCATTCCAAATTCATGGGTTTTGGGATATTTTCCAGTGAAACAACCACCAGATTGAGACTTAGGAGGTCAAGACAAACCTACTCATGGAATTTGGGATTAAACGGCCACCATCTACGATGGTAGATGGTGGTCAGAATGAAAATGTCGTGGTGGTCGGCGGAGAGAAAATGAAGAAGATAAGGAAAAGGGGTAAATCATACCATGAGTCATTGAACTTTACTCTCTCTCATATTTTACTCACTAAAATGACGTTGTTTTGGAGTATATTTGAGTTTTTCAAAATGACATCGTTTTGATTTTTGTGCCACGTCATACGTCGTTAAATTGTTAACACCATAGTGAGAAAAATAATTCAATTTGTAAAGTTTAGTGAGCAAAATAAAAAAAATTTGAAAGAACGATGAACAAAATAGGAGAGAGAGAATTATTCAGTGAGGAACAATGTAATTTATCTTTTTTTCCTAACTCATGAATAATAAATTGATTCCATCAAGTACTCATGTGCCCCCTCAATTATCCATCAGACTCCCTCGTGGCTACAATCTAATGATAATTTTACTCAAATATCATCCAATAAAAAATATTTTTTATTTGAGCATTCATATATGATTAATTATTGAGTTGATATTCTCTGTCAATATATGTTTTATAGGCAATTTTATCCAAAAATCACCCTAACAGTTAAATATTACATGGCAGACACCCTTTCTCCAAATATTATCGATCTAGCACTCTTTCTAACAAAAAGCGGATCATGAGGTATGCCTTCGTAAGGTTTTTTCCGACTGGCGCCACTGTGAAAAAGTGCAGATCATAATCCATGCCTTCATGGGGTTCTATCCAAGTTGGCACCACAGTGGTAAAGTGGGGATCATGAAGCACGCCTTTGCTATGAATCATACATGTGGCAGAAGGCATGAATCATAATCCGTGTATTATATTTAAATCCCAACCGTTCCGCCTTAATTATCGCCCAACCCCCGTCCCCTTCCCCTATAAATACCCCTCATCCAACACTAATACCACACAAAAACACTCTATTTATTCATTCTATATACCGTTTTATCAAGTTTTAAGTAAATATAGTTATCGCTTTTAGAAGCTAAATTTTTTATTATATTATAATCATTTAATAGTTTATTATTTTATTATATTTTATTGTACTAATTTTTAAGTACTTTTTGTATTTATAAAATAGCAGGTGAGTTGTTGCGTTTAGATGAGAATCATATTTAGTCATTTTGTTGATACGGTAATAATTTTAAATTATTTTATTTTATTTATTGTGAATGTTTTATTCATTTATTTTTTTTAGTATTAGTTTATATTTTAATTTGTGTACTATTTATTTAATTAGGTGAATGACTGTATATTAGATCCATTTATTCATAACGCTAAATTAGAGATAACGAGTCATGTCTGGTCGTATTTAGCTAAGGCTGGATTCGGTTACATAGAAAAATATGAAGGATATTGTAACCTTGAATTCAACCTTATTTCTGCACTGATTGAGAGGTGGAGACCATAAACACACATATTTCATCTTCCATATGGGGAGTGCACTATTATGTTGGATGATATTTCCTTACATTTGGGGCTTTTGGTAGATAGGAATATTATTTCTAGTGTTTAAATGGTGATTGATATTTCTTGTGCTAGGAGTATCTTGGAGGTATCCCGCCTAATTTCAATGGTGGTCGAATACTGTTATCATGGTTGGTTAGAAATTTTCGATGGTTGAACGATGACTGTTTTGAGAAACATGCTCAAATATTTGTTCGGGTTTGCATATTGCAACTCATAGGAGAGATCTTGATGCCTAATAAATCTTACAACCAAGTTCATTGTATGTGGTTGCGTCATCTCGCAGATTTTTGAGTTATCAACTCATTCAGTTGGGGCTCCACGATTTTGGCATCTCTGTATAGAAAAATGTGTCGAGCAACTGATCATCAAAAAAATACTATCAACTGATATCTCATTCTTCTACAATCATGGGTGTGGTATCACATGCCCTTTTTATGTCTAGTCGTGAAAAACCTATTAGTATCCCATTATTATTGAGGTAATTTCAATATTAGTTTGTATATAAATAATTTTTTTGAGTATATAATGAATTTATTTTACACTAAATAGGTGGTCATCTATAAGGAAATATCATCGTGATATACCGGACGAATTGGAAGAAATTCAACTTCTATTGATCAAAAGGCTGGTACAGAGGTATGTACTTAAATTTTATTATTTTCCTTTAATTATCATATGTAATTAGAATAATTTTGATAAGAATTATATATATTTGTTTTAGTTTCAATAGACTCCTTATTCTACTGAAGAAATGAGGTGTTGCATCCCACCTCACTTGAGTGACCCATTAGATGTATGGATGACAGTGATCCCTCTGATATATTATGCTATTATTGTGTGGCATCCTATTGATTGCGTGCTCTACCAATTTGGTTTCGTACAATTTATTCCTAAAGCACCTAGCAATCTCGACAATATGTATAACATCGATAGACAGGGCAAACAAGAAGTCAACTAGCTGATGAAGTAGATGGAGTAGGTAATGATTTGAGAGGATCGACGTGGACACATTCCCCGTAGGTAGTCGATTTATGTGGATTATTATTCGGCTTCGGATAACTATTATCAGAGATTCAACATGAACGAGAAACTATTACTAATTTTCGAGGAGGCACGAGGCGGAAGCATTCATTGACATAAAGAAAAACGTTCACCGTCACAGTATCATCGTCCCCCGACTCGTGGACGAAGAGCAGGCGCTTCTGGCTCGTCCTCAACTGAAGCATCGGAACCATCACATCAATAATCAATTTATATTCTACATCCATTTTAGATGCCATTACGGCCATTTCAAATGGCATCGTAGCCGTTTCTGATGCCACCGTAACCATTTCAGATGCCACCACCCTAGGGTTTTATGACACCTCCTAGTGGATATACTTCCATGCTTATAGATCCAGCGTGGTCTTCATATGTTGATTATTTGGCGGGTGATGCTTCATCAGAGACACAAACATCTCTGACTTAGTTTTCACATTCATCGATGTCGATGTTGTCACAGTTTTCTATGAGCGGTGGGATGGTTAGTTATACACCTCCAGGGTCCTTAATCTATGGAGGTGTTACATCATCACCTGTCCCTCATCAACAAAATGTAGCTTCTACTACTGATGTTGTTGCTGCTGATGATGACTATGATGAGAGTGAGGAAGAAGGGCAACTTATACAAAGAAATCCTCATCGACATAGACAACCACCACCTTGTGGAACACATTTAAGACGCAGACATCAATAAACTTATTTTTATTTATTTTGTTTCTTAATGTTTTTATTTAATTATGAACTTTTTATTATTTTGCTTCTTAATGTTTTTATTTAATTATGAACTTTTTACTTATTTTGTTTCTTAATATTTTTATTATTTAATTATAGACTTTTTATTTATTTTATTTCTTAATATTTTTATTATTTAATTATGGACTTTTTATTTATTTTGTTTCTTATTTTTATTATTTAATTATTTGAATTTTAACATTTGTATTTAATTATTTTATTGTTTTTATTATTTAGTTTGTAATGTTTTTATTTAATTGAGTAACTCATCACTTGAGTAGCTCATCACTTGAGTAACACATTAATTAAAAGTAAACGAAAATGAAATAACACAAACTGAGGCTTCATAAACAATAATTAAATCGTCACAACATCAATCATCATTGGTTATTATGTGTCCATATCAATATCCACTATCTTATGCATTTGTCTACATTTCTTTGTTGATGAGGCTGATGTAATTGTACCCTTGCTCATTTTTTCCTCGTAAATCTTGAAGCATTGACTCAAATGTTTGAGGTAATAGTTCGTAACCTGAACGTCAAATGTAGTACTTACTGTTAATTTTCCATAAAAAATGAAAATGATTGAGAAATGAAATTAGACATTGTGACATACCCACGCGCACAAGTATTTTAAGCTCATATTTCTTCTTGAACTTTCCATGATAATTTGCAGCAATATGTCTGATACAATACTGATATTGGACATAAGGTGACTGTCATATTAGACCCAAAGGCTCTATTGTTGCTTTGATCCCAGCTCCGCGATATGAAATGACATATATTTTTTCCCTCGTGACATGTAAGCATAAGTTTTTGAGGAAAAAAGCTTAAGAATTTGTATCTTCTCCTTCAACAAAGGAAAAACAACTAGAAGAATGTTACGATTATCATCTTAGACAACTGCCAATAATAAAACTTGCTTGTATTTTCCACACAAGAATATCCCATCAATTTGAATCACTGGCTTGTAATATTTCACAGTATTAATACATTGTGGGTAAGTCCAAAAAGTCGGTAGAATTGGTATTGATCGCAAAACACTCGATCATTGTGGTATGCATGGTAAGTTTCAAAGTCCACTATTGTCCCAGGATTCAGTCTGCGCTATACCATAAACCAACTTGGTAGTTCGTTGTAAGATGAATCTCACTCGTCGTGAAGTTTTTTAATGATATTACGCTTTACCTTCCATGTTTTCCTTAGGAGATAATGTACCCATATTGAGACTGTATAGATGAAATCAACACCGTAATAACTATATGAGAGCTTGTTTTGACCATAGGCATGATGGCTTGGTTGATAATGTCGGAGTCCAAGTTGGGATAATCCTGGTTGATCCCTTTAGCACAACATGTATGAGGATCTTTGTATACGTTGGGCATAGTAGCAGATATACTTTTCGGTGGTGGATCGGTCGACTCTAGAGTGAACAGAATTACGAATGTTGTAATTCTTAATTGCAATCATCGTTTATTCTTTGGATAGAAATTCCATTACGATATATAACTCACCATCATTGACTGACGAGTTAAATTCGTAGTCATCAACATTAGACATATCCACAAATTCTGACTCGTACATTGCATCATAGTCAGCTTCATACATGTGTACTGGAGGTTCAGTGTGTATCATATTTATGGGAACTTCATTTACATCATCATCATGGGAGTCCATGTTGAATTGCGATGATTCTGGATTAACTAATTGTCCAGTCTCAACATCATTCGCACCTGGCTCACGAAGAGGTTCTTCTGGTGGAGATGAAGGTTTCTCTATGATTCCAATATTTAGGTCGAACAAGTTAGTAATTAAATGCCTTCCCCTTGAACTTAAAGCCATCGTATCGTACAGGTTTTGAACTGAGTGTTGTGTCACAAACATCTTCATATTGAGGTCGAAGAAGCTCATAGTTGAATGCCTCCCTTGGAACTTGTAGGCATTGTGTTAAATGGGTACTGAATAGATTGTTGTATCGAGGGCATCTCCATATTCAGGTTAAAGAAATTAGAAGATAAATACCTTCCCCTTGAACTGAAAGCGATGTTTCCATGCAGATTGTTCGTGGAATCACCTCGGTAGAGATCGTAACAAGTTGCTGATGAATGTCTCCCCATTGAACTTGATGAGATGGTACCAGGAAGTGGATTTCCCATTAACGAGTTAAAATAATTAAACATTACTTGAGTTGGTCTGTTAACTTGTTCGTGGAACCACCTCGATGGAGATCATAACAAGTTGCTGATGAATATCTCCCCATTGAACTTGATGAGATTGTACTAGGAAGTGGATTTTCTATTAACGAGTTAAAATCATTACACATTACTTCAACAAATATGACATACATTTGTGTATCAGTGTCTAAATTTTGATTATGAGCATCAACCATCATAGCAACATCATTATCGTTGAAGAGTTCAAACGTTGTATAAGTTAACAAAATAGTGCAGTTGGAAATCTATAGTGAAGCGAGGACATTCTTCTAGTACTTCCAACACGAGTCTTCCTTGAAATTTTAGTGATCAGCTCCTTAAGAGTGATGTTTCTCTTGAAGGATATTCTGACTGAATGATTTGATGCGAAGACAACGCTGATTTCACATTCCCGAATTTCTTCATCATAATAAACAATAACTGAAATACACCTCATTTTGAGAGTTTAAGAGTTTGAAAGATTGAGAGTCATATATCTACAAAAATAGTAGCTGAAATACACCTAATTAAATAAATAGTATACGAATTATAATATAAACTAATGCTAAAAATAAAAAAATTCACAATAATTTAAATAACATAATTTAATATTGTTACAATATCGGTAAAATATCTCGAGATATGATTCTGTCTTCCATTTTACAACTATAAAAAATAATACAAAATAATTAATACAATAAAATTTAATCAAATAATTAAATATAATAAAATAAAAAATTATTTTAACTTATAAAAACTACAACAAAATCTACTTAGCTTGATAGAAAGAAGAATGTTAAAGTAATTTTGGTGTAGTTTGATGTTTGCATTCGAGGTATTAATAGTGGAAAGGATAGGTGACCGAGAGAGTTGGCTCAGGTAATAATGGAGTGTGCAATAATTCGTGAATAATAGAAGGCACACCTCATGATCCGCGCTTTCCTTGCACGTGTCAGATTTCCCAGTGATGGTGCGCTTCATAATTAGTGTCTTTGCTACGTATCGCCAGTTCAGACAGAATCTCCTCAAATGTCACTTCATGATTCGCGCTTTTCTACCGTGGCACCAATTTGGACTAAACCATGCGAAGACGCGCCTCATAATTCACACTTTGTCAGAAAAAGTGCTAGATCAATAATATTTAAAGAAAGAATGTATGACAGATAATATTTCATTATTAAGGTGTTATTTGGGTAAATTTGCTTGTTTTTTTATAAGAAACATTTTCCGTTGATGTGACAGAAGATTCGTTATGCAGAAAACGCCTTTGTTGATTTTGATTAGGTTGGACAAAAATGAAAGAGAGATCCAAAAACATTTTAAATTATACGAGTTTTGTCTATAATGAGCAAACTTGTTCAGTGCGTTACTAAGATAATTGCATGAGCAGGGACACGAATCGGGCGTTGACAATATATGTGTATAAATTTTATATTCAACCCCTCAATAAATTTGAAATCTTTAAACATTTCATAACTCACGTATCTAAACAATTTCTTATAAGCTTTTAAAGTCTCACATTGATCGTATCTATATTCATGTAATTACATGTTTTCGATATGCATCACACGTATATGTTTGATATTTTACAGCTTTGTATGTTTTTTTATATATATTTCTACTCAAATTTTTTTTATATACAAGTAGAAGAAACATTTTATAAGACACTTTTAAAAATATGTCCTACAGGATGTGTTTTCAAAAGCGCATCTTATCTCAACTGAAAAATAATATTCAATAACTAATAAATTAAATAATTATTTTTAAATAGGATGTACCTCGCTCAAATATTTGTTTCGAAAACGTCAAATTCCGACAATCTCAGGTGTCCTGACGCAACTTCGCCTTTTCCCAATGATTCTCCCAACGGCTACTTCTCCCCCATCCCTCTTGCCACGTGGCTTTTCCAGTTTAGACGTTATACTTTGGCGGGATTTTATCCACCGGTAACGGAGCCTTCTGTATGGTACAATTTTACCCTTGGAAAAAAAAAACACAAAAAAATAATTGCACTTACTGGTAAAAACAAGGGGGCGAAAAGAATGACTTCTTTTGTGGAAGTAATTCTTTTACAAAATACAAGTTAAGGCTAGTGATTCAGGGTCTAACTCAAGCAGCCCCGACTCCAGCAACTCCGAGACTTGCCCTTTCTCCAATTGCTTCTTCACCCATTTCACAATGTCCTCGTCTTGGTTAAACATCACCGGTTTTCTTCCCGTAAGGATTTCCAACAGTACGATCCCGAAGCTGTACACGTCGGTTTCTTTGGTCGGTTCACCTGTTATAACAGCTTCTGGTGCTACGTAGCCTAGAGTGCCGACCAGGGTTGAGGACGAAGAAGCTTCCGCCGGGGTTGCTATTATGAGTTTATCGAGTCCAAATTCGGATAAATGAGCTTCGAAATCGGCATCGAAGAGGACGTTTTGTGGTTTGACATCACCATGAACGATCGATAAAGAGTGTAAAAATGCTAGGCCACGAGCAATGCCGAGGGCAATGAGATGAAGCATTGGCCAGTTGAGCATATGTCCCTCTTGGTGAGATGCTTCTTGGATGAGGGTAGCTAGGTTTCCATTAGGCATGTAGTCATAAACAAGGAGTCTTAGATCAGGAGGGCCGGCATAGTACCCCCTTAGGACTGTTATGTTTCGATGCCTGACCTTCCCAAGAAATTCGGCTTCTTTTCTAAATGTAGCTTCATCAATCGATCCATCGACGAGTCGACGGATAGATAGGACCATTCCGTCTTGAAACGTTGCCTTGAAAACAAGCCCATTTCTTCCCCGACTCAAGACATTTTCCTCATCAAATTGCCTCGTCGCTTCAAGTGTCTCCGCTAGAGTAATCTTGTTATTGAACATAACTAGTTTCGGACCTCCATTTTCACCACTTCCATGGCTCTGGTCAGCTCCTGAACTTGCACGAGCCGGACTCCTCTTCTTCTCCCCAGTTACCCATCCTCTCAGCTTCTGCCACCACCGTATAAGGCTGTAAATATATCCACAACAAAACACTGCAAAAACGCAAGCCCCGCCAACGACCATAGCAATCAATAGAATCACTTTTCTCTGCTTTATTGTCCTTACATTTGCACATTCTCTTAATGGCTTACCACATAGTTCTGCATTCTTTGAAAACAGAGAAGCATCATTGAACCGAGAACCAATTGCATTCGGAATCTCACCTCCGAGATTGTTTCTCGACAAATTCAAGTACTTCAAACTAGACATGTTTGAAAAACTTAATGGAATGGATCCACTCAATCTGTTGGAAGAAAGATTCAAACTTGTTAAGTTGGACAAATTTGACAACGAATCTGGTATGGTACCTGAGAACTGATTTCCATCTAACGACAAACTAGTCAAGGAGGAACACTTGGAAATTTGCTCTGGGATTTCACCATCTAACTTATTGGAACTCAAATCAAGCTCTTTTAAATGAGACAACCGAGAGAAATCACCTGGTGCATTGCCCTTCAATCGATTCGAACGAAGCTGAAGCACTTCAAGATCAGAACAATTACCAAGCTCGACCGGTATCATACCCGAAACTCGATTGTGGGACAAGGAAAGCACAACTAATGAGTGCAAGAAACCATAGGTGCTTGGAATCCGACCAGTGAATTCATTGGACCTAAGATTCAAGGATTTTAAGCCAACCAAGCTGCTAAAACCTTCAGGAACATCACCAGATAACCTGTTTTCTTCTAAAGCCACGACCTGCAAACTTGGCAACCCAAAAAACTCAATAGGCAACTCACCGGAAAGCTGCTGCTTACTCAAATCAAGATATTTTAATTTCATCAAACTCCCAATAGTTCCAGGAATCATCCCTGAAAACCCGCAAGCACTTAAATTTAAATCCACCAAACTAGATAAAACCGACAACCCTTTAGGAATTTCCCCAGAAAATTTGTTGTGACTGAGGTTTAAAGTAGTTAAATTACCCAAGCGGATTATATCTTCTGGCACGGTTCCGGTCAAGTTATTTCCACTCAAGTTCAGCATTTCAAGTCCTGAAATGTTCCCAAACCCGAACGGGATTGAACCGAAAAATAGATTTCTTCCCAAAGACATGCTTTTCAAGCTCCTCATTTGACTTAAAAAGATCGGTAATTTACCCGAAAACTGGTTTCCTTCAAAATCAACCACCTTTAACAAACTGCATTGGAGGAGTTGATTAGGGACCGAACCGGTTAGAGAGTTGTTGGCCACTCTAAGTTCTTGTAAGTTGAAAAGGTTGCCGATTTCGACGGGTAGTAAGCCAGTAAAGAAGTTTCCAGAAACATCCAAAATTCTTAAAGTGGTCGAACTGGTCAACCAAGATGGAAACTCTCCATGGATGTGATTCTCCTGAAAGTCCAAAACCTCCATAACCGAAGCACAAGTTCCATTATTTCGCGGCTTAACAAGTTTCGTGAACTCATTGAATCCCAGCTGAACAATCCTCAACGACGGTGTTCTGCTCCCCGGTGATTTACAGAAAACGGTTTCGGGAACCGGACCGGAGAGCCGGTTACGCGATAATGCAAGCACTTGAAGATTCGGAACCGCGACGATACTTCCCGGAAGTAATCCTTTAAGCTTGTTGTCTTCAGCGCTAAAATGCACCAATGAAGAACAGTTCGCAATAGCCGACGGCAACGTGCCGTACAACTGGTTCGAGTCGAGCCAGAGGAACTCCAATTGTTGGAAATTTCCGATGCTCGCCGGAACTTCACCTGAAAACCGGTTGTATGAGAAATTGATGAGTTGTAGTTGAGACTGGACCGAGAAATTCCACGGCATGTCCCCCGAGAAATCGTTAGAGGATAAGTCCAGGAACCGGAGGGACGGCGGAATTACGGCGGTGATTCTATCGGAGAGATAGTTATGACCTACATTTAGGACTTGTAAGTTGGTGAGGTTGAAAATGGAAGGCGGCAGTTTCCCGGAGAATGAGTTGTGCTGGAAGTAAACGGCGCGTAAGAGAGCGCACTGAGATAGCGAGTCAGGGATGGAGCCGATAAACTTGTTAGAATGGAGGCTTAACTTGCGTAGCTCACGTAGGTTGGTTAACTGATCAGTGAGTCGGCCACCGAGTTGAAGACGAGGCAAGAGGAGCTCGCGGACACGGTGGTTGTAACAGACAATGCCACGCCAGTCGCAGGGAGCTGACGGTGTGGAGTCGTCCCAGCCATCGAGAGCGCCAAGTGGGTCGCTGAAAACGCTCCGTTTGAATGACGTCAGCGCTCGGATCTCAGATAAAGTGATGGCGCTGTGGTTTTGGGCGTAAGAAGAAGAGACAAGGAGGTTGAAGGTGAAGAGCGTAAGTAAAGAAAGAAAGACAGCCCTTACTTCCATAGAAACAGAGATTTCGGGTATGGGGAATAGGAGGAATGGGAAAGTGGAGAGCTTTAGAAATGGTGGAGGAAGAGACCCAGCGTGTGCTACCACTTACTCACACTCAACATTTGAAGCTTCATATAAACGACGACATATAAGGTTTATTTCTATGATGAAGGAAGCATTAATCCAAACATAAACTGATTGAAGGCTTTTAAACCATCAACTAAAATTATTCTAAAAAAATACTAAACTAAGTTGATAGTCCTTTATCTGATTAAAAAAGAGAGAGAGAAATGTTGATTTTTAATAAATTAAGGAAAAATGAATAGTTGAAGAGAGCCGTGAAAGCTACAGTTTCTCTTTCTTTCTTTTTTCCTTCGGTGGCGGATCCGTCGATAGTATAGGTGCCCGTTTTAAATTTTAATTTTTTTTTCGACTTATTAATTAATTTTATTAATTATATTTATCTTAAAATCTTAATTATATCTATCTCATATAAAAGAAATTATAATTTTAGTATACGCGTTCACTCTGTAAAAATATTTGTAGATGTAACTTAGTACGAGTGTATATAATAATCTAAAATGTAGCTGTTAGTTGGAACTAGACCTGTCCAAACCCCGCTCCATTGTCCCCACAATCAACAACAATAGAAGAAAATACATTTGGCCATTCGAAGTTGAGGGAAAGAGATGAAGTTTTGAAGCCGAGCAAGGGCGGGCCATGTTTGCCTTTGTAAGCCGATCCAGTAGCTAGTTCAAAAGATCAAAGTTACAGAAATTAATGTTGAGATTTTGCGTCATTTCGAGTCACATTCTAGAATTTTATACAATCAAGAGGAGGGATTATACATCATTTTAAAGCCCCTTTCGATCTGAGGCGGTGGCTGCCCTAACGCCGACAGCTATCGGTCATTTGAGAAAAGATACTTGGTGGATGAAATAGAAATTGAGTTATATAATAAAGATTAAATTGGTATATTATTTTTTTGGGTAAAGTACACAAATAGTCCCCAGATTATAGGGTTTTATTTTATTTAGTCCCTTGACAATTAAAAGTTACAAAATAATCCTTCAACTGTAGAATGCTACTTTATTAAGTCCCTCAACTATTAAAAATTATAAAATGGTCACTCAATATTCATTATGTTCCAAAGTCGTCCTTTTACTTTAAAAGATTGGTGGTTGTCTAAGCTAGACGGTAGCATAATGGCTGAAATATGATAGCTATTTGAGATTTTGAGATCAGATTTTAACATATCATAGTCATCAAATTAACGTTCATCTCAAATTACCATCAAAGTTTAACAAAAAGGATGAGTTTGGAAGATAATAAATAGTCGAATGATTATTTTGTAACTTTTAATAGTCAAGGGACTCAAAAAGTAACACTATATAAAAAAGGACCATTTTGTAACTTTTAATAGTTAAGAGACTTAATAAAGAAGCATCCTATAGTTGAGAGACTATTTGTATACTTTACCCTTATTTTTTTAACAAGAATTTTGTTATGATGGATATTGAACCCACAATTTAAGACAGATAAAAAGTGTCAATCTAATTTTTTTTAATCATATGACTTAAAGATTATTGAGGATTATATTATTATTATTATTATTTTGATTAAACTAAGGTCATTACAAAGTATTATATGTGCTAAATACTCACAATCATTTGACAATGAATGTTTAATCACCCTTCTGCAGCTGCTGGTGCTCAAACTCATGACCTTTAAGAATAACAATATTCCTTTAACCAATGAAATAAATGGTTTGTGATGATTATATTATTTAAATGACATGTTTAGCATTTTATTATTAGAATTAACTTATAATAATGTATAAATTTGAGAATTAAATTTATTATTAATAAACAATTATCACATCATCTCGCATTAAAAATATAATAATACAAACTTTAAATTATGCGTTTAATATCTAAACTATCATTTTTAGTATGTTTTAGTACTTATTTTTTTCAAAACTATACTTAAAGTTTAGTTTTTATTTCATTTTAATACACTCGTTCAAAATTTAATGATAAATTTTGAATTTTTTTAAAGTTTAGGTACTAAAATGGACCAAAACTAATAGTTTAGGTACTAAACACGTTTAGTTTTTAAAGACATGATACTAAAATGAAACAAAAACTAAATGTTAGGTATGCTTTTGAACAAATTGAAAATTTAGATACAACAACGGGCCAAAAATGATAGTTTAATCAGATGATTAGTTTATAATTTTTACTCCATCCGTCGCACTAAATGTGTCAATTATTGACTTTAAAAAAGTCAAAAATTTTAAACATTGACCATAATTATTTTAAATAATTAAATTTTATAAAAATATATATTTGAAAACTACATGATTTAAGGTTTTTAAAATATATATTTTCATATTTTTAACAATAATAAAATTTTAAAAATAGTAAGTTAAAGTTAAAAAAATTTGATTAAAAGAGTTAACAATGGACAAATTTAATGGAACATATAGAGTATTATTTAAAGATTCAATAAAAGAGATATATTATTAAAGTGATAAAAAATACTTATATTGTCTCATTAATGTAGGTTAAATTTTTAATGAGTTAATTGCACTAAACGTCCTCAAACTATGGTCC
This sequence comes from Hibiscus syriacus, assembly GCF_006381635.1. NCBI lineage: Eukaryota > Viridiplantae > Streptophyta > Magnoliopsida > Malvales > Malvaceae > Hibiscus > Hibiscus syriacus. The sequence goes on along the minus strand of NW_024062641.1, from coordinate 559,424 downwards.
TCATTCTAAATTGATCCTCAAACTTTTGAATATTTGAATTTCATCCCTAAACTATAATTCTCATTATAGATTGGTCCCTATAATTTTGAGCATTCCAATTTCATCCCTGAGCTATGACCCTAGTTCTATATTAGTCCCAAACTTTTAAGTGATTTAAGGGATGTTATTGGAATTTTCAAAAGTTTGGGGACTAATTTAAGAGAGGATCATTGTTTGGGTATGAATTTAGAATGTTTAAAAGTTTAGGGGGCAAATTTAAATTGAGGGTCATAGTTTAGGGATGAAATTAGAATGTTCAAAAGTTTGAGGACCAATTTAAAATAAGGGTCATAGTTTGAGGATTATAATGCAATTAACTCAATTTTAATATTTATCTTAAATTTCTAATATCTCTATTTAATAAAATAAAGACTCAATAAAAAAACATTTTATAATTTTGTTGGTACATGGATATTAAATATGGCATGTATCTCATATTTTTAACGTGGCTTCCCCTCTGACATCTGGCAGCAACGAGGGATTAGCTTATTCGAAGGATCCGTTAGTATGTCTTGAATTTTGTTAATCTTGTTACAGCTTTTAATCAACAAAATGCCTTGCCTTTATTCAAACGTAAAACATGAATATAAAGGAACAGAAAAGTCGTAGATCCTTCCATGCAAAATATGTCATAACAAACCTAACAAATTCTTAGAGGCCTATCGTGCCAGCTCAGCCTTCTTGCTGTCTCACCCGTTATCGATGATTCTCATTAATTTTCATAGCTTCAACAGCTCAATCCGAAACATTGAGCTCGTTGCGAAATAAAGAGAAATAGGCACGAGAAAGGGGTTTAGTGAGATCATTCGCTTTTTGGTGTTGAGCAAGAACATAATTAACACAATATTGCCAGATTCAAACTTCTCTTGAATAAAATGAAGATCTAACTCAACATGTTTAGACCGCGAATGAAAAATAAGATTGACACTCATTGCAATTGCACTCGTGTTGTCACTCCAAACAACTAGTGTGGACGTGTAAGACATACCCATCTCGTTCAATAAAACATTAAGCCATGAAATGTCAGCGGCAAGTTCAACAAGTCCACAATATTAAGCTTCAATGGTAGATCTGGGTATCGAGCGTTGACGTTTAGAATCCCATGAGACTAGATTGCCATCAAAAAAAGACATAAAATCGTTAAATTGAATGACGATCATTAACATTGCTTGCCTAATCATATTAGAGAAAGCATCCAATGCACCAAGTCACTCTTTCCAAAAACCACACAGCCACCTAGTGTTGCTCGTGAAGATCATGCATATATTAAGCAACTTTATTGACACTAAAAGCAATGTTGAGTCAAGTATGATTCAAGTATAAAAGTGTCCCAACAACACTTCGATAGAATTGAACATCGGATAACAAACAGCCACTTTCCTTACATAGCTTTGGAGTCACAACCATTGGCGTAAGAACGAGATGAGCTCCTTTCATGCCTGTCTGTTCAAGAAGTTCAAGAATGAATTTCTTTTGATGTAAGATAAGAGTCTGAGAATCCTGTTGAACTTCTAACCCCAAGAAAAAAATTAACTCCCCTAAATCCTTTAGCGAGAACTCACATCCTAATTGAGTGACAACTTGCTCTACATCACTTGCATTATGTCTAGTGATGATAATATCATCAACATACACAAGAGCATAAATGAAACAATTACTCAATCAACGAATGAACAAAAAAGTATTTGCGTGCGTTCCTCGAAAGCTAACGTGAAGAAGAAACTCTCGAAGCTTACCATACCAACTTCGAGGAACTTGCTTAAGACTGTAAAGAGTATTCTCAAGCTTACACACCAACTTCGAACCATTTTAAGAAACCTGCTCGAATCCCCGGAGGTTGCACCATAAGCACCTTCTCAAGAAGCTTACCATTAAGAAATGCATTATTGACATCAACTTGTCGAGTTTTCATCCATGCATAACTGCTAAAGCAAAATGAATTTAATGGTGGTTGGCTTGATAATCGAACTGAATAAAAGTATTTGCGTGCGTTCCTCGAAAGCTAACGTGAAGAAGAAACTCTCGAAGCTTACCATACCAACTTCGAGGAACTTGCTTAAGACTGTAAGAGTATTTCAAGCTTACACACCAACTTCGAACCATTTAAGAAACCTGCTCGAATCCCCGGAGGTTGCACCATAAGCACCTTCTCAGAAGCTTACCATTAAGAAATGCATTATTGACATCAACTTGTCGAGTTTTCATCCATGCATAACTGCTAAAGCAAAATGAATTTAATGGTGGTTGGCTTGATAATCGAACTGAATGTATCATGAAAATCTTGACTAGGGACCTGAGCAAAGCCCTTTACCACCAACCGAGCTTTATACTTGGCCATTGACCCATCCACATTCTTCTTAACCCAAAACAGCCAGTTACAACCAATAGCACCCCTATTTGGAAGTAACGGAACCAATCACCATGTGTCGTTGCGGATAAATGTATCATATTCATCTAGAACAATCGATTTCCACACAGGATAATCTAAGGCCTGATTAATGGTAATAGATTCATCATCATTAAGAAGAGCTTGCACAGAAAAAACCTTGGGCCTGAAGACACCATCCTTGTTGCGAGTGATATTTGAGTGAATATTAGACGAGAGAGGAAAAACACTGCCAGATAGTGCAATGCTCAATCCACACACATCATTATGCAGTGCATTATTGGCAACAGTAGGAGGTGTTTGTATCAAACCATTCTCAGCATCATGCGGTGCATTATTGATTGTAATTGGCGATATGATGTGTACAATAGTAGGTGGAGAGATTACAACATTGTTTGGTTGTCTGGGGTCATGACCAGAGAAGTATCACATTGCACGGTGCCAACCTGGATAGTGTTCGATGAAGAAGCACCACTACCACTTGACGAGTTAGCCTCTCCTTCGGTAACACATGGAGGCTTACAATTACGAACAAAAGGAACAGCCCCTAGCACTATATCAATATCAGCATATGGTAAAGAATATTACCCAGAAGAACCAATGGAGGCAGTAGCATGTTCAGCAAAGGGAAATATGCTTTCATTAAACCTCACGTGCTGAGAAATATAGATACGACCATTAGTCACCATATACAAGTAGCCCTCGTGTTGCACACTATAACCAAGAAAACTGCAAGCCTGCGATCGAAAGGCAAGCTTGTGTGATTCGAACGAATGAAGACACAGGAAACATCGGCAACCAAAGACATGTAAATTCTCGAAAGGAGAGCTCTTGCCAAATAACTTCATAAACAGAGGAAAATTATTAAAAACTCTCGTCGACAATCGATTAATTAAGTACACAACAGTGACAACAACGTAGGATCAATATTTTAGTGGTAATAAGGCTTGATCAAGTAATATAAACACCATCTCAACAATATACCGATGTTTACGCTTAACAACACCATTATATTGGGAGGTGTGGGAACATGTGAGACGATACTGAATCTCATCCTCCTAAAAGTTCCATGGCGAACAGACAAAATTCACCACCCTAGTCACTCTGAACATCCTTAATGTCTTTATCGAATCAAATCCGAACCATATATTCAAATAGTTGGAACGCATACAACGCTTGATATTTTTCCTTCAATAAGTATACCCAAGAATACGTTGTGCACGCATCAACAAAGGATATATAATAGAGATATCTATTGGAAATCTGTAAACACCAACTAAAATAGTGAATCATAACCAATATGAGATGTAGAAAATGGCAAATAGTGACTTTTCCTATATTGGCACGCTAAACAAATAGTGTTGTCATCAGTAAAGTTGTAGCCAACGTTACAATCACGACAAACTGCAAGTAAAGTATCACGGTTAGGATGACCTAATAGTCTATGTCAAATAGAGACGAGACAGATCGTGAGCTACTCGAATCGACTTGATCAAGGCTCGATAAATGCTCGAATTGAATGGACTCGACTCGAGTTTTTAACGAGCTGAAATGAGCTACTTGATATTCGACTTGAAAAAGCTCGTGAGTAGCTCGAAAACATAATATATTAAGATTTTATTTTTTAAAAAAAATTATTAATAATATTAACATTCATGTATTGATTTTTTTAAAAATACAATAATATTTTCATGTATTTAAAGTTCAGGTTCGAGTTTGAGGCTTCAATCGAGTTAAGTTTAAGAATTTTTTTTCTTAATTTCAAGCCTTTTCGAGTTGCTCACGAGCTTCAGGTCAAGATTTCGAGTTTGAGTCGAGCTTGAAAATTTTAAGCTCGCGAGTTTTTCGACTCGAGTCGAGCTTCATTTCAGAGTTTTCGAGTCGAGCTCAACACTACTCGAGCTCGACTCGGCCCGTTTACACCCCTAATGCCAAAGTACATGGTCAATAACACCACGAGCCATATTAAATTCGAGGTGAAAATTATTATGCATTAAAGAAGAGTCAAACTCATAAAGTCCCATCTTACGACCTTCAAGCAACACTGCCTTCGCTCATCCTCCAGATAGAGATTATTTAAAAAGGTGAGAAGTAGTAAGTGCATATAGGAGTAAAGAGAAGGAACACATATTTACAAAAGGACCACCACAAAGTACTAGAGAGACTGATAACCGGTTGAACCACTAAGAAAGTTCTGATCAAATTAGTGCCACCATCGATTAACCAGGTGACCAACTTTACCACACAATTGGCAAAAAATCCTTGGCTTACCACGACCATGACCTCCCTGTTGAGAGAATGATGCAGCTCACGTGAATGAAAAGTGTGTGTGTGTAGTTCCATGCATGTACATGCAACTCATGCATAGAGAAGTTCTAGAAGTTAGTCTAGAATCTAGGTTGTTATGAGATTGTTAGTTAGTTAGGTGGTTGTTGTATTGATGTATATAAAACAATAGTGTTGTATACTGTGATGTGTGTATAATCCAATCAAGAAAATAAAGAACTCTCTTGTTTCTTCTTGAAGCGTTTTTGCAAAATTCAACATGGTATCATTCGCCTTCGGTCATGGAGTCCTCTGTTGAGCTACGATGGCTCTCTTTGGTGACTCAACCTCCTCGTCAGCTCATATGTTTACCAACAAAAGGGTAAACGTGGTGCTTGATGAGATGAACTTTCTTTTATGGAAGCAACATGTTCTACTTACAATTCTCAGCCACCGTCTTAAACGGTTACTGAATGGCTTGTTAACAGCTCCTCTAGAGATGGTTGTTGATGCAAATGGCAAGACTGTTGCTAATGAAGCCTATGAAGACTTCATAGCTCAAGACAACGCCCTTGCATCCTGGCTCTTATCCACGATTATGCTCCATTATTGCCACAATTCATTGGTGCCGAGTCAGCCACTGCTGTTTAAAACACATTTCTATAATTTTGTGCCAATCGATCCACCACCACGGTTATGAATTTACATTAAAAGCTTCAGTCTATGAAGAAAGGTGATGATTCTATACGAGTTTACCTCACTTGAGTTAAAGAAATTTGTGATTTCGCTTGCATCATGTGGAAGTCCAGTGTCTCAAGTTGAACACAACGTGAGTATTCTTAAAGGACTTCGTGTGAATACCAGCCATTCATGGCAGTAATCACCACTAAACGAGAAACTCTATCTTTGGTTCATGTTTACTCGATGCTTGTTGATGTGAAAACACAGATTGTAGGGTTTGATTCTTAGTCTGAGAACCTTCCAATGAGTGCTTATGTTGCTCAAGGAAGAGAAGCGGCTGGTTTTCTGAATCGTCTCGTGGTGTTGATCCTGTGGATGTTGTGGAGGTCGTGCACGGCTTCAATGCCAGTTATGTGGTAAGAATGAGCATTCTGTAGATCATTTCTAGTATCATTTTGATCGAGACTTCCCTGGGGTTAATGCGTTTCTGGTTCATCACGATCCAGAGAGGATTCTGGTGCTGCTAATTGTGCCGCGTTTGACTCGTCAGGATGGTCTTGCTACAATGCCAAGCAAATGTCCTCTTCTAGTTAGCCTCGGCAAATGTGGCTTCAGGTAAACATTGGGTTGTTGATTCGGGACAACTCACCATGTTATCCCAGATGGCTCCAAGTTGATGCATTCCACTGAATTTACTGGCCCAGATAATCTCCTAGTAGGTAATGGTGTGTCACTAGGGGTGAACTCGTTGGTAAGACTGTTTTGAACGGTTTCTCTTGAGCTTTAATATTGAGTGATCTATTACATGTTCCCAAAATAACAAAACATTTGCTCTCGGTTTTGAAGCTTGCTAGGGACAACAATGTCTTCATTGAGTTTCATGCTGATGAATGCTTGTACTAGATAAAACAACTGGTGTAATGGTTCTTCGAGGGCATCAACATGAAGGACCATACATATTTGCTATGGAGCCTAAAATCTTCTTGTGTAATAAAACTAATGTGGTGATCCTAGTGTATTTGACCTTTGGCATAAGCGATTATAACACCCTACTTTTCAAACATTGAAAGATGTATGTAATTCAATCAATGTTAATATTTCAAAGAGTTTGAATACAACTTGTGTTGCTTGTTGTATGGGAAAGAGTCACAAGCTGCCTTTTACTTCTTCTACTACTGTGTACAATGTTCCATTTCAGCTAATTTTACTGATCTTTGGGGTGCTGCACATATTTCATCCTGTGACTATCGATACTATGTATCATTTGTGGATGCATGTACACGACATACATGGGTGTACATGCTAAAGGATAAAACTCAGGCCCTTGATGCGTTTCGATTGTTCCAAGCTATGGTCACCACTTAGTTCTCATTACCCATCAAGTCTGTTCAGAGTGATTGGGGAGGCGAATATGCATTTTCATGTGAACTAACTCGTGCAGGCATTTCACATCGAGTCACTGCCTCACACCTCTAAGCAGAATGGCGTGGTTGAACATAAACACCGTCACTTGGTTGAATTGCTCTAGTGTTGCTAGCTCAGGCTGCTATCCCATTTCGGTTCTGGTCCTATGCTGTGGCTACAGCTGCGCATCTAATTAATCGACTACCTACCAGAGTGTTAGGTAATATTTCACCTTTTAAAAAGTTGTTTGGTTCTAAACCATATTACAACACAATGTGTGTGTTTGGGTGTTTGTTTCCAGTATTTTAGGCTCTTTCAACAGCATAAATTGATGTTTAGGTCAACGCCTTATGTTTTCTTGGGTTACAGTTCGCAACATTGAGGCTTTCAATGTTTGGTCAGGATGGTCACATTTACATCTTAAGGCATGTTAAATTTGATGAACATGTGTCCTTTTTACAGATAAGAAATAGTCTGAGTTTGTGCCTCATACTAGTGCATGGAGGTCCGCTCCCTTACAGGTTGTTCCCCATCGTGAGAGAATAAGAACGATGTCTGGTTCGTCCACACACTCTAACGAGTCATCACATGCACATGCAGATGGTGTTGACTGTAGCATTCAAAGTGGTGTTAATCATACTCTCTAAAATGACGTTGACTCATCTTTGTATAATAATGAGGCCCAGTCAAGTGGTCCTGAGCCTCCTCAATTATCCACTGAAGTACCTGAAGTTATAGCCAATGATGGAGTGCAACCGTCCACTGAACCAAATGTAGTCTCTGTTAATCAACATCCTATGTTGACGAAAGCAAATGTGGGATCTTTAAACCCAAAGTCTTTGTTAGTTCTTTGAATGAGATGCTTCCTGCTTCGATTAATGACGCCGTACAGTCCAAGAGTTAAAAGAAGCATTGCATGCTGAGCTTACTTCTCTTCAAGTAATGGCATGTGAACGCTTGTTCAGTTACATGAATGACGACCTGTTGTTGGCTGCAAGTGGTTGTTTAAGGTAAAACGCAATTATGATGGAACTGTTCAACCATACAAGGCTCGTTTGGTTGCTAAGAGGTATTCTCAAGTGCCTGGGAAGACTTTTAGTCCAGTGGTGTGATTTACTACGTTGAACATTATACTTGCACTTGTTGTCTCTGGGGGATGACCATTAAGGTAGATTGATGTCAATAACGCATTCCTTCATGGTGATTTGAATGAAGACGTGTTCATGGAACATCCACCTAGGTCTGAATAGTTCACTGCTGATGGCATCATGTTGGTGTACAAGCTGCAGAAGTCCCTTTATGGTTTACGCCAAGCACCACGAAATTGGCATGCTAAGTTGAAGAATAGTCTTGTGCATCTTGGGTTTAAGGAGTCCAAAGCTGATGCTTCTCTTTTCGTCCTGGCAGCAGGTGGAGTGCCAACATATGTGTTAGTATATGTTGATGACATAATAGTAACTGGGCAGTCCTCGAGTGAAATCGAGAAGGTGGTTATGTTGTTAAAGACTCATTTTTCTTTAAAGGATTTGGGTGAGCTACATTACTTTTTAGGCATTGAAGTCAAAAGATGTGATCAGCTGTTGGTTCTTAGTCAAAAGCAGTATATTCTAGAGTTGCTTGAGAAAGCAAGAATGACTAAGGCCTCGTATACCTCTACTCCTATGGTTGCACCCTCGCAGTTGAAGAAGGATGAAGGAAGTTGCTGGCAGATGCTCGAGAGTTTCAAAATCTAGTAGGACGCTGTATGTGTGAAACACAAGACCCGACATTGCCTTTAGTGTGAAAAAGTGTCTCAGTATATGCATGCACCAAGAGAGCAACATATGCTTGCTGCTAAACGCATTCTGTGTTATCTAGGTGGGACATTGGACTATGGTCTGGGGTTTGTTCCAGGCAAGCTGCATATATCAGCCTTCTCAGATGCTGATTGGGGTGGATGTGCAGATGATAACGGTCAAGTCTGGCTACTATGTCTTTTTTGGAGAAAGTTTGTTGACTTGGAGTGCAAAGAAACATAAGGTGGTGTCACGATCAACCATAGAAGCTGAATATATAAGTCTTGCAGACGTAGCAGTTGAAGTAGCGTGGGTTGATGCTTTGCTCACTGATTTGAAGGTGTCACAGTGCAAACAACCAACAATATGGTGTGAAACACCAGTGCGATTGTGTTGAGTGCTAATCTAGTGTATCACTCTCAGTCCAAACATGTAGACTTAGATGTGCACTTTGTTAGGGAAAAGATTACTGCAAATCAACTATGTGTGAGCTATGTTCCAGCAGCTCATCAAATTGCTGATGGCTTGACTAAACCCTTAGGAAAAACTGCATTTGCTAGTTTTTATGACAAATTGAATGTTTGTTTGTTTGTTGAAGAAGGGAAGAAGCAGGGAGAATGTTGATAGAATGATGCGCTCACGTGAATGAAGTGTGTGTGTGTGTAGTGCCATGCATGTACATGCAACTCATGCATAGAGAAGTTCTAGAATTTAGTCTAGAAGTTAGGTTGTTATGAGGTTGTTAGTTAGTAGGTGGTTACTGTATTGCTATATATAAAATGGTAGTGTTGTATACTGTCATGTGTGTGTAATCCAATCAAGAAAATAAAGAACTCTCTTGTTTCTTCTTGAAAGTTTTTGCAATATTCCAATACTCCCTAACTTGGTGATGAAGAAACAACCTGTAGAGCAGACGATTTCACAGCCTCCATCACCGAACGATCAACAATCGATAGTCGAGCCCTACTCGTAGTGATGACAAAATGAAAGGATGATATTCAGATGAGATATTGTTCAAAATAGTGGGCACCTAATCAAACTTCGAGATCGAACTTCCACAATCAGCGAGGGTGTCGCATATCTCTTTAACTTGAGAAATAAAAACCCGTATACTTAGCTCTACTTTACGTATGGCTTTTAGATGATAATGGAGACGCATCACTTTTTTGTCGACTAGCTAGCAAAAAACTTAGTAACAGTAGCCCAGACTGCACCACCATATCAACTCCAACCAGGTGAAGAAAGATTGTTGGACTCATCGTGGATAACAACCACGAAATAAGTGCGTTATCATGTGTCACAAAGAGTTCATACTCCTCATTCTCAACAACGGAATCATCCCTCAGGACCGCCGTTGTTTGAGAATGAGTAACCTAATCGTCGAGCAGTTTCTTAAGGTGATAGGTCCTTACGACGAGAAACATCTGTTCCTTTTATAACAAGCAGTAACGTTCATAAAAAACAACACTCAACCATTTGTTGGTGAAAGTTTTTTGCAAGGTTATCGCCGACGAACTAGCCAGATCATCCATGGAAAACTGAAAGCGAAACGAGTAAAAACATGTCAGTACACGATGAAGAAGACCATATAGATCCCAAGACTCTCGATACCATGTTGATTTTTTTAACTTTTTTAACTGCTTTTAATCAACAAAATGCCTTGCCTTCATTCAAACGTAAAACATGAATATAAAGGAACAAAAAATCCCTAAACATTTCTATACAAAATCTATAACAAACCTAACAAACGTAAAATTTCTAGAGGCCTATCGTGCCAGCTCAGCCTACTTGCTTGCTCACTCATCATCAGTGATTAACATAACAAACCTAACAAATTCCTAGAGGCCTATTATGCCAACTTAGCCTCATTGCTATCTCACTCATCATCAATGATTAATTGTATGTATATATCATCTTTTTGTTCAAGCGCCATTTTCGCCATGCGATTTATACACTTGTTACCTTCACGTTAATATGTTTAATCTCACTTACCTAAGTTTTATTGCACAACTTCTCATAGTCCTTCAACATCTCATTTTCTAGTTGTTCCCCATTATTTCGTTGTTTAGCATCTCTATCACCCATTCAGCATCCATTTCTACAATTAGTTTTCTCGTGCCTAAGTTTTTGTTAGAATAAGTCCTTGTCTGACTCCCCATAATTCTACGAATGCGTTGTTTGTTCTCTCAAACCGCATCATAAATTCTCTTATCCATTATCTGTTTTCGTCTCTAATTAACCCTTCTACTGGTGTTAGTTAAATAGTTTCTTTGCATCCATCATCTGTATTTAAGATCCAAACACTTTCAGGTGATTTTATCCACCTAACCCAATGTGGTTTTATGATAACTTTCATGTGTGTTGTCTCTATTGCCATTTGTACATCTCTTTGTAACTTTTGATTGTATTAAGTTATTTAATTTAAGTTTATTCTTTTATTATTAAATACCGAATCATTGTTTTTTTTTAGAAACACTAGATGATAGCTAAGAATAGTATACCCCAGTAAATCCCATCATAACAAACTTTGTTTGATTGACAATTAATTTTAACTAATCCTTAAAATCCCTCGTATTGAATTGGCCTTCTTGGTAACGTGCTTTCAATTCTTTCTAACCAGTTTTGTCATATTATATTTTTTTTAATATGTGTTCTGTGGGTTCAGTAATCAATGGATGAACTAGGGGTACATTTTCGGATACAGATATTATCCGACCCGAAATTTCGGATCCCAAATTTCAGATCACTAAAATTGCGATCTGTATCCTATGAAATCAGATATCCAAATTTTTGGATCAGATAACCGAATATCCGATCGGAATATAAACTTTAATTTGATAAAAAAATTAAATTTAATATTTATAACTTTATACAATATATTTTATACTACCATTATATATTTATCAAAATATATTTAAATAATTCTAAAATAAATAATTATATCTCACTTGTAGGTTTAAAATAAATAATTTAAAAGTTGAAAAAATTAAAAAAAATCATGTTAGCATTAGACTTGAGGGTGGGAGGCAGGGTGCTGGGTGGGGTTGCGGGGTGTTGTGTCAGGGACGTCTCATTTCCATGAGATAACCATGACAATAACCAAGTGGTGGATCGAGTAGATAAGACGTGAGCCAAGAAAAGCTTGAAGAATGAAGATGTGGGAATGTTAATGTAATGGCCTCAATTTAGATATTCCAACGTGTACTGGTGTCATGGTTGGTAAGTTTCTTTAGCTCTTTAGGGAAAGTGCTCTAGTGTTGGGTCTCCACCATCCCCCTCACCCTGAGTTAGCAAGTGAAGCTACCATGGTGTAAGCAACCTTCTCCTAGGTTCATGTGGAACCTAGGTGTGCGGACATTGTGTTAGGATACGGTGAAGCTCAAATTGATCAACCGAATAATTTGCCAAGAGGGGGTGAATTGTCTTTTTGAGTTTAGGGAGTTAGGAGTATAAATATGAAATAATTTGCATAAGAATTTATAGTGGTTTGACTTCTCAACCAAGTACATCCACTACCTAAGTTCCTCACTTAGGATTTTCTAACAAATTCCCTAATTTGTTCTTTCTTTTTCTAGGACAAAGAGATAACCTTTACAACTCCCTAGATTTTCAAAGGCTAAGCTATAACCAAACCCCTTTACAAAAGGAATAAAATATGTAAACAAGAAAAAGCTCTCAAAAGGACGGTGTTTACAAAAATTAAGCTCACAAGAAAAATAATTAAAAGATTTGCAATGAGCTCAAACACATATGTACAGGAGAAAAAGAAAAATATAGAGTGAAATGGCTTTTCTCTTGATATCTATTCTTGGATTGGTGTTTTCCAATCTTCTTCAAGTGTCCTAACTTGTTTTTATATGTTAGAATGAGTTTGTGGCCGTTTTTAGCCGTTGGGGATGTTTTGGAGCTGTTGGGGATTAATTTTCTACAAAATAAAACTGCTCAGACAGGGAGTATCGATACTCCTTTAATGACTATTGGTACTACCTTTTTTAATATTTAAATAAACTAGCTGTTGAAGACCGTTGAATGACCAGTACCGATACTATGTTTTATGATATCGATACCACTATGTAAAGCAATATCGATACCCTTTAAGTATCGATACCTATTTTGCATTCTGGAATTTGAGTAATTTGGAAAACATCTGGTAGTATCGATACTACCTAGAGAGTATCGATACTTCTCTTACCTTTGGTATCGGTACCCCATGAACAGTACGATACTGTTCATGTAGTACCGATACTGTATGTAAGAACAGTATCGTACACGTACCCAAAAAACTATTTTGTGCTCAAATTCTAGTTTAATGGACTTTGAATTATTTTTGAAAACTTTGAACAAATTCAATCAAGTTTAAAAACATTTTGCCTTAATTTGTTATATCAAAACATTATAAAACATAGTTCAACAATCTCCCCCTTTTTTTTATATAAAAAACATTTGAAAATTTATTTTGGTAAAACTCCCCCTTAATAAAATATTTCATGAAAAAGATAAATATTTGGAAAATATTAAAGCTCTCATTTTTTTTCTTCTTGAAATTGAATTTTTCAAACTCATACTTCTCCTCTTTTTTGTTATATAAAAAATAATTTAACTTTAAAGTTCAAAAATAACAATGGAGAGTAAGTGGTAAATTTTAGCATAAAATCATTTGAAAAATCAAAGCTCCCCCTCAATAAAAGAATTCCAAACAAAAAATTGACTTTAAAAGCTTGACACTTAAAAGACATTGAATTTCAACAAAGATTAACAAACATGTTAGTAGCACATTAAATTCAATATATCCAAGTCTAATATATTTTATGCAATACCAATTGTTTTGTATTTAAGTGCATGTTCATAAAGCTATCCAAAAATGATATGCATTTGAAAAATTGATATAAATTGTTAGAGAGATATCATTTGCAATAATTCACATGCATAAACATTTAAATTAAGGTAAAAAAATTAAAATTTGTAAAAAAAAGTATTAAAACCAATTTTGAACAAACATTTATGAAAAATCATTAAAACTTTAGAAAATGTTCATCACAACACTTTTTAACATACATGAGATAGAAAACATAAAATTATTTAAAATCAAAACTCATGCATGCTTAAACTAAACGAGCAACCAATTATGCAAGATAATCAAAATAAGCTTAGAGGTTACCTATTCCATATCAAGTGTGGCTAGGGCATTTGAGTATCTTCACTTTCATTACCATTGCTCCATACACTACAAGAGATATTTATGTGGATTTTGGTATCCAAATTGCTTTGGATCCTTGAACGTCAGTTTCAATGCCCCTTGTTCCCTTAGGAGTCCATACTTGTTTAATTTTAAAGTGTTTTCCTTTTTTAAAGAACAAGTATGTTCCTTGTGACAATGATAATGACAATGTGAACATTTTGTCATTATGAAATTAGATGAATTATTTAAAATGATTTCCTTTTCTTTTGTTAAGCATTCAAGCTTAACCTTTAAATCAAAACTTTCTTTTTCAAAAATTTCAATTTTCAGTTTTGAAAGCTCTAAATCATTTTCAAAATTTCATTTTGTTTTTCAAAATCAACTTTTGCTTTCAAAAGAAAATAATTTTCAACTTTAAGTTTGAAATCATTTTCTTGTATTTGAAGTTCATGGTCTCAAATTCCAAAAATAATTCATCATATGCATCTTGTAACTCATCAAAAGAATATGAATCAGATTCATTAGAGTTAGAAGATACCTTGGGTTCTTCAAGATCCATTAAGCACACCGCCTTTGTTGGTTCTTCTTTCTTGTTTCCATGAATCTCTTCAAGCTTATTTCAAAGATCCTTGGCATTTGAACAAGAAGAAATTCATTCATAGACATCTATACCAAATGCACAAAACAACATGTGCATGACCTTAGGATTTTATTGAGTTTTCTTCCGTTCTTGGGCACTCCACTCCTTCGTCTTATTCTTTGGATAAGAGTAGCCGTTCTCGATCATCTCCCATGCATCAAGATCATTTGATTGGATGAATAGCTTCATTAATTTCTTCTAATGATGGTAGTTAGCTCTATTGAAGTATGGAGGCTTATCAATCAGTTGGGAGTCTTCCATGTGGAACGAGCCGGAGGTGGAAGTCATCTTCTCAGTTGTGTATAAAATTGATAGAGCTTCTTCAAGGAACACCTCAAGGTTGTTAACCTTCTAATGAGTCAAGCTATGATACCAATTGTTAGGATATGATGAAACTTAAATTGATTAACCGAATAATTTGCCAAGAGGGGGGTGAATTGAATTTTTGAGTTTAGGGAGTAAGTAGTATAAAGATGAAACAATTTGTACAAGGATTTATAGTGGGTCGACTTCTCAACCAAGTCTACATCCACTACCTAAGCTCCTCACTTAGGATTTTCTAATAAATTCACTAATTTGTTTTTTCTTTTTCCAGGACAAGAGATAACCTTTACAACTCCCTAGCTTTTCAAAGGCTAAACTAGAACCAATCCCCTTTACAAAAGGAATAAAACATGTAAACAAGAAAAACCTCTCAAGATGAAGGTGTTTACAAAAATTAAGCTCACAAAAAAAACAATTAAAAGATTTGCAAAAACACATATGTACAAGAGAAAAAGAAAAATAAAGAGTGAAATGGTTGTTCTCTTGATCTTTATTGATTGATAGGTTTGTCTAACCTTCTTCAAGTGTCCTCAACTTGTTTTTATATGTTGGAATGAGTTAGTTGATGTTTTAGCCGTTGGGGATATTTTGGAGCAATTAGAGATTAATTTTCTAAAATAAAACTGCCCAGGACAAGGAGTATCAATACTCCTTTAATGAGTATTAGTACTACCTTTGTAATATTTAAATAAACTAGCTGTTGAAGACGTTGGGCTTGACCAATATTGATACTATGCTTAATGGTATATATACCATTCTGTAAAGTAGTATCGGTACCCCTTGAGTATCAGTACCTATTTTTCATTCTGGAATTTGAGCAATTTGGAAAACATCTGGTAGTATCGATACTACCTAGAGAATATCAATTGTAAGAACAGTATCGGTACTATGTACCCAGAAAACTATTTTGTGCTCAAATTCTAGTTTAATGGACATTGAATTATTTTTGAAAACTTTGAACAAATTCAATCAAGTCCAAAAATATTTTGCCTTAATTTGTTATATCAAAACATTATAAAACATGATTCAACACATTGGGACCAAGCAATGGTATGATGTCTCTCTAGGATGATATATGGGGACGATTTGGGTTAATATGCCCTTATCACGCTCTTGGTTGAGGAGTGGTGTTGCAACATAGCACCCGCTATGCCCGGGATCCTTCCAAGAGTACTTGTGGCTTGGGATTGTATTATGGCTTGAGGACTTATATATGACTTGTTTATTTGGACAAGTTACTGTAGTATTGACTAATGAACTGAGGGATGAGTTTTAGCCAATGTGGCTTGGCTTTATGACGAGTTGATTTGGGGCTTGGATCTATGTTGGGAAAGACTGACTTGTTGAGAGTTATCTCATTCAAAATTGCACAACTTAACAATAAGGTCGATTATGTCCATGAAACTTGGTATTAGAGCAAAATGGTTTGGTTTTGGCAGACAATTTGAGTTTCTTTGCTTCTATTTCATGCCAAACTTTTTCAACATGATGAGTAGGCAGGGTGGATAGTGTTCATGCCAGTGCTTCAATGCCTGGAGTAGGCATGATGACTCGATCATACGCCAAACGCTCTAGCGTGTGGAGTAGGCAGGGTGAAGTAGATGCACAAATGTGCTTAATCGTTTCTTTTATGTACAGAGGTGTCAGTTTAAAGATTGATGCACAGAGGTGCTCAATCTTCTTTAATGTACAGAGGTGCCAATTTAAAGATTGATGCACAGAGGTGCTCAATCGTTTCTTTAATGCACAGAGGCAGTTTAAAGATTGATGCACAGAGGTGCTCATTGTTTCTTTTATGAAAAGAGGTGTCAGTTTAAAGATTGATGCGCAGAGGTGCTCAATCGTTTCTTTTATGCACAGAGGTGCTCAATCGTTTCTTTAATGCACATATGTGTCTGTTAAAGATTGATGCAAAGAGGTGCTCAATCGTTTTCTTTAATGCACAGAGGTGCCACTTTAAAGATTGATGCACAGAGGTTCTCAATCGTTTCTTTAATGCATAGAGGTGCCAGTTTCTAGATTGATGCATAGAGGTGCTCAATCATCGCTTAAATGTATGTAGACGATCAATTATTCATTAAAAAAGGCACATTAGTGCTTATGAGTTTGGCACGGTTGTGCTCTTTTGTTCTTCTGTGTTGCAGGGATAGAATCAGTCATATAGAGAATATTGCTTAGTTTGTAATGGTGGATCTTTTAATTTCCCCATAATTACGGGGTGATATAATATGTTGCTTATCATACCAAGATTAGGGTATTGTAAGTCAACGAAGTATTGAGAAGCTAGAATTCACACTAGCCGACCTTAATGCTCTTATGTTCTCAAGAGTCCGAGTCTGAAGAGTTGAGATGGTATAGAAAGACTTGTCAGAGACATTGTTTGAGCTTGATAACGAGGCATGGGGTGAAGGTTCATGGTCCCGAATGCTTTGAAGGGACTAGGGATATTATAAAACTTGAGTATTTCTCTAGTTGTCATAAGGAATTGTTTATGGGGGAGAATGTTGTTGATAGATGTATTTGGTAATAAGACCCGATTCATAAATTCAAAGTCAGTGTTGCTTATACTAAATTGGTCGAGGAGAGCTGGGGTAATAGTGATCCTCTTTAGTATCGAATTTAGTCTCCCCATGTTCTTTATCGTATTCGGGTTTTTCTTTGGCTTGTGATTTGAGAGCGTCTTATGACCAATCAGAAATGTTTTCATCGTTATTAGAGGTATTCATTTGTGACACGTGGAATGAACGGTTGTTGTGTGAAAAAGGTGCTGAAATGTTAATAACTGTTGCTGAGCTATTGAGGAAGCAATTATAGTCTGTTAAGGTTAACAACTTTTGTTAGAATAAACTACATACACTCTGATTGTATATAAGTATGAATTATCTGTGTAGTTAGCATATAGATCAATGATTCAATAAAATATTGTGTATTTTTGAGTTGAGAAATCCAATATGGTATCAATCATTGGTGGTCTTAGTCTCTATTGCTTGGCTTTTGCTGCGTAAGGTTCGTGGTTATGGAGTTTCCCATGCAGAATTCAAAGACTTTCTCACATAAGAAAGTCAATGTTATGCTCGATGAAATGAACTTCATTCTTTGGAAGCAGCAGTGTTTTTGACTATTCGTAGTCATCGGTTGGAACGACTGCTCACTGGTACAGTTTCCACGCCATTGGAAATGGTTGTTGATTATAACGTGTCGTTCGAATTAATGAAGATTATGAGGAGTTTGTTGCACAAGACAATGCACTTGCTTTTTGCTCATTTCCACCATCAGTGATCCTCTCATTCCTCAATTTATTGGTGTTAAGTCTGCATTAGTAGTCTGGAACACTGTTTTGTAGTTCTTCTTTGCTCGTTCAACGACTGTTGTCATGAGCCTTCATTACAAATTACAGTCCTTAAATAAAGGTGGTGACATTATGAGGGTTTATTTTATGCGTGTTAAAGAAGTATGTGATGCCTTAGTCATGTGGAAGTCTGGTTCCTTCTGTTTAACGTATTGCTAGTATTCTAAAGGGTTTTCCTCGTGAGTATCAGTCTTTTGTAATCACCATGAAAGAAACCTTGACTCTTGATAACATATATACTATGTTACTTGTTGCTGAAATGCAACTTGCAGGCTTTGATGAGCAAAATGAGGTGTTACCAATGAGTGGTCATATTGCTCAGGGAGAAGGGCGTGGCTATTTAGTGCTCATATTGCTTAGGGAGAAGGGCGTGGATATTTCTTCTCAAATACTCGTGCGGATCAGCGATTTAATTATTCTACTGGATCTCGAGGTAAAGGTCGATCGCGTGTTCAATGCCAATTATATGGCAAGATCATACATCTAGTGGATCGTTGCTGGTATAGATTTGATAAGTAATTCTCTTATGTTACATATGATAATCGGGCTCCTTATAGAGGTGACTCATATACCTCCTATGCCAATACGTGTGACTATTGTGGTAAAGGGTGGTTTGCCTTTCGGGACTGTCTCAAACAAATACTATTAATGATGTTAATAGTTCTGATCAGTAGGTGGTGGATTTTGGGGTAACACACCATGTTACCTCTGAAGCATCGAATGTTCTGAATCCATTTGAGTTCCATGGTCCAAGTAAATTGATTGTTGGCAATATTATGTCTCTTGGTGTTAATATGGTTGGTCAGTTTCTGTTTCTTCTTCCTCTCGAGTTTTTCGCTG
The DNA here is from genome assembly GCF_006381635.1 of Hibiscus syriacus. Lineage (NCBI taxonomy): Eukaryota > Viridiplantae > Streptophyta > Magnoliopsida > Malvales > Malvaceae > Hibiscus > Hibiscus syriacus. The sequence continues at coordinate 540,542 of NW_024062641.1, read as the reverse complement.
AATGATTTATTACATGTGCCTCAAATCACTAAGAACTTACTTTCGGTCTCGAAGCTTGCTAGGGACAATGATGTGTTTCTAGAGTTTCATACTAACTGGTGATGTGTTCGTGATGAGTAGATTGATAATATTTTACTTCAAGATGAAGAGAATGGTGGTATTTATTCCTTTTCAATGAATAACAATATTTCTGTTGTTCATATGGTTGAGGTGCATATTGTCTCCATGAAAGGTTCCCTGATGAGCTTTGGCACAGTGTCTTGGATATCTTGCATCTCTTGTTTTAGCTAATTTGTCTCATGAACTTGGTGTCAAGTTTAAATTTGATGTAAATAAAGAATGCACTGCCTGCTACATGGGCAAGAGCCACAAACTGCCTTTCTTGAATCGAATAATGTGTTTTCTTCTCCATTTGAACTTGTGTTTACTTATTTGTGGGGGCCTCCTCATATTGCTTCCAATGGCTTTCGATACTATGTTTCCTTTGTTGATGCATTTACTAGAAACACTTGGCTTTATCTCTTGAAGAGTAAGGATGAGGCTGTTTTAGCCTTTGATTTGTTCCAAAGTCTTGTTAATAGACAATTTGGTTGTTCGATCAAGGTTGTTCAAAGTGACTGGGGAGGTGAATTTGTAGTTTGTCTTCCTTCTTAGCCAAGCGTGGTATTGTTAATTGGTTGAGCTGTCCACATACCTCTGAACAAAACAGTGTAGTTGAAAAAAACACCGTCATGTTGTCGAACTTGCCCTTGTGTTACTTGCTCAAGCCATTATGCCAATTAAATATTGGTCTTATGCAGTTGTATCTGCAGTTTACTTGATTAATAGTTTGCTGCCAATGTTCTTCAAGGAATATCACCTTTTGAAAAGCTCATGCAAAGAAAACCAAATTATAACATGATGAAAGTCTTTGGCTGCCAATGTTTTCCTCATCTAAGACTTTTTCAGAATCATAAGCTTGCATTTCGTTCTAAAGCATGTGTGTTTCTAGGTGTTAGTCCACAATATAAGGGTTATCAATGCTTAGCTCAGATTGTCGAGTATATATTTCTTGTCATGTGGTTTTTAATGAGTATGTGTTTCCCTTTTTAGGTGCTGACAATAGTGATAGGCATGTTTTGAATGTATCTTCTACTATGCCACTATCTCTGAGTATAGTGGCTAACCCCAAGCAGCCTTTATTCCAGTCTATGTCCAACCAGTGCATGAATCTATATCGAATGTTGTGAGAAATGATGATGATGCATCAGTGCCCTTAAAGTCCTCGAGAAATGCTGCCTCTCGTGCTTCTCAGCAGTCTGAGTCTTCATCTCAGTCTGAAAATGGTGATTCTAGCCTGGTTCATAATCAGGATAATATGGTCATTACTGAGTTAAATTCAACACCTGAAGTTATTGTTCCTACTTCTAATGTTGTATCTTCTGCTCCTTAGCGTGTTCATCACATGATGACTCATAGTCGATGTGGTGTGTTCAAAACAAAAGTGTATGATGTTACATGCATAGATGATGTTCCTGATTCAATTCATGATGCATTTTAGATGGCACACTGAAACAGGAAGCTCAAGATGAATATGATGCCTTGTTGAAAAATGACACTTGGACTCTAGTTAGTCTTCCTGAAGATCAAACTCCAGTTGGGTGCAAGTGGCTTTTTAAAGTGAAACGTAATCCAATGGTTCTCTGTAGCGATATAAGGCACGTTTTTTGCAAAAGGATTCTCACAAATACCTGGATATGACTTCAAAGAGACATTCAGTCCTATTGTTCGATTCTTAACCTTCAATATGATTCTTGCTATTACTGTCTATAAGGCTGGGCACTTAGACGTATAGACATAAATAATGCATTTCTCAATGGGGACCTGCTTGAGGATGTATACATGCATCAACCTCCAGGCTTTGAAAAGGTAACATGGAAAACCGTTTATGTGTAAACTTCAGAAATCTCTATATGGCTTAGACAAGCACCCAGGAATTGGCATGAGAAATTGAAAGAAAATCTGTTGCAGATGGATTTTATTTTTCTCGAGATGATCCCTCATTGTTTCACAAGCACTCAACTCATGGATTCATCTATACTGGTGTATGTTGATGACATAGTTATTATAGGCCAATCCTATCTGATGTTGAAGAAGTTGTGTTCATGTTCAAGGAAAGATTTTCGCTGAAAGATCTGGGGGAGCTAAGCTATTTTTTGGGTATTGAGGTAAAACGTTCTGATAATGCTGTTATCTTGAGTCAAAAGAAGTTTGTTATGGAACTTTTGAAAAAAACTGGTATGCACAATGTTGTTGGCTACAGTACCCTGATGATAATTTCCTCTAAGCTCTCACATGATGATGGTGACCTAATTCAAAATGCAACTGAATACCGCAATATTGTTGGCTCACTACTTTATGTTTGTCACACAAGGCCTGACATCTCCTTCAATGTTGGATAAGTTGCACAGTTCATGAACTCTCCTAGAGAATCTCATTTTATAGCTGTTAAAAGAATCATTCGATATTTAGCTGCTACTCTGGATTTTGGTCTTGTTTTTTCTTCTTCTGCAGCTAGTTTGGATGTGGTTACCTTTGTTGATGTGATTAGGGTTCCAATATTGATGATGTAGATCTATCTCAGGGTATGGAGTGTTTTTAGGATCGTGTTTAGTTGCATGATCATCAAAGAAACAAAGAACAGTCTCAAGATCTACTATAGAAGCTGAGTATAAGAGTGTTGCATATGTCACTGTAGATATAACCTGGGTGTCTACACTTTTGAATGATCTTGGTGTTCAGTAAAGTTGTACACCATTATCTGTGTGATAACACAGTACAGTGTCCATGAGTTCCAACCCTATGTATAAATGCATTGACTTATGGATATATATATGTGAACATTATTTTGGGTATGAATTTTCCAAATACTAGGGACATGGTATTGTTGGCATGCCATAGAGTCCAGCAGCAAGCTGCATATTCGGAATTACACTAAAGTATAATTAGTGTATACATAGTGGGCACAACCTTCTGTGTCATATATCGGGACTGTACTTAATTAAACTTAGTACAGAGGATGGACACAACGTTATGTGTCATACTTGGGTTAGCACTACGGTGCATATATTTGACTCGTGTACCCAGGGCCCTCAAGGTCTACATTATGGGCTATGGTTTATTAAAAATATCTTATATTGCATCATTATCATGCTTTGCATAGTAAATAAATGGATATGTAGGTAAGTGATCATGCTACATTTTATTAAGACTATGGCAACATATTTTGATGTATTGCATCGTTTATTATTGTTGATTGCCTCACAAAGTATATACTTAGCGTGTGATGATTTTCACGCTTAGATAAAGACCAGAAGTAGGAGTAAGGAGTACCGAGCAACACCAGTATCAAGGTGATATTACAATATCAGTAAGATATCTTGTGATGTGATTTTGACTTAGTGGCATGTACACATGAATGTCATAGTTGCTCTGCTAACTATTTTGAAACTGGTTTGTAATGGCTAAACTAAAATGTTTTACTTATTTCATTATGGATGGTATTAACTTGTGTTACTATTATAACTAGATGTATATGATATTAATATATATTTTAAATGTCATGTGATCGTTTTATGTGATTTGATATTTTATAATACTATCTACATTTTTTTGTAGAAATAAATTTTAAATCACTTTTGAGTTGGGAAATGTTTTAAGTAATTCATGTGACATCTACAACATGTATTGGCATAACTTTACGGGTCGTAAGTGTTACAAATAAGGAGAGGTAAAACATAAAATATAATAAATTCTTTAAAACATTAAAATGAAATTTAAATAAAATCATTGAACTTTTAAACCGAGTTATTCAAGCCATTTCCTCTTTAGAAAACCTGAAAATCATCATCTCATGATTTATCAAAATCACACAAATCAATACTAGATATAACATTTATTTCATAGTCTTTTTCATTTGAACACATATTACAACTTTCATATTTCATTTTCATATTATTTTCTTTTCAGATACTTTTCATAACTTTCCCATTTACATTTATATCCCAATGTATATGTAAGAGAATGCAAGGTACGCGAGTCACATATTAATGTGCGTACTAAGCACCAACGGTGTCAATCATCATCATCATCATAAGATGCTCTCCAAGTACAATCCTATCTTTTGCACCAACGTGCCATACATAATGTACACGAATGTTCCATATCGAATCAAACTTTACTTTACTCAATGCAACATACAATGGTCTTCCAAATCATATTATATTGATTTAAAGATCAACATTTTCAAATCAGAATCATTTTCCATTAATTATCATAGAAATCATAACTTGGGCAGTTCATAGCTCAAAATAATTCAGATAACATATCTAAAATCATTAAAGAAATATTCATCATTAAAAATTAAAGATCATTCTTTAATATTCTTTTAGAAAAATTCATTCGAGTATATTTTCAAAAAATATCATATAAAAATGTATTAGGTAATTTCATACCAAAAAATAGTAAAACATCCTTTATATAACATTATGAAATACTCCATAATTAAAATAAAAGCATACTTTAAAAATAATAGGAGGTTGACTTATCACAAGTCTTCCTCAGTTAGATAATTCAGTAAATAAACTACACTCACCTTTACCTCACTACCGAACCTTTTCTACTATATTCTTTTACTTGCATACTTTTTCCTTTCCCTTCGAATCACTAGGTTCACAAGATTTGTTATAATATGTATACATCACATACATTACACCATTTTTAATTATATGTTAGTATTATACTAACATAATCTAATTCTTATAAAATAAATTCTAGAAAACATAATCGATACTAAATGATATAATACTAAATCATAATTCCATCATAACTTCAAACCTTCCAAAATAGCTATTCGATTCCATAAATATTCATTTCCATCATCAATCTTTCAAATTTTACAAACTTTGCATTAAAGTTACTATTTATGAATTCTCTTTAGAATTCACAACTTTTCCATTTAATTCACAATAGTCCTTCACCATTTTACTTATTCCAAACCAAACATTAAAAATTCCAGCATATAACTAATATGCTCCATTCAATACTTCAACATTTAAAAACTTACAATGTAATCCTTAGTCCCTATTATCATTCGAATTCAACCACTAACTATACAAATCTTGCAAATTGATTCCAAACAATTACTTAAGCTTGAAATTTAGCATCCCGGTAATAAATTCCCATCATTGTAATATCATACTCAAATGATACCTTCACACTTAACAAACATGAAATTAAGTCCCTAACTTCCCACGACCTTTCGAATTCCACCTTTTTTTTTCCAAAATTTGCACTTTGGTCCAAATCAACATTCTAACTGTAACAACCGGGAAAAATATTTTTATTTAAGTAATTTGGTGAAATTTGAGGATTTAATTAAAAGTTTTCAAAACTGTAGGTTGTTTTAGAAGTTAAAGGAAATTCAGGGACCAAGCCCTGATTTAATCCATATAGTATCGGCAGAAAATTTTGTTAAATATATACAAATTTGTTTTCTGGTTTCAAAATAGAAAACAATTCATAAAATTTCCTCCCCGTATACCTTCCTTTCAAAGCCGATTCCGACGCCGTTCGGCCATCGTTCGTCGATCCGAAACCACCATCGTGTTTGTCTTCGACCAGTGAACAAAACTACGTAAACTGATCGTAGCGAAAATTGTATAACGCTGTGAATTTCGATTCAAAGTTTTGATGTTTTTTTAACACACCGCTGTGAAAATCGTCAATTCATCGTCGATCGTTGCTCCGTTTTCGACACCCCCGCACCATCATGTTCCTTGTGTCGTTCTGAGTCCACCGGTGTCATTTTCGTCTCCGTCGTCACCGACACGTGAGGGAGGTGATGAAGACAAAGTTTTCAACGTTTTGAAATCGAGCTCTCCACCATTCAAAATTTTGAACCGAGCTTGGTAAGTGTCTTAAAATCGCTTAAAATATTTTTAAAAAATTTTCGACCCTATATGCCGCCGCACGTGCCCCCACGTGTGCCCCTGCAGGTGGGGGAGGTTTGCAAATGGTTGGGGCAGTTGACCCGTTGACCCGACCCGGTCCGACCCAACCCAACTCGACTGCCTGACCCGTTGACCGTTGACTTTGACCATAAAGTCAAAATTTTCGAAAAGTCAAATTTTACATGTTTTGACGTCCTGAGTCGATTCCGAAGTCTTTTTTTCCAAATTCGATCCCGAAAGCCTTGAAATTGTCAGTCAAACCCGTTGACTTTGACAAAAAAAGTCAAAATTTTTGAAAAGTCATATTTTATGTTTTTTGATGTCCTGAATCTGAATCCGAGTATGTTTTTCCAAATTCAAACTTGAAAGCCTCCAAATTATCAGTTAAACCCGAATATGCATATGTATTTAAAGTTTTAGCTTTGAATGATTAAAGTAAGACTTGAGACTGATAAATTATTATTGTTTGAAGGTACAAGAGACTCTCCTGATCGCTCGACAGCTCGACCTAGCTCCTCTAAATCTGTTAGACTGCGTGTGCCAATATTCACTCATATAACCCGTAAATCTTATGATTTCATAAATTAATTATGTTACTTACTAGTAATATAGTGTTATTTTGAATTAGGTTCGAAAACTGTAGCAGAGCGTGGCGAGGCCAGTACTCAATAGATCTATAGTTTTACTATATTATCGAGGTGTGTTCCCTATATATTACTTAATTGTTTTATTGTTTTAACATGTGGTACACTAAAATCTATGTTTATTGTTTTATTGAAATGGTGATGGCTTATGGATTATGACTGCTGTCTGATTATTGGTTTTTACTTGTATATGATTACAATGATTAAGGATTTATGGAAAATTATGTCACAATATAAATTGTATTTTTGAGATACTGATTTATAAAGTACATCTTTGATCAAGCTGGTAAATTCTTATGGACCTAATGTGACTCTTAGATAGGCTCTACGCCCTGAGATCATTCTTGGGTATACCCCGCGGCCCTGAGATATGTTCTTAGGTTGGCACCGTGGCCCTGAAAACTTTTTTGGGTAGGCTCTCAGGTCCTAAGATGTTCCCTAAGGTTGGCTCTTCATATAATGGGTTTTTAAACTACGAGTTTAAAAAGCTAAACTACATTATGATTTACGACGAGATTTTACTGAACTATTACTTTATTAGTGCACCTATTATGATTTTATCGTACTGTTGGGACACACTGAGCCTAGCTCACTTTTCAAAATGTTTTTCCCTTTCAGATACTTTTGGTTAGATACCCAGGAACAAGCACTTCGATGATCAACACATTTCGTATAGTCCATTTGAATGTAATATTTTATCTTGTAAGTTGACTTTATTATTGAAACATGGGCCTTTATTTCGAAGTATTTGATTTTATAACTACTACTGCTTTTGCTATTGATATTCAATTTACCATGATCTAGATTTTACAAAATATTTTAAATTAAATTGTTACCTTTTAGTTTTATATTCATGAATTGAGTTTTTTATTATTAAATTATTATACTTTTATAAATGTCATTTGTAACATGATTTTAATTATCGAATAACAGTTTTAGAAAAATGTCTTTAAGAATCATTAATGTAATGTGATAGACTTAGTCGAAACGCATAGGCTGGGTCTAGGGGGTTACATTTATTGGTATCAGAGCTTTTGATTTTTAAACCTCGGATTGTGTATGAGTCCAAACTGAAAATAAGATTTTGAAATATTTTACAAAACAAGTCACTAAGGCCATGTTATAAAATTTTTATGATTTTATTTGTGTCCGAGACTCCAAGTGCCAATCTAACCCTAGGTTTTATCTTATGTAGTAAGCTCGAGATCCACCAAGATGACTGCTAGACGTGGACGTAGATCTAGCCGTGGGTGAGGTCGAGTGGCTAGATTTGTACACCCGATCGATGTGATACGCGTAGATCCCCCACCTCCGATAGATGATCCTACTACTACGACACCGACGAATCTTCCTCCTGCCGCTGGTATTGGCACGACTACTCCGATTAGAGGAGTGACCGATATTGAGATCGAGTCTACCAGAGTTGCATTAGATGAGAATTTTAGTAGATAGTTTCTACAATTAATTCAAGGAGCGGTCAGAGCTACTGGCGTTGTATCTGAGGTTCCTATTTCTCAGACTCTGATTGCCAATAGAGTTAGAACTTTTGGAGACAGATTGGTGGAGCCCCTACTGAAGCAGAAGATTGGCTCTAGGATACGGAAAATGTTTGATTAGTTGGGTTTGGACTCAACTAAAAGACATCGGGTGCAGTTGCGATGTTAGATGGCAATGCCCACACCTGGTCGAGTCTGTTGTTAGTGGTGTCCCAGCTGATCGTTTGACTTGGGAGTTCTTCAAAGAGCACAACATGAATCTTTTTCTTGGAGAATGTTATTGGCTAGAGAGAACAACATTTTAAGAGTTAGTGCAGGGTGATATGTCAGTCTTAGAGTACGAGATGAAATTTTTGAAACTGTTAAAATATGGCATTAGTCTGGTTCCCACTGAGAGAGATTGATTTCGTAAATTTGCCCTCGGACTGAGATATGAGCTGCGTAGGCATGTTGTGACCCACCAAGATGAGATTTTTGATATGCAGGTGGGCAGAGCGAAAGATATTGGGGAGGTGGAGGATTTTGCTCCTGGTAGAGAGTGTGTCGATTAGGAGCGATCTAAGAAATCTTTTGGCCCAACTGAATCATCTGCATAGTCTGGTAAGAGGACTCATACTTCGAACCCTCAGAGGAGCAATACACGTTTCAGGCCTGTAGTATCTTCACCTTCAGCTGTTATTAGAGGTGGTTTTTCGAGTCCACTTTAAGTGCCTCCTTGTGACTTTTGTGGTAAATGACACATAGGAGAGTGTTATAAGAAGACAAGTGTCTGTTTTCATTATGGATCCAAGGGTCATTTTCAGAGGGATTGTCCACAGCTAGCTTCATCTGAGAGGACATCTACCCAAACTCATGTGCATTCTCAAGCTTCAGTATAAACCCCAACTAGAGATCATAGTCAAGAAAAGGCTCGAGGATCATCATCTAGGGCAGATAGTAGAGCCCGACCCCAGTAGAGCCGAGAGCCTGCAGTTTTGAATACTAAAAAACCAGTTCTAGTGTATTCTACCAGACGTCGGGATAACAGAGATGAGCCAGAGGTTATTGCATGTACATTTACCATATATTTTGTTCTATACTTTGCATTACTAGATAATGGATCCACTTATTCATATGTATCGAGTTCAATATCTCGAAACCTTCAGATTTCGATAGAGGACACTGATAATACTGTTATGGTTACGAGTCTAATAGGACAGTCAGTATTAGTGAATAAGGTATTTCGGCGTTGTCCTCTGGAGGTTTAGGGAGAAATATTTCTCGCTGATATTATGGAGCTTCCTTTAGAGGAGTTCGGTCTAATTCTTGGGATGAATTAGTTGAATGAACACAAGGTAAATCTGGATTGCGAGTACAAGAGAGCTACTCTAAAGACTTCCGAGGGTCAGATTATTGTGTTAATTGGTGAACGTCGCGGCTATCTCTCCAATATAGTTTCAACTATAGAAATTGATTGTATGGTCCGAAAGGGATACGAGACTTTCATTTCTTGTATTTTGAATACTAAAGGTTCCTTGTCCACGATCGAGGAGATTCCTACAGTTAGCGAGTTTCATGAGGTCTTTCCGGAGGAGTTGCCAGGGTTACCTCCAGATAGATAGGTAGAGTTTGAGATTGAGACTTATCCAGGATCTGCACCTGTTTCCATGGCACCCTATCACATGACTCCAAAGGAACTTGAGGAGTTGAAGGTCTAGTTGCAAGAATTATTCGATCAAGGATTTATCAGACATAGTACATCACCTAGGGAGCTCCAGTCTTATTCGTGAAAAAGAAGGATGGATCGCTAAGGATGTATTGACTATCAGAAGTTGAACAAGTTGACGGTTAAGAATAAGTACCCACTACCCAATATTGATGACTTATTTGATTAATTACGAGGAACTACTGTATTCTCTAAGATTGATCTTTGTTCGGGTTATTATCAGTTAAAAGTTAAAGGTTCCGATGTGCGAAGACTGCCATTCGTACTAGATATGTCATTATGAGTTCTTAGTGATTCCTTTTGGTCTGATGAATGCTCCTGCAGCTTTCATGGATTTGATGAATCGCGTGTTCCGACCATATTTGGATCAGTTTGTAGTTTCTTCATTGATGATATTCTGGTCTATTCTAGGACTGAAGCAGAGCATGACGAGCATTTGAAGATCGTTCTACAGACCTTGAGAGAGCATCGCCTATATGCAAAGTTGAGCAAGTGTGAGTTTTGGCTTCAAGAAGTGTCGTTTCTGGGGTATATTATTTATGCGAGAGGTATTCAACTAGATCCGAACAAGATTGAGGCTATTGTGAGTTGGAAGCGACCTAAGAATGTCTCTTAGATTCGTAGTTTCTTGGGCTTAGCAGGTTATTATAGACGATTTGTCAATGGTTTCTCCATCATCGCTGCTCCATTGACGAAGCTGTTGAGGAAGAATATCCCAATTGAATGAGGAGAAACACAACAAAGAGCTTTGAGAAATTAAAGGCAGTTTTGATTCAAGCACCAATGTTGATTCAACCTAAGTCTGGGAAAGATTTTATAGTGTATAGTGATGCTTCACACTCAGGACTTGATTGTGTTCTAATGTAGGAGGGTAAGGTAGTGGCTTAAGCATCCCGTCAACTACGACCGCATGAGTGTAATTATCCGACCCATGATTTGGAGTTAGCAACAATGGTATTTGCCTTAAAAATCTAGAGACACTATCTTTATGGAGAGAAGTCTTACATTTTTACAGATCATAGGAGCTTAAAGTATCTTCTGACCCAGAATGAGCTTAATCTGAGACAACGTCATTGGCTAGAGCTTATGAAGGATTATGATTGTGTGATTGATTATCACCCTGGTAAAGCTAACATTGTAGGGGATGCTTTGAGTCAAAAAGTGACAACAGAATTGAGGTCCTTAATGGCCAGGATGAATTTATATGATTATGGCACTCTGTTAACAAAATTGCAAGTTAAACCGACCTTGGTTGATGAGATCAAAGCTAAGCATCCTCTTGATAGCACATTACTTCCCATCTTTGCGCAAGTAGAGCAGGGGACGAGCTCAGATTATGCCCTTGACCAGGATGAAGTTTTATGCTTTAAGGGACGTTATTGTGTGCCTGATAATGCAGAGTTGAGACGGGCTATCCTTAATGAAGCTCACAGTAGTCCATATGCAATGCACCCCGGTGGAGATAAGATGTACCAGAATTTTAGAGAGGTATCATTTGATCGGCATGAAGAAAGACATCTCTAATTTTGTGGCTAGATGTTTAACTTGTTAGCAAGTTAAGGTAGAACATCAACATCCGTTAGGTTTATTACAGCCTATCAAGATTCCTGAATAGAAATGGGAACGAATTACTATGGATTTTGTTACCGACCTACCTATGACTCATTCGAAAAAGGATTCAGACTGGGTGATTATTGACAGACTTACAAAGTCGGCTCACTTCATTCCTGTACGGGTAAATTATATGTTGGACAAGCTGGCGAGGTTGTATATTTCAGAGATTGTCAGATTGCATGGTGTCTCATTATCTATCATTTCTGATCGAGATCCGAGATTTGCTTCGAGATTTTGGAAGGTGCTACATATGGCTTTGGGTACGAGATTGGATTATAGTACATCCTTTCACCCACAAACTGATGGTCAATCTGAGAAAGTGATTCAGATTCTTGAGGATATGTTGTGGGGCTGCGTAATTGATTTTTGTGGTAGTTGGGAGAACTTTTTGGCCTTTGGATGAGTTTGCTTACAATAACAGTTACCAGGCCAGCATTCGTATGGCACCCTACGAAGCACTTTATGGGCGTAGATGTCGCACCCCGATCTGTTGGACTGAGTTGCGTGATCGGAAGACTTTGGGACCTGAGTTAGTGCGCTAGACGGAGGACACAGTCAGATTAATCAGTGACCGTCTGAAAGAGGCATTTGGTAGGCAGAAGTCTTATGCAGATCAGAGGAGGAAATATATCTAGTTTGAGGTTGGAGATCAGGTCTTTTTAAAAGTATCCCCTTGGAAGAAAGTATTGAGATTCAGGCGTAAGGGTAAATTGAGTCCAAGATTTATTGGACCATTTCGTATCTTGAAGAGAGTAGGACCTGTTGCATATCAGCTTGAGTTGCCTCCCCAGCTGAGTTGTATTCGTGATGTATTTCATGTATCTATGTTGAGGCGATACCGTCCAGATCTAGGTCACATCATTCAGGTTGAAGAGGTAGAGTTGAGATCTGATTTGTCATATGAGGAGGAGCCCATTCAGATCTTAGAAAAGGATGAGCGAGTTCTTCAGAATAGGCGTATTCCAATGGTCAAAGTTTAATGGAGTAACCGTGGCCCCTCAGAAGCTACTTGGGAGACATTGGAGTCAATGGAGCACAATTTCCTCATCTATTTTCATAAGGTAAATTTCGAGGACGAAATTTCTTGTAGAAGGGGAGAATTGAAACAACCGGGAATTTTTTTTATTTAAGCAATTTGGTGAAATTTGAGGATTTAATTAAAAGATTTCAAAACTTGTAGGCTATTTTAGAAGTTGAAGGAAATTTAGGGACCAAGCCCTGAATTTCTCCATGTAGTGTCGACAGAAAATTTTGTTAAATATGTGCAAATTGGTTTTCTGGTTTCAATACAGAAAACAATTCATAAAATTTCATCCCTGCGTACCTTCATTTCAAAGCCAATTGCGACGTCGTTCGTTAATCTAAAACCAACATCGTGTTTGTCTTCGATCGGTGAACAAAACCCCATAAATCGATCGTTGTGAAAATTATCAATTCATCGTCGATCGTTGCTCCGTTTTCACTACCTCCCACACCATTGTATTCCTTGTGTCGTTTCGAGTCCACCGGTGTCCTTCGCGTCTCCGTTGTCACTGGCGCGTGAGGGTGGTGAGGAAGTCAAAGTTTCCGACATGTTGAAATCTAGCTCTCCATCGTTCAAAATTTTGAACCGATCTTGGAAAGTGTCTTAAAATCGCTTAAAATATTTTTAGAAAATTTTCGGGAATTTTTCGAACCCTATAGGCCGCCGCACGTAGCCCCACACGCTGCCCCTGCGCGTGGGGGAGGTTCGTAAATGGTTGGGGCAGTTAACCCGGTTGATTGACCCGACCCGATCCGATCTGACCCGACCCGACCTGACTACCCGACCCGACTGCCCAACCCGTTGACTGTTGATCGTTGCCTTTGACCAAAAAGTCAAAATTTTCAAAAAATCATACTTTATATTTTGCAATCTCTTGAGTCCGATTTCGAAGTCCGTTTTTCCAAATTCGATCCCGAAAGCCTCGAAATTATCAGTCAAACCTATTGAATTTGACCAAAATGTCAAATTTTTTGAAAAGTCATATTTTATGTTTTTCGACGTCCTAAATCAGAATTCGAAGTCTGTTTTGCCAATTTCAAACTCGAAAGCCCCCAAATTATCAGTCAAATCTGAACATGCATATGTATTTAAGAATTTTAGTTTTGAATGATTAAAGTAAGACTTGAGACTGATAAATTATTATTTTTTGAAGGTACAAGAGACTCTCCTGATCGCTCGACAGCTCAACCCAGCTCCTCTAAATCCGTTAGACCGCGTGTGCCAATATTCACTCATATGACCCGTAAATCTTATGATTTTATAAATTAATTATGTTACCCACTAGTAATATAGTGTTATTTTGAATTAGGTTTGAAAACTGTAGCAGAGCGTGGCGAGGCCAGTACTCAATAGATCTATAGTTTGACCCTATTATCGTGGTGTGTTCCGTATATATTACTTAATTGTTTTATTGTTTTAACATGTGGTACACTGAAATTTATGGTTACTATTTTATTGATGCACCGACTTAATGGTGATGGCTTAGGGACTATGACTGCTATCTGATTATTGGTTTTCACTGGTTTATGATTACAATGATTAAGGATTTATGGAAAATTATGTCATTGTATAAATTGTATTTTTGAGATACTGATTTATAAAGTATAGCTCTGATCAAGTTGGTAAATTCTTATGGACCTAATGTGACTCTTAGGTAGACTCTGCAGCCCTGAGATCATTCTCAGGTAGGCCTTGCGACCTTGAGATGTGTTCTTAGGTAGGCTCCATGGCCCCGAAAACTTTATTAGGTAGGCTCTCAGGCCGTAAGATGTTCCCTTTGGTTGGCTCTTCATACAATGGGTTTTTAAACTACTAGTTTAAAAAGCTAAACTACATTATGATTTATAAGATTTACTGAACTATTACTTGATTAGTGTACCTATTATGATTTTATCGTACTGTTGGGACACACTGAGCCTAGCTCACTTTTCAAAATGTTTTCGTCTTTCAGATACTTTTGGTTAGATACCCAGGATCAAGCACTTGCACGATTGGCACATTTCGTATAGTCCCTCTGAATGTAATATTTTATCTTGCAAGTTGACTTTATTATTGAAACATGGGCCTTTATTTAAAAGTATTTGATTTTATAACTACTACTGCTTTTGCTATTGATATTCGGTTTACTGTGATCTAGATTTTACGAAATATTTTAAATTAATTTGTTAATTTTTGGTTTTATATTCATGAGTTGGGTTTTTTATTGTTAAATTATTATACTTTTATAAATGTCATTTGTAACATGATTTTAATTATCGAATAACGTTTTAGAAAAATGTCTTTAAGAATCATTAATGTAATCTGATAGACTTAGTCGAAACGCATAGGCTGGGTCTAGGGGGTTACACTAACTTATTCAAAAATTAAATTCCAACATTGAACACTCCTAATTATACAATTATACAACAATTTCTCATAATTTCTAAAACTTGTGAAGTGGTCCTTTTACTATCTCAAGGTCCAAATTAATCCAATTAAATCTCCAGAGCATATAGAACTCATCTAATATCAATTCTAGACCATGGGAAAATTTCAACATTTTCCCCATAAATTTGCTCACATGGCCGAATGTCTTTAGTATGCTAGGACTTGATTTCCATTCAATTTCAAGCATGAATTCAACTTTCTAACATTAAATTCATGCTATTCTAATCATCATAACATCAAATTCAATCAAAATTAAAAAATTCCTCCAAAACCCTTAGGTGGTGTTTGGTTCGCTAGAATGTTTCTGAGGGAATTGGAATCTGTGAAGGAATTGAAATCTGTCAGGAATTGGAATCCAATTCCATATTATGTTTGATTGGCAGGAAATGGAATTGGAATCCAATTCCATATTCTGTTTGGTTCGCAGACATGTCAGATGAATTTGATTTCAATAATGTAAAATGACATAATTGCCCTTTTTTTTTGCATTATTTTAGTTTGTTTTACAACTTACATATAGTAATATATTATAAAAAATTAAAAACATATTAAAATTTTATTTTATTGATTGATTATTCATTTCAATAAATTATAAAAATCACAATAATAAGCATCATAAGTTAAAATCATCACAATCAAAATATGTTAATAAGTTACCAAAAGATAGAGCAATATTTCAATACATTCCAATCAGGGTATGTTAATTAGTTACCAAAAAATATACCAAAAACTATTTTTATTCAATATATGAATTAGAAACCCGACCCCACACGACACAAAATAATAAAAAAATTATTTGTATTCAATAAAAGCATTGACTTAATTGAAAAAAATTATATATAGAGGGGTATTATTGTAATTATTCTTAAATATATAAGGTAAAATTATATATTTTTTCAGGTCGGGTCTGGTTTTTTCACCCTAAACCCGAACCCAACCCGACCCGACCTGAATATACACTTTAAAAAACCCGACCCGAATATCACACTTAAAAAAACCCGACCCGACTAGACCCGAATATCACACTTAAAAAACCAGACCGACCCAAAAAAATAAAGTTTTCACTCGACCTGACCCGAATATATTAATTAGAAATCCGACCCGACCCGACCCGAATAATAAAAAAATATTTTTATTCAATAAAAACAGTGACTTAATTGAAAAAAATAATATATAGAGGGGGTATTGTAATTATTAAATATATAAGGTAAAATTATATATATTTTCGGGTCGGATATTGTTCACCCTAAACTCGAACTTGACCCGACCCGATATCACACTTAAAAAAACCGACCCGACCCGACCAAAATAAAGTTTCACCCAACCCGACCCGAATATATGAATTAGAAACCCAACCCGAATAAAAAAAATATTTTTATTCAATATGAATAAGTTACCAAAAGATTGATGAGGGTATGGTTAAATTTCAATTCCCTCCAACAAGGGAATTGAATTCCATCCATTCTTGGATGGAATTCACTTTCCCTCATTTGATGGAAAGTTGAAGCCATGAGGGATTCCAATTCCCTTGGAAAACTTGAACCAAACATGGGAAAGTGGTGGAATTGATTCCAATTCCCACCAATTCTAAGGGATTCCATCAAACCAAACGCCACCTTAGGTGACTGAAACTCATATAAGCCTTATACATGTTCTTATTCATCACACATACTTGGAAATTAATCTACAATGCTAATAACATAAAAATCTTCCATCAAAACATCAACAAAAAACCAAATTCATGAAATTCAACATCTAAGCATGATTTCCATGAAATTTGTATACCAAATGATAGAGAATTTCAAGATGATTAATTCTCTATCTGATAGTTTAATCCAAAAAATCAACCACAAAGCTTTAAAAGTGAAATTGAAAGCTCTCCTCTACCAAATAATGGTGGTCACAATTGGAGCTTGAAGATGAGAGGAAATTCTTTAATTTTCCTTAATAAAATATAATACACATGGTCTTTATTAATATAATTGAATTTAAAATTTAATTAATGAAAAAAATATCATAATTATCATTAATGAATCATGATAATTACCATATTCTATTGCAATAACTTCATTAAAATATTCCATAGTCAATGATAAACCAAGTTGGAGTTAACTTTCTACTCTAGCCATGCAATTTTCAAAAATTGTAATTTAGTAACTAATTTTCCTCAATTTCGAATAATTAAGGAAAGGTAACTTCAATCCCACTGATCCATGCAATATTTCATTATATAAAATATGGAAATAATTTTTAACATTTATGTAACATCCTTTAAATTTTCGTGAAATTTCGGTTTGATTCGATTATTTGATTCTACACCAAAATTTATTGCTTTATAGCTATAATACAAATCCCGAATCAAAATTATGATTCCCATGAAAATATTAATTAAAAAAAACTATTCATTTATGGGCCAAATACATATTTTAAAAATTATATTTTTAGTCCCTAAACTTTTTAAATTTTATACTTTGGCTATTAAACTTTCAAAACGTACATTTTGGTCACTACCCAAAAATTTGGGACAATAATGGAATGGAAAGTTGAAATTTTCTTGTTTCATTAAGGGGAAAATGATAATTTCATATTAATTGAATTTGAAGTTCAATTATATTAAGTTAAGACAGGTGTATTAGAAATAATACTAGAATAATCAAGAGAAAGAAAATTTTAGCCATTTCTTCAAGCTTAGGTCGAACTACCATTGCAAGAGAGGTAAGGGTTTTTAATTTGATTTTTAAGCTTCCATAGTTGATTTTTTTATTTAGCTATGGGATAGAGAATTAATCTACTTGAAATTATCTATCATTTGGTATAAATAGATCATGGAAAACATGCTTGGATGATTACGTTCATGAATAACATATTGAATTTTGAAGAAATAAAGGATTATTTTATGTTATTGGTGTTGTATATTAATTTACAATCATGTATGATTAAAATCATCTGAAAATGGTTATAATCAATTCGAACACACCTAGGGTTATGAGAATTAATTGAATTTGGATTGAAATTGATGTTATGATGATTGGAATTGCATGAATTTAATCATATGAAATTGAATTCATGCTTGAAATTGAATGAAAATCATGCCTTGGTGCTTGTGGTAGATTTGGCCATGGCTATTAAATAGGGGAAATATTCAAAATTTCCTATGATCTATAATTGATGTTGGAATGATTCTACAACTTTTAGAAGTTGATTTGGATCAATTTGGAGCCTTGTGAAAGTAAAGAGATCATTTTGCAAGTTTTTTAAAAATTTAATGGATTGATGTATAAATGTTTAATTGTGAGTGTACTATACTGGATATTAATATTTGAATGCTGATTTTATGTTGGAATGTTGATTTAGGACCAAATTACAAATTTGGTATAGTTTGGTGACTAGTTCAAAAATATTGGAAACTTTGAGGATTAAATTATAAGTTTACAAATGTGAATGTACTAGATTGAGTACTATTACAATGATGGAATTTTTGTATTGTATTTGAATTGAATAAAATAGTGAAGGACCATTTTGAGTAGAATTAAAATGTTTGTATAAATTCTAAAAGAATTCATAAATGGTGACTAAATTGTAAGGTTTATGAAATTGAGTGTATTGGTGTGAAATATGAAATTTATGGAATTGAAATGTCATTTGGAAATGTTGAAGTTATTATGGAATAGTGAATTGTTTTTTTATATCGACTAAGTATCGAATTTATTTATAGATTAATTATTAGATTTTGGTTATGTTATTTAATATAACATATGATTTGCTTATTGTGAGTTTTATTTGATTGTCTAGAATTAGATAAATCTTGTGACCAAATCAAATTGAAGGCGAAGGATAAAGTACGTGATTAGAAATGGAATCGTTGTAAAGGTTTGATAGTGAGGTTAATAAGGTAAGTACATTCTTACCTATTCTAATGTTTTAAAAAAATGGAATATAGATTCTATTATAATGTGTTTATTTATATATTTACTGAATATTTTAAGAATATTTTGGGTATAAATGCCCAATCGCTTTGATTTATGTATATCTTTGAATTGTAATTGAATATGGTTTGGATTATAAAGCCCATTGTATATGAATTGAGAGTTAATGGTACGATTGGCATGATATGAGGTTGAGTGATTCTGTATTTTGCACTATAAGTGCATTCTGGTACATTTGTGTACATTTATCTTGCATTATTTTTGCGCTCTAGGCTTCATGATGTATTCACATTGCGAGTTTCCATTTTATAAGTTCTTTTCCAATATAGAGATGTTGTGTTCTACATTACCTATATTTATGTCTGGCACTACGAATGCGCTATGTTTTGGCAGTTGCGACTGTATATTGTGCACACACTCGTTCTGACTCATGTACCGGTATTCTCAGTTGTGTACAATGGGTTATCTGTTAAATGTTTTGTAATATGCATGAATAACTAATTCATTAAAAGTAAATATTTCTTTGAATATTTTTATATTTGAATATGAATATGTGTGTTCTGAAATGATATTTTCATGTTTCTGATGACAAAAAGAATTATTCGGTCTGTTTAGCGTATGAATAGTTCCTGTGTAGGTATAGGAAAAGATCAATCAGCGGAGTAGGGAGCATAGCGGGCATCACTTTTTGCAGATCGCACCTATTCCAGTGTCAGTATGGTATTTATTGGTTTACACTTATGTAGTTGGCATGTATATTAAATATATCTTTTTGCTATGATAGACTAATTTCATAAGTCGAGTTGTATTATATAAATTAGTGTAAGAAGTATGCATGTTTTTGTTTTTTATATAGTATGAACTACCATATTGTTGATCAAAATCAAATTCTTTTAAGGTTATAATATTAAATGTTATATTACGCGATTAAACAGATTGATAAAAAAAAGAAATAAATGAATAAGTTTCAAAAAGGTTCTAATTTTGACCTGATTTTGTTTAGTAAGTGTCAAAAAGTTAATGTGACATCTTTAACTCGTAATTGAGTACGTTTATGGGTTAGGTGTTACAGAACTTACAAAGCTACTTCTTCCACCACTGTGCATACGGCCACTCTTGTTAGCCGTTTGCTTATCCCCTGCAATATTACACGATATGAACTCGTCTCATTCACATGCTTGTACTGCTCGAGGAAGTACTTAGAAAGATCCTTCCAAGTCTTGATATGGATCCTATTCAGCTGGTTGTACCACCGAATAGTTGAGATGTATAAGCACTCTTGAAAGCAGTGGATCAGGTGCTGGTCATTTCCCATGCGCCTCGTCATCTTTTGGTAGAACATAATTATATGGGGAGATAGGCAGCTTCTTCCTTCGAATTTCTCAAAGTTTGGAATTTTGAACTTCGTTGGTAATACAAGATCTAGGACCAAGCCCAATTGCAAAGTGTCGACCCGTAGAAGCTTTCTTACCCTTTGATAGTTCTAATTTGGTCCACTAATTATCTTATTTTCACCCCTATTTTTGGAGACTTATCATCCTCGACAAAGTCTAGGAATTAGTATTCTAGATTGTTTGAAGGATTCATTACAGATGCCTGTGATTTCACGGTTGAAGAGTTCCCTAGATATCCCTGGAAATTTTTGGACGTGATTACCAGCTTTGGTGGTGGTGGTGACACCACTACTTTTTCTGATCCCCTTACTTCAAGGGCATTTGTAAAATTCAGTCCTACTAGCCTGGTCACGATTTTATCTGTAATAGCCCAAATAATAGGTCAATGATTAATTTGAAAGGAATTAAAAATTTGGAGGACTAAATTGAGTAATTGGTAAAGTATAAGAAATGACTTAAGTAAGACCAATTTGTAAGAGATAGTTTATTGAAAGGGCATTTTGGTCTTTTAGGACAAATGAATTTAAAAACCCATTTAAATTAGGTTTAAGAAAAGAGAAAGAAAAACACTTATTTCTCTTATTCTTCTTTTTCTTCCCGTGGGTGAGAGTGTTCCTCCAGAGCTTAAGGTAAGTTTCATCTTGCTCATGTTTTTGGTTGATTTTGGTTGGTCATTGTAACCTTAAGTAATACGTAAGCTTAAGGAAAGGTTATATGAGATTAAAACTATGAAATGTAGGAAATATTAGAGATTTAAGAAAATGGGTTTTTAAATGATATGTTGATATATGAGTGTTTATTGATGTTTATTGGTAGAATTGATTTGTCAAATTAGTAAATAAAAGATTAGAAGCATTGGATGAGGTTAAAAAAAGTTAGAAATGTAGGTGTGATTATTAAAATTCAATGATCTTGAGGGGTACTAGATGTTTTAAGTATTAAAATGAAGGAATGTTAGTATGGATAGTTAAAGAAGAGTTTGATAGTATTGTATGATGTAAATATAACAAAATTTGACCCCATTTATGTAATAATCAAGTTAAAAATTGGAAATTCTGGGCAAGGGTATCAACACTGATAGAACAATACCGATACTATAGGCTAAAATGGGATGAATTAGCTGAGTAGTATCGATACTGATTCAATCAATATCGATACCGATGAGGTAGTATCGATACCATGGTAAGCGTATCGATACCAGGCAACATCGAATCTAAAATTGGTATCGATACCAGAAGGGGGTATCAATACCATAGTATAGAAGTATCGGTACCAGGGTAGTAGTATTGATACTATGGAGCTTGGAATGGACAATTAGGTTGAAATTGTTATAGAAGGTTAATAATATATACTTTTGAATAATGTGAGTATAATTGTTAGGAAATATACTAACAATTGATATTTTATGTATCGTTATTTGGATGTTTGAAAAGATCGAAAGCAAGCTCCCGAGTCAAGCAAAACTAAAGACAATGGCAAAGTACTGGAGTGAGCAACTTTGAATTTTGGGATATAATAGTGAGGCAATCCATGTGAGTGCACTTAATTGTGCAACTATATGTTGTACTAATCATATATGTACGATTGCTTAATATGTATGTGGTGATTACCAAATAGGCACTAAATGTGCATTTCACCGAATTCATCCTACGTGGATAAATAATCGTTTCGTCATTAAGTATGCATTTCACTGAATTTATCCTATGTGGATGAATATCTGTACAGGCACTACGTGTGTAAATCCACAGAATTTATCATGAGTTGATGAATAACCGTACATGCACTATGTATGCAAATCTACGGAATTCATCATATTGATAAATAACTGTACAGGCACTATGTGTGAAACCCACAGAATTCATCATGAGTTGATGAATAACCGTACAAGCACGATGTGTACAACCCACGGAATTCATCATGAGTTGATGACTAACCGTACAGGCACGATGTGTACAACCCACGAAATTCTTCACGAGTTGATGAATAATCATACAAGCACGATGTGTGCAACCCACAAAATTCATCATGAGTTGATGAATAACCGTACAAGCACGATACCCATAGAATTCATCATGAGCTGATGAATAACCGTACAGGTACGATGTGTGCAACCCAAAGAATTCAACATGAGTTGATGAATAACCGTACAGGTACAAACCCACAGAATTCGTCATGAGTTGATAAATAACCGTACAGGTACGATGTGCACAACCCATAGAATTCATTATGAGTTGATGAACTACCGTATAGGCACTACGTTTTCATGTTAATAAATGAACATGAATAAGAAGTTGGTAAATTACCATGTTAGCACTAAGGGTGCAAATGTATAAGGTTTATAATAAATGGAAAGAGTTAAGTGATATTATGACTAATTATTACTGTAAAAACAGTTCAAAAATAAAAGAATAGCCTAATTGTGCATTTGACAGAAAGGTGTAAATTATGTAATTAGATGAAAGGTTATGTGCCTTTAAGGCCTAACTGTGTATTTAACAGAAATGTGTCAATTATGCCAGTTAGATGAACGGTTAAAGACCGTTGAGTAAAATATAAATGGCCTAACTGTGCATTTGGCAGAAATGTGTCAATTATGCCAGTTAGATAAATGGTTAAATATCGTTGAGTAAAATAATAATGGACTAGCTGTGCATTTGACATAAAAGTGTCAAATATGAAAGTTAGATTAAAAGTTAAATACCTTTGGGTAAAAGAATAAAGGAATTATAATGTATTGTGATAGGAACGGTGCATAATTGATATGAAGGGATGATAAAAATATATATAGATAATGTACAACAATGCAGGATTAGTATGAGTTGATGTTATAAAGGAAATAGTAAACAAAACATAATGGGCATGAAAGGATGCCCAAATGAAAATACAAAATGGTGTATTAACAGTATTTAAGGTGCCGCCATAATGATTATAAAAGATACATGATCAATTGGCACCTTGGTGCAATACATGTATAGTATTTTTACAATTAATGTACACAGGGCAAATAAATAATAATGGGTAAAATATACATAAGGATAGGTATGATGGGCATACTAGGAATAATTTCCATGATGGTATAAAAAATTATAGTTTAACTGAGAAGGGCTTAACTAGTCCTTATGAATGATGTAATTTAATTCTTCATTTAGTATTCATAAGATATTGTTGTATAATTGTAATATCTTTATAGTATTATGTTTCACTAAGCAAATACTTAACGTGTGTTGATTTCAGGCGTAGGTAAAGGCAATGATTAGTTGCGTAAGGAGTGCAACAGTAACATCATCTTTCATTAATTAAAGGTTGACCCATCAGTAACTTTAGGACAATCTTATTCTTTTTGAAAACTTAGTTACCATGTAATGGAACAAAATTAAATATTTCTAATGTATCTAAATTGATAGTTTTAGTATTTTATTTATATGAATATTATACTTTGAAGTTTTTAAAAATTGAAACAAAAATTCTACGGTTTTTCAAATGACAAAATAATTTTGAAGTGATGTGAAATCCGTATCTTGTGTATGGAAGGGTATACGAGAGATGAGTGTTACATTTATTGGTATCAGAGCTACATGTTTAGCCGATTCTTGGCCGAAACTGAGTTCATTTGAAATGAGAAAAAAAGGATTACATGCCACTAAGATTGTCAAGGTTACTGATATGGTGTCATTAGAGTGTAATTGATTACACTCCTTACTAATAATAATGTTGTTATTATGTATGTTCTAATAGATGTCAGAATCCTCGAACTCGCATAGAGCGGGGGAACAAGAGTTGAGAGAAGGGACTTATAGAGAAAGTTACGAATCTAATAATGAGCAACCGGTTCTATATGAAAATGCTAGTGCGCATGCACATCAAGGGATGTTTGTATCAGAGTATGAAGCTTTTATGGAAGTTCTCAATGCTATGTTGATTCGTAATCAACCTCCTCTACCTCCCCTTGCTCGTCTAACACCGAGAATGTTGATCCCAAAAGAACTGAAGAGCTTGGGAGCTCTAAAGTTTCAGGGAGAATAGGGTGAAGGTCCTATAGAGGCTGACTTATGGTTAAATGATGTTATAATAATGCTCGAAAATCTTTTCTGTTCAGATCCAGAAAAGTTGGGTGGAGCTGTATCTTTACTTAGAGGATCAACTCGAGTTTGGTGGTCAAATATTATGATGTATGCACCACTGGAGCAAGTGACCTGACAATTCTTCCTGGAAGAATTTAAGAACAAGTATGTGGGTGAACAGTTCAAACAGGAAATGCTGTTAAAGTTCCTAAATTTGAAATAAAGTGATCGAGCATCACACGAGTACGAGGCTGAGTTTAATAAGTTGAGTCGTTTTTCTACGGAGGTAGTTCTAAATGATAAGGCCCGACGTGATCGGTTTATTGACAGTTTGAGGCCAAAATTAAAAGAAATAATGTTGGCTTTGAGTTTGTCTAACTTACAAGAAGTTATTAACTGAGCAAAAGCTTTCGAGAGATCTCAAGAGGAGACATTAGCAGTGGAACATAGTTTGCATATGGGGAAAAGCGTTGGAACACCTTCAACTCCCCATTATGTTAAGAGAGGCAAGGGCTCAAGTTCGAGAAATTTGGACAAAGAGGGTTCTGCTGTAATTTCACAGAAAAAATAGTCTCAGTTGGTTGCTGCTGGCTCAGGTAGAGTAGTTGGAGAAAGAATGGTATGTCAGACATGTGGAAGAGTGCACCGAGGAGTATGCAGGCTTCTTAGTGGAGCTTGCTTCCAATATGGTGAGACCGATCACTTTGCCCGAAATTGCTTAAAGAAATCTGGGGACAATTAAGTGCAATATGAAAGATATGTGGAAACCTCTAATAGAAACAGAGGAAATGGAAGATCAAGGGGACGAGATGAATCATTGCAGTGACAAGAGACTCGGGGAGTCGCCAGAATCTATATTTTTATGACCAATAAGGATCGAGATGATCCAGAAATTTTAACAGATATTTTTCATCTTTTGATGAGCCTGTATTGGTATTAGTTGACTCTTGATCTATACACTCATACATTAGTACAAGGTTGGTTAGAGCTAGAGGAATTCATGTAGAACCAATCGTAAGTAAAATGATAGTCGTAAAGCTTAATGGGGCATGGCACAAGTGTGAGTGGAAATGTAGTAGACCATTAATAAAGATTCCAGGGGCCATGTTCTTGGAGAATCTTATGGAATTACAAATTGATTAGTTAATATCATTGCTTAAAGTGACATTGATAATGATTGTGAAGAGAATAATGTCTGGTTAATGTGATAGATACTCAAATAAAAAAAAGTAGGATTGTCTGATAATTTCATCAAATTGTGAAATTAGAGATGTCTTTTTAGATCAATATTTTGGGTTACCTCTAGAGTAAGAGATGGAATTCAAGGTTGTTGGTTATTAAAGTATTGATCATGTTTTTATGATTTAGTACCAAATGAATCAAGAGGAATTATCTACATATGATTTAGAGTTTTGTAAATATAACAAAATTTGACCCAATTGATGTAATAATTGGGTTGAAAACTAGAAATCCAGGGCAAGGGTATTGGTACTGATAGAACAATACCGATACTATAGGCTAAAAATAGATGAATTAGCTTAGTAGCATCGATACTGATTGAATAAATATTGATACCGATTCAATCAGTATCGATACCGATGAGTAGTATCGATACCATGGAAAGGGTAATGATACCAGGCAACATCGAATCTAAAATTGCTATCGATATCGGAAGGGGGTATCGGTACCATAGTATAGAAGTATCGGTTCTAGGGTAATAGTATTGATACTATTGAGCTTGGAATGGCCAATTAGGTTGAAATTTTTATTGAAGGTTAATAATATATACTTTTGAATAATGTTTGAGTATAATTGTTAGGAAATAAACTAATAATTGATATTATATTTATCATTATTTGGATGTTTGAAAAGATAAAAATCAAGCTCATGAGTCAAGCAAAACTAAAGACAAAGGCAAAGTACTGGAGTGAGCAACTTTGCATTTTGGGATATAATAGTGAGGCAATCCAGGTGAGTGCACTTAATTGTGTAACTATATGTTTTACTAATCATATATATATATGATTGCTTAATATGTATGTGGTGATTACCAAATAGGCACTAATTGTGCATTTCACGGAATTCATCCTACGTGGATGAATAACCGTTTCAGCACTAAGTGTGCATTTCACAGAATTTATCCTACGTTGATGAACAACTGTATAGGCACTACGTGTACAAATCCACGGAATTCATCATGAGTTGATGAATAACCATACATGCACTATGTGTGCAAATCCACAAAATTCATCATGAGTTGATGAATAACCGTACATACACTATGTGTGCAAATCCATGGAATTCATCTTGAGTTGATGAATAACCGTACATGAATGATGTGCGCAACCCAGGGAATGCATCATGAGTTGATGAATAACCATACAAACACGATGTGAGAAACCCACAGAATTCATCATGAGTTGATGAATAACCTTACAGGCGCGATGTGTGCATCCCACGGAATTAATCATGAGTTGATGAATAACCGTACAGGCACGATGTGTGCAACCCACGAAATTCTTCATGAGTTGATGAATAACCGTAGAGGCATGATGTGTGCAACCCACGGAATTCGTCATGAGTTGATGAATAATCTTATAGGCACGATGTGTGTAACCCACAAAATTCATCATTAGTTGATGAATAACTGTACAAGCACGATGTGTGCAACCCACAGAATTCATCATGAGTTGATGAATAACCGTGCAGGCACGATGTGTGCAACCAATGAAATTCATCATGAGTTAATGAATAACCGTACATGAACGATGTATGCAACCCACGAAATTCATCATGAGTTGATGAATAACCGTACAGGCATGATGTGTGCAACCCACAAAATTCATCATGAGTTGATGAACTATCGTATAGGCACAATGTGTTCATCTTAATAAATGAATATGAATAGGAAGTGGGTAAATTACCATGTTAGCACTAAGGGTGCAAATGTATAAGGTTTTTAATAAATGGAAAGATTTAAGTGATATTATGAATAATTATTAGAGTAAAACAATTCAAAAATAAAAGATTAATGGCCTTATTGTGCATTTGACAAAGAGATGTCAATTATGCCAGTTAGATGAAAGGCTAAGTGCCTTTTAGGCCTAACTGTGCTTTTGACAGAAAGGTGTCAATTATGCCAGTTAGATGAACGGTTAAAGACTATTGAGTAAAAGATAAATGGCCTAACTTGCATTTGGAGAAAGTTGTCAATTATGCCACTTAGATAATGGTTAAATACCATTGAGTAAAAGAATAATGGACTAGCTGTGCATTTGACAGAAAAGTGTCAATATGCAAGTTAGATTAAAGGCTAATACATTTGGGTAAAGAATAAAGGAATTATTATGTATTGTGATAGGAATGGTGCATAAGTGACAAAAAGGGATAATATAAATATATATAGATAATGTACAACAATGCAGGATTAGTATGAAAGGATGTTATAAAGGAAAACGTAAACA
Source organism: Hibiscus syriacus (assembly GCF_006381635.1). Classification (NCBI taxonomy): domain Eukaryota; kingdom Viridiplantae; phylum Streptophyta; class Magnoliopsida; order Malvales; family Malvaceae; genus Hibiscus; species Hibiscus syriacus. The sequence continues at coordinate 512,797 of NW_024062641.1, read as the reverse complement.
TAACATAATGGGCATGAAAGGATGCCCAAATGAAAATATATAACAGTGTATTAATTGTATTTAAGGTTCCCAATAATGATTATAAAATATACATGATCAATTAGCACATTGGTGCAATACATGTATAGTATTTTCACAATTAATGTACACAGGAAAATAAAGAATAATGGCGAAAATATACAGAAGGATAGGTATGACGAGCATACTAGGAATAATTTCCATGATGGTATAAAAAATTATGGTTTAACTGAGAAGGGCTTAACTAGTCCTTATGAATGACACAATTTAATTATTCATTCAATATTCATAAGATATTGTCGTATAATTGTAATATCTTTACAGTATTATGTCTCACTAAGTAAATACTTAATGTTTGTTGATTTCACGTATAGGTAAAGGCAAAAATTAGTTGCTTAAGGAGTGCAGCAGTAGCAGCAACTTTCATCAATTAAAACTTGACCCATCAGTAACGTTAGGACAATCTTATTCTTTTTAAAAACTTAGTTGGCATGTAATGGAACAAAATTAAATATTTGTAATGTATCTAAATTGATAGTTTTAGTATTTTATTTATATGAATATCATACTTTGAAGTTTTTAAAAATTGAAACAAAAATTCTACGGTTTTTCAAATACCAAAATAATTTTAAAGTGATGTGACATCCGTATCTCGTGTAAGGAAGGGTATACGGGAGATGGGTGTTATATTATCGAACAAGCTACTCTGATTTCTTGTAATGGGTGTTATATGTCTATGCTAAGGCAAGCAAATCTGTTCAAGTGTACACAATTGATACAATTAATATAATAGTAAGTTGAGTATCATCTCCACAGGGATTGGTGGGAATTTTCATTGTTTTGCTACAACTAGCAGTCATAAGCTAGTGCTACAGTTCTTGTCAAAAAGGAAAGTAAACAGATCAAATGGTATAAACAGATGGAGAAGTATTGCCAAGGAAAGAAACATTGTATAGTGTGGTGTGTAGAAAAGTTTGGTTGAGGAAAGAAAATTATGCAAAAAGTAAACAAATAAAAGTCATTAAAGTAAAAAAAATATTGAGTTCAATATATTTAGAAAAACCTCACACAATCAGACTTCGTATGGAGAACTTAGGTTGGTTTTGCTATTCCAAAAAGTTATTCTATGTCTGGAATGCCTTAGTGTGTTATGCTTAGGTTGCCCGATAGGATTACAAGAGTACTCAAGGACGGTTGCTACAACAATACTACTCGCCGTGAACTACAACCTTTGGTTTATCAAATTGTTACTGTAGTAATACCCCTTGGTGTAAACTATAGTCTTTGTCTATCTTACCCAAGCATTTACCCCTTTTACTCGAATGAAACCCTCTCCTTATCTCTAAGGTAGATTAGAACATCACCATCCCATATTAGTTCTGTTGTTCACGTAGATCTACACTAACTCTATCGATATTAGACATCTACTCCTAGAATAATGGCAATCTCTCAAAAGCTCTTACGAAGTCTAGGAATGTTTATCGAAGCACCAGGCAATATCTCAAAAGCTCTTACAGTAACAAGGCAAAATATTTAAACAATGAACAAAACAACACTTAGCATAAACAAACTACATCATTCATTAACAAGAAAATAATGTTTAAACAAAACAATTACCAACACCAACTAAAACAGTTCATGGTGCAGTGAATATCAGTCAAAAATCATTCTTTAAGTACAACCCTTAACATGATATGAAGATGAAGAACAAAGGAAGAAAAACTCCTAAAATAAGAGCTCTACCGTGACATTTGGATTACCACCATGCTTACTCCAGTGGCCAACATCTCTCGAGGGCCTGACGGATACTCTGATGAAGCCCAGCTATGGAAGGTACCAAGGATGGTCGAGTGGGGAACGGTAGAAATGTAGGGTGCTGCAATCACTTACTCCAAGCCTAGGGTATATTCTCTCCTTGATTGTGTAGCCTTTTGAAAAGCTATAATGGGTATTTATAGTGGGAATTTTTAGGGTTTAGTGTACTTTGAAATTCCCTAAATACCCTCATTGACATACCCATTATATAATTGACATAGTAAATAGAAGTGGTCAATTTCCTTGATGAGAGCATGATTACACATGAGGATTAAGCTGGGCAAGTAACGTCAGCAGTTCTGTTGAGACACATCAGACTTGCAAGATAAATCTTTCTTTGGCAAGAAAATTTGTTCCTCACTGTGCTCTACTTATGTTCCTCTAGCCATGGAGAATTGTTTTATCTCGGAAAATAAATTCCTCCGTCATTTCCTGCATCAACATAACCAGCAAACAACCTCCCTCTTCAGCAGCATCAGTTAAGCCAAATAAAGTTTTCCTCGACAAAACTTACCCACCACATGAAAATGTATACTACATGCAACTAAAATGCTATGACAAATGGCTTTTAGGCAAACAATAACCTAAGTAAAAAGACCCAGAACACTGTCTTTTACGGATTTATCACACCCCCAAACTTAAGTTATTACTTATCCTCAAGCAATGGATAACAAGCAATAAAATTATTAATTGTCACAACAAAGTAAAAATTAGGATAATCACATGGTTTAAAAATTTCAGCCCTCAACAAAATGTTTAGCCTGAATATACTAAACTTTACGAGAAGCTAAGAACCTTTCCCTAGGTTAATACTCTTTGTCAGCGTGTATGCGTGATTATATCCATTCTATGCTTTAACATATTTAGAAAACTCCTAAGTTCTTTTGTTTTTCCAAGGCATCAAATAATTCACTAAGAACAATTTCACTCCTATTTATTCAACATGTAACTTCATACTTTGTGTTGACATTTTTTTAGCATAAACAAACTGCCCAAAGGGATTCAGATCTTCACACATACCATCCCACACTCTAGGTGGAAGGAAGCATACCTTCCACCCCCAAACTAGTCAGGTAGAGTCATCCTGTGACTACTTTCATTCACTCATATGCTAAGGCAATCATTTATTTAGGGAATTGTTTTAGGTCATGTCGTTACACAGAGGAGTGTCCCCTCTACAGTTATGTTGAAGCATTTATTTCAACACAATTCAAAACATTAAGGAGTTTTAACTTATCATTTCAAACATTTAATACCACGACATGAAAAAAGTTCATTCATAAAAAAATTCTAAGCACCTTAATTAGAGAAACCTTACAATCATGTTTACAAGATCACAAAGAATCGAGCTTAATGTCGGTTCTAGCCTTCAACAATCATGTGAGAAAATTATGGCCTAGGCAATAAAATTTGCTTTCATAATCGGGCATCCTCAACTTATTCCAACAACTATCCTAATGAAACTCATGCCATGACAAAAAATATTTTAACCAATTATTATCAAATGCAATTAACATAAGTATAGAATACAACACCTCCCCCAAACATGAGGGGTGCCTTGTCCTGAATGCATGAATATGAATTAAAGGAAAATTACTCGATCATGTGGATGCTGATACAAATGTAAGAATGGTACCTCATTTTGGTATAGAGGCTCGGCTGGACGCACGGGTTCTGCATCGTTTGAGAGGAGGAGGGCTTCCAGATCTAGTGTCGTTAGATGGAAGTGAAGATGAAGATGGCATAGTAAGACGGCCCGCTGTACGCTTGAGTCGACGTCTTATCCTCGGGGTACTTGTTGGTGATGGCATCTCCATAGTGTGCAAGGATTCATCAAGGACGTCTTGTGGTTAACTTGCTTCAGGGCTAATAATTGGCTCATTATTGAGATCCGATTGTTATTCAGATGCTTGTTCAAGAGTAGGCTATTCAGGGAATGAGACAACAAAATCTATGGTCGGGGCCAAATCGTCATCATAAAAAAATTCAGGTGGGATTTCTTGAGTGTGCTCGGAAGAAGAGGATGAGATGAGATAGTGTTCGGTTTGGTCATGACCTTCTTCATGGATGGGAGAGACGTGCATGGCAAGAGAAGTGACATCCATTGGGGATTGTAGAGACCGATTGGCACATGATTTCATCTGGAAAAGGTGGCAAGTCTTTATTGGTAACTAGAAACAGTTCCTTGAAGAACGCATTCATCTGAGCATCGTGCTTTTTGACATACTTGAAGAAGGTTTGCATGTGACCGTCCAAACATTCCAACCGTTCCCGTGTCTCTCGAGTGGATGTGATCATGGCCGCCATTCTTACCACGGTAACTGATTTTACTCCTTGCTCCAGGCCCTCGTACGGAGCGTTATCATCAAAACTCATAAGCTCGGGCACCTTCTATTTTGGTGATGCCTTCCTTGTACTTGATGAATTCCTCAAAATATTCCTCAGGGACCTTTTTATACCTGTATAAAGTGGTGATTAAATTCAAAAAAAGTAGATTACCTCAGGTTTGCTTTGAACACTTGTGAACCTGCTCGAAAATTATCTCGCCCATATTGATCGCGTGCCCATATAACATTGAGTGGAGTAACATTAAGTACCTCACCAATACTGTCGTGTTGTGTGTGGTAGTCATCGGCTTGCCTTTCAAAAAGTGGTTCCACAGTTTGGTGACCGATTTAAGGGCTCAACGATCCACACAATTTTGGTTGGGAGTATTCCCTTCAAACTTTGCCCAACCAAAACACAAATCCTCTAGCACACCATCGTATGTCTATGAATCTGCATCGGTAATAAATTTTTTATGTTGATTTTCTACCTTGCCGAGTTTAAAGTAGTGGTTTAAGGCCAAGGGAGTGAACAATATGGATTTTCCTCTAACGTACACAGTGTCCTGGGGTGGGGTGCCTAGGTGGGTATAAAACTCTCGGACCATGGCTGGAGTCAATGCCTTTCGGTGACGGACAAATTTTTCCCAGTTCTGTTTCCAGATAATGTCTATTACTTCCGGCCCAAACGGTTCTTCGCCAGCCTCAGGGAAGAAAAAGTCGTCCTCCAGTTAGACTTGTTGTTTCTGTAGGGCCTTGAACTTTTCCTCAGCCTTGGCAGTTTGGAAGCGCTGGAAGCGTGTAGCCATGACGAAAGATGTAGAGGCACTAGGATTCTTCTCTGATCAAACCATAATCAACATATTTTTATAGAGAAAGAAAGTGATTTTAAGGCAGCTATTGAGGGTTTTAGGAGGTTGAAAACTCAAAGAAAATAAAACAAAATATGGAGAAGAAAGTGAAAAGAAACAGTGAAAGGTAAAAAATAGAGGTAGACAATTTTAGAGGAAAAAGGTAGTAGTGGGTGGTTTCTTGAGGGTAAATTGGTAAAACGTGCAAGGGAATGAATATTTGGTATTAAATGGGAAGATATGTGAGTTGAAAAAATAATAAAACAACGGGAAATATATTTGTTTGCCTCTTAAAAGTGCCGCCAAAACTAATATTTTAGGGTTTAACTTTTTTTTATATGTGAGTGTGAACCCTAAGCTGCCACGTGTACCCTTACTATTAAAAGAGACAAAATTAGAGATTAAAATAGAAATAAACAACTAGTGTAAAATAAAATAAAAAAATTATTTATGTACAAAGTACAAATTATTGTTGCCTAGGCAACAAAATTTGTTCAGGAAAGAAGGGCAAACTATTGAGCATCGTTGAGTAACGACGGCGATTTATCACTCATAATGGGTTCTCTATTGTCGTCTTGAGTCGTTGGCCATTCACTTTGAAGGTAGACTCATCATCCATGCTCTTAATTTATACTGTGTCGTGGCTATGCTCTTAATATACTATGAACGGTCTTGACCATCTAGACTTCAGCTTGCCTAGGAACAACTTGAGTCTTGAATTATAGAGCAATACTTGTTGTCCAGGAAAAAATTGCCTAGGAATTTTTTTTTTCATACCATCTTTTTGTCTTTTCTTTGTAAAGGTGGGCATTTTCATACGACTAAGCTCTAAATTAGTCCATCTCATTTGTGCGGTAGGCCCAAAGTGCCTCATCGAGCTTCGATGACCAATCTTTGCGCTTTAGGTTGACCACCTTCTCAAGAATCTGCTTGATCTCATGATTGGAGACCTTAGCTAACCCATTAGCCTGGGGATGGTATGCCATGGCAATTATTTGGCACACCCCATATGATGTGATCACAACCACACCAACGGATCCTAAAGTTATGCTTAAAGGACCTACCACTCGTGCAAGGACAAAATAATTCAGGGAAGGACTTTCTCATAAGTGCATCCATGCTTTTAAATCCTTTAATGAGAAAGAACCTTTAAATAATAGGTTGTTTAATATATTGCAAGTTGATTATTAAATTAACCTATAGTCTAAATCTTTATAATATACACACATCATTATTACTTTATAATAGTTCATCTACTTAACTTAGATTCCATGTTTTGAATGTAGGTACATTCGGTCACAACTATAGGAGCTATTTTGAGCTAAATGGTGAAAGCAATAACAAGGAAACTTATATGGGGTCGCTTAGGAGAGCATAAGGAACATTTGGTGAAAAGTTTTCCAGAGACCAGTGAGCTCATAGCTGGGTTGAGCTGAATATTCGAGCTAGAAGATGACTTCAATTCAGTTGGGGAACTGCACCATCATCATCACCACTCATGACACTTCAAATAAGTCCTAAGTCAATTTTTGTGAAATTGTATATTTTTACGAATAATTGATATTCCAAGAGTTGTCTTTCCATAATGAGTTGCTAGAACATTCATCATGTTGCAACTCACCTATGGCCAGCTCACCTCCAGCTCATTCACCTTAGAACTAGCTCAAACATGAAAGGTTACCTTCCAACAATTATGACCTTTCATGAATGTTGTTGTCTATGAAGATTCTCTTTCATCAAGGTGCACACTGGTGAAGAGATCTCATCAAATGGAGGCTTAAATCATGAAGAGATATGAGACAAGCATCATGCCTATTAGACCACCACACACATGCCTTGTATATGAAGACTTGGGCACCAAGATGAACAAGAATATCACCATTCGACCAAGGGAGACGACTTTGGCGCCAAGATGAACAAACATATCACCATTCAGCCAAGTAGAGGTTTATTCATGCATGACCGAAACATCATACTTCTTTATGAAGGAATAGCCAAACCATCACCAAGCCTATGTACATACTCATTCACTTAATTAATTATGTACTTTCATTAGAGTTATGTACTTAGCCGAATCATTAGGTGCCTATTCGGCCAAGCCCTTTTATTTCATATAAATTGAGAGACTGCTTTCATTTGTACTCATCTCATTTCATAATATAAATCAACTTCTTGTGAGTTAATCTCTCTTCCAAGTTCTTTAAAAACTTTATCGATTAAGAAAGTATATTTCTATACTTGTGGCATCATCCTTTCCACTTGATTCTTATAATTCCTAGATTTCATATCTAGTGGGTTTAAGACACCATTACCATCCCTCAAGCAAGTTTGTGAAGACCAGGGTTGTGCTCTCTAGCATAGCTTCTTCTTTGGCGTGTTTGATATACATTTTTATCACCATCATCCATTCAAATTCAACTTCAACACCATCATCCATCTTCCATTGAAGACCACCTACATCATCATCTTCAACATAATTTCGCAGCCAACTCTTTCATTCCTTTATTTCTTTTGATATTATTTATTTACTTATCCATTCCTTTATATCTTTATTGATCATATTTACTTATCTTCTTTGTTGCAGCCATACTTAGAATTCAAGGGTGTTGCTTTTGTCATTCCTAGATCGGGACAACAATAAGGTCATTTATTCACTTCCTTCGAAGGGTTTAGATTCATCTTATATCACCGTATTTCTTCAGCGCCTTGGAAATTAATTTGTATGTAACACACATCCCCCGTATACCCTTTCGTACACGAGACATAGATGTCACATTACTCTTAAAATAGTTCTTCTTTTGAAAATCCCAAAAATATTTTTTTCTTTCTGAAAACATAATATTTTAATATAAAACAAAACATTGATTGCAACATGTTATAAGTTCCACTTAATTAAAATTAAAAACATTTTAATATTATGATTACATGCCAACGAAGTTTTTCTAAAATAAACTAGATTGACTTAGTGTCACGGATGAGTTCACCTTAATTGATGATCACCACAGCTACAGAAGCATTGCTTACTCAGTTAATCTTTGCTTTTACCTACGCGTGAGAAACAACACACGTTAAGCAATTACTTAGTGAGATATAATTAATAAAGAAAATTAAAGGATACATAAGTATCTCATAGTTATTTGACTTTGAACTAAGTTATAACATCCATAGGAATTAGTTAAGTCCTTCGTATCATAACCAAACCTTGGTCATATTACTCTCATAACCATCTTTAATATGTCCAATATACTTCTCTTTAGTTCATTAACTTTAATTATGTCTCTTTTCACGTATTAACATATCCATTTATACATTTAAATTATGGCATTCTTTCATGTCTGAATGCATCCTTTCATGCATTTTAGTTTATGACATCCTTTCATGCCTTAATGCATCCTTTCATGCATTTTAATTATGGATTTGATTTAAAGCAGTTCATACTCTAAAACACATTCATAATATTCTTTCCATACATATAAAGATATCATAATCACTATTATAAACATATATAAATTTAGACCATACGAAATTGAATATTTTTTATCTCGCATACTTATATTAAAGTACTCACCTGGATTGCCTCGTTTTGGTATCCAATATGTGAAGCTGATTACTCTGGAACATGGCCTTTTGTTTTACTTGATTTAGGAGCTTGATTACGATCTATTAAACATCCATTAAATACATGTTCAATGTCAATTTTTAGTATATCTCCTAACAATTACACTTAAGCATTACTTAAAAGCATCTATTAACAACTTTTCCACAACAATTTCAGCCTATTTTAAAATTTATGGCTCCTCAGTATCGATACCCCTACCATGGTATTAATACTACCATACTATGGTACATATATCCTATTATGGTATCGATAACATTTTTGCATTCTGTTTTGAAATGGTATCAATAACTTCTCTTTGGTATCGATATGGATACATATTGAATTAAGATCCATACTACTTCGCAAATTCCTCACATTTTAGCCTATAATATCGGTACTATTCTATCAGTACCGATACTCGTACCCAGAATTTTTAGTTTTTAACCTGATTATAACCCAAATGGGGTCAAATTGTGTTATACTAACACCATATAATACTATTAAACTCTTCTTTAACTATCCATACTAATATTCCTTCATCTAACCTCTTAAAACATCTAAAACCTTTCAAGAACATTAAATTATAAGAATCACACCATTTTTCCTTGTATGTTCTTAATCCTATCCAATGCTTCTAATCTCTTATTAACCTCTTTGAGAAGTCAAATTTACCAGAAAACATAAACAAACACTCATATATTAACATATCATTTCAAACCCCATTTTTTAAAATCTCCATTATTTCCACCATTTCTTAGTTTTAATCTCATTTAATCATTCCTTAAGCTTCTATCGTACTCAAATCTTCAATAACCAACCTAAAACGAAAGGATAAACCATCAAGTTAAAACCTCACTTTTAGCTAGGGATGGGAGCTTCTTACGTGAAAGAGGAAGAAGAGGAGAGTTGACATTGCTTTCCCTTTTCCCTTTATTTATTTTCTATAATATACTATATATAGAATGAATTTTAAATTCATTTTTTGCAAATAACCAAAATTCCCTTTCAAATCCTCCATTACTTCAATTTAGTCTAAACTACTATTCCAACTCATTCTATCTTTATCAATTAATCAAATAGAATCTCCATTTTTAAATCTTTTCAATAATGTCCTCAATTAAATTTTTGGGGCATTACAATTCTTCCCCCTTAAGGAAATTCGTCCCTGGATTTAAAGGAATACATGGAATGAATAAATGTGGAAACTGCTTTTTCATATCCTCATCTCTTTCCCAAGTAGCCTCTTCTACCTTATGATTTTTCCAAAGCACTTTAACCAACAGAACCTTTTTGTTACGCAATTCTTTGGTTTCCTTAGCCAAGATTCGCACTGGTTCCTCATCATAAGTTAAATTTGATTGGATTTCTATTTCTTCAGGTGTGATAACATGATAGGGATCTGATCTGTACCTTCTAAGTATTGACACATGAAAAACATTGTGTATTTTATCCATATATGGAAGCAAATCTAATTGATAAGCTACGGGTCCAACCTTTTTTAATATCTCAAACGGTCCAATGAATCTTGTACTCAGCTTTACTTTTCGCACAAAACATAATATCTTATTCTAAGGCGACACTTTCAAAAATACTTTCTCTCCCACTTCTTATTCTATTTTTTTTTAAAACTGAATAGGATTTCTGGCGATCTGAGACTATCTTTAGATTGTTCTGGATAATTTTCACTTTATCCTCCATATCTTTCATCAAATCCAGGCCGACCAGGTCTCGATCTTTCAGTTCAAACCGGTTTAATGGTGTTCTGCATTTCCTCCCATACAGAGCTTCATACGGGGCCATCTTAATACTTGATTGATAACTATTATTATATGCGAATTCTGATAAAGGCAAATACTTATCCCATGATCCTTTAAAGTCAATCACACATGCCCTTAGCATATCTTCCAATATCTGAATAGTTCGTTCTGATTGCCCATCTGTCTACGAATGAAAAGTTGTACTGAAGTTCAATCGAGTACCCAATGACTCAAGTAAAGACTTTCAGAACCTTGAAGTAAACCATGGGACTCGATCGGACACTATTGATATCGACACTCCATGCAGTCTAACTATGTCTTTTATATACAACTCTGCAAGCTTATCCATCGTATAATCCACTCGAACTAGGATAAAATGAGTTGTCTTGGTCAAGTTGTCTACCATTACCCATATCAATTCATTTTTACCTGGTGACAAAGGTAGCCCCAAAACAAAATCCATCGTAACCCCGTCCCTTTCCACTCAGGAATGGTTATTGGCTGCAGTAACCCAGATGACACTTGATGTTCAACTTTCACTTGCTGACATGTCAGATATTTGGCAACAAACTCTGTTACAACTTTTTTCATGCCAGGCCACCAGTAACGACTCTTCAAGTGTTGATACATTTTATTTTTGCTTGGGTGCATAGTCAAAGGGGTATAATGTGCCTCACAAAGAATATCATTCCTCAAATCATCGTCATCAGGAATGCAAAGCCTTCCCCTATAGTATAGACATTCATCTACTCTTATTTTGAAGTCTTTGGTCTTATTCTTTTCGACTTGTGTCATCCTCGCCAAGTATTTCTCATCTTGATTTTGTAACTCTTTAATATGATCCAAAAACATCGTCTTTAACATAAGCTCAACAATTAAGGCACCATCTTCCTTTAATGACATATGCGCATCCAATGCCCGTAAAGAAACAAAAATCTTTCGGCTTAATGCATCTGCTACCACATTCACCTTTCCCAGATGATAATCGATAATTAGATCGTAATCCTTTAGAAGCTCAATCCATCTTCTTTACCTCAAGTTCAATTCTTTCTGAGTCAATAAATACTTTAGACTCTTGTGATCTGTATAAATATGGCACCGCTCACCATACAGATAATGACGCCAAATTTTCAGTGCAAACACAACTGCAGCCTATTCTAAATCGTGTGTCAGATAATTTTTCTCATGATTATTCAAATATCTTGAAGCATAAGCTACAACCTTTCCATCTTGCATCAGCACACACCTAGTCCATTTTGGGATGCATCACTAAACACGACATAGTCTTTTCCCGACTCAGGTTGTACAAGTACATGGGCTTCCATTACTATTCTCTTGAGCCTTTCAAAGTTTTCTTGAAATTTCTTCGTCCAAAAAAATGACAAATCCTTTCGTAACAATTTAGTTAGCAGCAAAGCTAACATTGTGAAGTTTTTCACAAGCCGTCTATAATAACCAGGAAGTCCCAAGAAACTCGGAACCTTAGAAACATTCTTTGGAGGTTGCCAATCCACTATAGCTTGAATCTTTCTTGGATATACTCCTATGCATTTGGTAGAGACTATATGACCCAAGAAAGCAACTTCAGCTAACCAAAATTCGCACTTTTTCAATTTGGCATACAACGTATTCTCGCGGAGTGTCTGAAGAACTAATCGAAGATGAACATCATGTTCTTCTCTTGCTTTGAATATACCAAGATATCATCTATAAATATCACCACAAATTGGTCCAGATACGGTTGGAATACTCGGTTCATCAAATCCATGAATGTTGTTGGAGCATTAGTCAAACCAAATGGCATCACTAAAAATTCATAGTGCCTATATCGAGTCCGAAAAGTTGTCTTTGAGATATCATCCTCTTTAATCTTTAGTTGATGATACCCCGACCTTAAATCTATCTTAGAAAACACCACTGCTCCTTTCTATTGATATAATAAATTATCAATCCTCGGAAGAGGGTACTTGTTCTTTATTGTGACTTTATTTAACTAACGGTAATCGATACATAATCACATAGACCCATCATTCTTTTTCACAAACAGCACAGGTGCTCCCCAAGAAGAAACACTAGGTCTTATAAATCCTTATCTAGTTATTCTTGCAGTTGGACTTTTAATTCTCTCAATTCGGAGCCATTTTATATGGAGCCATCGAAACAGGTTCGGTACCCGGGTAAATCTAATCCTGAACTCTGCTTCATGATCTGGAGGCAATCCCGGTAACTCCTCAAGAAAAATGTCCAGAAATTATCTAACCGTGGGAATATCAGTTACTTTAACTTCCGGAAGTCGAGTATCTATCACATTGGCTAGAAAAGCTAAACATCCCTTCGACATTATCTTCCTGGCAATCATGGCTGATATTACCTTTAAGGGAGATTTCATTCTTTCGCCGATCACTACGACTTCTGAACCTTCGGCATGCTTTAAAACCAAGCATTTCTTACAACAATCAACCCATCCATAATGTGAAGATAACCAATCCATACCCATAATAATTTCAAATTTATCGAAGGGCAACTCCATCAAGTTTGCCAGAAATATAATCTCTTGGATCTTTATTGGGCATATTCTCATATTCTAGTGACTCTTGCACTGTGACCCATGGGGTTTACCACTATCATCTTATTCATAATTGGTTCTAAAGGAATTCCCCTAATTTTAACCAATTTGGTACTAATGTATGAGTGTGTAGAACCAGGATCAACTAAAACCAATACAGGGTCATTAAAAAGATGGAAAATAATTATTATAATTTCAGGGTCATACCGATCCTCATTAGTCTTAATATTGTAAATTTTAGCGACTCCTCGAATCTTTTGTCTCTGCACTGAATCCGTTTGTCCCCTAGATCTACCCCTTCATCTGCTTCTATTTGAGGCTTCTACTGATCTTTTAGATTGTGCCGAATAGTTCCCAGATTTCTGAGGACAGTTTCGAGCGAAGTGACCAGTCTCGTCACATTGGAAAAAAGCTCTACTGAGTAGTCTGCATGCTCTACTGTGCATCTTGCCACATGTCTGACATGAAATTCTCTCCCTTGCTGCTCTACCTGAGCTCGAAGCAAAAGACTGAGATTATCTATTTTTCTGTGAAGTTGCTACAAAACTATCTCTATCTGAAAATCTGGAACTCGAGCCCTTGCCTTTTTTAACATGATGGGGAGTGGAAGGCATTCCCACTATTTTCCCCATCTGAACATTCTGCTCTGCAGCTAACGTCTCCTCCTGAGCTCTTTCAATAGCTTTAGCTTCGTTTATGACTTCTTGTATACTCGACAAGTTCAAGGCCAACATCATCTCTTTCAAATACGGCCTCAAACTCTCTATGAACCAATCATGTCTTGCCTTGTCATTTGGAACTACTTCAGTGGCAAAATGGCTCAACTTGTTATACGCAGCCTCAAATTCATGTACAACTCGATCATCTTGCTTCAGATTAAGGAACTTTAGCAAAGTTGTTACAATGCATTTGAGGCATTGATCAAAAAAATGCATTCAACAATAGAATAGCCTTCATTGAGACAAAAGTGTTATTACAATGAGATAAAAAAACATTTAAAGATATACTTTAGCTAATTCCTCTAAAATTTGGACAAACTCTAACTAATTCCTCTAAAATTTGGCTAACCTCTAACAATAGAGAAGTCCTCTATTGGAGGGAACTATCTGGAGTTCATTCGCTTGCTTATTGTACCCATCCTCAATGCCTTTTAACTCAGCAATGCATTTCTTCATATCTCTATTGTCTTGTTGTTGCTGCTTCTGAAAAGATCTCTCCAAGTCGATCACCTTGGTTTTCAGCCTTTTGTTTTGGTACTGACTTTCTGATAGTTATCCCTGAGAAGTCTTTAATTGATCTCTTAGTACTTTTTTCACCTTGATCTTTGGTTTTCCTCTTTAGGTTGATTGTTTCATCCTTCCACATCTCTAATGACCTCTTCAGGTTTATAATCTTTTGGGTTAGATCCTTGAACCCTTTCCTCAAATCCTCAAGGTTATCTCAGACTTTCTTTTGTTCATTCTCTACTTTGTTAGCTCCATCTTTCTGAATTTCTGCATCCATCTTCCATTAGAAACGCTCGTCTTCTAGCCTTTTCAATTTTTCTTCACATTCTTTTAATTCTGTTTTGAATTCACTCCTTTTTATTTCTAGTTTATATGAGATAGTTTTAAGATACTCTTCCATGGGCCAAGTATCTTCATGGCCAACTACTGGGATGTTTTCATTCTTCCTTGGTCTCCTCCACTCAGTATAGTCTAGTGTGAGCATCTTTTGGGCTCCTATAGCATCGACTCAAAATATTTTCTTCCATGAGTCGGATATGTCCTTGACCTTCCTCTTGTAGTTTTCCTCATGATATGTGAACTTGGACTCTTAGAGCTCATGAGTGACTAGAACAAACTGTCGTGCCCCATACTATCGTAGGGCTAAAAGTGTAGTAAAACAAACTCTTCCCCATAGTCCAAGTAACATCACTATGCTCGAGTCTCTACATCGATAGATTATATCACTGCATTACAACCAACGGACTCTCTACACGATTTCCTTGTCCTAAAGATGTGTGAAAAGCTTTTTTCATCTTTCTTTTGGAATACCTTCCGGCCATGTCTGTGTGAGGAAATCCTTTAAAGGTGAATACGCTACACATAACTGACGATAATAAATCCCATTCTTCTTCTAGAAATGATCGTGGATCTAACTTGCTACAGCTGCACACAGCCTATGAAACATCCTCATCGCATCGTTTAACAATGGTTCAGGAATCGAAAGGTTTCAACCAAGATTACAGTAACATGGTTTACCCTTCTTGGAAATTGTTCGAATAATTCCACCACATTCGCTTCGATGTGCCCCAAAGTCTTAAAAAAAATGACTAGGTTGTAGATCCCTAGTGCAAAGAGATTTATTACTTTCCGTTTATCAAGATGATTCTTTATTAATTAGTTGATCTCGATCTATGGGATTCTTTGTTTTTACCTTTATGTTGGACCTGATCAGTCACCTATTTTTCATCTACCCTCACAATTTTAGCCAATCCAGTTTTAAAAGGTGGACCTTTGATATTTTGGTGAAGACTCCATTTACCCAAATCCTTTCATAATGCAATAGTCTTGTATTATTCTATTGTAGGCACCAAATTTTCCTTTAATGAAAACTATCTAGATTTAACAAACACATTGTGGATCAATACCTCTTCTATGTAAAGATACAGATAAAGAAATAAAATAAAGAAGGTAAACAAAGTTAGTAAAATAAATTAATAATATAACCAAAATTACGATAATTCCTTCCCACATGATATCTACCCCACATGCTTTTGTTCCTAACCGAACATGATTGCATATATCTCTAGTTTACATGCTTTGAACAGTAGAATTTAAAAAAAAATGGCCAACATCCTAGGATATGCATGTGGCTTTGGAGTAGGCTCTAATTTTCGAATCGACAGTTTGGGTTCTAAAAAGGGACTCGAGTTCTCATTGCTAGTGCTCCCTTGGGCCTGGTAGACCCTCGATCCTAAAATCATCACAGGCTTATACTGACAGAGTTAAACTCAAGAGGATACATTCCTCTATGTCCATGCAAGGAATAAATTCATACGAAGACAGAGAGTATATGAGTTCCGAAGGCTAATTGCTAGGCCCATGCGAGGAAATATTTCCTACGAAGGTGTCATTTTAACCCCAACTTAAAAAGGTTAGAGCTCAAGTATAGGGCTTGAAATTCGATTCCTTTTATTTTTTAAAGCTGAAATCATTAGAAAACAATTAGTTTAACTATTTACTTGAACATAAAATGATCAAAGGTAAATAAAAAGAATGGAAAATAAATTAACATTTAAATTTAAATTTTTCATTTAAGAAGACAACTGGGTAATTGATTTTTGGACTGACTTTCTTGTGTCCCCAGTGGAATCGCCAAGCTATCGCAACGATCCTTCGGGTGGTCCCAGATTCTTGTCTCGACTTGATTTGAGTAATGGAGTCGCTACTGATCATTTCCAAATTAGGTAGATCAGACACTTAAACTTATCATTTTACTGAATCTGTATCTTACTATAGAAATGTTGAATTTGGGAGTTGATTACAATTGGGGAAGGATGAGCACCCGCTATTTCCCTTTCGATACCAAACACAATTACTCAGTTGTCTTAATTGAAAAATTTAATTTTAGGTGAAAATTTAAAATATTCGATATGAACTTTTACCTTTGATGAATTTGTTATTGTAATAAAAAATTAAGGTTTAAGAAGATTAAAATAAGAACAACTTGGATGTATCCTACAAAAATAGGGTAAAAGGGTTAAGGGTACCAATATACATATAAATATTACAATTAATACAAATAAATTAATATTAAAAATGAAATTCGAACATCACGTGAAATAAATACCAACAAATCCCAAAAAGTAAATAAATAAGACATAAAAAACACAAATTAACGAAAAGTGCATATATTAAAATAGAAACAAACTAAAGTATATTAAACGGAATAAATTAAGTAAACATAGTACAACCTATTAAAGGAAGAACCAACTAAAAGAAATTAAAGTAAACGTTAAAACAAAAAACTAAGAGAGGGAATTAAAATCAAGAAAAAATTAACTGATAATCTAATTAAAGAGAAAAATGAATTTAAAGCAAAAATTAAGGAAATTAAATAAAAAGGTGAAGGCATGATTAAAACATATTATAACAAGCAAGGAAAAGAAAAATAAATAAGATAAGGAATAAATGGTAGGATTGAAGCAAGTTTAAAAAGAGTTAAAACCAAATAAAATGAATTTGGAAATCAAATTCAAAAGAAATCAAAATTGAATTATGAGTAAGAGAACTAAAACAAATTTTCAAATGAAATCAAGGACGATGGTTATAATTATCTCCTATCTGTGTGAAAACACGTAAATCCTATGAGAATTTGATTTGGGTCCTCAGGTTATTTAATTGAAAAATATTTGATCAAAATAGATAAATAAAATAAAGGGAAACGAAATTCATTCAAGATCCACCCATCAATTTTCATCAAAAAAAATCTTAAGGAAGGCTAAATCTATGAAGATTATTTAAAAGCTTGTTTGTTCCTCATTCATCAGTTTCTCTCATTTCGTAATTTTTTTAAGTAAAATCAATGTTGTGATCGATCGAAATAATAAAAATAAAATAAAGATAAAAAATAAAAATATTGTCGATTTTACTAAGAAACTTCATGGAACTTTAAATATATGAGGATTAGTTTCACGTTTTTTCCTTATTCCTCAGTTTTCTCTCCAATAATTATTTTTTTCAAAAAAAAGAGGCAAAAACAAAACCAAAATTGCACAAAACAACAAGTGCAAAAAAGAATTACCTTTAGTCAAAAGCTTTCTTTTATTGCTTGTATCTTTCAAATTACAATCCTTAGCTTCTCAAAACCAAAAATTCTTCTCAATTTAAAGTCCTCCCATTTTGTACGTAATAACATAATAATAGTGCCTTGTAGACTCCCAAAAACCATAAAAGCAAAAAAAGTCCTATCATCTTTTCAATACTGCTATATATACTAATTAAAAGAAAAATAAATTCTACCATAATAAAAAGATCCTATATCACCATAAATAAATAAAGGAAAGTCCAATGTTCAATTTAATTACAAAAATTCAATAAAATAATTAAAAATTCCTAATAAATTAAAATTCCCATGTTGGGCCCTATCAAATTTTCTGTAAGCGATGTCTTCACTAAAATAAATATATCTAGAGTTTCCAACATCCGATTGATGCATTACAAAAGGAGTTGGAAAGCTAACTAAAAGTTGGTTCTATCTCAAGAAGACATCATGCCTTGAAAACATTTTAATATCATCCGAAAATTAATTGTAAGTCAGCTGATGTGTCAAGCTTCAAAATCTGTTTTAATAAAAATGTTTGAGTCTTGTAAATGGTAGGTTGGACAAAAATCAGTATTACAATTTCAAGTGAAAATTCAAGTGATTATGCTTTCTGGCTAGGGACAAGATATGAAAGGGTTAATATTGTCACTTGTCAAAGGACTATAATCTTGATCTTCAAAAGAGTATTTCATTACTTAACTTTCAATGATCCTTCAAGTTTTAAAATTTGTTTTATTATTCATAGATAAATAAGGTAACATTTATTTGTCGAGTGCAATCATTAAAAACTTTTTAAAAATATTTAATCAAATAAATGAAGAAGTGTTGAACTTATATTTTGATATAACAAATATTTGTAAAATTGATTTTGGATTTAATCAAATATTTTAAAAATAAATCAAAGTCCAAAATAAATTTGAAAATATGTTTTCTAAATTGTTTTATACATGTGAAATGTTTTTAAGTTAATTAAAACATGTTTAAAGTGTTTAAAATATGTTTAAAACTTTTAAAATATCAAAAACATTATTCAATCACTATTTGACATTGTTCATATACGGGTATTGTTCATAGTTTGGAAACTTTTGTAAGAGTTTGAAAAATTTTGTAAAGAGTTTTGAAACTTTTGTAAGAGTTTCAAAATTTTGCACCCTGAAACTGTTTTAACGACCCGATTTTCTTCAATAAACTTATTTTTAAGTAATAGTTTTGAAACATTCATCAAACTTTCATAACTTTAAAAAATAATGTGTTTCAAAGTTTCAAAACTTTCATAATAATTTCTAAACTTTCATAATAATTTCTAAACTTTGATTAAAGTTTTGAAACATTCCCCTAAGTTTCGAAACTACATGCGCATATGACCTTTATTGCATGTTTTTAGAGCTTCCAATGGCTTTAACTCACCCCCAATAGTCATAAACGACTATCAACTCATTCCACACAATAAAAACACTCCAAAGACACTTGAAGAAGGTCACAATACCTATCTAATCAATAGAGATCAAGAGAAAAATACTTTCACTCTTTATTTTCCTTTCTCACTTGTAAATAAGTATTTGAGTTTAATTGCCTATCTTTTGCATCCATTCTTGTGAGTTCAATTCCTGTAAACAACTGCCTTTGTGAGGCTTTCTTGTTTACATTTCTTATCCTTTGTAAAAGGGCAGAGGTTCTAGATTAGCCTTTGAAAACTTGGGAATTGTAAAGTTACTCTTGAACCTAGAAAAAGAAAGAACAAATTAGTGAATTTGTTAGAAAATCCTTAGTGTGGAGCTACGGTAGTAGATGTAGATTTGGTTGAGAAGTCGAACCACTATATATAGTTGTGCAAATTTTTCTATCTTTTATTACTTCCACAACAAAGATCTTTAAAGGCCAATTCACCTCCTCTTGGTGTTTTTTGGTTGATTGTTTCGAGCCTAACAATTGCTATCAGAGTGGGTCACAATCAATATTTTAAAAACCTTGTTAAGATCCTATAATTGCTTTATCAATTTCCTATTCAATCGAGAAGATGGCTTCTACTTCTGACTCATTTTACCCGGAGGACTCCTATTCGATCGACAAGCCTCCATACTTCAATGGAGCTAACTATGGTCATTGGAAGAATTTAATGAAGTTATTCATTCAATCCATTGATCTTGGAGGATGGGAGATGATCATGAATGGCTACTCTTCTCCACCGAAAAAGAAGATGAAGAAGTGGAGTGACCAAGAACAAAAGAAGTGCCAACAAAATTCCATGTCCACGCACATTTTATTTTGTTCATTTGATCTCGATGTATATAAAGGGGTTTATTCATGTTCAAATGAAAAAGATTTATGAGACAAGCTTGAAAAACTTAATGGTGAAAAGAAAGAAGAACTATCAAGTTTAAATCTCCTCCCCAATCCAAAGGTGGTGTGCTTTATGGCCCTTGAAGAGAAAGAGGTACCTTCTAACTCAAATGAACTAAATTCATATTCTTTTAATGAGTTACAAGATTCATATAATGAATTATTTTTGGAGTTTAAGATCATGAACTCTAAAGACAAGAAATTGATTTCAAAAATTAAAGTTAAAAACTATTTTCTTTTGAGAGCAAAATTGGATTATGAAAATCAAAATAAAATTTTGAAAAATGATTTAGAGCTTTCAAAAGAGAAAATTGAAAAGTTTGAAAAAATTGATTTAAAAGTTAAGTTTGAATGCTACAAAAGAAAAAGAAATCATTTTAAATAATTCATTTAGCTTCATAATGACAAAATGCTCACATTTTCATTATCATGATCATAATGTACATATTTATTATATAAAGAAAATAAAAGCTTTTAAAACTAAACAAGTATGGGTTTGTAACACCCCTTTCCTATATCAGGGCCCGAGCACGAGTCAGAGATGTCATATAACTTTTATAAGATTTTTCATACTTGAAAAGCAATAAAATTTTGTTTCTTTAAATAAAATAATTTAATATTATAATATATAAAATTTTCTTTGATTTTTAATCTATAAAATGACGTTTAAGTCCATCACATAGTAACTTAAGTTCAAACATAATATAATACTACACATTTAAAATTATTATGTTTGTACCACTGGAAACTAGACTCGAATACAAGTCTAACCATATAAGGCACTTTTTCTAGTCCAATTTGTACAATTTATAGTGAATTTTCAAAGTTAACTTACAGAATATGTTGCCCTATCTTCTTACCTATCTTCGATTAAAAATTCATATATTTTTGTATACTCCTTGAAATTAGAACTCATTTGTATTAAATAAAACTAAACTGGTATACAAATCCAACAGTATAAAAATCATCCTCTAAACATTTCTGTAGAATTTATGGTGATTTTCTAAACTTGTTCTTCAGATCACAAATCTATACAGATTTCACCAATTTGCATTTTCAACTTATTCACTAATTATATTAGCTGACCAAATGCACATATATGCATGAATCACAAAGTCACACAACATTAGGAGTCACTTATTACCATAGCAAATCCATCACTTGCTCATCGCAAGCCAATGTTTGCTCGATAACATAAATACAAATTAAATATGCACTCACTTGGTGTCCTTAGCTTGCAAAACTCCCTTAGAAATTCACATTTCATCCTTAAGCTCCCCTCATCTTTAATATTGTTTGATCTTGATTTCAATCATAATCTAATGAGTTCATCATAATGATTTTTGGTCAACTTAAAATTTTATGTTTTAATAATTTCTTCAAAATACATTGACCTTAATTTGTGCTTTTATTGAAAACTATTTTCAAAACAAGTGATTTCCTTAATTTATTGAACAGTTTTTTAACATTTGGAATCACTTTAAGCTTATGATTCCAAATTTGATAATGTCTTTAAATCTCTTTCAATTGGTATCATTTAAATAATGCATATGTAAAAAAATATTTTTCTTAACTCGCATGGGCCTTCTTTGACATCCTCCATACCTACAATTGATATCATATTTTTTTCAATATCAATATATATATCAATTTTTGTTTACATATTAGTATCCTATGAGTTTTTTCTTTAAAACTTTTCTTGGGATGTGTAAGTAAGGGGAGTTATAGAAAATGATTTTAATGGATTTGCATGAATGCAAATCTAAATCATGAAAAATATGATTTATGAAATATATTTTTCTATTGCATGTTTATATAGTAATTAGTTTGAGTGCTCATCAATTGATTTTAAATGTTTGAGTCTTGATATTTTGATGAACTCCATTCTTTTACTTTTTGCATATTTGCATATATATGCTTAGAATTTACATCTTTAATATGCAAATGCAAATTGTTAAATGTTCATGCATATGATCTCATTAATAATTGACATACAAGTGCTTTATGCATATTGGATTCAATATGTCATTTTTAATTATTGCATAAAATATAATAAGTCTTGGATTCATTGAATTTCATGTGAACTAACATGTTTTGTCATCTTACTGAAATTCAATATTATTATTAAGTGCATAAGTGTTTTTGTGCCAAAACTTTTAATGTGATGTTTTTATTAAGGGGGAGTTTTGTTTCCAAATGATTTAAATGCTTGAACTCTTTATTTTTTTCCAACTTAATCTCCATTGTTAAATTATTTTTGATAAAACAAAAAAGGAGAACTAAGTGAAAAAATTAAATTTTTCAAAGAAAAAGAGGGACCTTGAATATTTTTTTATTAAATTCTCTTTTTCAAAATATATTTTTCTAAAGGGTAGCTTTTATCAAAAACAACTTTTCAAAGAAGTTTTGTTATATAAAAAAGGGTGATTGTTAAACTTATATTTTATTATAACAATTATTTGTAAAATTGATTTTGGACTTAATCAAATATTTCAAAAATAATTCAAAGTCCAAAATATCTTAAAAAATATGTTTTTAATTTTTTTTATAAATGTGAAATGTTTTTGAGTTAATTAAAACATGTTTAAAGTGTTTAAAACTTTTAAAATATGAAAAATACTATACAATCACTATTTGGCATTGTTCATACATGGGTGTTTATAGTTTGGAAACTTTTCTAAGAGTTTCCAAACTTTGCACCCTGAAACTATTTTAACGGCCTGATTTTCTTTAACAATCATATTTTTAAATAAGATTTCAGAACTTTGATGAAAGTTTTGAAACTTTCAAAAACATTGTGTTTTGCAGTTTCAAAACTTTCATAATAGTTTCGAAACTGCATGTGCAGATGGCCTTTATTGCATGATTTTAAAGATTCCAATGGTTGTAACTTATCCCCAATGGTCATAAACTGCTAGCAACTCATTTATCACAATAAAAACACTCCAAGGACACTTGAAGAAGGTCACAACACCTATCCAAGCAATAGAGATCAAGAGAAAAACTCTTTCACTCTTTATTATTTTTTTCTCTTTTATATAAGTGTTTGAGCTTAATTTTCTATCATTTGCATCCATTCTTGTGAGCTCAATTCCTGTAAACATTTAGCTTTATAAGACTTTATTGTTTACATTTCTTATCCTTTGTAAAAGGGGAGTGGTTCTAGCTTAGCTTTTGAAAAGCTAGAGAATTGTAAATGTTACTCTTGAACCTAGAAAATGAAAGAACAAATTAGTGAATTTCTTAGAAAATTCTTAGTGTGGAGCTAAGGTAGTGGATGTAGACTTGGCTGAGAAGTCAAATCACTATATATCGTTGTGCAAATTTGTCTATCTTTTATTGCATCCACAAGAAAGATCTTTAATGATGTGATCTCGACTATGCACCTTAAATTATTTTCTACAATGTCCTTGAGACCGTTTAATCGAGGCAAGATATTTACATTCGAGAAGCTTCAAGAAGCTTATTCCATCTTAATCTGGGAATTTTAAACCAAGTTCAGATTTTTGAAAGGTTTTTTCAATCCCAAAGAAGAATCTCCACATTCTTGCCTGTTGAGACTGTTCAGCTTCCCTCTTGCACCTAAACACAAAGATAAAATTTATTCAATCATAACATGTAAAAATGCATGGGATAATTAAGAGTTAGTTTGATTAATGAAATAACATTATTCAATGAACTAACTTTATTCAATGAACTAAATGCATGAATGAAGTAGTTTATTAAATAACTAGATGCATAAATGAACTACTTCCCTAAATGAAATACTTGTTTAAATGCAATGCATGCTTTAATGAAAAACATACTTATTAAATGCAATGAATTTCATGCAACTAATAAAACTCATGCAAATTCATGCAATGAATGATATAATACGATAAGCATATCCTAAGAGGTAAATACAAACATATGATGAAATATAGTGCATAAATGAGCAGGTATAGGATGAAGTAAGGTAGAACTCCCTTTGAATCAGCCTTGGTGATCTTCAATGATTTAATCAGATCAAGACCAAAGTTAGGGCTGATTGGGATCACATCATTCCCTCCCTCTTTAAAGTGATTTGTCCCCAAATCGATGCTTGCTACAAAAGGAAACAATCTCGACTTCTTTTTAACTGGAACTTCTTCATTCTTGTTTTGCACAAACACCGTTCTTTGGAATTAAGTTTTTCTTGCTAGTGCACTTCATTTCCATGTTGTTCATCAGAATAGGTGTATGTTCTTTGCACTCCTTCTTTGTGTTCCTTTGAATCATTATGAGGGTGGGTGGAAAGTTTTGACCTTTGAACTCTTTCAAGTAGGTGGATTACACCATCTCCTTTAATCTTTGTGCCCTTCCATATGATGGATCTTGAGTAGGTGGATAGCCTTTTCTTGAAATCATCTATTTGCAAAATGGAGAGTGGCAATTTCATCTCAATATTGCAAAGAAACTTATCCTCGCAACTCAAAACATCAATTCCTTGTTTTTGAACCATCTTTCTGAAAAGTATATCAAAGTTAGAAGTAAATAATTCAATAACAAAAGAAATGGAAAAATCAAACCATGGAGGATGTTTGATGATCTTATTGGGCACCGGTTCCTTGGTGTTAGAAAACTTCATTGGATCATCCTTTGAAACATGATTAAAACATGGATGATGTTCGATCATCTTTAAGATTGGCAATGTGTTTGAAATGTCACTTGAAGTGCTCTTCTCGTCATCCTACAACAATGAAAATTCAAGAATAGAAGAAGAATGGTTAAGGTTGTTAGTGGAAAATGAAATTGGACTCCCTCTCTCTTTTGCACAAATAATTTCTTTTTCAAACTCATCATTTTCACTTTCATCTTCTTTTTGAATTTCTTTGAAATCTCATTTTTCCCCTCTTTTTCACAAAATTCTTTTTCTCCAATCTTAATGTCTTTTTCAACTCTTATTTCTCTTTCTTTTTTGCTAACACTTTCAATTTGTAGTTGTTCTTGCAATTGTGTTTCTTTGACAAAATTATCAAAACACACTTGAAGACGAGCTAGACTTTTTGGATTGAAAGATGCAAAATTCCTTGCCTCACTTCGCATTGAACTTTTCACATTGCTTCTTGTTAGAAAATTGGGGTCCTTCTTGTATGATCTTCTGTCGTAATTGGGAGTAGAACTAGAAAAGAATCGAGTGTTGTCTCTTCTTTTTAGTTGTGTTTTGATCTTCTTTGGACGCGTTTGTGAACCAGAAGGTCGTTCTATCATTCGCTCCAATTTCTTTGAGATTGGATCAAGATGTTTTTGAAACAAACTCGTTATCTCTCGTGTCATGGCTTGCATTTGCAAGTTTGGTGCATCACCATCATTTTAGGCGTCACCTCCTAAAATATGAGAATTGTCTCTAGAAGTGTGAGACATGATTAGTAATAAAAAATGAAAATAGACCTCACCAATACACTCCAAGGAAAAGTCTTTCCTCTCGTGTTTCACTCGGGATTACTTTTACCCTTAATGCACACTCTTGCCTTTTACCACTCTTGCTTTCCTTTAAAGTTCTTGTGGAACTCCCTCGAGGTTTACAAGGTGTCTCGTAGACTTCGGTTGAAACAATTGGGGCTTAGTTGGAAAAATGATGTGAGTAAAGAAAGAATTGGCTACAAGAAAGAACGAAGATGAGAATACGCAATGAAATCGTAAAGATAATAAAATAAAGGATGAAATGAATACGCCACCTTCTTAATTATTTTTTTTAAAGATGAAAAGAATTGCTCTCGCCCTCTTTAATTTTTTTTTCTATTTTTACTTTTTTCAATTTTTGTACTTTTTGTTTTGTTTTTTACTAACCCGGGAGAGAGAAAACTACAATCTTACTGAATCGACTCACTCTGATACCAAATGATATGATCCCGGTTATGTGTTCCAAGTCATATACAATGTTGCCCGATCGTTATTCTAGTAAGAACTTCACAGTGCTTTGATTGAAGACTGAAAATATACAAACAACGTTATAAGAAGGGAAATATGTATATATAAATATGTGTATGAAAGTAATGGAAATGATAGAATGAAGTTGAAGTGGATTGTAAATGAAAGAAGTGTGGTGGTGATAGTGGTTGAATGGATGTAACAAAAATGGTGAAGGATATTTGTGGTTGGCGTGGAGAATGATAGTAATTCAAATGATGGATTGTGACCCTCTAAGTATATATGAGTTAGGAACCAACAATATAATAAAGATAGAATCGAAGTGATAGAGGGTGGAACGTGACCCACTAGCTATAGTAGAGTTAGGAACCAACGTTATAAAAAAATGAAATGGAGGAAGGCTTCAAGACTGACAAGAAACCGATAGAGTTTTAATCCAAGAACTAAAATGAAAGCAACCTTTCAAAGAGTATATTATGCAAAAAGTTCTATCTACAAATGCAATAGAGGTGCCTATTTATAATGTTGATAGGCACCATATGAAGAGTATTTACAATTAAAATAAAACAATCACTTAAATGCAATTGAATTCATTTAAATGACTTGTCATTCCTCTTATTCTTTGATGGCTGGCCATGTAGATTGAAAATGGATGAATTAAGCTTTAATTTGAGATAATTCCAGCCTTGAATTCGTCCAAAAAGAAGGGGTGGCTCTTGGGTTGCCTTGCTTTGCTTGCAAATGGAAGAAAAGAGGATAAATAAAGTCATAGGATGAATGTGGAAATCCTACATGTCCAAATCAGATTGTCTCTTCAAATTCCTTGCTGATTTTATCACTTAATTTGATGATTAAATGACGTAAAATCAGCTTTCATTGCTTGTTCCTTGGTAGCATGTGAATAACCTTCAAAGAATGATAAGTAAGACTGAATAGGTGAATTATGAAGGATTGAATGCATTGTCTCTCCAGGAATATGAACAGCCTTGAAAAGATGAAAAGAATTAATACTTGAATTACTTTGAATAGAAGCATTAAGATAGCCTTCAATTGCTTGTCTCTTGGTAGAAGATGAAAAGACTCTTCCTTGGCTCAAACTCATCCAAATAATCCATGCATGAAATTCCCGTAATGAAAATTTCAGCCTGCAATTTCTTTGGTAATTCGATCATATCTCAAGCTCCCGATATCGGATTGAGGTGATTCAAAAGGCGTTAGAAAGCTAAGAGATAAAAGAATAATGTCCAATTGGTTTCTGGACCCAAAAACGTCTGTATCACATCCAGAATTAGAATACATTCTTACTGATATTCTTGTCTGTTGAGACTGTTCAGCTTCCCTCTTGCACCTAAACACAAAGATAAACTTTATTCAATCATAACATGTAAATATGCATGGGATAATTAAGAGTTAGTTTGATTAATGAAATAACATTATTCAATGAACTAACTTTATTCAATGAACTAAATGCATGAATGAAGTAGTTTTATTAAATAACTAGATGCATAAATGAACTACTTCCCTAAATGAAATACATGCTTAAATGCAATGCATGCTTTAATGAACAACATACTTATTAAATGCAATGAATGTCATGCAACTAATAAAACTCATGCAAATTCATGCGATGAATGATATCATAGGATAAGCATATCCTAAGAGGTAAATACAAACATATGATGAAATATAGTGCATAAATGAACAAGTATAGGATGAAGTAAGGTAGAACTCCCTTTGAATCAGCCTTGGTGAACTTCAATGATTTAATCAGATCAAGACCAAAGTTAGGGCTGATTGGGATCACATCAAGATGTCTGAAGAAGAAGCAGGGAGAAGATGAACAACAACGGGATTGGGAAGAAAACCTGTTGAAAATAGATAACTTGAAATATTGTCCCTAAACTAATTTGAATTTACAAAAAGATACATAATCATTATTTTTTCTAAAGCGTATGGGTTAAAATAAAAATTAAACCATTTTACTAACGAGTTATGTCATCAAACTATTGGCATTCAATGTCCAAGTGACCAAAACTTAATAAAACAATAACGTAAGTGACTAAAACTTAATAAAACGATAACGTAAATGACCAAAACTTATTTTTTTAAAAATTAGTGAGAAAAAGTGTACAAATATGAAAGGAAAGTGACAAAAACTTAATCCACATATTATTTACATAGAAATGATGTAATTTTAAATTGATATATTTACTGTGCCACATCAGCAAATCGTTAAACGTTTAACAGTCGTTAACCTTCAATGACCACATCTTAAATAAAACAAAACGAAAGTGACCAAATCTTATGTTTTTTTTTTAAATTTAATGAGGAAAAGTTGATAAAACTTAAACGAAAGTGACAATTTCTATAGTTTTCCCAAACTTTTTATTGGTTACTTTTTTCTTACTCTCCCTCTTTTCTATTCTTTTTGAAGAAATAACTCTATTAGGAAACTTGTATTGGCCACTTCCTCTTTTTTTCACTCTCCTTTTTTTTGTGTTTTTTTTCCTTCTTTTAACAAAATAAGAGTGTCTATTTATAGGCTCCCCAAAAAAAATCATAAAAGCAAAAAGGCCCTACCATTTTTTTTCATTGATGGTAAATGCACTAATTAAGAAATATAATATCAAAATAATGAAATGATCCTGAAATAGCCCTAAATAAATAACGGAAAGTATAAAATTGAATTTAATTAAAAATAATCAATAAGATAATTGAAAATTCAAATTTAAATTCCCATATTGGACTCGTATTTAATTTTTTACATGTGTTGTCTTCACTAAAATAAGCATATCTTGAGTTTCCGATGTATGATTGAGGCATTTCAAAAAGTGTTAGAAAGCTAACTAAAAGTTAATTCTATCTCAAGAAGACATCATACGTTGTAAGAGTTTGGATCTTGCTAAAAATTTTGTTGCAAGTTGGCTGATGTATTATACTTCAAAATCAACATTAATAAAAATACTTGGGCATAGAAAAAAAGTTAGGTCGAACGAAAATTAGGTATTACAATTATACGAATATAAATCTCTAGTTGAGATTAGAGTTGAAAAAATCAACTTATTCACTTGCTCTTTACTCATTGTCAACTTGTAAGTTTAGTACTTGATTTTCATCCATCCAATCTTTAACCAATGTGAAATTAAAGAATTTTACATAATGTAATTATATCCTACCTTTAATATATATATAGATAGAGAGAGAGATAGGTCTGTGTGATGAGAGAAAATCATTAATGTGTTTCATTATCACATAATAAAGAATAATCCAAACTATTGAAATCTAGTTGGCTACATGAAAGAAGGACTGGCCGGGGTCAGGGCAGTAGGGCGCCCACCAAGGGCCCACAAATTAAAAAAAATAATATAATATTTTGTTTTATAATAAATTTAAAAATTAATTGTAGTCGTTTTCTTTCTCATTCTCTCTCTTCTCTTTTTTATTCTTTATAACTTGTGTCAATTTTATTGATCAATCTAACTTTTTCTTCTTTAATTTTATTTAACCGATGGCAGCACCAGACTTGATGTTGGTTGCCGCTCGTCGGTTGTCTTTTTTTATAGTTTCTAATACGAATACATATGTCTTTGTGACATGTTATCTGCCTTTATGGCACGTTTATATCTGCCTTTGTAGTACGTTTTTATCTGCCTTTTGGTAGCTTATGATTTTTTTGCCGTTGTTTTCGTTTTTTTTTTCTTTCTGAGGGTTGGATTTAACATCGCCAAGACTGATCAAGCTGATCTTCCCTGATGTGGACCCTTAAATTAATTTGGATACGCGTTTTACTTTCATGGATAGTTTTCTCAGGTAGCTTGAGTCTGATTTGCGATTTGTCAGCGATTTTCAGTTGTTTCATCTCTTTTGTGGTTCATTTACTGAAGCATTCAAATTTGTTCGTATCTTTATTTTGTCGAGCTTTGGTTAGATTTTTTACTCTTTTCTTTTTTTCTTTTGATCCTTGTGTGATCTATGTGGCTAATTTTTGTGTCAATAGTTATAGGAAAATGTCTTAATTATAATTTAGTTTATGTTTACGGTTATGCTTGTAAATCTTCATTGTAATTATGGATATTTTCTATTTTTAATAAAACTAGAATTTTCTATCAAAAAAATTGTAAAATAAGATAATGGAATTCATGAGTTTATTAAAGTATCAATTGTCATCATTTAATTTTTATATCAATTTTAATAAATTGTTCAACTTCCCATAAAACTTCGTCAATATTTCTTTCTCAAAATTAAAAAATAATCCAATTGAATATTTTTAATTTTGGTCTTTCTAAATTCCCATCACCAATTCACAAAATCTATTTTCTGATTTTTCATATTAATGGAAAATTTTAATAACGTTATTTTCATAACTCAATATTTAAGTATAATTAACATGCTTCTTTTTTCTTCCATATTTCACAATACTTTTGAAAATTATTACTGGCACTTTTGAATTTCTCACAAGCACAGTCACAATTGTTTATCATCAATTGTGGTACTTGAATCATATTTAAGATTGTTCTTAAAATTCTACGTAAATCATGTTTTCCAGTTTTTTTCTCTTGATTTTTTATATATTTTCAAATTTTAGATAATATAGTTATTTTATTTCCAAATGTTATATTATGTATTGATAAAAATATGTTGAGAAGTATTGTTGTTGACACCATGATCAAATGATTTTGCATCAAGACATTCGACAATTTTTTAATAAGTATTTGTATATTTAATTATATTTTATAAAAAATTTGAAATTGTAATTAATTATTATTTGTTTAATTTAATAAAAAAATCTAATAACAATGTTATATTACACAATTCTTAAATTTGAGAAATTTCTTTTAAATTAGTTCATTCTTTTATTTTTGCTCCGAATCAAAAAATAGTCAAGACCAACCCTGTATAAAAGCTTTGGGTATTTTAAACTTTGGATCGTGTTTCGACCGAGAGTTGCAGAGCCATTGGAGTTGGTTCAATAACTGAATAGAAAAAGATCATACTTTTATTTATTGATCTTTATGTTACAATGTAAACAAACTCAAACTTCCTTTTGCAAACAAACAGTACATGCAATTCATAATCACAATCTTTTGTATGACGTGTAATGTGTTCGTGTATGTGTATATATGTTTAGTTTTATAGAAATAATGGATGATGCATTATGCGATCGTATTACCTGCTTTATTAGGTTAGTAGCACCCATTGAGAATTTATAAATCTATGGGTACGAACAGTGGGGAGTTTCCCTGTTCGACAACAAAAGTTTTCGTGACCTTGGAGGCGGTATCGAGTTCCACAACATATGTCCCGTGAAAGCCTCTGAATTGGAATTGTCCTTGCTCGTCTACATGTCCGCGAGCATGAGACAACCATTCGTGTTTAAGAGCAAGAAACCTTCTACCAGTTTCATTGATATCGCCTTCAGCATTGACCAAATGTGCGTTGTCCCTGCTCATGAACAACTCCCAAAATCCCCACAGCATCACACCTTCAACGGCAGGATGGGCGAAAGCTTCTCTAAGCATAACTTCCAAATCTTCCCCTCTCACGTGTTCATTACCTGAAGACACATCAAGCTCCGTAAACCAGATAGGAAGACCAAGAATGCCCAACTTATCCAGAGCTGTACACACAACTGGTCCCACAGGGCTATCGATATGTCCTTGAATTCCGATTCCTCCAATGGGTGCACCTTGCTCCTGCAAATCAAGAATGTGTTCAATATACCTTTCAGGGCATGATCGGGTGTCACATCCGTCTTCAACATGATAATCATTCACGAATAGGGTGGCAGACGGATCTAGCTGATTTGCATTCTTAAACATATTCTCTCGGATATCTTTGCCCAATCTGTCTTGATAAAATGATCCATGCATCATCTCATTGTTCACATCATAGTGTCTGAACTTTCCCTTGTAACGGGTGAGAAGGTCGGTTAGACGGCTTTGAACAGCTTTCTTTAAGTCGTCTTTGCTCAATGCTTGAATCCATTGCTGGACTGTGTCTTGTACTTCCCAGAAAATACAATGACCTCTGGTTTCGATGTTGTAGTTTCGGCACAAAGCCAGCAAATCATCAGCATCTTTGTAGTTAAAATTTCCTTCTTGTGGTTCGGTCCAATACCACTTCAATTCATTTCCAAAAACTGCCCAGTTGAAATTCTTCACAAAGAAATTAACAAAATCTTCATTGTCTATATTCGTTCTGCTAATGCACGACCCTATAGGGAAACTATTTTGCATTTGCACAACTTTCACTGAGGTTCCCGACAAACTGCTTGAACCAGCTCCTGAGAATTTGAGGATGACATCACGCTTCCGGATCTGTATTTGAAGCAAAGACATCTATCATAAGTAATAAATGAGAGAAGACTAATATTTCAAAGATAAGTAGGAACAAGTTGGGTCTATGTTTCTAGGATTAAATGTAGCCTACATTAGAGTGAAAATATTTGCAGTTTATATCCGCAATCTTCTGACCAACTCATGATAAAAGGCATCAAATTCTGTTCTTATTTGGGGTTAAAACAATCTCGATTTCCATTTTTCTGTTTGAAGTTATAATGTCGACATAATTTGATACCGTAAATACAACAGAAACCGCAAGTAGATATACCAGATCAGTTTGATGCCTCAGATGTTTGAATCTTGCCTCACGATCAACAGGGAAGATCTGAACTCCAGCAACCATTAAATCAACACCTGCAGTTGGACCCTGGATATAAACCATAACCTTGGATGGTTGTTTCTCGATTCTAAAGGAACCACCAATTTCATGCCACCTGTCATCGTTAATCTCAACTTGTCCACCATTAACCCATTGGCTGTCCACACCGAGTGCAACATTCACATTTTGAGGACCATTTGCTCCAGAACCAAGTCGAACCCAAGAAGATACTTGGTATGTCAAGAAAAGTTTCACCTTAGCTGTGATCATCTGAGCGGGACCCATCCAAGTTTGTGTGCGGTTTTGAACATGGATATAGCGGCCACTTAAAGGTTCATGGACACCAAGGGAAGCTCTTACCATAGGGGGGAGTATATGTGGTGAGCCTAATCCAACACTAAAATTGCAGTTGCCAAGAGGAAACCATCCATTCGTTCCATCATTTAGTTGGCTGTTTGTGATTATATTAACTCCAAAATCAGGATTCTACAAAAACAAAAACACAACAGGAAACCAACCCATAATTGGTTATTTATAATTGGTTTTGTAGGCAAGTGTCAGATACAGTTTACTTGCACGACACAAATATGTTCAACTTTTTCAAAGTTTTTCCGTATATTTGGAAGAACACAATCCACACCTCAATAACTGGCACTAGTTTGAATAACAAATTCGAAAATGAAAATATTCAACTCACCTCAATAACTGGCGGAGGGGAAGGAGGGATTTTCTCAGCATGCTTTACGACCAAGGCATTGACAAGAATGTCAGCGCCTGGAGGTGGACCTTCTAGATAGATGACTACTCTTGACGGGGAACCATTTAGAAGGAACTTTCCTTGCAATTGCACCCAATCCTTGTCGGTTGCCTGCACACTTTTAGATTAAAGAAAAAAAACAAAAAATGTGTAAGGGTTCAGAGATTCTACAAGAAAAAGCACTACGAGTGTAGGACAGTTGGAATAAATAACGTACGTACTTGGCAATTCCAACGTACTGATCATTGCATCCTGGTGTTTGGACCCACAGTGTGGCCCGTACAGAAGCATTTGTGGCATTGTTACCAAATATCCGTACTACAGCTTCTACATTATAAGCAAGTTTTCGCTGCACTCTTCCAGTGATCTCCTGCTGGATTCCATTCCAGTTCTGTGTGCGCTCTGTCGCAGAAGCGAAAACTTTGCCAGATTGTGGGACTATCTTCCTATCTGCCATAGAATCATGTAAAGCAACCTTGCAGCCTCTTCCGGACCAGTTATTGAGGCCTTCTTCAAATTTAGGGTTTATGATGATGTTCCCATCTCCAGCAACTATTCTTGCACTCTTTCAAAATAAAAAGGATCCCAAAAATATCAAAAAGACTATGGAAACTGTCTTCTTTTTCCCCTTGGCATGGAAAGGATGATTTTTAACACAATAAATTACATAAAGATCATTTTGATTCGATGAAAACGACTATTGTATAACATTCAGTTAGAAATGGATGTTACCTTGGATTTACTAGAACTGGAACAGCTAATTACTACTGAATCAATTAGCAGCTCAACGCCAGGCGAAGGCCCTTCCAAATAAAACACAAGGCGTTCAGGCATGGTTGATAATGAGAATGAACCTTCCACAATTTCCCACTTCTCCTTTGACACAGATGTTCTGCAAACGAGAAATATCATTAAGACGAAGTCTTCCATTTCAACCCCTGCACACAAAGAAATTTAATGCAAATAAAGTAAAAAACATTACTTTCCAATTAATATATAGCTAGTGGCTGAGCCATTGTTTTCTATCTTCAATGTTGCCAGGACATCCGTAGAACCTGAAAGCGGTCCTGATACTCCAACACAAGCAGAAACCGAGTATGAAGAACCCGGTGAAATTTTGCCTGTGATATCTTGCTCCAGACCCTGCCAGCACTCCGTTCGATTCGTGACAACTGCATAGTTACCACCAGATCTTGCTGATAGTTCACCTCGTTTGCCAAACTCAGCTGAAACTGCAAAGCCATTGCAGCAATTCGGATGCCAAGAATGCAGTCCATGGGAGAAATCATGATTTACTATTATATTAGAAGCTGAATTGCCAGTTGGACTCATCATGTTTTGGTTGAAGTTCTGCCAGTAAAAGGAATTGTATAGTAATATTCACAACAAGAATATAATAAATCACAATATAACCATGGAAAATAAACTTAAAACATTGAAATTGCTAACAAACATTGAAATCACAATATAATAAATCCAGGTCAAACCTCAGAGTTGCCATTGTCAGACTTCATTTGTGGGTTCTCCTCCATGGTTTCTCCGGATTTCTAACAACAAACACCAAAAGAACAATCATCAACGAAAACAGATAACAAAACAGGGAAATGAAAATCAAATAAAACATTGAAATTTTCACTCTTTTGCAAGGAAACGAATCAGAAATGTTAAAGAAAAAAAAAAATGGGAGACCTAAAGAGGATACTTATGCTGTTGACTGTTGAAGCAATAAACGGAGAGCCTCCTCATTTATAAGGCGCTGCAAATCAAACAGCTTTGAAAGTGGAGTCTAAGAAAAGCGCAGGACCTAACAAATTCAACCGATTGAAGTTATCGAATCACTTTACTCTTCAGCCAAAAACAGAAGAAAAAGGCCGTTGATAACTGACCCACATCAGTTTTGTCGGATTTTCTCGGTTTTTTTTAGGGATGATTGGTTCTTTAATGAGGTTTTAATCGGCCATTTCTTTGTCTTGCAGACTGGGTAACACTCAATTTGCATTTGGATGCTTGAATTAAGATTTAATCAATTGGGGGAGTGCTCTCTTCTGTTCACTGATTTCAATGTTTATTGAAAAATGGAGCCTTTGATTTCAAGGAAAATGTTTGCGAAATAAGGTGGGGGGAGATGGGATTTCACTGACTATTGGGATTCCTTTACTTATTTCACTTCAATCTTCAAACCGTTGATTATTCAACCCTGAATTAGTAGCACTATGTTAAACTACAAATTCCATCACTCAACTTTTTTATACTCATATTTTATTCATTAAAATTAAATTTGTTTAATTTCAATTAAATTAATTTTAATAATATTTTTATACCACATTATTTAAAATGAAAATCTCAAACCCTAACCCTCCCCTCAAATTTCATCAATTATCTCAAACTCCGTGGGAATAGAACTGACTAAAAAAATTTGCAATTTACCTCATTGTACTAATTAGCAGTATTTGTGGTTTGGGTCAATTCCATAAAGGTTTCTAACTTATTGTTCAAATTTTAAATTGGTCACTAAATTGTAAATATTTTAATTAAATCCTTAAAGTAGTAATATTTTTTGAATTAGATCCTTCCATTAGTTCAGTGTAGGCATTAACGTTAGTTCAAATTTAAAGCATATGTGTACATATACTATGAATAATTTAGATTTGATTGGGCAAAAAGACATAATATCATAAAATTTTATGAGGGTAATCTTAAGTAACCACTTGGATCCCCAAGGTTATCACTTCCGCTTCCACAACACCTACATTACATAACTGTTATTTTAAATATGTTTCATGATATATTTAAACTGTTATTTAATGTCTAAAGTGATAACGAACTTGGTGAAAGAACTTGATTAATAGGATAATAACATGTTAAAGATTCAACTAAAATATTTTAAATTTTTAAGAATTAATTTTAAAGTCGACACCATTTACCTTCTTTATTTGTATAACATGTCGGATATGACTTTGTAGTTGATAGGAATTATCAGAACATTGAAGGAAGTTTGGAACATTACGTGTGCCCAAGTATAGAGAACCATCCCCATGATGGATCTAACTGACCTTTGCAATGGCTTTTTTAACCAATTGGGGTGAGCCTAAAAAACGTATCCGCTTCACTAAATGACGGCAGTCTCCTTTTAACAACTTCTAAGGGTTCGAACTTCAAACTAGATAGGATTTTAACTTCAGCTCTTTTACAGCATCTATATATATATGTATATATGGATACATCGTCTCCAGAAGCTTCTATTGTTATGGAATTGAAAAATAGACGTCATTTATACATTTTATATTTGCCAAATGTAAATACTATTGTTAGTTTTTGTCTCTATTTATAGATGCAATTACACTTTACATTACATTGTGTAAAACTCTTTTAGTTCTACACCTTTTTAGATTATTGAATGAGAACAATTAAAGACTAAGATGACAATAGAAAATGAAAAGATATTAAGTAGAAAATAAAACAATGAGTTAATCTCAGTCTTTAATTTCTCTCGATCCAATAGTCCTAAAAAGATGTAAAACTAAAAGAATTTTACAAAATGTAAGTAGATCCTAACCTTATATATATATTGATTGTAGATGACCTACATGTTTTGTACATGTAGATCAATTGCTTGCAACTGGAAATATCACTTATCGTATCGGCTTCAACTGCTTAATCTATTTTTGATCAAATAAGCCAAAAGTGTGTAAAGAGGCAGATAACGACTTGGAAACAAGCAACTCCATGCATGTACGTGGGAGTTGCATTTAGGGATATAGATGAGAGTGAGACATTTGTATTTACAAGATCTTTGAGTTTAGTTTGAATTTTGATTTGATAATTTTTGTTTTGATCTTAAGCATCAATAATTAAACTATTGAAGAAATCGAATTCGATTAGTTTAATATTTCATTCAAATAACTTGTGAAGTGGCTCAATCGTTATATACCTATGTTATATCATGTTTCCTATTACAAGATGGATTTTTTCCTCGGTAAATATGATTTTTATTAGTACTAATCATAAAGCCATGACCAAAAAAATGTCTCGTTAAAAACCTCCCTAAACCTAAATGAAGGAAAAGAATACATCTTATCCGTCAATACAGGGTCAACATGAAACAAATAGTCCCCAACCAATTCGACCACTTCCCTACAAACCTTCATAGAAAATGAAAACCGCCAAGATTATAAAACATTATCATTACAAATCCTCTCTCATCTTTTGTGAATTAGAATGAAATTGCATTAGAATCAAAACTTTTGTCAACAAAAGATATATCACCAAGCTAAGATGTAAGACAAGATCATAAAACGTCAAACAAGTGGACAAGGTAAGATCACCAAAACCATAAATATTGTAACACCTTAAACCGGTTTGATTTTAAGGTGCCATATTGGGCTACCGTGGTAACCTTTAATTTATGAAAACCTAAACATTCTTATTTCAAAACATAGTATGTGGTACCAAAATAAATAAATATAATAGTTATAAAAATACTTTTATAAAATCGGAGCTCCTTGACACATGGTTTAAAATCAAAATAGTACAACTCATAGTGTACAAATCCCAATACACAAGTAAGGGTCGTATGAATACACATGCCCATTACAAGTAACCAACCAGTACTCTCAGAGGAAATGTTGGAGATCTTGTTGCGAAGGTGCTCCTTGAATGACTCAAGATAATAACCTGTGAATGGAAGACATATGAACGTTGAGATTACAAAGCCCAATAGTATAATCGCTAATCTACAGCAGAATTAAAAATTTCATAAACTTAAGCATGCTAAAGACATGGTACTAAACGGTAGGTACATGCACGATCGTAACCAAGTGTTACCTACTTGTGTAAGTCTCATGTTTTCCTTAGTCTCTGCTAAGAGCCTCACCATGAGTAAATGTGTACTATGTCTATAACATTGGTATCATCATGCAACACACAATGATAGTACCCGGTATCATAAAGACGCCTAGTACTATCACACAAACAAAGGTAGGCATCATGGTGTAGTCAGAGGGTCACTTTTCATCTTAGGACTCACATTCTTCTCTCCTACCAAAGGTACCCTAGATAACACACGGGTTACTTAGCATCGAAATCTTCATCTAGAAAGGCCTTTATTACCTAGTACCCAGGATGCCTTCGGGTATCATAGCATCGGAGCATACGTCGTGCTAGTCTACTCATCATAGTACTTGGGACACCTCCAGGTCATATAGCAACGGAGCCCCAACTAGCTACTAAAGTGTTCTCGCACTGACTTTGATATATCCGGATATTTCTCAAACAATTGGACGATTTTCACTTACACACACAAGTAACTCTGGTGTTCTCATCGTTTCTCGAGAGACAAACAATGGCATAAGTCTTATAGAATCTTACTGCATAAGGTTCTTATGATTAGCACGCAATTAACATTATTATTATCTCGTTATTATTATAAAGCTCTTCTCTAGAGCTAAAGTCTCAACACACGACAAATGATGCCATAGTAAGGTAATAAAAGTAGCTCGACTACTCGTTACCGAACTTATTGAAGTCAGGTGAGGTCATTCCCCCTTTACCCGACACTATCTCACTTGTTGTCTCATCTAGAACATTATAAAAAGGTTTATTAGTCTATTATTTCTGATAATTTATTAAACGACTTTATTATGGTCATTAGCACTTAAAGGGTATTTTAATCATTTTTGTCTCCAAAGATATCTCTAAGTGTTTCATGGTTCCATGACAATTATTGTGCTTCTTGTTCACTGGTTGTATCACTAGCGAGCCTAATACCTAACTCGGGTTCATTACTGGGTAGCAATTGTTCACGTTTTGTGAGTACTAAACATGGACGCGAAATATGTGCAGGTATACATAATTGAACACGTAATAAAATAATGGGTGAATATTGTCTCCATAGGGATTGGTGGAAATTAAGAGGTTAGCCACAACACTATGTTAATTTATCTAAGTATAGCAATGATATATACACAGATGATGCTTCAGTATGGAGATGTGGAAGTGAGTGCAATACTAGTGATGTAAGGTGATTGAGTAAATGATGTTGTGGCAACAGAGCAAATTATAAGGTAAAAATAATAACAGTACCAAGGCAACACAAAATGGTAAAAACAATAAATAAATGATATGACTTAACAATCCTCAAAAGGGAAACTACTTCAGAAATGAGTGATGAGGAATAATTTAAGGATGCTAAAACTTATCTCTCTAGCAGATTTAATCTATCTAAGCTTCACTTGCTCGACGGAGTTTGCTGAAAGTGTTCCTGCTATCTATAGTCAAAGGAACCTAATAGAATAGAATGCCATGACATCTCCTCTCAGTCTCAACTATGACAGCCTACGCTATAGATAAAAACTACCCCTCTTAGTCGTTGAAATCCTATCTTAGTCTATCTCAAGCACTAAGGGATTAGGATATAGTACTACTATGACAAGTTTAAGCTTAAGTAAACTACTACACCCCATTGCTTATGTGGATCTTACTTGTGTTTCTTTCAAATACTCCAAGCATTAATGACTAAGTTTCTCTAGAACACCTAGCCTTCATCTAAGTAATGGACACTCTCATGCCTCCTACATACTTAGAAGATGAAGCCTTAAAACAAGACAATACAAAATATAAACTTTAATCATCTACCATTAAAACAAAATCAACCCCACCAAATAAGGTTAGTTCATGGTGGGGCTCAAATATTCCATGAAATAAAACATGAAAATCATTCGTTCCAAACAACCCAACTAAAATAAATGAAAGAAAACAATAAAGGGATGAAGGAAAGAGCCTTTGACGCGCGCTGCCAGAGCTCCCCTCGGCCACCACAAATCGCCTTATCTCGCTAGCACCTCTCGGATGCCTAGCTTGCCACTCCCTCGAGCTTCACTAATGGAGGAACACCACTAAGAAGATGGAGGGAAGAAAACGGTGGAGAAGATAAAGAAAATCAAGATGTCGAATGTAAGTGTGTAACATCCCTCCTCTCTTATGTGAGGTGTACTAAATAATAAAAATATCTAAGGGTATTCATGGGATTTAGCACTCCAAAATACCCATCATACCCATAGAGTCACTCCTTAGGCGTGATGTCTATCCTCACAGGTGGCAGTGGTCCCCAGTAAGCAGTTATAATCATCAGAAACGTGCCTAGCCAGCTATTAATTTGTAACAATATTCTTTTTGTCCTTTTATACGCCAGAAATTCCAAGGCATTTCTATCTGCTTCAGCAATGTGTGATGCCACGACATTCTTTCCTAGTTTTCCCTTTGCTTATTGTTTTCCTGCACATCACTAAAAACCACACCGTCCTCCTTATACAATACCTTAACAGCATAAAGTAACATAACCACCACAAATGCAATGTTATACAGCTATATGCGTCTAAAATGACCTAAATGAGCCCTTAAACAAACAACAACTTAAGTAAAAAAGGCCTTGAAAGTAGCCTTTTTAGGGAGTTATCACACCCTCAAACTTAAGCTATTGGTTGTCCTCAAGCAATGAATAGTAATTAACACAAACAAAATGTCATGGTAATTTTCAATAGCAAGACAGTCAAAACAAAAATCAAATTTCAACCCTCAGAAAAATTAGGATCCAACATGCTACACATATCAAGAATTCAAGTACTTTTCCCAAGGTCAAGATTCTTTGTGAGTGTGGGTGTGCGTGATTGTATCCAATCTATACTTAACAAATTTAAGCAATTTCTAATTGAGTTCCCTAGTTTTTCTTTTGCATCACTTATTCATTCAACACATTTATACTCCTTATTTTACTTAATATTTTTTCATAATGCTGCTACAAGGAGAGTCAACCCATCACACCTACCATCCCACACTCTAGGTGAAAGGGAACATACCTTCCACCCCCAAGCTAGTTAAGTAGAGTCATCATGTGAATGCTTTCATTCACTCATATGCACATGGCTGCCATTTATTAAAATAAGTTCCAGGCACTGCCACAAACAAAGAGGAGTGTCCATCTACAGCTATGTCGAACCATTTATTCACAATTTATATATAAGGGAGTTCTCATTGATTTATCATTTCAACACAATACCAATTTCAATGCCAAGGCTAACTAGAGTTCCTTCATAAAAATTTCCTAAATTTCTTAAGTGTAGAGAACATACAAATCGTGTACAAATAATTCACAAAGCATCAAGCCCTAAAGTCAGTTCTTTCATTCTCAATAGTCATTTACATTCAATTTATAGCCTAAAAGTTCATCATCATCGGGTATCCCAAAAACATTTCATCTAACTATTCTACCATTTACTGATGCCATGGCATTTTGTTATGCTAATACTATCATGCAAATGTTTTACAAAGAACACTACCTCCCCTATACTTAAGGGAAGCATTGTCCTCAATGCTTAAATAAAACTAATTAAGAAATGATACTAAATGCAAAATGAATGCAAAGGGAGGTATCTCATTTTTTTTCGGTGGTGGTGTTGCAGTGGAGGTGCTAGCAACTCCTCGTCTTGTCCTCTTACGGAGTGGTGCAGGGCTGGAATTAGAAGATGTTGAATAATAGTTAGTGATATTAACACGTCCGACCGATTTCTTTGAGCGACGACTACTTCGGTGAGCGGGAGAAGGTTTAGGTGTAGGAACGGGACTGTGAGTTTTTTCAGCTGGTACCACAAGAGAGTTTAAAGTCGGGGACTGGGGGGATTATGGAATCAGCTCATTAACAGAAGGGTTAACATCATCGGACTCTGGAGATGACTCGACATTAAATGCTAGCAGAATTTCATCGGGAAACCCTGGGAATTCCGTTCAATATGAGGAAGTATTTCTTGAAATATGGTTTCCACCATATCATCCACGTGCTTAACATTACCAAATAAATTTCTTATATCACCATGTAAAACATGCAAATGAGTCTGTGTCTATTGGATAGCTTCTTCGAGAGCAAGCATTCTTGCCTCGACATTTGATGGTGTGTCATCCATAGACTCTTCATTAATAGTTGCCTTAGACTTTGGGTTTTTTCAATCCCAACAGTAATGACAATGTAGCCCTAGTTATACCCAAAACACCTAACAAAACTTCATCAAAAGAAATCTCACAAACGTTTTTCTTTCTACACAAAGTAGTAATAAGATTTGGAAAAACCAAAGCACTAATTTTATGTAACACCCATCTTCCGTTTACCTTTTCGTACATGAGATATAGATGTCACATCACATTTAAAACAACTCCGCATTTGAAAACCCCTTAAAATTTTATTCCTTTTTATAAAATAGTTTAGTTTACTAAGAATAAAACATGCATTAAACTCAAATAGATAAACAAAAAGTAATGTTCAAACACTTCACTTTTTTGCATCATGTTAAATCAAATGCTTTTCAGAGCGTTTTTATTGAATCTATTACATCCCAACTAAATACATCAAAAGTAGACTTGAATGTCATATTGTTACTGATGAGGCGACACTTGCTTTGATGTCCGATGATCTCCTTACTCCGCTTGTATTATAACCAACGCGTGAAATAAACACACGTTAAGTATTTACTTAGTGAGGCAAGACTAATAGTACGATGAAATCATGCTATCATTATTTTATATCATTCAAATACAAATTCATTATTTTCAAGTTATTATCATTTCATTACGATGCACACGAAGTGCCTATACGATCATTCATAAACATATTATGAATTCTGTGGGTTGTACACATAGTTCCGAAATGATTTTTCATCAACATATGATCAATTTCGTGAGTTGCACACATAGTGCCGAAACGGTTGTTCATCAACATATGATGAATTCCATGAGTTGCATACATAGTGTCAAAATGATTGTTCATCAAACATATGATGAATTTCGTGAGTTGCACACATAGTGTCGAAACGGTTGTTCATCAACATATGATGAATTCCGTGAGTTGCACACATAGTGCCCATACAAAAATTCATAAACTCGTTATCAATTTCTTAGTTTTGCACACATGGTGCCATTTGGTAATCACTATACATATATTAAGAAATCATACATCTATGACTATCATCACATATAGGTACATAATACAATGCACTCACCTGGCTTGCCTCGCTATTATATCCCAAAAAGCAAATCTGATTACTCAACTACT
The DNA here is from genome assembly GCF_006381635.1 of Hibiscus syriacus. Taxonomy (NCBI): domain Eukaryota; kingdom Viridiplantae; phylum Streptophyta; class Magnoliopsida; order Malvales; family Malvaceae; genus Hibiscus; species Hibiscus syriacus. The sequence continues at coordinate 469,317 of NW_024062641.1, read as the reverse complement.
TTGCCTTTGCCTTTCATTTTGCTTGACTCAAGAGCTTGATTTCAATCTACTCAAGCATCCATTAAAAACACGTACAATATTAATTGTTAGTATATCCTTAATATTTATACTTAAACAATACTCAAAAGTACTATTATTTAATTTTCTATAACAATCTCAGCCTATCTTACAATTTTAGCCTCAATAGTATCGATACCCCTACCATGGTATCGATACTACTATACTATGGTACCGATACTCTATTACGATATTGATACCATTTTTGCATTCTGTTATCAATGGTATTGATACCTTCCTCATAGTATTGATACCCCTTTCGATATTGATACCTTCCTCATAGTATCGATACTGCTCGGCTGATTCTTCAAATTTTAAGCCTATAGTATCGGTACTGTTCTATCAATACCGATACCTTTACCCAAATTTTTCATTTTTCAGCCTGATTCTTACCCAAATTTGGTCAAATTTCCTTATGTTTACACCCAACAATACTATTAACCTCTTATTTACTTATCATTACTAACTTTCTTTCATTTAGCTTATTAAAATATCTAAATTCTCCCAAGAACATTTCAATCTAAGAATCACACCAATTTTTCTAACATGTTTTTTTAAACTCATCCAATGCTTCTAATCTCTCATTTACTTCTTTGACAAGTCAAATATAATGGTAAACATTAATAAAAACTCATATCTTAACATATCATTCCAAAACCCATTTTCTTAAATATCCAGTATTTATTCTATCTCTTAGTTTTGACCTTATTTAACCCTTCCTTAAGCGTCTATGATATTCAATGCTTCAAAAACCAACAAAAAATGAAAGGAAAAGCTAACCAAATGAAATCTTACCTTTGGCTATGGAGAAGAGTTTTTTCACGGGAAAGAGGAAGAAAAGAGATAGCTTTTGGTAACTTCCTTTCCCCTCTTTCATTTACTTTAATACCTTATTAAGAATGAATTTTAAATCCGCTTTCCTTTAAATGACCAAAATGCCCTCTTTATCCATCTATTGTTATAAATTAGTCTAAAACACTATTCTAAATCATTTTCTCATCTTTTATCATTTAATCAAATTAATCCTCAAATTTTAAAACTTTTCACTAAAGTTCCTGATTCGATATTTGTGGCATTACATTTTATTACCCAAGCATTATTGCATTTTCTCAATAATAATTTTACCCACATCAATATAACGTGTGACCATAATAGAGTGTACAAGCATTAATCATGGGAGATATACCATTGTGTTGTGGGTAGTTGGCATGAGCTTATGCTTCATAAAATGGTTCCAAAGCTTTGCGCGTGGTTGGAAGCATTCACTATTTACAGTCTGGTTGGTCTGTTGACCGTTCCATGTAGTGTACGAAAAGCATAAATCCTCCAAGACTTCATCGTTTGTGGCACTGTCGATGTCTTTCTTAAAGTTTACATGTTGATCTTCAACACCCTACAAATGAAAATACCTATTAATCGCATACAATGTAAATCGAATGTATTTACTCCGAACGTAAATTGAATGTTGGTTCAGTTTGGAAATATTTGCGTATAACTCTTTCACCAATGATGCATTCACAGAACTGGGGTACCTCGCAAACTTGTGCCACTTGTGGGGTTTGCCTATATCCATTACGTCTTGTCCAAAACCACCATCTTGTTCATCAGTGAAAATGAACCCCAACGCAAATAAAAACTTACGATTTTTGAAGTTTTGAAATCTTTTCTTTGTTGCGTCGTCAACAAACTATTGAGGAATATAGGTTTCAGCCTCCGTAGGTCTTGTTCATAATTTTTTTGTGCCGATTGGATAGTGAACTGAATAAAAGTTTAGAGTTTTGTTTGGCTTCAATGGCGTCAGCTATAGAGGAAAAATGAGAGTAGAATGAGATGAAGAGAAAAATTTAAAAGAAATAATGGGAGAGATAGAGTGAATGGATGGTTAAGAGAAAATGAGTGGATGGGGTAAATGGGTAAGTGAAAAAGTAACTGCTAGTAATAAATGAGATATGAAATGACAAATAAAAATTGGAAATGTAATAAAACAAAGAAAGAAAAATAAAAGAATATTTCCCTTTTTTCATTGCTTTGTCTTTTTCTTATCATTGGTAACCGCTACAATGTACGACTACAGTACTGACGGGTCCCTGTAAAACAAAACAAAATATAATTATTCACAAGATAAAATAAAAATAAAATGAAAGAATAGATTTATTATTTATGAAAAATCAGTGAAATTCAATGTTGTGTAATTGAAATTTGGTTTTTCAAACAGACACACTCAAGCATCGTGCAAGTAAAGCACCGACTTGTCACGCACAGGTGGAGCTCCATTGTAAAGTTTTTAACATTGGCCGTTTACTTTGAAGATCGTCCCATCATCTATGTTCTTGATGTTAATTGCTCCATGGGGATAGATATAATGCACCTCAAATGGTCCTAACCATCGAGATTTGAGCTTCCCAGGAAAAAGTTTAAGTATGGAATTGTAAAGCAACACTTGTTGGCCAACATGAAAATGTTGTGGCATCAGTTTTTATTCATGCCACTTCTTTGCCTTTTCCTTGTAAATCCTTACATTCTTATATTCATGTTCCCTAAATTCTTCCAACTCATTAAGTTCTGGTAATCTTTGTTCCCCAGCTAACTAAGTATCAAAATTCAATCTTTTAATAGCCCAATATGCCTTATGTTCAATCTCAACAGGGTGGTGGCAGGCCTTAACATACACCAACTTGAATGGTGACATGCCTAGAGGAGTCTTTAACACTGTTTTGTTCACCCATAGTGTTTCATCTATCTTCGGTGACCAATCCTTTCACATTGGATTCACCATTTTTTTTTTAAAATCTGCTTTCTCTCGCGGTTGGATATTTCATTTTAACCATTTATCTGTGGATGATTTGTCGTGGCAATCTTGTGACAGACTACATACCTCCTTAATTCCTTGTAAATCAACTTGTTATCGAAGTGGGTTCCCTCATCACTAATGATGACTCTAGGTACTACAAACCAAGTGAAGATATTCTTGTGTAAAAACTTGAGCACGGTTTTAGAGTCATTCTTTGATGTCATAATTACCTCCACCCACTTAGATACATAATCCAAAACAAGTAAGATGTATAGATCACCTCCAGAAGATGGGAATGGTCCAATGAAATCAAATCCCCAAACGTCAAACAACTCAATTTCCAAACTGCCTTAAAACAACATTTCATGTCACCGAAATATGTTTCCAGTGCGTTGACATCGATCGCATGACTTGTAAAATGCCTAATCATCTTTGAACAGAGTTAGCCATTAAAAACATGACTGCAGAACCTTGGCAGCAGTTCTTGCTCCTCCAAAATGGCCTCCACTAAGGGTCATGTGACAATGATATAAATTGTCTCGTTACTCATCTTCAGGTACACATCGTCTAATGAGCTGATCAGCATAATGCTTGAATAAATATGGCTCATCCCAAAAATAGAACCTTGCATCATGCTTGAATTTTTTCTTGTCCTGGCTGCTGAAATCAAAAGGCAGTATTCCACTAATAAGAAAATTAACAATGTCAACGTACCACGAGATTATTGGGGCATATAAGATTTTCTCATCAGGAAATTCCTCTTGAATATCTACAATGTCATGGCATTCATAATTGTTCTCCAACCTAGATAAATGACCAACAACTTGGTTCTCAATACCTTTTCTATCTACAACCTTTAAGTCAAATTCTTGCAAAAGTAAGATCCACTAAATAAGTCTTGGTTTGGCATCCTTTTTGTTCCCTAAATATTTTATAGCTGAATTATCAATGTGAACAATAACTTTAGTGCTTATTAGGTATGGTCTAAATTTATCAAAAGCAAATACCACGAAAAATAATTCTTTCTCAGTGGTTGTGTAGTTCAATTGTGCTTTATATAAGGCACGACTAGCATAATATATAACATGAAAAAGTTTACCTTGTCGTTTCCCCTAAACAACTCTTACAACATAGTCACTTGCATCACACATCAGCTCAAATGGTGATGTCCAGTCGGGAGGAACTATAATGGGCGCTGAGATCAATCTTTGCTCCAGTTCAATGAATGCGTCAAGGTATAAATCATCAAACACGAAGGGTTGGTTTTGTTGAAGCAAAGTGTATAAGGGCTTAGAGATTTTGGAGAAGTCCTTGATGAATATTCTATAAAAGCTAACGTGTCCAAGAAAACTTTGTATTCTCTTGATAGACGTTGGCGGTGGCAATATATTTCAATCAATTCAATTTTCACTTTATCCATCTCAATGCTCTTGTGAGATATTTTGTGCCCCAATACAATGTCTTCAGTCACCATGAAGTGACATTTCTCCTAGTTTAAGACCAAATTAATCTCTTCGCATCTTTTTATAACTTTTTTCCAGGTTACCAAGGCATCGCTTGACATCGTCTCAAGAAACAGAGAAATCATCCATGAATATCGCAAGGAAGTCTTCAACCATATCAAAAAAAATAGCTTGCATACAATGCTGAAAAGTTATCGGGGCATTACAGAGTCCAAAAGACATCCTCCTAAAAGCAAAAGTGCCATAGGGACAAGTGAATGTATTCTTCTCTTGGACCTCTGGTGCGATGGCAATTTGATTATACCAAGAATACCCATCTAAAAAGTAGTAGAATGCTTTACATACCAATCGATCCAATATTTGGTCGATGAAGGGTAGAGGAAAATAGTATTTCTTTGTAGCTTTGTTGAGCTTTACGATAATCCATAATATCCTCCATCCGGTGACAGTGTGAGTGGGTAAAAGCTCATTATCCTCATTTATTACCACAATCGTGTTGTAACACCCATAACTCATATGCGAACCAATATGAGTTACAGATATCACATCAAAAATTCAAAACATTCTTTAATTGAACTGAGTAAAATTTTGTTTCATTCAAACATCTCAAGTTTCATAACTTGAACAATTATTATAAAATAATTATTCAATGAAAAAATCATAATATTTATTCATACTATTAATTATATTAATACTAACTATTTTATGAAATTTTAGACATTTCATTCTCATATACATTCCAACTAAGACTTTTAGAACACAGTAGGATGTCATCATTGTTACCTGTAAATATTTCCTTGGTGATTGATGCCAAACTCAACTCCCTTACTCATTTTCTTCCATTTTCCTACTCGTGAAAATCATCACACGCTAAGTATACACTTAGTGAGGTAATCATATGAATATTTAAAGTAACGCAACAAATAATTTGAAATGAATAACCATATTCAATGCAATATGATCACTTTACTTGTATTCCAACCATGTTACCATATATTAACATAATATAACTAGATATCAAGTTTCTTACCAATATACTTGCCATTTATTCCATAATCTCGTGAGCTTATTTGCTTGTTTATCATTTATTAACCAATAAACCATAGCCCAAAGTATAAATGTATGAGGACCTCATCATAGGAGTCAAATATTGCACTGTAGAGCTAAGGTCGAGCCTTGCTCACCTAATAATGCACCATAGTGTTGAGATCGGGCTTTACCTACCTTATGCACCGTAGTGTTTTGTACCGTGTGTCTTCACTAGACACTCTGAGGCATGCACTATGTGCCTTCTCTATACACTCTAGTATTACCTAATATGCAGCTGCTAGACTCTATGACTTGTCATTAATACCACTGACCCTCAATAACATACTTGGGCATATAGTCTATATTTTTCCATCTATGAGAAAGTATATTATCATAATTTAACATTGGGCAATTTATAACCGAAATATCATTCATGATAAATATCATATATGTTCATGTTAACATCATATGTAACAATCAGTGATCAATGCATTTTATATTCAACCTTTGACATATTTAGAATATGTCAAATATATGATAAATGACATTAATATCATGTCAATATAAACAAGGTAGACTTACGCAAGTCAAAATATAAGCCTGACTATGCTTTAACTTGATCATTTACTTCTAATTCGATTAAATCCAAAAATTTATAATAATATCATATTCTAGCAGTTTGCACTACCTTTAAAGAAATATTATTATACGCTAATATACACCGTTAAAAATTATTCCATTTATACCATTGTAAACTAGACTCAAATATGAGTCTATCCATATAAGGTACTCCTTCTAGTTAAATTATACAATTTAAGGTAAATTTTCAAAGTTGGCTAACAAAATCTGTTATGAGCAAAATTTGCTGCCCTGTTTTCTGACCAATCCTCGGTTAAAAAATCATATATTTTTGTATACACCTATAAATCACTTTCTATTTGTTCTAAACAAAACTATACTGTTATACTAGTATAACGGTATAAAAATAATCCTCTAATAAATTTTTTAGAATTTATGGTGATTTTCTAAACTTACTATCCAGAACATAAATTCTAAGCAGGTTTCACCAATTTGCATTTTCAACTTGTTCACTAATTCTATTAGCTTAGCAAATGCACATATATCCATGCGTCACAAATCACATAACATTTTTAGGAGTTACTCGTTACCATATTAACTCTATCGCTGACTCATCGCAAGCCAATGTTTGTTCAATAACATAAGTACAAATTAAATTTGCACTCACCTGGTGTCCTTAGCTTGCAACATTTCGTGGAATTTCCCATTTCATACTTAAGCTTCTCCTTAGCTTTAATAATATTTTATCTTGCTTTCAAGCACTCAATCTTTAAATAAACATCATTACCAAACATATACAAATTCAAAACAAATGTTAGAATCTTACTAACATAGGCATACTTTGGAAAATAAATTCCTAACAAAATTTTCGATGCTTATTCGATACAATTTCCATGTCACAACATAAATGTTGACCTTAATACTTCTAATTGACCACTCAAGTTCCATTTTATCCCAACTTCACAAAATATTTTCACTTAAGCTCCCAACATTTCCATATTTGTGATTTAAACATCAACTTTTACAAGCTTTCCAAAATAATCAAATTTCACATCCTAATTCAATTTCAACACTCAAACATTATTTTCCAACATATCACATTAACTATTAAACAATTACACGATAATCTACATTTTTCTAAAATTGTAGTTTTGGTCCCTCAACTTTTAAAAATTACAGAATGGTCCCCAAATTTTTCTAAGGCTTGTAGAATACTTCATACATTATTTCCAGCCCTTACATAAGTTTTCTGAATTTTCCTCATCCTTAAGACCAAGGTCGAATGGCTCAAAGTTTCAAAACTAGGTTTTTCATGATTTTGCTCGGTTTTGATTCGGTTCAAGAATGAAATCAACTTCCATCCAACCTTACATCGTCTCTACAATCAAATCCCTAATCAAATTTCATCAAAACACAAAGTTTCCCTAACTTATAATATGTTCGAATATCAAAGAAACTTTTCTAGGAAGATTGAACATGTTTTAATAATCAAACAAGCTTGAAAATGAATCTACAACCTCTAAAACATCAAGATTCATCATCAATTCCATAAACCATATAATTTGGGATATTTGAACACCAACCAAATTAGTAAGCAATAATGGTACCAAATGATAACGTTTTTCGAATAAAATAATTTTCTATTTCACGGCATGATCCAAATTCATAATAAATTGGCTTGAAAAATCAAAAGAATTTTTTTTCTTACGCTGGAAACGCTCACGGCGAAGCTTGAGAAGATGAATAAATTCTCATGAAAATTCTTCATCTTTCTTTATTAAATAATGAATTAAAAATTCATTAAATGCTAAATTACCAATTTACCGTTACAATTAAAAAATCTTTATTAATTTACCCTTAATGAAACTTGATATTTACCTTAATACCAAGCCTCATAAACCTTATCATCTTCCAAAGTCACAGATGAACAAAATATTCCCCACTTTACCGTTTTGCCCTTGTAATTTACCAAAAATTACAATCTTACCACTTTAATCCAACAGTCCAAATTTAACATGGAATTAAATCCTCAAATGCAATGATGCATATTATTCTCCATCATTTTAAAACGTGGAAATAATATTTCTAAACTTAATTTATCATCCTTCAAATTTTCCCAAAATTTCTATTCGATCCGATTTATCGAATTTTTATCAGACTTTATCATTTTATATCTTTTAATATCAAATATGTACAAAAAATATGAATCCCAAAAAACATATTTATTGGGGGTAAACTATTCATTTACTGGGTCGGATTACAAATTTTTTTTAAAATTACACTTGAGTCCTTCTAAAGTTTATACTTTGGCCACTTAACTTTCAAAATTTATATTTTAGTTACTAACCAAATTTGTTTATGGAATAAAAAATCTTTTTAGGAAAATTTCTACTTATGTCCTTAAACTTTACCCAATTTTCCACTTTGTCCATCAAACTTTTAAAATTTACATTTTGGTCACTAACCAAAATTTTGGGGTATTACACGTGCCATCTTTCTTTGGTACACATTAGACATGGCTCACCCATGAGCTATTTGATATAGGGTAAATCACTCAAGCATCAAGCCATTTCAGAATATTTTTCATTACCACTTTCTTCATAACAGGGTTGAGTCTTCGTTGTGGTTCTATCGAGTTGACATGGCATTCTTCTAGCAGAATCTTGTGCATGGAAATCGTGGTTCTAATTCCCTTCAAATCACCCATTGTCCAACCAAGTGCTTTCTTATAATGCATCAACACACTTAACAAACTTTGCTCTTGGTTAGTTGTAACACCCATATTCTATATACAGTTACGTATACGAATACAAATTTCACATAACTTTAAATATTGTTTACTCGTTTTATAAATTCTTTAACATTTTGTTTCAAACTTAATTTCACATAAATAATATAATAAATACATGTTCATTAATCATATTACAAATTATGTTTGTTATATTTGATTACATGCCAGACATGTTTCAAAATGATTCTAAAGTCATAATGTTACTGGTGAGTCAACCTTGGTGGATGATATATGCTGCTACAATTGCACTCCTTACTTGATTATTCTTTGTTGTTACATATGCATGGAAACACCCACGTTAAGTCATTACTTAGTGAGTAATAGTATTGTAAAGTAACTTTTATGTACACATAAATAATTAATAATATTTAGTTCCCATCAAATGGTATATTCTTTAAGGATTCTCTAAACATTGCCAATCAAACGTTATTCCATTCACAATTATCATAAGCATTGACTATTCTATTTTTTTCTTTCTTTTCATTTATAACATCCTTTCATATTTGTAATGCACCACTATACATTCCAAATAAAATATACTTTTATGTTGATAATGCACCCATATGCATTTCAGCGATGACATCCTTTCATGCCAATAATGCACCCATATGCATTATTCTTTTATGCTGACAATGTACCCATATACATTTCAACTATGGCATCCTTTCATGCCAATAATGCACCCATATGCATTATTCTTTTATGCTGACAATGTACCCATATACATTTAAGCTATGGCATCTTTTCATGCCAATAATGTACTTATATGCATTATTCTTTTATGCTGACAATGTACCCATATACATTTCAGCAATGGCATCCTTTCATGCCAATAATGCACCCATATGTATTTCTATTTTCATTCATTTTAGAGCAATTCATACTCTAAAACTCATTCACAATATCATTTCCATATATTCAATAAAACATAATAATTACGGTAAATCATACATTAATATTTAAATATTACATATTGAATAATTTCTAATCATTTTCATGTAAATTTCATACAATAAATGTACTCACCTGGCTTGCCTTGCTTTGATATCCAAAACTCACCAACTACTACTTCGGAACTTGGCCTTTGACTTTTACTTTACTTGATTCAGAAGATTGATTTCGATCTACAACATTACCCATTAAGTACATTTAACATACCAATGTTAGTATACTCTTTACCCTTGTACTTTAAGAATATTCAAAATATCATCATCTCAATATCTATAACAATTACAACCTAATTTACCGTTCCAAGCTTTGTAGTATCGATACTACTACCCAAGTACCGATACTTCAATACTATGGTACCGATACTTCCTCCGGGTATCGATACCAAAATTAGGTTCGATGTTGCCTGGTATCAATACCCTTACCATGGTATCGATACTACCCTACTATGGTACCGATACCTCCTTATGGTATTGATACCGAAATTAGATTCGATTTTTACTTGGTATCGATACCCTTACAATTGTATCAATACTACCCCAACAATATCGATACTGATTTTCCAGTATTGATACTATCCAACAAATTCATCTCCTTTTTGCCTATAGTATCAGTATTGTTCTATCAGTACCGATACACTTGCCTAGATTTTCTAGTTTTTAACCCGATTATTAACCAAATAGGGCCAAATTTCTTTATATTTACCCCAACAATGATATTTAACTGTTATCTAATTATCCATGCAATTTTTCCTTCATCTTGTTTCATAAAACATCTAACATCTATCAAAAACACTAAGTTCTAAAAATCATACTACTTTTTCTAATGTGTTTTTAATCCAATCCATTGCTTCTAATCTCTCATTTAACTCTATGACAAGTCAAATTTATCATAAAACATCCATAAACACTTCTATTTTAAAATATCCTTTCAAAACCCATTTTATAAAATCCTCATTATTTCCTTTATCTCTTCATTTTAATCCCATCTAATTCTTCTTTATGCACATATATCACTTAATGATACCAAAGTAACCCATAATTTAAAGAAAACACTAGAAAATGAGAATTTACCTTATGGTAGGGAGGAGAGAGCACTCACGTGAATAAGAAGAAGAAGAAGAGAAGAATTATAGAAAAAATACCTTACTTTCCTCTTTCTTACTATTTAAACATCTCTATCTATTTTTAATTTCATTTCCTCTTAAAATAATAAAATACCCTCTTAAATTTTCCAATATTTTTGATATAGTCCCTGGTCTAACATTTGGTATATTACAATTCTCTCCCCCTTAAGAAAATTCATCCTTGAATTTAGATAAATAACTGAAACAAAAAGGTAAGGAAACTGCATTCTCATGTCCTCCTCTCTTTCCCAAGTAACCTCCTCAACCTTATGATTTTGCCAGAGTACTTTAACTAAGGGAATCTTTTTGTTGCGTAATTCCTTAATTTCTCTAGATAGGATCCTCACTGGTTCTTCTTCGTAAGTTAAATTCGTTCGGACTTCTATTTCCTCTGGGTTAATAATGTGGGATGGATCGGATCGATATCTTCTGAGCATTGATACATAGAAAACATTGTGAATTTTGTCCATATCCGGAGGCAAGGCTAGTTGATATGCTACTGGTCTGACTCTTCTCAAAATTTCACAAGGAACAATAAATCTTGGACTCATCTTTCCTTTTCACCCAAATCTCAAGACTTTCTTCCAAGGCGACACCTTTAAGAATACTTTATCTCCCTCTTGGAATTCAATTTCTTTTCTTTTCAAATCAGCATATGATTTCTTCTGATCGGAGGCTATTTTGAGATTCCTTTGAATAAGCTTTACTTTCTCCTCTATCTCTTTAACCAAATTCGGCCTAATTATGTCTCGGTCTTTCAATTCAAACCAATTTAATGGTGTACGAAACTTTCTTCCATATAATGCTTCATATGGGGCCATCTTAATACTTAACTAACAACTGTTATTATACGTTAATTCAGCTAAAGGCAAGTACCTTTCCCATGATCCTTTAAAGTTAATCACACATGCCCTTAGCATATCCTCAAGTATTTGAATGGCTCGCTCTAACTAGCCATCTGTCTGCGGATGGAAAGTTGTGCTGAAGTTCAATCGAGTACCCAATGCTTCATGCAACGACTTCTAGAACCTTGAAGTAAACCTTGGGTCTCGATCAGATATTATTAATATAGGTAATCCATGTAGTCTGACTATTTCTTTAATGTAAAACTCCACATAATTATCCATCAAGTAATCCACTCGAACCAGAATAAAATGAGTCTTCTTCGTCAATCGATCTACTAGTACCCATATCAAATCCTTTTTACCCGGTGACAAAGGTAGCCGGTGACAAAGGTAGCCCTGAAACGAAATCCATCGTAACCCACTCCCGTTTACACTCAGGAATGGGGTTATTGGCTGCAATAACCCAGATGGCACTTGATGTTCAGCTTTCACTTGCTGACATGTTAGACATTCAGCAACAAACTATATTACAGCTCTTTCATGCCAGACCACCAGTAACAACTTTTCAAGTCTTGATACATTTTATTTCCACCTGGGTGCATAGTCAGAGGGCTATAATGTGCCTCATACAGGATATCCCTCCTCAAATCATCATTGTCGGGAATACAAAGTCTTCCCTTATAGTATAGACATTCATCCACTCTTATTTCAAATTCTTTGATTTCATTCCTTTCGACTTGTGACATCATCGCCAAATATTCTTATCTAGTTTTTGCAACTCTTTAATCCGATCCAAAAACGTTAGCTTTAACTTAATCTCAGTAATTAAAGAACCATCCTCCTTTACTGACATTCGTGCATCCAAGGCCCGTAAAGAATAAAAAAAATCGGCTTAATGCATCTGCTACCAAATTTGCCTTTCCCAGATGATAGTCAATGATTAGATCATAATCTTTTAGAAGATCAATCCATCTTCTTTGTCTCAAGTTCAATTTTTTCTGGGTCAATAAATACTTCAGACTCTTGTGATCTGTATAAATATGGCACCGCTCACCATACAGATAATGATGCCAGATTTTCAGTGCAAACACAACTGCCGCCAATTCTAAATCATGAGTCAGATAATTTTTCTCATGATTCTTCAAATGTCTGGAAGCATAAGCTACAACCTTTCCATCTTGCATCAGAACATACCCCAATCCATTATGGGATGCGTCACTAAACACCACATATTCTTTTCTCGACTCCGAGTGTACAAGTACTGGGGCCTCCGTCAATATTCTCTTGAGCCCTTCAAAACTTTCTTGGCACTTTTTCGTCCATACAAAAGGCATATCCTTCTGTAACAGCTTAGTTAATGGCAAGGCTAACATTGAGAAATTCCTCACAAATCGTCGATAATAACCGGCAAGTCCCAAGAAACTCCGGACCTCATAAACGTTCCTTGGAGATTGCCAATCCACTATAGCTTGGATCTTTCTTGGATCTACTCGAATACCTTCTATGGAAACTATGTGACCAAGGAAAGCAACCTCGGCTAACCAAAATTCATACTTTGACAATTTGGCATACAACTTCTTCTCGCGAAGTGTCTGAAGAAATACTCTAAGATGAACATCATGCTCTTCTCTTGACTTGGAATATATCAAGATATCATCTATAAATATCACCATAAATTGGTCCAAATATGGTTGAAATACTCGGTTCATCAGATCCATGAATGTTGCTGGTGCATTAGTCAAACCAAATGGCATTACTATAAATTCGTAGTGCCTATACTGAGTTCGAAAAGTGGTCTTTGAAATATCATCGTCTTTGATTTTCAACTGATGGTACCCTGACCTTAAGTCTATCTTAGAAAACATCGATGCTCCTTTTAATTGGTCAAACAAATCGTCAATCCTCAGAAGAGGATATTTTTTCTTTATTGTGACTTTATTTAATTGATGGTAATCGATATATAATCGCATAGTCCCATCCTTCTTTTTCACAAACAACACCGGTGCTCCCAACAGAGAAACATTGGGTCTTACAAACCCCTTATCTAGTATCTCTTATAGTTGGACTTTTAATTCTCTCATTTCAATCAGAGCCATTCTATATGGAGCCATAGATACAGGTTCTATACTTGGATAAACCTCAATCTTGAACTCTACTTCACGATTTAGAGGCAATCCTGGTAAATCGTTTGGAAAAAAGTCCGAAAATTCTCTAACGGTGGGAATATCATTTACTTTAAATTCTGGAATCGAGTATCTATCACATTGGCAAGAAAGGCTATACATCCTTTCAACATCATATTCTTCATAGTTATAGCCGATATCACATTCGAGGGTGATTTCGATCTTTCGTCGATTACTACAATTTCTGAACCTTCGACATTTTTTAAAAACAACCGTTTCTGACGACAATCAACCCATCCATAATATGAAGACAACCAATCCATACCCAGAATAATTTCAAATTCATCGAAGGGCAACTCCATCAAGTTTGCAGGAAATATAATCTCTTTGATTTTTATAGGGCATTTTTTACATATTCTAGTAACTCTTGCACATTATACCATGGGATTTATCGCTATAATCTCACTCACAATTGGTTCTAAAGGAATTCTTCTACTTCTAATCAGCTTAGTACTAATATATGAATGTGAAGAACAAGGTCAACTAGAACATAAACATGCTCATAAAAAAGGTGAAATGTACCTGTTATAATTTCAGGGTCATCCCGATCCTCATTAGTCTTGATATTATAAATTCTAGCGATTCCCTGAGTACCTTGTCTCTGCATTGAATCCATTTTCCTCCTGGATCTACCCCTTCCACTGCTTCTATTTGAGGTTGCTATTGATTTTTCAGACTGTGACGAGTTATCACCAGATTTCTTAGGACTGTTCCGTGCAAAGTGACCCATATCGCCACATAGAAGACAAGCTCCACTGACAAATCTATATACTCCTCAGTGTAATTTGCCACACGTTTGACATGGATTACTTTCCCCATAAGCTCTACCCGAGCTAGCAGCAAAAGACTAGGATTGCCTACTCTTATGTGATGCTGCTGCAAAGCTGTCTCTCTTAGAGAATCTGGAACTTGAGCCTTTTCCTCTTTTAGCATAATGGGGAGTGGAAGGCATTCCCACTCTTTTCCCCACTTGAACACTCTTCTCCGCCGCTAATGTTTCCTCCTAAGCTCTTTCAATAGCTTTGGCTCTATTTATAACTTCTTGTAGACTCGGCAAGTTCAAGGCCAACATCATCTCTTTCATCTTTGGCCTCAAACCCTCTATGAACCAATCACATCTTGCCTTGTCGTTTGGCACAACTTCAGTGTAAAATGACTCAACTTATTATACTCATCCTCAAATTCATGAATTGTTTGATCACATTGCTTTAAATTAAGGAACTTCAACAACATGGCTCGTTTAAACTGTTCACCCACATACTTCTTTTTGAATTCTTCCTGGAAAATTACCAGGTGACTTGCTCCGGTGGTGCATACATCATAGTTTTGAACCACCATATTCGAGCTTATCCTCTAAACAAAGATACAACTCCTCCCAACTTTTCCTGATCTGAACATTGCAGGCTTTCAAGCATTAACATCACATCATTTAACCACATATCGATCTCTATAATACCCTCACCCTCATCTCCTCGGAACTCTAGAGCTCCCAAACTCTTCAGCTCATTTGGAATCAACATTATAGGTACTGGAGGAATAGGGGGAGGTTGTAACAGAGCCATTATAACATCAAGGACTTGCATGAAAGTTCTAAACTCAGGCGTCGGAATCTCTTAAGGTGCAGGTGCACTTGCATTTTCAGAAGGAAGAGACTGTGCACTATTATCCTTATAACTTTCACTCCCCGCTCTTCTCGAGTTCAAATATTTTGACATCTAATAAAACATACATGATGATAACATTATCATTAGTAACATTGACACCATCTCAATAAAATTATCATCAGTAAGGAATGTTATCAATCATCCTCTAATGACACCATCTCAGTAACATTGATAACCTTATTGGCATGTAGTTTATTTTTTAAATAGAACTAATTTTGGCTAAGAATTAGCTAAACATGTAGCTCTGATACCAATAAATGTAACAACCATATTCTACATACGGTTACATATACAAATACAAATACAAATGTCACATAACTTTAAAAATTGTTTACTCGTTATGTAAATTTTTAAAATTTTGTTTCAAACTTAATTTCACATAAATAACATAATAAATACATGTTCATTAAGAATACTACAAAATATATTTGTTAAATTTGATTACATGCCATACAGGTTTCAAAATGATTTCTAAAGTCCTAATGTTACTAGTGAGTCAACCTTTGTGGATGATATTTGCTGCTATAGCTGCACTCCTTACTTGATTATTCTCTGTTGTTACCTACACGTGGAAACACACACGTTAAGCCATTAGTTAGTGAGTCATAGTATTGTAAAGTAACCTTTATGTACACGTAAATAATTCATAATATTTAGTTCCCAACAAATGGTATATTATTTCAGGATTCTCTAATCCTTGTCAATCAAACGATATTCCATTCACAATTATCATAAGCATTGACTATTCTATTTTTTTTCTTTCTTTTCATTTATAACAGCCTTTCATATTTGTAATGCACCACTATGCATTCTAAATAAAATATACTTTTATGCTGATAATGCACCCATATGCATTTCAGCGATGGTATCCTTTCATGTCAATAATGCACCCATATGCATTATTCTTTTATGTTGACAATTAACCCATAGACATTTCAGCTATGGCATCCTTTCATACCAATAATGCACCCATATACATTATTATTTTATACTGACAATGTACCCATATACATTTCAGCTATGGCATCCTTTCATGCCAATATTGCACCTATATGCATTATTCTTTTATGCTGACAATGTACCCATATACATTTCAGCTATGGCATCCTTTCATGCCAATAATGCACCCATATGTATTTCTATTTTCATTCATTTTAGTGCAGTTCATACTCTAAAACTCATTCATAATATTATTTCTATACATTCAATAGAATATAATAATTACGGTAAAACATATATTAACATTTAAATATTACATCTTGAATAATTTCTAATCATTTTCATGTAAATTGCATACAATAAATGTACTCACCTGGCTTGCCTTGCTTTGATATCCAAAACTCACCAACTGCTACTACGGAACTTGGCATTTCCCTTTTACTTTACTTGATTCAGGAGCTTGATTTCGATCTATAACATTATCCATTAAGTACACATAACATACCAATGTTAGTATACTCTTTACCCTTATACTTTAAGAATATTCAAAATATCATCGTCTTAATTTCTATAACAGTTATAACCTAATTTACCTTTCCAAGCTCAGTAGTATCGATACTACTACCCAAGTATCGATACTTCAATACTATGATATTGATGTTTCCTCTGGGTATCGATACCAAAATTAGGTTCGATGATGCCTGATATCGATACCCTTACCATGGTATCGATAATACCCTACTATGGTACTGATACCTCTTTATGGTATCGATACCGAAATTAGATTCGATGTTTGCTTGGTATTGATACCCTTACATTGGTATCGATACTACCCCAACAATATCGATAGTGGTTGAATCAATATCAATACTATCCAGTAAATTCATCTTCTTTTTACCTATAATATCGGTATTTTTCTATCAGTACCGATAACCTTGCATAGATTTTCTAGTTTTAACCCGATTATTAGCCAAATGGGGCCAAATTTCTTTATATTTATCCTCAATATCTATCAAGAACACTAAGTTCTAAGAATCATACTACTTTTTCTAATGTGTTTTAATCCAATCCATTGCTTCTAATCTCTCATTTAACTCTATGACAAGTCAAATGTATCATAAAACATCCATAAACACTCCTATAATAACAAATCCTTTCAAGACTCATTTTATAAAATCCCCATTATTTACTTTATCTCTTCATTTTAATCCCATCAAATTCTTCCTTATGCACATATATCACTTAATGATACCAAAGTAACCCATAATTTAAAGAAAACACTAGAAAAATGAGAATTTACCTTATGGTAGGGAGGAGAGAGCACCCACGTGAATAAGAAGAATAAGAGAAGAATTGTAGAAAGAATACCTTACTTTCCTCTTTCTTCCTATTTAAGCATCCCTATCATTTTTAATTTCATTTCCTCTTAAAAGACTAAAATGCCCTCTTAACTTTTCTATTGATACAATTTAGTCTACACACTATTCCAAATCATTTTTCTCATCTTTTACTACTTATTCAATTTAAATCTTAAATTTTCCAATCTTTTCGATTTAGTCTCTGGTCTAATATTTGGGATATTACATTAATAGTAAGGTTAGAGGAAATAATCATAGATAAAGTATTATCACTACTCAAGTAAACATATTTAAGATTCCCTGGAAAGGGTTTAAGCTCTATGGTATGTACATGCAATAACGATGGTTTATGGGGAATAAATTCATCAAAATTCAATGGTTCAAAGTTCATACCTGATCTAGTTAGTAGTAAACTAGATTTTTCCACCCCAATTGGGAGTTTGTCTGTAACATCCCAAATTAGGGTCAGTGACTAAATTGCAAATTTTGAAAACTATGTGCTTGATTTTGAAATAAGTTTGAAGAAATTTGATGTTGGATTTAATAGTAAAGTTGGAAAGTAACAAGGGTATTGTGGTCTTTTCTAAGAGAATATTTTTTTATTCTCTCTTTTGAAGGGATATAAAAATGTGGGAAATGAGGAAATGTATCCAGAGTCTTCTTCTTCAGCTTCTTCTTCTCCCCGTAAGCCTCAGTTAAAGGTGAGTTTAATTTCAGCTGTTTAATTCTTGGATTTATAAGTTGATTTTGATTCTTTGAGTATTATATAAGCTTAAGGAAAGCTTATATAAGCTTTAAACATCAAGAATAGAGAATTAAAAAGGAAATTATATGAAGGGTGTAGAAATGAAATTTTGTTATATAAAGGTTTTTGAAGTTCTAAAGATGTATTTGACTTGTCAAAGGGATAATTAAGAAGTTAGAAGTGATAGAATTGAATTTAGAATACATGGAAAATTTGATGAAATTCTTTGATTCAAGAATTATGGTGAATTATGAGAGATGGTGAAGAGTTATAGTGTTATAAGAAGGTTTACATATGTATAGATAAGTTTTAAGGCATAAGGAGGGGTTGATAAGTTGAATTGGAAGGCAAAGTAAGACATTTCGTGCTCAAAATGGAAATTTTGGTTGTGTGCATCGATGCATCTTCAATGTGTATCGATGTACTCTCAATTAAAGAATCATCGAATGTAATTCGTGCATCGATGCATAAGGAGTGCATCGATCCATCCTCTTAAAATGGAAACATCGAACATAAATTGTGTAACAATGCATGGGTAGTGCATCGATACACTTGTTAAAGGATGCATCGATACATTGTAGAATGTACCGATGCACTTCAATGGGAAATGCAATAAATCTTTCTTTCAGTCTAAGAATTGATAGATTATAGTATATCAATTGGATACTGATAAGTATTAATACATGATTATGTAGACATCGATCGAAAGCGAAGTTCGGATAGGTCGTTAGAGTAAGATATGCAAGAAAGAGAAAGAGCTTGGTAGTGTTATTGGTGATCAGGTGAGTACATGATATGAAGTGTAGTTATGTTAAGGAATTATGACTTGCGAGAAGTCTAATTCTGATATTAGATAATATGAGTACTCAGATGTAAGCATGTAGTGATATGATGTTCAGAGAAATTAGAGTCTATGCATATATTTAGATGTAATTGCATCTCTATGTTTGTGATCTAGGTGAATATGCCCTGTTACATTACATGTTATGAGATATGTGTCGTATGATAGTGATCTATGAGATATTGATAATAAGTCATAAGATTACATACAATTGTAATATAAGTTAAAAGATAAGAAATAATATGTTATATGCATATGAGAAAAAGGTATATGTGAACTACATGAAAGGGGATAAAGAACTATGTGATGTGACCATGGGTGAAAAGGATGAGTAATGTGAATTCCATGGAAAAATGCTACGTGAAAGTAAACTACGTGACTATGTGATCATATGAAATGTGATAAAGAGCTATGTGAAAGAACTATATGATATGAATATGTGAATGTGTAATGAGGTAAAAGATAATGCCCATGTCATGTGTTATGAGAGCTATAGGTATAGTTGGCATGCCAAGAGTCGAGGGTCTACGCGGTCCTTCGGGATATAGTGGTCCTTCGGGACATATGTGTTAATATATATGTGGTCCTTCGGGACATCTACGTGGTCCTTCAGGACAAATTCTACGCACCCCTAGTGAGAATTATACGAGCTGTGGTGACAGCATAGTGCACAACATCTATGTACTCGCATACCTTAAGTTCTCAGTAATGTGCATGATCTAACCAAAAAGATAACAATAAAATGTGAGTTGTAATGAAAAATGTGTTACATGTTTTATATGATGATATATGTGAATGTGTATTATAGGTTATGTCATTTGTTATGTGATATACATGAATATATGTTAATATATATATATGAATGAATATCAATGACTCATAGGATGATGTCATAACATGTTATAAGACATAGAATATGAAAATAAGAGATCATATGAACAAGAGATAAGAGATAGAAAGGATAATCATATAAGAGTATGAGATAAATATAAATGATGACATGCATGTGTGTATGTAATTGTTACATGAAAAAGTATGTATACAAGTATGACATTTTATTACATGATATGTACATGCATTTGATAATTTACATATGTATTTATATGTCTCACTAAGTCTATGACTTAGCGTGTGAGTGTTTCACACGTAGGTTCAGGAAAGCAGGAAGATGAGCTAAGAGGAGCAAGACAGGTTAGTTTCTCCTTACCGAAGGTCAGATCAGAACAGAAATGAATAACATGTATTTTGTTATATAGAATCTAGTTGGCATGTAATTAAAATATTTGTATTAGATACGCTTTGATCAGTTTTGTAAAACCATAGGTTTTATATCATAGAAATTAAACGGTTTTATTAGAAATATCAAACTGAATCTTGGGTATTTTTTAAAAGTAAATGTTTGAAGAAGTCAATGTGACACCTCAGACTCATATCCGGGTCGGGTACGGGTTGGGGGTGTTACATTGTCATAGTCCTCTAAGATTTCATCATCAATCGAACATTATTTGTCTGCTAGATGAATGAAATTGTTCTAGCCGAATGAGTTCAATTCAGACATGCCTTGGCATTCTTCAGGGTCATCAACATACTTGAGAGTACGAACATATTAATAGTTACACACTGATCGACCACTCTCATAGTGAGTTCACCTTTTCCGCAATCTATCAAAATACGACCAGTGGCTAGGAAAAGTCTACCCAGAATGATGGGTGCCTTGCATCAACTTCACAATCAAGAATAAGGAATCCGACTGGAAACACATATTTATCTACCCTTACTATGACATCCTTGACTCTCCCTTCAGTTATAACATGGGATTGGTCGGCAAGTTGTAAAATCACAGAGGTGGGTCTCGAAACTCTTATGCCAAGCATCAAGAATATGGATTTTGGCATTAAGTTCACACTTGAACCAAGATCACATAGAACCTTTCCAACAAAATTAGCTCCTATAGAACAGGGAATAATGAAGCCGCCTATATCATTTTTCTTTGGTGGCAGCTTACTTAATGAAGAGGAAAATTCTGTTGTCGTGGCAACTGTCTCATACTTCTCCACTTTCCTTTTCTTGGTACAAATTTCCTTAAGAAATTTGGCATACGTCGGGATCTATTCAATAGCTTCCAAGAAAGCTACATTGATATAGAGCTAATCAAGAATTTCCACAAACTTCTTGAACTGAACTTCATTATTATGCTTCTTTAGTCTTTGTTGGAAGGGTGGTGGGGGTCTAGCTTTCGTAACTGTGAGAGTATGAATTGTTTTTTTCGTGGCATCTAAATTTTGAACCTCAATAGGCTTACTAGTAGAATATGCCTCATTGTCCTTCTCCGAAATTGTTTCATCGTGTAATTCAACTTTAACTTGTTTAGCAATAAGGGGTAGAATCATCATGTTGTGTCCCCTAACCTTGACTTGTTGGTTAATTTTCGTTCCACTCCTAAGAGTCAATGCATTGCATTTTTCTTTACCATGCGATTTAGTAGTGTCACTTGGAAAATGTCCTTACCGACGCTCTTGTAATGTTGTAGAAATCTGAGAAACTTGACCTTCCAAATCTCTCAAAGATGAGTTATGACTTTGAAGTAGGGCACATTGACTATAAAGCAAAGCTCATTGATTTTTAATTGAAGTAGAATTGTATTGCAGAACTATCTTTGTAGTAGATATGAAATCTTGAAGTGTAGCTTCCAAAGAACTAATGATTTCTAAAGATGAGGCTCATTTGTTAGCATTATGCCATGGCATAGTGTTTTGGTAGCCTTGATATTCAGTGTGATTCTGCTGACGAGTAGATTGACTAGCATTATGAACTCATTGATTTCCCCATGAGAAATCAGGGTGATGACGCCATCTTGCATTATAAGTGTTAGAATAGGGATTGTTATTATTTATATTAAAATTACCTACAAAGTTGATGGACTCATGATTGGTTGAGTATTCGTTCTCGTGATGATTGCCTTGGAATAATAGACATTCCAAACTAGCTGCTTTCACTTCCTTTACCTCATTGGAATATTGCAAATTTTTCAGTATATTAATAATAGTTGAAAGTTGAGCGGACATCGAGTCCTTGGTGTCTAACTTGAATGTTCCAGGTGCTTTCCTCCCACTCCCAAGCCTTGAGGAAGGAAATTGATAATCATTGTTGGCAATTCTATCCAAAACACAAATCACCTTAGTAAGTGATTTATCCAGTAATGTCTCATTTTCAGAGGCATCAAGTATCATCCTCGTTGGTGCATTTACTCCATTGTAAAACAAAACTACTTGAGTCCAGTATTGAAAACCATGATTTGAACACTTTCAAAGGTAACGAACCCAACACTCATACATAGATTCGTCGTCGGCCTAGCGAAAGGATGCTATGTCATTCCTTAGCTGAGTGTTCATGTTCGATGGATTATAGAGCAATAAGGAACTCTTGCAAAGATCTGCCCATGATTCCATCGAACCGGATAGAACACCACTCAACCAAGCCCTTGCTCAATCACTCAAAGAATATAGAAACAACATTAATTTCAGCACATCCTCGTGCACTCCTTCTTGGAGAAAAGGATCGCAAACCTCAAAAAAGTTACGAATATGTTGCCTCGCATCTTTAGTTGGCATGCCTCCAAACTGCCCTATGGAATTTAACATATTGAACATGATTGATTTAAGCTAAAAATGTGCAGCTTGAATTTCGGCTGCCACAATTTCAGGATTCAAATAATCTAGCATCGGATTTAAATGATTGTGAATAGCACGAGGCCTATCAGCAGGTCCAACATTTTGTAATGCCTCGACATTCTGACTTCAGTCATCTTGACCAATGCCCTAGTTCTCAATTTGATACATATTTTCTTGAGCATGTTGAACACGTCTTCTTTGTCTAAAAAGTCTCTCAATCTCAAGTTCAATTGGTTCCAATGGCTCGTCAGAATGTCTTCTAGGCATACAACGAATAAGCCTAAAAAAGAATAAAGAAAAATATAAACTAAACTATACAAAAAGAAAAAAATAAAATTCTCTAGCAAAACTAATTAACTTCACGTTGCCAATCCCCGGCAACGACGCCAAAAAACTTGTTCACATTTTGTGAGTACTAAATATGGACGCGAAATATGTTCAAATATACACAATCGAATAAGTAATAAAGTGATTAGTGAGTATCGTCTCTACAGGGATTGGTGGAAATTAAGAGGTTAACCACAACACTATGTTAATTTATCTAACTATAGCAATGATATATACACAGATGATGCTTCGACAATGGAGATGTGGAAGTGAGTGCAATACTGGTGATGGAAGGTGATTGAGTAAATGATGTTGTGGCAATAGAGTAAATTATAAGGTAAAAATAATAATAGTACCAAGGTAACACAAAATGGTAAAAATAGTAAATAAATGAAATGACTTGACAATCCTCACAAGGGAAACTACTTCGAAAATGAGTGATGGGGAATGATTTAAGGATGTTAAAATTTATCACTCTAGCATATTTAATCTATCTAAGCTTCACTTGCTCGAAGGAGTTTGCTGAAAGTTATCTCGCAATCTCTAGTCAAAGGAACATAATAGAATAGAATGCCACAACATCTTCTCTTAATCTCAACTATGGTAGCCTACACTATTGATAAAAACTACCCCTCTTAGTCATTGAAATCATTTCTTAGTCTCTCTCAAGAACTAAGGGATAAGGATATAGTATTATTATGTTAGCTTTAGACTTAAGTAAACTACTACACCCCATTGCTTATGTGTATCTTACTTGTGTTTCTCTCGAATACTCCAAGCATTAATGACTAAGTTTCTCTCGAACACCTAGCCTTCATCTAAGTAACAGTCACTCTCATGCCTCGTACAAACTTAGAATATGAAGCCTTCATAAGCAAAATAAGTAAATGAAAAAGATAAACTTTTATCTACCATTAAAACAAAACCAAGCATTTATAAAATCAACTCCACCAAATAAGGTTAGTTCATGGTGGGCTCAAAAATTCTATGAAATAAAACATGAAACTCATTCTTTCCAAACAACCCAACTAAAATAAATGAAAGAAAACGAAAAGGGATGGAGGAAAAAGCCTTCGACACGCGCTGTCGGAGCTCCCCTCGGCCACCACGAACCGCCTTAGCTCGCTAGATCCTTTTGGACGCCTAGCTTACCACTCCCTCATGCTTCACCAATGGAGGAACACCACTAAGAAGATTAAGGAAAGAAAATGGTAGAGAAGATGAAGAAATCAAGCTCCCGAATGTAAGTGTGTAACCTTCCTCATCTCTCATCTGAGGTGTATTAAATAATAGAAATATCTAAGGGTATTCATGGGATCTAGCACTCCAAAATACCCATCATACCACGAAAGTCACTCCTTAGGCATGATGTCTATCCTCACAGGTGGTAGTGGTCCCCAGCAAGCGGCTACAATTATCAGACAAGTGCCTAGCCAGTTGTCAATTTGTAACAATATTTTTTGTCCTTTTCTGCGCCAGAAATGATAAGGCATTTCTATCTACTTCATTAATGTGTGATGTCACTAAATTCTTTCCCAACTCGCCCTTTTCTTTTTTCTTTCTTGCACATCACTAAAAACCACACCTTCCTCCTCATACAACACCTTAACAATATAAAGTAACACAACCACCACAAATGCAATGATATACAGCTACATGCTTCTAAAATAACCTAAATGAGCCCTTAAACAAAAAATAACTTAATTGAAAAAGGCCTTGAAAGTAGCCTTTTTAGGGAGTTATCAGTGACACTCTGATAACTCTTATCGTATGAGGGATAATTGTATGTCCTCAGTTCACTGACATTCTTGTAGCACTCGCTTTTTGCTATTATATCTGATTACTCATCTTACCACTTGTCGATACATCCCATGTAACAATCCTCATTCTTAATTATTTGAATACGTACTTGACTAAAGATACTTTGACGTATAACACTTAGTATTGTTACATCAATTGTAGTCCACTCCTACGAGTGTTGTAAGCCCTCTAGGTCCTTTGTGTCTCTCACGAATTAACTTCCCTTATTACGGATCATCTTTAGCTATTATGAGCCTTAAATATGTCAAAATTAACCATCTGAACTGAGTTGCAACGATACCCTATATATACTAATAGTACTCCCTAGTCAAGTATCAATACTCCCTTGAGTATCGGTACCAAAATCAACTTTTATTTGCTAAAAAACTCCAGTATTGATATTGTTGCCCTCAGTGTTGATACTAGGGCAAGAGTATCCATACTTTGGTAAAAGTTTTCATATTTTGGCAAGAGTTTCCATACTTTGGTAAAAGTATCCGTACTTTGGTAAAACTTTTTATACTTTGGAAAGAGTTTCGAAACTTTGTCAAACGTTCCAATTCACCTAGTATCAATATTGTTCATCTAGTATCGATACTTTAACCTAGAAAACCCAAAAATAAGCTCACAAAACACTAAAAAATACTCTAAAGGTCTTGGTTTGGTTCCTAATCATGTGCCAAAGATTTAGGGAGTTATTTAGGGTTATAATACGCCATAAAAACACATACCTTACAACTAAAACATCATTTAATCAAGAAATCATGCATAAATCCTAAAATGCTCAAATACATAAATCTTAGCAATATCTTCACATTTAAGAAAACCTTAACACTCTAAAGGATTATAAAAACATCAAATTGATGTTAGGAACTCGAAATGAAGTTCATTTCTTAGCCACGCTCATTTCCTTTATGATTTGGATGAAAACCCCTACATTTTTTAGCTAGAAAGAACCCAAGACTTGTATCGTTAAAACATCGATGTTTGAGGAATTAGGGATGAATTTAAAGCATGAAAAGGTGCTCAATAACTTACCATTGAGTTATAGAACTTGGAGAGAAAACAGTAGATTGATATAAGAAGGAAATAAGAAATGGAGAGAAGAAGAAGGAAATGAGTTGTAAAAACCCTCATCATTCCAAAATGGTGAAATTATGCTTTTGGTCATTCCTCATCTTTCCACTATTCAAACATCATTTTTATGGATAATTAGGCCCAAGTTCAAATCAATTAATCCCAATTCAACCCAATGACTTAAATTATAAAATTCACAAGGTCAATTCACCTCTTGGGTAAACCCAAAACCACTAGCCCATAATTTGGGATGTTACAACCCTCCCCTCTTTAAAAGAAATTTAGTCATAGAAATTTACTTGGGTTGAGCAAACGACTTACCCTTAGGTCCAATATTTAAAAAAACTAAGACACTTTTCTAAACTGATCCCCGTGGAAGAAGTCCTCGCAACATGACTAGAAACTCGAAAACTCATAAACTGATCTATGACCTCTTTTTCTATAGGGTGTTATATCCGTCGAACCTTAAGCAACAACCTTTGAAAGGCATAAAAACATTGATTTTTTACTCTGGTTGTTCTAATACTAAATACATAGAATGGTTTGCAAGGAGAACGCTATTCCATGACTCAATCATTATTGCTAAACCCTTTACTGGCTAATCTTGCTCAATTGAGTTAACTTAATGCATATCTTATTAACCTCTTTTATTACTTGAACATAGGAAACTCGTCATGCTACACGGAAAGATCTTTCAAAACTTGCCAACACGGTCTCGATACTGACTACTAAAAATATGATGACAATTCTTGACTTCCTAATGTCGATTTTATACTTCTAAGGGTGGTATTCCAGAACTGTTGCATTCAGAACATATACCCTATTAACATACTCCTCGAGAGTACTTGGGGCATCTGTGCCCAGCTAGAAATTAAAGTGCCTTGGCACTGACTGAGATATGTCCTGTTATTTTTTACAACAAGGTGATCAACATACTGGCTAAGACAACTTGGGTATTTTTAACACTCTCGTGGATGTCCTTATCTCCCATACTGAACCTGGGATTATTAAATCTTTATAATTTGATCCTCTATTGATAATGTAAAAACATTGTTAAAGTCTCATATCTAACTCTGACAACCCATACGAATATTCCTTTAGGGAACACACAAGGGTAGAGTATTTTATGACTCAACATTTGCTTAGAGTTGACCTTTAACTAAACAATGAACAACAACTTATTCTCATAAGGTCCTCACATGTCCATAAACTTGTGACCCCAATATCAAGTATCAATTGTGATAATAACTTCTCTTAGGTTGGCTATTAACTTAAACTCAAGTCCCCAAAGAATAACTAAGGTCTGTCTAGTCTATTCCACTAAGGTCCACCAACTAGCCACTTGGATTCTCACTTCCAGGTTCTCTACATGAATAATTTTCCTACCTAGTTTGCTTGACACCATATAAGTATGCATGCACTTACGCATGCTAGAGGAACCTAAAAACTGAGATAGCTAAAAATATACCTGACATCTCGTCCATGACATCAATGCTATGACCCTGTCTCTTTATGATCTAACAAGTAAAATCATGTGTATTCGAATCGAGAATAAGTCGATCCTCTTATGTACTCTCCAGCCTAAGCATAAAACTAACACCTCAGAGTAGGCTCTCTGCCAAGCTAAGCTAATGGGATCGCTCTCCTAGAACAAACTGAGACATCACCATTTAAACTAGGGCAATCCCTCACTACATGTTCTAAGGATCCACATCTATAGAACCTTCTAGAGAGTCTAAAGCACCTTCCTCGATGTGCCTTACCATAATGCTTGCACTTTGAATAATCCAAGATTTTATTGGAGTTCCTAGGGCCATACACAGACTACAAAGCTGATGGTCTCCTATGAGACTTTGTATCTAAACTCTGACTCGATTAGAGTGACAAAGTTGTTATCACTCTCCTCTGTTCGCGTGAGTCTTTGACCCTCTCTGCCACCAACTGAGGTAGATCAACTAATACATAAGTCATCATACTTGAGATGATTGACCCACCCAACAAGCTTTTTCTCATACTCTACACCCTCTATACGGCTTCAAATTGCCCTATCAACTCTGAAAATACCCTAAGTGGGTTTACCATCAATTGTATATGGATATCGATATGAAAACCCTCAAAGAGCCTCTTACACCTGAAGAACTCAGTCGCAACTAACTCTAGAGTGTAACGACTCAACTAGAGGAAATCTCTCTCGTACTTGTACACTATGTGATCCCCCTAAACTAGCTGAGACAACTACATCTTCAAACCATCTATTTATGCCTCACAGGTATGTTTATCTCTAAACTCATTTAGGAACCGATCCCATGTAGGCACCTCAGGGTCTCCCTCAACCACTGATCGATAGAAATCGGATCATCATGGCTTGAACCATAAGAGTCGACGATCTTATTCTCTCTCAGTTTCTTTACTAGGGACTTTATCGGTAATAACATACTCTAGGTGGTTAGCTACACAATCTGTACTCTAATAATAGCATTTATTACCTTCTTGGGAGTGGAAGTTGAACCTATTAAGAAGGTTGTCTCTACGACTCCTACGTCTAATAGGACATGATGGTCCTCAACCCTAGGTAAGAACTCCTTGTTGATGTGATCGAATGAGAGGCTCAATTCTCTATATTATCCTCAAGACTATGCTTGAAACCATCAACCATTGTAAATTTCTATAACATAGATTAAAAAAGAGAGCATCGTTAGGATTCTAGACTTATAGAAGTGCCTTCAGTACCTAAAGGCATGTATTCACTGACACTTTACTATAACTGACCACTGGATCCTAGGACCGACACAACATGACACTCTGATACCACTAAATGTAATATCCTAAACCCGATTGGGCCTAAGTTACCACATTGGGATACCATGGTAACCCCTGAGTTATAAAAACCTATATATTCTCATTTCAAAACATACTATGTGGTACCAAAATAAATAAATACAACATTTATAAAAATACTTTTATAAAATCGGATCTCCATGACAGATGATTAAAAATCAAAATAGTACAACTAAGAGTTTACAAATCCCAATACACAAGTAAGGGTCCTCTGAATACACATGCCTACTGCAAGTAACTAACCAGTACTATGAGAGGAAATGCTAGAGATTCTATTGTGATGGCGCTCCTCGAATGGTTTAAGTTATTAACATGAAAACGGAAAACATCCAATCGTTGAGCTTACAAATCCCAATAGTATATCTCTAATCTAGAGTAACATTAAGAATTTCATAAACTTAAGCATGCTGAAGACATGGTACTAAGCGATAGGTACATGCATGATCCTAATCAAGTGCTACCTTCTTAAGTGTAAGTCTAATGATTTCCTTAGTCTATACTAAGGGCCTCACCATGAGTAAACGTATACTAGGTCTCTAACCTTGGTATCATCCTATAATGCATCGGCATATAACACACAATGATAGTATCTGGTATCACAAAGACATCTGGTACAATCACACAAACAAAGGTAAGTATCATGGTATAGTCGGAGAGTCACTTAGTATCTCTGAAATCACACCCATCTATCCTACCAAAGGTACCCTAGATAAGACCCATGTCACTTATCATCAAAATCTTTATCTAGAAAAGCTCACATTTTCTAGTACCTAGGACGCCTCTGGGTCACATAGCATCGTCGAATATCTTCTGCTATTGTACTCCTCAAAGTACTCGAGATGCCTCAGGTCACATAGCATCGAAGCCCCAACTAGCGACTAAAGTGCTCTCACACTGACTTGGATATATCTGGATATTTCTTAAATAATTAGATGATAATCACTTACACGCACAAGTAACTCGAGTGTCCTCGTCATTTCCAGAGATGCAAACAAATACATAAGTCTTATAGAATCTTACCTCATAAAGTTATTATGACTAGCACATAATTAACATTACTATTATCTCGTTATAATTATAAGGCTTTTCTCTAGATCTAACGACTCAACACACATTAAATGATCTCAATTAAATACAATCCAAGTAGCTCGAATACTCACTACCAAACTTATTGAAGTCAAGTGAGGTCATTCCCCTTCACCTGACATTATCTCACTCATCCTCTCATCTAGAACGTTATGAAAAGCTTTATTAGTATGTTATTTCTAATAATTTATTAAATAAATTTGTTATGGTCATTAGGATTTAAAGGGTATTTTAGTCATTTTTTCTCCATAGAGATCTCTAAGTGTTTCATGGTTCCATCACGATTATTGTGCTTAATGTTCACGGATTGTATCATTAATTAGCCCGATACTTAACTCAGGTTCATTACTGGGTAGCGATTCTTTGTCCACTCTTATCGTAGGAATAACAACAATATGTCCTTTGTTCATTGATATTCTCGTAGCATACGCTTTCTGCTATTACTGAATCTTATTACTCATCATACCACTTATCGGTACATCCTCTGCAATGATCCTCGTTCTTAATTATTCGAATGCGTGCTTGATTGAAGATACTTTGATATATTATGTTTAGTATGGTTACATTGGTTGTAATTTTCCAAAAATAATTAGGAACTATAAGTGTAATTTTCAAAATTTAGGTGTTATAATCCCATAAATGAATAGTTCAACCTCAAGAATGATGTTTTGGTGGGAATCAATTTTTTTGATCCAGAATTTATGTTAAAAGCTATAAAGTGTTAAAGTCTGGTAAAAATTCAGTAAATCTGATCGAATAGAAATTTTTAGAAAATTTTGAAGGATACTAAATTAAGCTTAGAAATATTATTTTTCAAATTTTAAAATGATGAGAAAATAATATAGAGAATTGGATTTGAGAATTTATTTTCATGTTTAATTTTGATCGTTTGATAAAAAATGGCAAGATTGGAATATTTTGAAAAGTGCATGGATAAAGTTGTAAAGGGTAATTTTTTTCCATATTTGACTTTGGAAGATGATAAGTAACATGTTTTAAGGTATTGATGTAATTATCAAGTTTCATTAAGGGTGAAATTATCATTTCTCAATTAAATGCATTTTAAATTCATTTAAGCTTAATAAATGACAAATTAACATGAAATTAACTAAAATTTTCATGAAAATAAGGCCTTCTTCAACCTCCATTTCGTGCTCCTCATAACCTAGGTAAGAAAAATTTTATTTTTCATTTTTGAGCAATTTCCTTTGGACTTTGGATCGAACCGTGAAATATAAAATTGTTTTATTTGAAGAGCTCTATCATTTGGTACCATTATTGCATGCTAATCTTATTTTAATGTTGAGTTACCAAATTTTAGGGTTTATGTTCATGTTAGGGCTTTATGAATTGATGATGATTTTGAGGTTGTTGAGGCTATAGAATCATTTCCAAGCTTATTTGATGATCAAAATCACCTAGAAATGTTATATTTGATTTTCGACCTACACCCTAAATTAGGGGAAGTTTTTTATTGGATGAAATTGAGTTAGGGGTTTGATTGTAAAGGTTTTAAAATGTTGAATAGATGTTGATTTAATGCTCGAATCAAATTGAAATAAAGTAAAATCATGAAACCCTATTCCCTTAACATTCAACCTAAGCTTTTGGAAGTGAGAAAAATTATGGAAAATTATAAAAGGGTTAGAAATGATATAATAAGGATCCTACAAGCTTTAGAAAGTTATTTGGACCAAATTGTAAGTTTGAGAAAGTTAGGGGACCTATTCAACAATTTTGAAAAGTTATGGGGTTAATGTGTAATTATTCAATACATGAAGTACTATGCTGGAAATTAATGTTAGAGTGATGAATTTGGTGTTAGAATGTGAAATTTGACTATTTTGGGAAGTTGTCAAAGTTTGAGTAATAAATGGAAAATACATAGAAAGTTAGTGACTTAAGTGGTAATAATGGAATTTTTTGAGGTATTGGGCTGGAAATTAGATGCTGGAAATTTTATTAAGTTGTTTGAGACTTGAATTGAAGTAAAAGGACAAAGGACTATATAGAATAAAATGGAAAAGTTAAGATGAATTCTAAAAGAATTCATAATTAGTAGTTAAAATGAAAAGTTGAAAAAGGTTATGTGAAGTTTGGGTGAATTTGGATAAAAAGGGACTTGAATTTGAGACACGAAATTAGTATCGAATGAACATTGAAAGATTTTTTTGGAATTTATTTTCTATTGTGTGCCTATGTTAGTGAGATTTTAACATGTGGTTTGAAATGCACATGTTTTGTAAATGATGTTCATTTAGATTGTGTGCTTGAAATAAAGATCAAGCAATATTAAAGCTAAGGAGAGCTTAAGGATGAAACGTGAATTTCTAAGGAAAGTTGCAAGCTAATGACTCCAGGTGGGTGCATAATTAATTTGTATTTATGATATCGTGCAAACATTGGCTTGTGATGGGCCAGTGACGGAGTTACTATGGTAAGAAGTGACTCCTAAATGTCATGAAAATTTGTGATTCATGTGTATATGTTCATTTGGTATGCTAATAGAATTAGTGAATAAGCTGAAAATATAAGTTGTGAAATCTACCCAGATTTGTGTTCTGAATAGTAAGTTTAGAAAATCAGCATAAATTATATATAAATGAATAGGGGATGATTTTTATTCCGTTGGATTTGTATATCAGTATAGTTTTGTTGAGAACAAACGACTACTAATTTCAAGAAGTATACAAAAATATATGAATTTTTTAATTGAGGATAGGTCAGAAAACAATGTAGCATGTTCTGCTCAAAACAGTTTCTGTAAGTCAACTTTGAAAATTTACTATAAATTGTACAAGATGAATTAGAAGATGTTTCTTATATGGTTAAATTCGAATTTGAGTCTAGTTTCTATTGGTATAAACATAATAATTTTGAAGTATGTAAATTAATACAGAGTAATATTTCTTTGAAGGTAGTGCAAACTGCACAAATATGAAATAAAATTTAGAATGTGGTAAACTATGTATGTTATGATACTCTTATGATATATGTTATCTTAGAATTTTTGAAATGATTCAATGTTATTACATTGTTATGATAAATTATGATATTTATTATACAAGGAAATATGATATTTATATGTTTAAAAGAGAAAGTAATAATAAGCAAGTGCAGTTATTTATTCAATTATTCTGATCGTGGACAACTTGTGACAAGTTAACCTCATATTATTTTAAAGTATGTTTTATTTTCATTATGGATTATTTACATGATGTTTCTAGAAAGTTTTATGAATTATTTAGGGTATGAATTGTCCATCATGTTATGATGTGAAAAGTTGGATATTTTGAGATATTGATATCTTTGATGATTCTATAACATATAATAATTAATGGAAAAGCCCATTGTATGTTGCATTGAGAGTCATAGGTACAATTGACATGCCATGAGGTGGAGTGATTATGATTATGATCTGGTACATTTGTGTAAACTATGTATAGCACCATTGGTGTAAGTGATATAATTGCACTTGGAGTGCATAGTCTAATTTTGATAATAGCACTGAAGTGTTTATTGTGCACACTCGTCTGACTCACGTGCCTTGCATTCTCATAAATATGCATTGGGCTATGAACTTGAAAATAAGCTATGAATCTGAAATAAGTTATAAGTCCGGAAACAAGTTCTAAATATGAGAATGAGTTTTGAAATGTGAAAATATGTAATATGAAAACAAAATGTGAAAGTGAGTATGAAAGTGAATGATGAAAATGAGATATGAAAGTTTTGTATTGTATATGAGTGAAAAAGAATATGATATGACTATTATGTATAATATTGTTTATCATGGCTTTGATATGACTATTATGTATGATATTGTTTATCATGGTTTTGATAAAATCATGAGATGATGATTTTTATGTTCTTGATGAGCAAAAATTGTTTGAATAAATCGGTTTGGATATTTAGTGATTTTATTGGAATTTAAGTTAATGTTTTAAATTGTTATAATATTATTAAGTTTTATATAATTGAATATGTTGTTTAGATGTTGCTAAATTGTTTGATATATATATATATCACTTTAGTTTGTTTATAATGTCTCACTAAGTGTATACTTAGCATGCGATGATTTTCACGCGTAACTAAAGAAGAGCAAGTGAAGTAAGGAGCTGACTGGACATCAATCAATAAAGAAAAGTTTCATGTATCAATAATGACATCATACTATTTTAAATTTTCTATATGACATGTATACGGATAAGAAAATTTTAAGATATGTCATTATGGATATAAATATAAATTTAAGTTTTGTGTTTTAAATAAAAATGATATTTTGACATAGTAAAGAAATATTTTAAATTAGACAGTAATTAAGCAGTTTATCGTATGATATGGAACAATATAGATCTGTCTAGTTGTTGCCTGAAACTGATATTGATTTAGAGGCTAAAATACTATAATATAATTTTACGTGATTACATTATTTATTGAAAGCATTAAATTGGATCAATTTTAAAAGTTTAAAATTTTACTAGATTTTCAACCTTAGAATATATGTAAAACTATGTGACATCTTTTACTCGTATTCGGGTGCGTATACGGGTTAAGGATGTTACACGAATTATGTTCACTAGTTTTTCAATTTCTTCAAAATGATCCCACAATTTCCAAGGACGTAAAAAGGGGAGGAGATCTAATTTAAAAGCACCTGAGAATCTAATTCCACAATCAGAACTGCTTTACCATTCCAATCATATTTTAGAAACACTTTGAGGGCTATTTTTAAAGCCATCAGTTCAACAAAGTTCGAGCCTTGAGCAAAAGTAGGACCCTAGAACATTGCTCACATAATCCCTTCTGAAGTTCTAAGTACTCCACCACAACGTGTGACACATTCCTTCGCAGCTCCATCAATGTTGAATTTAACTTGATTATCAATCAGAGCTTGCCAATCCGAATTAACCACTTCCTTTATATCAATTATACAATCCCATGGCCTTTTGCCCCATTTTTTTTCATTTATTACAACTTATTCTTTTCACGCTTTATACTAAATTCGTGCATGAATTCCCTCCATTAAGAAAGGAGCTTCCAATCCAATCATTTCTTGTTTTGAAATTTTAATGAAATTTAAATTGAAGTTTTCTCTCCACTGCCTCTTCTTGTAAATAAAATGGTTTCGGAAAAAAACTCACAAACTTTCGTCTTGACTCAAGCTGGATTATAATTATCCCCTTCCCCTATATTTAGCCCCATGATCAAATTTCTCTTGCTTTTGACTTTTACTACTATGAAATTGGATGAATTTAAATCACCACGCCTTAACCATTGCGCACGAGATTTTTGATGCCACAAATCCTCCTTGGCCTTGAGAACATCCCCCAATTTGTGTTTACTTTTAATTGATTTATCTTGCTGCTCATTGTTGAGAATACAACCATCCCCATTTTCTTCCAACTCATTAATCCTTTTTCTAACCCTTTCGTTTCTTTGTCAAAATCTACACTAGCTACCTTGCTCCAATTCTTTAAAGCCCTTTTGGCTCTTTTGAGTTTCCATTAAGAACATTTCATGTTTTCTTTGAATTTTTAAATGCATCTTTTATAACTTCTGCACATCCTTATTGACTAAACCATGCATTGACGAATTTAAATGGCCTCGGCCTCCAATCCACCTTTTCTTTAGACATCAGCGTTGGTAAATGGTCTGAAATTGTTCATTGAAGTCCCTAGAGTTTAGCATCGAAATTATCCATTATCCAGTCCTCGACTAGAATTATGTCTAATCTACTACTACTATTTTTTGGCCCGTACCATGTAAATTTCTTACCCACTAACGGCATATGAAATAGCTTGTTTTTCTCTATGAATTCATTGAAATCTTCCATGCCTACATAACAACTAGCACCCCCACTCCTTTCAGTTCTATTCCTTACTACATTGAAATCACCTCCTATAAACCATTTGATTTGACTATTGCATTTCAATAGAATCAATTTATCCCACAAAAATATTTGTTCTGAAAATGTATACACCCGTTTTTTCATCCGGATTTAAATGAGATAATTTAATTTTAAATTTAATCATTTTATTTTTTATTTAAATCTTTTAATTATTTTTCTTTAATTAGTATTAATATTAAATATATATTCATAATAAATAAATTTAATTTTATTAGGTTATATTAATTATCAATTATACTATATTAGTAAATAATAGATAATTTTATAAATATTAAATTATAGTTATATATGGATATATATTTTAATTAAAAAATACTAACACTTCTTTATTTTCTTTTTTGTTTTTCAGATTTTACAAACAGACTCAAACCATAAAACAACTCAACCACATAACAAAGCCAGCAGGTCCAACGGTGTGTAAGCCTACGCGTGCAAAACCCAACATAGCTAGGGTTCAGGATTAGATGCCCAACACCGTCACTGCAAGAAGATTAGTGTTGAAATGTCAAAGTTTGGAAAATTTGTTTAAATTAGGCACCTAATATTACAATGTCAAAAATTAGGTGTAACAATATCAAAATTAGATGAAATAATGTTTGAAAATTAAATGGGTAAATTATAAACTTTAGTCACTAAACTTTAGGGTATTTATAAGATTAGTCTTTAAGTTTCAACTATAAATACCCTAGCTCATTTAGCTTCAAAACCATCACAAAGCATTCTAGCTTTCTTCCAATACTAGAGAGATTTTAGAGAGTTTCTTGAGAGTTGTTTTCTCCTTTTTATTTAGAGAGAATTATCATTGTTTTTCTCCTTGGTAGATCGAGAGAGGTTGTAATTCCTATTTTCTCATAGTGAAATTCTTCTACCGTTGCCCGTGGTTTTTACCCTAAATTTTTAGGGGTTTTCCACGTAAATTTTGTGTCTCTTTTATCTTTATTTTTATTTTCTCAAATTATCAGTTGCGATTTTGCTCTATCCGATAGCTGTCTTCCGCAACAATTAGTAGCCGTTGGATCTGGTTACTGAAGATCTACAACTCAGATTGTTGATATATCTAGGGTTTGGAAAACCCTAGTGAGAAGCCCGCATCACTGCCAATTACAAGCCGACAGATCGGAGGAGAATCTGACGATCTAGATTCTTCCAAACGTTTTAGGGTTTTCAAACACTAACAGAAGTCCGAACAGCCGCCTCCATAAACAGTGGACATCCGACGGTCACCGGAGCTCCAGATCACCAGGTTACCCTTCCCAAGTGAGATCTTCACGCATCACCAGGTCCCCAATCGAGCCACGCATGCCTCCCTCCAGTGATCCCCTTGCCTCACGATTAAAATGCCAAACTGGTCCCCCCCCCCCCGGATTACCCTTCGTCAAACCATTGTAGTAAGGTGACAAAGGTACCCACGACCCTCCTAACATCCATGCACGAGGAAGAATGAGACAGGTTATTTGTTCTCCATATAAACCATAAAAAAGCAGAAAAGATAGGAATCAATCAGCAAGGAAAAATGAGAACAAAAAAACAAAAGAAAAAACCTATAAAACAACCATTCAAACGGATCAACAAGGGGAAAAAACCCCAGAGAGCAACAAAAATTAGAAACGAAATCCATAAATAAAAAATGAGAGAAAATAGAAAGGAAGAGAGGAAAGAATACTCCTTGGAATCCTCAGCAAGCATCACTATCCCTCACCGGAGCCTAATCTCCACCAACCAAAGGTAAACAAAGAATGAGACAGGTTCTTTGTTCTCCATATTCTGATTTTTGCTTCTAATTTTTGTAACATTTGTTTTAGGTCACTTGTTTCCATTTGTAGAAGATGCATACATAATTTATGCTTTAAGCCCTAAGTTTAGCCTCGTATTCATCTTAGTCACTACCTTTGATTTAGTGTTTAAAGTGTAGGGTTTTATTGCCTGTCTAGTCCTTACTACTCTGTTTCTTTTACGATTTAATCTTATTGCATGATTTGTTTTCTGGTTATTTTAACACACATTTTTAGTTTAATCCATTTAATCCCTAAATTTGTCTATACTTTGTATTAATCTTTGTGTCTTTAAAAGAGTTGATGAATATAATTTTTTTTACTTTCGTGTTAGTATATTTTTAAATTTTTTTACTAGTGTGTTTTCAAGAACAACTAATGTAGAGTGGGTGTGAAAAGTACTATTTAATAGACGTAGTGTGATTCAATACGATAATTGAATGAAAAAGTGAACTTGAAATAAGTTGAGTCTTTTTTTTAATAAAATGTTGTTTTTTTATAAAATATCATGACTTTACTTTTCTACCTTTCATTAGAATTTTCTTTTAATTCTTTTTTGGCATGTATCATTTATTATTATTATTATTATTATTATTTGATTTTTTATTGCATTTATATTCGATTTACAAAATTTTGATGATCATTAATAAGAAGAGAAAATTCTTTCATAGAGAAGAAAATAGATGTGATAGACTTCTTATTAATTGATGTGCAAATCCTGTGGTTTCTTCTCAAAATGAGAAACGTCCCTTAATAAATAATCTAAAATAAATAGATCAATGTTCGATAAAAGGATCACATTTTAAATTTTGACTCGAATTTGTAAATTCTAGTACTACGACAATGTATAAACAATAAGGCACCAAGTTTAGGCGATGTGGGGGTGTTTACCCTTCTCCATGCATAATCGAATCTCGAACCCTTTAAATTGAATTTTTGGTAAACACAGACTAATTTTTGTATTTAAAATGATTTTTCAAAAAAATTGTTTTAAAAGACGTTTTTAGGTATTTAACTTACTTAACTCAAATGTCGATGGCGACTCCAAATCAAATTTATCAGAAATCAAAAATTCCCCAAAATAAGTCGTAAATGTAAATAAAAGGGTTTTCTTCTTTTAAGTAAAGGAAACTCATTGAAAATGTTACGACAACTCGATGACTCTACGGGATAACTCGAGGGTTTCAAACTCTAGCACATTTGGGGCGATATGGATCGTTGCATCTGATTTGGATCCTACAGTTGACACAAAGGTTAAGACAAAAACATCGCAAGGAGCATATATATTGACAAAGGTCACGGCAAAAACATCACAAGGAGCATATATATTGACAAATGTCACGGAAAAAACATCGCAAGGAGCATATATGTTGACAAAGTAGAAGATGACCCATTCGACAACCAATTCCCATAATCAAAATGCATCATCAAACCAAAGTTTTCTAATTTCTTCCTCACTAAGGCTACTGAAATTTTATAGAATCGAAAAAAAAAATCTTATCACGATACTTTTACATTTAAATTATCCTCTAATGTTCCATTAGATTAGATTCATAATGGCGGTCTTTTTCAAAAAAAAAAAAACCGCCACTACTTTCCTAAACGCTTTTGATTCTCTAGCTGTGCAATTTCGTTAACAACTTCTTGTTTGCAGCCATGAATCTGAATGCCAAACTTCTTCCCTAACTTCAAAGTCACCTCTCTTCTTTGGTCAATATTTTCTAGCGTATTTGCATATCAGAGTCGGACAGAGATTTGCCTTCCTACTCAGATACATCAGCATTTGCTCTTTTAACCTTGTTCCTCCTTGAGGCTCGATCTTTCTTCTTCCTTTCTGTCGTTGTCAACACTCTGTGTTGAAGTTCAGCCAGGGAACCGTATATCTTTCTTCTCTTCTCTTTTGGTGAATAATTAGTATCTGGGGTTGCATTAACGTTATCATTTTTAGTCAGTTCAAGCCCGTTAGTATATGGTGTGTTAAGGCTATCAATCTACTCAGCCCAAGATCCGTTTTCTTTTGATATGCTTGGCAACTGTTCATCATATATGTCTTCCACCAAGTTGTCTATATTTTTAACATTTTGGTTTAACTCTTCTTTAAATCCCATGTTTTTAAGTGAATCTTAGCCCGATCCTTCATGAGATCCAGTTCTAGATCTTAACCCGAACGACCCACTTCCGTGACTTCTCCTTTTTTTAGCCTTCACTATAGCTTCCGTCTAGGATGGACCTACTCCTTTATTTGCCCCTATTTCTTCTTTATTAGATTCTATTTTGGGGTTAACCGTCTAATAAAATCATTCTTCCCAACTGTATTATTAAAGCTTCAACCCCCTGTATAAACTTCTCCAAAGTATCTTGCTTCAATAAAATCATCTTTATCTGTGCCCCCATTTAATATATTCTCCACACATCTTATTAATTGCATCATTCTCTAGCAACAGTTCTTTGCTTTTTTTCCATACTTGTTAGAACTTACCGTTGTTCAACATCCGACGAAGAATCAGATGAGCTTTCCTTTTTTCCAGAAGTTGCAT
Source organism: Hibiscus syriacus (assembly GCF_006381635.1). NCBI lineage: Eukaryota > Viridiplantae > Streptophyta > Magnoliopsida > Malvales > Malvaceae > Hibiscus > Hibiscus syriacus. Next base: position 428,939 of record NW_024062641.1, on the reverse strand, counting down.
CCTTGTTAATCATCTTACTTATTCCTTCGAAGTGATTAATCAAGTTATGCTCGTTCATTTCTTTAATCCAGATCATAAAACAATCCTTCTTCACTTCAATTTCTATCGTTTGATCTATATTTTCCATTTGATTCTTAGATACAATGAGAAACACATTCTTGCAATCCATAACTTGATTAGCATTCTCTCCCAATGCGATTAGCATTCCTCAAGTTCAGCAATTCTTTTAAAAGTGATATGATTTCAACAATGTAATGGAATCCCAATGGCTTGAATCCTTGTCATTCTCTCTGTTTAATGAAAAGATTGTCCATGGCTCAATTTCTGTAAAAATATTTCTTTGAGATATGCCCAGTCTTGCACTTTCACCACCTCTAGAAAATCTGGATCTTCAATTCCAATCAAGAATCTCCTTCCACCCACACTTTTGATTTGAATATTTCCAAAACCCTACGCATGGAGCCTTTTTTTCAATCCTACTACTGCTACAAACTGTCGACATTGTTCCAATTAAACATTTGCTCAATTTCCATAGGCTTTCTTCCTTCACATGACCCTTTATCCTTATTAAGTTTTTCTGTCATTGATTGTCGGTCTCCCCCTGTTCCGTAGTAGGTAATTTTGCTTTGTGTTGATTGAAACAATCTTTTTGGGGATTGGGATGGTATTTACAAGATTTACAACAATGAGGGGGAATCTATTATGCATGCTCTTAAAGATTGTCCTTAGGTTAACGAGGTGTTAGCTTTATAATCTTTAGACATCATGATCCTTAATAGCTCGGAAATTCCTTGTAAAGCCTGATTTGAAGAAACTATTAGTTTTATGATAAAGATTCTTTTGCTCGATTTCTGGTCTTATTAAGGAACATGTGGAATAATATAAGGACTAAGGGGATACATGAAGTGATGAAGCAGGAAATGCTACCAGATGGAATTATTGATAGCATTGTTTCAACAATACGTTCATGTTGATGGTCTTGAAAATTTAAGGAGAGGGGTTGGACTTATGTTGCTTCGTTCAAACTATATAGGTAAAAAAAAAAAAGGACGGAAGCCTTGACTTTAGAAATTTAAAGTTGCTTATTTTAGCTATTCCTTCATGAAAAATCCTATTTGAGTTATAATATTTTAAAGGCAGACTAAATAAAGAGATAGAGCCTCTTATATAGGGACTAATATTTTAAAGGCCAAAGAAGCTTTGAATCAAAGATTTTTATGGAGAGTGAGAATTGATAGTAAAGTTTTGTATGCATGCAAATAGATGAGAAGGCTCGTCAAGGGTTTTGTTGAATAGTGGTTATGTGGATAATACTAAGAATTCAATTAAATTTGGCGAGTTTATTATTTCAAGTTCTTGGGATGAATGTAAAGTTTTCCAAGTTGTCTCACGAGGATTGGAATAAATTTTTAGAATTTTTGGTAGTTCTAGTTCATGTAGACACAATGATATGGGGTTATCACTCATTGTGGGCTTTCTCAACTCGTTCATGATATTTTTGGCTTCTAAAGGAAATTAATGTTCAGAGTGACCCATCGAAGATTCGGAACGTGTTAGCAAAGCTTCAAGTTCTTCTAAAAGTAAGAATTTTTGGGTGGAGGGTTTGTAGCGAAGCTTTGCCATCGAGTTCAAAACTTTGTGCCATGGGGATTAGGGATGGTATTTGTAAGATTTACAAAAATGAAGAGGAATCTATTATGCATGCTCTTAGAGATTTTTCTTTGACTAAAGAGGTGTTAGATTTATCATATTTAGACAACAAGATCGTTAATAGTTCGGGAGTTCCTTGTGAAGTCTCGTTTGAAGAACCTATTAGTTTTGTGATAAAGATTCTTTTGCTCGATTTCCAGGCTTATTAAAGAACATATAGAATCGAAGGAATAAGTGGGAAAATGAAGAAGTGATGCAGCAGGCAAGGATTGTCAATGATAATATTGTCTTATTACTTTCAGCAGTGGAGGATGTAAGATTTGCCCGGAATCTAAATTTATTTATGTTAATAGTTTATTTTATTATGGGTTCCACTTAAAATTTTATTTGTATCGAATTCATACGAAAAATTTATGCAACTAATTCTTATATGCCGACTCTAAAAAATAATTTTGGATTCGTCACTAACTTTCATGTTAGAAATCAAACTAGATTTTTATTTATCGGCAGCAAACATTAGGTAAAATATGATGGGAGTTCTAAGTCGGCAAAACTGAAAACTGATGAAGCTTAAAACGTGGCAGCAAAATCATTGAATTTGCATCAGCAAACTAATGTGGGCAAAACTTAAAAGATTTTATGGCAGAAACAAGAGGTATTAATAGTAAAGTAGAAATTTCTTCAAGCTATAATTTGATGATCGGGCAGCAACAAATGAATTACTTAACAATTAAGTTGGAGATAATGTCGTAAAATTGAAGATAAGACTGTAACAACTAACAATTCCACCATGGCAAGGAAGTTCGAAGGGTAAATCATGTACCAAATTAGGCAGTTATTTACCACTATAAATATGTGTTCTAGCTTTATTGTAATGCGTGAGTATAAGAAAAACACGAGAAAAAAAGCGAGGCTTAGCAAAGCTCTGTTGTTTAGTAAAGTTTGTAAACTAGCCAAACCTAGTGTTTGTATTTTTATTTTGATTGATATCAATATATTGTGTGAGTTATAAAATTTATCTAGTGTTCATTCACGCTTCCAACAAATGGTATAAGAGATTGGTTCGAGTTTATGCAACGGTGAAGATGACCAACATGATTCAACCATAAAACTCGAGATTGACAAAGGCAAACTGTGACAACTGGAATATCCAAATGAATGATCTACTTGGTTCGCAAGATTGTTAGGATATTGTCTAGGAAAGTTATGTTGAACCCAAAAATGCAGTAGCAAAAGCAACTTTGACCAATGAAGAGAAACGTGCATTGAAAGAATCTCGTAAAAAAAGACAAGAGGGTGTTATTTATTTTTATATTTTAAGGATTAGATGAATCTACCTTTGAAAAAAATGTTGGATGCAATTACCACAAATCAGGCATGAGATATTTTTTTAAAAATCTCTTCAAGGTGTAAAAAGAGCAAAAAAAAAGTACGCTTACAAACACTCAGAGCTGAACTTGAAATGTTGAAAATGAAAAATTCAGAATGTATTGATGATTATGTTAGTCGTGTAAAAATGGTGTTAATTGGAATAAAGATAAATCAACGAGTTTAAAGTGATGGAAACAATTTTGCAGCCACTGACATGAAAATTTGACTACATGGTCGTGGCAAATGAAGAATCAAAAGATTTATCCAAGATATCAATTGATGGGCTTGTGGGTTCACTCCAAACCCATGACCAGAAGATGAAGCAAAATGAAATTTTTTAAAATTTAGAACAATCTTTGCAAAACAAAATAAATATCAATGAGGTGAAGCCAACAATAGCTACACATATGACATAGGAATTCACTGCGGATATCATGGAAGATACAGAGGCGGATGATGAGTGCGTGGACATGATGGTCAATCATATGGCGTCACTCAAACGAGTGAAAACAACCAAATATCATACCATGGAAGAGGATTCAGATAGAGGCAAATAACAAGAAGGAAAAATCACAAGTACAATGCTATAACTACAAAAAGTTTCATCAGCTTCTAAACAAAAAAGAAAGATATAATGTTCTAGCAGCTGAAGAAGAAGAAATTGAAAATTTTCATGTTATATAGTATAATAATTTTTTATACATAAAATATAATCGATCATCAATTTGTTATATTTTGAAAAATATTATAATTGGTAATTAAGTTGGATTTTATTGTAGTCCTCGTGGTTAAAGATTAGTTGGTAGTTAGATTTATTTTAAAAAAGTAAATATTTATTTTAGGCAAGAATTCTTATGAAATAAGAATTCTTGGTGACCAATTATTTGACTCTATAAATAGATATTATGCCTTAGCCTTTAGGGTAATGTGTGAGAGAATTACTTGTTTGGATTTTGAGAGCGAAAAAATAACCAAAGCGATATTACCATATAATAAGACATGCAAATGAGACAGGATTTAATGTGGTTCCGCCTTGCCTACTTGCACGGGTGAGATGAAAAACAATCCACTATAAACATAGAGAACACGAAGAGTACAAATACATGATATCACATGTATCCCAAAACTCGATATAGATATCAAAACCCGGTATATCCCAAAACACTCTTCCAACATCCCTACAAAATTATCTCTACAACATAAGCCCCAAAAGCTGCAATTATCTCTCACCTAACCTTAAAGGTTAATACATAATCTCTAATTTATAAAGCCAAATAATTGGTCACCAATAATTCTTATTTAATAAAAGAATCTTGCCTAAACAAATATGTACTTTATTAAATGAATCTAACTAACAAGTAATCTTTAACCACTAGAATTACAATAAAATCCAACTTAATTGCCAATTATAATTTGGGTCAAAATATAACAAATCTCCCCTTCACCCAAATTTCGTCAAAATTTAATCTTCAAGTCTTCAAAAACTTCAATCTTTATGTAAACTACATATCCGTTGAAGCATCATTGTCAAGTCTTCAACAAATTCAATTCTTACGCAATATCCATTGAAGTATCACTAGATCAATTAAGAATTACTTCAATGCAACTGAAAACTCATTGCAGTAAATTCATCTTGCATGTCTCCAAAATCACTAATAAAATCCACAAAAACAAATTCCTTCCAAACTCCACAGCTCGAACCGTAACTCTGATACCACTTGTTAGGAATTTGAGAGCGTAAAAATAAACTAAGCGATGCCAACATAAAATAAGACATGCAAAGGAGACAAAATTTAACGTGGTTCGGCCTTGCCTACCTTCACGGGTGAGATGAACAACAATCCACTATAAACGTAGTGAACAAGAAGAATACAAATACATGATATCACATGTATCTCAAAACCCGATATAGATAGCAAAATTCGGTATATCTCAGAACACTCTGCTAACATCCCTATAAAACTATCTCTGTAACATAAGTGTAACACCTCAATTTTTCCCAAATTCAAAACCCTAAACTTTGGGAAAAATTATTCAAATCCCTAAATTAGACCTAGGAACTAAATTGAAATCTTTAAGAATATTGGTGACCTTTTTATAAAGAAGTAAATTTCTGAATCTGTTTCGAAAACTCTAGTTCGTCGAGGGACCTACATTGGGATTTTCTCATTTTCTTTTTAATCACAATCCCCACCCCTTATTTCTTCTTTGTGCGATGCCTTCTTCCCCGATTCTTCTTTTTTTTATTATTATATATATTTTTCATTCTTTCTCTTCTCTCCCTAAACCCTCAATTTCGTTGCCTTTTTCTCTCGCCTTTGTCGTCGTCGGTCACTCTGAGTAAAGGTAACAAGAGCATCAATCGCTCCCTTAAGCCTCGTCATCGTTGTTGGTGTGGGTTTCATGAAATTCGCGAGCCTGGGATTGTTCTTACCACCGTCAAGGCCTCGCGTCGGTCGTGGAAGGGTCGAAGCTTCGTCGAAGAGGCTCCAAGCATCTTGGATCGCAGCCGTTTGTTGGTGGTGGTCGTGAAACCTCTTTTGCCATTTCTGTTTAAGGTGGTATCGCCACTGCGGTATAGTGGTCGGCCGTTTGGGTCCTCGATAAGGACGACCGTGTAACCCTGATCCATGGAGACTGTTGTTGGTGCAACCTCATCGCCAACAACCTCGTTTAAACATTATGGCAGATAGTTATATTCGTTCAGAACCTACCGTCGGTGTTATCGATTGAATCTAAAAATTATTTTATTTGTCGTAGTAAATTATCATTTATTCTGATTGTGGTTATTGGGATTTTAGTTTCAGTTAATGGAATTTTACAGAAGAAGTCAATCCGAGAACCAGGTTATCACATCCTCCATCGTTACCGATGAACTTTGAACCGAATCGTATAACTCATGTCGACAGTGAGTGTTAGCAATCACCTTAGTTTTGATTAGTTCCGATGTTAATTTTAGAATTTTAGAATTATAAAATTATTATTATTTTAGATTTAGGAGTTGATTCAATTAGCTATTGCTGAGGTGTGTCTTTACCTGGTGCTATACCTATTTCTTAGGTGTAATGTTGTTTTAAATATAATTCAGTTAAGCATGTTGTTTGTAAATTGGTTTGAGCATGATGGTTGTGTGAAATTTTTGTATAAGTTGGAATTCAGAAAGTTATGTTATGTGACATGTGATATTAATTTTATTTGGATTATGCTATGAGTTCAAATTATGGGATTATATAATTGTATTCTCATTTGGATCAGATTGAAATTCGAAGTCAAAGGAAAAGACGAAGTCGATTACAAAAAAAATATAGAAAAGAAATACATCTAAGATGTATACTATGTAACGACTTTGAAAAAAAACATCATCAGCCTTGTTTAACTCCTGAAAAAAGGAAATAAAGTGTAGATGAAAAATTACTCCCTTGTCATAAAAAATAAAGGAGAATTATTTAACCAAGTCGATATGACTTGAAATCATCTCTTTATCATTGACATCAAGTCAGGACAAATCAAGTGCATGAAGACGACAATCTAAGGTGATTTGTTGTTGTGGCATCTAGGATATGAACATCTTGAGTTTTTGGGCCTAAAGTTGTTATCAAGGGTATATATGGTAAAAAGACTATCAAATATCAACCCTCCAAATCAATTATATGAAGCATGCATCAAAGGAAAGTAACATAGAAAAAGCTATGAATTTGACAGATCTTAGTGAGCTCGAAGGCAGTTGAAGAGTACACACAGACATAGCTAGTTTTTTTGACATACCATCACTTGGTGGAAACATATACTACCTAACTTTTATTACTGATTTTAGTAGAAATACTTGATTTATATTTTGAAAGAATAATCAAAAGCATTAAAAATTCAAAGAATTCAAATCAATGACAAAAAAGTAAAGTGGACAATAATTGAAAATAATCAAATCATATAGAATAGACGAGCATACATCAAATTTATTTGAAGATTTTTTCAAAGAGCATGACATTATCCATCAAATGATAGTCAGATACACACCTCAACAAAATAGTGTTGTAGAAAGAAACACAATCCTTAACATGGCAAGGATCATGATAAAAGGTAAGCACCTATCAAGATATTTCTTACCCAAAGCTATTCGTTGTGATTTTTACTTGTTGAACCAATGTCCAACAAAAATTTTGAAGTACATGACACCAAATGAAGCACGAAATAGATGAGTGATTTAAAAAAAATATTATTTTGTTTTTAATTACTCTTTTTTGTTGGTTTATGTTGCTAATTTGGGCATTTTCTCTTATTTTCTATGCATGACATTGGATTCTAGAAACTGTGCTAAAAAGAACAAAATTTTGTAGTTTTTATTTTTTGGACTAGTGGGCATGACTTGGGGAATGAGTCGACTGACGTGGCATCCAGTCAACACCTTATAGAAGGTCCAATCTGCATTTTTGTGAAGATGGGAGACTTAGCCGTAAATTCAAATTCGAAATTAGGATTTATCTTTATTTTTAAGATTTAATTCAAACAATTTCCAAGAATTATCTTTTGTAATTTCTTAGATTTATATTTAGCATTTTTAGGGTTTTAGGAAGCTATAGATACCCCATTGGGTAAGCTTCAAACACACCTCAAATTTTTTGAACTTCTTTGTTCTTGTTTTATTCATTTATAAAGCTTCATTTATTTACTTTTAAAAATGTTAAGTATGATTTCTATCATACTTACCTAATTTTCTTATAAGCAAAAGGCTGAAGCGATGACTTAATTCCGATCGTGAGAACTGAAAACCACTTAATACCCTTCGAGTTACATTCTCAATTTTCTGGAATCAAGAATTGGCAATCGAGCATCCTTTTATAATAAAAAAGCTTTCTTTTTTAAAAGTGCATGTTGCATTAATGGTGGTTTCGTTTAATAGTTGGAAGGAATGATCGGCTTGTAGCACATTTGACTTCCTGTGAACACACTTAGCAACGGTCCGATGAGGAAACTGAGATTATATTCGATTCTCAGCGAGACACTATAATCCAAATTGAATTTTTCCAAAGTTTTTAATTGTGTTGGCGCAAGTAAAGATTGTCACGATTAGTCCACATAAGAACTGATAATCAAAGATTGGTTTAGATTGTCAGTTCACACGAGAGAAAAACAAGTTACAAGTTTTAGACCTTGTAGGTTGTAACCGACATAAATCCAAAGCTAAAATCTTATTAGATGATCGATAGAATTTGAGGCAAAAGCGGGATCCTAAGGCTGATTTTTATTAGATTCTCATTTTAAAATTCACTCTATTTTAATTTTTTACTTTCTTTTACTTCTTAAACAAAACCCCCTTTTTATTTTTACTTGCAATTTTTCACCCATATCATAATCAAAAGACAACTTCATCAGTAGCTTCCATAGTCCCTGTGGATCAACCCTTACTCTCTCTCTATACTATTCTATTTTATTTTTATTGATATTAAGGAATATTTATTTGACAAGTAAAACAATGCGTTGTCAAAGTGGCCCTATTATCGGGGACTACGATAAATTATTGAAATTAGTTTTTTATTTATGACCAGGCGAAATCCAGGTGAACTAGAACCCAAAGATCAAAGCATGAGCTAGAAGAATTCACATACAAAAGCTTCGAGACAAAAGAAGAAGGCGACAAGAACAATCGAATCCCGAAGAATCTGATGCTACCTTCCCACGAAGAACCGATGCACTCAACAGAATCACCATAAGCCAAATCACTTGCCATACCCAAAACATCCATACCTAACACCAATCACGTGCAACTTCCAAAACCGATGGTCAATCAAATGATCTGAGAATTAGCCGCAATCCCCGCTGTTTTACAACCCCTTTGCATCTCTTTCCCTGAAGGCGAAACTCTGTTTAAACTCAAAATGGGTATTATTCATATACTTCCTACCTTCCATGAGCTTCCCAGTGAGAGTCCTCACAAACATCTAAAAGAGTTCCACTTGGTTTGCTTAAGCATGAAACCACAAGGAGTTTTCGACAACCAAATTAAATTAAGAGCTTTCCCTTTTTCTTTAGCCAACATAGCTAAAGAATGGTTATTCTATTTATCGTTGAATTCTGTTAATACTTGGAATGATTTAACCCGAATTTTTCTTGATAGGTTTTTCCTAGTAGTAAAGGCAAACGATCAAGAAGATGCATTATGGGAATTCGAAAAAAAGACGGTGAATCACTTTATGATTATTGGGAGCGATTTAAAAAGCATTGCGCAAGTTGTCTGCAACACGGATTAACCAAGTAAACACTTCTCTAATATTTCTATGAAGGATTTTCTTCTTTAGAGATGAAAATGTTTGATGCTGATAGTGGAGGAGCTCTCGTCAACATGACTCCAAATGAAGCAAGAGAATTGATTTCGACAATGGCAGTGAATTTACAATAGTTTTCAAGTGAACCCAGCCGAAGAGTTCACGAGATAAGTTCTATTTCACTTGAAATTAAAATTAATAAATTAACTAACGTAGTTAATTCTCTTATTGCAGGAAAAAATGGAGCAATAAGATTATGATGTATATATGCACGATGTCCAATCATTCAATGGATTAATGTCTGATACAACATGAAGAGGCGAGCACTAAAGTTAATGTTGTGGGTAATTTCCTAGGACCTCTCCAGAGGCCTTACAACTCACACGACAATACATATAATCCAAGGTGGATAAAACATCCTAACTTCAGTTATACAAAAAATCTGAGGCCGAATTGAGCCTATCAACCGAGGCCATCTCCACAACAATCATATCAACCGTAAAAGTTGTCACTTAAATCCATAGTTGAACAGCTAGCTATTTCTCAAGAAAAATTCTAGACTAAAACAATAGAGCACCTAGAGTCGCAGAGCAAACTTCCATAATAAATCAAGTCAAACCCGCAGAAAAATGTAAGCTCAATCACCCTTTGAAGTAGTATAGTTATCGCACAACCTATCCCAGAGGGGGTAGACACACAATCTCATAGAAAGGAGGAAGAGCCAAAATCTTGGAAGGAAGATGAACCAGTTGGCGCAAACTCCTAGAAAAAAAGGGAGTTGATGCAGAATCCTTAAGGAAAAAGAATGATGAATCACAAATTGATTTTGATCCATCTCCTTATGTCATCCCACCATCTTTCCCCTCAAGATTGGTAAAAACAGACAAACAAGCCAAGGAGTAAGAAATCTTTGATGTATTTCAAAAAGTAGAAATTAATATACAACTCCTTGAAGTAATCTGGAAGGTTTCGAGATATACCAGATTCCTTAAAGAACTCTGGAAAAAAAAAGGCTCACTGGGCACGAGAAAGTTAGTTTGGGAGATTATGTTTCAGTAGTATTCCAACGAAAGCTTCCACCAAAGTTAAAGGACCAAGGTATATCTATTATTCATTATAAAATCGGTAAGTTGGAATAAAGCGTGCTATTTGTGATTTGGGTGCCTCTATTAATGTAATGTTGTTATTTGTCTATAATTTAATTTCTGCTGAGCCCTTGAAGGATACAAGAGTTACGATACAATTGGCAGGTCGCTTAATTATTTATCCCGAAAGACTCTTGGAGAATGTCTTAGTAAGGGTAAATGAACACATCTTTCCGGTGGATTTCTATGTCATTAACATGGAAAATGACCAAAAAAAAATATTGCTTCTGAAATTCTTCTTGGGCGTCCATTCCTTAGTAAGGCCCATACAAAGATAGACGTAAGAAGAAGAAATCTTACGATAGAATTTAACGGTGAGGTCATGAAATCCGACGTATACAAAGCTATGTGACATCCTGATAATGTTTCTAGTTAAATTTTGTTGATATTATTGATCCTCCAGTTGATGAATTTATGGAATCTAACTTTGTTGATGATTTATGCAGGGAACTAGAAGTATACGACGAGGAAATTAAAGAGTTTGGGAATTTTTTTCTATTTATTCCGATTCACGTTTAGTTCATTCAAATTCTAAAATTTTACTTTCTGTTTTGCAGGCTCCTCAAATTGAATTAAAGCAGTTTGCAGAACACTTGAAGTATGAAATTTTTGGTGAAAAAGAGAGTTTGTCTGTGATAATTTTGATCCTAAATTTTTGTCATTCATATTCTTGTGGTGGTCAATTTGGACTGAAAGGAACTGCTCATAAGATCTTAAATTGAGTTTTTTTCCTACTATTTTTCGTGATTCTTATTTGTTTTGTAAAACTTGTGAGAGAAGTCAACGTGCATGTAATTTAGACCAAAGGAACGGAATTTTAGATGTGTGGAGAATCGATTATATGGGTCCCTTTACTTCTTCATTTGAAAACACATATATTATACTTGCGATTGATTATATTTCTAAACGGGTAAAAACTAAAGCTACCCGGAATAATGATGTTAGAAAGATAGTTAACTTTTTGAAAACTTTTAATTTTTTCCAGCTTTAGCACACCCTGGGCGATTATAAGCGATCGAGGGACTCACTTGATCAATCGGATAACAGAGGCGCTCCTAAAGAAATTCGAAGTATCCCAAAGAATTCCCACGACTTACCATCTATAAACAAATGGACAAGAAAAAGTGTTGAATCGTGAAATCAAAGAAATTCTTGATAAGGTCATCAAACTGGATCAGAAAGTTTGAAGTCTCAAATTATCCGATGCGTTATGGGCGTATCAAACTACTTACAAAGGCCCCATTGGAATTTCTCTTTATCGCCTTGTCTTCGACAAACCGTGTCATTTACTGATTGAACTGGAGCATTGAGCTTATTGGGCGGTCAAACAATGCAACATGGAGATTGTAATACCCCAAATTTTTAGGTAGTGACCAAAATATAAGTTATAAAAGTTTAATGGACAAAGTATAATTTTTGAAAAGTTTAGGGACCAAAAATGTAATTTATAAAATTTAGAAATCATATTTCCAAACTTTTTCTAGCATCCTTCAATTTTTCGTTAAATTTTGATTCAATTTGATTATTCGATTTCTATATCGAATTTTATCGCTTTATAACCTTTTATACAAATCCCATACTAAAATCTAATTTCCGCAAAAATTCTTGTTTTAGGCCAAACAGTTCAGTTATGGGCCAAAATAAATTACTTTTACAAATTAATATTTTAGTACATAAACTTTTTAAAAATTATACTTTAACCATTGAACTTCCAAAACTTACATTTTGGTCACTGCCCAAAAATATGAGGTATTACAGAGATGGAAGCGATCAGTGAAGCATGGAATTTACATATTCAAGAATTGGAGAAAATCAAACAAAACGCTTACAACAACACTTAGATATTTAAAGAAAAAACAAAAGAATTCCACGATCACTGGATTTCTTTTAATTCATTTATTATCGGTAAAAATTTATTTATTTAATTCTAAACTTAAACTTTTTTTAGTCAATCTTAGATCAAAGTGGGTCGGACCATATACGGTGATTTAATTATTTCCTCATGCCACAGTTGAGATTAGAGACGACTCAGGAACTCAATTTAAAGTTAACAGCCAAAGATTGAAGCTGTATTATGACAATGCTCTAATTGGTTTGGTCAAAAAAAATAAATTTGAGGAGCCTGTTATTTAAAAAAGATTCGTTGAGCTAATGATGTTAAAAATAACACTTAATGGGGACAACCCTTTTTTAATATAATTTATTAGTTTATTTTGATTTTTAGTTTTTATTCTTTATTTCATGTTTTTATTTGTTTTAATTTTCATTTTTGAAGGTATCCTGTTATTCCTAATTGAGTTTGGATGAAGTGAAGAGTAAATATTGGATCAAACATGGCGAAAATCCTTCTCGTGAAGCAGCAAAGTTGCGCGACATCAAAGGAACCTGACCTTTTTCTCACATTAGCAGAGCCTTAAAGTGGCTGACGTATTAAAACATAACCCTTATGGTGTGTTAGGTTGGGGGAATATGAGATTTTCATGTGAATGAAATCCACATTCCCTCATTTGGTTGGTTGGGAATGTCATTCCCGGTAATCTTATATTATTAATAGTGATTTTTTGGAGTATATTACCGAGAATGTCATTACCTCCCTTTCCTTAGGTATTGTTGTATTACCGACGTTTTGGACTAAAATGCCCATAATTTTTTTTCTTTAAAACATATCCTTATTCTATCATTGAATGATAAAAATTCTACGAAAGTTAAATTACAAATTTATCCTTAAACTATTTTATATTTACAAAAAAATATTATAATTAAAATTTTATATGAAATTCAGGGGTTAAAATAAAATTTTACCCTTTCATTAAACCTTTTTATATTTTCAATTTTATAAAAAAAATATATAAATTTTATGAATTTAATTTTTTTTAAAAATATATAAATATTTTTAACTTGTTAAAAATAAATATATAATAAGGACAATTTAATTAAATATACATTTTAATAATTTTTTATTCCTTTAACTAAACACGGTAATTTTACATTTCTGCTAAACTAACCAAACAAAAAATACAACATTCTCATTAATCCTATTATCTGGTAATCTTTTATTCACACTGATAATCTTTTATTCCCACTATTAATCTTATATTCCGTGAACCAAACAAACCCTTAGCCTAGAAATTTGTCCCCTGCCGCCATTCACACTTATCACCCCCTTCCCCAAAGAAAATCCCCACCACAATTTTTGTTTTCCAATCAAACTCTCTCGCACCACCCTTCCCCAATCCCCTTCAATTTTTTACACGTGGACCCACCTCATGTTCCTTTGAATTTCAAAGCTAAAAAAACAAAGCCCCTTGTTATCTTTTCGTAATTATTCGGCCGTTATCCCAAATCTATTAAAATTCCTTTTTCTTTTTTCCATTTTAATAACGCACGTACTCTTCAAAAAAATTAACCCCTAGACTCATTTTCTTCTTCTTTGTTCCTTAAGCCGCACGACCACCCCACTGTGATATCTTGCTGCCGCTCGCCTTGGCCTATTCCATCTCTTACGCCACCGTCGTGATCGCTGGCCTACACTGCCTTTGTTCGTCCGTTCACATTTTCTTCTTCGATAATCTACTTCTCTTCACAATGGTGACAACAAGAAATCAATCTAGCAACCCGTCTTGACAGCCGGGTTACTCTTGGTGGTGGCCACTACTGTTTTGCTGTGCCACCCGTCATTGAATTACCAAGAGGCTCTGACTTGATGCCACAACCACCACCCGCTTGCACCCGTTGCTCGACGTGTGTAGTAGCCACGTGCACGTTCTCCTACTCCTGAGCCAATTCACGCTCCAATGCAATCCTCTCCTTTGGCCGCCTACTCTTTCGCTGATTATCTTGTACAGCCCAACGGTTCGGTCGATCTACCAGACCACGGAAGAACTATCCTTCCTCATCATCGAAGCCCACATTTTATTCCATGCCATCGGTATCATTCTTTCATTCAATTTCGATTGCTGCTCCATTTTTTGCTCATTCGGAAGTGCCTGAGCAACCTGAAGTAAATTCTGAACCTTCTGAAATTGAACCTTTACTAATGTGACATCATGTATTTGGTTTTTCAAAAGAGTTAAAGAGTGGATTTCTAGCCGAAGCACCTCCATCGTCTACTGCCAATCGCACGTCACCCTCTCTCGAATACTCTGTGCAGCCGCACGCTTTACCATCATTCGCAGCGAGCTCGAGTGAAGACTCCATGTATGATGATCACACACCCAAACATTCTCATTATTCTGAATGTCATCGTCGAGGGCGCACATATTCCGTTCCGATTGACGAGGTTCTCTACGGTTATTTAGATTTTGATGATGTGAAGGCTTGGTAATTCGATAGCATCAGGCACCGTAAGTTTCAGGTTTTGCAAGAATTTATTCCAAGCGCACTCTTGATTCTTTACATTTGTGAGACTCTATTATGTTGTATTTCGATGTGATTGGTTGAAAATTATACTGTGAGATTAGACGTAGTACATATCACGAATTGGTCTTTAAATTTTATACCACATTTACTTTCCTGCCACATTGTGTCGTTACTAATGATTCCCCAGGCATTATTTCGTTTTGGTTGCTTGAACAACATTTTACCATGTCTTTATCATATTTTACTTTTTTGATGGGATTCATGATAGATGTCACGAATCATGATTATTTGACTGTTTTACATGAGATGCTGCAAGACTTTGACATAAATATGGCTTACGAGTTACTCATGAGTTCAGTCGGTGCTACCTATAATGTTAAAATGATGAAGGGATGGCATATTCAAGATCATGTTCTACGCTACATACACTGGTTCTTAGCATACAATTACTCCGGACATAATGATACTATGTCTTGTTTAAGTAAGGTTGAATTATTTTTCTTGGGGTGTATGTAAACCGATACGAAGGTAAATTTGGGCTTTTGGTTAGCTCGCACTTTCAATCGAGTTGTGCGTTCTGATTGCCCATTAATTATTGGCCTTTATATTACTTACCTTGCATCTCGTTTATTTCCAATGACCTTTGATTAATCTCAGTTTACTTAAGCTTTTGCAATGGATCTTTAGATGCAATGTGTTTGGACACGATGGGAGTTCCCTTCGGCACCCTCAACGCGTCGTATGTTGTTTCTCCCAGCACTATTACACCGCGCAATGCATGTGTATTCCTTCGGAGGACCATGCCACATGCAACGTCGGAAAAGCATTTGCAGTCGAATGTGCACAATGAGATCCATGAAGTGTACGATCAACTTAATTCCATCGAGACGAACCTTGTCGAGATTCTCTCTTACCTTCTCCAGGGCCCATCTTGACTCCGCCACTGCCACGAACGACGTTAAATCAGGGAGAATTTTTGTTCCCTCTCTTGTGCATTTAATTTTCATATTGGGATAATATGACTTAAGTGAGGGGGTGGAAATTGCATCAAGTTTTACCGTGCTTATTTGATTGATTGAAATTGAACTTTTCTTGAATCGATGTGTTGAAAATTCTTATTGTCTATCTCATGTTTCACCTTATTTCTTTGATTTTTCTTGTGAATTTTGATCTTAGGTTTTTTTGGAATTTGGGAAGCATGGTAGCAATTGGCATGACTAATTGATTTTCTTACATTTTTGGCATTCCTTGCATTTGTTAGTTGAATTGATAGCATGACTTGGTACAATTGAACCTTTCATATGAGTTTTGAGCCAAATGAGCATATATTTACTTTATTTTTCTTTGTTTAACTAGAGTGTGTTGACTAATTCTTTTCATTCTAGAACTTGTAGTATAATACTTTTCGAGACTACACGATTGAATATGATGCTTTAGTGTGATAGAGGCATTAGGATTTTAACCCTTTCTCTTCCCAAAAAAAATAGCCTACTCTTTGTTTATTCTTCCCTTAGTTAGCCAGTTTCGAGCCTTATATCCATTTCTTTGTTTACCACATTTTCAACCCAAACCAATTTGATTTTCCCCCTATTTTTGCCACCCTTTTTTTTGGACAAAGGTAAGCTTGTTCCGAAAAAAAAGGAGAGTTCAAAAAAATTGTTTAAACAATGCAGTGGTGTAGTGCAAAAATTAGAAAATGTTAACAAAAAAATAGTACAGTATTGGTTCGAACAACAAAAAAGTTCATAAAAATAAAGCTTTGATTGTTTGATTCTTTATTTCTCTTCCTTCATTTTTACTTTCTTTAGAATAACCCTATGGAATTATCTTCTCTTTCTCTTGAATTTTTAACCCAATTTTTTTCTTTTATCCTACACGAAACTTAGCCCCCACTACAACCCTTTCAAAGACCTCTTGATTATTGCATCATGTTCATACTTAGTAGTGGAGATTGGATTTAGTTACAAGCATATGATAATGTTTTTGATTAGTTAGGCTTGAGTGATTATTTCACCCAAAACACTTGAGCGGAATGAGTAAACCATTGTGAGGTACTAAGTCTTTCTTCTTTGAGATTGACGGATGATTGGAATGTCATGTTTTGCTTATACTTGATTTTAGTTATAACTTTTCTTGATTACTCTTAGATTTCATCATTTCCTTTGATTTTGATTTATTTTGGAGTCCTAGAAATTTTGTGAAATAGAGATGGCAACTTGAGGTCTTTGATACATTAATTGAGAAATGCTTAAGGACAAACATTTAATAAGTGAGGGGAATTTGAGGAGTGATTTAAATAGATATTATTTTTTTGTTAATTGCTCCTTATTCGTTGGTTTTTTGTTGATAATTTGGACATTCTCTCTTATTTTATGTGCAGGAAATTGGATTCCAGAAATTGTGCTAAATAGGAATAAATTCTGCAATTTTCATTTTTTTGGAGACAAGGATGGACTAGTGGACATGACTTGGGGTATGAATCAACTTACGTGGCATTTCCAGTCAGTAGCTTCTAAAATGTACAGTCAACATTTTCGTGAAAATGGTAGACTTAGTCGCAAATTCAAATTTGAAATTAGGATTTATCTTTATTTTTAGGATTTAATTCAAACAATTTACAAAAATTATCTTTTGTATTTTCTTATATTTATCTACAACATTTTTAGGTTTTTGGGAAGCTATAAATACACACCATTGGGGTAAGATTCAAACACATCTTGAATTTTCTGAACTTCTTTGTTCTTGTTTTCTTCATTTATAAAGTTTTTACTTTTTTTATAATTGCGACAATTGAAAAGAACTTAATACCCTTCGGGTTACATTCTCAGCTTTTTGGAATCAAGGTTTGACAATTGGCCATCCTTTTATAATAAAAAAACGCTTTCTTTTCAAAAAGTGCCATTGGATTTATGGTGGTTTCGATTAACAGTTGGGATGAATGATCGAGTTGTAGCACATTCGACTTCTGTGAACAAAGTTAGCAGTAGTCCGCTAAGGGAAACTTAGATCGGATTTAATTCTCAACGAGACACTATAATCTGAGTCAGGTTTTTCCAAAGCTTTTTATTTGAGTTGGGGCTAGTAACGATTGTCACAGTTAGTCTACATAAGGACTAATAATCAAATATTGGTTTGGATTGTCAGTTCATACGAGAGAAAAAAGTTACAGGGGTTGGAACTTGTAGACTGTAACCAACATGAATCCGAATCTAAAATATTATTCGATGATCGATGGAATTTGAGGTAAAAAGCGGAAGCCCAAGGCTGATTTTTATAATATTGTTATTTTAAATTCACTTTCTTTTAATTTTTACTTTCTTTTACTTCTCAAATAAAACTCTTTTTTTCTTACATTTTTCAACTATATTATAATCAAAAGACCACATCATCATCAGCTTTCATAGTCCATGTGGACCGACCCTTATACTCTCTATACTATTCTATTTTATTTTTATTGAGATTAAGGAATATTTATTTGACAAGTAAAATGACGCGTTGTTAGGAACATGTAAAAATCAAGAGTTGGACACCTCAAGGTTTTCGGGTGCATTGCATATGCTCACATTCCTTAACAGCTAAGTAAGAAGCTTGGTGACATATGAGAAAAATTTATTTTCATTGATTATGATAAAAGAAACAAAGCTTACAGACTATATAATCCTTTTAACAAAAAGGTAATAATTTTGAGATATGTCGAGTTTAATGAAGCAAAATACTAGAGATGGAGCAAAGAAGAAAAAAATGGTTGAATACTTTTTTTAATTAAGATAAAGATGGTGACAATCTTATAAATCAAGATGAACTAGATGATCAAGGTCCTTAACAAAATACACTATTGTCATCAAACAGTAGCAGTAGTGGAATCAACATAAAAAAAATCCTGAAGTACATCCCATATAAGTCCAAAGATCTACAAGAGAAAGAATGATACCATAAAGTTAAAATGATCATAAAATACAAAATCTTTCACTTTTCTACTTACTTGCAATTAGTGATCCAATAGAATATGAAGAAGTAGTTAAACATGAGAAGTGGAAGAATGCAATGGATGAAAAAATTACGTCAATAGAGAAAAAGATATGTGAGAGTAAACAAATGAACCAGGAGGTCTGTTGAGTTAATCGATCAGATGAATCGGTTAATAGAGGGGGTGAATTGGCAATAAAAATTTCGGTGGAAGCTTTTGCAGAAAATTGAAAAGATTTGCACAACGATTTAGAGTGGTTCGACTTTCTCAACCAAAGTCTATGTTCACTACCTTAGCTATCCACACTAAGGATTTCCATAAATTCACTAATTTGTCTTTCTTTTGAGGATAAAGAGTAACCTTACAAATCCCTCAAGAATTATACCCCAAATTCTTGAGAGCACTCTCTCCCAAAGAGAAAATTACAAATTTTGCAAACCTACAGAAAAACCTCACAAGGCAAGATGTTTGCACAATTCTAGAACAAATAAAGAATACTAAAAAATGAATATAATTGAGGACAAATGGTGTTCTTGAAAGAAAAGTGAATATTGAATGGAAATAGGGCTTGAATTGCTCAAACAATAAGTTTAAGGCTTTCTCTTTGATTCTCTAGCTTCTCTTATTGATCAATGGCTTCAAGACTTGTTTAAATACACCTTGGATCAATTATGAACGTTGGGGGATCATTGGTGAAGTCAATAGAGCCATTGTTGTATTTTTTTCGTTTAAAAAATATGTTAGGAGCGTAAGGGTATCAGTACACCTGCAAAGGGTATCGATACACCCAGTGTAAAATTCAAATATTTCGATCGTTATTTGACCAAGTGTATCGGTACCTCCCAGGGGTGTTGGTACACTAATTGATTTCGATGTTTCTCGGAGCCATTTATGACATAAGGGGTATTGGTACATTCGGTTGTGTATCGGTACCCTTATTACATTCGGAATTCAGGGGTATCGGTACACCCCTACTTAAAAACATTTTTGGCTCGATTAAGGTTCGAAATACTTTGTAAAAATTGTATCAAAAATATTTTAAGATTAAAACACTATTTTACACTTAAGTAAGGATTAAAATTGCCATTTGAAAACTTGGAGTAATATTTTTGATATTCGATTATTTTAATCGAATATTATTTTTGATATCAAATATAAAATCTTAAAATTCATTTACACTTTATTTGTTATATCGAAACAAAATGTTTTCAACAATCTCCCCCTTTTTGATATAATAAAACATTTTAGTAATTTTAAGATTTTCTTTTTGAAAATCATTTGAAATACTCCCCCTTACTTTATTCTCCCTCTTTTTGTTAAATCAAAAATACTCTATGAAAACCGTTTAAACAAGTTTTTAAGGAAAATAGACAATTGATTTATATAGATATAGCTATAGCTGCTAAGATCACAATCAAGAGAATTGTTAGCCATTAGTCCATAAATAATATTCATAAACAATATGTAAATTGGGAATTGGTCATTTGATATCTAATATGTAAATGATGCAACAATTATGAAAATTCAATCTAAGTGCAAATAACTAATAATCATTTAAAATCAAACAAAGTCAAACACACAAATCTAAACATTAAACATTCAAAACAAATATTCTCACAAACATCCAAACATTCAAAATGTTTTAACAATATTTCAAGTTCAACTTCAACCTATGAAAACAAACAAGAAAAGGTTTAGTCATCCATCTGTGGGTCGGAAGGAGGAAAATATGCTCGCATAGCAGCCATATCGAGTGTAAGTGCATTGAGCCTTTTGTCCATAGCATTGAATCGATGATCCATTGCTTCGTGGTTAGCTCGCATCTCCCTTTGATTCTCCAATTGTTGAGCCCCTATAGCTGTTAAGTGGGGCTCTATAGATGTAAACCTCAAGTCAAATGTCTCCATAAACGATCGAAAATATGGAGGCATATGACTCTCTTGCTGGACCAGCTCATCCTCAGCTAGATTAACGGGACCATCGACATCCAGAAGAAGATCTTCAAGTTCTGGATATCAGCAACCGGTGTCGGAGCAGCTCGTGAAGAACTAGCACCCGGTGTTTTCTAGGTTGATTGAACCCTTTGATCTTTATCCCCAGACCATCCAGATTTGCGCAAAGTTTTGAGATTAATTTGGCTTTTAAGAGGGACGACTACATCAAGCTAAACCCTAAGCTTGGATTTGATAAACAAATTACTAAGAAGATAACCGTAAACTAAGGTTTTTACTTGTTTAGACGGGATGTTGTTTACGGTTTCAACTAGTTCAGTAAAAATAATATGTGGCAGATTTTTTTTCTTATTATTTTGGATGCAATGTATCCACCAAAGGTCAAGATCTCTAAGAGTAGAATATCTACCTTCGGATGGTCTAAACCACCAAGAGATGATTAAATGAAGAAAACGTTTATGATGATCTGACAATGTACTCGCACTAGCCTTGGCTCTATAACGGGTAGCCATAATTTCTCTCTCATTATCTAAGCCCTCATTATCTAAACCAAATGTCCTAGCGATTGAGTCGAAGTCAATATAAATGTATTGGCCTAGGAGATAAGACCGAATACTAACAGTGGTAGTTTGAGACTCGTTTTGGACACAAACCGCATTGGAATAGAAAATACAGACGAGTTGGTGATAAACGACAGGTTGAAGCTGAAAAAGTTTATTAAATTTCCATGTTTTGAGGGTAAAGAGATATTTAAATTTCCTATCTATCATTGCTTGAATAGAAGGGATACGTTCTTCCCGGATGTTATAGGATTCGAATAAGTCAACAAACCTAGTGTAAAGATTTTCCCGACGGCCAGGTTCGTTAAAACAAGAATTTATAATTTTCATCTTGGGTTCATTTGGGTTTGGATTGGGAGATGGAATATGAGGTCGGCTTGGAGGTTGGTTTGACCGACTAGATGAAGTCCTAGGTCGTTTGGAATGAGACATGGTTTAAATCGGAATGAGATAAGGAATACCTACAATTTGAAAACACATGTATGCAACAATATCAATCCCAGAACTCAATATGAGTCCTCAATATTAAAGGTTCTCTAGAACTAATCCTAATAGACAATTTTGAAAACTATTTGAAAAACTAATTTTGAAAATCATTATATGTATAATTTTCATTAAAACAACATAATTAAATCAAAAACAACAATTTTAAAATAAAATCATTTTTTAATTTCGAAAATAAAAAAATTAGAAAAATCTTGTGTTTTTGATGAAATTTGTTGTAGATTCTAGTGTAAAATCATAATACAAGCAATGCCCGATTACTAATTCAACTAGAACTAATTAAAACTAGTCATATGTTCAAAAATCAATAAAATAGTGTTTTAGAAAATATTACCTTAAAGTTTGAAGATTGAGTGAGATGTGATGAAGTTTGCACGATTTTGATGATCATAGCAGGATTTAGAGTTGAAAAACTAGTGATTTTCGATTTAAATCGTTGATTTTGAGCGAAAATGGAGATTGGATTAGAGAGAGAGGGATGAATGGAAAGGAGTGTATTTGAGTTTGGGTGCTTGGCAAAATGATAATTTAGGGATTTAAATCCAAAACCCGACAGGGGGTATCGGTACACATTCAAGGAATATATCGGTACACTTTGGACAAAAATGTCAAAATCTGTTTTTAAGCACTTAGAATGCTCAATTAATCAACTCTAGCAGTATTGGCAACTCATATTTCGAAAATTAACCATGTACAATCAATAAAATCTATCCTTAAATTTTTATTTGAACTTTTTATTAATTTTCACTAAAGATCATAAACTTCCCCTAACTATTAGCATAGAATGCAATAAAAAATGACATTTTTATAAGCATTTTTTTATTTCTAATTAAAAGTGCTAAAATTACTTTAAACACTAAGTCAAGATAGGTCAGTTAAATCTAATTCTCTCCTAAGTGACCAAAATCTTTTTTATCTAAAGGTTGTAAAAATATCAGCTATTTGATGCAAAGTATCAACAAATTTTAGAACTACATCTCCTTTTGTGACATGATCTCTAATGAAATGGTGTCTAATTTCAATGTGCTTATTTCTAGAGTGTTGGATGAGATTTTTAGTGAGATAAATAGAACTAGTATTGTCACACTTAATAGGTATGGTACCAACTTCAATTCCATAGTCTAAAAGTTGTTGGTTCATCTATAAAACGTGTGCGCAACAACTACCCGCTGAAATGTATTTCGCTTCAGTGGTAAATAATGCAACACTATTTTGTTTCTTTGAAAACCAAGAGAGCAGCATATTTCCTAGGAATTGACAAGTATCGGAGGTGCTTTTCCTATCTATTTTGCATCCTCCATAATCCGCATCTGAGAAGGCATGCAAGCTAAAGCTAGAGTCTCTAGGATACCAAAGTCCTAAACTATGAGTGTCCTTAAGGTATCTAAAGATTCTCTTAATGGATTTTAGATGTGATTCTTTAGGGCATGATTGAAATCTAGCACATAAGCAAATACTAAATATAATGTCTGGTCTACTTGCGGTTAGATAAAGCAAAGAGCCAATCATAGACCTATAAAGTTTAACATCTACACATTTACCTCATTCATCTTTGTCAAGCTTTGTAGATGAGCTCATTGGAGTGGCTTAGGGTTTGAAATTTTCCAATCCAAACTTCTTGAGCATATCCTTGACGTATTTTTCTTGATTGATGAAGATTCCATCTTTTTTTTCTTGATTTGGAGCCCCAAGAAAAAATGAGAGCTCCCCCATCATGCTCATCTCGAATTCACTTTGCATTAGCTTTGAAAATTCTTGGCAAAGAGCATCATTAGTAGAACATCATCAACATAAATTTGAACTACTAATAAATCTCTACCTTTTCGCTTTAAAAACAATGTAGTGTGAACCTTCCATTTTGAAAAACCTTTTTCTATTAAAAAATTTGACAATCTTTCATACCAAGCTCTAGGAGCTTGTTTTAAACCATATAAAGCTTTTGTCAAACTTAAAACATGGTTTGGAAATTTTTAATCTTCAAAACCAGGAGGTTGTTCCACATACACTTCTTCTTTTATAAAACCATTTAAAAATGCACTTTTAACATCCATTTGATATAATTTAAATTCATTGAAACATGAAAATGCTAATAACATTCTAATTGCCTCCATCCTAGCTACAAGAGCATATGTTTCATCATAATAAATTCCCTCTTCTTGAGTATAGCCTTGAACAATGAGTCTAGCTTTGTTCCTCGCTATATTACCATTTTCATCTAATTTGTTCTTAAACACCCATTTAGTACCTACAGTAGATTTATTACTAGGCCTTTCAACTAATGTCCATACTTTACTTCTCTCAAATTGATTTAACTCTTCTTACATAGCCATAATCCAATTTTCATCATCTAATGCTTCTTGGATATTCTTAGGCTCTATGCATGAGATAAATGCAACATAATTACATACGTTCCTAAGAGAAGATCGAGTAGTTACCCCTTTGGATGGATCACCTAAAATCTCACAATCCTTGACATAGTTGAATTCTCTTGGGTATGTGATTTCCCTTTCTTCAATGGTTAGATTCTTGAAGGCATCTTGAGTTTCCTCATTCTTCACCTCTTCTTTTGATGATGGTTCTCCAACGTCATGTTCAACATCATTTGTATTTACAATACCTATGTCATCATCAACACAAGAATCCTTCCTTAGAAGAGGATTATCTTCGAAAACAACATGTATAGACTCTTCTACTACTAAAGTTCTTTTATTAAATACTTGATAAGCTTTAGAATTTAAGGAATAACCTAAAAAAATTCTTTCATCACTTTTATCATCAAATTTGCCAAGTTATCTTTACCGTTGTTTAAAACAAAAACATTTACATCCAAAAGGATGAAAATAACTAATGTTAGGTTTTTTATTTTTGAAAATTTCATAAGGTGTTTTCTTCAAAATACGCCTAATCATTACCCGATTTATAATATAACAAGCGGTATTTGTGGCTTTCGCCCAAAAATATTTTGGCAAATTGTTTTCACAAAGCATGGTTCTAACCATTTCTTCTAAAGTTCGATATTTCCTCTCAATAACATCATTTTGTTGAAGAGTTCTAGGTGTTGAAAAATTATGGCTAATTCCATTAGAATTACAAAACTCAATAAATCCAAGATTTTCAAATTCATTACCATGATCACTCCTAACACTGGAAATGGAGTAACCTTTTTCATTTTGGAATACTTTTGAAAATGTGATGAAATTTTCTAATGCTTCATCTTCAGTACTTAAGAATAGAACCCAAAGTATATCTAGAATAGTTATCTACCAATATAAAACCATATTGTTTTCCACCCAAACTAGTAGTCCTAATTGGCCCAAAAAGATCTATATGGATCAATTATAATACTCTACTAGTGGATACATCGTTAATAGATTTAAAGGAAACTTTATTTTGTTTTCCTTTTGAGCATGCATCACATATTTTATCTTTGTCAAATTTTAGCTTTGGCAATCCTCTTACTAAATCTCCTTGAATTAGTCTTTGTAAAACACTCATGCTAGTGTGTCATAGTCTCCTATGCCATAACCAACTATCATGTTCATCCTTAGAAACTAGGCATAAATTAGTCATATTTAATGAATCTAAATGCACCATGTATATGTTTCCTATTCTATGACCAATGAGCATAATCCGATTAGATGAAATGTCAATAACTTTACAACCATTTGATTCAAATAAGACATTGTATCCTTTATCACATAATTGACTAATACTCAATAGATTATGCTTTAACCCATTCACATATAATACTTTTTCTATTTGTATGGAAGATGTATTACCTATAGTACATATACCTTCAATGTAACCTTTTGAGTTGTCACGAAAGGTTACCACTCCCCTATTTTTATTGTTAAGCTCTATAATCCGGCTCTTGTCTCCGGTCATATGTCTTGAGCATCCACTATCAAGGAACCATGAGTTTGAACTTGTATTTTTAGCAATGCTCTTTTTCCTACAAACAAAGATTAATTTTTTATTTTTGGTACCCAAATTCTTTTGGGTCCATATTTATTAGTCCCTAAAATCCTAGTCCCCTTGGGTATCCATTTATTTAGGATATCCTTATCTTTAGTAGTATTGAGTCCTTTAGGAACCCATATACTTCTAATGATTTTACCATTAGAGGTTCTTTGGGGACCTCTATGATTGTAGTTTTTAAAACTCTTTCTAATATAGTTGGATTTTGAACTTTCTCATTTTTTAAAACGTTTTGTTCCAACTTTATCGAAAGAAGCTTTACAATCATTAAGTTTCTTTTGACGATCGTCATTTACTATTGAAAGTAAATTATGCAAATCAGAATTTTTCCTTTCAAAATCTTCAATTTTGATTTGCAATTCTTTTATTTTACTTTTAAGATCATTGTTGGTCTTGGATATGAGACCATTTTCGTTTTTCAATTTTGAAATATCTTTCTTGTATTTTGAAAATAATTTCTCATAATCCGAAGCCAACCCATTGTATTCCTATAATAACTCATTATAAGAATAATCTTCTAAATCAAATGAGTTAGAGGCTACCTGAGAATCTTCCCGGTGGCCATCAAGCATAGGTTCACTACTTCTTGTTCCTCTTCATTCGATGATTCATCATCATCACTCCAAGTAGCCACGTGTGTCTTGTGCTTCTTCTTTGATTAACCCTTCTTCTTTAATTGTAGGCAATCGTATTTGGCATGCCTGGGTTTTTTGCATACATAGCAAATGATAGGGTTCTTCTCATTTAGTTCATTTTTGAAGCCTTCATTTCGTTTGAATTTTCTTCCTCTGTTGGGCTTCATTAATTTTCTGAACTGTTGGGTAAATAATGTCATTTCTTCATCATCGTCATCATCATCAGAATCCCTCTAAATTTTTATGGATTTGAGAGCAACTCCAACATTTTTTTTTCTCTGACTCTTTCTTTGTCTCGTCCTTCTTTTCGAGGTGTACCTCATCTTGAATCATCATTTCATGAGTGAGGAGATAACCAATGAGCTCATCGAGAGTTAAAGACTTTAGGTCTTTAGCTTCGATAATCGTCGTCTTCTTCGATTGCCAAGCTTTTGGAAGAGAATAAATTATCTTCCTCATAAGCTTCTCGTTTGGAATGATTTCTCCATATGCCTTGAGGCCATTGACAATCACAGAGAATCTATCCGTCATAGCTTTGATGTCTTCATCCAGTTTCATCCTGAAATTTTCATAGCTATGAGTAAGAAGACTAATTTTGGATTCTTTTACCTTGTTAGTGCCTTAATGAGTGACTTGTAATTTATCCCATATCTCCTTGGCGGTTGTACAAGATAAAACTCTTCGGTATTCATCTAGTCCAAGTGCACAGAAAATAATATGAATAGCCTTTGAGTTGAGCTGAAACATTCTTGTCTCTTATTCACTCCATAAAATTGGATCTGTGGATGGTTCAGAGTATTTGTTCATCACGATTTTCCATGCTCCCATGTCACTAGATTGAATTAAGTACCTCATCCTATTCTTCCAATAAGCATAGTTAGCTCCATTGAAGAAAGGAGGCTTGTTGACGGGCAAGGACTCAAGAGCGAAATCGAAGTTTGATGTAGAGGCCATTGATGACTTGAATATCGATATAACTCTTCCCGAATCGACTCAAGAGGTGGTAAAACCTTCAAATGAGTGTATCTATGATACCAATTATTGAGTTAATCAATCAGATGAATCGGCTAAGAGGGGGTGAATTGGCAATAAAAATTTCGGTGGAAGCTTTTACAGAAAATTGAAAAGATTTGCACAACGATTTAGAGTGGTTCGACTTTCTCAACCAAAGTCTACGTCCACTACCTTAGCTATCCACACTAAGGATTTTCCACAAATTCACTAATTTGTCTTTCTTTTGAGGACAAAGAGTAACCTTACAAATCCCTCAAGAATTATACCCCAAATTCTTGAGAACACTCTCTCCCAAATAGAAAATTACAAATTTTGTAAACTTACAGAAAAACCTCACAAGGCAAGATGTTTGCACAATTCTAGAATAAAGAAAGAACACTAAAAAATGAATATAATTGAGAATAAATAGTGTTTTTGAAATCAAAATGAATATTGAATGGAAATAGGGCTTGAATTGCTATAACAATAAGTTTAAGGCTTTCTATTTGATTCTCTAGCTTCTTTTATTGATCAATGGCTTCAAGACTTGTTTAAATACACCTTGGATCAATTCTGAACGTTGGGGATCCTTGGTGAATTCAATAGAGCCGTTGTTGTATGTTTTCCATTTAAATAATATGTTGGGAGCGTAGGGGTATCGGTACACCTGCAAAGGGTATCGGTATACCTAGTGTAAAATTCAAATATTTCGACCGTTATTTGACCAAGTGTATCGGTACCTCCCAGGGGTATCGGTACACATATTGCATTCGATGTTTCTCGGAACCATTTATGACATGAGGGGTATCGGTACATTCGGCTGTGTATCGGTACCCTTATTACATTAGAAATTCAGGGGTATCGATACATCCAAAGAGTATATCAGTACACCCCTATTTAAAAATTATTTTTAGCTCGATTAAGGTTCGAAATACTTTATAAAAATTGTATCAAAAATATTTTAAGATTAAAACAATACTTTACACTTAAGTAAGGATTAAAATTGAAATTTGAAAACTTGGAGTAATATTTTTTATATTCGATTATTTTAATCGAATATTATTTTTGAAATCGAATATAAAATTTTAAAATTCATTTACACTTTATTTGTTATATTGAAACAAAATGTTTTCAACAAGGTCACACCCCAATTAAAGTCAAGTGGGTGAACAAGACGAAGACCAACAAAAAGGTAAAATCAAGAAATATAAGATGAGACTAATTGCCAAAAGCTACAAACAAAAACAAGGGATAGGCTCTTATAAAGTATTTGCTCTAGTGGCAAAATTTGAGACCATTAGATCTCTCACAACAATTACAGTACAAAACAAAGGGAAAATTTACTAGATGGATTTGAAGTCAGCATTTCTAAATGGCTACCTGGAAGAAGAAGTTTATATTGAGCAACCACCTCGGTACATTAAAAAGGACATGGATATAATGCTTCGATTGAGGAAATCTCTATATAGATTAAAGCAAACTCCAAGAGCGTAGAACACAAGAATAGATGAATACTTTCGAAAAAATGGGTTTATGAAGAGTTCATACGAGCATGCCTTGTATACAAAGAAAAATGAAGATGGTGGTATCATGATTTTGTGCTTATAGTTGAACAACATGATTTTCACAGGAAACAATCTTGGTATGTTTAATGATTTCAAGGAAGCTATGACTAATGAATTTGAAATGACAGATATTGGTGAAATGTTATACTTCCTTAGAGTCTAGGTGAAGCAAATGCAAGATGGAATATTTACATCTCAAAAGAAGTACACGGAGTAAATTTTAAGCTAGTTCGGCATGGAAGATTGCAATCCGATAGCCACTCCAGCAAAACCAGACATGCAATTAAGTGTTGATTCAATAAGAGAGATGATAAATCTAACGTTGTTTAAAAACATCATTGGAAGTCTAAGGTATATGACTATTACACAACCAGACATAACGTATGTTGTGGGACTGTAAATAGATTCATGGAAAAATCGAAACAAGATCATTGGCTTGTGCCAAAAAAAATTTAAGATATATTAAAGGCACAATGAATCATGGTTTGTTCTACATACATTCAAGAAAATTCAAGGTTACTAGGTTATTTTGATAGTGACTATGGGGAGGTTTGGATGATCAAAAAAACACTTTTTGATATCTATTCCACATTGGCTTTGCAACATTTTTATGGTCTTAAAAAAAGAAACAAACGGTGGCTCTTTCAATATATAAAGCATAATATATAGTCGATGCAGTGTGTACTTGTCAAGCAACATGATTAAATAATATTTTGAACAAGTTAAATTTGGTACAAGAACCAACCACAATCTATGTTGACAATAAGTCTACAATATCTTTTGCCAATAATCTAGTCTCCCATAGTCAAAGCAAGCACATTGATACAAAGTATCACTTTATATGAGAGCAGGTCAAGAAAAAAATATGGAGTTGATCTACTGTAGAACTGAAGATCAACTTGCAGACATCTTTACAAAGCTATTAAAAGAAAACGTCTTCAACAGACTCAAAGAAAAGCTTGGAATGAAAAATCAGGTTTGAGGGGTGTTAGAAATCAAACTAGAATTTTATTTGTCAGTAGCAAACATTTGGCAAAATATGATGGAAGTTCTAAGTCGGTAAAGCTGGAAATTGATAAAGCTTAAAATGTGGCAGCAAAATCATTGAATTTGTAGTAGCAAACTAATTTGGGAGAAACTTGAAGATATCGTGGCAGAAGCACGAGATATTAGCGGTAAACTAGAAACTTCCTTAAGATATAATTTGATGATTTGGCTGGAACAAATGAATTACTTATCAATTAAGTTGAAGATAATGTCGTAAAATTGAAAATAAGACTGCAACAACTAATAATTCCTCCACGATAAGGAAGTTTGAAGCGATAAATCATGTAGCAAATTAGGTGGTTATTTTCCACTATAAATATGTGCTCTAACTTTAGTGCAATGTATGTGTAAAAGAAAAAACACGAAGTGGGGCTTAGCAAAGCTATATTGTTATTAAAGTTTGTAAACTAACTGAAACTAGTGTTTATCAAGTGTCCATTCACATTTCTAACATTTCTAACATTTCATACTTTAAGGTTGCTTCTTCTAATGTGCAAAGATTTAAGAGCCCTTTAAAGGTGCAGTGGGAAAAATCGCAAAATAGAGTCATTAAAATAAATGTAAATGGTGCATTTGTGCATGAAACAAAGACAATATGTATTAATGTTGTGGCTAGAGACTACAATGGCATGATTACCAGGGGATATGCGTAAAGTATTATAGGTTCATAGTTGGCGAAATTGGTTGAAGCGAAAGCTTTCTTGGAAGGTATTATTCTAGCTGATGAAAACGGGTGAATGAATGTTATAATTGAATGTGATGTTTCTATTGTGCACATATTTGCTATCCCGATGTTGGACTTATCAATTATTGCACTTCACTCGAATGAAGCACGTAGAAGACTCACTATAAAAAAAATTAAATTACCAAGGGAAGAATTCTGATAAATTTAAAATCCATCATAATTTATCGATGAAAATAAAATATGTTGTCATAAAATTGTGATTTGATTGTAGTTTTCGACCAAATTAGTTTTTTTTGTTAGAAATTTTGTATATTTTAATGAAAAATAATTTAATTTATGATGGAATAATGATTTTGACAAAAAAAATTGTTTTAATAAAAAATATCAATTTAATTTATGATGGAACAATCAATATGTCAAAAATGTGTGTCATATTTAATAGTCATAATCCAAAAAATATCAAAAACACTGAGTATAGTTTTAATTGTGTGTTATCTTTAGGAGTCGTATTTTAATTTTTCCCCATTATTTTCATCCTTCCCGCTTCTTCCCCTCGATAATCAGTTTGAACCTTAAAATTGTTTCAGGTTCTAAAAAATGACTCAAGATGTGGAGATGAAAGACAACCAGCTCCTTCCAATTCCGTTACTTCCTCTTCTCCATCCACTTTGCACCGTAAGCTCACTTGTGGTAGAACTTTGATTTGCTATTTTCTAATGTTTCTGAAATGGGAACTTGTGGGATTTCTTGGATTTGAATAAATTCTTCTGGGTTTATGTTAGATTTGAAGGAAATTGCATTTTAGACTAGCCATTCAGGATGGTTTCAATCCTGGAGCCATCTAAGGTTGTAAGTTTCCCTTTTGTTTTTCAAGTTAATCTGTTTAGGGTTTTCAATTTTCCAGGAATCTGATTGGATCCTGGTAGATTTGGAAACTGATTCGTTCGTATTTTTTACAGAGTTTTTCCCCGGCAATGAACAATATTGGGAGAATCGCGAATTTATCTCTCACATTTCCCTCAATGTTCGCCGCCTCTTTGAGTTTCTCCTTCAATTCGGTAAACTTTAGTTGTTTTCCTTTGTCTTGACTTTTCATTTTCATGCTCCATTTTCTTTTTCCTTTTTTTAAATGTTAATTGTTTGATTCCAGAGGCTACAACGAAGAGCAAATTAGCATCACTGAACGAGAAACTTGACACCCTGGAGCGTCGTTTGGAGCTTCTTGAAGTTCAAGTTGGAATTACTTCCGCTAACCCTTCTCTTTTCAGTACGTGATTCACTTTGTTTGTGTGTACAATAACATTGTTGACTGGTGAAATTTGTTGTTCGTTTCTTTCGATTCTATCTTATTTGTTAGACATTAGCATCTCGTCGCTGATTTATTCTATAATTTATCTTTCCCTTGATTGTATAAATATTTGTTTGTATAGCTTTCTTCAATATTTTAGTTGCTTAAAAAGCATTAGTTCTTTAAAAGAAGATTTTATGGTTGTGACCAAAACATTAATATAAGGCTAGCCAGATTTTCCTCAAAAAACAACTATTCGAGTTCAAATAATTATTTTTCCAATTTTAATGGTCAAACTTGATTGAATACCCTAATAAATATTGGTTTATTGTATGGCATCTTTGAGGAAGATGCTGAAGTAGTGTTTGGCAGTTGAAAATTTTGACTTCCACCGTGATAGAAAAAGGAAAGTGAATTCAATTGTGATGGTGGGGTTATCTTCTTAACTAGAAGAAAACCAAAATTGTGGACTTGACTGGATTCTAGATTTGGATATAATCCAAGAAAAAAGTAAAAATATTTTCTTTATGCAGAGAACTTGGTGTCAATTAGTTGCACTGTTGTGTTAAAAGAGTCTTCTTCATCTAAATTTAGATCTATTGTACTTGGACTTTTCTTCTTGTATGACTTGCTAGTTAGCTCAGGGATATTAAATAGATAACCAAAATGGCTTCTTTTGGCTCTCTTAGCCATCAGTTCATTCATCTTTGAATTGGTTATAACTTTTAGATGTTCAAAAGGTCTCTTGTATGTTAAATGTCAATTTAAACTTTCTATGTTGGCAATTGCTATAACATCTCCTACAATTGATTTTTCAGTCGATCTGGATTCATAATTGAAGATGCATTTTTTTATAGCATGGTTAGTCATAAGTTGCTTAACTTATCCACAATTAAGATATCATGGTTTGCATATATTGTAGTATATATTGCTGCCCCAGTTGGTGGATTCTAAGATGATGACTTATCAGATCCTGGTAGATTTATCCCAGAGTTTTTGGGTTCCTTCCTACTCAGGTTTTGATTTAATGACTCATGTAGTGAGAAGAATAAGTTGATATTCAAAAACCAATTTCTCAACCCCCTGACACTTTGGACACAATCAAACATGAAGTGGGAGGCGGCCGGGCTTCTGCATAACCATATGCAGTTGTCCCTACTGAAAGAAAATTAGTTTCTAGCCAAGATTTAAAAAAATAGTTTTGGAGATTTATATTCCTTATACCGGTCAATTTGATTAGTTCTTTCTATTACTTATGGCAGCCACTGAACTTAGTAGCACTTTCATGCAAGGAAAGACGTCAAGCAAGTCTTTTGGAGTAATGAAAAACATGCAGAGTGAGTCTGCCCAACCTTCATCTGCTGCAACCTATGGTTCCTCTTTGAGTCAGTCTTCATCCAATTATGGTAGCCGCTCACAAGTAATTGGCCCTCAGAAAGGTATTTTTGAATGAATATTGTCTTGATCAATGTTGTTTTGTAACTTTTCTATATATTGGTAATTGTTGATGAAACTTAGATGGTGTTTTATTGGTTTTATGGCTTAATTGGGTAAATCAAGAGAAACATTGTGGATTTTGTGCTATAATCCTTCTGATACACTAAAAAAAGTTGATTTTTGGCTTTTTGCTAGACTGTACATGGATGCTTAAGTTGTCTCAGTCTAACTTAGATATCAAGATATGTGTGTTATTTGTTAGATATGGTATTTATCTAAATTCACTTAGACCAGGAAAGTTTAGTTTAATGCCCTCCTTTATTTGATTGATTAAGGATGTTCAGAGTTCAAACCCACTATGTTACTCCTTATAATCATTGGAATCTATAACTAATTTTGGTAAATGGATATCAATCACCTTTTTCTCTGAGCGAAATAGAATTCAGTAGCACGTTTGTTGCAAGTTTGAATGAAAATCATCATTATAACTGAGAAGGATGGGTGAATTACCCATATGTAAATAGAAGTATCCCCTTAAATAACAGTGTAACCATGAGAAATGAAAAGTAAAGCTTTTAAAGCTTAAGATACTTTTACCACAAATTTACTTGATTTTTCTTTTTTTTTTCATATTACTTAGTGATGAGTGATGACTTGATAACCATAAATGAAAATGTTTGCTCTTTACAAATGTTTGGACTACTTTATGTTCTCACCTGAAGATAGTTGATGCTTGATTAATATATGCAAAGTATTAATTCTTATATGTCATCAGCAGTTGGTTCAAATAAGGAGTGGAAACCAAAGGTGATCAGCTCTAATTTTGGGAAGGGTTCGGGAACAGTTGGTGCATCTGATCTTCCTACTAGTTCAGTTGAAGCCAATGCTCATTCGCAACCTGTTTCAAGAGTTCTCGACTCTGAAGAAGCAACTTCAAAATTGCAGAAGAAGCTAGAGGAGTTGCATCTCCCGCAACGTCGACATGTTTGATATCCGCAAAGAATGGGTATCTTATGTGGAAAACTTTATTATGCCATGATATTTTGTATCGACGTATGATTACAATATTTTAGATAACTTAATGTTAATATATTGTATACAAATGGATTGCTTATATATAATATGATATATATATATATAGTATTATGACGCATTAAATGTGATTTAGTTTGATTATTTGTCAATCTACAATATATATATATATATATATATATATATATATATATAATTTACGACATACAATCACGACACACGAATGTGTGTCATCTTTTCTAATGACGTGTGCTTCAGTGACACGTAATGTAAGTCATAAATGCATGTCATAAATTTATGACACACAAATGTGTGTCGTCTTTATTTATGACGGGGGCTTCAAAGACGCGCAATGAGCGTCATAAATGCGCGTCATAAATTTATGACGTACAATTGCGTGTCATCTGAGTTTCATGTCGGTGGTTTCAACGACATGCATTTGTGTGTCATCCGTTCCCATAGATGACAAAATACGCGTTATTAAAGGAATTTTTTCTAGTAGTGTCCTTTCATTTCCATTGTTGTTTGCCATTCCTCACCCCTTTGTTACTTTCACTTTGCCATCTACATTCCCCCACCCGATGTCCCATTTGTTGCTTGGAGTAGTGGCATCCCTGGGGACCACAAGTTTTGCTTGAAGACGTGGCACTTCTTGAGACCATTTGCTAGTATTTCTTCAACATGTTTTTGTTTTTATTATATATTTTATAAAAAAAAATTCTTATATTTTCTTCTTCTTTTTGCATAATTTAAATATTTTACAATGATTGAATTTTTAGGATGTAAATTGATTCATGTAAGCCTTTCTTATTGTTATTTTATATTATGTTAAACATTTAATGTTTCTTTTATATGTCCACTTGAAATTATAATATACTGATTTCTATACATTTATCTTTCTTTTACTGATTTATATGCATTTATCTTTTGTTTTTGTTGATTGTTATATTATAATTCTAGATTGAAATCTATCGTTTGTCTTAATGATTTAGCTATTTACTTTCATAGCTTATACATAACATACTCGATCATCTATTCATTTTGTCAATATATTTATCTTAATTTTAAGAGTTTTTGTGTCCATGTTATTTGATATAAAAATTTTGGATTCTGTTGTATTATGAGGAGCTTTATTATTGTTTTTGTTTGGTCTATTGATTGTCAATTGATGACGACTTTGTTAGGTTAAAGTTCAAACTTAAGTTAATGTTATAGAGGATGCACTTGGAATTGAATTTTTGTTGTTGTTAAACATTTATTTATTTTATTATGTAAGTCTGTTATCATTTTTCCATTTGTGAACCGCTAATTAGTTGTGGTTTTTTACTATATTAATAAAAATGAGATTTTTCCTCTAAAAAGGTTACTGTTTTGCATGTTCAATGAAAATATAATGCAAGTTGCTTTTTTTTAGTTAGTGCAAGTTGTTTCGGATTAATTAATGAACATCATTTTAAAGATATTGATAATATATCTATTATTTTTTACATTTATAAAAAATAATATTTTAATTATTTTAATTATTTTTTTGCATAACTCTAAAATTTTCTACGGAATTTACAAGTTAAGGTAAGTTTTAATTTTTTTTAAACACAATGCTATCAATTTTTAGTATTAACCTTTTAATTGAAAAAATGTAAAATATATCAAGAATAAAGAATATATTTTTGCATGTAATATAGTTTAATAATGTCTAAGTTCTACTTGTATAATCTAGAAATAAAAATAAAAATTAGTAATATATATTAAAGTAAATACAATGTTTTTGCATATAATTTAATATAATAATATCATAAGTACTAGTTGTTATTTTTTTAGAAAATTTGAAAACATGTAATTAAAATTTATTATTTAAAACATTATTAATTTAAGTATCTTAAATTAATATTATAATAAAAAACAGGTTTTACATATTCAGTACGAATCGATCTTGGATATACAATATTGTTAGGTTAAAATGAGCACATTACTAGTCTTGATTTTGATCAACCATTGTTGGAGTTTTTCACATTTACGATAATTAATCCTAGATTTACAGATCAATGAAATCTTAGGAGTCCATGTAATTAGCCTAAATACAAAAATAAAAGTTTTCAAGATCTAGAAATGGTTAAAGTCCATGTGATCACTAAAGGTTTGTTCCGAACTATTACAATTTAGTGCATCATCGAGAGTCATGTTTTTTCTCACGGGTTACTATAAACATATGACGGGTTCTAGTACTTCAATTGCAAAGTATGCATATGATCTGTGTGGTAACAATCATGAATCCCATGAAGTAGATGTTGTTCATCCTGAATTAAATGAATTATTGCAGAAGATTATCAACCATTGATGGATTCAACGTAGATGTTATACAACAAACTTGGTGCTTTTTCTGAAACGATATGGCTCAATAGCAATGAGTCCAAGTTATCAATGGTTTTTTAATTAATACACTTGAAAGCACGATATTGGATTGATAATGCATGCTACGATGACCTTTGTTGGATAATACAGAGGTTAATGCCTGAAGATAGTGTCATGCCCTAGAATATTTATGAGACAAAAAAATAGTTCGTGATATGTGTTTATCGATTAAAAAAATCATTATTGTAGAAATGGTTACATGATTTAATTGGGTTGTGATTTTGAATTGAGTGAATATAGGTTTTCTAATCATCCTTAGTACAAGGATAATGCAGACAAAGGATATAATGACAAAAACGCATACTAAAATATGTATTACATCCCCTTATTTCCTCAATTACAAAGATTATATGCCTCCAAAGCTACTGCTAAGCATATGAGGTGGCATAATGAGCATCAAATTGATGAAGTCGATCTCATGTGTCATGTTTCTGACACTATTGCTTGGGAACATTTTAATCAAGAGCATCCAATATTTTCGTATGAGAGTCTTAACGTCAGGCTTGGGTTATAAACAAATGTTTTTCAACCATTTGGTTAACCTAGGCAACAATAATCTATATGGTTGGTTATAGTAACACCATGCAATTTACCTCATTTTATGTGTATGAATGATGAGTTTATGTTCTTGACAATAATTGTGTCGGGTCCTAGAAATAAAAAATATAATGTATTTGTTTACTGTGTATGACATGTTGTTGGGTTTGAGTACAACTGGAAGAATGACTTGTCTATATTACATGGAAGAATTTGAAGCATTTACTCTTTAGCATCATGGGAAACAATCTTGGTTTGATAATCATCATAAACTTTTAACTCATAATCTTCATTTCAAAAGGAATATTATAGCTTTCAGAAAAAAATAAAAAGGTTTTGAACAATTCTCCTCGAATTAAGTCTGGAATGAGATACTAAACAAGTTTAATTATTGGGGTTTTCTAAAAGTGATTGAGTTGGACACAGTTGAAATTATTGGCCAATTGGCATAATTATGCAGTTGAAAAAATGTAGTATCTTTTGGAACCTACCATAATGGTCTTCAAATTTAATCCGTCATAATATTTATGTGATACATGTGGGGAAAATAATTTTGAGAATATATTCAACACAATAATGAATGTTGAAGGTAAGACAAAGGATGATGTAAAATATAAAGTGAACTTACAACATTGTTGTGGTCATCCTAAGTTGGCAAATCAAGATGACTCATAAAGCATGTTACACACTACAAAAAAAATAAAAGACAAAAGTGTTATGTGCTTGGGTGAAAAATTTAAATTTCCCTAATGGCTTTGCATCAAATATTTGTTGATGCTTTGACATGAAAAAGCTAAATTTATTATAATGAATAATCATGATTGTCATATTTTCTTGCAAAGGTTAATTCTTATAGCTTTTCAAGAGTTATTTTTGACAAATGCGTGGGATACATTGACAGAGATGAGTGTTTTTAAAGACTTAACATCAAATGTGATCAAAGAGGAAAACATGAGAATGTTAGAAAAGGATATCCCGACCATTCTGTGCAAATTAGAGCGATTTTTTCTTCTAACTTATTTTATTCACTAAAACATCTATAAATACACATGGTATATGAAACAAAGATTGATGGATTAGTACATTATCATTGAATCTATCTATTTGAAATGTAATTTTCAATGAAACGTCTAATTTTTTTTCATTAACTAATGTAACTTATTTTTATTTAATAAAACAAAATATTTTTTGTAAAACAAGTATTTGAAGACATTAACATCAGTTCAGGAGGTTGCAAGTGTGGATGATTTATCTTCAGCGTCAGTTTACCCAGATAAGATGTTTTTGGAGATTACTGGTGGACTAACCTCAAATGGTCGGGTGTTTGGTGTTGGGTCCGCATCTCTCATATACTATAAACATGTCTCAAACTTGTAGTTCTTCAAAAAGGTCACCGCGAAATCTAGAGCAACAAGAAGAGATCAATACATTAAAGGAGTAGTTTGGACAAGTCTAAGAACGCCAAGATATGCTAATGACATTAATATTGTCACAACAACAAAAACAATAACATGGACCAAAATAGCAACCATACCAATGAACACAACAACTTGGTATGTTATAGGCCAAGGGATTCGTGGATTGGATTAATGAAGTGGAGCGTATTTTTTATTATAAAAAAGTCCTCGATTGTGTGAAAGTAAAACTGATTGCCATCAAACTCAAGGGCAGAGCATCTGCGTGGTGGGAATAGTTACGACGTTCACGTGACAAGCAGGGAAAGACCAAGATCATTGATTGGGAGAAGATGAAGAAGAAGATGAAGGGTCACTTCCTTCCCTTCGGCTACACGTAAACCTTGTTTCAGCAACTTCATGCGTTAAGGCAGGGCGCGAGTTCAGTCGATGATTACACGGAGGAGTTTTACCAATTGGTCGCCTGAAATGATTTTTCTGATACAAAGGAGTAGATGGTGGCACGATATTTGGGGGGTTTACGCTATCCCTTACAAGATTTCCTCAGCCTTCATTCACTGTGGAATGTTTTGGAAGCCTACAAGAATACACTTGCTGTTGAAAAATAGCAAAACAGGAGACCAGTGATCAGGAGCGATCACAACAGTCAGCCAGTTCACCCTCAGGATTCCCGTCCTGCTCAGCAGCCACCGCAAGGTAATTCTAACCCTACTATTAGATGTTTTCGTTATGGTGAACAAGGGCATAGGGCGACTGATTGCAGGAAGCCTGCTAATCAAAAGGGCAAAAATTTGTTGATTGAGGAAAATGCAGAAAACGAGACTGAGGAGATTGGCAAGCCCGTGTATGACGATGATGAGACTAATGATGTACTGTATGGAGATGGTCATGAGACTCTGGCCGTTCACAAGAGTCTATTGACTCCCAAGGGTGATTCAGGGGACGATTGGTTGAGAAGCAATATTTTTCATACGCCTACACAGTTGCAGATAAAGTCTGCAAAATGATCATTGACAGCGATAGTTGTGAGAATGTAGTGTCCGAAGTGGTTGTCCAGAAATTGCAGTTGAAGACGGACCGTCATCCTAGTCTATACAAGTTGTCATAGATAAATAAAGGCAGTGAGATAACAGTTGATAGGCGATTCCTCGTGTCTTTTTCAATTGGTAGAAAATATTTTGATAATGTCTGGTGTGATGTTGTCTCTATGGATGCGCGTCAAATATTGTTGGGTCGACCTTGGCAGTATGATCGCAGTGTCATACATGATGGACAGAAGAATACAT
The DNA here is from genome assembly GCF_006381635.1 of Hibiscus syriacus. Lineage (NCBI taxonomy): Eukaryota > Viridiplantae > Streptophyta > Magnoliopsida > Malvales > Malvaceae > Hibiscus > Hibiscus syriacus. The sequence continues at coordinate 388,864 of NW_024062641.1, read as the reverse complement.
ATCCCCTTAGCATCAAGGGAAAAAAATATTATGTTGGCACCCCGGCGGAAAGGACTCACTCCTACCCCGGTAACCAATAATACTAATTTGCTTTCTATGTCCAGGTTTTTAGATGAGATTGAGCATGGAGGCGTGGTCTATGCCTTACTACCTTGCGAGAATAGTGCAGTAGACGTGGATACAAATTTACCAGTATAGGTGCAACGGCTGCTAGCAGAATTCTCTAACTTGATGCCAGAGGATCATCCTCTTGGGCTACCGCCTATGAGGGATATACAACATCAAATTGACCTTGTTTTTGGGTCAAGTTTTCCAAATCGACCAGCATATCATCTCAGTCCCAATGAGGCTAAAGAGTTGCAGCGACAGGTGGAAGAGTTATTGGAGAGGGGTTATATCCAAGAGAGTATAAGCCCATGCGTAGTCCCTACCCTTCTAGTGCCAAAGAAAGATGGTTCTTGGCGTATGTGTGTTGAAAGCCGAGTGATCAACATAATTATAGTGAAGTACCGGTTTCCCCATTTAGATGATATGTTAGATCATCTATCCGGTTCTAAGGTCTGCTAAAAAATTGACCTTAAAAACGGATACACCAAATCATAATAAGGCCTGGAGATGAGTGGAAGATGGCATTTACAACGCCACAAAGGTTGAATGAGTGGATGGTCATGCCTTTTGGGCTATCCAATGCACCCAGTACATTCATGAGATTTATGCATAAGGTGTTGCAGCCTTTTATGGGGAAATTTGTTGTAGTTTACTTCGATGATATCCTCATTTATAGTCTGACAAGGTCTTCACACTTCGATCACCTTCGTGCTATTTTTGAGATGCTAAAAAATGAGTGCTTGTTTATCAATCAGAAGAAGTGTTCATTCTTCACTACATCTGTGACTTTTCTTGGTTTTTTTGTGTCTACTGATGGTGTTCATGCAGATCAGTCAAAGATATATACAGTCTTAGAGTGGCCCAGACCAAGGACCTTACATGACATCAGAAGTTTCCATGGATTGGCATTGTTCTACCTCCAGTTCATTAGAAATTTTAGTACTTTGATTGCCCCTATCACATAGTGCCTCAAGGGGCATGATTTCCAGTGGTCTGAGGAGGCATAGTCCAGTTTTCAATTGGTCAAGCAGAAGATGACCGAAGCACCAGTTTTGGTACTTCCTGATTTTGACCAAGTGTTCGAGGTAAATTGTGATGCATCTGGCATTGGCATTGGTGTTGTTCTGAGTCAGGAAGGTTGTCCGGTTGCTTTTTTCAGTTAGAAGCTATCGGGATCAAAGAAAAATTATTCCACTTATGATTTGGAGTTCTATGCCATAGTTCAGTCCCTGAAGCATTGGTGTCACTAGCTAGTACAGAAGGAGTCTATTCTGTTTACCGATAATGGGGCCTTGAAGTACATCAATGGCCAACACAAGCTGAATAGACGTCATGCCAAGTGGGTGGCATACCTGTAAGAATTCACTTTTACGCAGAGGCACCAAGCAGGGAGTTTGAACCGCGTCGTAGATGCCCTGAGCTGTCGTACCTTACTCCTCACCACCATGAGTACCAAAGTTGCAGGCTTTGAGACTTTCACAGATATGTATGCAGCTGATCCTTCCTTTGGAAGGATATTTCATGAGGAAAATGAGGGTCAGAATCATGATTTTGTTTTGCATAATGGGTATCTGTTTCGTGGATTACAGTTGTGCATTCCAGATTGTTCATTGAGGCAGCAAATTATAAGTGAACTTCATAATGAGGGACACTTTGGCCGAGATAAGACCTTGGCCCTTATCTCTTCTGAATTTTATTGGCCCAATTTGATTAGTGATGTGGCCCATTATGTGGGTCATTGTTATGTGTGCCAGCGGTCTAAGGGAGTTATCATCAATGCGGGCTTGTACACTCTCTTACCTGTTCCTGAAGCTCGTTGGTTTGATGTCAGCATGGATTTTTGTATTGGGCTTACCCCGCACCCAAAGGGCCTTAGTTTCTATCTTTATTGTGGTTGACATGTTTTCCAAGATGGCCCATTTTGTAGCTTGCAGAAAGACTATGGATGCTCTCCGGATTGCCCATCTTTATTTCAGGGAGATTGTGCGTTTACATGGTGTTCCTCGATCCATCACTTCAGATCGTGATACAAAGTTCATCAGTAATTTCTGGAAGAGCCTGTGGGGGAAACTGGGAACTCAGTTGAATTTTAGTAGCTCCTACCACCCTAGACGGATGGACAGACCAAGGTGGTGAACCAGAGTTTTCCCCTCCGAATCACTAGTTTTATTTATTTTTTTACTATTTATGGTAATAATTCGCTTGTCAGTTAGGAAGTCATTTTAAACCCGATTTGGGCTGGATTTTTTTGCAAATTGCTTATTTTATTTTGAATTTCAATTTAGAGTAATTTCCAAGATTTTGCTATTTTTGGCAAAATTCGGATAAACACGATTTTTGTCTATAACAGTCCGACTTGTGGATTGATTTTGGGCATTGTTTGATTTTATAATATTTCGTTAAACCCTAGAGACTTTTTCTCTGGTTTTGGGCGATTTTCTCCTGTGAATCATCTGTTGGAACTAGCCTACAGGAAAATCGCTATCCTGTCCGGCGTCAGAGAGCTAGCACAGCTTTGGAACCTTTTGTCTAGTTACCCAACAATCAAGAATAAGCTTATTATCTGATTCCTTCATCACCACAACAACGCAATGGAAAAAATGTGTCTTGAATATTGAATGATATTTGTTTTTATGATTCCAATTTTACTTCAAGTTTTTTAATATTATCTGATATTTTGTTCAACTGAAATGCTTCTATACTTTTATTTTCTTATTGTTAGCATAATGAGTTAGTGAGCATCAATGATCATGCTCTAACATTGCTCGAGCTCTAGGGTATGCTGCATGGTGTGCATGGAGAAGATTCAAGAACTTGTAGTTAGTTCATAGTTGATGGTGTATGCTGGGTTGCAGACAATCAGAACCATAGGTTGTTAGGCTGTTGTTACACGTTATATTTGTCAAAGTCTGTTAGAAGTTTGCTTCTTGGTTCAGCAACCAAGTGCTATAAACCATGTAATTCTTCACTGGTTTGTCAATGAAAATGCAGTAATTGTTTTGATATAATGGCACCTTTCTCACATGGTATCATCGCCGATGATCCTGTGGCCATTTATTCCGCTTGCATTTGTTGTTATTTTCTTTCTAAACACCAATCAGTCACTGAATTCTCAACCACTGCCCGTCGCTATCCACCGTACCCGATCTCAGAGTTGATTTTGTTACGAGAAAATCACTGGGCTTGATTGATTAATCTGATGCCTCAACGCCACTATTTCTTCCATTTCAATTCAACAATGGTCAATTCATATGTTGTATGCTATCTTGAACTCATTCCCTTCTTAATGGATGCATGCAAACTTCATTGGGTTGTCATATTTCTTCAACTGATGTTCACTGGTCTCGGTTTACACCAAATGAGTCTAAGTTTACACTGTTCCTCATCATCTACTGTGTATGGACCTGAGTTTACTAATGAGGTTTGGTATACTGTTTTCAATTTACTGAAGGTTCTCAATCTTGTTTGCTCCGCTTGTGGCAAACCATGCCGATCCAAAACAGAAAGCGATTTGTATACAAAAGGAACAGGGCATACCGAGTTTGTAGATAGATTTTGGAGGTAGCAAAACCAATCAGTTTAGAGGTCCCAAGGTAGCAATGGACTCAGAAGGCTGTTGATGTAGGTAGCACCAGCCAGTCTGAAGAGATGGTTGTGCCAGAGGCTGAAAAAAAACTGCTTGAAGAACTGGAAGCGATGAGTTTCCCTACCGCACAAGCAATACGTACTCTCCACTTTTCTGGTAACACAAGTCTTAAGGCTGCCATGAACTGGGTAGTTAAGCATGAAGCTGATCCAAACATAGATGAGATACCCAAGGTATCTGCCAATAAAAATGTTGAGGCACCTAAACTTTCTCTTACATCGAAAGAGTTGAAGGTCAAAGCACAAGAGCTAAGACAGCGGGCTCGGAAAAAAAGAAATGAAGGTGAATAAGAAGAACGAAAGAAAGCATGCACTTCCGATTCAAATAGAACGGAAGAGGCATCGGCACTTCCGATTCAAATTGAATGGAAGTAGGCATCGGCACTTCCGATTCAAATCGAACGGAAGGAAGCATCGGCACTTCCGATTCTAATCGAACGGAAGATGTATCGCACTTTCGTTTCGGGTGTTCATCTTTTCATCAAGAAGGTTGAATGTTAAAAATTAGTTGTAATTAGTTTTTAGAGCTTGTTGTAATAGTGTGTTCAAGGTCAGAAGAAAAAAGAAGAAAGTAGAGGAATGTTAGCATAATGTTAGTGAGCATCAATGATCATGCTCTAACATTGCTCGAGCTCTAGGGTATGCTGCATGGGTGCATGGAAGATTCAAGAAGCTTGTAGTTAAGTTCATAGTTGATGGTGTATGCTGGGTTGCAGACAATCAGAACCATAGGTGTTAGGCTGTTGTTACACGGTTATATTTGTCAAAGTCTGTTAGGAAGTTTGCTTCTTGGTTCAGCAACCAAGTGCTATAACCATGTAATTCTTCACTGGTTTGTCATGAAAATGAAATAATTGTTTTGATATAATGGCACCTTTCTCACAATTATTAATGAAAATACAACAAGATTAGTGTGATTTTCTCCCTTTAAGACTTAGTGGGAAGTTTTTAGACAGCTATCTTATTTATTTAAAAAAATAAAATTAGTATCACATTGTAAACATATAATATATAAAAAAATTAATTTAGATAATATTTTTTAAAATTATATATTTTATCAGTATCAATTTTACTAAACATTTATTTATTTTTAATAAAATTATATATTATGAATGCTTATATATATACACCTATAAAAAGAACTTTGCTCAAGTCATTGTGAGATCTTGTTCAAAGGAGGGTATGAACAGTTTCGTAAGATGATAGAACAAAATTATGAATTTTTCATATTTTAAACTATTGTTTATTATTTTTTTTAAATAATAAATCGTCTCTATTTCTTTGGAAGAATGCAATACTTGGGACTTATAAGCGTTATTACATAGAGATTTAGTGTAGAGTTATTGGTTGTACGAGAAATTACAGAAGAAACATGTTAATCAGGGGCGGACCTCATGGAGCCGGGGTATCCCTGGGCAACCCCTCATCCAGAGGTGGACCTCCATGGTGCTCGGGGTATCCCAAGCAATCCCTCCACAAGTGTCACCCCTAATCCAAGTGCCACCCCTCAAAAGTGCCACCCTTGGAGCTCTTGCAACCCCTGACGAAGGCTCCTGAGTCCGCCTCTGTTGTTAATCTTTTCGGTTAGAATTTGTTCTACAAAAGACTTGATATATTATAACTAATTTTATATTTTAGTTTTCTTTCAAATTATGCATAATATAACTACGAACATATTAAAAAGAAACAAAGAGATTATTCTTCTATTTTTATTTTATTTGATAATTTTTTATTTTAAATGTATTTTAGACTTGTGATGGCTATGTGAAGCCATCACAAATTTGTGATGTAATATGTGGACTTGTCACATTTTTTGACAGATTCATGTATTCATCACAAATTTGTGACGGGTCCACATGTTTCGTCACAAATTTTAGAAATCTTCTTACCCGCTCACTTCCTCCGATCTTCTTTATTGCAACATAAAATTTTAAACCTATCCTTTTTTACCTTAATTTTTTCCTATTTAAATTTTTCTAAACTCATTTTCTCTCGTTCTTTCATCTCTTTCATCTATGTTTATTAACTCAATTTTTTCTCACCAAAAATTATTCTCTTAATTTCATCTTTTTTTATTATCATTTATCAATATTGATTTAAGCTTTAGTTTTTGTTCAATGTAATTTTCTTAATATTTACTTTGTTTATTATATTATTTTTTTATTAATTACTAACATCTTTCATTATATTTTATAGGTTGCTTGAAAATTTTAAATGATAACAATTCTTTAATATGTAATTTTTTATTTTATTCTTTTTATTATTAAATATTATATTATTTTTTATGTATAGTCTACAATCATATATTCATATTTAATCTTAGCAAACATGGCGAATTTATTTTTCTTATAATATGTTATTATTTTATTAAGTAATTATCAAAATACTATATGTACTTGTTAGTGGAATTATTATTATCTGATTTTTCAAATTAACGCAATTATTTGAATTATATTAAGGGTAAAGTATAGTAATGGTCAATGAACTTTTTCAATACTTTCATTTATGTCCCCCAACTTTTAAAACTTGTAATACAATCCCCCAACATTTAGTCCGTTTGCAATATGGTCCCCCAACAATTACGTCGGGGTCCATATTGCAAGCGGACTAAATGTTGAGGGGCCATATTGAAAATGAACTAAATGTTGGGAGACTGTATTGCAAGTTTTAAAAGCTGGGAGACCTAAATGAAAGCTTTAGAAAAATTCAGTGACCATTACTATACTTTACCTTTAATTTATAAAGATGTTACTATCCTAATACTATGGTTAAAATATGCTCAAAGTTCACGTACTCTTCATACATTTAGAATTTAGTTCTTTTACTTTTATTTTCAATTATTAAATCTCTTTACTTCTCATATTTAAAAAGTCAAGTTTGATTGTTAAACATTAAGTTTTTCGGTGAAATTTGTTGATGTGGCAATTTTAAATAGAAAAGGAAAATACTAATTTTGTAACTATGTAACAATAAATTGACGTTGTAACGAACATTGAATTTAATAAAAGTAAAAATTAGAATCAAATTTTTAAATTTCCAAAAATAAAGGGTTAAATTCCTAAAAATAGAAGAAGAATGACTAAATTTTAAATGTGCAAAGAACACAAGGACTTGAAGTGTATTTTAACCATTCATAAATAGTCTCAAGTATTGAGTGTATTACATTGCTACTAGGATGATCATGGACCGGATCGTGTTCTTGATCTTCCCGAATTCGATCTAGGTTTAAGAAACTTTATTCAATCTAAATCAGATTTAATTTTAAGTAAAAATTGTATTCCACTCGACCTTATATATATCATTTTCATTTGTATTAGGTAAAATAGGGACTTAATTATATATACAGTAGAACCTCTATAAATTAATACTCAATAAATTAATAACCTCTTTAAAATAATATTTTTTTTCTTGATGTGGTAATTTCTGCTAGGGGCCTTTACGCTGAATTCTCGGAGGCCAAGCTTGGTCATTATGATAATTTTCCCCAGACTAGTGCTAAGGCCACAATGTAAAATCCTTCAGCTTCCAGAGCGGTATTGTGGCTATTGGAGTGGTGGCGCGTGATGCTGATGTAAAATAAAGTTCAGTGACTATTACTATACTTTAACATTTATTTTATATACTCTTGATTTATGTCATAAATGGCCCTAGTTTATGAGATTTGCCATTATAGTACTTGTTAATGGCAACAGTTTAACCGACTCTCACTAGTAATTCATTTTTTCTAATTTAAATGGAGATAAAGGTATAAATAAAAAGACATAATAGAGAAGTAAAGGATACAAGTGGTTAAAATCATCTTCTCAGTGAGAATTCTTTCTGAATCATGATTATTATAGTTAGACATAGGGTTATTATGAATATTTTTGTTAAATAAATTTAATAATTGAACTTTGAATTTTGTTATAGTAAATCACGTAAACTTATTAGAGGTTGTATTTTATACATTATAGTTGATTCGAGAGTTATAATGTTCCTTAATCCATAAGATATAAATATTTAATACGAGTTGATAATATAGATAAACTCGAGTATTATTTATAATGTTATATATAATTGTTTCCTCTCTTATGTTCAATCAGTGGTACTCGAGTAAAATATTTTTTACATCTAGTATTAGACCAATGATTGAGAAATACGTCCCATTTTTCTTTGTCATGCGTGGAAACTCTAAGAACAGAAGTAGTAGGATTTATTCTCATAATATAATAAAGTGAAATATGTCATTTTTTTCGAAAATTATCTAATACAAAATAAATCTTCGACAGGAGGTTGTTCGGTTAATTCAATAAGAAATGGGGTTAGCACTTGATTTAATTGGTACCATCCAATTGAATGCAATTCAATTGTGGATTGTTTCTTTATTCAATGAAGGAATTTTTAAGTTCAACCAACCTATTTTCAAAGTAGGAAGTGGATAAAAAAAATTTGAGAGGGTCTTTCGTTTGTCTATTATTATATGCAATATCATTCATATTATCTATGGAATTTGAACCCGAACTCTATTTATGATTTCTTATTTTTATCTTATTTCGTATTTTATTTTAGCATATTGATTTTTTTTTACTTCCAGCCTCTCCCCTTTTCCCATCTATTTTCCTCTTCTTTTTTTAATTTTATGAACGAATTATGTCTATTTTTACATCTAAGATTATATATACAACATATTATTGTCAAGGGTGAATTCTTATTTCTTATTATTGATTTTTAATTATTGAGTTTATATATATATATAATTATATTAGATGTTAGAATATTAATTCTATTATATATTTATATATTTCGGCCTTTGAAACCGGCAGTCATTCGGTCCCAAATTTCATGGGTCACTTCGCATCGACTCCATTAGTCCTAATTCGACAGTTGTTTTATTGAAAAATATCTCAAAACCTATGAATCTTGACTGAAATATTTCATTTTCCTCACTTTGATCTCATATTCGTGGACTTTGGAGTATGTTACGACAAAATGGAGATCAGATTTGGACTCAAGCGGTTGAGGAGAAGTGACCCATGAAAAATTATATAGTGCAAGGATGAGAAACACAAATTGACCAATAAATAATAAGAAAAACTTTGCATATGGGGCTATGGAGCGGCGCTTTTTAGGACTCCATGAAAATTAAAGTTTAGGAAATGTTGAAAAAAGGGGACCACTTTAATGGAATCTCAATGCAGTTAAGGGAAGGATTATATTTTATTTTATGTGAAGAAAATTTTGTGTTAGTTTAGTTTTACTAATGATTTAATTTTACCAAGTGATTCATTGTAGCAAGCCAGGTTAAGTTGATTCTAATATATATAACGTTAGGTTGTTTATATATATATATATCGAAGCCTTTCACTTTTATGTATCAAAGTATTGTTCAACAACTGCATTGGCAAACAAAAGTGCGAACGTCAATGCGATTGGGTGCTCCTAATTAAATTAAAATGACCTTCATTTGGAGTTATATATCTTCCCCCCCCCCCCCCAATTATTCTCCAAGCGAAACTAGGGCTTTGGCATTGTGTAATAGGTCTCTTGAAAAGCATAAAATAAGTGGTTAATTAATATAAATGAGCAGACGGTTTATCTTTTGAATTATAGACCATAAAGGCCTTGTTTATTGGCTTTTGTTTATTTAATCAAATATTAGAGGGTTTCTTTGTGTTCAAGTTGGTTTCCTTTTTGTCCTTGTATTTTGGTTTTTGGGTCTTAAAATCTGCAAATTCAATTGTTCTTTGCAGAAAACATGCAGCCGATGCCAATCATTTTTCTTTTAAGATGGCAACTGATTAATTGATGTATTCAATGGGCACGATCACAGTAATATTCATTCAGTTCTCAAGTATTCAATGTGCATCATGCTCATTTATCAAACTCCTAACCAGAAAAGCTTTTACATGGAACAATGATGATATTCACATTTCTCTTCATCAATAACATGAGCAGTAGTTTTATATATAAAGAAACTAATTTAGGACCGGTACGCAATGCACAAATATTGTGGAATGGATGGATGAACATGAACTATTCAATTTTTATAAATCTTTTTGATAGGACCACAGGTAATAACAGTTTAGAGCAACAATGATATATACATATAGATTTCCAAACTTCATGTAAAAGCTTGATAAAGGCAAGTGAGTTTTTACAGGGAGGGGGCAGAGAAATGATTATCTCCATCAATTTACTTTGTTTTTTGTTTATTATTAATTCTGGATGTTATATAATTAAGCACTAGAATATTCGGAAAAAAAGAAAATGATGAGTTTCATATAATATATTAAAAATATAGCTAGTCATATGAATCGAAAGAAATTGTATAAAATTCGTTATGTTCTTATAATGAGTATCAATTATTTATTATTTTTTATGAAACTCGTCATTCCCTCGTACAATGACGAACTCAGGAAATTTTTATAGATTGTGCCAATATAAACATAACAAAAATTTTATGTATAATAATGTATATATCTTTTAATTTAAAAATATAATAACAATTATATATATATGGATTAAATCTAGAAAAAAAATTAAAATGGATGAATATAATTTTCTTAACTTAAATTCATGCATTTTTATTTAGGGTAAACTGACTATTTGGTCCCCGCCTATTATTTAATTTATGTTTTGGTCACTTAAATATTATTTTTCAAAATTATAGCTAACCTTACATTTGGATTCTATTGTGATCACTCACCGTTAAAAAATTAATAATGATGTTAACATGACATTTCTTTTAATTATTTTTCAATCATGATATGATCATATCTTATAATGACACGTCAATATCACTGTAAAATTTTTAAAAATGAGTGATCAAAATAAAACCACAACATAAATTTTACTTTTTTTTTACAATGACATAGGCTTGGATATGCCCTCCCTCCTAACGAATTTTATAAATATTATAATAGATTATCTAAATCTCAAATAATTCTTAAACATCTGTGTATATATATATTTTTTGGGAAAAAAGGTTTGACCTAAGTTATTTGCCAAAGGAATCTGGAGTTTCTTACCGTTTCTTTTAGATGTTTTTCTTTATATATTATCTATATAATTTTTAATATTTGTTAATGTGAATAAAATATTAATAATTTTTTAAAATTTTATATAATCTATATAAAATCTAATAATAAAGAAAAGCAAGAAGAATGTGAATAAATTTTTTTATTTAATTTTAGAATTTATATTTTATAGAACTTTAAATATTTTGTTATGATTTTTATAATATATTATATTACATAAAATTTATTTTAATAAATATTTCAAATTTGATATACTTTTGGATTTTAAATATTTTTTGTTATGATTTTTTGAATTTTATGAGGTGTATATAAGGTCATTAAAGTCTTAATTCATTGATAAGTACATTCGTATTTTGATATATACGATGATCAAGCTTAGGACCTCAAGAAATAATGACAAATCTATCAACTATTGAGATGGTTTGATTAGTGTTGTGAGTAAATTTTTCATTGCTTCAATCCTGACCCAAAACTTATAGGTTTATATCTAATCCCAACTCAACTTCTGTTTTAACCTAATTATAAGTAAAAATATGATCTAATTCTAAAAATTTTAATTAAAAATCTTAACTTGCTATGTCGGACCTAAAAATTTAATAAATGTACTATATAAAAAATTATTTTAGCAATATAATTAGACATGATTCGGCATGTGTTACTTAATCCTGATTTTGCCCGCCTCAACTTCTCTCCACTATCGAATTGAGACCAATCGCGCTTAAAAAAATTACCATCTCGAATTGGTCTCCCTACTTGATCAAATTTGGATCAAGTCTACTTTATTTTTTTAAAAACATTTTCTTTGTGCTTGTTCAATACGGCTCCATAGCAAAAATAATTTCCGTTGCCGGGACTTGAACCCGGGTCTTTCGGGTGAGAGCCGAATATCCTGACCAACTAGACTACAACGGATTATTGACCAAGTATATTCTAAATATATATTTGCTCGTTTTATATAATTATTGTTTATTGTATGATTTCCGGCATTATAATTCCGAGTTTGGCATCTCTTTTCTATATAATAGTTTTGAATTTAGTCCCTATATTTTCATTATGGCATAATTATGTCATCTGTTTTAATAATGTCCAAATAATGTCGTTAAATATTTCAGTTAAAAATGCTAAAATAAATTTTTATCTTTAAAATACTTGTTTTAACACACACAAAAAATTTAAGATTGCATGACGAGTTAAAATGAGTTTTTTTTTTTGGTTAAAAGAAATTCTATGCCAGTGTCTTAACAGAGACTGTTAAATCTGTTAATTATCTGGATTAATTAAGTAACAACTATTTAAAAATTCAATTATGCTAAATTAAGCACATGAACCAAATTCCAAATTCGAACACAAGAGTGACTGAAACCACAAATTTGATATTTTTTCAAAGTGTAGATTCAGCTTAACATAGGTAGTAGATAGCTTTTCTGGAAACAGTTGATTGTTGTATTATCATTGTTGCATGATGAGGGGACTGATCATGCAGCTGAGACTGCTCATCTTGGTTTGTTATACGAATATGGCCTACTAAAATTGCCCCATCCACAATGTTATTCAATACTCGTACATCGTATTGTAGTTGAAGCAACTCTTGAAGAATGTAATGTTCATCATGTATTAAGCAAACCAAATCCCTTCATTCCATTGTTTTATGCTTGGAGTCGGCACTTCAAATACAATAATAAGGAAAATAATAGTGTATATATATATATATATATTGAATCTATTACTAAAATCCTGATCAACTTTACATGCAACTTGCGATTTTATATTATGAGTTAGAAAGAAATGTGAAGATTTCATCACCTAGATTGTGTTGTGCTGCTCTCTACCTTCTATAGCAAAGGAGGAAGTACGTTCTTCCAGTCTCTGGATTTTCGGGCAACAGATCTGGGCAAGATGCTGAGTCCGACTACCTCCTTGGGTGCTTGACCCGGTTCTGCGAACCCTAGCAACTTCGCCACTAGTGCTGCACTCTCTTTCACATGCCCCATGCCCTGCGTCTTTGTCCATATACGTTGCGATAGTTGTAAGCTCCTCTGCTTTGAGTTCAACTCGATTCCCCACTTCTTGTACAGTTCCTCTTTCTGTTTTTTAGAGAACATCTTTTGTATTTGCTTGCACAACATTTTCCTTTCACGACCCAAATCCTTCACACTGCCACCACAGAACAAATTCGCTTCAATTCAATCGGCTCAAAAGCTTCCTTGTTTCTAAGTTGTTCACGTTTTAAAATTTAGGCTACTTTCAAATTTTAATCAATTTTGGATTTAAATTTTTTCGAGTTCAATTCATTCCATTTTCGAGTCATTTCAAATATAAATTACCTTTAATTCAAGTTTGAGGTTAAAATCATTTCATATTTAAACCATTTTTTATTTTTATTTATGGTTATAGTTTTTAGGTTTGGTTATTACAAGCTCTATTCATTTAAGTTGTATTCATTTTATGTTCTATTCTTTTCGAGGTGATTTATCTGAGTCATTTTAGAAACAAATCAATTTCGGTTTGGACCGGACATGTTAACATTTTATAATTAAATCGGATTGAATCAAAGTTGGGTTCGAATTGATCATTTGTTTCTTGAGAGGAATTCTAGAGTTAAATGTGCGTTGTACTGTTCCAACTAAAAAAATCTAAAATTCACCTTGAAGCTGCAGTGTTAATTGGATAATCTTTGGAACCATTGCTTCCCAATGGCATTGAGTTCTTTAGAAAAGACAATCTTCTGAACACTACCTCCATATAAATGGAATCAGAAGGGTCGCCTTTGAAAAGCATGATGAAATATGTTCTATGGATTAAAGGTACATTGCATGCATCCCATAGTTCGATTATCTTTCTCTGCAAATTCTCGAATTCAACGGGTCAACTAGAGTGCAGTGTCACGGAATCGTTGCTTTCTGCGGAATTCTCGGTCTTATCCTTGGTTTCAGGTGCCTATCATCCGTTTATCATTCAAACAGACAAAAAGGACAGATGCTAGTATCCAATAATCATCTGGGATGAGCTATAAATATGTAAAAATGGATCATACTAGGTCTTCTGGGAACCTGAGTCATATAAAAGATGTATTTCATGTAAAAAAATAAGAAGAATGAAGAAAGGAATGAGGTTCATCACCAATTTCTTATCGATTTCTGTTTCTACTTGCATTTTTGTCTCGCTGCCACCTTCAGAAAGATCAGTGGCACAGGTAAATGAATTTTGAGAACGACTCCTGGACATCTCTACATTTCTGTTGTCACCTTTCAGTTCAGAAAGCTTACGGGAAAGGGCTTTTTGCTTTTTGAAGGAAGCCCTTTTCAACTGTTGTGGAAGGAGGTATGCTTTCATTATGTTGTGGGTTCTCAAAGTTAGGTTAAGATGGCACAGTTGTTATAATCGCCCTGCAGCTTCTGCTTCTGCTCATTGCCGTGCCACCAGAGCTAGTTCTACTTTTATCTAATGCAGAAGGCGAATCCCCTACAGTGACTAGACATTTGATGGTCTTCTGCAGCTCCTGTAATTTTTGTTTCAACGCCTCGATAGTTTCATCTTTATAAACATGACCTGATCTCAAACCTTCCTTTTGGGGGGATGATACTACATATTCTTCTTTCATGGGCTTAGTCACGACTAATTTTCCTTCAATACCCTCAGGAGCACCGAGGGATACCTTTTCTTCCTCTTTCTCAGGAATAGCTGATAAATGATCAGCTTCTATTTCCTTGATAATGAACTCCTCCATGGCTGGTTTCCCTTCCTGTCCTCCGAACCAATTGATAATTCTCCTTCATTTTTCCCAGAAATCAAAGAGGAGACATCTGCTTTTTCATTCATCTTAATGTTCGAGTCCTCGAATTCAATGCATCGAACTTCCTTGCGGTCATCTTCTAACTCTTCACCCATTTTTAGAGCAACCTCATTGAAGCCGTTGCTTGTATCAGGTCCAGCCAATAATGGAGTGATGCCGTCGGGATGGTATTCCTCTTCATAGCTCTCTAGAGGAATCAGATATTGGTTGTTGGTCATGCGCACATTTGGTGAAACAGTATACCTATGCTTGCTGTAATCAACAGTAGAAGCATTGAGCACTTTAAATGAATTTGATGATGAATATTCTGCACTCGTTAGCATTTGAACTTCTCTAACTGATAGTAGCAAATTCTCAACTCGCGATTGAGCAAGATCACGTTGTCGAGTAATTCTTCTATCTCTTTGGTCATCTGTAAATTCTCAAAACAGAAAAAGCAAGGTTAACATGCGTAAATCGTTTAACTGAGGGCATCCTGCAACTTGCTTTATCTTATTTTCTTAAGTCCTTTTTATTTCTCTTTTGGATAACAGCAGTTAAGCATACACGTTCTCAAAATCACTTGTAGAATCTATACAACAAATCTAGTGAAAACTACAGAAAGCCAGGGTTTATACTGATATTTAAATTAATGGAAACTAAAGAAGTCGTATAGTCACCTGCTCAATGATTTGCTCTTTCTCTCTCAACAAACTAGCCATATCAAGTTTGAGGGATGATGCGCCCAAGCATTTCATTTCGTTCTCCAGTCTAGCCAATTCTCTTTGCAATTGCTTTACCAATGCTTTATCTGACATGACTAAATTCACTTGTGCATTGGTTGTTACCTTTTGAGCACAGCTTGCAAACGAGAGTGTTTCTCCATTGTTCAACATGAGTACGGTCAGGACTCATAGTGCAAATGATGGCTGTTCTGGCATTGCCTCCTAAGGCATTCTGGAGTATGCGTGTTAGCTTAGAGTCTCTGTAAGGTACATGACTATTTCTTCCTTTGCTGCAAAATATATTAAGGATACGGATAATATTTGTTTAAAAAAATTGGAAAAAAAAAACAAAGTTATTCAACCTTAGTTTGCAAAACCACAGTTCCAAGAGTTTGTTGGATCATAAACTTGATCCATTATGAGAGCCTAAAACTAAACCCAAACTAAGTTGATGTCATTGCTTATATCAATTAGGTGAAGATATCATTACTTACATAAATTTAGTTAGGTGAGAGTTAGACATGTCTCATTTTTTAATGGTTTAAATTAGTTTATTTGTGTGGTGTAGAATTGTTATTAAGAGCATAAATACCTCTACCCATTTTAGTTTAAGCATCAAGAAAAATCAAGAGCTTCTAAGTGAGTGAAGAAGCAAAGTCTTATAAAGAGTGAGTTGTAGTATCTTGTTTTTGAGTGAGAGTGTTCTTGTAATATTGGTTTGAGTTTCAATAAAAGTTGTTTGTGTGAGTGTTTTATTTCCAACAAAGTGGCATCAGAACGAGTTGGAAAGATCGAAAGTTTCGACGAGAGGAATCCGTCGCCGCCATAATCTTCACAATCTGAGTTCTGACGCACCACCGGAAGACTGCTGCAAAAAAATCAAGTTAATTCACCGAGTTGAGCCGAGTCAACCGAGTTGGAGCCCCTTGACCGAGTTGTCCAAGTCCCTCCCAAGGTTTTTCGGTGTTCCGGATTCATCCGTGCAATTGGATTTTGCAAATTCTCATTATATTGAGAGATATGGAAAATGGTATGGCACAATTCTAAGTCTCGACACTCAACAACAGCAACTGTGACAATTGGAGTATCAAAATGAAAGCACTTCTTGGATCACAAGATGTGTGGGATATCATAGAGAAAGGCTATAACGACCTTGCAGATGATGTTGCTTTTGCTACTCTTACACCAGATCAAAAGATAACTTTGAAGGATTCAAGAAAGAGAGACAAGAAGGCTCTCTACCTCATCTATCTAGATTAGATGATGATGGTTTTGAAAATATTTCGAGTGCAAGCTCTAGCAAGGAAGCGTGGGAGAAGCTGCAAACCTCTTACAAAGGATCCGAGCAAGTGAAGAAGGGTTCATCTCCAAACATTAAGAGGTGAATTCGAATCCTTACACATGAAAGCATCTGAGTCTATTTTAGATTATTTCTCAAGAGTAGTAGTTGTTTTTAATCAATTAAAAAGAACGGTGAAAAGTTAGAAGATGTGAGGATAATAGAGAAGATACTTCATTCGTTGGATCCCAAATTTGAGCACATCGCCACGATTGAAGAAACTAAAGACTTGGAAGAAATGACGATCGAGCAACTTAAAGGATCATTGCAAGCATACGAAGAGAAGTATACGAAGAGAAGCATAAGAAGAAACATGGGTTTATTGAGCAACTCCTCAAGCTGCAACTCAAGGATATGCATGAAAGCCAACGCAATGATAGAAACCAACGTGGCCTAGGCAGAGGTAAAAGCCATGGACGAGGTGGAAGTCGCGATCGTGGACGAGGCTAGAATTACAACAATAACAATTCCAACAACAACTATGAGAAAGGAGAAAGTTCAACACGAGGCCGTGGAAGAATCGATACGAACTCAAAGTATGACAAATCTCAAGTTCGATGTTATAATTGTCAGAAGTTTGAGCATTATGCTTCATAATGTAGAGCTCCTAATAACAAAATTGAGGAGAAGACCAATTACGTGGAGGAAAAGAAAGATGGCAAAGGAACTCTTCTTCTAGCACGAAAGGAAACTAACGGTGGCCAAGCAAATTCCTAATATCTTGACAGTGGTGCAAGCAATCACATATGTGGAAGAAAAGATATGTTCGTGGACCTAGACGAGTCAGTAAGCGGAAATGTTTCGTTTGGAGATAATTCCACAATAGCAGTGAAAGGGAGAGGTAACATCCTTATCCGTTTGAAAGATGGGAGACATCAATTTATTTCAAATGCCTACTATTTGCCCAATATGAAAAGTAACATCTTAGGTTTAGGGCAACTGGTAGAGAAAGGTTATGATATTCATATGAATAATTATAATCTTTTTATAAAAGATGATAAGAATAACTTCATTGCTAAAGTGCCAATGTCAAAGAATAGAATGTTCTTGATCAACATACAAAATGATGTTGCAAAGTGCCTGAAAGCTTGCTACAAAGATGCATCATGGCTTTGGCATCTTTGATTTGGGCATCTCAATTTTAGAGGTCTAAAGCTACTATCTAAAAAGGAGATGGTGAAGGGACTACCTCGCATCAACCATCCTGACCAGCTTTGTGAAGGATGTCTAGTCGGGAAACAATTCAGGAAAAGCTTTCCAAAAGAGTCAGAGACAAGAGCCAAAAAGCCATTTGAGCTCATCCATACCGATGTGTGTGGACCGATCAAGCCAAGCTCTCTCGTAACAGTAAATATTTTATTCTCTTCATTGATGATTTTTCAAGAAAAACCTGGGTATATTTCTTGAAATAGAAATCAGAAGTTTTTGAAGTCTTCAAGAAGTTCAAAGAGTAGTGGAGAGAGAAAGCGGTAGAAAGATCAAAGCATGAGATCCGATCGAGGTGAAGAATTTACTTCCAGGGAGTTTCAAGAGTTCTGTGAAGCAATTGGAATTCGTCGACCAATGATAGTTCCCAGAGCCCCCAGCAAAATGATGTTGTAGAAAGAAAGAATAGAACAATCCTCTACATGGCACGAAGCATGCTCAAAAGCAATAAACTACCCATGGAATTTTGGGCAGAAGCAGTAGCGTATGCAGTCTACTTGACAAACCGATCTCTAACAAGAAGTGTTGGGGAAAGACACCGCAAAAGGCATGGAGTGTAAGAAAGCCTGGCATTTCCCACTTGAGAATCTTTGGAAGTATAACCCATGTTCATGTACCAGATGAGAGAAGAACAAAGCTTGATGATAAAAGTGAGAGTTTTATCTTCATCGGCTATGATGCAAATTCGAAGGGCTACAAGCTGTACAATCCAGATAAGAAGATTGTGATTAGTCAAGATGTGGTCTTCAACAAAGAATGAGAATGAGATTTTAACTTTCATGCAAATGACTTTAATTTCTTTCCTCAGTTTGAAGAAGATGAGCAGACAATGAGGTAACAACTAGGTGATCTTCAACAAGAACTTGAAACTCCACTCACTTCACCAACATCAACCACTCAAGGAGACTCATCACCTTCGACATTGTCAAGTGGGAGTGAAAGTGAAAGAGTTGTGCAACATACAAGACGCCTTAGAGATCTTTATGAGGTAACTGAACGACAAGATAATCTTACATTATTTTGTCTGTTTGTTGATTGTGAACCAATGAGCTTTCAAGAAGCAACTCAAGAAAATAAATGGAGAAATGTGATGGACGAAGAAATCAAGGCCATCGAGAAGAATGACACATGGGAACTTACCTCACTTCCCAAGGGACATAAGGCGATAGGTGTTAAATGGGTGTACAAAACAAAGCAAAACGCCAAAGGAGAGATTGAAAGGCACAAAGCGAGGCTAGTTGCTAAAGGTTATAGTCAAAAGGCTGAAATTGACTATGATGAGGTATTTGCTCCTGTTGCTCGATTGGAGACTATCAGACTAATCATTTCTTTGGCAGCTCAAAACAAGTGGAAGATACATCAAATAGATGTAAAGTATGCCTTCCTAAATGGAGTTCTTGAAAAGGAAGTTTACATTCAGCAATCATCAAGCTATTAAGTCAAAGGGAACAAAGACAAGATGTTGAAGTTGAAGAAGGCTCTTTACGGGCCAAAACAAGCACCAAGGGCATGAAATAGTCGAATCGACAAGTACTTCTAAGAGAATGGCTTCAACAAATGTCCCTACGAGCATACTCTATATATCAAGATCAAAGATGGAGATATTTTGATCGTGTGCCTCTACGTGGATGATTTGATTTTCATCGGAAGCAACCCAAACATGTTTAATGAATTCAAGGATGTGATGATGAAAGAATTCGAGATGATAGACATGAGACTCATGGCGTACTACCTTGGCATTGAAGTTAAGCAAAAAAGGATGAAATTTTCATTTCACAGGAAAGTTATACAAAGGAGATCCTGAAGAAGTTCAAGATGGAGAACTGTAAGCCAATAAGCACACCGACAGAATACGGGATCAAGTTATCCAAACATGAAGAAGGCGAAAGTATAGATCCAACATTCTTCTAAAGTTTGGTGGGAATTCTACACTATCTAACTTGCACGAGGCTCGATATTCTTCACGTAGTTGGATTGGTTAGTCGCTACATGGAATCTCCAACAATCACCCATTTTAAAGCCACAAACAGAATTTTTCGCTATCTGAAAGGTACAATTGACTTTGGCTTGTTCTATTCAGTTTCTAATGATTACAAGCTTGTTGGATATAGCGACAGTGATTGGGGTGGAGACATAGATAATCGAAGAAGGACTACTGGATTCGTATTTTTCATGGGAGATACTGCTTTCACATGGATGTCAAAGAAACAACCGATTGTCACATTGTCCACTTGTGAAGAGGAATATGTTGATGCTACCTCATGCGTTTGTCATGCAATTTGGCTTAGAAATATATTGAAGGTGATAGATTTGATACAAGAAGAGCCTACCAAGGGGTATGTCGACAACAAGTCAGCCACTGCCTTAGCAAAGAATCCAGTATTCCAAGATCGAAGCAAGCACATCTATATTTGCTACCACTATATAAGGGAGTGTGTTGTAAGAAACGATGTGGAAGTTGAATACATGAAGTCACAAGATCAAGTTGCCGATATTTTTACCAAGCCACTGACAAGCGAAGACTTCATAAAATTAAGAAACTTACTAAGGGTCACAAGATCAAGTTTAAGGGGGGTGTTGGATCATAAACTTGATCCATTTTGGGAGCCTAAACCCAAACTCAAACTAAGTTGATGTCATTGCTTACATCAATTAGGTGAAGATGTCATTGCTTACATCAATTTAGTTAGGTGAGAGTTAGACATGTCTCATTTTTAAATGGTTTAAATTAGTTTATTTGTGTGGTATAGGATTGTTCTTAAGTAGTATAAATACCCCTCCCCATTTTAGTTTAAGCATCAAGAAAAATTAAGAGCTTCTAAGTGAGTGAAGAAGCAGTCTTATAAAGAGTGAGTTTTAGTATCTTGTTTTTGTGTGAGAGTGCTCTTGTAATATTTGTTTGAGTTTCAATAAAAGTTGTTTGTGTGAGTGTTTTACTTCCAACAGAGTTAATAAACTCGATTTATATGTCAGCCTTCTTTCAATCTTTCACCAACAGATAAGGTCTGAGAGGCACGCTCGCTTCCAGCTAAATCAACAAAATTATGCATAAGAAACCCCATTTTGACTTTTCTTGTCATCCAACTTACTACTTACGATTTTAAATTGAATAATATTTTGCTTGTGTCTCATTTCATTGATTCCCATATGAAACAAGACAAGTGTTTTTTTCTTTAAGAAGTTAACAATATTATACCACGGAAGCTGCTAGAACGCTTGAATTTTTGGCTCCAGCATATTCATGAGCATAACTTTCAGATGTCTGCAAATAACATCATTGAATACAACTATAAGACTGGCACAACATAGATAGTGCAAGTTATTCAAGTTGGGATGCTTACCAGCAGCAAAATCTGATGTGATCTCGAGCTAGATTCATTCAAAGTGGTATCTCCTATCTGCCTTTGAGCTGTTAAAAAATATGCCAAAATGTAAATAAAATGTCATCCAGTGAAACAAAGAAAATGAGATGGACCAATGGCGTTTTATAAACGCTTAACCTTCACAGATTAAAAGGAGCTCCTGAAGATGTTACTTGTCTGTTACAGTTTCCTTAGTTAGTCTCTCCACAATGGTTCCCCTCTGTTGAAGTGAAAACAACGCTATAGAAAGGTTAATACTCATGCAAAATGACGACCAGAAAGATAAAGAAGGGGAAACTTTTGACATCTGGATCATCTAGGAGTCTGAGTGGGGTAGTATCCGAGCTAAAGAGGTCTCTCACAGCTTCATTATATATCTCCATGGCAGAGAATTTCACCAAAATTTCTCTTTCTTTATGCTAAGATATTGGTCAGATCAAAATGTCATTTCCATGCCACATAAGAGTATGAAAAGGTTATCCAAAATTTATCATTACCCTTTCTATGTAGTCATATATATCCACTACTGCATAATCACTGATCCCCCTCATCGTATATGTCTTTCCACTGCTTGTTGCCCATATGCAAAAATGTTTGCTGAATAAAATAAAAAAAATCAGTAAACACATTTACAGTATTATATGATAATAGATACCTGGAAATGGGGATTTTTTTGGGGGGGCGTAGTTGAAGAAGAAGATTACTTACAATTAATGCCATGTAGTACTGAAAGTGCTACGTCTTTAGTTCCTTCCTCATGTACTTGACTCCTAGGGCAGTCACGGTCAAAAACTCTGTCTATTCATAAAAAAAATTGAGAAAATTACAATGATTAGAAGTCAATCTCAATTCCCAAATAAAAAACAAAGAACTGCATGTGTCTGGTCTAGCCCTTTGAATCTTGTCATGTATGCATAATATGAAATTGTCCTTTAACCTTGAATACATCTCCATGAATTTGGACCCCATATCCTTCCTAACACACAGGAATACATTCCAGATAACAGATACCAATTGTTTAACATTGATGAACTTATGAATACTCAAACAAGACAATTCCTAATTATGCATCGACAACATGATGCAACGAGTCTTGGGGTCGTAACAGTTTAATAATTAAAACACAAGCAAATCTTATTCACAATGGACGATGAGGGAAATGCTTACCAAATGTGTAAGCGGCAGGTTACATGGCGCGTTCAGGCAAGGTGTTCTTGAAAACGATGGTGTCATTGTTAATGCATTCCCAATCAGATGTAGCGTTCCATGCTCTCTCTTTATTGCTCAATGGCCTTGCTCTAACGGAAACCAAAATTCTCTACCCTTGTTCTTGAATTAATTCCGCTTCCTCACTCATTGTTCCCGTTTCTATCTTATCCTAACCCTTCTATTTCTCTTTCTTTCTGAACCATCCTAAATTTCCCTTTAAACGCACCGTATCTAAGCTTTAGAATCAGAAATCATGCCATTCCTCCGTTTCCAAACCTTTTTCTCTATAGTTCCATCTCTCGGGACAAATTTCAAATATTTGTATGTCCCATTCATCCTTCAATACTAATATGGTAAATGAGAAGCAATTCAAAAATTTGAACATAGAAATGAAATTAACGTGATTCTAACAATCCTCTTACAGTGGCGCCTCGATTCAAGAATTGAAACATAAAGAGAGAATAATATCGAAAACGGTTCAACTCTCTATTCAAATCAATCAACAATGTGCCAGTAAAGAAAAAGGATGAAAAATGAAAAGAAGGGATGAGGGTTTACAAAACTTCAAATCCTCTCCCCTTCTTATTAAGAATGAACCCAAAAAAGGTCCTGAAATGGATGAATCAAATCCCGCGAAATCGGAGAAAAACAAAAAAGAAAGAAACGAATGATTAACTCAGCAAACAGGTAAAACCTAATCTCTATCTCTCTGACATAACATTACGTTTTGCGTAAGAGAGAGAGAGAATTGAAGAAGAAATTGACAACGGCAATGCCAACGCTAAAATGCAAGGCCGTTGTTCTTTCCCTCTCTTTCTGTCTTGGATCCGTTCCGAGCTTTCAAAATAGCGGCTGATTCTAATTATAATATGAACATGAACGATTACTGTTTTGGCCTTCATAGCGTCTCTTATTAACACTCCTACCATCCCACAATCTGAGCTTTTATTTTTAATTTTTTAATTGTATATTTTTGGGTTATATTAACGGGTACACTACGTATTTAATATATAAACTATCAGTTTTGATTCGTTTCAATACTTAAGTTTTAATTTTTTTCAAAATCATATCTAAATTTTAGTTTTTGTTTCTTTTTAGTATCTGTCGTTAAAAACTTAACGTGTTTAGCACCTAAACAATTAGTTTTGGTTCATTTTAATACCTAAACTTTTAATTTTTTTCAAAATCTTAACATTAAATTTTGAACGGGTACTAAAATGAAATAAAAAACTAATGCTTTTAACAACAGAGTACTAAAATGATACAAAAACTACACTTTAGGTATGATTTTGAAAACCTTGAAAGTTTAGATAATAAAATAGAACAAAACTCATAGATTAAGTACTAAACTTGTAATTTACCCTAAATTAATAAAAAGATCTAAATTACAGAATGATATTGTAATGATTTAATTAAAATATTTCAAATTTAAGGAATCCGTTAAAATTGTAGGAGATAATTTTGGGACATCCTATACAATTAATCAGAAATATATGACGTGGTCATCTTTTGTTACTGAAAATTTTAAGAAAATAAATTTGTTAATTTTATTGAGGTGTTTTTATTCTAATGGTTTATGGAGGCCCACAAATATATCAACCCTTTTTTTTTTGGGGTCCTTACTCCTTAAGATCAAAATGAGGAGCCTTGAAGGGACCGTTAGAGGCCCAAAGTTATAATAAATAACACAAAAATATTAACGTCATTGCCGGGTCACTCGGGTGACTGGCGGGAATACTCACCACCATACTTCAAAATTTCCCTTAATTTCTCGTACTTATCAGATTCCTTTAAAAATTATATGCTAGCGTATATGGTATAACATACATTTTATTCCACCATGTTATGTTGAGTTATTCTTTTTCAAATATAGAAAAACCAGAGATATTATTATTTATTATATTTATGATATAAATAAAAATAAAAAATAATGTAAAATTATATTCGTTCAGTAAATAATTATAAGTAGAGTGATAATTAATTTAATGTGTGGCTTTAAGTGATAATTTTAGTTATTTTAAATATTACGTAAAAGTATATAAATAGAAAACATTTACATTGATTATCGTTTAAAATATTATATTTTTAATTTTTTATGGATCTAGATAGATACAAAGTTATATCTGTTTAAATTTTTAATATTTTTTCAATTATATTAATAATCAATTAACTCATGGAACTAACTTGATTACAAAATTAATAGTACAGATGATATAAAGGTTTACAACAGATCAAAATCATATAACATCTAGGGGTGATAAAAACTCGACTTGAGTCGAATCGAAAAATCGGTTTTTTCGACTCGAATTAACTTCGAGTTGTAATTTTATAAATTCGACTCAACTCGAGAAAATTTCAAGTTCAAATCGAGTTGTATTTTATAACTCGAATAACTTGAAATTTTTAGTAATTAGTAGATTGATTTTAAAGTTTGAGTTGTTTCCTTCAATTTTGTATGATATATATTGTTTTTGAAACAATGTATTCATTAGATTCCAATGGCATCATCAATTACAATCGACCTAATACATTCAGGCTCGTTATAGTAAAACCAAAACGGATTAAGATTTGACAAAGCCCATTGAGAAAGACTGTGAGCTACCATATTTGCCTCTCGCTTAACATAGAAAACTTTAAGCCTAGTATTGGAAGCAAGCAATCCTCGAGCTTCGTTGAGTAACAATATGACAGTGTACACATCTTCCTTGTAGTTAGCGAGCCTTTTAACGATCGCGATCGCATCACCTTCTATAATTGCTTTGTCCCAACCATTTTCGATAGCGAGTTTGATCCCTTGTGAAAAGCCTCGGATTTAGCCAACTCAACGGTAAAGGGGTAAGGGATATGTCGATACATTCTACCAACCACCATACCGTGAAAGTCATTTGCGACAACTCAAACGGCTGCAACGTTACAAGAGGTACTACATACTCCATCCACATTGATCTTAATAAAAGAGCTTGGAGGTTTAGTCCATACTCGAGATCGGAAGGAGGTATTCTTTTGATGTGTCCAGCTCTCAGTAACTTTAAAAAAGTCTGAGCAGACATTTTTTGCTACAATGACGACGTCTCAGTCCTTTTGTACCTCTCCATCATGAATGAACTTGTTGCGCCTATTCCAGATATTCCAAAAAAACACAACCAAACGGGCTAGCCCTATGTGGTCCAGTTGAAAAGCATCCCAATCCAACCAATCCTTGCACGTATTTCCTTGCCACTCGAATATATTGTGTTTGAGACCTGAAATTTGCAGAGTATTCCTCGCCTTAGGACAATATTTTAGAACATGAAGCAAGGTTTTGACAGTGTCCTTACAGAAAGGGCTATTTCCTTTAGAAAGACGGGCTTAGATGAGTTTCTCTCTGGTTGGGATGACGTTGTGGTATATTCTCCACCCAAAGATCTTAATTTTTGGAAGAATTGGCAGTTTAGTAAGGGTATTCCAAATTCTTTCATTATCTATTGAACCATGTTTTATAATGTTTTGATATAACAAATTAAGACAAAAATGTTTTTGGACTTGAATTGAATTTATTCAAAGTTTTCAAATGTTTTTCAAAAATAATTCAAAGTCCAATCAAACTAGAATTTAAGCAAAAACAATTTTTCACGAATGTAGTATCGATACTGTTCTTACAGTATCGATACTATATGAATAGTTTCCGATATTGTTCATGTGGTACCGATACCAAAGGTAAGAGAAGTATTGATACTTTCTTGGTAGTATCGATACTGCTAGCTTGCTCAAATTCTAGAATACAAAATAGGTATCGATACTCAAAGGAGTATCGAGACTACTTTACATAGTAGTATCAATACAATGTGCATAGTATCGATATTGGTCAAGCCCAACGACTAGTAACAACTAGTTGATTTAAAAATTATAAAGAAAGTACTGATACTCATTAAATGAGTACTGATACTCCCTGTACTGGCAGTTTTATTTTGCAGGGTTTTTATCCCCAACAGCTCCAAATCATCCCCAATGGCTAGAAACGATCACAAACACATTCAAACATATAAATACAAGTTCAAGACACTTGAATAAAGGTAAGAACACTTATCCAAGCAATCAAACACAAGAAAATAGCTTTTCACTCTTTATTTTCTCTCTCGTGTAAATAGTTGTGTTTTAGTGAGCTTTAATTTTGTAAACACCTACCTTTTAGATGTTTTCTTATTTACATTTTTTCCTTGTAAAGGGGTTTTGGTTCTAGTTAAGCCTTTGAAAAGCTAGGGAGTTTGTAAATGTTATCTCTTTATCCTTGAAAAAAAAGAACAAATTAGTGGATTTATTAGAAAACCCTTAGTTAGGAGCTAAGGTAGTCGATGTAGACTTGGTTGATAAGTCGAACCACTATAAATCACTGTGCAATTTTTGCTATCCTTTTACTCCTTACTCCCTAAACTCTCAAAAAGCTAGTTCACCTATTCTTGGAAGTTTTCAGTTGTCAATTTGAGCTTCATAAATCCCAACAATTGGTATCGAACCTTGACTTATTAGAAGGTTTAACCACCTTGAGACGATCCTAGAAGAAACTCTATCCATTTTTGAAGCAACCAAAAAGATGACTTCCACCTTCGGCTAGTTTCATATGGAAGACTCCCAACCAATCAACAAGTCTCCATTCTTTAATGCAGCCAAATACCGTCATTAGAAGAAATTAAATGAAGCTTTTCATCCAATCCAATTATCTTGATGCATGGGAAATGATCGAGAACGTCTACTATTCTCCAAAGAAAAAGGAGTGAATTGCCCAAAAACGGAATAACGCTCAATAAAATGCCAAGGCGATGTTTGTGAAGGAGTTTCTTCTTGTTCAAATGCCAAGGAGCTTTGGAATAAGCTCGAAGAGATCCATGGAAACAAGAAAGAAGAACCAACAAAGGCGGTGTCCTTAATGGCTCTTGAAGAGCCCAAGGTATCTTCTAACTTAAATGAAATAAATTCATATTATTTTGATGAGTTACAAGATGCTTATAATGAGTTTATTTGGAAAATGAGACCATGAATTCCAAATATAAGAAATTAATTTCAAAACTTAAAGTTGAAAATGATTTGGTTTTGAAAACAAAATGAAACTTTGAAAAATAATTTAGAGCTTTCAAAAGTCAAAATCAATGATTTAGAAAAAGCAAATTTTAATTTGAAAGTTAAGCTTGAGAGCTTAACAAACGAAAAAAATTAATTTCTAAAAACAACTCATTATGTTTAAAAATGGAAAAATGCTCATATTGCCATTTTCATGGTCATTTGGAATGTCCTTTAAAGAAAGAAAAATGTTTTAAAATCAAAAAAGTATGGATTTGTAAGGGAACAAGGGGCATTGAAATTAACGTTCAAGGATCCAAAGCAATTTGGATACTAAAATCCAATTGAATGTCTCTTGTAGGTGTAGAGGAGCAATGGTGATGAAAGTGAAGATATCCAAATTCTCTAGCCACACTTGATATGTGATAGGTAACCTCTAAGATTATTTTAATTATCTTGCATAATTGGTTGCTCATTTGTTTTAAGCATGCATGAGTTTTGATTTTAAATAATTTTATGTTTTTCATCTCATGTATGTTGAAAAGTGTATTATGATGGACATTTTAAAGTTTTAATGATTTTTCATAATTTTAGTTCAGCATAATGAATTTTAGTCAAATTTGGTTTAAACTGCAAATGATATCTCTCTAACAATTGATATCAACTTTTCAAATGCTTTAATTTTACAAATTTTAATTTTTGACCTAAATTTAAATGCTTATGCATGTGGTTTATTGCAAATGATATCTTTCTAACAATTGATATATAATTTTCAAATGCATAATATTTTTGGATAGCTTTATGCATATGCACTTAAATTCAACAATTGGTATTGCATAAAGTATTTTAGACTTGGATATATTGAATTTCATGTGCTACTAACATGTTTGTTCATCTTTGTTGAAATTCATATTTTAGTGTCATGCTCTTTAAAGTCAAAGTTTTTGTTTGGAATGCACTTATTGAGGGAAGATTTTTTTAATGATTTTAATGTCAAATTACCACTTACTCTCCATTGTTATTTTTGAACTTTAACGTTGAGTTATTTTTTATATAACAAAAAGGGGAGAAGTATGGTTTGAAAAATTCAATTTCAACTATAAAAAAGGGGAGCTTTAATCTTTTCCAAAATATGTCTCTTTTTCATTAAAAGTTTTTATTAAGGGGAATTTTGACAAAAATGATTTTTCAAATGTTTTTGTTATATCAAAAAAGGGGAGATTATTGAACTATGTTTTATAATGTTTTGATATAACAAATTAAGGCAAAATGTTTTTGGACTTTAATTGAATTTATTCAAAGTTTTCAAATGTTTTTCTAAAATAATTCAAAGTCCAATAAAACTAGAATTTGAGCAAAAACAGTTTTCCATGAATGTAGTACCGATACTATTCTTACAATATTGATACTATATGAACAATACTGATACTGTTCATGTGGTACCGATACCAAAGGTAAGAGAAGTATTGATACTTTCTTGGTAGTATCGATACTACCAGTTGCTCAAATTATAGAATACAAAATAGGTACCGATACTTAAAGGAGTATCGATACTACTTTACATAGTAGTATACGTACCATATGTATAGTATCGATACTGGTCAATCCCAACGGCTAGTTGATTTAAAAATTATAAAGGAAGTACCGATACTCATTAATGGAATACCGATACTCCCTATACTGGGCATTTTTATTTTTGCAGGGGTTTTATCCCCAACGGCTCTAAATCATCCCCAATGGCTAGAAATGGCCACACACATTCTAACATATAAATACAAGTTCAAGACACTTGAAGAATGGTAAGAACACCTATACAAGCAATCAAACACAAGAGAATATCTTTTCACTCTTTATTTTGTTTCTCTTGTAAATAGTTGTGTTTTAGTGAGCTTTAATTTTGTAAATACCTACCTTTTAGAGGTTTTATTGTTTACATTTCTTTTCCTTGTAAAGGAGTTTTGGTTCTAGCTAAGCCGTTGAAAAGTTAGGGAGTTTGTAAAGGTTATCTTTTTATCATTGAAAAAAAAAGAACAAATTAGTGGATTTGTTGGAATATCCTTAGTGAAAAGCTAAGGTAGTAGAATGTAGACTTGGTTGATAAGTTGAACCACTATAAATTGCTATGCAATGTTTCTTATCCTTTTACTCCTTACTCCCTAAACTCTCTAAAAGCCAATTCACCCATTCTTGACAATTTTCGGTTGTCAATTTGAGTTTCATAAATCCCAACATTATCTATTGGGATCACTTTTCGGAGTAATAACCAATTATATCCCCATTTTACTGAAAACAATCCAGATGAGTGGTGGCTCCAGATTAGTTTGTCCTCACAAGATGGAGCAATCAAAGTGCTCAACACCTTATCCGTGTCCGAGGATTCTCCTCAACTTATGTTCATCCCATCTTGGTACCCCAGGAAACATAAAATCCGAGCATTTAAAAGGTGTGTCACCATTGTTGGCATATGAGTTCGACCAGTAGATCTAGGATGAATCCCATAGGCATTCTAAAAAAACCTTGTATGACCGTCGAAACCTATTCTCTAGAAGAAACTTTCCTTGAGAGTCTTCTTGGCTTTGAATATGATTGCCCACGCGTGGGAAGGTCGGTTACCAAGATTGGACTAAAGAAGACCATGATTTGGAAAATATTTCGCCTTTAAAACCTTGCCTATTAACATGTCTGGATCCTGAAGAATCCTCCAGACCTGGTTCCCCAATAGATCAATGTGAATATTTTAAGGTCACAGAAGCCTAATCCTATTCCCTCTTGGCTCTACATATTTTTCCCATGAAACCATCTCCTAACCTCTCTTATCTTATTTGTATGACCACCAAAAAGAGCAAATCTATGAGGTGATGTCTTCAATGATGTCCTCTAGAAGTAGATACCAAGACATGGTATAAGTGGGGAGGGCTTGCGCAATTAACTTGAGGAAAACCTCTTATCCTCCAAAAGAGAGCAGATTCTTGGTCTAACTCTGTATGTATTTGGCAGTTTCGTTTCTCACAAAATTGAACGTGTTGATTTTCCCTTTACCCACTACCAATGGCAAACCAAGATAGTTTCCTGTTTTTTCTTTCTCAGCAACTGCGAAGATCCTAAGAATGTTGTCACGGTACTTATGTCGCGTTTTTTTGCTAAAGTAGATACTCGACTTGTCATAGTTAATCTTTTGATTGAATGATGTCTCATAAGTACTAAGAATACTTTTGATCTTTTGGGCTTTATCCATCGAGTTTTTGAAGAAGATAAGACTATCGTCAACATAAAAGAGATGAGTGATTCGTGAACCTCTGATGTTGGCAAAAACTCCTTTAATCATCCCTTTGTAGTGAGGGTCGTTTAGTAATGTCGATAATCCCTGTGCACAAAATAGAAATAATTATGAGGAGAAGGGATCTCCTTGTCTGAGTTCCTTCTCTTAGGTGAAGGAATTTGAGAGTTGGCCGTTGATACTGACTTGGAATGACACAGTGTATATGTATTTCTTAATGATTGCAATGAAAGGTTCATTAAATCCTAATCGTTCCATAATCGCAAACAAAAGTTCCATTCAACCCTATCATAAGTTTTCTCCATATCTAATTTGAGAGCGACCCCTTTATTAGGGCCGTTTTTAGAGCCTTTAAGATAGTGGATAAGCTCATGAGAAACAAGGAAGTTATCATAGATTCTCCGTCTTGGAACGAATACACATTGATTGATCGCAATACATTTAGACATAAAAGGAATAAAACAATTGACTATCACTTTAGACATTATCTTATAGACAACCGTGCAAAGACTAATAGGCATAAAATGTTTCATGGTTCTTGTATTAGAGATTTTTGAAATAAGGACAATGATCGTTTTGTTGATATTTTCAAAATTAGTGAGACCATTTAACAAGTCAAGGCAGAGTGAAATAATATCAGGGCCAACAATATTCGGAAAAGAACGATAAAAGAAACCAGAAAGACCATCAATACTTTGAACTTTGGTTAGGTTCATTTGAGAGAAAGTACACTGATCTCCCACAGAAGGATTGCATTGTCTTATATTGAAACACATCTCTTCTCGACGTTGAGGATTATGCTAGGTGGCTCCACCTTGAAGAGTTGAAGAGTGAGGTAAAGTACTCAGTGGAAACATTGAAGACTTCGTCCTGATGTTCCACCCATCGACTTTTGTTATCTTCCAACCCCTCAATTTTTTTCTTGTTCTTCCTATTGTTAGCCCAGAGATGAAAAAAGGAAGTATTCTTATCTCCATTCTTGAGCCAAGTAACTATTGATCTTTGCATCAAATAAGTCTCGTCTTTGTCAATTAAGTCTTCCAGTTCTTGTTTGGCTTTCAGAAGACTCTCAATTGAGTGGTCCGTGATCCATTCATCCTCTAGAGTTTTGATGAGCGATCAAAGCTTTCTTTCCTTATATTGCCTTTATTGGATGCTCTTTCTACCACAGGTCCAATCTCTAACCAATTCCCATAATTTTATTAGTTGTCAGCCCTATCGTATCATTCCAAGTGTCACCCACTATCTTCTTGCAAATATCCTCTTTTTCCCAACACATGTCAAACTTAAAGTAATCTCCATGTTGATAATAAGAATTCGGGTTATGCATGCTGAAAGGGTTCATAAGAATAGCCGTCGTATGATCAGAGTAACATAAGACTTCAGTGGTCACAATACAATCCTTAAAAGATTGGAGCCAACTTTGGCTAGCCACAAAGCGGTCAATTCTTTCCCTAATATGTTTCTTCTCGGTTTTTCTTGAGCTTCAAGTGAACCAGCCAGATTTGGGCTTGACATCCCAAAGGTCGGCCCTCTGAAGCGTGTCCTTAAAATCATTCGTATCCACTCTCAATCTTGTACACCCTTCTATTTTTTGGTCAGGGTGAAAGATTTCATTAAAATCGCTTCCCATCCATGGAAGGAGAGAGATACTTGAGAGGTGGTTAATGAGATCCCACTTATCTTTTTTCCTTCCCCAACACAGTTGCCATAGAACCTAGTAAAACGAAAGTGTGAATAGTTTCACATGACTTCAACATCAATATGCACATATGAGTAACCAACAAGGGTAACATTGATATCATCCTTCCATAATAAAAACAGGCCAGTACAAGAGTCTGATTTTTCCACAATAAAATAACTTGACATTCCAAGTCTAATCCTAAGTCTCTATGCTTTATGCTTGCGGAGTCTAGAGTCAGAGATAAAAATAAGCATTGGGTCTTTTGCAGAGACTAACATCCTAAGTTCACGAACTGTAGGTGGGTTCCTAAGCCCCTGACAGTTTCAACATAAGATACTCATGGTGATCGACAGGGCTGTTCCACAACCTCCATCGCTGGTACATTGTAAAATAATAAATAGTTAACGTTGGATAATGACCATGAAAGATAGGAAAAAGGTAGTAACCAAAACCTATGGGGTGATAATCAATGAACAAAATCATGATGGACATTAGTCCAATTCCAAGTAAAAATGTTTGTACTAATAGTAGACTTATGGTACCTCTTGGGGTGATGTCTTATCAAATGTCCTTTAACTTGTTTAGGAAGAAAATAGTACCATATTGAAACTCTAACCTTGGACTCAAGAGGAAAGCAAAAACGATTGTGGGTCTTTTGGAGGTAACTTGTCATAAAGTTACCATTTATGCTATTACTTCCCCCAACAACCCCCATGACAAGTCAAGGAAGGTACAAACTCGGTCCCCACTTTTAACCAAATACGAAAACAAGGTACACTCTGCCTTTTCTCTCGGTGAGCGCATAGTCTACCCAAATAAGGAAAGGTCATTCTCGCTCCTTGTACCGATGGGATAACACCTAGTTAGACAAGACCACGAGCAATCCTCTTTTCCCGCCCAAGATAGATGAGACAAGGGGTATTGTCCTTGAGCTTTGCATCTTACTCGAAGATGAAAAAGTAAAAACTTCTTTTTCCTTCTTGCTCTTCTAGGTTGCCCACCATTTTGGGAAAGGTCAAATCGGCTACAATCTTCCATGGTATCTTCTCCTATAGGGGTGCATTGCCTTGTCCCATCACTATTATTGAGAGTTTCCCATGAACAAAACTTACCAATTGGACGTTTCCGATCAACTTCCAACCATCAGTTGCTTGGCATATTAGGTAAAAGCTTCTCATTTCCTAATCTCAAGGTGATTGGAGCATGACAGTGATGGGAGTAAGGGAGATGTTCTGATTTCTTGCCCTTGTAGGAGACTCTCAAGATGAAGAAATAAGATTCCTTCCATAGTTTTCCAATGGTTTATCTCTTTCTTTCTTTCTCCAACTCTAAAATGTTAAAACATGTCTTATGAGCTCGTAAGTTTGTTTTCTTCTTCTTCGTCTTCCTCATTTTAATGAGCCATTGAGTAACACCACCTCTCTCACCTACTCTTTCAAGGATGTAATCACCTAGATAATCGTACAAAGCCACTAAAAAGATGATGTTATAACTGAAGACAAGCTTACCTTTTGGTAGACACGGTTGGGAGAAGGTTGATCCATGAGGGAGTAAACCTTAACAAGAAGTGAGGTGAATGACACATTTTCCACAACGTAAAAAACAAACCCATGGCAGTAAAACCCGATGTAAGAACATACAAAGAACAATAAATATTTCTTTTGTTTTGAAAAGTCCTCAACATCTCTAAACTCTTTGTAACACCTATAACCACTAGAAGACCTAAGAAGACAACCATAACCATACTTTAGGAGACAGCTAAAGGACGGAGAACCATTTGACTTCCTAAACCCATGAAAGAAACCAAGATGAAATCTTAGAGATAGGGAAGAATGAAAGAATAACAAAAAAGAAGACTGATTTGCGACATTTAATATAGATTTAGTCTTGACCATAAACCAACCATTACCATGAATGCCACCCTGGAATTTCCAAAAGGAAGCTTTTTCATGGTGATGTGAATCTAGAGAGAAGTCAGAGAAAACTCTATCTCTACAACCCATCATACATCAGAACCCTTTCAAAACAAACACGTATGATATATGTATATCACATATGAAGAAATAGATTTCCATTATATATATGGTTATAGAAAAACCGTTGAAAACATTTTGATATTTCGATATAACAAAAAAATATATTAATGAATTTTAAGATTTTATATGCGATTCAAATTTTATATTCGATCCTATTATTTGAACATTAAAAATATTGCTCCAAGTATTCAAATATCAATTTTTACTCCTTACTAAATGAAAATTTGTGATTTATACTTTAAATATTTTTGAAACAACTTTTACAAAGTATTTCGAACCATAATCGAGTCAAAATTGAGATTTCATAAGGGTAGTATCGATATTGTATTTAACAGTATTGATACCCCAAACATCAAATGCAATTTGGGTACCGATACCCTACACGGTACCGATACCCTTATATATAGTAGTACTGATACCATAGCCAATGGTACTGATACTAGCTCTTTATTTTTTACTATGAGAGATAAGAGAATGCAAAATGGGTACTGATACCATGACCGGTACCGATACCACTTTACATAGCAGTATCGATACCCCCTGGCTAGTATCGATACCGTTGGTTTTGCAACGATCGAAATATTTGAATTTTATACAGGTAGTACCGATACCCTATTAAGGAGTACTAATACCCATACGCTCCCAGCAGATTTTTCAAGTGGATTTCACACCACAACGACTTTATTGACTCCATGATCATTCCCAACGTCTAGAATTGATCTGAGATGTATTTAAACAAGTCTTGAAGCCATTGGTGATTAAGAATTGAGAAGAGAAACAAAAGAGAAAGCCTTAAACATCAATTTTGAGCAATTCAAGCCAAAATCCATTCAATATTCATTTTACTTTCAAGAATACAATTTTTGCCCAATTGTATTCATTTTTTAGTGTTCTTTCTTTGTTCATGAATTGTGTAAACATCTTACCTTGTGAGATTTTTCTGTAAGTTTGCAAAGTTTGTAATTTTCTCTTTTGAGAAGAGAGTGTCTCAAGAATTTGGGGTATAATTCTTGAGGGAGTTGTAAGGTTACTCTTTATCCTCAAAAGAAAGACAAATTAGTGAATTTGTGGAAAATCCTTAGTGTGGATAGCTAAGATAGTGGATGTAGACTTTGGTTGAGAAAGTCGAACCACTCTAAATCACTGTGCAAATCTTTTCAATTTTCTGTCAAAGCTTCCACCAAAATTTTAATTGCCAATTCACCCCCTCTTGGTTATTTCATCCGATCGATTAACTTAACAATTGATATCAGAGCTTGTCTCATTTGAAGGTTTTACCACCTCTTGAGAAGATCCGGGAAGAGTTCAATCGATATTCAAGTCATCAATGACCTCTACATCAAACTTCAACTTCATTCTTGATTCTCAGCCCGTCAACAAGTCTCATTTCTTCAATATAGCTAACTATGCCTTTTGAAAGAATAGGATGAAGTTTTTTATTCAAGCTAGTGATATGGGAGCTTGGAAAATGATGATGAGATGATACTCTGAACCATCCGCAGATCCAAAAATATGGAGTGAAAAAGAGACGAGATTATTCAGCTCAACTCAAAAGCTATCCATATTCTTTTCTGTGCACTTGGACCAGTTGAATATAGGAGAATATCATCTTGTTCAACCACCAAGGAGATATGGGACAAACTTCAAGTCACACATGAAGGAACCGACGAGGTAAAAGAAACCAAAATTAGTCTTCTTACTAATAGCTATAAAAATTTCAGGATGAAACCAGATGAAGATATCAAAGCTATGACAGATAGATTCTCGGTGATTTTCAATAGCCTCAAGGCATTTGGAGAAATAATCTCCAATGAGAAACTTGTGAGGAAGATAATTTATTCTCTTTTAAAAGCTTGGCAATCGAAGAAGATTGTAATTATCGAAGTTAAAGACCTAAATTCTTTAACTCTCGATGAGCTCATTGGTTCTCTCCTCACTCATGAAATGATGATTCAAGATGAGGTATATCAAGAGAAGAAGGACGATACAAAAAAGGAGACAGAGAAAAGGAATAATGTTGGTGTTGCTCTCAAATCCACCAAAGATGAGAGTGACTCTGACGATAACAAGGATGAAGAAATGGCTTTGCTTTCCAGAAGACTCAGAAAATTAATGAAGCCAAATAGAGAAAGAAAATTCCAACGAAATGAAAGCTTCAAAAATGAGTCCAAGGAGAAGGACCCAATCATTTGCTATGAATGCAAAAAGCTTGGGCATGTTAAATAAGATTGTCCACAATTGAAGAAAAAGGGTCTTTCAAAGAAGAAGCATAAAGGACACGTGGCTACTTGGAGCGATGACGAATCATCCGATGAAGAGGAACAAGATGTAGTAAACTTGTGCTTAATGGCCAGTGAGGAAAATTCTCAGGTAACCTCTAACTCATTCAATTTAGAAGATTATTCATTTGATGAGTTATTAGAGGAATATTATTGGTTGGCTTCGGATTATGAGAAATTGTTTTCAAAATACAAGAAAGATATTTCAAAATTAAAAAATGAAAAAGATCTCATATCCAAGACCAACTGTGATCTTGAAAGTAAAATAAAAGAATTGCTAATCAAAATAGAAGATTTTGAAAAGAAAAATTATGATTTGCATAATTTACTTTCAAGAGTCAATGATGATCATCAAAAGAAAATTGATGATCTTAAAGCTTCTTTAAATAAAGTTGGATCAAGACGTTTTGAAAAAGGAGAAAGTTCAACATCCAACTATATTAGAAAGAATTTTAAATCTTACAATCATATAGGTCCCCAAAGAACCTCAAATGGTAAAATTGTTAGGAGTATATTGGTTCCTAAAGGACTCAATACTACTAAAGATAAGGATATCCTAAACAAATGGATACCCAATGGGATAAGTCTTTTAGGGACTAATGAATATGGACCCAAAAGAATTTGGGTACCAAAAATAAAAAATTAATCTATGTTTGTAGGAAAATGAGCATTACTTCAAGGCACGAAATTCAAGCTCAAATTCATGGTACCTTGACAGTGGATGCGTGAGACATATGACCGGAGAGAAGAGCCGGTTTATTAAACTTAACGACAAAAATGGAGGAGTGGTAACCTTTGGTGACAACTCAAAAGGTTACATTGAAGGTATAGGTACTATAGGTAATACCTCTTCTATACAAATAGAAAATGTGTTATATGTGAATGGGTTAAAGCATAATCTATTAAGTATTAGTCAATTATGTGATAAAGGATACAATGTCTTGTTTGAAACAAACGGTTGTAAAGTTATTGACATTGCATCTAATAGGATTATGTTTATTGGTCATAGAATATGAAACATTTATATGGTGCATTTAGATTCTATTAATATGACTAATTTATGCCTAGTTGCCAAGGATGAACATGATAGTTGGTTATGGCATAGGAGACTAGGACATACAAGTATGAGTGTTTTGAAAAGACTAAATCAAGGCAATTTAGTAACAGGCTTGCCAAAACTAAAATTTGATAATAATAAAATCTGTGATGCATGTACTAAAGGAAAACATAAGAAATCTTCCTTTAAATCCATTAACGATGTATCAACTAGTAGAGTATTTACAATTGATTCATATAGATATTTTTAGGCCAATTAGAACTACTAGCTTGGGTGAAAACAATATGCCTTTGTATTGGTAGATGACTATTGTAGATTTACTTTGGTTCTATTTTTAAGTACTAAAGTTGAAGCATTAGAAAATTTTATCACTTTTTCAAAAGTAATCCAAAATGAAAAAGGTTACTCCATTTCAAGTGTTAGGAGGATCATGCTACTGAATTTGAAAAATCTTGGATTTTCTGATTTTTGTAATTCAAATGAGATTAGCCATTATTTTTCAGCACCTAGAACCCCTCAACAAAATGGAGTTGTTGAGAGGAAAAATCAAACTTAGAGGAAATGGCTATAACCATGCTTTGTGAAAAAATTTGTCAAAATAATTTTGGGCGGAAGCCACAAATACCGCTTGTTATGTTATTAACCGAGTAATGATTAGGCCTATTTTAAAGAAAACTCCATATTAAATTTTTAAAAATAAAAAGCCTAACATGTAAATATTTTGTTTTAAACAACAGTAAAGACAATCTTGGCAAATTTGATGCTAAAAGTGATGAAGGATTTTTATGGGTTATTCCTTAAATTCTAAAACTTATCATGTATTTAATAAAAGAACTTTAGTGGTAGAAGAGTGTATTCATGTTGTTTTCGATGATAATCCCCTTCTGAGGAAGGATTCTTGTGTTGATGATGACGTAGGTATAATAAATGCAAATGACGTGGGAGAATCATCATCAAAGGAAGAAGTGAAGGATGGGGAAACTGAAGATTCCTTAAAGAATCTAACCATTGAAGAAAGGGAAATCACATACCCAAGAGAATACAACTATATCAAGGATGGTGAGATTGATTCTTGTGTTGATGATGACGTAGGTATAATAAATGCAAATGACGTGGGAGAATCATCATCAAAGGAAGAAGTGAAGGATGGGGAAACTGAAGATTCCTTAAAGAATCGAACCATTGAAGAAAGGGAAATCACATACCCAAGAGAATACAACTATATCAAGGATGGTGAGATTGTAGGTGATCTATCTAAAGGGGTAACTACTCGATCTTCTCTTAGGGACATTTGTAATTATGTTGCATTTATCTCATACATAGAGCCTAAAAATGTTAAAGAAGCATTAACTGATGAAAATTGGATTATGGCTATGCAAGAAGAGTTAAATCAATTTGAGAAAAGTAAAGTATGATATTAGTTGAAAGACCTTGTAATAAATCTACTACATGTACTAAATGGTTGTTTAGGAATAAGCTGGATGAAAGTGGTAATATAGTGAGAAACAAAGTTAGACTTGTTGCTCAAGGGTATAATCAAGAAGAATGAATAGATTTTGATGAAACATATGCTCTCGTAGCTATGATGGAAGCAATTAGAATGTTGTTGGCATTTGCATGTTTAAATGAATTTAAATTATATCAAATGGATGTTAAAAGTGCATTTTTAAACGGCTTTATAAAAAAAGAAGTGTATGTGGAACAACCTACTGGTTTTGAAGATTCAAAATTTCCTAATCATGTTTTTAAATTGATAAAAACGTTATATGGTTTAAAACAAGATCCAATAGATTGGTATGAAAGATTGTCAAATTTTTTAATTGAAAAAGGTTTTTCAAAAGGGAAGGTTAACACTACATTATTTTTAAAACGAAAAGGTAAATATTTATTGGTAGTTCAAATTTATGTTGATGATATAATATTTGGTTCTACTAATGATGCTCTTTGCCAAGAATTTTCAAAGCTAATGCAAGGTGAATTTGAGATGGGCATGATGGGTGAGCTTTCATTTTTATTAGGCTCCAAATCAGGCAAAGGAAA
Organism: Hibiscus syriacus; assembly: GCF_006381635.1. Lineage (NCBI taxonomy): Eukaryota > Viridiplantae > Streptophyta > Magnoliopsida > Malvales > Malvaceae > Hibiscus > Hibiscus syriacus. The sequence continues at coordinate 349,075 of NW_024062641.1, read as the reverse complement.
TATGGAATCTTTATCAATCAAGAAAAGTACATTCAAGATATGCTCAAAAAGTTTAGATTAGAGAATGTGAAACCCCAAGCCACTCCTATGAGTTCATCTACAAAGCTTGACAAAGATGAAGAAGGTAAATGTGTTGATGTTAAACTTTATAGGTCAATGATTAGTTCTTTACTTTATCTAACCACAAGTAGACCAGACATTATGTTTAGTGTTTGCTTATGTGCTAGATTTCAATCATGCCCTAAGGAATCACATCTACAAGCCATTAAGAGAATACCTTAAGGACACTCCTAGTATAGGACTTTGGTATCCTAGAGACTCTAGCTTTAACTTGCAAGCCTTCTCAGATGCGGACTATGGAGGATGCACAATAGATAGGAAAAACACCTCTGGTACTTGTCAATTCCTAGGAAATATGCTAATTTCTTGGTTTTCAAAGAAACAAAATAGTGTTGCATTATTTACCACTGAAGCGGAATACATTTCAGTCGGTAGTTGTTGTACACAAGTTTTATGGATGAAACAACAACTTTTAGACTATGGAATTGAAGTAGGTACCATTCCTATCAAGTGTGGCAATACTAGTGTTATTTGTCTCAATAAAAATCCCATCCAATACTATAGAACAAAACACATTGAAATTAGACATCATTTCATTAGAGATCATGTCACAAAGGGAGATCTAGTTCTAGAATTTGTAGATACTTTGCATCAATTAGCTGATAGTTTTACAAAATCTTTGGATAAAGAAAGATTTTGGACACTTAGGAGAGAATTAGGTTTAACCAACCTACCTTGATTTTGTGTTTAAAATAATTTTAGTACTTTTAAGGATTAAAGAAAATGCATGTAAAAATAACATTTTTGAATGCCTTGTATGCTAATAGTTAGCGGGAGTTTATGATCTTTAGTGAAAATTAATAATATGTTCAAATTAGGCTTAAATGTGATTTTATTCATTGAACATAATTAATTTTCGTAATATAAGTTGCCAATACCATTAGAGCTGATTACTTTAGTATGCAAAGTGTTTAAATGCAAATATTTGACCATTTTCTGCAGTTGTTATCGATACTGGTCACCCAGTATCGACACTCCTCTTGCTAGGTATCGAGATACTACTAGTATAGTATTGATACTTCTTCAATAGGTATCGATATTGTTCTTAACAGTACCGATACTACTTTAATGGGTATCGATACCCTTGTATCGATACTACGCAAAAATGCCTTGAAGTATCGATACCCCTCGAGGGGTATCGATACCTCCTGTCGGGTTTACGCTTTAAAATCCCTAAATAACATCATTTTTGCCAAAATCCTAAACTCAAAAACACTCGTCGTTCCTAACCCTTTTTCTACAAAAATCTCATCATTGCTCCATTACATCGATTTTAAGTCGGAAATCATTCGTTCTTCAACTTCTAATCTTGCAAAGATCATTAAATTCGTGCAAACAACACTACATTCCACTCAATCTCGAATTTTTCAAGGTAATTTTTCTAAAAACACTATTTTATTGATTTTGAACATAGGACTAGTTTTAGTTAGTTCTAATTCAAATTAGTGATCGGGCATTACATATATTATAGTTTTATACTAGAATCTACAAGTAATTTTATCAAAAACAATATTTTTCAGAAATTTTTCAAAATTTTGAAATAAAAATAATAATAATTTTTGTTGTTTTTAATTTAATTACATTTTTTCATAAAAACTATACATATTATAATTTTCCAAACTTAGTTTTCAAAATAGTTTTCAAAAATTGCCTACTAGACACTAGTATTAGAGAACCTTGAATATTGAGGACTCATATTGAGGTTTGGGATTAATTGTGTTACATACATATGTTGTTTAATTGCAGGTATCCAATTCCCATTCCGATTTAAACCATGTCTAAACGTGCTAGGTCCTCATCTAGTCGGTCAAACCAACCACAAAACCCACCTCAAATTCTACCTCCAAATCCAAACGAAACCGAAATGACTATTCTCAATTCTTTCTTTAACGAACCTAATGGTAGAGGTTTCTACTCTAGGTACGTTAACCATTTCGAGTCATATAATATTAGGGAAGAACGTATCCCATCTATTCAAGTCATGATTGACATGAACTTTAAATATCTTCCTACCCTCAAATCTTGTAAATTTAATAACCTTTTTAAGGTAAAACCAGTTGTTTATCACCAACTTGTTTTTATTTTCTATTCTAATGTCATGTGAGTATAAAATGAGTCCCAAACTGCGACCGAAAGTATTCGTTCCTATCTCTTGGGGTGATACATTAATATAGACTCAGATATAGCTAGTGCATTTGGACTAGATAACCGAGGGATAGATAATGAGAGAGATTTAGTATCGTCTCCTTATGAAGTCAAGTCTAGTGAGAGTGTTTTAGAATACCAATAACGTTTTCTTCATCTTATTATCTCTTGGTGGTTCAGACCATTTGGAGGAAAATACTCCACGCTTAGAGCTCTTGACTTATGGTGGATACATTGTATCCAACATAATAAGAAAATAAATCTCCCTCAAATTATCTTTGGGGAACTAGTAGACACCGTAAACAACATTCCTTCAAAACGAGTCGAAATTAGTTTATGGTTGCTTACTTAGTAATATATTCATCAAAAAATTTCTTAAGGTAGACCTTGATGTAGCCATCCCACTAACCACCGAAATCAACTTCACATCTCTACAAAAATCGGGATGGTCAGGAGACAAAACAGATTGGGATCACGCAACAAAGAAAACTCCTGGTGCTAGCTCTTCACGAGCTGCTCCGGCTCCAGCTCAAGAACTTGAATACCTCTTACGGGATGTCGACGATCCCGTAAACCAGACCGATGACGAGCCAGCCAGGCAAGAGAGTCTGATGCCTTCATATTTTTGATATTTTATTGAGATATTTGACTTGAGGTTTACATCCTTAGAGTCCCAACTCACGGTTCAACATTTAGAGCAACAAAGGGAAACTCGAGCTCTCTTTGACGAACTCAATGCTAGGGTCGATGCGCTTACACGAGATGTGGCTTCTATACGAGCACATTTCTCCCCTCCCGATCCTCCAATGGATGACTAACATTTTTTGCTAGTTTTCTTTGATTAAACTATGTTTTTAAACCTTACATTGTCTTAACATTTTGATGGATTTGGTTGTTTAACAGATTTAAATATTTGGTTATTTGGATGTTTTGTGTGTTTTGGATATTTGATTAGTATTTTTGAATTTAATTGAATGTTTAATTTTGCACTTATGCATATTTCATATTAGAAATCTTATGACCAATACCTATTTCATATTGTTTATATGGACTAATGGCTAAATATTTCTCTTGGCTTCATCTTAGCAGCTATATGTATACATATATCAATTGCCTATCTTGTTTAAAAAATTTAGTCTTTTTGATTTAACAAAAATGGGAGAATATAGTAAGGGGAAGTAATTTTTCAAAAATGATTTTTGAAAAGAAAATCTTAAAATGTTTTGTTATATCAAAAAGGGATCGGGAGATTGTTGAAAACATTTTGATATTTCAATATAACAAATAAATATATTAATGAATTTTAAGATTCTATATTCGATTCAATTATTCGAACATTACAAATATTACTCCAAGTCTTCAAATATGAACTTTTACTCCTTACTAAATGAAAAAATTGTGATTTATACTTTAAATATTTTTGAAACAATTTTTACAAAGTATTTCGAACCATAATCGAGTCAAAGTTGAGATTTCATAAGGGTAGTACCGATACTGCATTTAACAGTATCGATACCCCAAACATCGAATGCAATTTGGGTACTGATACCCTTATATATAGTAGTACCGATACCATAGCCAATGGTACCGATACTACCTCTTTGTTTTTGACTCCAAGAAATAAGAGAATGCAAAATAGGTACCGATACCATGACTGGTATCAATACCGATACCATGACCGGTATCGATACCGATACCATGACCGGTATCGATACCGATACCACCTTACATAGTTGTATCGATACCCCCTGACTAGTATCGATACCTTTGGTTTTGCAACGGTCGAAATATTTGAATTTTATACAGGTAGTACCGATACCCCTATGAAGGAGTACCAATACCCCTATGAAGGAGTACCAATACCCATACGCTCCCAGCAGACTTTTCAAGTGGATTTCACACCACAACGGCTCTATTGACTACATGATCATCCCCAACGTCTAGAATTGATCTGAGGTGTATTTAAACAAGTCTTGAAGCCATTGGTGATTAAGAATTGGAAGAGAAACAAAAGAGAAAGCCTTAAACATCAAGTTTGAGCAATTCAAGCCAAAATCCATTCAATATTCATTTTACTTTCAAGAACACAATTTGTGCTCAATTGTATTCATTTTGAGTATTCTTTCTTTGTTCCTGAATTGTGCAAATATCTTACCATGTGAGATTTTTCTGTATGTTTGCAAAGTTTGTAATTTTCTCTTTGAGAAGAGAGTGTCTCAAGAATTTGGGGTATAATTCTTGATGGAGTTGTAAGGTTACTTTTTGTCCTCAAAAGAAAGACAAATTAGTGAATTTGTGGAAAATCCTTAGTGTGGATAGGTAAGATAGTTGACGTAGACTTTGGTTGAGAAAATCAAACCACTCTAAATCGTTGTGCAAATCTTTTCAATTTTCTGTCAAAGCTTCCACTAAAATTTTAATTGTCAATTCACCCCCTCTTGGTTATTTCATCCGATCGATTAACTCAACAAAAACATTTAAATTGGAATAGAAATATTATAATATTACAAATATTTGCAATTAAATTTAAACAAAAATTCAAAAAATTGACTCGACTCGACTCGAATTTTATAAAATTGACTCGAAAAAATTTCAAATCAACTCCGAGTTGTAAAATAAGACTCATCAACTCGAATAACTTGAAATTTTTTGACTCGACTCGATCGAACACTCACACCTAATAACATCTACAAATAAATAAGTGAAAACAAAATTTAAATGCTTTAATTACTTGTAATCCATTCGATATTATAATTGTATCTAATTTAATTCAATTTAAACTTACGTTAAAAGTTAGATTAGAGTATTTTTACTAACATTTAATTGTTTAATAAAACAACATTTAATTGTTCGAGTATTTTAATAAAATAAAAATTTTGAGATAATCATGACTCCCTCTTTAAACCGATTATTATAGGTTAAAGAAAAACTTACGATTACTCTGATGCAGTCTATAAAGCTTAAAGTTATGACATTATTTAATGCTTAATTAATGTTTAGGTTATGTTTAATAAATGTTGAAATTTTATTTTCAATCTTATACTATAAATAGCTTTCGTTTACTTAAAAGTTCTTTTATACCTTTAAAAAAAATCAATCATTAACAATACATACACACTTTACAGACGTAATTGTTCGAACTTAAAATTTCTATAAAAAATAACAATCATTTTAATCGCTAAAATCACTTGATGAGTTTAATATCATAAAATTTTTAAAAGATTTGTGATTCTTTTAAGGTGGAAAAGTATAATTTATTAAAATCTTTTACTTCTTTTTATATATACACTTAAAATATTTTTAGTTTCTTTACGATAAAAACAGCAGAATGGATTAACCCAGTTACAAAACTGAATTAAAAGAATTAGGTCCCAAATATCGAGCACATGCAAAACCGATGACTTGAATCATCTATTAGGCATGATGAGATAGACAATCAATTCAAACTCAAGCACTGGCTAATTGTTTCCAGTCAAGCCAACGGCAACGCGATATAAACTCTTAATACTCTTTATAAATTACTATCATTTTTTGTATATATATATAGTGCTATTAAAATGAAAACACATGACATGTAAATACCAGAAGTTGCAGTTACAGCACAACATAAGCATGTGTAGGTTAAGTGGGAGATCAGTGATGCACAATTTTGGTGTGACAATGATGGTTATAATGACATTGATGATCCCCTTGATAGCAACTGATGAATCGTCGTCGTCCTCGTCATCACCAGAATCTCGTCTTCTTCAGATTGAAAACAAGAAGCAGGTGGGAGGGGGCATAGAGGATTATGGGAAAGTTCATCATTTCACAGATGATTATGGTGTTTGGGACCCTACGCCAATATCAGGCGGAGCGTACGGTTCTCCGGTTCCCCATGCTCAGCTGCAGAATATTTCTCCTCCATGCATTTAATTGTAATTCTTTAGACATTATCTGCAATATTCAACAATAATCAATGCCATATGTAATAAACATTTCTATTTGTATGCAATATTTCTAGTTGTGGTATATTTAAAAATTTTGGAAGGGGAAATCACAAATACTGAAATATGAATGATTATTCTCAATATTTGTTGCATTTAAATATGGGTACTACTTTGAAAAATAATAAAATAGCAAATATTTCCAGTAAATGATTTTTTAACTTGTGATATTATAAACTTATAACTACATTTATTAACTTTTTAATTATAAATATAGGTGAGGACGAGATGAATAGGATTTGAATTTAGGGGAGGACGAGATACATTATGCATATGATCAACTTATCACTGCCAAAATAAAATCATATGTTTGATAGAGAGAGGAAGGTTGAGGGAAACGCTCCTTAACTAAGTGTTGATGCTTTTTAATAGATATCCATCAAAGTACTATAATTCAATACAAAATCCGCCTGACCCTTCTGCTAACGTCCCACTTCCTTCCTTGATGATGGAGTGTGATTCTCCATCAGCTCCCCGGCCTATTTCTTATAAGGACATGATTACTGGTTCCAATGGCCTCCCCCAATCAGAAAAAAGCGTTGATTTGGAAGATGATGATATCGATCTTCTTAATGATGACTTTACCATCGGTATGTCTGACGGTATCCTTACCATCGACTTTTCTGATAGAGTCCAATCACTTGTCATTAAAAGCATGGAACTTACTCTTGCTGTCAAGATCCACGGACGACGGGTTGGCTATAATACTCTGTAAAATCGGATCTATAACATTTGGAAACCAGCGTATCCTCTAAAATTGATTGATATTGAGAATGACTCTTTTCTTGTTAAATTCAGTGATCGTGGTGACTACCTAAAAGTCTTGACTGAAGGCCCTTAGACAATTTTCGGTCACTATACCACCGTTGAACCATGGTCATTAGACTTTAATCCTACTCAAGCCTCTCCAAGTCGACCAATGGCATGGGTCAGGCTCCCTGGATTACCGGTTACGCTCTACAAACGTAGTTTTATTGAAGCTATTGGAACGCATATCGGTTCGGTAATCAAAATGGATTTCTCAACCGACAACGGATGTAGAGGCCGCTTCGCCCGTATGGCTGTCAGCATCAATCTCAGGAAACCTTTGGTCTCTAGCTTTTCATCAACGGTCGACTCCAAATAATTGAGTATGAATCGCTTCCAATAGTTTGTTTTCAATGTGGAATTTGTGGTCACCTGAAGGACATTTGTCCGCAGTTACAAGCTCAGAACACCACCAATCTCATGCCTCGGGAAAATCAAGAATCCATAATTCCAGCTCCGACACCGAAAAATCCTGCTCCAGCTGATCCCTATGGACCTTGGATGCTTGCGGAACGCAAAAAGTGGGGACCTGATCAAATCAGCCTGCGAATCACGCTGACAAATCTGTCCAACCTATTATCCCAAGAAAAATAATCCTATTTTTGAAAAATATCCTGCCAACCAACCGAGTGATCCTAATTTGCCGCAATTTCATGAAGTTGCCACGACTATTAGCCCGAATCAAGGTGGTCCATTATCCTCAGCGCATGTCAACTTGGGCCCCACAGTTGAGCTCTCCTCTGCTCTACGTGTTAATGAGAAAGCCGAAGGGAAAGCTCCTTCCAATACCAAAAAATATGCTGCTTTGCATGGTCAGAAAAAAAAAGGTATTTCAATTTCTAAGCCCTCTAAAGTTTCTCAGGCAACCAGCTTGGCTCCCATGCAAGGTGTACATATATTATATGCTCGTAAACCAGAAAGCTCTTCTAGCTCTCATTTGTGCTTTCCACTGGCATAAAAAAAAAAACACAATGTCTATTCTGGATCGTTCAAAACACCAATATATTCAATTGAATGATTCTACTCATCCTCCAATTCCAGCTACTGCTTATACCGGGATGAATTCCGGAAACTGCCAGGTGGCCATGGTTGAATAATCCGCTGTTTGTGGATCTCTTCTTGTTGTTTTTCAATGAATTTAAAAATCATTATGTGGAATACTCAAGGATGTGGTAACCGCAACTTTAACCGTGTTACTTGTCTATTCCTTCGCGATTGTACGCCAGATATTGTTTGTTTTGTTGAGCCTCGAATAAGTTTGAACAATGCTGACAGAGTCATTGCTGGCCTCAATTTTTCTAATTCTTATAGAGTGGAAGCTAATGGGTTTGCTGGAGGGATTTGGCTTTGTTGGTTTGACAACATTGAAGTGTACATTCTTTTTATGCACTTTTAATTTATTTACTGCCGAATAAAGAGTAAAAGTTATCATAACCATTTTTTTTAAACAATTATTCTTTATTTTGGAAAATTGGTGATTTTGAATTAGTTGGGATTAAATTGAATAGGAGTCGTCATCGACTAGGTAGGTCGAATAACTAAAACTTCTTTTAAAACAATTTTTAGAAAAATAATTTTTTAAGACAAAAATTGGTTTGTGTTTACCAAAAATCAGATTTAACGAGTTTGGGAGTCGGTTACTAGTGGGGAAAGATTCGCACCCCTACAACGCCTAAAATTGGTACTTAATCGCTTACACGTTGTCGTAATAGTGGAAATCATAAATCGAACATAAAGTTAAAATATGATCCGTTTATTGAACATTGATTAATTTGTTACGAATTATTTATTAGGAAAATCCTTTAATTCAAAAAGAAATATCGAGATTTGTTCATCCTCTGACGGGAATACTATCTCTTTTTATTTCTTTCTTAAAAGAATATTCCCCCTTGATTTTAAAAAACACAAATCGAATATAAATCAAATATCGACATTTTGCATAAAATAAAATAATTCGCTATGTATAAAAACATGCATTGCATTGTTAAACTTAAAATAAAAATGAATTAATAATTAGCCAAATAAAATTAATTTATTTCAAGTTCGCATTTTGTTCGAATGTCGTATCGGATCGCACTACTTCGATCAAAAAATGCTTTCCACGCCCATTCTAAAAATCTATTGAAACTAATCGACGGATATTCATAGATAATGAGATAAAATGGAAACAAATGATATTGGAAATATATGAAATAAAATATTTACAATAAATGGAGCTAAGAATATTTGTTTTATATATGTCATACTTAAAGGACCAGAGTGAAAAACCAGTGTACATTACAAACCAAAATACAATTAACAAAAATAATTACATTCAGTGATTTAAGAGACCAAATTGACACTAACAAAAACTTGAAGGATCCAACAACAATTATTAACAAACCAATGCAACAATAGAACATTTTAAACAATCATAGGTACCAGAAACAAAAATAACCCCTAAATAACATTAAGGACAAAAATAAACTCAACCATAAACATGAAAGGAAAAATAATAATTAAATCATATGCCAAGCAGTGACTAAAATAAAAGATTTGCAAATATCGTTACCAAAATCAAACATTAACAAGAATAACATAATACATAAGAAAAAATGCCTTAAACATAAATTTTGAAATATAAATGTTCAGAGCAAAAAAAGATAAATCTTCATTCAAGGGCCCAAATGGTGAAATTACAAAGCACGGGGACCAAACCCGTGATTTTCCCATAATTCAAAAACACGAGAATGGGGGACGATGAAACTACGTCGTTTTTCTTTTGATATTTAAGCCCAAACCCAGGCTTAATCCCCCATTCTCCCCATTTCTTCTTTAGCTTCAAAAAACAGAGAGAAGTCTCTTAGGACACTCTCAACTTCCCCTCGTCAAGAGAGAGGGGCCTCCGTTCACCGGTGACATTTCACGGCGACTCACGGTGGCCAGAGAGAACAAAACTTCCCTAAACCCTCATCTCAACCTCCTCAACTCGAATATTAAACCCTTTAGGCCTAAAAGTAACCCTAACACCCTAGATCTAAAGTTTACAATCGAAACAAAAAGGAACCAGCGACCTTCGAGCTTTACTACATTCTTTCGATCAAAGGTAAGGGGTTCTCTCTTTGGTTTTTTTCTTTTTTTGTTTCTTCCTGTTTGATGATAATTATTAAGCCCCTTGAAAGTACTGTGATTTTCTCTGCGTTCAAGGGACAAAAATCCTGATTTTCAGGATTCAATCTATTTTTAATGGGTTTCTTTTTGACTGATTGACTTTTCTTTCACTGTAGGTGAAGCAGCGGTGTCAGAAACCCTCATCATTATAAGGAGCACTCAACGACGGCGGCAATAACAACTACCTAAGGTTATGATGAAACCCTAGGTGAATTGGGTTGGGTCAGCTGAACAGGGTCGAATCCTAGGTCGGGTTGGGTCAAATTCGATTATGAAGTCTGGGCTCCAGTTCGGTTATGGATCCTCTTGGGTCAGGTTGGTTTGTAATAGGCCTTTGGGTGTTGGATTTGGGTCTTTGTGGCTTATATGTAAATTGGGTATGCAATGTAAATTAACAACAACAACAACAACAACAACAACAACAACAATAATAATAATAATAATAATATTAATCGTAATAAGAAAAACCCAGACAAAAATGGGTGTCTACAGCTGCCCCTATTTACTCATTCTTGTGTTAACTAGAATAGGGCAAAGACAACACGTTTTTTTCGGTTCTCATTTTCGCTTTGAAATTTGATAGAAGAGACGACACTTCTCATCCGCAATGATGAGTTTTGGTCATTTTTAGGTAAATTTGGAGAACACGATTCATATGTGATGAGGAAGTCTGGCTATCTAAGGGTGACATGGCTCCTACATGATGAGGAGATCTGGTCGGTGGATGACACAGTTCCTACGTGATGAGGATGGTTGACCGTCTTTAGGGATAATGTAGATAACACGATTCTTACGCGATGAGGAAGTCTGGCTATCTAAGGGTGACACGGCTCATATGTGATGAGGAGATATGATCGGTGGATGACACGGTTCCTACATGATGAGGATGACTAGCCATCTTTAAGGATAATTTAGATAACATGGTTCCTACGTGATGAGGAAGTCTGGCTACCTAAGGGTGACGCGGCTCCTACGTGATGAGGAGATCTGATCGGTGGATGATACGGTTCTTACGTGATGAGGACGACTGGAAATCTTTAGGGATAATGAAGATAACACGGTTCCTACATGATGAGGCTGGCTGGCCATCTTTAGGGATAATAAAGATAATGCGGTTCCTACATGATGAGGAAGTTTGGCTATCTAAGGGTGACGTAGCTCTTACGTGATGAGGAGATCTGGTCGGTGGATGACACAGTTCCTACGTGATGAGGATGGTTGGCCATATTTAGGGATAATGTTTTCAAGAGAAACTATCTCAAGCGAGACATAGTTTGTTTCAAGGGAAACGGTATCAAAGTTATAAGTTTCAAGAGAAAATGACTCAAGAGAGACGAAATTTGTTTTGAAGGAAACAATCTCAAAGATTTTTGTTTCAAGAGAAATTGTCTCAAGAGAGAAAAAACTTTGTTTCAGGGGAAACAATCTCAAAGGTTTGTGTTTCAAGAGAAACTGTCTCGAGAGAGACAAAACTTGTTTCAAGAGAAACAATCTTAAAGGTTTTATGTTTCAATAAAAAATTGTTTCAAGAGAGACAAAACTTGTTTCAAGAGAAACAATCTAAAAGCTTATCAATTTTTTTCCAGTGAAACAATTTCAGAATTTGTGTTTTAAAGAAAAACTATCTCAAGTGAGATGAAATTTGTTTAGAGAACAATATCAAGAGAGATTAATTTTGTTTCAAGTAAAACAACTTTGAAATTTTTGTTCTGAGGGAATTATCTGAAACAAGATGAAATTTGCTTTAAGAGAATAATCTCAATTGAGATCAATTTTGTTTCAAGTGAAACAAATTCAAAATTTTCATCTCAAAGGAAAAATGTCTCAAGCGAGGTGAAATTTGTTTTTAGAAAAATTGTCTCAATCAAGACAAATTTTGTTTTTAGATAAAACTGTCTCAAGAGAGAGAAAATTTATTTTTAACAAAAACTTTCTCTAGAGAGACGACACTTTGTTTCGAGAGAAACAATCTTAAAGGTGACAAACAATCTTCTTGTTTCTACATGTTGAGGAAATGCCTTCAAAAGATCTGATCGTTCACTTTAAGATGTTGAATCTGTAGATGACATTTTTTTTCATGTCAAAGACATCGGTCATTTTCAAACTTTATTTCCTGAAAGATCAATAAATGATGCATTTATGAATGACTATCTTGGATGTTATGACGAATTCCAAGATGAAAAATATTTTATGTGTTTGATTTGATAAATTTTCGAATTTGTCCTCATGAGAGGGGAAAATGTCAAAATTTCAAGTGAAATTTTTTAAAGTATCCTCATGAGAGGGAAAATCGAAGTCTTTATTGTGAGAGATGATGAATGTATGACGCAAAGATGCAAACTCGTGTAACATATATGTATATGTTGATGTATGTTTTCTCGATCTGTAAGGGGAATGGTTGCGTGAGCAGTCTTCACTCTATCCTTGATTCTGTTGTCTTCATTTTCCACCAGGGTGTACTCTTGCAATCTTTGACCTGATGCAATTTGTTTTCCTTGCCCCAAAAATTTGGCTTCCCTTGCCCCAACTTCGATCATGAACTTCAGAGAGATATTTGTTGAATTCCAAGATATACTTCCAGAGAGATTGTCTTGTTGGAAAATATTTTTCTTCTTCTTTTTATTTTCAAAATTATGAAAAATATCAAAAAGAATTTAAAAAATAATGCATTCTTCTATGTTTCACAATTGAAATAAATCTTAAAACATGAGTTCGTTGGATATCAAAAGAATCAACTGTTCTTTTAATCTTTCATAGCTGCAAATCTTTGACAAATATCATGATCGAAAGGTTGGTTTTGAGGTTAGCTACCTAAATTCTATGGTTTGTTTTCTTAATTCTTCATTTTTCCTTTTATTGGTCATTATGAAAATTAGGACATGCCCCTCTTTCTTGGCTTGGCATTTTGATCGGAGGCGGACAAAATGACTCAGCAAGCATAGTCAATTGCTAAACTTTTTAGAACACTTTTATTTCAGTTCTCTGAAATATCCCATTTGTTCAAGCTTCGTAGACTCCTCTAGCCAAGGCAGTGCATAAATATCGGTCTAAAAATGAGATTCCAGAGTGCTCATGTGAAATTGACTATAACAGGTGTTCCTCAAGTCCCTTAGTCCATCTTCACCGAAACTCTTTAATTAGTAAATTCGATTTAATTTACCATTGTTTGGCTAACTGAATTCAACTTTATTATACATATATATTTTATAATTGTCTTTTATCTGGCTAGCTGAAGGATTCATGTCATCACAAAGTCTTTAACTTGACAATCATAGTGGTGCAAACACCGAATTGCCAAGTACCCGATCAATGTCATGGTTTGAATGTAATTTATTCATAAAGCCAAGGCTTTCAAGTTTCCTCTTGAACCAATTACTTTAGCAGAATAGCTCAACTTTGTTGTATACATACATATATACATATATATATATATATGGATTCTATTTCTTAAGCTTGTCAAGAAGAACCTGTTATAGTCCCGGTGTTTGTTGAAGGTAAGAAAATCTCATCGTTAGAGTTCAATTGCCAAGAAACTAACCTAAACTAGATTCACCTACTCGACCATTTCATCTGTGAATATCATGATCATCATTGAACGTCATTAACAGAAGTAGAAACTAATTATCTTTGTTATTTCATGTGCCATATGCCCCATTTTGTCCGCTCCTAACGCATACCTGAATGACAAGCCCTTGATTGACTCTACAAGTGAGGAGAAAGTTAATTTGGTCCTTGCAAGATAAGGGTATGTATTCTGATGTATATTCTAGAGTAAGATTAAGGGTTCTTGTTTTGTAGGGGTTCAATCTTGTCATTTGTCAAAGATTTACAACCTCAATTATTAAAGAACCTTTAATTGAGTTGATATTCAAAGAATTTCAAGATTAAAATTTACTCATTGCTCATTACCTCAGAATGATGTGTTTTATTTAAAATGTTCGGATGTCAAATGACTTACAAACATTCAAAAATAAGATTAACAAAAAGAAAAACAAGTTCAAACAAGATGGAATACTTTTGATGCGAGTGCAACAAAATTTTCTGATGGATGCCACAACCTACTCCTCATCAGAATGCCCTATTACACATCGAATGTCAATGCCCCTAAATCAATCAGATCTTTAATGCCTTACAATTCTCAGTGGTGTGCCTTGAGCTCTCAATATGATAGTTGTATATGGTGTTAACATCATTGTTTTCAGGATATGGGGCCTCTCTTGGTTTAGATCGAACTGGAGTCACAAGATTATTCTCAACTAGCGTTGGAAGTAATTCCTCATAGGTCATTGGAATTGGATCAATTTGACTATTTTCTTGGATCATCCTATAAGGCTCAGCCAAACAATCAACTGAATTGGCTTCCACTGTATTGATTTTAGCTTATTCATTTAATTGTTCGAATATTGCTTCTATTCTCAATGTGATGTCACGTGATTAGAACCACTTCCATTGAATATTCCATGAATTGATTCCATTTTTTTATGATTGATGCTTGTGAAAATTCTTGAATAAATGAAATGCAGATGTAGAATACAAAGATACAAATACAAATGAAAATGCAGATGCAAAGAGATTGATCCCAACGATGAATATCGTAGAACAATTTTCACAAGAGATAAAAGCCTTCACATTACAATACAATCCATTTTACAGACATGCTTTCGCTTGGACGCTGAGTCTAAAGTGGGTTAATATTTCATCTCGGATCTTTATCCTTGAAAATGATGCCCCTCAAGTGCTCTTGTAACCTAACTCCATTAATGCCCCGATGGTACTGAAGTCAGTGTGTCGCTCCTTGATGACTAACGATGAAATAATCGTAGATAAGACTCTACTGTTGGATTAGTCTTCAGATCAATGGATCATCTTTCCAGTCTCGAATTTTGCACGATCTTCGATTAAGTCCTCTTCTTGTACTCTATGAATTTCTTTTAGCCTTCGGTGCATGTATGTGTATGCGACTGCTTGATTGAAAACTTTTACCTTTTCTTGTGAAAATTTTTATCTCGAATATCCCTTTGTGGATCAACACATTCGTATTATGTTATGTTGATGAAATGCAATGCAAAAAGGATGAAAAAAATACACAAAAAAAGAAAATAAATAAGTTAATACGAGTAAGATACCCAATAAAATTAAAAGATGCTATATAAAATAAATACAACACCTACCCAATCATGATATATACCTGAACATGCTTTTATTAGATAACAATCCTACCCAGAAATGCTTTCTACCCAAAATGATTATTTTCAAGAAACTGTTCCTAACCTCATGGCATCTAGTTCACATGCTTTTATTCAACAAAATTAAAGCAAAAGGTAAAGGTTCAGAAACACTCCTGCTTTGTGTACACTTATTTCGGGTACCTACTGACGGAAAGAGGTTCGGTAAGACTATACTTAGGGTGATCATTCTACGGTTCACTATATGCATAATTTTGGCTATATGAGTAAAGGGTACTCGAATTTTCCTTGATGTCGGTGCCCCCTTGGGCTACAAAACCCTCAATCCTAACCCATTACAGGCATAAACGGATCGAGATCAATTTGAGGGGATTCACTTTCTTATACCCATACAAGGAATAAATCCCTACGAAGGTATAAGGCATATGTAACCCATGGGTTATTTGCTAAAACTCATACGAAAAATAAATTCTTACGAGAGTAAAGAATTCACCCTGCCTTATTTGGAATGAAGCTTGGGTCTAGAGCTTATGTTATGCCAAATGCACATGATGTGTGTGAGGAGAAACGTACAAACCTTTGACTCAAAACGAAAAAAACTTGATAAAAACCTTAACCAAGCTGAAAACATAAATTGAAACGTTAGTACGATAATTTAAAGAAACAAAGAAATTAGAAAAACTTCAATAAATGGATTATAAATTATCTAAAGACTCGAACTCATGATTTCCAACACAACTACAATCTATAAGCGACTTACAACCTGACTCTCTAAAGTCGCCAAGCTGTCATAACCATTTTTTAAATAATTATGTCTTTATTTTGGAAAATAGGTGATTTTGAATTAGTTGGGATTAATATGAATAGGATTCGCCATCGACCTTTGATCTAGGTAGGTTGAATACATAAAACGTCTTTTAAAACAATTTTTAGAAAAATTATTTTTTAAGACAAAAATTGGTTTGCATTTATAAAAAATCCAATTTAAAAGGTTCGAGAGTGGGTTACTCGTAGGGGAACCCCCAAAACTCCCAAAATTGGTACTTAATCACTTACACGTTGTTCGTAATAGTGGTAATCATAAATCGAACATAAAGTTAAAATATGATCCGTTTATTGAACATTGATTAATTTGTTTCGAACTATTTATTAGGGACAATCTTTTAATTTGAAAAGAAATATCGAGATTCGAACATCCTCCGACGGGAAGGCTATCTCTTCTTATATCTTTCTTAAAAGAATATTCCCTCCTTGATTTTAAAAACATAAATCGAATATAAATCAAATATCGACATTTTACGTAAAATAAAATAAATCACTATGTATAAAAACATGCATTGCATTGTTCAACTTAAAATAAAAATGAATTAATAATTAGCCAAATAAAATCGATTTATTTCAAGTTCGCATTTTGTTCGAATGTCGCATCGGATCACACTACTTCGATCAAGCAATGCTTTCCATGCCCATTCTACAAATCTTTTGAAACTAATCGAGTAATATTCATATATAAAGAGATAAAATGGAAACAAATGCGATTGGAAATTTATTAAATAAAATATTTACAATAAATGGATCTAAGAATATTTATTTTATATATGTCATACATAAAGGACGAGTGAAAAACCAGTGAACATTACAAACCAAAATAAAATTAACAAAAATAATTACATTCAGTGATTTAAGAGACCAAAATGACACTAACAGAAACTTTAAGGATCCAACATCAATTATTAACAAACAAATGCCACAATAGAACATTTTAAACAATCATACGTACCAGAAACAAAAATAACCCCTAAATAACATTAAAGAATAAAATAAACTCAACCAGAAACATTAAAGGAAAAATAATAATTAAAGCATATTCAAAACAGTGACTAAAATAAAAAATTTGCAAATATCGTGACCAAAATCAAACATTAACAAGAATAACATAATACATAAGGAAATGACTTAAACATAAATTTTGAAATATAAATGCTCAAAGAAAAAAAAGATAAATCTTCATTCAAGGGCCCAAATGGTGAAAATATAAAGCACGGGGATAAAACCCACGATTTTCTCGTAATACGAAAACACGAGAATGGGGGATGATGAAACTACATCATTTTGCCTTGGGTATTTATCCCAAACCCAGGCTTAATCCCCCATTCTCTCCATTTCTTCCTTAGCTTCAGAAAACACAGAGAGAGAGAGTCTCTTAGGACTCTCTCAACTTTCCCTCATCGGGAGAGAGGGGCCACCGTTCACCGATGACATTTCACGGCGGCTCACGGTGGCTGGAGAGAACAAAACTTCCCTAAACAATCATCTCAACCTCCTCGACTTGAATCATAAACCTTTTCGGCCTAAAATTAACCCTAACACCCTAGATATAAAGTTTACATTTCAAAACAAAAAGGAACCAATGACCTTCGAGCTTCCCTACGTTCTTCTGATCAAATGTAAGGGGTTCCCTCTTTGGTTTTTTCTTTTTTGGGTTTGAATAGGATGGATTTTTGTGGTTTTTCTCTCGATGCATAGTTTTTTTTATTTGAATATATTTTTCTCTTCTCACTCATCTTTTTCCTCTAATTTCTCCCTCTTTTTTGTTTCTTTCTGTTATCCCTCCGAACACCATCCCCCCTCTCTTCTTCATCTGATTTTATCTAATAAAATGTGTTATCCTCTTGATGGCTTCCTGTCTGATGATAATTATTAAGCCCCTTGAAAGTATTGTGATTTTCTCTGCGTTGAACGGACAAAAATCTCGATTTTCGGGATTTAATCCATTTTTAATGGGTTTATTTTTGATTGATTGATTTTTCTGTCACTATAGGTTAAGCGACGGCTTGAGAAACCCTTATCAGTGACAGGAGCACTCAATGACGGTAGCAACAATAGCTACCTAGGGTTATGATGAAACCCTAGGTGAATCGGGTCGGGTCAGTTGAACATGGTCAGATCCTGGGACGGGTTGGGTTGGTTCCGAGTCTGAAGTCTGGGCTCCAGTTGGGTTTTGGTTCCTCTTGGGTCAAGTTGGTTTGTAATAGGCCTTTAGGTGTTGGATTTAGGTCTTTGTAGGCTTGTATGTAAACTAGGCCTGCAATGTAAATTAATTGTTAATAATAATAATAATAATAATAATAATAAGGGTAAAGTATAGTAATGGTCACTGAACATTTCTGAAGCTTGCATTTAGGTCCCCCAACATTTAAAACTTGCAATACAGTCCCCCAACATTTATTCCGTTTGCAATATGGTCCCCCAACTTAAACCACAGTTAGAAAATTAGGATAAATTATATAAATGGTCATTGAACTTTTCAGTCACTTGAATTTAGGTCCCCAAACTTTTAAAACTTGCAAAACAGTCATCAATTTTATTCTAAACCCCAATTTCCAAAGTAATTCAATTTTATTCTAAACCCTAAATTCCAAAATACTTAAATTAAATTCAATTATGTCAAATTTATTATTATTTAATTTTATCTTATTTCATGTGATACATATTTTTTTATATAAATATAATAGTATAATTCTTATTTGTTGAAGAAATTTTTTAATTAAAAAAAGTAGTTAGGATATAGAAGATGTTGAAAATAATTCTAATTTTAAATTTATAAAATGTTATTTTGACGTATAAATAAAAGTGTAAACTACTCGGTTGACAACTTAACTATCTAGCCCTTTTTACTTTTGTCATCGATCTTTTAAATTTAACAATCATACCACATAATTATTTAACTGTTTCAACTAAGCCACTAGTCGTTACCAATTGATAAAAATGATGATGTGGCAGTTAAAAGGAATTGGCATTATTATACATTCAGTCTTTATTATTTATATAATCAATTTGGTCCTAAATTAAATAAAATTTAATAAATTAATCATTTAATTAGGATCTGACATGTGTTAGCACATGATCATGACACGTGTCATTGGTGACACGTGTTACCACCTAATTATTTATATATGCTATCAATTTGGTCCTAAATTAAATAAAATTTAATAAATTAATCATTTAATCAGGATATGACATGTGTTAACACATGATCATGATATGTGTTATTGGTGACACATGTCACCTCCTAATTAGAAGAAAATTAAGTTACAAAGAAGTAAAATTTGGGTCTTGGGCAAACTCAAACCTGAGTCACGCAAATGAAAGATACAGGGTGGAGTCACTAAGCTAACACCATCGTTTGTGTTAAGAGATATACAATAATACATATACTAATAGTATGACCAATGCCAGAAAAAAAAGAATATAATGTAAAATGGAAATAATGAGATTTGAACTTCGGCAAAAAATTTGAAAGCAATAAATGATGGGAAAATATTATATTTTTTACAATAAAAAAATATTATATTTGATAAATTGTTTGATAGATTTAATATATTTTTTAAATATTAGTTGATACAATATTTTAAAAGAATAAATTTAAGATTTATATATTTTTAAACTAAAATTAATAATTATATTTTTCATATTTATAATTCATGATTATATATATAATCTTAAGTTGAGTATTTCTAATATAATTAATAATTTTAATTTCTTATTAAAAATAAAATATTCAAAAAATATAAATGATTCATACATTAATATAAGAATATATTTTTTATTTATACATCTAAATATAAATATACATTTATATAAATATATTTTTATTCGTTGTGTCTGTGCCTTGAACTCTTTCTTCAAGCCTATATTACCTTAAATTGAAGTATTTTAGAATTTAATTGAAGTATTTTAGAATTTATGGTTTAGAATAAAATTGAATTACTTTGGAAATTGGGGTTTAGAATGAAATTGATGACTGTTTTGCAAGTTTTAAAAGTTGGGGGACCTAAATTCAAGTGACTGAAAAATTCAATGACCGTTTATATAATTTATCCTAATTTTCTAACTGTGGTTTAAGTTGGGGGACCATATTGCAAACGGAATAAATGTTGGGGGACTGTATTGCACGTTTTAAATGTTGGGGGACCTAAATGCAAGCTTCAGAAATGTTCAGTGACCATTATTATACTTTATCCTAATAATAATAATAATAATAATAATAATAATAATAATAATAATAATAATAATAATAATAATAATAAAAGACCCGGACAAAACGGGTGTCTACAAAGCTTATAATTGCTCGTCTTGCCACCTTTGTCTATGTTAGTCCCCAAATTTCTAAAAAAAACCCCTTTGGAACTACCTTCGAGATCTAGTAACATTTCGAAACCTTGGATAACAGTGGGGGACTTTAATGCTGTCTTATCTCATTATGAAAGAAAAGGCTTTTGTAACTCGACAAATTCTATGAGTGCTATTTTTGACGATAATCTCCATGACCTTTGCTTCCAAGGTCCATCTTATGCTTGGTATAGAGGTACCTGCACAGTTTGACTTGATCAAACCTTATTTAATGACCAATGGATTGCTGCTCATCCGAACACCTTTGTTATCATCTTCTTCGAATAAAGTCGGACCATCATCCTCTTCTTATTGCTATTGGTCAATCCTCTTCTCGGCGGAAAACAAGACACTTCCGCGATTTCACTGGTTGGCTTCATCATCAAAGTTTCTGTTAATTAGTCGTTAACAATTATGATAGTCTCTCCCTATTACTGCTTCTGTTTAGAAGTTTAGTGAGGCTGCTAACTTATGGAACCACATGGTTTTTGGCTTCATCCCCCATCGCAAGAATATTATAGCCAGACTCGGTGGAATCCAAAAAAGTATTGATCGCTATCATAATCCATTCCTAACTCAACTGGAATCCCAGCTTCAAATCGAACTTGAGAATATTCTGGATAAAGAAGAGCTAATTTGGAAACATAAGTCTCGGATGGATTGGATTACCTCTGGGGATAGGAACACTTCTTATTTCCACAAGCGCACAATTCTTAATAGAAGGATTAATCACATTTCCTCCATTAAATTACCCACTGGTGATTGGTGTACTGATGAGGAAGCAATTCATGAGAAGGCTATACATTTTTTCAGAGACCTGTATTTACTGATAACGCCCCCTCCAGTAAATTCCCTTTCTCCGACTGATTTCCGAATATTAGAACTGAGAATTTACATGTCTTTGATAAAATCCATGATGCTGATGAAATCAGGAAGACACTTTTTGTGATCTCCCCTCTTAAATCGCCTGGTGCTGATGGCATTCATCCTCAATTTTACCAAAAGCACTGGGAGATTGTTGGTCCTTCTGTTGTGAATATGGTTCAATCGATCTTTGTTGGTTGGGACATTGAGCCTGCTCTTAATCGCACAATCACCGTGTTAATTCCTAAGATATCTAGCCCTTCTACGTTCAAGGATTTTAGGCCTACTTCATTTTGTTTCATCTTATACAGTTAATCACTAAGATTGTGGTGCGACGACTCCATCATATTATTCCTTGTGTCATTAGCCCAAACCAGTTGAGTTTTATATCTAGTCGCAGCATAACTGATAATGTGATAATAAACCAAGAGATCATCCACTCGATGAAGTTGATAAAAAGGAAAGATGGATGGATAACAATTAAAATTGACCTCGAAAAGGCCTTCGACTGCCTTCGATGGGATTTTACCAGGGATACTTTACATGAGGCTCGTCTCTCATCTCCTTTGATCATGTTGATTATGCATTGCATTACTACATCAATTATGCAAATCCAAATAAATGGGGAACTTGGACCGATTTTTAATCTAGAAAGAGGGATCAAACAAGGCGACCCCCTTTCGCCCTATATTTTTGTTCTCATAATGGAGCGTCTTGGGCATCCCATTTTGAAAGCGGTTAAGGATAATGATTAGGTTCCCTTCAGTCTTTTCCATGACAGTCTTCCAATTTCCTACCTCTTTTTTGCAGATGAACTTATATTGTTTTCCAAAGCTACGGTCTCTCAAGCTACACTCATAACTCATATTCTTGATGAGTTCGGCATATCTTCGGACCATAAAGTTAACAAAGCCAAATCTCAAGTTTTCTTCTCCGAAAATATGAACATTGATACAACTAATCTTGTGATTAGGTGACTTGGTATTCGTCAGGTAAATAATCTTGGAATTTATCTTGGAATGCCGGTTATGCACAAGCGAACA
Organism: Hibiscus syriacus; assembly: GCF_006381635.1. Taxonomy (NCBI): domain Eukaryota; kingdom Viridiplantae; phylum Streptophyta; class Magnoliopsida; order Malvales; family Malvaceae; genus Hibiscus; species Hibiscus syriacus. The sequence goes on along the minus strand of NW_024062641.1, from coordinate 326,602 downwards.
TATGAATTTTTTGGCTTCATCCTTGATAAGATTCAGAAAAAATCATCGGGATGGTCCTCTCGCTCTCTTTCCTTTGCCGGACGTGTGACCTTGGAAAATTCAGTCCTTATTGGAATATTAGGCAGTTAAGGTTGGTTAAGGGAGTTGAAGCTGTTAGTAGATAGTTGAGTTAGTTGAGCTAGGTGTACTGTAAAGCTTTTAAAGCTTCTACTTGCTGCTATAAAACAATGTAGTCGTTGTACTTGAAAGAATGAAAAAGATTCATTGTTCTTTAAGTTCAAAGCTTAACCTAGCTTCCTAATATGGTATCATTCGCTAAATTTCCAGGGAAAATATACTTCCTTTCGCTACGTAGAGACTCTTTTCTCTAAGAGGTGGTTGTTGTTGCTACTTTCCATGTTGAGTGGTGGTGGATCTTCTCCATTCAAGGAGTTTTCTGTAAGAAATACTAAAGCATTCTCCAATAAAAAGGTAAACGTCTTCTTGATGAGAAAAATTTTCTTCTCTAGAAGTAGTAAGTTTTGCTGACGGTGCACAGTCATCGTCTTGAGCGGTTCTTGAAGGGAACGATGAGGTCTCCACTTGAAATAGTAGTCAGTGATGATGGTGAAGTTGTAATAAATGAGCTATATGAAGATTTTGTCGCTCAAGACAGTGCTCTTGCGTCGTGGTTACTCTCCACGATCAACCCTCAGCTTCTGTCTCAGTTCGTGGGTGCAGAAACAACGTCAGTGGTCTGGAACATGGTGCTCTAGTTCTTTGAAAATAGTTCCACGATTGTCGTTATTAGCTTACACTATAAGCTACAATCTCTCAAGAAAGGTGATGGCTCGATGAGAGTATACATCACGTGTGTAAAAGAGGTGTGTGATGCCTTGGAGTCATGTGGCAGTGTGGTGTCTCAAGCTGAGCACGTTGTTAGTACACTGAAGGGCCTCCCCCGTGAGTATCAACCATTTGTGGTGGTTATAACCACCATACGAGAGACTTTAACCATTGATGTTGTGTATACCATGCTAATGGATGCAGAAACACAACTAGTTGGCTTTGGTGATCAGTTTGAGGTATTGCCAATAAGTGCAAATATTGCTCAAGGAACAGGTTCGAGAAAATCTTCTACCCCTAGTTACTATTACGATCATAAGCCCTCTCGTCCATCGGTCAATTCTGGTGGACGATCTGGTAGAAGAGGTCGAGGTCGTGGTCAATATATACAGTGCCAAATTTGTGGTAAAAATGGCCACCTTGTAGATAGATGTTGGCGTCGTTTTGATCAAGATCTTCCTAGGGTTATAACTGGTAGTATGGCATATTCTAAGGATCAATCTGGAAATGCTTATTATTCCATGTGTGAAACTAAAACTACTGAATGTGAATGTTTTCATGCTCGAAACAGTGGATCTCAGGTTAATTCACGTCCTCAAGTACGTGTCTCAATAGCAGCTCGTGAACGATGGGTGGTAGACTGGGTGCCACACAACATTTTACACCAGATGGAACAGTTCTCAATCATAAGGATGACTATAATAGCCCAGGTAAGCTGGTAGTTGGTAATGGATTGGCTTTAGATATTAAGACAGTTGGTAATTCTACTTTGTGCTCATCCTCTTGAGCCTTGTTATGAAATGATTTATTACATGTGCCAAGAATAACCAAGAACGTTTTATCTGTTTTAAAGCTTGCTAGGGATAATAATGCTTTCTTTGAGTTTCAAGCATATAAGTGTTGTGTTCGTGATGAAGACTCCGGTGTTGTTTTGCTCCGTGGGAAAGAAGAAGATGGTCTATACTCATTTGTTATTGATCCTCGAGTGATAGCCCTAGTGATTGTAGATGCAAGTTCCATGGATGCATCTCTTGACTCTTATAAACTTTGGCATCGATGATTGGGGTACCCTTCACATGACAGTGTAGTCAAAATCTATAAAGAATTGAATGTAAGTGTTTCAAGTGCAATAAATAAACTGTGTGTTGCTTGTAACTTGGGAAAGAGCCACAAACTACCTTTTCATGATTCAAATATTGTGTATGATACTCCATTTCAGCTTGTGTTTACAGACCTATGGGGACCTGCACCAGTTACTTCAAATGGTTTTAAGTATTATGTCACCTTTATTGATGCCTGTACTAGGTATTTATGGCTTTATCTTTTAAAGGATAAGGCAGAAGCCATTATTGCATTTGGTTTGTTTCAACAAATGGTCAAAAATCAGTTTAGTTTGCCTATTAAAGTAGTCCATAGTGACTGGGGATGGGAATATAGGCATTTGTCAAGTTGTTTGATCAAAGAAGGTATCTTGCATCGTATTACATGTCCACACACATAAAAACAAAATTGTGTGGTGGAATGCAAGCATCGACATATCATTGAGCTTGCACTTGTACTTCTTTCTCAAGCATATATGTCAATTCGTTTTTGGTCATATGTAGTTATTACTGCAGTACATTTGATTAATAAGTTAGTAACAAAGGTGTTGCAAGGAATGTCACCGTTTGAGAAGTTTTTTGGTAAGAAACCTGAATATGAGGCATTGAAGGTGTTTGGTTGCCAGTGTTTTCTACATTTATGACCCTCTTAAAACACAAGCTTGAGTTTCGATCTGAGTCGTGTGTTTTTCTTGGATACAACCCTCATCACAAGGGATTCAAGTGTCTCGCGCCTGATGGTCGTATATATGTATCGCAAAATATAGTGTTTAATTAGTTAAGTTTTCCTTTTGCATGCACTACTCATACAAGATCTTCAGTTCACAAAGCTAGTCAGCAGTCTCAGTCACTAAAGGTGGTTACAGATGTAGGAAATTTCAGTGAACATGGTGGTTCTACCTCACTGAATATGGGACATGAATCCAGTACTGATAGAGCATTTTTAAATGGACCTGGTTCGACTACTGAGCATGAGGATGCGTTGAGAGTAGCAAGTTCTGCTTCGAGTGACAACAATAGAGGTTCTGCTCCCCATTTTCCTAGTCCAGTTCATAATGATTCTAATGATGTTGGTGCTAGTACATCAATGTCTGTTCAAGAACAACATGCTGATGGTGAAACTACTGGAAACAGGCACCCAATGCGTACACACAGCAAGTGCGGTGTCTTTAATCCAAAGGTGTACACTAGTTTTTTTGATGACACAATCCCTACTAGTGTTCGAGCTGCGTTATAATTTCCTAGTTGGAAAACAACTATTAATGCAAAACTTGGTGCATTACAAGAAAACAAGACATGGTCTCTTGTTCCCTTGCCCAAAGGGCGTGATGTTGTTGGATGCAAGTGGCTCTTTAAAATAAAGAAGAATCCATATGGGTATGTTCAACGGTATAAAGCACGATTGGTTGCCAAATGGTACTCACAGGTTCCTAGGTATATTCAGTCCAGTTGTGAAATTTGTCGCATTGAATGTTGTACTTTCACTTGGTGTCACTAAGAATTGGTCATTACGTCAAGTTGATGTAAACAATGCATTTTTGAATAGTGAGCTATCGTAGGAAGTGTTCATGTAGTAGCCTCCAGGTTTGAATAATTTGATGCTGGTGGGTTTTCACTCGTGTGTAAGCTACACAAAGCTTTATATGGGCTTCGCCAGGCACCCAGAAATTGGCATGATAAACTTAAGGTTAGCCTTGAGCGAATGGGATTTGTTGAGTCCTTAGATGATGTATCATTCTTTGTGAAGTGTGTGAATAACTGTTATATGTTTGTTTTGGTTTATGTGGACGATATAATTATTACTGGGGAGTGTAAGGATGATGTTGAGAGAGTGATTCAACTCTTGCAAGGAGATTTTTTGCTTAAGGACTTAGGTGAACTGAGTTTTTTTCTGGGTGTTAAGGTTAAAAGAAGAAGTGGCAAGCTAGTTCTCTCACAAAAAAATACATTCTTGCGCTACTGGAAAGGGCAAACATGTTAAATGCTAATCCGGCTACCATACCAATAGTCAGGTCATCAAAACTGCTTCATGAAGTAGGTTCTTTACTCTCTGATGCTCATGAGTATATAAGTCTAGTTGGTGCACTTCTGTATGTGTGCTACACTCGACCTGATATTACATTCAGTGTGATAAGCATGTTCAATATATGTTGTACCTTGTGAGTCTCATATGACAACAATTAAGCATATACTTCGGTATTTGGCTGGTACCTTGGACTATGGCCTCACGTTCTTAGCTGATGAAGCATGACTGAAGGTTGTTGCCTTTGCTGATGCAGAATGGGGAGGTGATGCAGATGAACATAGGTCAGTTTCTGGTCATACAGTGTTTCTTGGAAAATTTCATGTGGTCTGGAGCTCAAGGAAGCAGAAGACTGTTTCTAGATCAACCATGGAAGCAGAATATCGGAGTGTACCAGACACAGCAGCAGAAGTAACCTAGATTAATGCATTGTTAGTTGTCTAGTTATGAAGCAACGTGAAGAACCAGTTATCTGGTGTGATAATACAAGTGCCATTTCCATGAGCATGAATTTGGTTTATCATGCACAGTCAAAGCATGTGGACATGGATGTTCATTTTATTAGGGAAAAGGTTGCAGCCAAAGCATTACTTGTTAGTTATGTTCCAACCAACTATCAGGTGGTAGATGGCCTCTCTGAGCCACTGACTAAAGCTGAGTTTGAAGTTTTCAGAATCAAGATGTTTGTCTTGACTTGTTGCTTGTTGAAGGAGGAGGAGAAGGTATAGGGAATATTGGAATAATCAGGCAGTTAAGGTTGGTTAAGGGAGTTGAAGTTGTTAGCATATAGTTGAGTTAGTTGAGCTAGGTGTACTGCAAAGCTTGTAAAGCTGCTACTTGCTACTATAAAACAATGTAGTCGGTTTACTTGAAAGAATGAAAAAGATTCATTGTTCTTTAAGTTCAAAGCTTATCCTAGCTTCCTAATAGTCCTCAATGCCATTCATTCTTATTATATGAAATCTAGTATATTTCCATCTTGCATATGTGATGATATCGAGAAGATGATCCACAACTTGATATGGGGGTCCAATCCTCCTAATCATGGGATTCCTTTAGTTCGTTGGGAAACTATCTATCATCCACGTAAGAATTGAGGTCTCGATTTACACAATCTTCACAATCAAAATTTTGCTTTCCTCTTCAAGTTTTGTTATTCTCTTGTTTCGATCACCAATAGCTATTGGGTCTTGCTCTTGAGTCAGAAATATAAGCTCCATGAGGCTTGTCCAACCTTAATCTCTAAACCTAGTTGCTCTCACTTGTGGCATACCCTTGCTAGAATTTGGCCAAGTTTTTATAATTTTCTCGCTTGGTCTATTGGAGATGACTCGCTCACCGACTCTGGTATGATAATTGGGTTCCAAAAACATGGCCCTTTAATTAATTAATTGGAAAACCCCCTCTGCAGTTTGTGATGATAACTTGCTTGTTTGTGATCTCCTTTCTTCTTTTGGTTCATGGAATTAGGACCTCTTGAGAACTCTCCTTGTTCCCTCGGTTATTCCTATCATTATAGGCACCCACTGCCCCTATAGTACTAAATTACGGCCACAACACAACATAACGCATGTATCGCAACATTTTTTAAGGTTAATGTGATGCAATATCGGCGCAACGCAATAAGGGAACCGCATCATGATTTTTACGGTAAAAACTATTATGTAATACCGCAACACGTTATAAATTGTGCCTCAACAAACTTTAAATTATCTTAAATATAAAATTACATAAATGAATTGTTTTAATTTAATTCTTAAAACTAGATTATAAATATATATCTTTAATAATATCATAATGTTATGTTTAAAATTAGTTACTTAAATTTGAATTAATTAAATTATTTATTAACGTTATTTTAAAATTAATTTAATTTAAATTTAAATTGATTTTTTCTCATATATAAAATTTACGTGGTTAATTTTAAATTAAATTTTTATATTAACATTATGTATCATAATTATATGTTTATTCATTATTATATTGAGAAATAATTGATTGACGATGAAGTAAACAACTTCATAATGATTTATATTCTGTTGGTACGTTATAAAACTTTTAAATTTAAATTTTGATATCTTGTTTAGATATTTATTATGCTATTTTTTATGTAGGATATTTTCTATATCCACAAGTTCTATACAAAGGCAATTCCACAAGTGAAGTGATTCGTGAAACTATGAATGGAGATAGAAATGTCAAACAAAAGATAAAACCCAACTTGAATGATCAAATTCTTGCAATGAACCACATATGTATTTTATATACTTAAATTGTTTGAAAAACCTCATAAATTATCATGTTTAAACTACTAATTCATTTATTTTTTACTTGCTACTATATTGAGACAAAATGGATTCTTTTGGAGCAACATTAGCACAAGCTGCAATTTTGAATACTAACTCTGGTAAAGAAAAAAAGTTATCCGCTATAGTTTTGCAGATACTAAAGATATTTGTATAAATACTTTTTGAATTATATCTTAATATTTATGTTTTTTTATTGGTGAAGGGGTAGATTAATTATGGAAATTGTGCACCGCAACTCCAACGCATCGCTGTCAAAGTTTTGAGTCAAACAACTTCATCTTCAAATTGTGAGCGTAATTGGAGTACTTTTAGTTTGATCCATACAAAGAAGAGAAATCGACTCAAGCATAAAAAGCTTCAAAAATTGGTTTATGTCCATTATAATATGAGGTTAAAGCTGAGACACATGCATAGAAAAAGTGCATAAGAATTAGAAATGGATTTTATTTCGATTAATTTTGAAAATATTTTTGAATAAGATGACCTACTAAATGCATGGATTGAAGAAAGAGAGAATGCTACATTTGATAGTGAACAAAATTTCTCATGGTTGCCTGAGGAGTTACATAATGAAACTGATGAAGAAACTCAATGTAAAGATATGAACAGTTCACTTACTCCATCTAATGAGAAAAATGTTCAACTATCGACGTCAAGTTATGATGATGATGATGAAAACGATGATCATGATGGTTGTGATGATCATGGTGGTGATAATGAAGGTACGTACCAACCAAAATATGGATATATTTATTTCACTACTTTTCATGGAGATCAAGGTATGTCCAGATATCTTTACGATGATAATTCATGTTTGTATAGAACTCATATGAGGATGGGAGAACACTTTTATGATTCATTTGCAAGTTCATCATCATATAGTTCAGCTACAAATGATAATGAAATTAATGAATCATCTCATGGTTCTCATTCTTACCAACCAAATTCATGTTATCCACCTTACCTTGAACAAAATCCAAGTTATGGATATTTTTGTCACCATTTATCATACAACATGTTTCCTACCAATGATGCATCTTCTGATGCACATAATGTGATGTCTTCTTCACATGGAATGAGAATGAATCAAAACGAAGACAATTGGTGTTATCTTCCCAATTTCCCTCTAGATATGCCACGCCATTCATTTTGGTCGTGAATGTAAGATATAAAATTTTTATATTTATAGTTATGTATTTTTTGTTTCTAAGTTATGTAAAATGAACATTTTTATGTTACAATATAAAATTTTGATATGATTTTAATGGTATTGTTTATATGTTATTTATTAACATTATAATTGTTATTACCCATTATCTAGTATGATAACACTTTTATGGTTTATATTTATTTTTAATAAATTTTTATCTATAAAATTAAATTTTATTTTCAAAATAAAATATTAAAAGAGTATATTAATATTAATATATTAAAAGATAACTATAAAATGTATAAATATACTATTTTAGATGTATTGTATTTTTGAGGAATATATCACGCCTGTGACAGTCGCAACATGTTACTTAACGTTTGCAGTATCCGCAACCACGATACCATAATCGCATCCATAACAAAATCTACAATTGTAATTTGATCATATGCCCAGCCCTTTTCCTTTTGCTGGCCAAGACAAATGCTATTGGGAACTTGGCAAACATGGTCAATTTTCTGTCAAATTAGCTTATCAGAAAAATTCAGAGCCGGGTTGGGATATTTCCAGCAACAATTGGAACCTAATATGGAAGCTCCCTGTTCAGGAACGTCTCAAGTATTTTCTCTGGCTCTCTATAAAAGACAAGCTTCTTTCCAATCGAAGCCGCTGCAATCGTAACCTCTCTGATGACCTTTCCTGCTCCATTTGTGGAGCTGCCGATGAGAGCTCTATTCACATTATGAGATATTGTCTAGAAACAAGGGCTCTTTGGACTTCCATCCTCAAAATTAGCTCTCTGACTTCTTTTCCATGCCAATCAATGTTTGGATTCTATCGAACATAAAATCTCCTTTTCTTTTTGGAGGTACTGATCTTCTTTGAAAAATTATTTTCACCGCAATCTCTTGGCAGATTTGGAAATGCCAGAATGCTAAAACTTTTATAGGTCAAGCTTAACCAAATGAGGTCTCCTTCATCAAAGCAAAACTTGAGCTAATTATTATCACTCTGGCTAACATGTAACGTCCCACCCTTCTCGATATGAAGAATTCAGATGGATGCAAGCCCCCCGAATGGTTTACCTTAAACACAGACGGTAATGTATCTCCCTCATCCTCTCGTGGTACTGCTGGTGGCCTTATCATAGATCATCAAAGGCACTGGATTATGGGTTTTAACAATTATATAGGAATATCGTAACCACTCCAAGATGAACTCTGGGGCATTCTTTAGGGTCTTCGAATTGCTTGGTTCAATGGTTTCGAATACTTACAGTGCCAAACCGACAGTAGCGAAGCTTTCACTCTTGTTACGTCTCTATTGAATAATCGGGTAAAGAAAATGGAAAGAACACAAGAATTTTAACGAGGTTCAGCAATGTGCTTACGTCCTCAGTGCCCTAGACGGCACTAGAATTTTTATTCAATGTCTCATCGGTTTTGGTTACATCTCCTTTTATAATAAATAAACTATGGTACATATTTACAAAAATAACCCTATCCCGTACCGTCGGGGCTCCGCCCCGCACCCCTAACCCACATAATCGTAACCCCCTCTACGAGACTTACTTTGTAATGACAGATGATGTTCGCTTCGCTCACTCCAATCCATCCTCTGTCCTCCTTACCGGTATATTTATGAGTCATACCTAACAAATCTCCACCTTGGCGAATATCCTGCCCCTTACGAAACATTCAATATGGGTTGGGTTACCTTACTTCTTTAACAACTCGAAACATTCAACAAGTCCAAGCAATGCATGAAATTGTCTCTCGTAACTGGCTTGGTGAACATATCAGCGGAATTCTCATCAGTATGTACATTGTGAAACAAAATCTCTCCAGATGCAACCAACTCTATGATCTTGGGAAACCTTACATCAATATGCTTAGTTCTTGCACGATATACCTGATTCTTAACCAAGTGAATAATAATTTGATTATCACAAAGCAACTGAATTCCAGCTTACTAACACACCCAACTCCTTCACTAAACCAGTAAACCATAAAGCTTCTTTTGCAGCGTCAGCCGCTGCCATGTATTCAACTTCAGTTGTAGATAATGCCACAACAGATTGAATAGTAGACTTCCAACAAATAGGCCCTCCACCAAGAGTAAAGACATACTCTGTCGTAAATATTCTATTATCCAAGTCACCCGTATAGTCTAAATCCACATATCCTACAACCAAAGGATTATCCCGCTGACTACCAAAAACAATTCCATGTCTCACAGTACCCTTTAAGTACCTAAAGATCCAATTGACTGCTTCCCAATGTTGCTTACCAGGTTTAGACATGTACTTAAAAACTTGACTAACAACATGAGCTAAATCAGGACGAGTACATACCATTGCATACATCAAGCAGCCAACAACATTAGAATATGGAACCTTTGCCATATCTTCAGTTTCCTTATATGTCTTAGGGCACTGTTCTGATGAAAGCTTAAAGTGATTCGCCAATGGAGTGCCCATTGGTTTTGCGCTGCTCATCGTAAACCTTGCTAGCATTTTCTCAACATAACCCCGTTGAGATAGCCACAGTTTCCTTGAGTCTCTGTCCTTGCAAATTTTCATTCCAAGAATTTTCTTTGCAGCACATAAATTTTTCATATCAAATTCCTGACTCAATAAAGTTTTCAAACAGATAACATCATCCATGTTTTTCGCATCAATTAACATATCATCAACATACAGTAACAGAAAAATAAAAGAACCATCATCAAGGCACTTAACATAGACACAACAATCATACTCACATTGCGTGTAGCCAATCTTGATCATATAAGAGTCAAACCGTTTGTACTATTGTCTCGGAGACTGTTTCAACCCGTACAAAGATTTCTTCAATATGCAAACTAAATGCTCATTTCCAGGTTGAGTGAAACCTTCAAGCTGGTGCATGTAGATATGCTCCTCTTAATCACCATGCAAAAAAGTAGTTTTAACATCCATCTACTATAAATGCAAATCCCAACTAACCACCAATGCAAGTACTGCTCGAATTGAAGTGTGTCTGACCACATGAGAAAAAATTTCATCATAATCAACTCCTTTCTGCTGTGAAAACCCTTTGCTACCAAATGAGCCTTGAACTTCTTCCCATCTTTTTCTGTTACTGCTGGTTTCTTCTTATACACCCATTTGCAACCAATCGGCTTCTTACCCTCAGAAGGCGAACTAACTCCCATGTACGATTGCGATTCAAAGACTCAATCTCCTCAACCATGGCAGCCATCCACTTGTCGTTTTCCTGATTAGTACAGCATCATGAAAAGTAATTGGATCATCACTGCTAACAGTAAGTGCAAAAGAGACCAAGTCTTCAAAACCCAATCTGTTCAGAGGCTTTATATTCGTCCGTCTTACCCTATCTCTAGCGAAACTATAATCCTGCAAATCAACCATAGAGGAACTACCTGAAGTCGGTTGAGAATTTTTTGGTTTCTCAACTGGAAATTGCTCAAAATCCACCACTGTCGTGTCTTTATTCTGTTGCAACATGGGTTGCTTATCAAAAACAACATCTCTACTGATCACAATTTTCTTCGCAACTGGATCCCAGAACTTGAATCCTTTGACACCTGTCTTGTATCCCAGAAAAATGCACTCCTTCGATTTTGCATCAAGTTTGGATCTCTCATCAGCATGTACATGCACATAAGCATGACAACCAAAAATCCGTAAGTGATCAAAAGTAACATCATGACTAGTCCATACCTCGTCTGCAACTTTCCCAGCCAATGATACCCTTGGCGATTAATTGATAAGATAACACGTCATGTTAGATGCCAGTGTTTGGGAAATCCCGCATTCAACCGCAAACATCTGGCTCTTTCATTCAACGACTTGTTCATCCGTTTCGCAACACCATTCTGTTGTGGTGTCTTGCGCACTGTAAAATGCCTCTTAATCCCATGCTCCTTACAGAAATTTAGAAACTGTGAATCTATGTACTCCGTACCAGTTTCAGACCGTAAACACTTGATATTTTGTCCTGTTTGGTTTTCTACCTCATCTTTCCACAACTTGAACTTCTAAAAAACGTCAGACTTCTATTTCAAAAAATACACCCAAACTTTCCGTGAAAATCGTCAATAAAAGTAACATAATACCTAGATCCACCCAAAGATGATGTCGTGGAAGGCCCCCATACATCAGAATGCACATAATCAAGAATCCCTTCAGTTATGTGCTTCCCAGTCTTGAAACGAACTTTAGTTTGTTTACCAAGAACACAATACTTGCAAAAATCGAGCTTACAACTTTTAACACCATGCAACATATTTCTTTTATGTAATTCAACCATATCACGTTCACTAATATGAGAAACACGCATATTCCACAGTTTAGTAGTATCATCACATGACTCAACAAAATGAACTCCACCTACAACGGTACTCTCTAACAATCTGTAAATATTCCCTAAATCATCTTTCCTTTCATCACAGTCAAAGCTACTTTAATAATCCGAATGGTTTCCCTATCCTCATCAGCTTTATGGATAAAACCATTATTTTGCAAAGTGCCCTAAAGAAATCAAATTCTACTTCAAATCCGGGATATGCCGAACACCACACAACGTCCGAACAAAACCATCATACATCTTAATTCTGACATCACCAATACCAACAATATTGTAACATCGATCATCACCCAAATAAACAGAACCAGAATTAATCGACCTGTATGTCAAAAAATATTCCCTATTTGGAGTGATGTGATAAGAACATCCAGAATCAAGAATCCAAACATTCATCAATTGAGTCGTTGAAATAGAGGGCATATCACCCTCGCTATAATCAGAATTGTCATCCTCGACCACATTCACAGATTTGGATGAGTCATCACACTTATCGTCAGTCTGCTTTTTCAACTTTGGACAGTCTCGCTTCATATGCCTCGCCTCCTTGCACTTGTAACAGTGAATTGTCTTCTTATCCCTATATTTGGATATGAAATTCCGCTTCCCAGACCCTACATTCTCTAGCTTCAGTCCACGGTCTCGATTACCCTTGACATATAAGCTATCAGCTTGAGAGCTTTCCACTGCATTCTGCTTCCGCTGGTTGTGAGCCAACAAGGCTTCAGTAATCTCCTCAACTTTGATAGTCTCTTTCACATATGTAAGAGTAGTCACCATGTGTTCGTAAAAGGGAGGCAATGAACACAACAGAAGCATCGCTTTGTCTTAATCCTTAATTTTCACATCAAGCCGAGCCATATCAGAAACTATTTGATTGAAGACATTCAAGTGTTGCGCCAAATCATGATCATCCTGCATCTTCAGCCCATACAGCCGCTGCTTTAGATACAGTTTAGTCGTTAAGGATTTGGACATAAACTGATTTTGCAACTTCTTCCAAATTTCATCTGGAGACGACAGATGCATGACGTGATACATGACCTCGTCCACCAAACATAATTGTATGGTTCCTGCTGCTCGTTGGTGCAATTCTTCCCAATCTTCCTCCTCCATCGACGCCGGCTTTATAGGTCACAAAGCCTTCAGGATCCCTTGCTGCGCCAACAGATCCTTCACCCTTGTTTGCCATAATCTGAAGTTACCCTGACCATCGAATTTCGCAACTTCGAATTTGGCTCCTGATATCTTATACCAATTATTGAATAATCGAGTAAAGAAAATGAAAAGAACACAACAAGAATTTTAACGAGGTTCAGCAATGTGCTTACGTCCTCGGTGCCCTAGGCGGCAATAGAATTTTTATTCAATGTTTTATAGGTTTTGGTTACATCTTCTTTTATAATAAATAAACCCTGGTACATATTTACAAAAATAATCGATATATTTATGAGCCATACCTAACAGTCTCCTACAACACATACCACCCCTCTTATGCTTGTTCGTGCTATCTCCAGTATTACCTCTAGAGCATGGTATGTTGAATTTATCTTGATCCGAAGAGAGGCCAATTTCCCAGCTGATTTCATGACAAAGATATCGTCGTTCGATGATGGCTTAACTAGAATTTAAATGGAAATTCCCCAAAGAGCTGATGCTTACCTGTACAGGGACCTTTATGGTTCCTCCTATATGAGAAACTAATTTTGTTGAACTTTAACCCTCTTTTATTCAAGAAAAAAACTTATCACTGCCAATTAATTTTTGGTAAACTTATGGCAAATTTGAAGGTTATGTTTTAATTATTAATATTTCTTAAAGTTTTAAAAGCATTCTCGTTATTATATAAATTTAATTGAAATTTAAATAATATAAGATTTTTCAACAATAATATAGATCCCTAATTTTATTTAATTATAGATTTCAACATTTATTTCTGATAATATATATATATATATATATATATATATATATTAATGTGTTCTAAATATGTTTAAAATTAAACTATTCATTTGACAGAAGTGTAAGATCAAATTATGTCATTATCGCCCATTTGAAACCCACCAAAAAAGTTAAGAAGGGGGGTTTTGCATGTGCAGATAGCACACAAGACAGAGTTCTGCTTTGAGTGGGCTTAGGTAGGTTTAGATGTGGGTGGCCGGCTCAATGACAAATCTGTCGGCCCACAATTGGTGCTCATATTGACCGCCAATTTTGTCATTTTTCAAGCACGTTCAAAAAATCGTGAAATCAAGACACTATAATTGATGTATATCCTGAAAAGATTTTCTGTTCTCTATCCTTCTATATGGTCTTGAAAATGAACATTAAAATTGCACTACAACAAAGCAAAAGCATGTGACATTCATTTGGCATAAGAAAAACATGGAATACTATTGAGAACATTTCATCTGTAATAATGCAATTATATAATTAGTCATAGAATTATTAGGGAATTAATGGAGCAAAATTGCCCACATAAAGTTAGAGATGTAAAAAGCTAACTTGACTTGTAAAATTGATTGAAACCGACTCGACTCAAAATTGTCTGTGATTTAGGCAGTAGTGTCCGAAACCAACTTGAGTCCGGACTGGTTTTAACCTAAACCTGAGTTGGACCTAGAAATTGTGGATCTAAACCTGATTTGAGAATGACATGAATCCGAATTGAACATATAATATAATAATTGAACCTGACTTGCATCCAACTGATATGAACCGAACCCGAGATTAACCTGGAAAATAATTGGTATTACCCGGCCTGTTATCAACCTTACTTGTAATTGACTCAACCTATAAATTTGTTTATTGACCTGATTTGATATTTAACTTACTTGATATTTACCTAACTTATAGTTACAATTGATGAAGTTGTGAGATTTTGACTTTATAATAAACTATGATAAAAAAAATATGATTACTTTTAAAGTTAAAACAAATTGTTAGTTATGATAATTAAATTAATAAATTTATTTTTATATTAGTTATAATTCTTATATTATAAATATTAATTATAATCATTAAATTAATTTCATTATATAATTATTTATTGAACATGATTTTATTAGATTATATAAAATTAATTTAAATATTTATAAGTTTAATTTATTTTTCATGTAATAATTAATTAATAAATTCAATATAATTTAACATAAGATTTTAAAATATACATATAAGAGGAATTTATTTGAGATTATATATATATAACGTGGGTGGTGGGAGAAAGCTCTTTTTGTTGTGGGAAAATTTTAATTTATTTGGGAATTTAGGATGAAATTGGGAATAGAGGGAAATTAAAAAATTTTGGGAATAGAGGAAAATTGGGAAGTTGGCGCCAAGTGGGATGTGATAAGTGTCCAATAAGATTTTTTGGGTTAATTAAGCTTGCAATCCTCCAACAGTTATCATTTTTCTACTTTGTAAATTAATTTTTTTTCTTTCATTTTAGTCATGGTTTAATTGTAAATCGCTTCTTGAATTTTCAATTCGATGAAATTTAATCCTGTATATTTTATAATTACTTTTAATTTTCCCTTCTCTCTTTAACATGCATAATTATTAAATGTAAATGTTAATTTTAGAATCTTTTATTTTAGTCACTCATGTTTAATTATAGACCTATATAAGCTTGAATGTATATATATACACACACATTTTATACTTAGATATTTATATACTTATGTACATACATCATATATACATATATATATATAATATTAATATATATACATCTATTTTTTTGCTTTTATTTTTTAATAAATTATGACATGTATAAATATATGTATATATATACATGCATCATACATGCATGCATTACACACACATACATGTATCATACATGCATCATACATATATACATACATGCATATATTCTTATACCATATAGTTTATATACTTATATATTATATACTTATATATATACTTATGCTATAGTTTATATAGTTTATATACATATGTACATACATATATATATATATACTTATACCATATAGTTTATATACTTATATGTAAACTTATATACTTATGCTATATAGTTTATATAGTTTATATACATACATATACTATATAATTTATATAGTTTATAGTTTATATTTTTTTGACTTGATATTTTATAGTTTATATATTTTATACTTTTATATAAACTATAAAGTATAAGTATATAATATATATATATATATATATATAATATATATATATATATATATATATATTAGTACATATATTATAAGTATAATGTATACCTATATTATACTTATATAAGTATATACTTATATTGTGTATAATTATAATGTACATTATAATATATATGTATTATATTATCATATCATTCATCATATTTTATATTATCATATAATATACATTAATATATATTATAATTTTTTCAATTTTTTCTTCAACTTTTGAAATGAATGCAATTCAACCTATTTTATAAATTTTCTTCACATTTTACCATTATTTCCATTTGACCCTCTTATGTTGTTTAATTTATTTAAATTTTAATTTGTAATTTCATAGTTATTCAATTTAGTCCTTAAAATTATATTTGTATATGAAATTGGCACATACATATTTATATTTTTGTAATTTACTTCATACCCTATAAATAACATAATAAAATTTATTTTAAATTTTATAAATTGTATTATAATCTCCAAACCCTATAAACTTTTGTTCACCAACTTTTTAAATGGATACAATTTAGTCCAATTATATATTAATTTCAACTTCACATTTTAAAATTATTTCGATTTGATTCATCATCAATACATGTTGTTTAATTTATTTAAATTTTTTGTTTGTAATTTCATGTTTTTTCAATTTAGTCCTTCAAATTATATTTTTATCAAAATTGATCCATAATTATTTATATATATTTTAATTTACTCTCTAAATCATATACAGTTACAAATTGTAATTCAACGTTCGTAAAAGTCGACAAATAATTAATCCAAAAATAAAAAATGACACTACTTGAAGTCAATCCATATCCGGTAAGATCCGACCTGAATTTTGTCTGTCAATGATGTGAACCGATCTAAACGAGATCCGACTAAAGTCCATCCAAACCTGAATTAACCTAGTATTTAACTGCATATACCTGGACCGTTTTTACCTGAATTGACATATATCCGAACTGAAATTAACCCGACCTGAAGCCGAACTGAATCTAATGTCAAATCAACCTGAAAATGACCCGAACTGGTTTGACCTGGACCCAATCTGATCCGATTCAAACCATCAAATTGACCTGACACAACCAATATATGATTTTACATGACCTGACAGGATCCGACTGAAATCGAACAATTACCTGATTTTACATCCCTAAATAAAGCACATATACAAAAGAAATAGTTGAAATGAAAGAGAAGAAAATTTATTTTTTTGAAGCGGAATAAAATTTACAGTATTTTAGAAAATGCCCAAAGCACATAACGTCTTCTTAGAAAACGGTTGGAACAGTCGACGTCTTCTTAGAAAACGGTTGGAACAGTCGACGTCTTCATGCTTTCCATCATTACACTTCTATGGAAAGCTATTGTATCTATTCTTTTTTCCCCCTCAAATCGCCATCGAAGCAATTTTGCCGAATCTAACAGTAAACGACATGGATCCTACTTTATAGGAAACTAGGGTGAACTGCCCCTCTATGCCGGGGATTCATATATATTTTTATTCATGTCTTTAAATATAATAAAACTGAATTTTAAATAAATTGTATGTAGTTATTCTGCAATAATAATACCATTGAAATATTATAATTCTCAATTACATAAATTGACTTATAAGTTAAAGTATAGACACATCATTTAAAATATTTAACATAAGAAATATTCTTAACAAGTATTTACGTTAAACTGATTTACGAATGACTTATATGCCTTCAGTCTTTTCCATGACAGTCTTCCAATTTCCTACCTCTTTTTTGCAGATGAACTTATATTGTTTTCCAAAGCTACGGTCTCTCAAGCTACACTCATAACTCATATTCTTGATGAGTTCGGCATATCTTCGGACCATAAAGTTAACAAAGCCAAATCTCAAGTTTTCTTCTCCGAAAATAACTTGATACAACTAATCTTGTGGCTAGGTGACTATTCGTCAGGTAAATAATCTTGGAATTTATCTTGGAATGCCGGTTATGCACAAGCGAACATATGAATTTTTGGCTTCATCCTTGATAAGATTCAGAAAAAATCATCGGGATGGTCCTCTCGCTCTCTTTCCTTTGCCGGACGTGTGACCTTGGAAAATTCAGTCCTTATTGGAATATTAGGCAGTTAAGGTTGGTTAAGGGAGTTGAAGCTGTTAGTAGATAGTTGAGTTAGTTGAGCTAGGTGTACTGTAAAGCTTTTAAAGCTTCTACTTGCTGCTATAAAACAATGTAGTCGGTGTACTTGAAAGAATGAAAAAGATTCATTGTTCTTTAAGTTCAAAGCCTAACTTAGCTTCCTAATATGGTATCATTCGCTAAATTTCCAGGGGAAATATACTTCCTTTCGCTACGTAGAGACTCTTTTCTCTAAGAGGTGGTTGTTGTTGCTACTTTCCATGTTGAGTGGTGGTGGATCTTCTCCATTCAAGGAGTTTTCTGTAAGAAATACTAAAGCATTCTCCAATAAAAAGGTAAACGTCTTCTTGATGAGAAAAATTTTCTTCTCTAGAAGTAGTAAGTTTTGCTGACGGTGCACAGTCATCGTCTTGAGCGGTTCTTGAAGGGAACGATGAGGTCTCCACTTGAAATCGTAGTCAGTGATGATGGTGAAGTTGTAATAAATGAGCTATATGAAGATTTTGTCGCTCAAGACAGTGCTCTTGCGTCGTGGTTACTCTCCACGATCAGCCCTCAGCTTCTGTCTCAGTTCGTGGGTGCAGAAACAACGTCAGTGGTCTAGAACATGGTGCTCTAGTTCTTTGAAAATAGATCCACGATTGCCGTTAAGCTACAATCTCTCAAGAAAGGTGATGACTCGATGATAGTATACATCACGTGTGTAAAAGAGGTGTGTGATGCCTTGGAGTCATGTGGGAGTGTGGTGTCTCAAGCTGAGCACGTTGTTAGTACACTGAAGGGCCTCCCTCGTGAGTATCAACCATTTATGGTGGTTATAACCACCATACGAGAGACTTTAACCATTGATGTTGTGTATACCATGCTAATGGATGCAGAAACACAACTAGTTGGCTTTGGTGATCAGTTTGAGGTATTGCCAATAAGTGCAAATATTGCTCAAGCAACAGGTTCGAGAAAATCTTCTACCTCTAGTTACTATTACGATCATAAGCCCTCTCGGCCGTCGGTCAATTCTGGTGGACGGTCTGGTAGAAGAGGCCGAGGTCGTGGTCGATATATACAGTGCCAAATTTGTGGTAAAAATGGCCACCTTGTTGATAGATGTTGGCATCGTTTTGATCAAGATTTTCCTAGGGTTATAACTGGTAGTATGGCATATTCTAAGGATCAATCTGGAAATGCTTATTATTCCATGTGTGAAACTAAAACTACTGAATATGAATGTTTTCATGCTCAAAATAGTGGATCTCAGGTTAATTCACGTCCTCAAGTACGTGTCTCAATAGCAGCTTGTGAACGATGGGTGGTAGACTAGGGTGCCACACAACATTTTACACCAGATGTAACAGTTCTCAATCATAAGGATGACTATAATAATAGCCCAGGTAAGCTGGTAGTTGGTAATGGATTGGCTTTAGATATTAAGACAATTGGTAATTCTACTTTGTGCTCATCCTCTTGAGCCTTTTATGAAATGATTTATTACATGTGCCAAGAATAACCAAGAAGTTTTATCTGTTTTAAAGCTTGCTAGGGATAATAATGCTTTCTTTGAGTTTCAAGCATATAAGTGTTGTGTTCGTGATGAAGACTCCGGTGTTGTTTTGCTCCGTGGGAAAGAAGAAGATGGTCTATACTCATTTGTTATTGATCCTCGAGTGATAGCCCTAGTGGTTGCAGATGCAAGTTCCATGGATGCATCTCTTGACTCTTATAAACTTTGGCATCGATGATTGGGGTACCCTTCACATGACAGTTTAGTCAAAATCTATAAAGAGTTGAATGTAAGTGTTTCAAGTGCAATAAATAAAGCGTGTGTTGCTTGTAACTTGGGAAAGAGCCACAAACTACCTTTTCATGATTCAAATATTGTGTATGATACTCCATTTCAGCTTGTGTTTACAGACCTATGGGGACCTGCACCAGTTACTTCAAATGGTTTTAAGTATTATGTCACCTTTATTGATGCCTGTACTAGGTATTTATGGCTTTATCTTTTAAAGGATAAGGCAGAAGCCATTACTGCATTTGGTTTGTTTCAACAAATGGTCAAAAATAAGTTTAGTTTGCCTATTAAAGTAGTCCATAGTGACTGGGGATGGGAATATAGGCATTTGTCAAGTTGTTTGATCAAAGAAGGTATCTTGCATCGTATCACATGTCCACACACATCAAAACAAAATTGTGTGGTGGAATGCAAGCATCGACATATCATTGAGCTTGCACTTGTACTTCTTTCTCAAGCATAAATGTCAATTCGTTTTTGGTCATATGTAGTTATTACTGCAGTACATTTGATTAATAAGTTAGTAACAAAGGTGTTGCAAGGAATGTCATCGTTTGAGAAGTTTTTTGGCAAGAAACCTGAATATGAGGCTTGAAGGTGTTTGGTTGCCAGTGTTTTCTACATTTACGGCCCTCTTAAAGAACAAGCTTGAGTTTCGGTCTGAGTCGTGTGTTTTTCTTGGATACAACCCTCATCACAGGGGATTCAAGTGTCTCACGCCTGATGGTTGTATACAATGCCTGTCAAGAACAACATGCTGAGTGAAACTGCTGGAAACAGGCACCCAATGCGTACACACAGCAAGTGCGGTGTCTTTAATCCAAAGGTGTACACTAGTTTTTTTGATGACACAATCCCTACTAGTGTTCGAGCTGCGTTACAATTTCCTAGTTGGAAAAAAACTATTAATGCAGAACTTGGTGCATTACAAGAAAACAAGACATGGTCTCTTGTTCCCTTGCCCAAAGGGCGTGATGTTGTTGGATGCAAGTGGCTCTTTAAAATAAAGAAGAATGCATATGGGTATGTTCAACGGTATAAAGCACGATTGGTTGCCAAAGAGTACTCACAGGTTCCTAGGTATATTCAGTCCAGTTGTGAAATTTGTCGCATTGAATGTTGTACTTTCACTTGGTGTCACTAAGAATTGGTCATTACGTCAAGTTGATGTAAACAATGCATTTTTGAATAGTGAGCTATCTTAGGAAGTGTTCATGCAGTAGCCTCCAGGGTTTGAAGAATTTGATGCTGGTGGGTTTCCACTCGTGTGTAAGCTACACAAAGTTTTATATGGGCTTCGCCAGGCACCCAAAAATTGGCATGATAAACTTAAGGTTAGCCTTAAGCGAATGGGATTTGTTGAGTCCTTAGATGATGTATCATTCTTTGTGAAGTGTGAATAACTGTTATATGTTGTTTTGGTTTATGTGGACGATATATTATTATTGGGGAGTGTAAGGATGATGTTGAGAGAGTGATTCAACTCTTGCAAGGAGATTTTTTGCTTAAGGAGTTAGGTGAACTGAGTTTTTTTTCTGGGTGTTAAGGTTAAAAGAAGAAGTGGCAAGCTAGTTCTCTCACAAAAGAAATATATTCTTGAGCTACTGGAAAGGGCAAACATGTTAAATGCTAATCCGGCTACCATACCAATAGTCGGGTCATCAAAACTGCTTCATGAAGTAGGGTCTTTACTCTCTGATGCTCATGAGTATAAGTCTAGTTGGTGCACTTCTGATGTGCTACACTCGACCTGATATTACATTCAGTGTGATAAGCATATGTTCAATATATGTTGTACCTTGTGAGTCTCATATGACAACAATTAAGCATATACTTCGGTATTTGGCTGGTACCTTAGACTATGGCCTCACGTTCTTAGCTGATGAAGCATGACTGAAGGTTGTTGCCTTTGCTGATGCAGACTGGGGAGGTGATGCAGATGAACATAGGTCAGTTTCTGGTCATACAGTGTTTCTTGGAAAATTGTATGTGGTCTGGAGCTCAAGGAAGCAGAAGACTGTTTCTAGATCAACCATGGAAGCAGAATATCAGAGTGTACCAGACAAAGCAGCAGAAGTAACCTAGATTAATGCATTGTTAGTTAGTCTAGTTATGAAGCAACTTGAAGAACCAGTTATCTGGTGTGATAATACAAGCGCCATTTCCATGAGCATGAATTTGGTTTATCATGCACAGTCAAAGCATGTGGACATGGATGTTCATTTTATTAGGGAAAAGGTTGCAGCCAAAGCATTACGTGTTAGTTATGTTCCAACCAACTATCAGGTGGTAGATGCCTCTCTGAGCCACTGACTAAAGCTGCGTTTGAAGTTTTCAGAATCAAGATGTTTGTCTTGACTTGTTGCTTGTTGAAGTTAAGGTTGGTTAAGGGAGTTGAAGTTGTTAGCATATAGTTGAGTTAGTTGAGCTAGGTGTATTGCAAAGCTTGTAAAGCTGCTACTTGCTGCTATAAAACAATGTAGTCGGTTTACTTGAAAGACTGAAAAAGATTCATTGTTCTTTAAGTTCAAAGCTTAACCTAGCTTCCTAATAGTCCTCAATGCCATTCATTCTTATTATATGAAATCTAGTATATTTCCATCTTGCATATGTGATGATATCGAGAAGATGATCCACAACTTGATATGGGGGTCTAATCCTCCTAATCATGGGATTCCTTTAGTTCGTTGGGAAACTATCTATCATCCACGTAAGAATTGAGGACTCGATTTACACAATCTTCACAATCAAAATTTTGCTTTCCTCTTCAAGTTTTGTTATTCTCTTGTTTCGATCACCAATAGCTATTGGGTCTGCTCTTGAGTCAGAAATATAAGCTCCATGAGGCTTGTCCAACCTCAATCTCTAGACCTAGTTGCTCTCACTTGTGGCATACCCTTGCTAGAATTTGGCCAAGTTTTTATAATTTTCTAGCTTGGTCTATTGGAGATGACTCGCTCACCAACTCTGGTATGATAATTGGGTTCCAAAAACATGGCCCTTTAATTAATTAATTGGAAAACCCCCTCGGCAGTTGTGATGATAACTTGCTTGTTTGTGATCTCCTTTCTTCTTTTGGTTCATGGAATTGGGACCTCTTGAGAACTCTCATTGTTCCCTCAGTTATTCCTAGCATTATAGGCACCTGCCCCTATAGTACTAAATTACGGCCACAATACAACATAACGCTTGTATCGCAACATTTTTTAAGGTTAATGTGATGCAATATCGGCGCAACGCAATAAGGGAACCGCATCATGATTTTTACGGTCAAAAACTATTATGTAATACCGCAACACGCTATAAATTGTGCCGCAACAAACTTTAAATTATCTTAAATATAAAATTACATAAATGAATTGTTTTAATTTAATTCTTAAAACTAGATTATAAATATATATCTTTAATAATATCACAATGTTATGTTTAAAATTAGTTACTTAAATTGAATTAATAAATTATTTATTAACGTTATTTTAAAATTAATTTAATTTAAATTTAATTGATTTTTTCTCATATATAAAATTGACGTGGTTAATTTTAAATTAAATTTTATATTAACATTATGTATCATAATTATGTTTATTCATTATTATATTGAGAAATAATTGATTGACGATGAAGTAAACAACTTCATAATGATTTATATTCTGTTGGTACGCTATAAAACTTTTAAATTTAAATTTTGATATCTTGTTTAGATATTTATTATGCTATTTTTTATGTAGGATATTTTCTATATCCACAAGTTCTATACAAAGGCAATTCCACAAGTGAAGTGATTCGTGAAACTATAAATGGAGATAGAAATGTCAAACAAAAGATAAAACCCAACTTGAATGATCAAATTCTTGCAATGAACCACATATGTATTTTATATACTTAAATTGTTTGAAAAACCTCATAAATTATCATGTTTAAACTACTAATTCATTTATTTTTTACTTGCTACTATATTGAGACAAAATGGATTCTTTTGGAGCAACATTAGCATAAGCTTCAATTTTGAATACTAACTCTGGTAAAGAAAAAAAGTTATCCGCTATAGTTTTGCAGATACTAAAGATATTTGTATAAATACGTTTTGAATTATATCTTAATATTTATGTTTTTTATAGGTGAAGGGTAGATTAATTATGGAAATTGTGCACCGCAACTCCAACGCATCGCTGTCAAAGTTTTGAGTCAAACAACTTCATCTTCAAATTGTGAGCGTAATTGGAGTACTTTTAGTTTGATCCATACAAAGAAGAGAAATCGACTCAAGCATAAAAGCTTCAAAAATTGGTTTTGTCCATTATAATATGAGGTTAAAGCTGAGACACATGCAAGAAAAAGCATAAGAATTAGAAATGGATTTTTTCGATTAATTTTGAAAATATTTTTGAATGACCTACTAAATGCATGGATTGAAGAAAGAGAGATGCTACATTTGATAGTGAACAAATTCTCATGGTTGCCTGAGGAGTTACATAATGAAACTGATGAAGAAACTCAATGTAAAGATATGAACAGTTCACTTACTCCATCTAATGAGAAAAATGTTCAACTATCGACGTCAAGTTATGATGATGATGATGAAAACGATGATCATGATGGTTGTGATGATCATGGTGGTGATAATGAAGGTACGTACCAACCAAAATATGGATATATTTATTTCACTACTTTTCATGGAGATCAAGGTATGTCCAGATATCTTTACGATGATAATTCATGTTTGTATAGAACTCATATGAGGATGAGAACACTTTTATGATTCATTTGCAAGTTCATCATCATATAGTTCAGCTACAAATGATAATGAAATTAATGAATCATCTCATGGTTCTCATTCTTACCAACCAAATTCATGTTATCCACCTTACCTTGAACAAAATCCAAGTTATGGATATTTTTGTCACCATTTTCATACAACATGTTTCCTACCAATGATGCATCTTCTGATGCACATAATGTGATGTCTTCTTCACATGGAATGAGAATGAATCAAAATGAAGACAATTGGTGTTATCTTCCCAATTTCCCTCTAGATATGCCACGCCATTCATTTTGGTGGTGAATGTAAGATATAAAATTTTTATATTTGTAGTTATGTATTTTTTGTTTCTAAGTTATGTAAAATGAACATTTTTATGTTACAATATAAAATTTTGATATGATTTTAATGATATGGTTTATATGTTATTTATTAACATTATAATTGTTATTACCCATTATCTAGTATGATAACACTTTTATGGTTTATATTTATTTTTAATTTTTTATCTATAAAATTAAATTTTATTTTCAAAATAAATATTAAAAGAGTATATTAATATTAATATATTAAAATATAACTGTAAAATGTATAAATATAATATTTTAGACGTATTGTGATTTTTGAGGAATATATCACGCCTGTGACAGTCGCAACATGTTACTTAACGTTTGTAGTATCCGCAACCCCGATACCGCAATCGCATCCGTAACAAAATCTACAACCGTAATTTGATCCTATGCCCAGCCCTTTTCCTTTTGCTGGCCAAGACAAATGATATTGGGAACTTGGCAAACATGGTCAATTTTCTGTCAAATTAGCTTATCAGAAAAATTCAGAGCCGGGTTGGGATATTTCCAGCAACAATTGGAACCTAATATGGAAGCTCCCTGTTCAGGAACGTCTCAAGTATTTTCTCTGGCTCTCTATAAAAGACAAGCTTCTTTCCAATCGAAGCCGCTGCAATCGTAACCTCTCTGATGACCTTTCCTGCTCCATTTGTGGAGCTGCCGATGAGAGCTCTATTCACATTATGAGATATTGTCTAGAAACAAGGGCTCTTTGGACTTCTTCCATCCTCAAAATTAGCTCTCTGACTTCTTTTCCATGCCAATCGATGTTTGAAATCTATCGAACATAAAATCTCCTTTTCTTTTTGGATGTACTGATCTTCTTTGAAAAATTATTTTCACCGCAATCTCTTGGCAGATTTGGAAATGCCAGAATGCTAAAACTTTTATAGGTCAAGCTTAACCAAATGAGGTATCCTTCATCAAAGCAAAACTTGAGCTAATTATTATCACTCTGGCTAACATGTAACGTCCCACCCTTCTCGATATGAAGAATTCAGATGGATGCAAGCCCCCCGAATGGTTTACCTTAAACACAGACGGTAATGTATCTCCCTCATCCTCTCGTGGTACTGCTGGTGGCCTTATCATAGATCATCAAAGGAATTGGATTATGGGTTTTAACAATTATATAGGAATATCGTAACCACTCCAAGATGAACTCTGGGGTATTACGGTTTCGAATACTTACAGTGCCAAACCGACAGTAGCGAAGCTTTCACTCTTGTTACGTCTCTATTGAATAATCGGGTAAAGAAAATGAAAAGAACACAAGAATGTTAACGAGGTTCAACAATGTGCTTACGTCCTTAGTGCCCTAGACGGCACTAGAATTTTTATTCAATGTCTCATCGGTTTTGGTTACATCTCCTTTTATAATAAATAAACCATGGTACATATTTACAAAAATAACCCTATCCCGTAGCGCCGGGGCTCCACCCCGCACCCCTAACCCACATAATCGTAACCCCTTCTACGAGACTTTCTTTGTAATGACAGATGATGTTCGCTTTGTTCACTCCAATCCATCCTCTGTCCTCCTTACCGGTATATTTATGATGAGTCATACCTAACAAATCTCCACCTTGGCGAATATCCTGCCCCTTAGGAAACATTCAATATGGGTTGGGTTACCTTACTTCTTTAACAACTCGAAACATTCAACAAGTCCAAGCAATGCATGAATTTGTCTCTCGTAACTGGCTTGGTGAACATATCAGTGGAATTCTCATCAGTATGTACATTGTGAAACAAAATCTCTCCAGATGCAACCAACTCTATGATCTTGGGAAACCTTACATCAATATGCTTAGTTCTTGCACGATATACCTGATTCTTAACCAAGTGAATAATAATTTGATTATCACAAAGAAACTGAATTCCACGTTACTAACACACCCAACTCCTTCACTAAACCAGTAAGCCATAAAGCTTCTTTTGCAGCGTCAACCGCTGCCATGTATTCAACTTCAGTTGTAGATAATGCCACAATAGATAGAATAGTAGACTTCCAACAAATAGGCCCTCCACCAAGAGTAAAGACATACTCTGTCGTAAATATTCTATTATCCAAGGCACCTGCATAGTCTAAATCCACATATCCTACAACCAAAGGATTATCCCGCTGACTACCAAAAACAATTCCATGTCTCACAGTAAAGATCCAATTGACTGCTTCCCAATGTTGCTTACCAGGTTTAGACATGTACTTACAAACTTGACTAACAACATGAGCTAAATCAGGACGAGTACATACCATTGCATACATCAAGCAGCCAACAACATTAGAATATGGAACCTTTTCCATATCTTCAGTTTCCTTATATGTCTTAGGGCACTGTTCTGATGAAAGCTTAAAGTGATTTGCCAATAGAGTGCTCATTGGTTTTGCGCTGCTCATCGTAAACCTTTCTAGCATTTTCTCAACATAACCCCGTTGAGATAGCCACAGTTTCCTTGAGTCTCTGTCCTTGCAAATTTTCATTCCAAGAATTTTCTTTGCAGCACATAAATTTTTCATATCAAATTCCTGACTCAATAAAGTTTTCAAACTGATAACATCATCCATGTTTTTCGCATCAATTAACATATCATCAACATACAGTAACAGAAAAATAAAAGAACCATCACCAAGGCACTTAACATAGACACAACAATCATAGTCACATTGCGTGTAGCCAATCTTGATCATATAAGAGTCAAACCGTTTGTACTATTGTCTCGGAGACTGTTTCAACCCGTACAAAGATTTCTTCAATATGTAAACTAAATGCTCATTTCCAGGTTGAGTGAAACCTTCAGGCTAGTGCATGTAGATCTGCTCCTCTAAATCACCATGCAAAAAAGTAGTTTTAACATCCATCTACTCTAAATATAAATCCCAACTAACCACCAATGCAAGTACTGCTCGGATTGAAGTGTGTCTGACCACATGAGAAAAAATTTCATCATAATCAACTCCTTTCTGCTATGAAAACCCTTTGCTACCAAATGAGCCTTGAACTTCTTCCCCTCTTTTTCTGTTACTGCTGGTTTCTTCTTATACACCCATTTGCAACAAATCGACTTCTTACCCTCAGAAGGCGAACTAACTCCCATGTACGATTGTGATTCAAAGACTCAATCTCCTCAACCATGGCAGCTATCCACTTGTCGTTTTCCTGATTAGTAACAACATCATGAAAAGTAATTGGATCATCACTGCTAACAGTAAGTGCAAAAGAGACCAAGTCTTCAAAACCCAATCTGTTCAGAGGCTTTATATTCGTCCGTCTAACCTTATCTCTAGCGAAACTATAATCCTGCAAATCAACCATAGAGGAACTACCTGAAGTCGGTTGAGAATTTTTTGTTTTCTCAACTGGAAATTGCTCAAAATCCACCACTGTCGTGTCTTTATTCTGTTGCAACATGGGTTGCTTATCAAAAACAACATCTCTACTGATCACAATTTTCTTCGCAACTGGATCCCAGAACTTGAATCCTTTGACACCTGTCTTGTATCCCAAAAAAATGCACTCCTTCGATTTTGCATCAAGTTTGGATCTCTCATCAGCATGTACATGCACATAAGCATGACAACCAAAAATCCGTAAGTGATCAAAAGTAACATCATGACTAGTCCATACCTCGTCTGCAACTTTCCCAGCCAATGATACCCTTGGTGATTAATTGATAAGATAACACGTCATGTTAACTGCCAGTGTTTGGGAAATCCAGCATTCAACCGCAAACATCTGGCTCTTTCATTCAACGACTTGTTCATCCGTTTCGCAACACCATTCTGTTGTGGTGTCTTGCGCACTGTAAAATTATTCTTAATCCCATGCTCCTTACAAAAATTTAGAAACTGTGAATCTGTGTACTCTGTACCATTTTCAGACCGCAAACACTTGATTTTTCGTCCTGTTTGGTTTTCTTCCTCAGTTTTCCCAACTTGAACTTCTAAAAAACGTCAGACTTCTATTTCAAAAAATACACCCAAACTTTCTGTTAAAATCATCAATAAAATTAACATAATACCTAGATCCACCCAAAGATGATGTCGTGGAAGGCCCCCATACATCAGAATGCACATAATCAAGAATCCCTTTAGTTATGTGCTTCCCAGTCTTGAAACGAACTTTAGTTTCTTTACCAAGAACACAATACTTGCAAAAATCGAGCTTACAACTTTTAACACCATGCAACATATTTCTTTTATGTAATTCAACCATATCACGTTCACTAATATGAGAAACACGCATATGCCACAGTTTAGTAGTATCATCACATGACTCAACAAAATGAACTCCACCTACAACGGTACTCTCTAACAATCTGTAAATATTCCCTAAAGTCATCTTTCCTTTCATCACAGTCAAAGCTACTTTAACAATCCGAATGGTTTCCCTATCCTCATAAGCTTTATGGATAAAACCATTATTGTGCAAAGTGCCCAAAGAAATCAAATTCTTCTTCAAATCCAGGATATGTCGAACACCACACAACGTCCGAACAAAACCATCATACATCTTAATTCTGACATCACCAATACCAACAATATTGCAACATCGATCATCACCCAAATAAACAGAACCAGAATTAATCGACCTGTATGTCAAAAAATATTCCCTATTTGGAGTGATGTGATAAGAACATCCAAAATCAAGAATCCAAACATTCGTCAATTGAGTCGTTGAAATAGAGGGCATATCACCCTCACTATAATCAGAATTGTCATCCTCGACCACATTCACAGATTTATGAGTCATCACACTTCTCGTCAGTCTGCTTTTTCAACTTTGGACAGTCTCGCTTCATATGCCTCGCCTCCTTGCACTTGTAATAGTGAATTGTCTTCTTGGATATGAAATTCCGCTTCCCAGACCCTACATTCTCTAGCTTCAGTCCACGGTCTTGATTACCCTTGACATATAAGCTATCAGCTTGAGAGCTTTCCACTGCATTCTGCTTCCGCTGGTTGTGAGCCAACAAGGCTTCAGTAATCTCCTCAACTTTGATAGTCTTTTCCCATATGTAAGAGTAGTCACCATGTGTTCGTAAGAGGGAGGCAATGAACACAACAGAAGCATCGCTTTGTCTTAATCCTTAATTTTCACATCAAGCTGAGCCATATCAGAAACGATTTGATTGAAGACATTCAAGTGTTGCGCCAAATCATGATCATCCTGCATCTTCAGCCCATACAGCCGTTGCTTTAGATACAGTTTAGTCGTTAAGGATTTGGACATAAACTGATTTTGCAACTTCTTCCAAATTTCATCTGGAGACGACAGATGCATGACGTGATACATGACCTCGTCCGCCAAACATAATTGTATGGTTCCTGCCGCTCGTTGGTGCAATTCTTCCCAATCTTCCTCCTCCATCGACGTCGGCTTTGTAGGTCACAAAGCCTTCAGGATCCCTTGCTGCGCCAACAGATCCTTCACCCTTGTTTGCCATAATCTGAAGTTACCCTGACCATCGAATTTCGCAACTTCGAATTTGGCTCCTGATATGTTATACCAATTGTTGAATAATCGGGTAAAGAAAATGAAAAGAACACAAGAATTTTAACGAGGTTCAGCAATGTGCTTACGTCATCGGTGCCCTAGGCGGCAATAGAATTTTTATTCAATGTTTCATAGGTTTTGGTTACATCTTCTTTTATAATAAATAAACCCTGGTACATATTTACAAAAATAATCGATATATTGATGAGCCATACCTAACAGTCTCCTACAACACATACCACCCCTCTTATGCTTGTTCGTGCTATCTCCAGTATTACCTCTAGAGCATGGTATGTTGAATTTATCTTGATCCGAAGAGAGGCCAATTTCCCAGCTGATTTCATGACAAAGATATCGTCGTTCGATGATGGCTTAACTAGAATTTAAATGGAAATTCCCCAAAGAGCTGATGCTTACCTGTACAGGGACCTTTATGGTTCCTCCTATATGAGAAACTAATTTTGTTGAACTTTAACCCTCTTTTATTCAAGAAAAAAACTTATCACTGCCAATTAATTTTTGGTAAACTTATGGCAAATTTGAAGGTTATGTTTTAATTATTAATATTTCTTAAAGTTTTAAAAGCATTCTCGTTATTATATAAATTTAATTGAAATTTAAATAATATAATTTTCAAATTATATCCTATTTATTTAATTATAGATTCAACATTTATTCTGATTATATATATATATATATATATTATATATATAATATATATATATATATATATATATATATATAAGATATATATATATATATATAATATATATATATTAATGTGTTCTAAATATGTTTAAAATTAAACTATTCATTTGACAGAAGTGTAAGATCAAATTATGTCATTATCGCCCATTTGAAACCCACCAAAAAAGTTAAGAAGGGGGGGTTTTGCATGTGCAGATAGCACACAAGACAGAGTTCTGCTTTGAGTGGGCTTAGGTAGGTTTAGATGTGGGTGGCCGACTCAATGACAAATCTGTCGGCCCACAATTGGTGCTCATATTGACCGCCAATTTTGTCATTTTTCAAGCACGTTCAAAAAATCATGAAATCAAGACACTATAATTGATGTATATCCTGAAAAGATTTTTTGTTCTCTATCCTTCTATATGGTCTTGAAAATGAACATTAAAATTGCACTACAACAAAGCAAAGCATGTGACATTCATTTGGCATAAGAAAAACATGGAATACTATTGAGAACATTTCATCTGTAATAATGCAATTATATAATTAGTCATAGAATTATTTAGGGAATTAATGGAGCAAAATTGCCCACATAAAGTTAGAGATGTAAAAAGCTAACCTGACTTGTAAAATTGATTGAAACCGACTCGACTCAAAATTGTCTGTGATTTAAGCAGTAGTGTCCGAAACCAACTTGAGTCCGGACTGGTGTTAACCTAAACCCGAGTTGAATCTAGAAATTGTGGATCTAAACCTGATTTGA
Source organism: Hibiscus syriacus (assembly GCF_006381635.1). Taxonomy (NCBI): domain Eukaryota; kingdom Viridiplantae; phylum Streptophyta; class Magnoliopsida; order Malvales; family Malvaceae; genus Hibiscus; species Hibiscus syriacus. The sequence continues at coordinate 294,687 of NW_024062641.1, read as the reverse complement.
GAATGACATGAATCCGAATTGAACATATAATATAATAATTGAACCTGACTTACATCCAACTGATATGAACCGAACCCGAGATTAACCTGGAAAATAATTGGTATTACCCGGCCTGTTATCAACCTTACTTATAATTGACTCAACCTATAAATAGTTTATTGACCTGATTTGATATTTAACTGACTTGATGTTTACCTAACTTATAAGTTACAATTGATGAAGTTGTGAGATTTTGACTTTATAATAAACTATGATAAAAAAAATATGATTACTTTTAAAGTTAAAACAAATTGTTAGTTATGATAATTAAATTAATAAATTTATTTTTATATTAGTTATAATTCTTATATTATAAATATTAATTATAATCATTAAATTAATTTCATTATATAAGTATTTATTGAACATGATTTTATTAGATTATATAAAATTAATTTAAATATTTATAAGTTTAATTTATTTTTCATGTAATAATTAATTAATAATTTAATATAATTTAACATAAGATTTTAAAATATACATATAAGAGGAATTTATTTGAGATTATATATATATAACGTGGGTGGTGGGAGAAAGCTCTTTTTGTTGTGGGAAAATTTTTAATTTTATTTGGGAATTTAGGATGAAATTGGGAATAGAGGGAAATTAAGAAATTTTGGGAATAGAGAAAATTGGGAAGTTGGCGCCAAGTGGGATGTGATAAGTGTCCAATAAGATTTTTTGGGTTAATTAAGCTTGCAATCCTCCAACAGTTATCATTTTTCTACTTTGTAAATTAATTTTTTTCTTTCATTTTAGTCATGGTTTAATTGTAAATCGCTTCTTGAATTTTCAATTCGATGAAATTTAATCCTGTATATATTATAATTACTTTTAATTTTCCCTTCTCTCTCCATGCATTATTAATGTAAATGTTAATTTTAGAATCTTTTATTTTAGTCACTCATGTTTAATTATAGACTTATATAAGCTTGAATGTATATATATACACACATATTTTATACTTAGATATTTATATACTTATGTACATACATCATATATACATATATATATATATATAATATTAATATATATACATCTATTATTTTTGCTTTTATTTTTTAATAAATTATGACATGTATAAATATATGTATATATATACATGCATCATACATGCATGCATTACACACACATACATGTATCATACATGCATCATACATATATACATACATGCATATATATTCTTATACCATATAGTTTATATACTTATATATTATATACTTATATATATACTTATGCTATAGTTTATATAGTTTATATACATATGTACATACATACATATATATATATATATATTTATTTATACCATATAGTTTATATACTTATATGTAAACTTATATACTTATGCTATATAGTTTATATACATACATATACTATATAATTTATATAGTTTATAGTTTATATTTTTTTGACTTGATATTTTATAGTTTATATATTTTATACTTTTATATAAACTATAAAGTATAAGTATATAAACTATAGTATATATATATTATGTAAATATATTATAAGTATAATGTATACCTATATTATATACTTATATAAGTATATACTTATATTGTATGTATAATTATAATGTACATTATAATATATATACATGTATTATATTATCATATCATTCATCATATATATTATATTATCATATAATATATACATTAATATATATTATAATTTTTTCAATTTTTTCCTCAACTTTTGAAATGAATGCAATTCAACCTATTTTATAAATTTTCTTCACATTTTATAATTATTTCCATTTGACCCTCTTATGTTGTTTAATTTATTTAAATTTTAATTTGTAATTTCATAGTTATTCAATTTAGTCCTTAAAATTATATTTGTATATGAAATTGGCACATACATATTTATATTTTTGTAATTTACTTCATACCCTATAAATAACATAATAAACTTTATTTTAAATTTTATAAATTGTATTATAATCTCCAAACCCTATAAACTTTTGTTCACCAACTTTTTAAATGGATACAATTTATTCCAATTATATATTAATTTCAACTTCACATTTTAAAATTATTTCGATTTGATTCATCATCAATACATGTTGTTCAATTTATTTAAATTTTTTGTTTGTAATTTCATGTTTTTTCAATTTAGTCCTTCAAATTATATTTTTATCAAAATTGATCCATAATTATTTATATATATTTTAATTTACTCTCTAAATCATATACAGTTACAAATTGCAATTCAACGTTCGTAAAAGTCGACAAATAATTAATCCAAAATAAAAAATACTACTTGAAGTCAATCCATATCCGGTAAGATCCGACCTGAATTTTGTATGTCAATGATGTGAACCGATCTGAACGAGATCCGACTAAAGTCCATCCAAACCTGAATTAATCTAGTATTTAACTGCATATACCTAGACCATTTTTACCTGAATTGACATATATCCGAACTGAAATTAACCCGACCTGAAGCCGAACTGAATCTAATGTCAAATCAACCTGAAAATGACCCGAACTGGTTTGACCTGGACCCAATCTGATCCGATTCAAACCATCAAATTGACCTGACACAACCTGTATATGATTTTACCTGACCTGACAGGATCCGACTGAAATCGAACAATTACCTGATTTTACATCCCTACATAAAGCACATATACAAAAGAAATAGTTGAAATGAAAGAGAAGAAAATTTATTTTTTTGAAGCGGAATAAAATTTACAGTATTTTAGAAAATGCCCAAAGCACATAACGTCTTCTTAGAAAACGGTTGGAACAGTCGACGCCTTCTTAGAAAACGGTTGGAACAGTCGACGTCTTCATGCTTTCCATCATTACACTTCTATGGAAAGCTATTGTCATAACTCATATTATCTATTCTTTTTTCCCCCCAAATCGCCATCGAAGCAATTTTTCCGAATCTAACAGTAAACGACATGGATCCTACTTCTATAGGAAACTAGGGTGAACTGCCCCTCTATGCCGGGGATTCATATATATTTTTATTCATGTCTTTAAATATAATAAAACTGAATTTTAAATAAATTTTATGTAGTTAATCTGCAATAATAATACCATTGAAATATTATAATTCTCAATTACATAAATTGACTTATAAGTTAAAGTATAGACACATCATTTAAAATATTTAACATAAGAAATATTCTTAACAAGTATTTACTTTAAACTGATTTACGAATGACTTATATGTGTTTAGTATGTAAACTTTAGTATATATTTTGGGATTGTTTTGATAAATTTGTAAATGATGTTTCAATTTGTGAACTTATCTTAAAATGATAGTAAACTTAATGGCTTGAAACCAAAATTATTTGAATAATATGAAAAAAAATCTAGTAGTGGTTGCTTAAATAATCAAATGTGACACTTTAGACCATTTGATTTAGGATGTTACAAACTTAATAGTTTAATAAAAAGTATTTTATTTATTCTCATATAAAATAATATTTTAATACAAGAAACTATTATCTTTCGTTCATTTACTTCTCTCTCTTTTCTTTTTCTCCGCTACTTTTCCTTCATTTACCATAAAAAAACTTAAAAGTAAATATATTATTATATGGCCTCTCATCATCACGTCATTTATAGTCATAACTATTAAAATCACTCATATTTCTTCTTTTCGTTCATGTTATTTTCTTCGAGGATAAGTCTTGTTTTTCCCCATGTGAACATTAAATTAGGTGGTTAGTTGAATTATAAGTGGATTAATAACAAGGAAGAAAAAATGGAGTATTTTTTAATGATATGGTAAATAATGTTTTTGAAATAATTTCTAAGTAAAAAAAAAGAAAAAGAAAATAAAAGTCCACCACCTTGCAACTTAAGTTGTTTATAGTATTTATATATTCAAAACCAAGCTTAAGTTCGAGTTTCTTCCATATATATTTCTTAAAAAATATTTCAATATTAGAATATTAAAGAATATAGGTACAAATAGAAAACTATACTAAAGACACATAAATTACTCAAATCAAATATTAATATATTTAAACAGTTCGAATTCAGCTAAAAAAATATCTAATCAAATTCAAGTCCTTTTTTTTTGGTTGGAAAGTTTGAATAGATAGAATGAAGTACTGATTTGGTAGGTATTCTTAGTATATATCTAATAGGGATGGGGGACTTTGGGGTATGGTGGTACCCTGCAATCTGCTTAAGACAAAACCAGACCAACCCTTTTTGCCCACCCCTCCTCCTTTCCTTTTCTCATCCCATCATCAATTCCTCACCATTATCATCTTTCTTCTTTTTCTTGTACCTTCTTACGATGATACATGTCTCCCGGCCAAAAGCCTGATTGATTTTCCTTTGACACATTTTAACTGGGCTTTGTTTCATGAGGGTTTAATCTAAAAACTAATTTACAGTAAGTTTTAAAGTTAAAATGTTATCATGTTAAATATAAAAAAAATATATAACTAATAATAATTTTGATTACAATCGATAATATTATATTGCTACTATAAAAGATTATATAATAGATGGTAATTTCTGTTACAATAAAAATATATTGACAGTAACCTTTTAAGTTTCAACTAGAATAATTATGTAATTTAAAAAATGTTAAGACCTTTTTAACTTATATTAATATGTTGTATTTTAAATTTATCTTCAATAGTTATTTTTTTATTAATCTATAAAGTGATATATGTTCAAAGATAACTTTCAACCCTTTGACATTTAAGACTCATATTCTTGGCATTCTTGATGCTCGAACCTAGAATTTCAAGTAATATCAATAATTCTTTTACTAGGTATATTGATTCGTGCAACTTCAATAATCAAGGTATTGAATAAGGGGAAATTTGTAAAACTTGAAAAATTTTCATTGATTTTTACGAAGTAGTTGAAGAAGAAAATGGTACAAACAAAACGAACCCCCATTAGGGTAGGGAAAAAGAAACATCAATCTTCAATCAACTTAGCAAGAAAATATAAGGAAAACGAAAAAGGAAAAGATAGGAACTTTGAGTTCCTTGTCTGATGATTCTACCAAACTGGCCTTGATCTCTTGGATCAAATGGCCGGAGGGCAGATCTGTGGAACTGTAAACGCATCATTTGTTCATCTCTTGGTAGCTTTCAGGCTCGTAGTTTCCTTTGTCTCTTTGAACCCAATTGAATGTGGGAGAAGATCGAGAGGAGACGTTACTGGGGAACCCCAAGACCTAAACTTTCTTGTGAGGAACTTGTCATATTGCTTTGAAGTTCAGTATCAAAAAATGGCAACATCCCATCATCATCACTCTGACAATAATAAACAACAGATTTGTTTAGATCCCAATGAGAAAAAATACATCATTCAAAGATTGTTGAAAAAGAAATAGATGAATGATGATGGATCAATGCAAACCTTACAGAAACAGAAGGGAGGTCCACAGGAATCAAGGAAATCTTCAACGTGCCATCCTGGTAGCATCTCTATCAAGTACTTAGATATGCTACTCGTTGAGCCATCTCCTTCATTTCCTAACAAGTTATTTTCTCCATTGCTTTTGTTAACCAAAGCTGCTGCTGTTGTTGCAGATGGATTGAAATTTGATTGAAACTTGAATTCAGGGACTGAATCACAACCGTTGGATTGTGTGTAGATGGCAGATGTTGAAGAAAGCTTAACCCCTGTAAGAAGGAATCTGTTACGTTTTTGGGTATGCTCGTTTGTAGAGTGAATTGAAAAATCACAATCTCTGCATAGAATTGCTCTATCTTGTTGACAAAAGAAGAAAACTCGTTTCTCCTAAAAAAAGAAAATGAAAAGAAAAACAAAACCCAACAATCAAAACAATATAACGAAGAAGATCATAAAAAAGAAAATCAATGGAAGAACCTGACAAATATCGCAAAGAGGGACTTGTTTAGAAGGGCAAATATGGAGGGTAAAACGTTGGTGCTTAGAAGCAAGCTTGTTGGCGTGGTGGACGCGGTGGTCACAGGAATCGCAGAGGGCGGCCTCATCGGCGGTGCAGAAGACGGTGGCCTCCTTTTTGTTACAAACATCGCACTGAATCTTCATTTTTTTTTGCCGATCTTTGGCTGAAAAAAGAAGGTTATAAGTTTATGTCTTCAGAGTAAATAAGATAACGGGGATTCGTATTTAGGAATTGGGATGCTGTAAGAATGGAGAGAGACGGAAATATGGGTAGGTTGCTTCACTTTGAACGGTGATTTTTGTGGCATTATTACATAAAAAACCCTATTAATTTTTTTTAAGAGTACCTTAGTATATTGGTTTGAAAAATATCCCTAAACTGAACACATAAGATTAATTCGTGTCCTACCAAGCACGAGAACAAGTATTGCATTTTACAAGATGTGAGGTACGTGCAACGTGGAGCATACTTTCTAGAGGATGCAATTTAATATGTATATTTAATACCTCATGTTTAGCACAAATCGAGGTCCCCGAGATATTGAAAATATAGTTCGCAGAAGATTTGAGATTTAAAATTTGAAAAAAATCTCAGAAGCTCGCACTTCATAAAACGCGAGGTACCTTTAACCTCACTTCGGGGCAGTGAGAGGACGTCTATAAATAGGGGGACCCACCCGAAATTTATCACACCTTTACTTAAAAAAAACTCTCACATATATTTTCTCTCTGATATTATAATGGCGAGATTGTCGACAGTCATTTTCGTCCGAGTTGATATTATTATATTATTATTACTATTATTACTATTTTTATATATAATATATTATATTATTAAGTATTATTATTATTATTAAATTATTATAAGATACGAAGGCCCAATTACAAGTGTGAAAGCCCAAAATCCGATCCAGGCCCAATAGTAGACCTAAAGGCCCATTTACATACCAAACCCGATCCATAACCCAAGTTGACCCGAGACCCGATCCGGCCCAGATGACCTGAATGCATCTAGGGTTTCATCATTTTCTCCAACAACCGCCAATGATCTCATCCGTTGGATCTCTCCAGATCCAACGGTCCAGATTTCTTCTAGAAGAAACCCTAGGGTATCATAACTCTAGGGCTATGTTCGGTCGCCGCCTCCAGATGGTCCGTTCCATCTGCTGCCACGATGTCGCCGCCTTGCCAGAAGATTTCGGAGACACCAGGAGAGCCGCACACGTCACAACCCTAGGGTGAGTCACCACCGTAGCTTCGGTGACTCACCGAAGGGCACCCTTGTGACCGTTCCGAAGGAAGCACTATGGTGGCCTATAAAAGGCCACCGAACCTGCAAAAGAAAAAGGACAACAATAGCGAGACACGGAAACACAAAAAAAAATGAAAGCAAAGCGGAGACAAAGAGAAAAAAGAACAAGAGATAAGGGGAGATGCACAAAGAAATGCCCAGCAACCAACAGCCAACAACAAACCAAAAAGAAAAGGAAGAGAGACTTACCGAGGAGCCTCAACCCGTCGTCAGAGTGTCGGGATTTCGAAGGTAAAAGAATAGATCTAGGCCAACTCAGAGGCTTTTAGGATAAAAGGGGCTCAGATTAGTGTCTGTGGGTGTCAAAACCGTCTTTCGGTTGGGCCCAAAATTGGGCTTCGACTTGAATGAATTGGGTTAGAGTCGCCACCGACCACTGTAAAACGAATTTAGGTGGGCCGGACACCATCTTACCTGATCTGTGTTGTACCAGAAACGTGTCGGGTTCGGGAGTCGGTTACGGTCAAGGAAGGATTAGCACCCTTACATCGCCCTTTCGGTACCAATTAATTTGTCGGTTGTCCTTAATTGTGAAATATTAGAAATTTAAATTAAAATTTAAATACCCGATTCGAACTATTTACCTTGGATCGATTGAGATTATTACTAAAAAAAGGCAAAAGAATGTTAGATAGAAAAACAAATAAATAAAAATAAAGACATAAAAACGTAAAATAAAAGTAAAAATATAATAGTAAATAAAAATGTAAAAAACAAAGAATTAAAGAAAAAAGAAATAAAGACTACAAAAAGGTAAATAAATAAAAATAAATCGAAGAAATAAAATAAAAATAAAAAAGAAATAAAATAAAAAAGGAAGAAAAATAAAAAATAAAAAAAATATTATTTTAAAAGTTATAAAATGGAAATGATGTGAAGTAAAAACAAATAATGTTAATAATAATTAAAAAACATGATAATAATAAAATAAAATAAAAATTTAGGGGTCAAATTGCAAAAAATGTAACATATAAATGGGGACCGAATTGAATCAATTGAAAATTAAGTGGCCAAATTGCATACAGTGACTAAAATGAATTGCGCTTCAAACATTGAGGGACTGCGGAGAGAATTAAACTATCCCCTAATTACAACTTAGTCCCTCCCTTATAAATAGGATAAAACCCAAAAAAATCATTATTCACCCAACATGAAAAAAAAATCCATCTCCTTCAAAAATGCTCTCCCCTTCTCCTAAATCGGCCGAAGCCCGGCCATCGCCCGATGACATCTTTCCACCGCACCGTCGCCTCACCCCCGAGATTTCAGATCCAAACCTCAAAATAGGAAAACCCAACCTCCTTGGCGTAGATCTAACGAAAACCGCTTTCGTTTTTACCTTTTTCCGACGGGCCTTTCGACTTCCGGAGGCTTTGGTTTTGTTGTTTGGTGATATTTTGCTTTGTTTGGTTCTGTTCTTATCGTTTTGTTCTAGGTTGTTGATGGTTCTCTTGTGTGATGTGATGTTGATGAGATTTTTGTGTACTGTTGTTTTCTGTGTGGTTCTGTTTGCTCTCACTGTTGTGGTATTAGGAGAGATTAAAGATTAAGAGTTTTTGAATGAAATTTTGTAATAGAGTTCATTACTCAAATTGGAAGTTGAATTTGACTTGTCATCTATGAGAATAAGAAGCTAGAAGTGTTAGAATTAAGTTTGGGTAACATGGAAAAATTGGTATGATTCTTGAATGCTATGTGGAGGAGTGGATTTTTAAGTTAAAGAGATATTGAATGAAAATTTATTAGTTTAAGTATGTATATTTGAGTTAAGAATATTAAAGGAAGTGAAATAGGAAGTGTGGAACTGAAAATGAAGTGATTTTCGAGCTCAAAATGTGATTTCTGGGCTAGGGGAATAGGTACCCATTCAAGGGGAACCGATACCCCCTCAAACGAACCAGAATTTACAGAATGTCATGGGGGAACCGATACCCCCACAGGAGGGAACCGATTCCCCCTAAAGGAAAGTTGTGAATATTGGTTTAATAGGTTCGTGTAATTTGCTAGTATCCAATTACAAGGTGTAGGTATCTAATAATTACCTTAAAATGTACATTTATGTAGATTCTAAGCGTAAAGCAATTCCAAAATATTTGGCAAGTAAGATCGATCAAGAAAAAAATAAGGGATCGGTATTGACTAGTGAGGCCAGGTGAGTGCATATTATTATAATATACGTATTTAATATAGAAATTGGACTTGCGAAAAGTCTGTTTCCAATATGATTGTAGGAGTAGAAGTATGATTATGTTTAATAATGTGTGAATATGTTTTGTTTGTATTATATGTTATGTGGTATGAATTTATATGATATGAGTTATATGACAATGATTTATGTATTATAGGAAAATTGTTATATGAACATGTGATATAAGTTATAGGATCACAAATTATGTAAGGTAACCACGACTTATGTGTTAACAAGAGAAGTGATATAAAATATAGAACAAGATATAAATTACCTGATTTAGATATAAGGGAGTAGGTGGAATCAACTTATGGGATTAAATAAAATGTGAGATAAGTTAAATAACATTGATCTATAGAACAATATGAGATTAATAGATATATATATATTAGGAGATATTGATAGAACTGGTTATAAGGATATGTAAGACCAATTATATGGTAAAGATCTATGAAGCTATAGGAAGATGTTATCGGAGCTTTTGATGGTAATTTATTAGAAGACTTGCATATGCGATAAGTATGTGAAACTGAATTAGGTAAACATGTGTAAAGGTTATATAAATAATAAAAATATAAATGAGACAAATAAGTAATGATATAATCAATTATGGGAAATTGTGCATTAGAGTTTTAAGATTTATGGAGAATGGAGGAAAACTAGATAAGACTGAACTATAAAAGGAACTGAGAATAATATATCACTTAGGAGATTTGGATATAAAGTGATGATATGCAGATAGAATATAAAATGCATGTTTATAAATATGACCATGAATGATGTGAATAGGAATAATTTAAGTACTATATAACTATGAGTATTTGAGTATGTATCTAGGCGATGTGATGTATGAGGTCGTATGAAATATTATAAGACTCTGTGATTATATGAGAAACCAAATAGGTACAGGTGAATTATATGTAAACGAACTACGTGATTGGGTGTGATCTTATGAAAATTTATGATGAGCCATGTGAATGAACTATAAGATTATGTGTATATGTAATTATGAAAAGTCATAATAATAGAATGTAAGCAAGGTGTCAAGAAATGTAAAATGACACGAAAAGTTATATAAGCTACGTGATATGTGAAAGTGAACTATGTGTTATGTGAAATGATAAGTATAAAAGAAAATGCCCATGTTATGTGTCTTGAGAGCTAGGGGTATAGATGGCATGCCAAGAGTCGAGGGTCTACGCGGTCCTTCGGGATATATATATATTCTTTGGAACATGTGTGAAGTCTTGTGAGACACATACTTGATCCCTAGTATATGTATATGATTCTTAAGGAATGATATGTGGTCCTTATGGACATTATTATATGGCACTACGGTGCAATTCTACGCGACACTCCGGAGGCAATTCTACATGGCACTTCGGTGCAATTATACGAGCTGTGGTGACAACATTAGTGCACAACCTATATAGACTCACATATCTATTGTTCTCACATGTGTACATGGGCTAATAAAGGAAATAATATAAAAGAACATTGCATGATAGTATGTGATTGGTTTGTAATCTTTATGGTGTGAAGTGATATATGTGATATGATGATGTGTATATAGCTTGGTTAAGAGGAATTGATGCAGGAACATATGACAAAAAGATAAAGAACGAAAATAAGACTAATAAAGAGATAATAATAAACACCTAACATATGATTTACATGTTTTGTGCTATAAAACATGTTATAAGAATATGTGAATGATGTGTGTGTACAAGTGGATAGTGGTTGCATGACAGAATGTATGATTTTCTATGATATAATAAGTATAGATTATGAATGCATTAGTAGTGGTTATATGTTTTTATGCCTCACTAAGTCATCGACTTAGCGTGTGAGTGTTTCACACGTAGGTTCTGGAAAGCTAGAAGAAAAGTGAAGAGGAGCAAGACCGGTCAGTTACTTCTTACCGAAGATCAGATCAGAAAAGATGTCTTGAATTAGATGTATTCTGTATATTATATATAGTTGGCATGTACTAATTGATTGAGTTAAACAAACCGCTGTAACTTTAATGAAAGTTTTAAATTTTCTCGAGTTTTTATCATGAGTCAAAGTTTGAAAAGTCAATGTGACACCTCGGACTCGTATCCGGGTCGGGTACAGGTTGGGGGTGTTACATTTAATGGTATCAGAGCTAAGATTTAGCCGATTCTAGGCTTAAACCGAAGTCAAATGAGTTTTAAAGATGTGTACATACCAACATAGAGTGAAAATTTATGATCTGATAGTGTAAGGAGTGTGTTGTCTTGCTAATATAATAAGATTAGTTTAATATAGTAGAAATCTGATCGTGATAATTCTGAAATATAGGGAAAGGTTATATTCATGATTGTTATAGCTATTCATCTGCCCTGGCCATGCAAGATGAAGAGCGGACACCTCAGGAAATGCCTAGTAAGATCAAAAGTTGATTTCAGAAAGCTGAAATCATATCTGAATAATGATAGAAAGTTTTCATTGTTTTGAATCGAAAAAACGATATGGGGTAGTTTTGTTATTAAGTGGATAAGATAAAATATGGTGAACAAGTGTCACCATAAGATTGTTAAAAAGATCAAAGGATGTGGTGTGTATTTGTATAAGAATTAAAGAATAGATACATCATTGACAAGTGTATAAGAGATATGAAGATATAGTTTATGAATTTAAGACAAAAGGATAGTACTATGTTTAAGCAAGAATATGGATATGATAAGGGTTTGCATTTTAGATGGAAAGGGTTAGCGTTGGCTAACCAGATTATGTGATGGAAAAGGTATAGAAATATAAGATTTTGAGATATTGTCAGGATAAGATAACCAAAGATGAGGTGGATCTAGATACAGTTGTATATTTTGATCATAATATTGTGATATAGTGAAGAAGATGAGGTTTCGTATGTTTGAATAAAGCTAAGGATTGTTAAGAAGAGTTTGAGAATGGGAACATCAGTGATCAATTTATAAGATAAAGGAATTAGAAGGTTGGGCATAAATTGCATGGTGTATGAGAATAAATGTGGATTTGATAAGTTAAGTAAACTATTGTTGAGATAATTCTGACTGGAAAGAATGTATATGAATGGTTCGATGAAGGTTTATGCTTTGGATTGGAAGGACTGGTGATGACTAACAGAATTATGTGATGGTAAGTGTATCAAATGTAAAGGATTAGAAGATGATGTCAGGGTAAATTAACTAAGTATGGTGTGAATTGAGACACGATTATGTATTTTGATCACGAAAATGTAAGGTAATAGGAAAAAAACAAAAACAAGAGAATAATACTATATACGAATAAGAGTGTGGGCTGGATAAGTGAGTAAATTGCACTGATTGGATTTCAACTGAGAAGATGAATATGATTAGTCTGATTAGGGCTTATGACCTAAATTGGAAAAGTTGTGACTGATTAATTGTAATAGTATGGATAATAAAGTTATAAGATTCAAAGAAAAGATAAAGTTAAGTTAATCAAGTATGATGTGGATTTGGATATGGTTTTGATCATATAGATATGATGTAGGAAAGGAAAAAAGTATTTGTATGTTTAAAAAGGAGCTTTGAGGAAGAAAATACAAGTACAAGAGATGGTAAAGAATGAGGTTATGTATAAGTAAAGCGGTAAGTAAAGCGGATTATCAAAGTTATGAAGATGCGATGAAGATCAGTAATCAGGGATAAGTATAAACGATATGAAAAGAGTATGAGAGCCTGAAGAAAAGATGTGATCTATGTTATAAGGAGATTTTGATTTTGGAAGGAATGAATGAATAAAGGGATAGGAAAAGAAAAAGATGGAGGTTAAACGATCAAGTAAGACAAGAGGCATATTGAGATATAAGTTATAAGTTTGATATTGAAATAATACAATTTTCATTTATTAGAAGAACGAGAATGGGTGATTATTCTTTGAAAAAATACGTAAGGGTTATATGAAAAGATTGTGTGTATAGTAATACATACAAGGATTAAGAAATGAGCAAAAGCTTGATTTATGTGCAAAGCACATAGAGAATGATGGAAAAGATCAATTGATCCATAATAGTGAGGATTAAGGATTTGGGGTTCCTGTCTATATAATGAATAATATTATATGGACTTATAAAGATGTGGACGTATATGAAGAATTGAGTATGGGAAAATGGTAAGTTGCTAGCGGCAGTAGGAAATATTAAGGGAAGCAACATCAAAATATTAGAAGAAATGATATTATAAAGGTATGCAGTGAAAATTCGAGGATGAATTTTCTTTAAAGGAGGGGAGATTTGTAACATCTCAAATCAGGATCAGTGACTAAATTGCAAATTTTAAAAGTTTTGTGCTCAATTTAGAAATAAATTAAAAGTCTCGGGAGTTAAGTAAAGAATTTTAATATTGGATTAAATATCAAAGATGGATGAACTAAAGGAGCAAAATGGTCTTTTCATGGGAAATATTTTTATCTTCCTTTTTTGAGTATTATAAAAACGTGGGAATATGAGAGAGTTCCAGACTTCTCTTCTTCATTCTCTTCTTTTCCACCGTGAAGCCATAAGCAAAGGTAAGATCTCTTGTTAGTTGATATTTAGCTGAATTTAGGATTTGGTTATGATTATTGGATTATAATTAAGCTTAAGGAAAGCTTAAATCATCTTAAAAACAAATGATGGTGGAATTAGGAGAGATTAAAGATTAAGAGTTTTTGAATGAAATTTTGTAATAGAGTTCATTACTCAAATTGGAAGTTGAATTTGACTTGTCATCTATGAGAATAAGAAGCTAGAAGTGTTAGAATTAAGTTTGGGTAACATGGAAAAATTGGTATGATTCTTGAATGCTATGTGGAGGAGTGGATTTTTAAGTTAAAGAGATATTGAATGAAAATTTATTAGTTTAAGTATGTATATTTGAGTTAAGAATATTAAAGGAAGTGAAATAGGAAGTGTGGAACTGAAAATGAAGTGATTTTCGAGCTCAAAATGTGATTTCTGGGCTAGGGGAATCGGTACCCATTCAAGGGGAACTGATACCCCCTCAAACGAACCAGAATTTACAGAATGTCATGGGGGAACTGATACCCCCACAGGAGGGAACCGATTCCCCCTAAAGGAAAGTTGTGAATATTGGTTTAATAGGTTCGTGTAAGTTGCTAGTATCCAATTACAAGGTGTAGGCATCTAATAATTACCTTAAAATGTACATTTATGTAGATTCTAAGCGTAAAGCAATTCCAAAATATTTGGCAAGTAAGATCGATCAAGAAAAAGATAAGAGATCGGTATTGACTAGTGAGGCCAGGTGAGTGCATATTATTATAATATACGTATTGAATATAGAAATTGGACTTGCGAAAAGTCTGTTTCCAATATGATTGTAGGAGTAGAAGTATGATTATGTTTAATAATGTGTGGATATGTTTTGTTTGTATTATATGTTATGTGGTATGAATTTATATGATATGAGTTATATGACAATGATTTATGTATTATAGGAAAATTGTTATATGAACATGTGATATAAGTTATAGGATCACAAATTATGTAAGGTAACCACGACTTATGTGTTAACAAGAGAAAGTGACATAAAATATAGAACAAGATATAAATTACCTGATTTAGATATAAGGGAATTGGTGGAATCAACTTATAGGATTAAATAAAATGTGAGATAAGTTAAATAACATTGACCTATAGAACAATATGAGATTAATAGATATATATATATATTAGGAGATATTGATAGATCTGGTTATAAGCATATGTAAGACCAATTATATGGTAAAGATCTATTAAGCTATAGGAAGATGTTATAGGAGCTTTTGATGATAATTTATTGGAAGACTTGCATATGCGATAAGTATGTGAAACTGAATTAAGTAAACATGTGTAAAGGTTATATAAATAATAAAAATATAAATGAGAGAAGTAAGTAATGATATGGATCAATTATGGGAAATTGTGCATTAGAGTTATAAGATTTATGGAGAATGGAGGAAAACTAGATAAGACTGAACTATAAAATGAACTGAGAATAATATATCACTTAGGAGATTTGGATATAAAGTGATGATATGCACATAGAATATAAAATGCATGTTTATAAATATGACCATGAATGATGTGAATAGGAATAATTTAAGTACTATATAACTATGAGTATTTGAGTATGTATCTAGGCGATGTGATGTATGAGGTCGTATGAAATATTATAAGACTCTGTGATTATATGAGAAACCAAATAGGTACAGGTGAATTATATGGAAACGAACTACGTGATTGGGTGTGATCTTATGAAAATTTATGATGAGCCATGTGAATGAACTATAAGATTATGTGTATATGTAATTATGAAAAGTCATAATAATAGAATGTAAGCAAGGTGTCAAGAAATGTAAAATGACACGAAAAGTTATATAAGCTACGTGATATGTGAAAGTGAACTATGTGTTATGTGAAATGATAAGTATAAAAGAAAATGCCCATGTTATGTGTCTTGAGAGCTAGGGGTATAGATGGCATGCCAAGAGTCGAGGGTCTACGCGGTCCTTCGGGATATATATATATTCTTTGGAACATGTGTGAAGTCTTGTGAGACACATACTTGATCCCTAGTATATGTATATGATTCTTAAGGAATGATATGTGGTCCTTATGGACATTATTATATGGCACTACGGTGCAATTCTACGCGGCACTCCGGTGCAATTCTACGTGGCACTTCGGTGCAATTATACGAGCTGTGGTGACAGCATTAGTGCACAACCTCTATAGACTCACATATCTATGGTTCTCACATGTGTACATGGGCTAATAAAAGAAATAATATAAAAGAACATTGCATGATAGTATGTGATTGGTTTGTAATCTTTATGGTGTGAAGTGATATATGTGATATGATGATGTATATATAGCTTGGTTAAGAGGAATTGATGCAAGAACATATGACAAAAAGATAAAGAACGAAAATAAGACTAATAAAGAGATAATAATAAACACCTAACATATGATTTACATGTTTTGTGCTATAAAACATGTTATAAGAATATGTGAATGATGTGTGTGTACAAGTGGATGGTAGTTGCATGACATAATGTATGATTTGTATGATATAATAAGTATAGATTATGAATGCATTAGTAGTGGTTATATGTTTTTATGCCTCACTAAGTCATCGACTTAGCGTGTGAGTGTTTCACACGTAGGTTCTGGAAAGCTAGAAGAAAAGTGAAGAGGAGCAAGACCGGTCAGTTACCTCTTACCGAAGATCAGATCAGAAAAGATGTCTTGAATTAGATGTATTCTGTATATTGTATATAGTTGGCATGTACTAATTGATTGAGTTAAACAAACCGCTGTAACTTTAATGAAAGTTTTAAATTTTCTCGAGTTTTTGTCATGAGTCAAAGTTTGAAAAGTCAATGTGTCACCTCGGACTCGTATCCGGGTCGGGTACGGGTTGGGGGTGTTACAGTAACTCTTAATTTCAACCATTGGATTGGGTCAGATGTAACGGTCCAGGATCTGCTGCGGCGCTGGACTTAACGTGGAAACCCTAATCTTTGGATTTTATTTCTGGGCTGGGTCAGACCCTACTGTTGGACCCGTACATTGGATTCTTGGACCCTGACAAAAATAAAATAAATGAAACTAAATTAAATTAAATTAGATTAATAAAATGAAATAAAATAAATATTAATAATAATATAGATTATATAATATATATGTTTCAAAAAAAATTTTAAACTATATATTATATTTAAAAACGTTTTCAAAACTATATATTATATAGTTTTCAAAAATGATTTTAAAAATATAATATTTCCAAAATGTTTTTTTAAAACTATATTGTTGAAAACATTTTGATATTTCGATATAACAAATTAAGTTAAATGAATTTTAATATTTTCCAAAAAGATTTTATAAGTATATTCGATATAATTATTCGAATATCAAAACATTACTCAAAATATTTCAAAAATCATTTTTAATCCTTACTTAAGTGTAAAATTAAGTTTTAATCTTAAAACAATTTCAAAATAATCTTTCAAAGTATTTCGAACCATTTCAAAGCCAAAAATTCCAGATTGCTCAGAGGGAACCGATTCCCCCCAAGGGGGTACCGATTCCCCCCTGAATGGTTTGGCTCCGAGATTTCCAGAATGCTCGGAGGGAACCGATTCCCCCATAGGGGGTACCGATTCCCCCCTGTTCAACGGTCGAAATATTTGAATTTTACACTTAGGGAACAGATTCCCTATGAGGGGGAACCGATTCCCCCACGCTCTAAGCTGTTTTATTAATTGTTTTCACACTAAAATGGCTATATTATCTTCATTAATTATCCCCAACGTTCAGAAGTGATTCAAGGTGTATTTAAACAAGTTCTGAAGCCCTTGATCAACAAGAAATCATAGAGAAACAAGAGAGAAAGCATCAAACACCAAGTTTGTGCAAATCAAGCCAATTTTCCTTTCAATATTCATTTTGCTTTCAAGAACACCATTTGTGCTCATTTGTAATTATCTTTGAGTGTTTTTTCTTGTTCTAGAATTGTGCAAACATCTTACCTTGTGATGTTTTCCTTGTAAGTTTGCAAATTTGTAATCTTCTCTTTGGGAAAAGAGTGTTCTCAAGAATTGGGGTATATTCTTGAGGGTGTTGTAAGGTTATCTCTTTGGCCTCAAAAGAAAGAACAAATTAGTGAATTTGTTGGAAAATCCTTAGTGTAGATAGCTAAGGTAGTGGACGTAGACTTTGATTGAGAAAGTCAAACCACTCTAAATCGCTGTGCAAATCTTTTCAATTTTCTACAAAAGCTTCCACCGAATTTTTAATTGCCAATTCACCCCCCTCTTGGCTAATTCTGTCGATCGATTAACTCAACAATTGGCATCAGATCCTAACTCATTTGAAGGTTTAATCGCCTCTTGAGTCATTCGGGAAGAGTTATATCGATTATCAAAGTCATCAATGGCCTCCGCTTCAAACTTTGACGTCGATCTCGATTCGATGCACGTCAACAAGCCTCCTTTCTTCAATGGAGCTAACTATGCCTATTAGAAGAATAGAATGATGTACTTCATTCAAGAAAGTGACATGGGAGCATGGAATGCTGTAGAAGAATGATACATCAAACCTCTCACTCATCCAAGGTTGTGGAGTGAAGGAGAGACAAGAATGTTCCAGCTCAACTCCAAAGCCATCCATATCATTTTTTGTGCTCTTGGACCAAATGAATACGAAAAAGTTTCATCGTGTACAACCACCAAAGAAATATGGGACAAACTTCAAGTCACTCATGAAGTACCGATGAGGTAAAGAAATCTAAAATTAGTATTCTAACGCATAGCTATGAAAATTTGAGGATGAAACCAAATGAATATATCAAAGCTATGACGGATAGATTTTCAACGATTTTCAATGGTCTCAAATCATATGGAGAGATCATTTCAAATGAAAAGCTTGTGAGGAAGTTAGTCTACTCCCTCCCAAAATTGTGGCAATCAAAGAAGACGGCAATCATCGAGTCTAAGGACTTAACGTCCTTAACTCTTGAAGAGCTAATTGGGTCACTCCTCACTCATGAAATGATGCTCGAAGATGAGGTGGACCTCGACAAAATTGACGAGACACCAAAGGAGAAGGAGAAGAAGAAAAACATTGGAGTTGCTCTCAAATCCACAAAAGATGAGAGTGATTCAAATAACGATGACGATGACGAAGAAATGGCATTGTTTGCCAAACGGTTCAGAAAAATGATGAGACCTTATCGAGGAAGAAAATTCAAACGAAATGAAGGCCTCAAAAATGAACCGAAAGAGAAGGACCCAATCATTTGCTACGAATGCAAAAAGCCAGGGCATGTTAAATATGATTGCCCACAATTGAAGAAAAAGGATCAATCAAAGAATAAGCACAAGGCTCATGTGGCTACATGGAGCGATGAAGAAAGTTCCGATGAAGAGGAACAAGAAGTAGCTAACTTGTGCTTGATGGCATTTGGGGAAGATTCTAAGGTAACCTCTAACTCATCCGATTTTGATCCTATGATGAGTTATTAGAGGAATATAATGGGTTGGCTTCGGATTATGAGAAATTATTTTTAAAATATAAAAATGATGTCTCAAAATTGAAAAATGAAAACAAACTCATATCTAAAACCAGCAACGATTTTGAAAGTAAAATCAAAGACTTGCAAATCAAACTAGAAGAGTTTGAAAAGAAAAATTTAGATTTGCAAAATTTACTTTCAAAGATCAATGATGATCATCAAAATAAAATTGATGATCTTAAAACTTCTTTTGATAAAGTTGGAACAAAACATTTTGAAAAAGGTGGAAATTCAAAATCCAACTTTGTTAGAAAAAGTTTTAGAAACTACAATCATAGAGGTCCCAAAGAACCTCTAATGGAAAAATCGTTAGAAGTATGTGGGTTCCTAAATAACTCATTACTACTAAAGATAAAAATATCCTACACAAATGGATACCTAAGGGGACTAGGATTTTGGAAACTAATGAATATGGACCCAAAAGAATTTGGGTACCAAAAATCAAAAATTAATCTATGTTTGTAGGGAAAGGAGCATTGCTACAAGGCACGGGAAACAAATTCAAATTCATGGTACCTTGATAGTGGATGCTCAAGACATATGACCGGAGACAAAAGCCGGTTCATTGAGCTTAACGCCAAAAATGGAGGAGAAGTGACTTTTGGAGACAATTCAAAAGGTCACATTGAAGGTATTGGTACAATAGGTAATACCTATTCCATACAAATTAAGAATGTTTTATATGTGAATGGATTAAACCATAATCTATTGAGTATTAGTCAATTATGCGATAAAGGATTCAATGTCTTATTTGAAATTAATGGTTGTAAAGTCATTGACTTTGCATCTAATCGGATAATGCTTGTTGGTCATAGAATAGGGAACATTTACATGGTGCATTTAGATTCTTTTGATATGACTAATTTATGCCTAGTTGCTAAAGATGAACATGATAGTTGGTTATGGCATAGGAGACTAGGACATGCTAGTATGAGTGTTTTGCAACGGCTAACTCAAGGTGATTTAGTTCGAGGGTTGCCTAAGCTTAAATTTGATAATGATAAAATATGTGATGCTTGTGCTAAAGGAAAACAAAAGCGTGTTTCTTTTAAATCCATTAATGACGTATTAACTAGTAGAGTATTACAATTGATCCATGTAGATCTTTTTGGGCCAACTAGGACTACTAGCTTGGGTGGAAAACAATATGCATTTGTCTTGGTAGATGACTATTCTAGATATACTTGGGTTCTATTTTTAAGTACTAAAGATGAAGCATTAGAACAGTTCATCACATTTTCAAAAATAATCCAAAATGAAAAGGGTTACTCTATAACTAGTGTTAGAAGTGATCATGGCACTGAATTTGAAAATCTTGGATTTATTGAATTTTGTAATTCTAATGGTATTAGTCATAATTTTTCAGCACCTAGAACCCCTCAACAAAATGGAGTTGTTGAGAGGAAAAATCGAACTTTAGAAGAAATGGCTAGAACCATGCTTTGTGAAAATAATTTGCCAAAATATTTTTGGGCGGAAGCCACAAATACCGCTTGTTATGTTGTAAATCGAGTAATGATTAGGCCAATTTTAAAGAAAACTCCATATGAAATTTTCAAAAATAAAAAGCCTAACATTAGTTATTTTCATCCTTTTGGATGTAAATGTTTTGTTTTAAACAACGGTAAAGAAAACCTTGGCAAATTTGATGCTAAAAGTGATGAAGGAATTTTTCTGGGTTATTCCTTAAATTCTAAAGCCTATCGTGTATTTAATAAAAGAACTTTAGTTGTAAAAGAGTCTATACATGTTGTTTTCGATGATAATCCCCTTCCGAGGAAGGATTCTTGTGTGAATGATGATGTAGGTGTTATAAATACAAATGACGTTAGACATGAAGTTGGAGAACCATCATCAAAGGAAGAAACGAAAAATGAGGAAACTCATGATCCTCTTGAGAATCCAACCATTGAAGAAAGGGAAGTATCTTATCCAAGAGAGTACAACTATGTCAAGGATGGTGAAATTATAGGTGATCCATCAAAAGGGGTAACAACTCGATCTTCTCTTAGAAATATTTGTAATTATGTTGCATTTATCTCATGCATAAAGCCTAAGAATATTAAAGAAGCATTAAATGATGAACATTGGATTATGGCTATGCAAGAAGAGTTAAATCAATTTGAGAGAAGTAAAGTATGGACATTAGTTGAAAGGCCTAGAAATAAAACTACTGTAGGTACTAGATGGGTATTTAGGAATAAGCTTGATGAGAGTGGTAATATAGTGAGAAACAAGGCTAGACTTGTTGCTCAAGGGTATACTCAAGAAGAGGGCATAGACTATGATGAAACATACGCTCCCGTAGCTAGGATGGAAGCAATTAGAATGTTATTAGCATTTGCATGTTTTCATGAATTTAAATTATATCAAATGGATGTTAAAAGTGCATTTTTAAATGGGTTTATAAAAGAAGAAGTGTATGTGGAACAACCTCCAGGTTTGGAAGATTCAAAATTTCCAGATCATGTTATTAAATTGACAAAAGCTCTTTATGGTTTAAAACAAGCTCCTAGAGCTTGGTATGAAAGATTGTCAAATTTTTTAATTGAAAAAGGTTTTTCAAAAGGAAAGGTTGACACTACATTGTTTTTAAAGCATAAAGGTAAAGATTTATTAGTAGTTCAAATTTATGTTGATGATATAATATTTGGTTCTACTAATGATGTTCTTTGCCAAGAATTTTCTAAGCTAATGCAAAGTGAGTTTGAGATGAGCATGATGGGGGAGCTCTCATTTTTCTTGGGACTCCAAATCAAGAAAAGAAAAGATGGCATCTTCATTAATCAAGCTAAGTACGACAAAGATATGCTCAAGAAGTTTGGACTGGAAAATGGGAAACCTCATGACACTCCAATGAGCTCTTCAACAAAGCTTGACTTAGATGAAGGAGGTAAATGTGTAGATGTTAAATTATATAAGTCAATGATTGGCTCTTTGCTTTATCTAACTGCAAGTAGACCAGACATTATGTTTAGTGTTTGCTTATGTGCTAGATTTCAATCATGTCCTAAGGAATCACATTTACTAGCTGTTAAGAGAATCTTTAGATACCTTAAGGACACTCCTAGTTTAGGACTTTGGTATCCTAGAGACTCTAGCTTTAGCTTGCATGCCTTTTCTGATGCGGATTATGGAGGATGCAAATTAGATAGGAAAAGCACCTCCGGTACTTGTCAATTCCTTGGAAATATGCTGATTTCTTGGTTTTCAAAGAAGCAAAATTGTGTTGCATTATCTACCACTGAAGCGGAATACATTTCAGCCGGTAGTTGTTGTGCACAAGTTTTATGGATGAAACAACAACTTTTTGATTATGGAATTGAAGTATGTACCATTCCTATAAAGTGTGACAATACTAGTGCTATTTGTCTCACTAAAAATCCCATCCAACACTCTAGAACTAAGCACATTGAAATAAGACATCACTTCATTAGAGACCATGTCACTAAGGAAGATGTAGTTCTAGAATATGTTGATACTTTGCATCAATTAGCGGATATCTTTACAAAACCCTTAGACAAGGAAAGATTTTGGACACTTAGGAGAGAATTAGGTTTGACCAACCTATCTTCACTTAGTGTTTAGAAATATTTTTTTAACACTTTTAATAAATACTGAAAAATGCTCATAATAGTAATTTTTTGATTGCATTCATTGCTATTAGTTAGGGGGAGTTTATGATTCTTGATGAAAAATTAATTTTATGTTCAAATATCAATTAAAGATTAATTTAGTTGTTTGAACATAATTATTTTTCAATATATGAGTTGCCAATACCACTAGAGAAAATTAATTTAGCATTTTGGGTGTTTAAAATCAGATTTTAGCATTTTGGTGCAGAGGGAATCGATCCCCCCATAAGGGAACCGATTCCCCCTTTGAAGGGGAACCGATCCCCCCCACAGGGGAATCGATACCCCCTTGGGGTTCTGTTAAAATCGAGCAGAACCCTTCAAAACACGCAAAAACCCTCCATTTTCTTCCTTGTCGACCAAACTCTCTCCCTATCTCCTTTCTTACCTCAAATCAATGATATTAATCGGAATTTGCTTCAAATATCATCTTCTAAACCTGTTGGAGTCATTAAAATCGTGCAAACAACATCTAAATCCCCTCAATCTTCATCTTTCAAGGTAAATTTTTCTAAACTCTCTATTTCATTGATTTTTGAACATAGGATTAGTTTTAATTAGTTCTAGGTTGAAATAGTGATCGGGCATTGATTGTTTAGTGATTAGAAACTAGATGTTACAACTAATTTCATCAAAAACACAAAAATTTTCCAAAAATTTTAAATTTTCGATTTTTTTTTTTAAAAAAATTGTTTTTCAAATCATTGTGTTTTGATTAAATTATGTTGTTGTTATGAAAGCTATACATATATTGTTTCTCAAAACCATATTTTTCAAAAGTTTTTCAAAAACTTTGCCCATTAGGATTGATTTAGAGAACCTTGAAATATTGAGGACTCAATTGAGTTTTGGGATTAATTGAATTGCATACATTTGTTTTTAAATTGCAGGTTATCCAATCTATTCTGATTTCCTTCACCATGTCTAATCATAAACGTGCTAGGTCTTCATCTAGTCGTTCACACCGTCAACCAAATCCACCTCAAAATCCTCCTCCTATTCCTCAAAATCCTATTCCAAATCTGGATCCTAACTTGACTATCCAAAATTCTTGTTTCAATCAACCGGGTCCTAAAGATTATCGTTATTGGTTTTACCAATATTTTGACTCGTATAAGATTAGGGAAGAACGTATCCCATCTCTTCAAACTATGGTTTCTATTAACTTTAAATATCTCCCTATCTTGCACGAATGGAAATTTGATAAACTTTTCGAACTTGAACCCGTTGTCTATCATCAACTTGTTCGTATCTTCTACTGTAATGCCGTTTGTATCAAAAATCGTGACAAGACCAAAACCATAGGAGTACGTTCCTACCTCCTAGGTCAATATTTCCATCTTGATCCGGATTACATAGCCAATGCCTTAGGCTTGGATAATGAAGGTTTATCAAATGAAAAACAAGTTTTAGGCTCACGATATAAACGGAATGATAGTGCAAGTGTTCTAGATCTTCATGAGCGTTTTCTTCATCTCATGATCACTTGGTGGTTTCGACCATCCGGGGTCGTTATTCTACTCTTAGAGCTTTAGACCTTTGGTGGTTGCATTGTTTTGAACACAACATAAAAATAAACCTTTCCGAGATTATCTTTGCTGAGATCGTTGAAACCGTTAACCTAGTGCCAAATAAGAAACTCTGTTCTTCACTAGTTTACGGTTGTATCCTTAGTAATCTCTTTTCTAAAGCCGAGCTTCGAGTTGGTCTAGATGCCGCTTTTCCTCTTAAGAAACAAATCAATCTTCTTTCTTTAACAGGAGCGGGATGGGTCAAAAATAAAGAAACCGGTGAATGGGTTCGATCTTCTGCAACTACTCCGGGAGCTAGTTCTTCACAAGCTCCACCCAAAGCTGATGAAGATCTCGAGCAATTAATGCGAGACATCGATGAAGCTGAAGATGAACCTGAGCAGCCCGAAGAGCAAGCACAACAATCGACTCAAATGCCTCCATATTTTCAATCTTTTATTGAGACATTTGATTACCGATATGCGACCATGGATTCGCGCTTTAATTCTATAGAGTCCCATTTATCCACAATGGGAGCTCAACAATTAGAAATTCTTTGGGAAATACGTGCAAATAATGAAGCAACCAACGCACGTATTAATGACCTCACTAACGAAATGGCCGCTATGCAAGCTCGTTTTCCTCCTCCTGATCCGTATATGTGATTAAATGTTTTACTTTCCAAACTTATTGTTTTAACATTTTGAATATTTTGGAATGTTTGAATTTATGGATTGTGAATTTGTTTGAATTTATGGATGGTGTGAACTTATATGTTTGGTGTGATTTATTCATTATTGCATCATTTACATCATTATTAGCAATATGACCAATTTTACCATATCACATTGTTTATGAATATTGATTATGGAACTAATGGCTAACGTTTCTCTTGATTGTGATCTTAGCAGCTTATGCATACATATACCTAATCAATTGACTACATATTTTTCACGCTTATTTTTAATCTTTTTGAATTAACAAAAAGTGGGAGAAGTGTGTTTTTAAAATGATAAATGGGAGAAGTGTTAAAGTAAGGGGGAGTAATTTCAAAACTTGATTTCAAAATCTTAAAATTACTAAAATGTTTTTTTATATCAAAAAGGGGGAGATTGTTGAAAACATTTTGATATTTCGATATAACAAATTAAGTTAAATGAATTTTAAGATTTTCCAAAATGATTTTCTAAGTATATTCGATATAATTATTCGAATATCAAAACATTACTCAAAATATTTCAAAAATCATTTTTAATCCTTACTTAAGTGTAAAATTAAGTTTTAATCTTAAAACAATTTCAAAATAATCTTTCAAAGTATTTCGAACCATTTCAAAGCCAAAAATTCTAGATTGCTCAGAGGGAATCGATTCCCCCCCAAGGGTGTACCGATTCCCCCTGAATGGTTTGGCTCCGAGATTTCCAGAATGCCCGGAGGGAACCGATTCCCCCATAGGGGGGTACCGATTCCCCCCTGTTCAACGGTCGAAATATTTGAATTTTACACTTAGGGAACCGATTCCCTATGAGGGGGAACCGATTCCCCCCACGCTCCAAGCTGTTTTATTAATTGTTTTCACACTAAAACGGCTATATTATCTTCATTAATTATCCCCAACGTTCAGAAGTGATTCAAGGTGTATTTAAACAAGTTCTGAAGCCCTTGATCAACAAGAAATCATAGAGAAACAAGAGAGAAAGCATCAAACACCAAGTTTGTGCAAATCAAGCCAATTTTCCTTTCAATATTCATTTTTCTTTCAAGAACAACATTTGTGCTCATTTGTAATTATCTTTGAGTGTTCTTTTCTTGTTCTAGAATTGTGCAAACATCTTACCTTGTGAGGTTTTCCTTGTAAGTTTGCAAATTTGTAATCTTCTCTTTGGGAAAAAAGTGTTCTCAGAATTGGGGTATATTCTTGAGGGTGTTGTAAGGTTATCTCTTTGGCCTCAAAAGAAAGAACAAATTAGTGAATTTGTTGGAAAATCCTTAGTGTGGATAGCTAAGGTAGTGGACGTAGACTTTGAATGAGAAAGTCGAACCACTCTAAATCGCTGTGCAAATATTTTCAATTTTCTGCAAAAGCTTCCACCGAATTTTTAATTGCCAATTCACCCCCCTCTTGGCTAATTCCATCGATCGATTAACTCAACATATATATTATATAAATTTTCAAAAAATGTTTTTTTTAAAAAACTATATATTATATTTTCAAAATGATTTCAAAACTATATACTATATAATTTTCAAAATGTTTTAAAACTTATGTATTGTATATAAGATTTCAAAAACGTTTTAAAAACTACATAACATATATTTCAAAAAATATTTTTTGAAAACTATACACTATATTTTTTCAAAAATATTAAATAAATAAAAAGCCCAAACTCGGACGAAAATGAGTGTCTACAGCTGCCCCTCTTTGTCTTTTTTCATGGAACGAAAAATAGAACAAAGATAAAAAGACACAAATTTTCGTCCGGTGGAGTTGAAGAGTGAATAGATTAACTCCCTGTCGAATGGGGTTGCGGATGGCTCTTTCGTCGCGAAGTCGAGTCCATCCTAAAATGATATAGAATTGAAGTCGCAGTCTGGACTTTGAATCAGAATGTGGCTTATCGCCTCTGTCTTTTCTCAGTTTGAAGACCTTGGTTAGAAAATTCTATTTGAAAATATTTCTTTGACTCCAACATCTGGTTGACAAGCCCTTGAGCTGAATAAAATCGAACTCAAAAAGTCTTCATTGACAGATAGCTTTTCTCAACTTAAGCTACGCTGTCGGAAAATGGTTTATTGTCACTAAGGCACGGTTAATCCAGGTTTTCTTCTTGACTTGAAAACCATTGCAGCTGGACAGTAGTTTGATTGAGGTGTCATCGAGCTGAATGAAATCAAACTCGACCAATTTGTTGACATATAACCCTTTTGCCTAGAGCTATTCTGTAAATTTGGTTTGCCTTTGAGCTGAGTGTAATCGAACTCGAAGGTCTTCGGTTGGCAGATAGCCCTTCTCGACTTAAGCTATGTTACAAATGATGTGCCTTGGAGCTGAGCGTAGTCGAACTCGAAGGTCTTTGGTTGGCAGATAACCCTTCTCGACTTAAGTTATGCTGCAAAAGATGCACCCTCGAAGCTGAGTGTAATCGAAGTTGAAGGTCTTTTGGTGACAGATAACCCTTCTAGCCTTGAGTTATGATGTAAATGATGTGCCCTCAAAGCTGAGTGTAATCGAACTTGAGGGTCTTTGGCAATAACCCTTCTCAACTTAAGCTATGCTACAAATGATGTGCCTCGGAGCTGAGCGTAGTCGAACTTGAAGGTCTTTTGGTGACATATAACCCTTCTTGATTTAAGTTATGCTATAAATGATATGCCTTGGAGCTGAACGTAGTCAAACTCGAAGGTCTTTTATTGGCAAATAACCCTTCTTGCCTTGAGCTATGTTGCAAATGATGTGCCTTGGAGCTGAGAGTAGTTGAACTCGAAGGTCTTTTGGTGACAGATAACCCTTCTAGCCTTGAGTTATGCTGTAAATGATGAGCCCTCGAAGCTGAGCGTAATCAAACTCGAGGGTCTTTGGCAGATAGCCCTTCTCGACTTAAGTTATTCTGCAAATGATGTGCCGTTGAGCTGAGCGTAGTCGAACTCAAAGTTCTTTTGTTGGCAAACAACCCTTCTAGAGTTAAGTTGTACTGCAGATGATGTGCCCTCGAAGCTGAGTGTAATCGAACTCGAGGGTCGTTGGCAGATAGATCTTCTCGACTTAAGATATGCTGCAAATGATGTGCCTTGGAGCTGAGCATAGTCGAACTCGAAGGTTTTTGGTCACAGATAACCCTTCTAGCCTTGAGTATGAAGCCTTCAGGGTCTACACGAAGAGCTTTCGGGTTTCCTTTTCATTCAACGGTGGATGAACTTGCACAGCCAAATCCCTCCATTTTTGTGCGTATTGCCTAAAACTCTCGTTATGCTTCTTTTCCATGCTTTCTAGCATAACTCGATCTGGCCCTATGTCATTGATATGCTTGTATTATTCCAGAAATGACTTGGCCAGGTCCTTCCAGGTCTTGATATTTGATCGGCTTAACTGGTTGTACCACCGAATGGTTGAGCCCGACAGACTCTCCTGGAAGCAGTGGATCAGGAGTTGGTCGTTTCCTCCATATCCTGTCATCTTTCAGCAGAACATGGTGATGTGAGTAGATGGACAACTGTTCCCGTCAAACTTCTCGAATTCCGGGGACTTAAATTTCGGAGAAAGAACCAAATCCGGGACTAGACTGTGTTCTGCGGTATCGATTTCAAGGTAGTCATGGTCTCCTTTGACTACCATCATTTGGTCCTCCAATTGTTTGATTTTTTCCTCCATCTTCTTCGCTTTGTCCTCTTCGTCTAAATCCTGTACATGGTAATAACTCGAATTGTTCTTAGGGTTAAATACAGAGGAAGAGGGCTTTGATTTTACAATAGATGAGTCCCCTCGAAGTTCTGGTAAGACTTCAGGTGAGATAACCACTTGCAGGGTAGGTTGTATAGTTACCCCTTCTGGTGAAACTGCCCCAGGCGCACTGGTGTGTTGTAGGCCAACTAACTTGGAAACGATCTGATCAACCAAGGACTCTTGGTTCTTTGTGATTGTTTCCAGAGTATTTCGATTGCTCTGGTTTATCTTGTCTTCTAGCTCTTTCTGTAGTTTCAACATATTCTCCTCGATTTGTATAATTATGGCTTCCATCATCTTCTTCTTCAAACGGGTGTTATGCGGATGGGGTGTGTCCAACGCTTGAGGCGGTGTATCCAGTATTTGCTCCCTTCTGAAGAGAAATGCATATGTTAGTTAATGCGAATGTAAGGAAAAATAACAAAATACAAAGAAAATAACAAAATGCAAAACGTCTAAATGCATGATGCATGAAATGTTCGAGGCATTAATCCAAAAATATGTCTGTTATTAGAAATAATCCTTATTGGGGAAAAAAGTGTTTTATCTTTTAAGAGACAAAAAATATTTTGACAGCTTCTGACATGTTGACTAGTCTTCTTCCTTCATCCGTCACCGGTTGAATAACCTGTCGAACCACTCTGGCTTCTCTGGATGAACCATTCAAATAACGAGTTGTTTGCCCAAAAAAAAAGTCTCGAAGGACTGCACCTCCAGCATTTATCTTTTGTTGAGCCTGTTCCCAACGAATACGTCATTGGAGCCCTTAATTGATAAGAACTATGTGAAGTTCATTTGTCTGTTTCTTGAATTTGTCAGCAATGGTCTCCAATTTCAGTTATCATTTTGCCATTGTCGTCTTTGAAGTGACTCCTAAGATAAGTGGCCTTTATCTTGCCCTTGCAACTTCTGCCAGTTAGTTCTTCAAAGATAGACTTTCATTGTGCTAGATGTAGACCCGGTTCATTGAGTCCTTTATAATGTAGTAGAGTGATACACTCTTAAATTGTGGGCACCATGTCTTCTGGATTAAATGTGACACATAGTCTCCTTGTAGACTGTCCTCTGCATTTTTATCTCTTGTATTACAACCCCTTTGTCCATTAATGTAGATTATTCATGTTTAACAAACACATTTTTGGTGGATCAACACCTCGTTTTAAATGATGCGAATGATGAAAACAAAATAAAAAGGTTAGTGAGGTAAATCAAAACAATAATAAAATGAAAAATCCTACCCCACATGATATCTACCCCACATGCTTCGTATTCTTACCCATACATGATCTCTATCCCGCATGTTAATTTCAAACAAATCCTAACCGCATATTTGCCTAGTTCGCATGCTTTGAACAGAAAGTAAAGCAGGAAACAAAGTAGCCTAGGGTTTGGAATGAGGTCTTGGGGTGGGCTCTAATTTCCTGCACTCTCCCGGTTTAGGTTCTAAAAATGTACTCGAGTTCTCCTTGCCGGTGCCCCCTTGGGCTTGCCAAACTCTTAGTCCTAAGCCTATTACAAGCTTGTGTGGACTAAGTTAAACTCGAGAGGACACATTCCCTTATGTCTATGCGGTGAATAAATTCACACGAAGACATAAGGTATATGAATCCCGAAGGCTACTTGCTAGGCCTGTGCGGTGAATAAATTCACACGAATGTGTCGCTTTCAACCCCACTTAAATAGGGTTTAGAGCTCGGGTATAGAGCTAGAAATGACAATTTTGAAAAAAATCTGAAATCATTAAAAACGTCAGTACAACTATTTATTTGAAAAATAATCAAAGATAAATAATTGGAATCGAATAAATAAATTCAAATTTAAATTTAGACTTGAATGAATTGGGTTAGAGTCGCCACCGACCACTGTAAAACGAATTTAGGTGGGCCGGACACCATCTTACCTGATATGCGTTGTACCAGAAACGTGTCGAGTTCGGGAGTCGGTTACGGTCAATAAAGGATTAGCACCCTTACACCGCCTTTTCGGTACCAATTAATTTGCCAGTTGTCCTTAATTGCAAAATATTAGAAATTTAAATTAAAATTTAAATACCCGATTCGAACTATTTACCTTGGATCGATTGAGATTATTACTAAAAAAGGCAAAAGAATGTTAGATAGAAAAACAAATAAATAAAAATAAAAACATAAAAACATAAAATAAAAGTAAAAATATAATAGTAAATAAAAATGTAAAAAAACAAAGAATCAAAGAAATAAAGAAATAAAGACTACAAAAAGGTAAATAAATAAAAATAAATTGAAGAAATAAAATGAAAATAAAAAATGAAGAAAAAATAAAAAATATATTATTTTAAAAGT
Organism: Hibiscus syriacus; assembly: GCF_006381635.1. Lineage (NCBI taxonomy): Eukaryota > Viridiplantae > Streptophyta > Magnoliopsida > Malvales > Malvaceae > Hibiscus > Hibiscus syriacus. The sequence goes on along the minus strand of NW_024062641.1, from coordinate 263,288 downwards.
TATAAAATGGAAATGATGTGAAGTAAAAATAAATAATGTTAATAATAATTAAAAAAACATGATAGTAATAAAATAAAATAAAAATTTAGGGGTCAAATTGTAAAAAATGTAACATATAAATGGGGACCGAATTGAATCAATTGGAAATTGAGTGGCCAAATTGCATACAGTGACTAAAATGAATTGCGCTTCAAACATTGAGGGACTGCGGAGAGAATTAAACTATCCCCTAATTACAACTAAGTCCCTCCCTTATAAATATGATAAAACCCAAAAAATCATTATTCACCCAACATGAAAATAAAAATCCATCTCCTTCAAAAACACTCTCCCCTTCTCCTAAATCGGCTGAAGCCCAAAACAGGAAAACCCAACCCCCTTGGCGTAGATCTAACGAAAACCGCTTTCGTTTTTACCTTTTTCCGATGGGCCTTTCAACTTCCGGAGGCTTTGGTTTTGTTGTTTGGTGATATTTTGCTTTGTTTGGTTCTGTTCTCACCGTTTTGTTCTCGGTTGTTGATGGTTCTCTTGTGTGATGTTAATGAGATTTTTGTGTACTGTTGTTTTTTGTGTGGTTTGGTTTTCTCTCACTGTTGTGGTATTTTTTGTTGGCTGTGGCTCTCGGTTTACTGTTATGTACTCTCGTTCTCCATTGATGTAGCCACATATTGTATTTATAAGCCCCGATGGGGGTCTATTTTTGACTGTTTTGGGGTCGATCTCGGATATTCTGGGTCATTCTCGGTGATCTTGGATGGTTCAGTCCGAGTAGTTACGGTTTTGGTGCTGCACATCACCGAAATACTTGGCCGGCCGGTGACTTTCGGTCCTCTGTAACTCTTGATCTCAACCGTTGGATTGGGTCATATCCAACGGTCCAGGATCTGCTGCGGCGCTGGACTTAACGTGGAAACCCTAATCTTTGAATTTTATTTGTAGGCTCTGTTGGACCCGTACATTGGATTCTTGGACCCTGACAAAAATAAAATAAATGAAACTAAATTAAATTAAATTAGATTAATAAAATGAAATAAAATAAAATAAAATAAATATTAATAATAATATAGATTATATAATATATATGTTTCAAAAACAAATATTTTTTTAAACTATATATTATATTTAAAAACGTTTTGAAAACTATATATTATATAGTTTTCAAAAATGATTTTAAAAATATAAGTTTTCCAAAATGTTTTTTTAAAACTATATATTATACAAATTTTCAAAACATATTTTTTTAAAAACTATATATTATATTTTCAAAATGATTTCAAAACTATATAATATATAATTTTCAAAATGTTTTAAAACTTATATATTATATATAAGATTTCAAAAACGTTTTAAAAACTACATAACATATATTACAAAAATATTTTTTGAAAACTATATACTATATTTTTTCAAAACATTTTCAAAAAATTATACTATATTAAATAAATAAAAGGCCCAAACTCGGACGAAAATGAGTGTCTACAGTGGGGTCGAGAACTTTATTTTGGTGTGGTTTTGTAAATTCCAGCCACCGTGGATGGTGGTCGGCGACGACTGTCGCCGCCGGCGATAGGTGGCCGACCGATGTCCGAGTACACTCCGGTGGAGGGTTTTTAGAGAGAATGAGGAGCTTCTCTCTAAGAGAGAGAAGCCAAAGAGAGAAATGAGAGAATGACCCTTAAATGACCCTCCTCAAAACTATGTCATTTTGGGGAGGGGTTTCTGGGTAATTTATGAATGGGTAAATTACACCAGTGGTCCCTTTAAATTGTCTTCGAATTTTATTTATTTTTATTTTAGTCCTTGCCTATATATAGGGTAAAATTGCATGTTTAGTCCATAGTATTTTAATAATGTATATTTTAATCCCGAATTATAATTTAGGTTAAATTATACTTATAGTCCCTAACTTTTGTAATATTTCGAATTAGAGCTATTACTTTTTTCATTTTTCAATTTAGTCATCGAACTTTAATATTTTTAATTTTTAATATTACTATATATTTTTAGTACCATCAATGTGATTTATTTACAATATTAGCCTTAATATTTTTATTTATTTATTTTTTTATATTTTAATTATTAAATTCATTATATGTATTTAGGTTAAATTATTTTATACAATGGATCTTAAAATAACCCTTTAAATAATTATGAAAGTATTTTAAATGATTTGTTAGTATAAAATAATATGTTTAAGGAATTTTATGGGATCATAAATTAAAATTAAATACAAATTTATTAGTTTATTGCAAAGACAAATTAATTAGTAAACAACGATACCAATTTTGGGCGTTGTGGGGTACTAATCCTTCACCACACGTAACCGTCTCCCGAACTCATTTTCTGGTAAACAGACCCTTGTTGTGCTATTTTAATATTATTCTTAGGAATTTTATTAAAATATCATAACATTTTGGTGACCAATCACAACTCATTAAATGATTAGTGGCGACTCTTCAAATTAGTGTTTTATCTTATGCAATAAGATAAACACTTATATTTTCTTGAGACAATTACACTTATTTGTGTAAACGTTTCTTTTTTTTTGTCGAGGGGCAAATAAATGTCTCGACATCTTGGCGACTCTGCTGGGGACATTTTTTAAAGAGAGTCAAGCCACCAGTTTATTAATTAATTGTCTTTGAAATAAAATTAATTTTATTTTAATTTAGTTTTTTCCCTTGATTATTTTAATAACCATTTTCTGTATAAATAGTTGTACTAATTGGTTTGCTATTGTTTTCAGATTTAAATTATGTGTTTTTAGATCTAAAGATTATTTTTATTTGTGTGTTGTACATTATTTGTTTATTTCTTTTTATGTTTTTCCTCACCCACTGTGCACTGCATTTCATGACATGAGCTAAAACCCCGCTCTTATCATATTTAAATTGAATGAGAAACTACTCCCTCGTGTGGTTTTCACCTCTGTATGGGATAGGGGACCATTCCTTGAGCTCACACCTTATGTTCCTCGTGTGATTTTCACCTCCGTATGGATATAAGTAAGTGTGTTCCTTTGAATTGAACTCAATCCAAAAGTCTATAATGGACAAGGATTGAGGGCTTGGCAGTCCAAGGGGGCACCAACAAAGGACAATTCGTTGACCCTTTTTACCTTAGAGCCAAAACCCAGCACATAATAAACTTAGAACTTGAGTCTAGGTGGAGCCTAACCCAAATAAGTCTCGTAAGCTTAGGACACAAGGAAAAGCTTGTTGAGTCTTTTAATTTATTTAGTATTGTTTTATTTTCTTAATAAATGCATGCGAACTAGAAATTATGCGATTAGGTTTATTTTTCCAAATAAAGCATGGAACTAGAAAGCATGAGGTTAGGATATATATGATCATTTCTTTCCATTAAGTGATACTAACCATTTTTTCTTCTATTTTGTAAAAACATTTTACTCTAACTTGTTTATATTAATTTCTTTTGTTTGCATTGCATGATCATGACATGATTGAAAGGTGTTGATTCGAAAGTGATCATCAAATTAAAGATTTTCATTATGGACAAAGGGTTTCATGATCAAGTAAACTATAATACAGCCAAGGAATGACATCATGAGGGAACTCCGAGGATAGAAGAAAGCTATGTACCGAAAGATTGTATGTCCGTTGAAGAGCAAAAGGAGATACGAGGAATAAAAGAGCAAATGTACAAAATGATGGATAGAATATATGTTTTGACCAATGAAAAAAAGACTCCTGCACAAAAGGAGAGAGAGCTCAATGAACCTAATCTTGCAATCTCAGATATGCAAGGGACTTTTTATCCTAACCAATTTGAGAAATTCTGCATAGTTACCATTCATACCAATAGGTTGTCAGGAGACCCCAAGAAAATAGTGACAACTGTAAAAGTTCCCAGAGATGAGAAGAAATCATGCAATCAGAACTCATTGTTGTTTAAGTTTCATTTCCTAACTTTAAAAACTCAGGATCAATCCAAGACGAAAGAAGGTTCTCATTTTAATAATATCCCTATATCATATAAGGAGTTGTATGAGTAGTTACTAGAAGTGAGAGAAGTGGCTCAGCAATATGTGAAACCTTGGCAACCTCCTTATCCAAACTGGCATGATGTTAATGTTCGTTGTGAATATCATGTCGGAATTTAAGGACATTCCATTGAGAACTGCACTACTTTTAAACATCGAGTCAAACTTCTATTGGAGTATAGAATTTTAGAGTATTAGGTAAAAGATCGACCTAGCTTGGTCATTGATTATCCTGGCAGGTTGATACCAAAGATATTCAAAGGTAAGAGTATCAGTAGAGGCATCCAAAAGAAAGAAGATTTGCTGAAGAATGAGGCTCAAATATGTCATTTGAAAACTGAAAATGATAAACTGAGTGCAGAAATGGAAACCATACGTGAGAATCTCCAAAAGATAAGTCAAGCTTTTCAAAAGGCTGGTTTAGGAAATACCATGGATGAGTGGATAACAGGGATCACTAAACTGAAAAAGAATTGCAAGACACATGAAAATCGAGCCAAGAAGTTTTCTCATGATTTTTGGGTTGCAGAAGAAATGAGCGATACAACCGACATGATGTTGGAAAGATGTCAAATCGAAAATCAAATGTTGAATAAGGTTATAATCAACATGGAAAATTCATATCATATCCATCAGTGTGGAATTGAAGCTGAACTAGAAGACACTAAAGCCAAAAATAAGAAATTGATGTCGTTTTTGGATCCTGTACAATAACTTATTGATCACAAAGATTCCCTTACAAGGAAAAATGAACAATATTGTCTACATATCCAAGAATTGACATGTAAGATGAAAGAGAAACACAATGTCATAAAAGAAGTTGCTACCCAAGCGAGCAATGTGGCTTGTAAACTGATTGATTTAGCTGGCTTTACGTACGAGTTAAACCAGATTGACAACTCTATGAGTGAACCCGAGTAACCAATGGATCAAGAGTGATCTCGGTGACTCGAAGCAAACCAGAGACGGCTATATCGCACCTGAGAGCGCAAGTGAAGTGATCAGTGAAGATGTTGTCGCATGGGTCAATGGAGAAATCCCATGAGCTCAAACAAGATCCGGGAGAAATGGAAAGAGGGTCCACACTATTTTCAGATCTTTGACTTGTACATCTGCTAGATGTGTTGTTGAATTTGCTGAAAGCAACAGCTTCGAGAATATGGCAATAAAAATAAGAGAAAGTAGATGGAGATAGAGGGTACTGGATATCGATGCTTTCAATATTTTTTTCACTCGTTTTTCTTTTGGATCTGAGATTAAAGAAGTGGTAAGTGGAGAGTTTAGATCGAGAGATGGTTAGATTTTGATTGTACGGTACGGCTATTAACGGATTTGTTATATTTATATATACAGATCGTAAGAAATAAGAACGGTGTTGGCATGTGGCCTTTGACTATCTCTGCCAGATTCCAAAGTAACGGTTCAGAGTATTGGAATATAGTATTAATTTCGTGTGCCCTCCTGAGTTTGCGATTTTAAAATTTGTGATGAAAACGGTCCCACCTAGGGAAAATAAATTATTAAAGATAATTTTTGATTTTTTATTTAAATATTGCCAGGTTCTTTGTGTCCTATTCAGGACACAATCAATCGACATGGCTGTTTTGGGAAGACAACATCTTTGTGAGAATGCTACCATGGAGGCTGAGAGTGATGAAAGCTGGTGGACAGAGATAACAAATGAAGGAGGAGGAAACTTAAAGATAGAGAGATGACAGAATGAAGCTTTTATTGAACATTGAAGAAATAGTCTTCATACAACCTAATACAAGTATGGCTTATATAGCCCAAGTAACCAACAACCATAACAAACTAAAAACAACTAATAACAAGCTAATAACAAACCATAACAAACTAATAAGACTCTTAACAATCTTCATTGCATGGAACTTATGGGTCCTCATTGTTTAAAGTGAAAGTAGAAAGGTTTAGGACCTCTGGACTGCCAGACACAGGGCAAGCTCCTGCAACTTCATCTGATTCTCCAAGGCCTGAACAAGAAACATTTGCAGGATTATCTTGAGTTTCAATTGTCATTACTTTACTAATCTGATCTTGATCACCATTGTTTGGTGAACTTGCAAAAAGTGAGCTTAAACCATCAAAGAAAGATTAATAAATTACACCTTTCGCATCAACATCCAAGAAAACAAGTTCATCATTCATAAGGGTATTGGTTATTTCCATCAAATGAACTTGTGTGTCAACCTCTGGATTTTCTGATGCTTGACATGGTAATCCTGATTCGATCTGAGAATCTGTATCAAAAACATTAAATCCTAACACATGATCACCAGGTGGCGGTGCATATATATCTCTTCCATGATCTGAGATTGGATTTTATGGTAAGGGCTCATCTTCGAGTCCAACAGAGTTGCTACCACTGGGTTCAATGAGGAAACTCAGGTCCATGGAGTTAAAAGGAATATAAGACATTATTTATTCAAATACTATCTAACTATTTGATAATGAACGTTCATATATACTCTTAGTATTTACGGTGCTCGAACCCAAGACCTTAAAAACTAACAACAGAGATCACGTGAATCATACTATAACAGTAAATTTTCTAGAGAACGGCACTACACCATTCGCAAGAGATTCCAAAGAAGCACCAGTCTAAAAACAGATATAAACAAATAGAATGAAACATCACTGTCATATAAATATAACCAAAGAAAATTAATTTAGCATAAGGTGATACCTTCATGCAGACTGAACAATTTAGATCTCATTCTCCGGTGTCATCAATGTTCTTGTGGTCTATGAATACATATTCTTCAGTCTACCAAAGAATTAATTACAGATTTATGGTTGATGAAACATACATGGGAGTCACGTGATGTGATAGTAATTTTATTTAATTAAGATAATTGTGTTTGTAATCTATCCGCCGAAAGAGAGTGGTAAAAGAGAGTATTGTTTTTTTAGATTTTTTGATTTGAGCAGTTGTGTATGAAGTTTGTGTGCGTTATTGATAATTAAAAAAGATTCTGAATATAAATTATCTTGTAATCAATCGACTATTCAACAAAAAATGTGTTTGTAATCGCTCTAGGTACTTAAAAGAGTAGGTTAGAAATATTATAACATACTTTGAATGATGTAAAGTAAAACGAATAACATATATAATTTATAATGTCTTTTTTGAATAGTCTAGGGTAGTTATAAGGTATTATTTGTTCAAAATCTTTTTTAACCATTAACGACGTACACACCTTGCAAGTGCAACCGATAGAACATAAAATCTTTAAAGAGAATAAATATCCCTTTAATCATTGAGACTACTTAATGAGTTTTAAATTTATAATATTTACACACATACATGAATATGACACTAAAAATAAGATAATCACGAAATAAATACATATGCGTAACAGTGATATCTAAGTTGGAATTGGTGTTTTCGAGGAGAACTCATGTTAGTATTTGAAACGGAATAATTTTAGACCTAACTATTTCATTAATTTGTTCAATAAAAAACCATTTCACTAATAAGTGATATTATAAAAGTAGAAGACTAAATTATGCCAAATTGAAATTTACATACTAAATCATAAATTTAAGCATATTTGGAGGGGGAACAATAATATCAACGAAGTAAGCCTCCAAAATTACAAAAACATAAATTTGGTAAACAACATTGTCCATGTATCAATCCGTTCCGGAGTCAAATTTTGTTAAGCAAGATCCAGCAGGCAGTACTGAACCCTATCACTAAAGGCCTAATTTCTTGAAAGCTCATTTATTGAACAAAGGGAGACATTCAAATGAAGTCCAAGCCCACATGACACTGAATTTTTCTGTGAATGTTGGATAATTGGACAAGGAAGCCCAAAACCTTAAAAGAGTGAAAGAGGGAAATGTAATCCAAGCAAGATTGAATGTTGGGTAATTGAGAATGTCAGGTGGAATAACATAGTGTTGCTTTAGAGTAATCATGGTATACTAATAATTAGGATTAAATTCACCTTTGCCCCTAAACTATATATTTTGTATGAGTTGTTTCTAAAGTATTTTTCGAAATATTTTATCTTTTTAAGTTTAAATCGTTACCTCATTTATTTCAAATTATTAACCCTATTAAAAAGAAATAAGAATAAAATATATATTTAATCATTTAATTATTCTCACGATTCCGTTTTGATCACTCATATAATTTTTTCTTTAAAATATCTGTACACTTAAGATTTTTTTTGTTCTAATTATCTAATAGATTCTATTTATTTTTAAAATTTTAATATATATTTACATAAAGATAAAATTAGTATATAATCTGATTTGATTTACTTTTAAAATTTATAGTAGTAGTAGTAATCCTCGTCGTACAGTCAAGATTATGTGAAAATTAAAGTAATCATGTTTAATTATTAATAAATGTATATGTAAGCAAGATATTTAAATCTATTTCTTAAAATAGGCAAAAGGATACGCAAAGTCCATGGAGTTTTTATAAAGATAATGTGGTCTTCGTATTATTTTTCTTTTAATGTGTCCTTCCAACTTAAAAGAAGAACCCGGTAAGACTCTTTTGACCAATGTTTTTCATCATTGTCTAACATTAATGTAAGTCCTTTGCCATTAGGATGCTCTAAGTCATCCATAAGTTTTTGCAAAACCATCTCTGTGATTCTTTTCCTTCCCCTTCAACAACTGCCCATTCAATCGAAAACTGATTATTTTTCGTCTCTACCAACAGCCACAAGCAGTATTTCCTTCGTAATAGATTTGAAAAGGAACCCACATCAGCAGAAATTAACAGAGTTGTTGGTCAATGTCGAAAAACGTTAATCAAAGGGTCACATTAAGATCTTTTTTTTAATTGAAGGATCACATTAAAAGAAAAATAACACGAGGATCACACTATTTTTTTTTATAAAAGTAAGGAACTTTGCGTACCATTTTACCTTTGAAATAAAGAAAATCCTATCCCTTTAAAAGCACCAACAAACTATACTATCAATCTAGAACTATTAAAATATTATCCATAGAAGTAGAGGGATAAAAAAAAGTTAGAATAAAAGAATTAAATCATAAATTTTAGCAAAATAAAAAAGCTACAGAACTATAAATTAAAGCAACCAAGGATCACATGTCAAACAGAGGAAAACTTCTATAACAACACTAAACAACTACCACCAGGCTTTAAAGATTTCACCTCTCGCCATCCCTGCCATTGCTAGATGGTCTGCCAATGCGTTTTGATATCTTGGCACATATTTGAAGTATACATTCGATATCACTCGAGCTAATCTTTATATTTCGTCAAATATATCCCATCATTTCCACGGTCTCAGTATAGGTGTCGCAATCCAATTTAAAACAACTTGAGAATCTGACTTAACAATTAGACAAGATTTTGTTGGGATCTTCGGTACACCTCATGACGTAGTGAAAAAATAATATGATGATCTCACCAGTGATCCATATACAAAAATTCAAAGTCTGGAGGAAAAGATGCGTGATTTACATTGAGTTCCTAGAATAATAAAAAATCCGCAGTACAATCACGATCAGTTCAAATCTAGAGCCTCCACGAAAAAGTCTCAGCCTATACTCAATTCACATGGTTGAGAGCAAATTTTATTTTCTCAAAATTATTTTGAGAAATTTTGTATAAAGGACTAAACGACTGCTAGGCCATCATATTCTTTTTATATTGATCTTACCCTAACCCTTAAGTTTTTATTTTGAATTCATTAAAAGAAATATAGTTATCCTAATTATACTCTTTTAATATTAATTCAGCATATACGAGATAATTAAAATTATATATATATATGTTCATCTTAATTTTACACTATTCATGCACAATAAAATTGTACATGTATAACTCATTTAATATTTGTTCATTTCAACTCTAGGGTGTGACCCTACCGGTTCCTGTAACATTAATAGTAATTATTAGAATCATTCTAATATTACAAATAATGAGTGACATCTAACAATGCATTATCGTCACCTAAGTTACAAGAAGTCATGACTCGATATAACCAATTCGTGACTAACTCTTTTATGTATTATATCATTTTGTCTTTTATATCTAGATTGGACACAAGTTTTTGAATATTCACATTTGTATAGTCCATCTAATGTTTCTTGATATCTAGAGTAGACTATAATAAACGAACAACTTGTGATATCTCATATCAACTTGTTCGAGCATGGCCATGCATTTCTAGTATCACTCAATCAAGTGGTTTGTGATATAGCTCCTATTATAAAAAGAGGAACAAATCCTATCTTGATCAGTCACATCCCACTACATATATCGTGATATGTTCAACCTCAATCTTTATAGTGCAACCAATTACGGAAAACGTTTAACTGGGTCAAAACATATGAATATATATGTTGAGATAGTAATGATCTCAAGTCCAAGGATCATACATGTAGTCATCACCATGAACAATGTTGTGACCGTCACATGATAATATAGGACATCTACTCATAGCGGGTCAATCTAATATGTTGTTCTCTAACAACATACTCATGTATCGATTTTGAAATCTCTATGTCAAAGACAACTCATTGTGATCAATCAATCACATGTTAACCTTGAATGTATTATTATTTTTCATGTCTATAATAATACTCAACCAAGGATCTTTTAGTAATAATCATATTATTATGGACTTTATTATATTTCAGTTTATTTAAGACACAAAAATATAACTAAAAATAATAAAGGCAATGCCTTTATTCAATAAACACAGTAAATAAAGTATATCAATACAATAATCTCATTATTGTTCTTTGGACAAACTCTAACAAATTTATCCAGCCATTCTATTTTAATCACCATCACTTCAGCGAATTCATTACCTTTGGCATAAACTGGACCAGACAAAATTGTTCTTACATCGCCGGAAGAAGTTCTTAACACCCCTCCACATCCAGCAGCATCTTGATTAAACTAACCAAATACAATTTTTAGACATATTTCGGTAATTTAGGGTTTTAATATGATATTTGCTTTCCATTTTGTCAACCATATTTACATATGTGAGTAATGGTTAAAGAGAAAATGAGGCAGAAAACAAATAAGGTCATGATGATAAAGCCCACTGAAAATAACCTAAAATAACTTCCCTAATATTGTCATCAAAGAACTATTGTAAAAGTATTGTTAAAAAAAACTAAATTGGCACAACTTGCCAAATTAATTAGTTTTTTATTAATGGCTCGATGAGGTCCCAAACAACTTTAGAAAATGAACTTTAATCAAAACCCCTAAACCTAACTTTAATCCTATTCAAAATTTACTTTACAGCACTTGTGGATAGATATGAAGTAATATCGGCAGATTCAAAAATATTTTTTAGGGTGTGTATACATATTAACAACACAAAATTTTTATATAAAGTTGACAGAAATAAAATTTCAAGATAAATACAATCAGGAAATAAATAATTAATCAAAAAATTAAATTAACCATCCTCCCTAAATCAAACACCGATTAACAACACAAAATTTTTATATAAAGTTGACAGAAATAAAATTTCAAGATGAATACAATCAGGAAATAAATAATTAATCAAAAAATTAAATTAACCATCCTCCCTAAATCAAATACCGATCGCCACGGGATGTAGCCATAATGAAGTTCCAGTAGCATAAACCATGCAACAAAAAACTAGCCTATTAATTTCCAATTACGCTATTAACCTGCAACTGTCCTTCAACTAGTTATAAATCCTATTTGCTACTTAATGAACATGGCGAATAAGCAAATATCCTTCTTTATATATAAAATAAGACCGAAAATCAAGAACATTAAAAGGGAAAAGAAAAGAACATGAGCCTGCATGAAACATGAAACCAGACAGACCCTTGCTTCTTTTGTAAGAAATAAAAAGAAGAACGTAGCTTTCACCGTACCTCGAAGAGGGTTTTTGTAGTTCTTTCATTGCTGTAGGGAGAAAAGGTAATTTAGGGTACTTACTAGTTTAAAAAGATAAAGAGAGCAGTACCCATTATTTCATCAAAGTTAGGAATTCCATTTCTCATACTATATATTCAAATAATTAATTATTTGAACTCATTAACCACCTTAAAAATAAGTGTTGTTATCTTTAAATTTTCCAGGTTCGAATAAATGTATTCGTAGAATATGTGTATTGTCAATGACTAATAAAAATTCTGAACATATACTATATTGTAATCACCCATACTATTTAAAAAATAATTACTTATCTAATCATGCATTAGCAAATGCGGACGAGACTAAAACAAATAGGTAGGGAGAGTCAACCGTAAAGAATAAGGAAATAAGATGCTTCTTTCATTGTCTCGGGCCCCTAATTACAATTAACTTTAATAATAATCAATTCATTCTATGAACTTTTCATACATTATTATAACTATATGATACGTCACAACTATAATCGATTATTAAATTCATATATTATTCAATAATTAGTACGTTATGTAGTGAAGTTAGAAATTTTCTTTGAAGTTGAGTCAGAGATAGAGGTATTATTTGATAAAATAAAAAATGAAGGGTTAAAAATTATTTTTTCCTCCACTTAAGATTAGGGAGGTTTTTTAACGAGATTTGATCATTGTCTTTGTCTATTTATATTCTTCTTTAGTAGTATACTTGACCCGACTTACCAAAAAAATTAAGGGTTAAAAATTATTATTTTTTTTTGAAAATTGAATTACAGAAAAAATGAAAATATTGGATTTAAGTAAAAAAAATTAATATTTTATTTAAAATTAAACATTTAATATAATCAGATTATTTGATGAATCTATATTTTAAGTAATTAGAGATGAAGGTATCGTTCGATAAATTAAAAAAAAAATAGATATGAAAAGTTAAGTGCTGAACAATAAAATATTAAAAAATAATGAAGTGTTGAATTTGAATAATAAATTTATTTTTTTATTTTACTTAAAATTAAATAGTGAATATAATTAAATTGTTTTATACATCATATTTTAGAAGCAAAGAGGATGTGCTTTGCATGCTAGCTTCTTATACAATCTGTTAGGGTTTATGAATAATCCTTCAAACTATTTGAAATATGATTAGATATGTATATGATTGATTTAAATGACTTACATTATTTTTTAACTATGCTCAGATGTAAAATTAAAAAGTTTTGATTAATCTAATAATATATTTTATATAAACATTAATTTTATAAAATATATAGTAATGAATGTATGTTTATATGTATGAGATAACAAATATAGTGATGATTAATATGTAATAAAATTTAAAAAATACTAGCTTTGCTAGTTCAACTATATTAATTAATCCTTTTTATCATGTCATTATTCATTGTGAATTACTACTTTCACACTATAAATCACCATATCAACATTATAGCAGTTAATGAAGATTTTCATTAATCAAATTAATTTTTTTCTCACATTAAAAGTTACATTAATGAATACGATAATAAATCTAAGAGTCACGATATTTTTTTAATTCAGATCATATCATTAAGTCAAATTTATTTTTAATTTCTTTTATCAATTAAATTTATATCATATTAACTCGTGACACTAAATTATTAAGATACTTTGAATAATAATATAGATATATTAGTGGTCCATGTTAATTAAGATTTGAATTTTACATAAAATATTGATGATTATTGTCGAAACGATTTTCTGAAAGGGGAAAATGGGGGTTCTCGTTTCGAAATAATTTTTGATAACCAGTTAACGATAAAACATAGTTCGAGGAGCCGTCGCCAATCTTTGATTAGGGTGTGATTGGGCACCTAAAAAGTATGTCATTTTTAAAAAAAACATTTGTTTTAATTAAAACAACAAATTTGTGGTATGTTACCAAAATTTGAGTTTGGGAGTCGGTTACATGTGGGGAAGAATTAGCACCCCACAACGCCCTAAATCGGTACCTAGTCGATTAATTAGTTGTCTTTGCAATGAAATATACGAGTTCGAGTCTAATTTAATTTAAGATCCCCTAAATAATATTTTTTGAATTTTTGGATGAAACATGATAATATTTAATTATTTTCTATCGAGAAGAATCAATCTCTCATACCTTAAAGCAATCGATTCTTACTCCAATCGAAATAAAGAAATATTAAAATTCCATTCTAAAGTTCATTATTAATTCAAAATAACAACACCGAAAATAATTTTAGGAGAGAAAGCGATAATATCTAATTATTTCCAATCGAGAATAAATGATCTTTCATGCCTTAAAATAGTCATTTATTAACCCAATTGAAATGAAGAGATATTAGTATTTCGTTTTAAAATTTAATATCGATTGGAGTGAAAACGATAATAACTAATGATTTTCAAATAAGAATAAATAACCTCTCATTCCTTAAAGCATTCATTTATTGCTCCAATTGAAATGAAGAGATGTCATTATTTCGTCTTAAAAATCAATATTGATTCGAGAGAAATCAGTAATATCAAATTATTTCCGATCAAGAATAAATGTTCTTTCATGCCTTAAAACATTCATTTATTACTCCAACCGAAATGAAAAGATATTACTATTCTCAATATAGATTCAAGTGTTATTATTTTGAAAACCCATTGGAAAACACATGCAAAAATAAATCAAATTAAAGCATATATCAAACAAACGTAATTAATTATTTATTTTACCAATATTTAATGAGAATAAAGATGTTCAATTATTTAAATACCTCTAGATAAGACCTTAGATTCGATATAACAGTCTTTTCTCAGTGAATTTAATTAAAAGAAAATTATTTTTTTCCCAATCCCCGAGTTTTAAAATGGATTTGATTTAATTCGTGTCACTAAATGAGATATACTTTCGTTTTAAAATTGTTGAAAGTAACTTTCTTATACGTTAAGACAATCACTTTATAACAATATTAAAATGAACGAATATTACCTTAGTCAATTTATTTTGAATCGAGTCAAGATATGCTTATGAGGGTATCATGCGAAATTAATTAAGGACTAAAATGAACTAACATGCAAGCAACATACAAAAATTAAAATAAAATAAAATGAAAATAGGACTAAAATATTAACAATCAAACCATCATGTCAAAATTAAAATAAAAATAAAGTATAAAAGTGACTCAAATGAGCAATTTTAATATTGAGTGATAAAATTACAAAGAATAAAAATAAATGAAACAGATGGACTAAATTAAAATAAACTAAAATTGTATGGCCAAATTAAAATAAATAAAAAGAAAGATTCTAGTTTGAAATATAAACATGCAGAAACTTCAGGGGCTATTTCCTAAATATTTCTTTTTCCTAGCCTAAAACATACATTAGAAATAAAAAAGGAGAAATTACTAAATCAATCCATAAGCATTTAAAAAATTTAAACAATAACTACACAAGACCAAAATGCAAAAATACACATAAATATGAGGGACTAAACAAAAAATAATCCTAAAAATATATAACATGCATAAAAGTGGGTAAATTACAAAAACAGTCCTTACAGTTGACTAACATGCTAAAATACGCTAAAGTTAGGGGGACTAAATAACAATTAAACCAAAAATATATAACATCCATAAAAATGGGTAAATTATTAAATAGATCCCTAAAGGTGACCATTTTACAAAAACACGTATAACTTAGGGGGACCTAAGTGAAATTTCCCCTAAAGTTTTCTATAAATACAACCTTTTCCCTTTTTTTTAGTTTTAGAGAGAAGCCCACCCTCTCTAAAAAGTATATCGTCTCACTGGTTGTTTGACCTTCATCAGTCGCCACCGATCATCGTGTCGTCGTTCAGGTCGTCGTGTCGCCGCTGTCGTCGGTGGCCGTTGGCCACTAAATTTTACCCGAAGAATCATCTTGACCCCCTCGTCTCAAATCTGTGGACTCCAACTTCGTGAAAATAGCCGAGACCCTTCGACTTTTCATGGCTTCGACGACCTCTGGCGAAGTCCTTACAACTCAGGTAAACGCCGATCCACTATTCTCTCTTTGCTTCTATTTTATTTCGTAAATGTTTGGATTTTTTTGTTTTGATTTTTTGATTTCGAGACTAAAAAAATAAATAAAAAATACCTTGAATGTTTTTCTGTCTTTATTGTTTTATTTGTTTTTTTTCCAAAATGAGAAAGGGAGCCCCCTTGTACGATAATGTTCTCGGGTTTTATAACCCTTTTACATATTTATGTTTATTTCTTTTTTTTTTACAAAGCAAAACAAAATAAAAATGATTAACGTGCTTTCCGCGTGGATTTGTTTTTTTGTTGCAGAGGTTGGCATGTCAGGGCTATCTTGCACGTGATTAGCAGAATCGATGATGGCGCGGACTGATGGACACGACAGTGACAGATCTGATTGGCTTGATGAGCGACGATGACGGGTGGCTAATGGTGAAAACCCTAATAGGTTTAGGTTTCAATTTGGGTTAGGGTTTCTTGTAATTGGGTCGGGTTAGATTGGTGGCCCGATTGGGCCTGTTGTAATTGGGCTCCTGGTTTTCTTTGTAAAGCCTGAAAAGAAAAGAAAATGTAATAATAAATATAATTAATAATAATGATATTATTATTATTATTAAAAATGGGACTAAAAACGAGTGTCGACAGCTGCCCCTCTTTACTCATTCTTGTGTCAACAAGAATAGAGAAAAGACGAATAGACAATGAGTTTTCGTCCGATTGATTCCATACTCTGAAATCTGATGAGGAATCTCCTCCGTTGTTTCTTCAGGGTAGATTAGATCGAGAAACGTTGACTCACTGTTCTTCAGGGAAGATTTAATCGAGGCAGACTTGTTCTACTGTTACTCAAGAAAGATCAAATCTGGAAAGAGAGGGATCTATTCCACTGCTTCTTAAGAGAAAATTATATCTGGAAATGTTGATTCATTCCACTATTTTTTAGGGAAGATTGAATCAAGGCAGACTTATTCCGCTGTTACTCAGGGAAGATCAAATCTTGAAAGAGATGGATTTATTCTGCTTCTTCTTGAGGAAAAATCAGATCTGGGGATGTTGATTCATTCCACTGTTCTTCAGGGAAGATTGAATCGAGGTAGACTTATTCTGCTCCTACTTCAGAAAGATCAAATCTTGAAAGAGAAAGATCTTGCTTCTTCTTGAGCAAAAATAAAATCTGGGGATGTTGATTCATTCCACTGTTCTTTAGGGAAGATTGAATCGAGTTAGACTTGTTCCACTGTTACTTAAGGAAGATCAAATCTTGAAAGAAAGGGATTTGTTCCACTTCTTCTTGAGGGAAAACCATATCTGGGGACGTTGATTCATTCCACTGTTCTTCAGGAAGATTGAATCGAGGCTGATTTGTTCCAATATTCCTCAAGGAATATCAAATCTTGAAAGAGAGTGATATATTCTGCTTCTTCTTGAGGGAAA
This sequence comes from Hibiscus syriacus, assembly GCF_006381635.1. Taxonomy (NCBI): domain Eukaryota; kingdom Viridiplantae; phylum Streptophyta; class Magnoliopsida; order Malvales; family Malvaceae; genus Hibiscus; species Hibiscus syriacus. The sequence continues at coordinate 245,957 of NW_024062641.1, read as the reverse complement.
ATCAGATCTGGGAATGTTGATTTATTCTACTACTCTTCAGGAAAGATTGAATTGAGTTCGATTCGCTTTTCTTTTCTTCAAGAATATCAAATCTGAAAATTAAACATTAACCATTGTTAGTATGTGTTTGAGAATTTGGAAACATTATACCTGAAAGTCTTGGGATTTCAAGATAATCTTTGACAATCAATTTTTCTTGTGGACATTTGTCTCGCAGCCACCAATTATGGGAATCTGCCTCTACTTGAGTGTCAGTTAAACCTTTCCCTTTTTGTGACTTTGAATTGGTTACTTTTTCAAAAAATTTATTTTTCAGAAAAGTTTTAAATGAGACTTTGGAAATTGTTTTTTTTTACTTTTTAAATATTTCAATTTTCAAATATAAATGAGAAACTTTTCTCATTCTTCAAAAAAACATGTGAAAACATCATGCCTGAAGGTCTTATGGATAGCCTGAAGGACTTATCATCTTGCTCGAAAGGCTTATAGATGACTCGAAGGATTTACACATCATGCTCAAAAGACTCACTGATGGCCCGAAGGACTTACTAATTTTTGAAATAGTTTACTAGGTAAGAAATTTTTCTTACTTTTCAAAAATTTCAATTTTCAGATTTAAATGAGAAACTTTTATCATTTTTTGAAAAACATGTGAAAACATCCTGCCCAAAGGTTTCGTGGATGGCCCGAAGGACTTATCATCTTGCTCGAAAGACTTAGGATTTAAGCATCATGCTCAAAAGACTTACTGATGGCACGAAGGACTTACAATTTTGGAAATAGTTTACAAGGTAAGAAACTTTTCTTACTTTTCAAAAAGATCAATTTTCAGATTTAAATGGGAAACTTTTCTCATTTTTTGAGAGACATGTGAAAACATCCTACCCGAAGGTTTTTTGGATGACCCGAATGACTTATCATCTTGCTCGAAAGACTTACAGATGACCCGAAGGATTTAAGCATCATGCTTGAAAGACTCACTGATGGCCCAAATGACTTACCAATTTTGGAAATAGTTTACTAGGTAAGAAACTTTTCATACTTTTCACAAATTTCAATTTTAGATTTAAATGAGAAATATTTCTCATTTTTTCGAAGAACATGTGAAACCATCCTGTCCAAAGGTCTTGTGGATGGCCCAAATGACTTATCATCTTGCTCAAAGACTTACATATAACCTGAAGGATTTAAGCATCATGCTCGAAAGACTTACTGATGGCCCAAAGGACTTATTATTTTGGAAATAGTTTACTAGGTAAGAAATTTTTCTTGCTTTTCAAAATTTTCAATTTTCATATTTAAATGAGAAACTTTGTTTTTTATTTTTTGAGAGACATGTGAAACTTCCTGCCCGAAGGTCTTCTGGATGGCCCGAAGGACTTATTATATTTCTCGAATTACTTACAGATGACCCGAAGGATTTAAGCATTATGCTTGAAAGACTCACTGATGGCCCGAAGGACTTACCAATTTTGGAAATAGTTTACTAGGTAAGAAACTTTTCTTACTTTTAAAAAAATTTAAATTTTTAGATATAAATGAGAAACTTTTCTCATTTTTTTGAAAATAATGTGAAAACATCCTGCCCAAAGGTCTTGTGGATGGCCCGAATGACTTATCATCTTACTCGAAAGACTTACAGATAACCCGAAGGATTTAAGCATCATGCTCAAAAGACTTACTGATGGCCCAAATGACTTTACCCATTTCAGAAATAGTTTACTAGGTAAGAAATTTTTCTTACTTTTCAAATATTTCAATTTTTATATTTAAATGAGAAACTTTTCTCATTTTTTTGAGAGACATGTGAAAACATCCTGCCCAAAGGTCTTGTGGATGGTTCGAAGGACTTATCATCTTGCTCGAAAAACTTACAGATGTCCCAAAGGATTTAAGCATCATGCTCGAAAGATTACTGATGGCCCGAAGGACTTTACCTATTTTGGGAATAGTTTACTAGGTAAAAAACTTTTCGAAGGAAATGTTTTCTATCTCAAATTCTTACTACGGTCAGTAATATGATATTGATGCCCTTTTCTGTCCATGGCTCAATTACACTTTCAGAGTTGTTTTTCCATAACTCTACAGTTAATTGATACTCAGATGGTATGCTTTGCCTGGTAAGCTCTGCTCAAATTCATGCTATATCCTTGACACTCCAAGTTGTGGGACTCATTCTTAATGTCTTCTTGGTCTGAACCTCATTATCTCAACATGATATGGGTTTTTGGTCATGCCCCAAGATGGGTATTTTCATGGCTCATCCCTATTTGAATTCCAAAATTTCATCCTTGACTGGTCTCACTCTTGCATTTTGCTATGAGCTAGGATATGTGCCCCTTACAAATAAGGCGATCATCTGCTTGACGGATTTTTGACAACGTCACAAGGAAGTGCTACATTTTCTATCCTTCAATCATTTTAATCTCTAGGACTATTTGCTTTCATGATTGTGGGATGCTTCACTATTTTAGCATCTCTTATTCTTTTTCTCCAATAGAGGCAGAATAGGACTCCCTTGCTTCAAGGACCTTTCATATTTGAGAATTTCCTGTTTGAAAATGTTTTTCTCCTTTCTTTATTTTAGAAATCAAAGAACGAAAGAATTTTGAAAAGTATTACTCCTTAATTCAGGTTCACAATTGAAGCAAATCATGAACATGAGTTCACATAATATCACAAGAATCAACAGCTCTTTTAATATTTTCAAAGTTATAGCTCTTTAACAAGTGTTAAAATTAATGGGTTGACTTTATGTTGGCTTCCTATTTTCCAAGGTTTTAGTTTCGAAGATGTCCTTTCTTTATTGGTCCTTGTGAACATTATAGCATGCCCCTCTTTCTTGGCTTGGTATTTTAATTGGAAGCGAAAAAATGACGCAACTAGCATATTCAATTACTAGACTGTCTAGCACACTTCTATTTCGGTTCTCTGAAATCTTCCATTTGTTCAAGCTTCATAGACTTCCTTAGCAGAGGTAGTGCATAGACATCAGTCTAAATATAAATTTTTTGAGTGCTTGTATGAGGTTGGCAATAACATGTGTTCCTCAACTCTCTTAGTCCATTTTACTAAAACTTATTGTTAGATAAGTTTGATTTAATTTTCCATTGTTTAGCTAGCTGAATTCATCTTTATTGCATATACATATTATAATCACCTTTATCGGGCTAGCTGAAGGGTTTATCTCATCACAAAGTCTTTGACTTGACAATCGCAATGGAGCAAACATTGAACTACCGAGTATCCAAACAATGTCATGGTTTGAATGCAATCTATTCATAAAGTTAGAGCTTTTGAGTTTCTTCTATAACCAATTATATTAGTAGAATAACTCAGCTTTATTGTATAATCTATAATAATAATAATAGTTTATTAACCTTTTGAGTATTCAGATTTAGAATTTCTTAAGCTCATCGAGAATAACCTATTATAGTTTATGTGTCCTTAATTGTTATAAAATCCCATATTTAGAGTTCACTTCCCAAACAAGTGACTTATTCTAAATTCATCCACTCCACTAATACATTTGTGGAGATTAATATCATCACTAAATGTCCTCAATAATAGTGTAGTCTAGTCAGTTTTGCAGTGTCATACATAAGATATGCCCCATGTTGTCCACTCCTATGTATACCTGAATACCAAACCTCTTGTTTATTTCCTTATGAGATGATAAGGCTATATTATTCCCTGCAAGAGAAGGGTATGGTGTTCAAGTGTATCTTCTAGGGTAAGGTCTAGGGTCCTTGTTTGATCAGTTTTCAATCTTGTCACTTTGTCAAAGATCCATAACTGTAATCATTTAAAGAGTTTTTAATTCAATTGATATTCACATAATTTCAAGATTGCAAATTTGTTTCAATGCTCACTATATGTAAAGTAGCACAAGATCATTTAAATATCCTTACAAAAAATGTTGACAAATGATAAAAAAAAGTTCAAATAAGATGTTGCAAATGAAAAAGATCCATGATGGATGAAATGATCTCTTCCTACTTAGGATTCCCCATTACTCATCCAATGCAGTGGCACTTAACTCAATCGGATACTACATATTGTGTTTTGATGCCCTCACTCGAGTTCGTCATCCAATGTTCCACCAATTCTTGTGTCAACATCCCATTTTCAACGAGCATCTCTATGTCCTTTAACAGTGGCCTACAATTCCCTGTAGAATGCCCAAAAGCCCCCAAGTGGAAATCCACAGACACTATCTTGATCATAGTTGTGGGACGAAGGGTTTGGTGGCACTTTTGTTGGCCTTTGTGTGAGGTATTGACCTTTTATCAAATAGGGGTATATATATGATATAGAAGTTTGGAACACCTCTTAAGTATTTTTTTATCGTGAGACTTTTTTTAGTCGGTCCGAACCACTAGCTGCTCTTTTTCTTTTACGGCTGTGGGAACTCTGGACGTGACATTCATTTACATCACCAGCTTTCATTTTTTGATCGATTGGGCTTTTGGAAGTGACTTTTAAGTTTTCTTTACTGATTACATTTTTAATTAATTCCCCAGCTGTCACAAGATCCTTGAAGTCCTCTATTGAATTTTCCAGCATTAACTCGAAGAAAAGATTTGGGAGAGAATTATAAAACGTATATGATATTTCTTCTTCTAACATGGGAGGTTGAACTTGTGCTGCCACTCCTATCCATCTTAGGGCATATTCTTTAAAGCTTTTAGTGGTTTTCATCCTTATTTCTTGAAGATCCTAACGCTTTAGAGCTAAGCCTTTAATATATCGATATTACCCCACAAAGGCGTCAGCTAGATCGACCCATATCTTGATCTGCTCTCTGTTTAGACGGTTATACCATACTATAGCTGGCTCAGGAAGATTATCATAGAAGTAGTGAATCAACAAATTATCATCATTTAAGTACCCTTCCATCTTTCTGCAAAACATTCTCAGATGAATTAGGTGACAATTGGTGACATCATATTTCTAAAAATTAGGCATCCTAAATTTATGTGGGATAAAATTTGAGACCAAGCTGAGTTCTCTCGCTTCTAGTTCTTTATGGGATGCATTAACATTTTTTGTAGCTTCAATTGCCTTCTTAAACCACTTGAATTTATATTTAATTTGCTTATGAAAAATGAGGTTCTTCCCTAAGTGTGAGTGTGAAGTTCCAAGGTAGGATATCAATCTCGATGTAATAGTCTGATAACACGAATATCCTTTATCAACTATCTTCTCTCTATCAGCATCTTTGGTTGTCATCACCTGGATCATCTAATTTGATACATCTTGTAGAGAATTTGATGCTTGATTCCTTATATCTTGTTGTAACCTGGCCAACTGCCCTTGTAACCGATCTTGTGATCCCTCATGAGATTGTTCCATTGTTTCCATTTGTTTGTTCATGATGATGAGGAAGTAGTATGAATTAATGATCTTGGTATTACTGTCACATAACCCTCCATAAATTATTTTCATGTTTTCATAACCAAAGCATGTAAAATGCTTAAATAAACAAATGTGATGCAAATGCATGTATGCAAAAGGTTTCATTCCAGAGCAACCATCTTAAAACAACTTTCATTAAACACAAAGGTTTTGATACATCAAATAACTTTACACATAAGGAATAACTTTAACTCCTAACTTCTTTATCTCTCTCAAAAGCCAAGTTAACTTCCACTCATGTTCGGGTGTTGAGTTGTCAATCTGCTTCAATTCTCTTACAAAGCCAGTTAAATTAATCAACTTGTGAGCCACATTGCTTGCTTAGATCATAGCTTCTATCATGTCTTCATCTTTTTCCTCCGTCTTATGTGTCAATTCTCGAAGCTGTAAACAAAGTTATTTGTTTTCCTCGTAATAAAATCTTCGTTGTTATGAAATCCTTGGGTAATATTTCCAAAATCATTTATATTCCTCGTCAATGTCTTGTTCCTGGATCTAGTGGCTTCTAGCTAAGCATCAATATCATGCTTGTGGCTTTGATATGAAGCTTCCATGTTGGCTATAGACATATTCAACATCTGATTCTTGGCTTGACATCTTCCCAAATCATTAAAATTTGTATTGTGCCTCTTTTCTGCAATATGTAAATCATAAGAGAACTTCTTGGCTCGACTTTCATGAATCTTGCAATTCTTTCTCCAATGTTCAACGTTATTTTTCAGTTTAGAGACACATGTTGTCCACTCTTCTGGGGTATTTCCTATACCAACATTTTAAAGGTTTAACTGATCCTTTGAAAATCATCACGCGTGGCTTTTATCTCTATAGTCAGTTTATTGTTTTCATTCCTCAAATGACGAACTTGAGATTCATACTTTAGCAATTCTTCTTTCTCCTGGATGCCCCCACTGATATCCTTACCTTTGAACACATTTGGCTCCAACATAATAGGAGAATCAGTTACAAACTAGGTCGACCTTTCATCTCAAACTCTAAGATTCCATGATCCAAAAGATGTTGGAGTTAATGCTTGAAGGTAGTACAATTCTTAATGGGATGTCCTTGAGCTCCGGCATGATATTCACAATGAACATTGACATCATACCAATTTGGATACGGAGACTTCCAAGGTTTTACATAATGTGGGGTCACCTCCCGGGCTTCTAAAAGCTTATCATACAACTTCTTATATGACATAAGGATAGAATCAAAATGAGAGCCACATCTTATCTTGGATTGAACTGGAGTCTTCAGGTTTATTTTTCCTAACGTCGTAAGTAACTCTCAAACACACACGAGTTCTTATTGCATGGCTTCTTTTCATCTTTATGAACTTCTACAGTTGTCACAATTTCCTTGGGGTCTTTATACAACTTGTTGATAGGAATGGTGATTGTGAGTGGTTTCTCAGATTGGCTAGGATTAGCTTGTTCTAAAGTACTTCTTTGTGTACTTGACATCATAGGATCATTCTCATCGAGCTCTTTCCTTTCTTTTGCAGAAGTCTCTTTTCCTTTGGACAAAACAACTATTCTATCCATCATCTTGGACATTTGCTCTCTTATATCTCTTATCTCATTTTTCTCTTCGTCGGAACACGATCCTTAGGCGCATAACTCTCCATTGTTCTCAGAGTTTCCTCGGGATGCCATTCCCTAGCATTGTTATAGTTTACTCCATCATGAAAACCTTTGTCCATCATGAAAACCTTTTACTCTGATGATCACTCACAAATCAACACCTTGATATATCATGAACATGCGATGCAAGCAAAAAGAAAAGAAACATATAAACAAGTTAGTACAAATAAGATAAAAATGACAAGAATTATTATAAAAACAAATAGAAAATAAATAAATTAATAAGCTAATGCAAAATGACAATGCAAATGCAAATACACAAGGTATTAATTCCCAAAAGCAACCACCATATAACAACCTTCATTTAGACAAAAAGATTTCATGACACCAGATAGTCAAAATAAAATTAAGATTCTTCACTTTTTTATTTTCTAGAGCCGTACACTTTATGGAATCTAGCATCGCACCCAAAGTTGTTGGGGTACTTTATCACATTTGACAACGCCTGAGGTCCTTAAATTATTTGTTGTTAAATCGTGAGATCTCCATTTTGTGAAGTGGTCTGCATGCCTTTGTGAAGGGTTTTCTCGTCCTTGATCTGACTGCATCCACTTCTTAAGGAAACATCTGGCTTTGGTGCTTTCAAACAAAATCTTCAACCAGGTTCAAATTCCTTCATTGATCGGATTTCTTTCTTCATGGATCGTTTGAACACCCTTGGATCTCCTGGTTTTGACTACATGGCTAATAATTTCTTGTTTCACTATGAACAATCTCCTTACTTAGTCAATCATTTGTGAATCAACAACTTGTTAGTTATGATGTGTAAATGCAAACAAAAGACAGACAAAAATAAGATAAAACAAAACAAATTGTTAATACCACTTAACCAAAAAAGCAAAAAATATTCACGAAAAGAAAATATCCTACTCAACATGGTATCTATCCTAACATGCTTTTTATAACAATTTTACCGAGACATGTTTTCTACCCCCATGCTTTGTTCAACATATAAATCCTAACCTCATGCTATTTAGTTCGCATGCTTGTTTGAAAAAAAGAACCTAACCGCATGATCTCTAATACGCATATATTTATTTAGAAATTAAAATTACAATAAAAAACTTTAAAATGTTCAAAAAGGCTTTTCCTTGTGTTCTCTTCTTACAAAACTTCTAAGGTCTGGGTAAGGCTCTATCTAGATTATAGGTTCACTATATGCTAGGTTCAATTCTAAAGTAAGAGGTCCTCGAATTGTCATTGTTGGTATCCCATTGGGCCGTTAAACCCTCAATCCTGACCCATCACATGCTTTTGGATTGAGTTCAATTCGAGGGGACACACCTCTTTATGTCCATAAGGAGGTAAAAACCCTCATAGGACCATAAGGCATGATCCCTAGGAGCGATTCACTATCACGTACAGAGGTGAAAAACACACGAGGGAGTAGCTTCTCACTACTACTTAAATAGGACGGAGCGGGGTTTTAGCTCATATTATGCAAATGAAGCTGTGCAGTGTGTGAGAAAAAGCGAAAACAAAACAAACAACACTAAGTAGAAGCCTCAAAACTTGAATAATTATTTACTCTGAAAATATTAGCAAACAAATAATACAACTATTTAGTGATTAATCAAATTACAAGTGAAAAATTTATTCAAACCACACAAGGGATCAAAAATCAAATTAGAGCGAACTTGTAATTTTGATTTGCAAAGACAATTAATTAGTCGACTAGTGGTCTGAATCTCAAAAAGAAATTCTCTAGTGTAGTCACCAGGCTTTCAAAATGGTTTTCTGAAAGGGGAAAAAGGGGAGGTCTCGTTTCAAAATAATTTTTTATGACCGGTTAACATGGTTCGAGGAGTCGCCACCAATCTTTGATTAGGGTGTGATTGGGAACCCAAAAAGTATTTGTAATTTTGAAAAACATTTGTTTTAATAAAAATAAATTTTTGGTATTCGTTACCAAAATTTGAGTTCGGGAGTCGGTTACATGTAGGGAAGGATTAGTGTACCCCCACAGGGCCCTAAATTGATACCTAATCGATTAATTAGTTGTCTTTGCAATGAAATGTATGAGTTCGAGACTAATTTAATTTAAGATCCCTTAAATAATATTCTTTGAATTTTAACACGAAACATGATAATATTTAATTATTTCTTATCAAGAAGAATCGATCTCTCATACCTTAAAGCAATCGATTCTTACTCCAATCGAAATAAAGAAATATTTAAATTCCATTCTAAAGTTCATTATTAATTCAAATAAAAAAACCCAAAATAATTTTAAGAGAGAAAGTATTATAATATCTAATTATTTCTAATCGAGAATAAATAATCTTTCATGCCTTAACACATTCCTTTATTACCCCAATTGAAATGAAGATATATCACTATTTCGTCTTAAAATCTAATATCGATTCGAGTGAAAACGATAATATCTAATGATTTCCAATCAAGAATAAATGACCTCTCATACCTTAAAGCAGTCATTTATTGCTCCAATTGAAATGAAGAGATATCACTATTCCGTCTTAAAAATCAATATTGATTCAAAAGAAATTTGTAATATCAAATTATTTTCGATCGAGAATGAATGACCTCTCATGCCTTAAAGCAGTCATTTATAACTCCAACCGAAATGAAAAGTTATTACAATTCTCAATATCGATTCAAGTGTTGTTATTTTGAAAACTCATTGGAAAACACATGCAAAAATAAAGCATATTAAAATCATATATCAAACAAGCGTAATTAATTATTTATTTTACCCATATTTAATGAGAATAAAGATGTCCAATTATTTAAATACCTCGAGATGAGACCTTAGATTCGAACTAACAATCTATTCTCAGTGAATTTAATTAAAATAATATGATCTTTTTCCTAATCCCCGAGTTTTAAAATGGATTCAATTTAATTCGTGTCACTAAATGGGATATACTTTCATTTTAAAATTATCGAAAGTAACTTTCTTATACGTTAAGTCAATCACTTTATGATAATTTTAAAATGAACGAATATTACTCTTAGTCAACTTATTTCAATTGAGTCAAGAGATGCTTTTGAGAGTATCATGTGAAATTAATTAAGGACTAAAATGAACTAACATGCAAGCAACCTGCAAAAATTAAAATAAAATAAAATAAAATAAAATATTAACAATCAAATCATCATGTCAAAATATAAACACTATTTAGAAAAGGCGCACGATAAGAGTTTCTCTAGGTGCACGTTAACAGGGCTAAAGGAATTCGAGTTCTCCTTCGTGCCTCCGGTGCTCTTCCCTTCTCATTCGATGTTCTCCATTCATCCTATCAGTTCACGTATTCTCCTTGCCTTTATGAGTGAAAACCCTATGGATTGGAGAAAATTATTTGGGTGTTCAGTAGACCAAGATCTGGAATTTCAACCTCCTAGGGTTCGCGAAGGAATCACAACGGTTTAACCCCCTCAAGAGGTGCTAGAAGCTAGAATCAAATAGCGGAATCTTTCACTTGTGGGCCAATTCCTTGGTGCTGCTCTGAGCTTTTCTTCAATGCAAAGACTTTTAGACAGCATGTGGAGGAAAGCTTTGGCGGGTGCTCGAGTCCAGGTAAGCATTACTGGGAACAACTTATATGTTTTTTCATTCCCTTCTGAAAGTGCTCGGGACTGGGTCCTCGAAAATGGCCCCTGGCATATATTGAACAAGCCTCTAATTTTAAGGAAATGTGAATCGAATCTTCAAAAATTAATCTTTGATCTTTCTAGCTTGTCAATATGGGTCCATCTTTATAATGTCACTTTAGAGTTATACTCTCGTTTAGGCCTAAGCTACATAGCAAGTGTAATTGGTACTCCACTCTCTATGGATATTGTTACTGCAGCTAAAACACACCTTGAATATGCTAAGCTCTGTATTGTAATAGGAGCCAATGATGTTATTCCTAAATATGTAGAAGTGGAACTAAATGAGGGAAAAAAGGTCTCGATTATGATTGAAGTGCCTTCGATGCCAGCACTGTGTAACTACTGCAAAATCTTTAGCCATAATGACAAGGGCTGTATGCAGTCTAAAAACCCAGTAACTACCAAACCTCAAGTTTGGAGGAAAAAGGAAACTTTCTATAAAGTAACAGAGATTGAATCATCTATAGGATGTATAGAGTTACTGCAAGAGAAAAAAGACTTCCATTCGAAGGAAAATAATGAAATTAGTGCAGCTGTTGAAGAATATGATAATGAAAACAATGAACTAAAAGATGAACAACAAGATTATTGTGTCACTGTTGATAAAAAAACCAAGAGTAAATATTGATGATCAAGCAAAGGAAAACACAAAGCATAATGAGGTCCATCAAAATCTTTCTATTTTGGAGAAAACTAATAAAGACTCAAATGTGACACTCCTCAAGAACAAAGGTGAACCTTCTTCAACTATTCCTAAACGGGGATGAGGAAGACCTGCCTAAGCAAAAGTGGATATAACTGGTTCAACTAACATATTTCAAATTCTTAATGATACTGAAGAAATACCTTCTGCTCTAGTGGAAAATCAAAGGAAATCATGCGCATCTTCACAAGGTGTGGCTGCCATAGTCAAGGAACTCAAGTCGAAAAAGAAAGACATAGTAGATAAATCAAAGTGTGCTGAAGTTGGTGGTGGTGGGGGTAAAATGGATACTCCATCACAATGATCCTAGCTTTTTGGAATGTAAGAGGACTTAATTGTCCTCTAAAATAGGACAAAGTAATTAGAAGAGCCAATCAAAACAAAGTGGATGTTTTTTGTTTGCTGGAGACAAGAGTGAAAGTAGAAAAGTCTGTAGCAATTATTGGAAGCAAATTTACTGGCTGGAATGCACATACTAACTATGATTATGCCTTAAATGGTAGGATATGGATCCTTTGGAGAAAAAGTCTTAACTTCTCGGTAATCCAATCTTCTGATCACTGTTTGACAATTCAAGGGTTGTACCAAAATGCTCCTCTAGTCATCACTGCAGTCTATAGAAGCAATAATGGTATTGCTATAAGACTTTCTGGCAACAGTTACATGATTTGAAAGCTATTATAGGTCTTGCCCCTTGGATTATTGGTAGAGACTTCAACATAACTCTTCACTCATATGAAAGTTCTGAATGTGACCTCATTGGCCCATTATCTTCTTCTGAGATGAGATACTTTCAAGAAGTTCTCTTTGATCTTGATCTTATAGATCACCTTTTTTTGGCCATTCTTTCACCTGGAGCAATAAACAACAGGATTCCTATCTTGCTAGGAAACTTGATACAGTTTTAGTTAATTCTAAATGGGTGACCACTCACAAGGACTCTCATGTAGAATTCCAAGCCCCTGGTATCTCTGATCATTGCCTTGCTCAAGTATGGCTCAATAAAGAAGCTCAAGCAAATCGGCCAAAGCCTTTTAAATTCTTCAATTATTGAACCCAACAAACTAGTTTTATGGAGGTGGTAAAACAGTCTTGGCTTAGACCAGCTCATAGAAACCCAATGCAGATTCTTTTTACCGAGTTAAAGAGATTGAAAGTCAGCCTCAAGAATCTTAATCAGACATGGTATAGTGACCTTCCTGAAAGGGTTAAGTAAAAGAAATCTGATTTAGAGCAACAACAACTCAAAACTTTAAAAGGATATGATGTCATTGCTAAGGAGCTGCTCCTTCAAAATGAGTTAAAAAATCTGGAAGAAGCTGAAACGTTGTTCTTCAGAAAAAAAGAAAAAGTTCAATGGTTGAAAGAGGGTAATAAATGTACCAGATTTTTTCATTTTGTAGTTGCTCTTAAAAAATAAAAAAGACACCATTCGTATCCTTATAGATGAGAATGGTAATAGGTTGGAATCTTATGAGCAAATGTCTGCAGAGGTGATTAAATTCTTCACTAACTTGATTGGCACTGCTGATCCTGCAATTAAAGACACCAATCAAAATCTGTTGAAGGATTTAATCAAGTATTCCTTGCCTGCTGATAAGGCTAATGATCTTGTGAAGGATGTTACTAAGGAGGAAATTAAAAAGGCTTTCTTCAGTCAAGGAAATGAAAAATGTCCAGGACCTGATGGTTTCTCACCTTTATTTTTTTTTAAACATGGTATATTATTGAGAGGGATGTTATTGCTGCTATATCACAATTCTTTCAAGAGTCATTTCTCCTCCCTGCCTTCAATGCTACTATTATTGCATTCGTTCCAAAGATCCCTAACCCAAGTAAGGTAAAGGACTTTAGGCCACTTTCATGTTGTTCAGTGGTCTACAAAGTCATCTCAAAGATTATGGTTAGAAGACTAACTACTATTATGCCTGATCTGGTTACTCTAAACCAAACCGCTTTTGTTAAAGGGAGAAGCATCACTGACAACACTTTACTTGCTCAAGAATTAGTTAGAGGCTATAGTAGAAAGAACTTATCTCCTAGATGCTCTCTAAAAATAGACCTCCACAAAGCCTTTGATTCACTTAATTGCAACTTCATTTCTGCCATATTGAAGGCCATTGGTCTTCCAAGGTCTTTTGTCACTTGGATTGAAATTTGTTTTTCAACAGCAAGTTATTTTGTTTCTTTCAATGGGAGCTTGTCTAGTTTCATTAAGGGAGTTAAGGCCTAAGGCGAGGAAACCGTCTATCTCCTTTACTCTTTGTCCTCTCTATGAATGTTCTTTCCAGACTCCTTAACTTGGCAGCATCAAGAGGTATGTTCGGCTACCACCCCAAGTATAAAAGAATAGGTTTGACACACCTATCTTTTGCTGATGATCTCCTTATTTTTTGCAAAGGGACTGTTAAATATGTTATTAGGGTCACTTGTGTCTTAGATTTATTCTATGATATGTCATGCCTCAAACCTAATGCTTCTAAAAGTGAATTATTTGTTGTTAGAATGCATACTATTGCTATTGAGAATATTAAACAAATCAATGGCTTCAATCTTAGCACTCTGTCAGTGAGATACTTAGGCATCCCTCTGATCATTAGAAAAAATTCAAAAAAGGACTATGTGATCCTCATTGAAAACATCAAATCAAGATTGCACCACTGGTCCACTAAAAATCTAAGCTATGCATGAAGGTTGGAACTAATAAAAAATGTGTTGTCAAGTATCACCAATTTTTGGTGTAGGCAACTCTTCATGCCTAATTCTGTTTTGAAGAAGATTGAGCAACTTTATTCCCGTTTCTTTTGGAAAGGGATAGACAAATATGCTACTGGAACAAGAGAGGGCTGGAAAAATATATGCTTCTTGAAATCAGAATGAGGGCTCGAAATTAAGGATATGAAATCCTAGAATAAAGCATGCATGATCTTGTTAATTAAAAACATCCTTGCAGGTGAAGGATCTCTATGGGTTGTTTGGCTTAAAAACTATGTTTTTAAAGAGAAAGATTTATGGTCTATGGGAATAAACTCCACTGCTAGTTGGAGTTTAAAAAGACTACTGAAACTCAGACCTGAGGCTCACCATGTTCTGACTTCATGAGCTTTAAAAGCTAGTACAATCTAGGATTCAATCCGGGAGAAGAAGCCTAAGGTCCCTTGGCAGAAACTATTATGGTTTCCTTTGCATATTCCCAAGCACAGTCTGATAGCTTGGATGGCTTTCCTTGATAGGCTCCCAACAAAGGAAATACTTCAAAGTATGGGGCTTATCAATGACAGCCTATTTGTATTCTGTAATTCTGAACTGGAAACAAAGGAGCACTTATTTTTAAAATATCCTACTGCAGTCTTCATTTGGAAAGAAGTATTCTCACTTTCTGGCTTTCAATTTGTTGCTTGCTCATGGGAAGTTTCATGGCGTGGGCTTATTCTACTTGGAAAGGCAAATACTTGCTAACTATGGTCATGAAGATTGCTCTGAATGCTCTCATTTACATTATTTGGGAATAAAGAAACAAAAGGTTGTTCCAAGGTTGATCTAGGTCTGTTGACGAAATTCTTAAGGCTATTAAGGATATTGTAAGTTTACAACTTAGGGGTAGGAATATTAAAAGAGTCGATAATGTTAATATTACTCTTTGTAGTCATTGGGGTATAATTGATCATTGATTTGTTTTATGTAGATTGTTTTTGTTTCTGAACCCTGATTATATTTTGTAGCAGATTCTGCTCTTTGGATAATAAAAGTTGAATTATCCAAAAAAATAAAGTTTAAAAGTGACTAAAATGAGCATTTTTAATATTTAGTGGTAAACTTACTAAGAATAAAAATAAAAGAAACATGGGACTAAATTAAAATAAACTAAAATCGCATGGCCAAATTAAAATAAATAAAAAGACAAATTCTAATTCGAAATATAATCATGAAGAAACTACATGAGCTATTTCCTAAATATTCCTTTTTTGCTAGCCTAAAACATACATTCGAAATAAAAAAGGGAAAATTACTAAATGAGTCCATAAGCATTTAAAAAAAATTAAACAGTCATTGCATATGACCAAAATGCAAATGCACGCATAAATATGAGGGACTAAACAAAAACAATCCTGAAAATATATAACATGAATAAAAGTGGGTAAATTACAAAAATAGTCCCTATAGGTGACTAACATGTAAAAACACGCTAAAGTTAGGGATACTAAACAAAAATTAAACCAAAAATATATAACATGATAAGAAACAAGTAAATTATAAAATAGGTCCCTATAGGTGACCATTTTGCAAAAACATACATAACTTAAGGGTACCTAAGTGAAATTTCCCCTAAAGTTTTTTATAAATACAACATTTTTTTTAATTTTCTTTATTTTGTTTTTTTAGTTTTAGAGAGAGAATCTCTCGATTCTCTCTAAAAAGTCGGTCATCTCACCGGTTGTTTGGCTCTTGCCACCGTCATTTAGGCCTCCATGCCGTCCCCGTCGTCGGTGGTCCTTGGCCACAAAATTTTACCCGAAAACTTGCCTTGACCCCCTCGTCTCAAATCTGGGGTCTGTTTCTCGTGAAATTGACTCCAACATAGCGAAAATAGTCGAGACCCTTCAGTTTTCTAAGGCTATGACGACCTACGGTGAAGTCCTTACAACTCAGGTAAACGTCGATCCACCATGCTCTCTTTGCTTCTATTTTATTTCATAAATGTTTGGCTTTTTTGTTTTGATTTTTCGATTTTGAAACTAAAAAACAAATAATAAATACCTTGAATGCTTTTATGTCTTTATTGATTTTTTTTGTTTTTTTTCCAAAACCAAGAAAGGGAGACCCTTGTACAATAGTGTTCTCGGGTTTTATAACCCTTTTACAGATTTCTCTTTCTTTCTTGTTTTTTTACAAAACAAAACAAAATAAAAATGATTACTATGGTTTGCATGTGGATTTGATGCTTGTTGCAGAGGTTAGCGTGTCAGGGCTGTCTTACATGTGGTTGGTAGAACCGGCAGTGGCAGCGGATTGGTGGAAACGGCGGTGGCAGATCTCATTGGCTTGATGAGCAGCGGCGGGTGGCTAAGGGAGAAAACTTAATAGGTTTGGGCTTTAATTTGGGTTAGGAATACTTGTAATTGGGTCGGGTCATATTGGTGGCCCGATTAGGCCTGTTGTAATTGGGCTCATGGTTTGCTTTGCAAAGCCTGAAAAGAAAGAAAGAAAATGTAATGATAATTATAATTAATAATAATAATAATAATAATATTAAAAATGGGACGAAAAACGAGTGTCGACAATTATCACTTGAACCAATAACACTATTAAAACTTTAATACTTTGATTGCATGATTTTTCATCAAAAATTGATCTTATTGTAGATGCTCGGTTTCGTCCGGGGACTTCGTTTGATTTTTATATCCACTACGAGTTACAGTGTGGATCAGTGAGAGCCCAAATGAGTCCAAACCAGTTGGAGGCCCATCTCAAGCCCAATAGACAGCAGTTGCATGCAGAAAAAAAAGAGATTGACGTTGGTTTTTAGCAGTTAAAATAATCAGATAGTGGGGGATTAACTACTGAAAACTAAATGAGGGAATTAACCACGGGAATCTATCAACTACGGAGGGGGAACACATAACAGAAGAGAGAGAAACACACAAAAAAAAGAAGGGGGAGAGATCTCAATTATTGGCCATCAGGAGAACAAAAAGAAAAGAGAGAACATAGATCATTTTTTTATTTACACACTAGAACAAATAGAAAAATAGAAGCTCTGTAAACAACGTTCAGGGATTCAGAGATCAAGCAGTGTAACAAAATCGTTTTTCAGGAAAGCATTAGAACTGCAAGTATTTTTGAGGTACTCATCTGGGATTTGTCTTTGTTTCCAATTTCTTTTGTGTATATTTATGTCATTTGGAGAAACTAAATGGGATCAGCTTTAGGTTTGGATTTTATACTGTAATAATTAGACTTAAAAAAATTATTAAGGTTCCTATAAAATTCATAACACTAATTTGTAATGGAATCCCTTCCACGTTCTTTTCATCAAAGCAATACTAATCATTTCTCCATTCTTTGTTCACATCTATATTTCGACAGAACCAAGCAACAAATATAAACAGAACCAACTCTTTCCCATTTTTACTTCTCGTGACAGAAATCACATCAAAACAAAAAAAAATTCAAGAGGCATTCATTTTCTACTTTCGTTTTATAGAGTTTCCAAAGGTATATGTCTTTGATTGGAAGTAAAATAATGAAAAGGGAAAGTGGTAGTGTTACCTTAGTCGTTGAGTCGCATCGCCGGAGAGGGAAGATGCCTAAGAGAGAGAGTGAGGTCGAGAGGTCAAGACCCTTCTTTGAATCTGTTTTTAAATTTTTAAACACGATTTAACCCAAGATTGAAGACTAGCAAGGCGATGTGAGGGTTGCGCGAGATGAGTGGAGAGGCTTGAACAGCGGCGATGGATGCTTGGATGAGGCTTTAATCATGCGTGGAAGGAGATGGGAAGAAAGAGAGAAGGGCTGAACGGCTGAGTCCTTTAGTTTTGCTAAATTAGTTTAGGTTTTTTAGTTAGGTTATATATTAAATATTTCGGTTAAATTAGAATATAGTCACTATAACTCTAGGAGTAAATTAGCTTTTGATCCTCCTAGGTTTAGTGCATGTTTATAATTTAGTCACATGTAGGACTTGATTTTGATTTCTTTTTTTTAATTGGACCCGATATAGTTATTTTCATATTTCAGTTTTAGTTGTAATTTTCATGAGTTATTTAGGTTTAAGTCCCTTACATTTATGCTTATTTTTATTTAAGTCATTGTTTTAATTTTTAATTAGTATATTTAATTTTACGTATTTAAATTTAGTCATTATTTTAACATATGCATAATTTTTAATTTTTAATTAAAATATACGTATCTAATTTTTTGTATGTCACGTTGTATGATATTTTTAATTTTGATTAATTAAATTTTGCATGAAATCCTTTTTTGCACGATTCGCATGGTAACCTCATTTGCATAACTCGACATATTACATAATTGAACTAAGGGTAATACACTTTTAATTTAAAATTGTTTTTAAGCAGGTTGTCATAACGCATTTGAGGTCCGCTTTTAATGATTTTAAAATAAAAGTGTATCCCGAAAGTGAAACCTAAAAAAATCGATTCTTCACCTAAAATTTTGAAATGGAAGAAAATGAAATGTTCAGTTATTTAAATTTATCGAGAAAAGGTTGTTATAGCTTTTAAGATATGGTCTCGATATTTGTAAATAATCGAACATTCTTTATCTTTCTAAAACGACTTGGTAATTTTAATTTAATTTATTTGGGTGCATTTGAATATTATAATGAAATTTTAATATTATATTATTTTGATTTGAGTAGGAATTAATTTTCTCAAGTACTGATAAATTATTCCTTTTCGATATGAAATAATTTAATATTACTACATTTCATTGTAAAATTCAAATTTTTTCGGGATCATAAATCAAATCAAGTTCGAATTTGTCAAGTTTAATGCAAAGACGTTAATTAATCGACTATGTACCAATTTAGGGCGTTGTGGGGTGCTAATCCTTCCCCACACGTAACCGACTCCCGAACTCAATTTTTGGTAATGCATGCCTCAATTTGTTGTTTTAATTAAAATTAATTTTTATTTAAAATCACAAAACGTTTTTGGGTGCCCAATCACACCCTAATCAAAGATTGGTGGCGACTCTTCGAACCGTATTTTTTATCATAAAGGAACTCTAAAATTTTTCGAAACGAGAGGTTTTTTAAATTGTATTTTTTTTAATTTAAAAATCAATTGAAAGAGATAAATTAAAAATATGTGGTTTTCAAAATCTCATCTTTTCACTTTTTAAGGAAAATCGTTTCGACAGCTTGGCGACTCTGTTGGGGACTTTTTTTAGAGAGTCAGGCCTATAGTCGATTAATTAATTGTCTTTGCAATTGAAAGTTATAAATTCGTTTTAATTTGGTTTTTGATCCCTTGTTTGGTTTTTAATAAGTTTTCTTTGTATTTTGATTTTTTAAAAAAAAATTAATTAGATTAACAATTAAATAGTTGTATTGATCTGTTTGCTAATGATTTCAGAATAATTGTGTGTTTTGGTAATTGATTTTGAATGTTTTGTGTGTTTTTTTGCTTTTCCTCACACTGCGCAGCTGTATTTTTCATGACATGAGCTAAAACCCCGCTCCATCCAAATTAAGTAGGAGTTAGAGACTATGCCCTCGTGTGGTTTTCACCTCCGCATGGGATAGTGGATCGCTCCTGGAGCTCACGCCTTATGATCCTCGTGATGTTATTCACCTCCGCATGGACATAAGGAGGTGTGTTACCTCGAAATTGAACTCGATCCCCTAAGTTATTTTTTGAATAAGCATGCGAATTAGATATCATGCGGTTAGGATTTCTTTTTCTGAATAACAAAGCATGGGGTAGATATCATGTTGGGTAGGATCTTATAAAGCATGATTGGGTAGCCAACATGTGGGTAGGATTCTTTAACAAATTATTATCCCGACTTAATTGCTTTATGTTTACTAACCGATCTTTTGTTGTCTTTGCCTTGTTTCTTTTCTGTTTTGCATTGCACTATCCATTACATGGTATTGAATTGGGATCGATGTCCATATAGAAGGCCAGTAATATGGAATGAATGGTTCAGAAAGAGGTTGAGGATAATGCAGATGTTCTGAGGTGGTCGGAACAATCCCAATTGACTAATGGGGACAGTGTGATGCCTGGATATGTGTCGGAGTTATTTGGTTACACTCACATCAATGTACGTCAGAATTATCTGAGTGAGCTAAGAGAGGTATGGGGAAGATGGGAAGCAGCTGATAAGGAGATGTTTTATCAGTTATACGGCAATATTCCTTATCTTCTGGATGTTCCTATTGACCGAAATTTGTTTAGAGCATTGGCGCAGTTCTGGAATCCGGCTTATAGCTGTTTCACATTTGGTAGAGTGGATCTGACACCAACAATAGAGGAGTATCAAGCTTTGGTCCGTTGTCCGAGGTCCCAAATAGATAAAATATATACCAAGCTGCCAGTCACTCCTTCATTTAAGAAGAAATTACTATTGATGACCGGAATGAGTGAAGATTGGGTAGTTAGAAACATTAAGAAGAAGGGAGACAGTGAGTGCATCTCTTGGGTTGCTTTGAAAGAAGTAATTGCTCATCACCCTAATAAGAGAAAGAAGCTTGACTTGTTTGCTTTAGGGATTTATGGGCTCGTTATTTTTCCAAAGGTTCTAGGATATGTAGACGTATCAGTAATTGACCTATTTGAAAGATTAGACAAGCGCGTGGATCCTGTTCCAGCCATTCTAGCTGAGACGTTCCAGTCTTTGAGTTCTTGTAGGCGCGAGGGAGAAAGACGCTTTATAGGGTGTGCGCCATTGTTGCTAGTGTGGATTCTAAGTCATTTCAAACATGTTGAAAGGGCACCAGGACGAGTGTTTCTAGATGGGTTTTCTCCTTTGAAGGATTTTCTTTCTAAAGAATGGCCTGGGGGTTTCACCGAAGAAAAATGGATGGTCATCTTCAAGGATATCAGAGATGGTGATATTTTATGGTGAGCTTCGTGGAATGTCTCTTCGGATATACTTTACGATGTGGAGAGCGAGATTGGGTTCTTTTTCCAGGTATATAGGGTTTTGTTCGGTATGCACCGCTACTAGTTTCCAGATAGTATGGGTCAAGGCAGTTCATTCCAGCCACATGAGACTTGGTAGGGAAGAATTTTGCATTCAAAGGAGATCAGTATAAGGGTAAAGTTAAAGGGGTTGCTGAGGCCTGGAAGCAAACCTGTCGTGTGAATCTATTCACTTATCATCTCGAGTTATCTCAAGAGTACGAGCAGTGGAGAAGCGGTCGAGTAAATGATAACATCCCGATGGTGAATCCTGAAAACATTCAACCTGTGGAAGAACAGTTGAGAATGGTGCCATCTCCATTAGAGTTAGCTAAGCGCGATTTCGAAGCAGAATGGAGACAATGGAGAATGACTTTGCAGAAGCTAGAAGATGAAGTGTATCGAAAGGGATTGGAGATTGACATTCAGAAGAGTAGAGCAGATCGAATTGAAAAAGTGGAGAAGCAACTTCGGCTAGACTTTGATGATCTTCGGTCAACTTATCAGTGAATGGTAAAAGCTTAGACAGGTTCTAGCTCGAGTAAGTCATCTGTCAAATAGAGGCAAGAAGTGGCGAGCCTCAAGAGAGTAGCCGGAGAGAGTCAAGAAGAGCTCAAACAAAGCAAGCACCAAGTGAAGATTTTATCAAAGGAAAAGGATTCTTTAGAGCAGTGGGTACAAGAGAGTCAGGTCCAGAATGAGAAGTTGAAGGGGAAGATTTCGAGTTTAGAGACTGCATTATGATGATACCGAAGAAGGAATGTAGCTCGAGCCATGGGGAGGTTGAGAGTCTGAAAAAACAAATGAGTGAGCTTGAAGCCATGGTTCAAGATTTTCAGAGGTGAGCAAGTGAGCTATCGATAATTCCTTATAAGGGGGATGTACAGTGGCGTTTTCGATGGGAACGAGCTCAGGCGAGAGTTAAGCAAAGAGAGGACCTTATTGCTTGTTACCTAGGACACGCGCGAGGAATAGCTCAATATTTGGTCATTCTATCTGAGGAAGCTACTGATGTGACTGAAGAACTGGATCCCGAGGCTGAAGAAAACCAGAAGATTGTGGAGTTGCTAGCACATGTACAAAAAATAGGAGATATGGTGCATATTTATTTGTGATATATTCCAACTTTGTAATTAAACGTCGTTCTAATATAAAGTGTTGTTCTAAGGAGTCGTTCCAGGATCAACACCCTGCATTTTGCATATACATTTTTTAATGCATTTAAATTTGCATCGCATTTTATTCATTCATAATCATATATTTCAAATTCATTAATAAGCATCAACATTAATAAAAGGACTGTGTGACGGAGTAATACTGGGAACTTCCAAGCATCCCTATAATACCCGGAAGAAGGTCATGGATGATAAAATTGCTCAACTTGAGAAAACTCAGCTGGAGTTACAAGAAAATATAAAGAAAATGCAAGAAGATATGATGAATGCCCAAAAGGAGATATTTGCCAAGTTTACGAGTATGTTGGAAGGAAGAAATCCGGAACATAGGAAAGGCCCTGTGCCAGGAGCTGTAATTGAGGACCCATTTTATCCTCCAAGGTTCATCCCAGAACAATCTCAGAACGTTCAAGTAACTCCTGTTCATGTCAAAAAGGTGCACATTAATCCAGTCGGTACTTCTGTTAACGTATAGTCTGGTTCTAGTTCGTATCAGGAAGAACATCAATATCATCAAGTTCCGGACCTTGATGAAGAAGCCATGAAGGACCAAAACAATATGCTGGAAGAGAAATGGAAACAGTTAGAAAGAGAAGTCAGAGCCATGAAGGAAGATACTAGTGTCTATGGATTCGAAGCAAAGGAATTAAGTCTAGTTCCTGATTTGGTTTTGCCTCCAAAGTTCAAGGTTCCTAACTTTTAGAAGTTTGATGGTACCAGGTGTCCCACTACGCATATCACGATGTTTTGTAGGAAGATGACTGGATACATAGGGGACAATCAATTATTGATACACTGCTTTCAGGAAAGCTTAACTGGTTTGGCAATCCGGTGGTATAACCAGCTGAGTATAGCTAATATTAAATCGTGGAAAGACTTGGCTAAGTTCTTTCTTGAGCAATACAAACATGTAAAAGATGTTAGGCCCAACAGGATGATGTTGCAATGAATGGAAAAGAAGTCTAACGAGAGTTTTAGACAATATGCTCAAAGATGGAGAGATGTAGTGGTGCAAGTCTATCCACCATTGGAAGAAGAGGAAACAAATATGCTTTTTGTCAGGTATAACCAGCTGAGTAGAGCTAATATTAAATCGTGGAAAGACTTGGCTAAGTTCTTTCTTGAGCAATACAAACATGTAAAAGATGTTAGGCCCAACAGGATGATGCTGCAATGAATGGAAAAGAAGTCTAACGAGAGTTTTAGACAATATGCTCAAAGATAGAGAGATGTAGTGGTGCAAGTCTATCCACCATTGGAAGAGGAGAAACAAATATGCTTTTTGTCAACCTTAAGGGCTCCTTTTTTCTCACATCTTATCGACAATCCTTATCAAAGTTTTGCTGATGTAGTTACGGCGGGAGAAATGATTGAAATGGCGGTTAAGAGTGGAAAGCTCGAGGGAGGAGAGTCTAGTAAGAGGCTACCAACGAGGAAAAAGGAAAACGAAGTCAGTAATATGAGGCAGTACGATTCTAATAACATTACTATTTCCCGTCGTCAAGGAGCAGGGTCATCAACACAAAATGACAATAGACAAGGGCAAGGGACCAGAGGAGAGAGAGATGCCTCAATTTGACCCTATCCCGATGACTTATAAGGAATTGTTTTAGATTTTGTATGATAGGCATGTGGTTTCATTGTATCGCATGACACCAATGCAACCTCTTTTTCCCAAATGGTATGATGCTAGTGTTCAGTGTGAATACCATACGGGGAATCACGAGCATTCCATTGATAATTGTACTGCGTTTAAGATGGTTGTCCAACCTTTGAGAACAAGGAATGTCATCAATTTTGGTGACAGTGAACATCTTGGTGACAGTGAACAGTCGAATATAGCTCAGAATCTGTTGCCAAGCCATGCAGGGGCAGGAGTTAATGCAATTACGGAGGAAAAAAGAAAGAGAATCGTAAGGAAGGTTAGTGAGGTAGTATCACCCATGAGTTGGGTGTGGTGCCATATGGTTAAGGTATGATTGTTGAAGCCCAGTTTGATGGGTAAACAGTTTAACAGTGGAGAGGTATGTCAATATCATAACAGTGAAGGACACAGTATTCAGCAATGTCCTGACTTCTTATCTTTGGTACAAGACATGATGGACAGTAAAGAAATTGAGTTCTTTAAAGAGATTGCTGAATAAAGAGGAAGCGAAAGTTTGCGCTTTGAAATGATCGTCCAAAGGGGTATACAATGCTAGTTGTCCCCTAATCATTACTCCCAAGAATCGATTGGCTGAAAAGGTAGCTCCGAAAGTGGTTATTACACCTCCATCTTCATTCTTATATCGGGATAATAAACAAGTGCTTTAGAGATATGATTGAAAGATGAGAGATGTAATAAAAGAGAATGAGGAAGTAGATGAGGTGGACACTTTACCAGGATCGATAGGTGTTATTCTCTTAATCTAGCTATAGAGTATGAGAAGAAGGTTGTTGTTGATAAGGGGAAAAAGGTTGATGTACAGATAAAAGAAGATGAACCTGTAACCGATAGTGAAGCAATGGAATTTTTGAAGTTTTTGAAGCACAATAAGTACAGTGTTGTGGAACAGTTACACAAGCTACATGCCCGTATTTCTGTTTTATCATTACTTTTGAGTTCAGAGGCCCATAAAAATACTCTGTTAAAAGTTTTGAACCAGACTTTTGTTCCGAAAGAGTTTCCCATTGAAAAGTTGGACCGGTTAGTTTTCAACATACAAGCTGATAATTTTTTATCTTTTTTTGAGGATGAGATCCCTTCTGGGATGATTAGTAGTCAAAAGGCTTTGCATATCACAGTTAAGTGTAAAAGACATGTGTTGTCCCGGGTTTTGGTTGATAACGGTTCTGTTTTGAATGTGATGCCCTTAGTAACTCTGAAGAAGCTTCCATTAGATAGTACACTTATGAGAACCTGCCAAAGTGTGGTTCGAGCTTTCAATGGGACTAAAAGAGAAGTGTTGGGCAAGATTGATGTTCCTCTGACTATTGGTCCAACAACTTATGAAGTGGAATTTCTCGTAATGGACATTATGCCTACGTACAATTATTTGTTGGGAAGGCCTTTGATTCATCAGGCCGGTGCAGTTCCGTCCATATTGCACCAGAGACTGAAATTTGTGATTGATAGAAGGTTGGTATGTATTCACGCTGAAGAGGACATTATTGCTTCTGTTTCTACTACTGCCCCGTATATTGAAGTTGATGAGCAAGCAGTCAAGTGTTCTTTCAGATCGTTGGAGTTTGTCAATGCCACATTTATGGCCGAAGGCAGGAAGATACCAAAGCCTCGATTTTCAAACTGTACCAAGATGGGGCTTAAATTAACTATTGGAAGAGGAGCAAAAGTTGGAAAGGGGTTAGGTCGACAGTTGTAAGGACCGATGAATCCAATATGCCCTATTACTAAAAGAGATCGATTTGGTTTGGGGTATCAACCAACTTCAAGGGATAAGCTAAGGGGAATTAAGAAAGGTCGGGAAATGAGAAAGGTCAGATTGGCTGGTGAAGACCTTAGCTGGGAACCCATGACCTTCCCACCGTTGAGCAGCATTTTCATATCTGGGGGCATATGTTTCAAGGTAATTAAAGGGTTAAGTTGTTTGTTTTTTCTTACTTTCAATAAAAGATGCATTTTGTTAGTTCCAAATGGAAAACATTCTCCCATGCATTTTTTTCATTCATTCATTATTGTATATATGTATGTATTTATTCCTTTCTATTTATTTATATGGGAAAAGATCCTCCTATATGTATATATGTATATATATCTTCTCTTTCGTTTTTCTTTCAGGAACTCAGATATCAATAATATGAATGCTAATGACTCTGACCCAGATATTGATTTCGAGAAGTCTATATGTCAAGGGGAAATCGAGGATTGTGATGATGATGAGGGATGTGAACTAACTTTTGAATTGCTGAAAATGGTAGAGAATGAAGATAAGCAGATTATGCCTCATAAAGAGCCTAGTGAGATTTTGAATTTGGGGACAAATGAGAATAAGAGAGAAATAAAGATTGGTACCACTCTGTCAGTTGGAGGATGACATGGTTTGATAGAATTACTTCGAGAATACAAGGATGTGTTTTCTTGGTCATACGAAGATATGTCAGGTTTAGATACAGAGTTGGTTGTCCATAAACTACAAATAAAGCCTGAATATAAACCGGTACAACAAAAACTGAGAAGAATGAGACCTGAGATGCTGCTCAAGATTAAAGATGAAGTGAAAAAACAATTTGATGCCGGGTTTCTTAAAGTGGCTAAATATCCTGAATGGGTGGTGAATATCGTCCCAGTACCGAAGAAGGATGGGAAAGTTCGAATGTGTGTCGACTACAGGGATCTCAACCGAGCTAGTCCAAAAGATAATTTTCCTTTGCCACATATAGACACTCTAGTGGATAATACTACTGGAAATTCTTTGTTCTCTTTTATGGATGGTTTCTCTGGGTATAATCAAATTAAGATAAACCCTGAAGATATGGAAAAAACGACGTTTGTTACCATATGGGGGAACATTTTGTTATAAAGTAATGCCGTTTGGATTGAAGAACGCATGGGCAACATATCAGAGGGCCATGGTGACGTTATTTCACGACATGATGCATAAAGAAATAGAAGTTTATGTCGATGATATGATTGTCAAAGCTAAGACAGAGGAAGTACATATTGGGAATTTGAGAAAGCTCTTTAAAAGACTAAGAAGATGCCAGTTAAAACTCAACCCAAATAAATGCACTTTTGGGGTGACATCTGGGAAGCTGTTGGGATTTGTAGTAAGCCGAAAAGGAATTGAAATAGTCCCAGATAAAGTAAAAGCTATTCAAGACTTGCCACCCCCACAACAAAAAAGAAGTCAGAGGATTTTTGGGGAGGTTAAATTATATAGCTCGGTTTATTTCACAGTTGACTGAAAAGTGTGATCCCATATTTCACCTTCTTCGCAAGAATAACTCAAGAGAATGTAGTGAGAATTTTCAAAGAGCTTTTGAAGTAGTGAAAAGATACTTGTCGAATACTCTGATCTTAGCGCCACCCATCTCAGGCAAACCATTGATCCTTTATTTGTCGGTTTATGAAAAATCAATGGGGTGTGTGTTGGGGCAACGTGGCCAAACTGAGAAGAAAGAAAGAGCTATCTATTATCTCAGCAAGAAATTCACTGAATGTGAGACAAGATACTCACCAATTGAAAAGTTGTGATGCGCTTTAGTATGGGCTACCCGAAGGCTTAGGCAATATATGTTGTATCATACTACTTGGCTTATATCCAATCTTGATCCCTTGAAATATTTAATGGGTGTGCCTACATTATCTGGAAGATTAGCTCGTTGGTAGATTCTATTGTCCAAATTTGACATCCAATATATAAACCAGACATCAATTAAAGGAAGTGTTATAGCGGAATTCATTGAAAGTAGGGCTTCGGAAAAATATGAGCCATTGAGCTTTGATTTCCCAGATGAGGATTTAATGGCTATTTCGGTGGAAGAAGTAGTCGCATCCACTAGTAAATATTGGAAGATGAACTTCGATGGTGCTTCAAATGCCATGGGACATGGAATCGGGGCAATTTTAGTTTCACCAGAAGGAGAACATTATCCTTTCACCAGTCGGCTTAATTTTGAGTGTACAAACAATATGGCCGAGTATGAAACTTGTGTTCTGGGTCTTAGAGCTGCCGTTGAACACAAAGTAAAAATGCTCAAGGTGTATGGGGATTCAACTTTGGTAATTTACCAACTCAGGGGAGAATGAGAGACAAAAGATCCTAAGCTTGTAGAATACCGTAAGTTGATTATGGAACTTGTTGAAGAATTTGAATAAGTAACTTTCAATTATCTCCCCAGAGAAGAGAGTCAAATGGCAAATGCCTTGGCCACACTGGCAGCAACATTTAAGATGAATGAGCATTCAAATATGATGCCCATTGAAATGAAGGCTTATGAGTATCCAGCCCATTGTTTTAATATTGAAGAGGAAGAAGATGGAAACCCCTGGTATTATGATATCTTGCAATATATAAGGTATCAGAGTTATCCGGAACAAGCCACTGAGAATGATAAGAGAACCATTAGAAGAATGGCATCAAAGTATGTGCTTGATGGTGAGACTCTGTACAAGAAAAGCATGGATCAGATTTTATTAAGGTGTGTGGACACGAAAAAAGCCAAGTTGATTCTCGAAGAAATGCATGAAGGAATATGTGGTACCCATGCTAATGGGCATGCTATGGCTAGGCAGATTATGAGATTTGGGTATTATTAGTCAACTATGGAAACTGACTGTATCAATTATGCCCTAAAATGTCACAAATGTCAGATTTATTGAGATAAGATACATACTCCTCCTCATCCATTGCATGTAATGACAGCTCCGTGGCCATTCTCAAAGTGGGGCATGGATGTTATTGGACAAATTTCGACCAAATCTTCAAATGGTCATCGTTTCATTCTGGTAGCCATAGATTACTTCACCAAGTGGGTAGAAGCAGCTTCTTATGCAAATGTTACCCAGTTGACAATATGCAAATTCTTAAAGAAAGAGATTATTTGTAGATATGGTTTACCAGAGAGGATTATCTCCGATAATACGTTGAATTTAAACAATAAGATGATAGATTCGGTCTGTAAGCAGTTCAAAATAAAGCATCATAATTCCACCACTTATCGCCCAAAGATGAATGGGGCAATAGAGGAAGCTAATAAGAACATCAAAAGGCTCATAGAGAAGATGACTGAGACCTATAAGGATTGGCATGAGAAGTTGTCATTTGCTCTGTTTGCCTATCGAACTGCAGTACGGACGTCAACTGGGGAAACTCCATTTTCTCAGGTATATGGGATGAAAGTTGTCTCACCTATTGAGGTGGAAATTCCCTCACTTCGGATTTTGTCAGACATGAAGCTCAATGAGGCAGAATGGGTACAGGCTAGGTATGACCAGTTGAACTTTATTGAAGAAAAGAGATTGAAAGCTATTTGTCACGGTCATATGTACCAAAAACGTATGATACGGGCACATGGTAAGAAAGTTTGCCTTCGAGAATTCCATGAGGGAGATTTGGTGCTTAAAAGGATGTTGCCTACTCAGAAAGATTTTCGAGGAAAGTGGATGCCCAATTGGGAAGGACCTTATGTTGTCAAGAAATCATTTTCTGGGGTAGCTCTAGTCTTAACCGAAATGGACGGATCGGAATTACCCTATCCAGTGAATTCCGACGTTGTTAAGAGATATTTCTCCTGAAAAAGAAATGAAAAAAATAAAAAATAAATAAAAAAAAAGAAGAAAAGGAAAAATGAAAAATGAAAAAATGAAAAGAAAAAAAAAGAAAAAAGAAAAGTGAGAAAAAAATGAAATATGATGAAAAATGAAAAGGAAAAAATGATTAAAAAGATAAAGAAAAAGAAATAAAAGGGGGGTTCAAGATGAAAATCCGCAAAGGGCGTCTTGAAACCAAATGAGGTCTCAAGTTGAAAACCCGCAAAGTGCGACTTGAGTTTTGTCTAAATTCAGAATTCGTGCATGATGGAGGTTCTGAATTGATTTTGGAAGTGGAAAGAGCTCTTGTTAT
This sequence comes from Hibiscus syriacus, assembly GCF_006381635.1. Taxonomy (NCBI): domain Eukaryota; kingdom Viridiplantae; phylum Streptophyta; class Magnoliopsida; order Malvales; family Malvaceae; genus Hibiscus; species Hibiscus syriacus. Next base: position 216,188 of record NW_024062641.1, on the reverse strand, counting down.
GGGTAGTAACAATGACAGTTGGCGATCAGGGTTGAGATTAAAGATTAATGAGTCTCGATGAAGACAACTAGGAGAGAAATTGAATGCACACGAGATTCAATACTGGTTTAGGGCATCCAATGATGGGAGATTTGGGAGTTTAGAAGTAGGTTCACACTCTTAAGCATCATCACAATTTTGGAGATCCTTTCAACAGAAGCTACACTCGAGTTATTTTAACGGTGTGCCAGTTCAAAAGCATTTGAATTATTGATATTTGAAGATGCCTACTCTTTTGTTCTTTTGCTTTTCCCAGTTAAAAGTTTTCCATGTAGTTACCTAAAAATTCTTTGCATTATATAAATAAAGAGATGTCTTTTCTTGTTAATTTCCCTTTTGCAAACATCTTATTTTGAAAAGTTAAAACATATAGCTTAACTTGAAGTACATAAGATCATTTTGTATTATTGTGCAAAAGGTTTTGGAAAATACAGGTACTCTAAAGCTGACAATGGTTTAAACATGTAAGCTTGTGTGGCTACGACGAACTAAAATCTTGAAATTCGGAGAAAATCTCAGCCATTAGAAGATGATTCAAAGAGATGGTCATTGATCAAGAAGTTGGTCATGAGTACTGGTGGGTTTCAAGAAAGAAATGAGTCGAGGTCCTGTTAAGTCGAGAGATATAGAATTAAGATTGTTAGTTGGGGTGAACTAGTCAAATGTTCTGTGCCCAAGATGAAACCGAGTTTCATTGAGATCAAGAGAGATTATGTTACTTTGAAGAAGAAAATGCCTTAAATTGTATAATTGCATACATTTTAGGCATGGATAGGATCATGGCATCCATAATTGCATGATGACTTAAATATCTACAGGTTTCACAATGATAGCTGAAGATTAAAGATATTGAAGTATCGAGATGAAGATAACTGGTTTTGAGATCTTGACAAGAATGATGTTTATACTAAAACTGAGCCAAAGAAGATTCACGTATCCAATGGCTTCCAGACAAGTTTTCACGATGGAGATGGATTTTTAGAAATTTTCTCAAATTATAAATTTTTGAATATAATATTTCAAGCATATGTTCATGATTGATAATGTTTGATTTCCAGGTTTGACCTTCGAAACAATTTAATCTTAAGCCTTCACGGAAGAGTAGTGAAGCAAATCATATATAAGCCTTCACGGAAGAGTAGTGAAGCAAACTCATTTTATGAAGATCAAGTCCTATACTCTCTGATAGAATAGGGAGCGAACCCGTTTGTTAAAGATTGTTCGAGTTCTATACTCTCTGATAGAATAAGGAGCGAACCCGTTTTTTGAAGATTGTTCGAGTTCTATACTCTCTGATAGAATAGGGAGAGGACCCATTTGTTAAGATTGTTCGAGTTCTATACTCCCTGAATGAATAGGGAGCGGACCTATTTGTTAAAGATTGTTCGAGTTCTATACTCTCTGAAGGAATAGAGAGCAGACCCGTTTGTTGAAGATTGTTCGAGTTCTATCCTCTCTGAAGGAATAGAGAGCGGACCTGTTTCTGAAGATTGTTCGAGTCTTATACTCCCTGAACGAATAGGGAGCAGACACGTTTACTGAAGATTGTTCGAGTTTTATACTCCCTGAAGGAATAGGGAGCGGACCCGTCATTTGAAGATTTTTCAAGTTTCATTTATCCCGAAATAATAGTGGGGTGCTTTAATCTTTTGAAGTTCTCAGCACCAGACAAACTCGATCATCTTTTGATCTTTGCTCTATTCTCGTTATACGACAATAAGTAAAGAGGGGCAGCTGTAGATGCTCGGTTTCATCCGGGGACTTTGTTCGAGTTCTAGATCCAGTACGAGTTATAGTGTGGATCAGTAAGAGCTCAAATGAGTCCAAACCAATTGGAGGCCCATCTCAAGCCCAATGGACAGTAGCTGCATACAGAAAAAAAAAGAGATTGACGTTGGTTTTTAGCAGTTAAAATAATCAGATATTGGGGGATTAACTACTAAAACTAAATGAGGGAATTAACCACGGGAATCTATCAACTAAGGAGGGGGAACACATAACAGAAGAGAGAAACACACACACAAAAAGGAATGGGGAGAGATCTCAATTATTGGCTATCAGGAGAAGAAAAAGAAAAGAGAGAGTAGAGACCAGATTTTTTTTATTTACACACCAGAACAAATAGAAAAATAGAAGCTCTGTAAATAACGTTCAGGGATTCAGAGATCAAGCAGTGTAACAGACTCGTTTTTCAGGAAAACATTAGAACTGCAAGTATTTTTGAGGTACTCTTCTGGGACTTGTCTTTGTTTCCAATTTCTTTTGTGTATGTTTATTTCATTTGGAGAAACTAAATGGGATCAAATTTAGGTTCAAATTTTATACTGTAATAATTAGACTGTAAAAAAATTATTAAGGTCCCTATAAAATTCATAATACTAATTTGTAATGGAATCCCTTCCATGTTCTTTTCATCAAAGCAATACTTATCATTTCTCCATTCTTTGTTCCCATATCTATTTCGACAGAACCAAGAAACAAATATAAACAGAACCAACTCTTTCCCATTTCTACTTCTCGTGACAGAAATCACATCAAAACAAAAAAAAATCAAGAGGCTTTCATTTTCTACTTTTGTTTTATAGAGTTTCCAAAGGTGTACGTCTTTGATTGGAAGTAAAATAATGAAAAGGGAAAGTGGTAGTGTTACCTTAGTAATTGAGTCGCATCGCCGGGGAGGTAAGATGTCGAAGAGAGAGAGTGAGGCCGAGAGGTCAAGACCCTTCTTTGAATCTGTTTTTAAATTTTTAAACACAATTTAACCCAAGTTGAAGACTAGCAAGGCGAGGTGAGGGTTGCGCGAGATGAGTGGAGAGGTTTGAACAGCAGCGATGGATGCTTGGGCGAGGCTTTAATCGTGCGTGGAAGGAGATGGGAGGAAAGAGAGAAGGGCTGAGCGGCTTAGTCCTTTAGTTTTGCTAAATTAGTTTAGGTTTTTTTAGTTAGGTTATATATTAAATATTTCGGGTAAATTAGAATCTAGTCACTATAACTCTAGGAGTAAATTAGCTTTTGATCCTCCTAGGTTTAGTGCATGTTTATAATTTAGTCACATGTAGGACTTGATTTTGATTTTTTTTAATATGACCCGATTTAGTTATTTTCATATTTCAGTAATTTTCATGAGTTATTTAGGTTTAAGTCCCTTACATTTATGCTTGATTTTATTTAAGTCATTGTTTTAATTTTTATTTAGTATATTTAATTTTACGTATTTAAATTTAGTCATTATTTTAACATATACACTTTTAAAATTTATAGTTTGACATGTCATGTTTTTTATTTTTATATTTAAGTCACATTTGTACATTATATGTTAATATGCATAATTTTTAATTTTTAATTAAAATATACGTATATAATTTTTTGTATGTCACGTTGTATGATATTTTTAATTTTGATTAAATAATTTTGGCATGAAATCCTTTTTTGCACGATTCGCATGGTAATTTCATTTGCATAACTCGTCATATTACATAATTGGATTAAGGGTAATACACATTTAATTTAAAATTGTTTTAAGCGGGTTGTCATAATGCATTTGAGATCCGCTTTTAATGATTTTAAAATAAAAGTGTATCCCGAAAGTGAAACCTAAAAAAATTGATTATTCACCTAAAATTTGGGAATGGAAGAAAAAGAAATGCTCGGCTATTTAAATTTATCGAGAAAATGTTGTTATAGCTTTTAAGATCTGGTCTCGATATTTGTAAATAATCGAACATTCTTTATCTTTCTAAAACGACTTGGTAATTTTAATTTAATTTATTTGGGTGCATTTGAATATTATAATGAAATTTTAATATTATATTATTTTGATTTGAGTATGAATTAATTTTCTCAAGTACTGATAAATTATTACTTCTCGATATGAAATAATTTAATATTACTACATTTCATTGTAAAATTCGCATTTTTCGAGATCATAAATTAAATCAAGTTCGAATTTGTCAAGTTCAATGCAAAGACATTAATTAATCGACTAGGTACCGATTTAGGGCGTTGTGGGGGTGCTAATCCTTTCCCATACGTAACCGACTCCCGAACTTAATTTTTGGTAATGTAAACCTCAATTTGTTGTTTTAATTAAAATTAATTTTTATTTAAAATGATAAAACGTTTTTGGGTGCCCAATCACAACCTAATCAAATATTGGTGGTGACTCCTCGAACCGTATTTTTTTTATTGTAAAGGAACTCTAAAATTTTTCGAAACGAAAGATTTTTTAAATTACATTTTTTTAATTAAAAGAGATAAATTAAAAATATGTGATTTTCAAAATCTCATCTTTTTACTTTTTAAGGTAAAATCGTTTCGACACTTATATTCAAATAATAAAGTTTACGAGAAATTTATATATGTCAAACGGATTTAATTTCGGGAAAAAATGACCTACAATAAAAAAATATAGAAAATTGAAACAGGGATTTAATTTTTGTCGAAAGCTAGAAATTATCCACATAACTTCATCATAGAAAAAAAATGCATGAGAAAGCCTGTTTTGTCAAGCGGCTAATGGTGTACGAACGTGGGCAAAGGCGTCGTCCGTACCTTGCCTTAATCATTAATATTAATATACTTAATTAGTATTAAGAACCAAAAATTAGTGGTCCCTAATTTCACACTGTTTCCACGTGATTGTTCGATAATTATGATAAGTCACTTTGGTCTAGGGGTTAATGGAGTCTTTTCATCCCCAGTTAGGCATGCTAATTTATTTATCAATTTAATCTATCTAATAAAGTAAATAGACTATTTGTCAAAAATAAAAGAAGCAAATATATATTCATTGTATTTAACGAATTTGGGTTTTTCATTCATTGAATGTAAATATAGTAATATCTAATTCATTTTAAAATAGGATGTAGTACTAATAAGGATAAAATATATAAATAATAATTATATTATATTATCTTAAAATTATCTTCTGGTTATTAAAATTTTAAAAAATATAAAATAATTATTAAATGTATTAAACTATTATAAAGTGATCATTACACGCTATAAAAGAATGATAAAACTGGATATGTTTGAGACCCATTTTGTAATAGTTTGATAAATATAATAATTATTTTGTAATAATTTATTAAAGTAAATATCATTTTGCAACTTTTTGAGAAGTTTAACGATCATTCTCTAACTTTTATAATTTTCAGTGACTAAAAACAACATTTTAACATAGTTTAATGGCTACTTGTATACTTTATCCTAATAATTCTATTTACATTGAATTAAAAAATCTCTTTTTGTATACCATGCATAAATTGCGAGTTTAATCCCTAATCTAATTAATTTAATCTTATAATTTTTAAATTTTAAGATCTTAATCTTAATTTGAATGGTTTAAAAGTAGTATGCTTAAATTATAATGATTAAATTAAATATAAACTAACTCGGTTATTTATATGTAATACATAAATTAATAATATATTTTAATTCGACATATTTAAAGTTTACATCAAAACTAAAGTATTTTAAAATTTTAAAAATATTAAGAATAAAAATTATTAAAATAAAACAAGTTATCCATTGGAAGCGACCTGATAGCAAAATTTAACATAAGAAAATTATAATTCATAAAGCAAATCATTTAATAAAAGAGAGTGTTTTTTTTAGATCTTAGATTCATGCAACTGCATATACAAAATATGTGTGCATTATCAATAATTAAAAAAATTATAAAATAATATTTTCTTATAATCACTATTATCATATGACAAAAAAAACTTAGAAATTATAAGTTTATACATGGTGAAGGACATAGACGGAGCCATGTGTAGGGGAGGAGGGCACTGCCCTTAATTTTTTTAATATTAAAAAATATATAGGAAAAACATGTATTTAAACCTTTAAATTTTAGTTTATTTTGATTTTATCGTTCAAAATTTTTATTTATTTTGATTTTGTATCTCTCATTTTACATTATTAGATATACTTTATTCATTTACGTTAGAATTCTGACTCCATCCCAATGAAGGAGGAAAAGCTAGAAGTTAGGATATAATGGATAGAGAATAATGTAATTTTATTAATAATTTATGTTTTATATATTGATTAATTAAAAAATTCCCGCATAAAATAAGTGGAAGAAAATAGCCGCAGAAATGATTATTTATTTATTACAAAAGACGATCGATATCGGCCGCATATGTTACTACTTAAGTGATTTTTTATTCGATAATGTAATATGTTTAAATATTAAATTATTCATAAATAACGCTATCAATTAAATAATTTCAACATCAACAAAAAAAAAAAGAAGGAAAAGGGAAAATTAAAATGATCAATAAATTCGTAACGCGAACTCAAATTTCGCAACTCAATTTTCAAATTTTTAACGCAAATATGTAAATCACATTGCGATTTTACGAATTCGCGTTTCGATAATGTAAATCGCAACATGAATTTGTAATTCGCAACATGAATTTGTAATTCGCAACACAGAAGTCAAATTCGCAAAGCGCGTTTATTTTCGCAACGCGAATTTTATTTTCGAATTCAAAGCACAATATTAATTTCGCAACATAAATGTAAACAATATAATCGCAAATCATAACCTAAAACCCTAAATCACAACTCAATTTCATCTTCATCTCTCACTATCTACGATGACATCCGTCCCCATCTCCGACGAAATTCATCCCAATCTCCGGTAAAATCCGTCTATCTCCATCTCTCAGAGCCACCCTCACAACCATTCACGGTCAAAAATGGAAAATCAACCACCGATGGTTAGTTTTTTTAATTATTTTTATTTTGAATTTTTTGTATTATTATTAGATTTTTCATATTTAAATTGATGATTAATTTACTGGTAATTTCAGTAATAGATTAACTATTTCACTTAGATTGCTTACTAATTCATTCGGTTGCTGTCAATACTGCTAAACTGTTTAGTCTTTAAGCCTGCGAAGTTAGTATTTGTCTTTGTTTTGTCTTTTGGTTGAAGTAATGCAATTCATTCAAGTTTCAATTTACAGAAGACTATTTGAAACTTAAATTCGCAACACGAAAATGAAAATCGCAACGCAATTTTAGTTTCGCGTTGCGATTTTCATTTTCGCATTGTGATTTTAAGTTTCAAATAGTCTTCTGTAAATTGAAACTTGAATGAATTGCATTACTTCAACCAAAAGACAAAACAAAGACAAATACTAACTTCGCAGGCTTAAAGACTAAACAGTTTAGCAGTATTGACAGCAACCGAATGAATTAGTAAGCAATCTAAGCAATCTAAATGAATTGCACTACTCCAACCAAAAAACAAAGACAAATACAAACTTCACATTGTTGCGAATTTAAGTTTCAAGAATAAACTACTACTCTTTATGTTGTCCTTGAACCTGCACTAAACATATATGTTGTCCTTTTAAATGTTCATATAAGTGCTTACTTCTGGAATGTTATCTGATGCATTTTTTGAACTATGATAGAATAATGACTTGGGTGAATACCATGCATGTAACATCCCCAACCCGTATCCGGCCAGGATACGAGTCCGAAGTGTCACATTGACTTTTCAAAAATTTATTCGTATAAAATAGTGAGTAATTTAAAAACTTTTATAACATTTAAATTATTCAAAAACATTTACAAAATTATTCAGAGCTTATACAATATATTCTTTTGATTACATGTCAACTAGAACTTTATATACAAAAATACATATTATTCACCTCTCTTCTGATCTGACATTCGGTAAGGAGAACTGACCTGTCTTGTTCCTCTTTACTTTTCTTTTCGCTTTCCAAACCTACGCGTGAAACAATCACACGCTAAGTCGATGACTTAGTGAGGCATATAAAACATATAATATTTCATATAACATAAAGCATACATAAACATATACCATCATTATCATAATCTCTATCATTATCATTAAGAAACACACATAACATCATATGGTTCATGTAACACATTTCAAACCACTTACCTTTGATAACCATTTATAAACCCATCGTATACATATCACATTCAGTATGCTTGTTTAATCTCTTTATTAGCCCATGTACACTAGTGAGAACTTAAGGTATGTGAGTACATTGAGGTTGTGCATACATATGCTGTCACCACAGCTCGATCAATGTCCCGAAGGACCAGTCCATAGATTCCGAAGAACCTAGGTAATCAGTCCATATGTCCCGAAGAACATAGGTAAACAGTTCATATGTCCCGAAGAACATAGGTAAACAGTCCATATGTCCCGAAGAACATAGGTAAACAGTCCATATGTCCCGAAAAACATAGGTAAACCCTCGACCCCTGGCATGCCAACTATACCTTAGCTCTCATATCACATAACATGGGCATTATCATTTAACAGTTCACATTACTTGTCATTTCTCTTCTGTCACATACCACATGTATGTGTAACCATATATTCCATATCATATCACATGTATCACGTATTGCCTATTCATATGTCATTTCATATAACATATATCATATGTGCATGTAATCACATATATCGTATCATATAGCTTCATTCATATCACATATTCATATAAGCTCATAGCTTCTTTCACATATACATGTAATCACTTAGTCTATTTTCATGTAATTCTTTTCACTTCTCATATGATTTTATATTCATATCTCACATAGCTCATATCACATTGCATTGTTTCATATAAACATAGATGTCATATCTTGTTCGCATATATTTTCTATATAACTCATATATCTCATAGTTTTTTCACATAGCTCACTATCATATTTTCATATCATATATCTTATAATAGATTCTTATATCATCATTTGTTTCCTTTCTACCTATTCATAATCACATAACATATACAAAGCATATCATTATCTTTAGTCATGCATACATACAATCAATGTAATACAGATAATCACATATAATTATAACAACACATAATCATGTCCATGACTTCATGCATATTACTCTAGGAAATAGACTCATCGCAAGTCTTATTTCCATTAAACACTACATATCACTAGTATGCACTCACCTTGGCCTCACTAGTCAATTCCAATCTCTTATCTTTCCCTTGATCGATCTTACTTGTCAAATGTTCCGGAATTGCTTTACGCGCAGAATCTACATAAATGTACATTCTGAGGCAATCATTAGATACCTACACCTTGTAATTGGATACTAGCAACTTAAACGAACTTATTAAACCAATATTCACATTTTTCCTTTAGGGGGAATCGATTCCCTCCTGTGGGGGAATCGATTCCCCTATGAGATTCTGGAATTTCTGGTTCGCTTGAGGGGTATTGATTCCCCATTGAATGGGTACCGATTCCCCTTGCCCAGAAATCATATTTTCAGCACGAAATTTACTTCATTTCATCTTAAACACTTCATATTTCAACCTCTCATATATACTAAACTCAAACACACATACTTAAGCCCATTTGTACTCATTTAATCCATCTTAATTCTCAAAATCCTCTCTTCTTAATGAAATTCAAGAATTATACTCAATTTTCAACATGTTCTAAATTCCTTTCTATAACTTTAAATCTCTTAATTTAACTATTGACAAGTCAAATTCAACTTAAAATTCAACTTATCAACTTTATTTCAAGATTTCATTCAAAAACTCAAAATCTTTAATCTCTCATATACCTTTCATCTTGTTGTTTTATAACCAATTAAGCTTTCCTTAAGCTTAATTACTATCCAATTAACAACACCCAACCTTTAGTTGAACAAATAATCAACTAATGAAGAAACTTACCTTTGCCCTTGAGCTCTTACGGGAAGAGAAAGAAGAAAGGAAGAAGAGATGAAATGTTTTCATCTTCCACGTTTCAATCTCCTATTAAAGGGGATAAAAATATCTTTATTATCAAATGACCATTTTGCCCTTTACTACTTTGGATAATTACTAAAAACTTCTAGGGATTATCTCCACATAAATCATTGAACTTTTCAACTTTTCCACTTTAATCACCAAATTCTGAAATTTTACAATTTAGTCACTAACCTATAATTTGGGATGTTACAAATCTCCCCTCCTTTAAAGAAAATTCATCCTCGAATTTTTACTGCACACCTTGATAAGAACATGTCTGTTAATTTTCTCATGTTGTTTCCTTTACTTAATCTTTCTTTCCCTTAGTTCTTCAACTACCCTCTTTTTTTTCTCTTTTTTTTTACATCCTTATCATGTCACTTATCATATAACCAATAGCATCAGTTCTTATCACTCAAAATCATTAATCAATCAAATTCTTTATCAATCTTTAATTACCTTACAGTAATAACCAACCTTTATTCCATCATCGCTTAATTACTTCTTACACTTTCTTAATACATATAAATTATTCTTTTTTCCACTGACTAAATCTGCTTGACCAAGAAACATAACCTTTATTTATTCAAAATCAAAATCTCCTTATACATAAATCATATTTTCTTTCATGCTCACATACTCTTTTCCTCTCACTTGTACTCATCTCTGATTACTAATCTTTACCATCTCTTCATCACTTTGATAATCAACACTCCTTGCACATACCTTATTCTTCGTAAAGTCCTTCTTCAAATCATAATACACATATACTTGACTTCCATCAAACATATTAATCCTTTACTCTTTCCAGTCGAAACTAACTCAGCATTAATTTATTTGACTCATTCAACTCACATTCTTACTCATTCACAATACAATTTTCCTGGGTTCAAACTCAGGCATTACAATTTCCTTTATCTTATAAATCAATCATCAATGCACCTATTCTTAAACCCTTGCAAAACAGTACCTATATCACTTGATCCTTTTAAAATAATTTTGCTTTACCTATTTTCTAGTAGAACTTTTAATCCAATCCATTACTTTCCCTTCTAACTTAACTTCATATTCATTCTTAACTCCTTATTTAATCTTCCAATACCAGACTCTACTATTCAAGCGTATCTGTCTTTCATCAAGTTTTGATCCTTTGCTATGGAATACAACTAATTCAAATCGAGTCTGTAATTGACAATCATAATCTATGTCTCTCTTCGATAATATCGATTTTTATGAGATACGAATTCTCTTAATTCTTCTGAGATATCTCTAGATCTTTAATACAATTCATCACTTCTTGAAAAGAACAAAATTTTTTTTAACATGAATAATATTCTTTTCGTCTAGGCACAAACCCTCCATACCTCACTTACATACATCATTTTTCCTTCAAATAACTTAACAACAATTTCTTCAACTTATCAAACTATATTCATATCCCTACACGTTACGATTCCTCTGTTTTCAAAATCAAGCATTCTAACTTTCTCTGTCTTATAAACTGATTGTTGATATATTGATTCTTAAACTTTTCTATTACTTTATAACTTTCCTTAACCATATGAATCCTTATCTCCTTCACTATATCACATTTACATGGTCGAGATACACAACTATATCCATATCCGTTTCATATTCGGTTAACTTATCCTAATAATATCTTCAAATCCTTTAATTTCAATACACTTTTCGTCACATAAACTGGATAGCCAACGCTAACTCTTTTCATCTAGAATGCAAACCCTTATAATATCCACATTTTGCTTATACCCAGTATTATCTCTTTGTTTCAAATTCATCACACTAATTGCATTTATCTTATAAACTGGTCACTGATTCACTTATTCTTGAACTCTTCTACAATTCTAGCCACATCCTTAGATCTTTTAACTTTCTTATGGTGACACTTTCATTCACCATATTTTATCTTCTCTACGTAGTAACGAAACTTCTCAATTTAATTTCTCATCTTTGGAGAAATGAACACCTTCTAGCATTATCTTCATATCATTTATCCAAAGATCTGTAACAACAGAACCTTTCTCAAATTCACCCTTGAACTCTGGTGCACTTAACTCCATTCGATACATTCATTCTATGAGTTAACAAAGTATACAATTTAAAACACATCGGAATATCATTCAACATCATGAATCATTCTCTAATTTTATAAAGGCATTCCCTGAGGTTTTCTCTCTTCTCCCTGCCTGGCCAGGGCAGGTGAATGCTATTACCTTCAGGTCTATCGCCTTGTGCTTCACTTTGGAAGCTCTCATATATTCATGTGTTCATATCCTTACTTCTATCACATATCACGTGTGCATATGATCATCCAATTCATATCATATAACATATGTCATTTGTATATGTTCACATATCATCTATCATATTATATAAACATATATATATCTCATAACTCATTCTCAGTATTCACTTATCTTATATAACATAATAATTTAACTCTATTAACAAGACAGCACACTCCTTACCCTATCAGATCAGAAAATTTTTCACTTTGTGTTGGCATGTACACTTTTTAAAACACTTTTGACTTCGTTTTTAGCCTAAAATCGGGTAAATCGTAGCTCTGATACCATGCATGTAACACCCCCAACCCGTATCCGACCAGGATACGAGTCCGAAGTGTCACATTGACTTTTCAAAAATTTATTCGTATAAAATAGTGAGTAATTTAAAAACTTTTATAACATTTAAATTATTCAAAACATTTACAAAATTATTCAGAGCTTATACAATATATTCTTTTGATTACATGCCAACTAGAACTTTATATACAAAAATACATATTATTCACCTCTCTTCTGATCTGACATTCGGTAAGGAGAACTGACTTGTCTTGTTCCTCTTTACTTTTCTTTTCGCTTTCCAAACCTACGTGTGAAACAATCACACGCTAAGTCGATGACTTATTGAGGCATATAAAACATATAATATTCATATAACATAAAGCATACATAAACATATACCATCATTATCATAATCTCTATCATTATCATTAAGAAACACACATAACATCATATGGTTCATGTAACACATTTCAAACCACTTACCTTTGATAACCATTTATAAACCCATCGTATACATATCACATTCAGTATGCTTGTTTAATCACTTTATTAGCCCATGTACACTAGTGAGAACTTAAGGTATGTGAGTACATTGAGGTTGTGCACACATATGCTGTCACCACAGCTCGATCAATGTCCCGAAGGACCAGTCCATAGATTCCGAAGAATCTAGGTAATCAGTCCATATGTCCCGAAGAACATAGGTAAACAGTCCATATGTCCCGAAGAACACAGGTAAACCCTCGACCCTTGGCATACCAACTATACCCTAGCTCTCATATCACATAACATGGGCATTATCATTTAACAATTCAAATTACTTGTCATTTCTCTTCTGTCACATACCACATGTATGTGTAACCATGTATTCCATATCATATCACATGTATCACGTATTACCTATTCATATGTCATTTCATATAACATATATCATATGTGCATGTAATCACATAGATCGTATCATATAGCTTCATTCATATCACATATTCATATAAGCTCATAGCTTCTTTCACATATACATGTAATCACTTAGTCTATTTTCATGTAATTCTTTTCACTTCTCATATGATTTTATATTCATATCTCACATAGCTCATATCACCTTGCATTGTTTCATATAAACATAGATGTCATATCTTGTTCGCATATATTTTCTATATAACTCATATATCTCATAGTTCTTTCACTTAGCTCACTATCATATTTTCATATCATATATCTTATAATAGATTCTTATATCATCATTTGTTTCCTTTCTACCTATTTATAATCACATAACATATACAAAGCATATCATTATCTTTAGTCATGCATACATACAATCAATGTAATACAGATAATCACATATAATTATAACAACACATAATCATGTCTATGACTTCATGCATATTACTCTAGGAAATAGACTCATCGCAAGTCTTATTTCCATTAAACACTACATATCACTAGTATGCACTCACCTTGGCCTCACTAGTCAATTCCAATCTCTTATCTTTCCCTTGATCGATCTTACTTGTCAAATGTTCTGGAATTGCTTTACGCGCAGAATCTACATAAATGTACATTCTGAGGCAATCATTAGATACATACACCTTGTAATTGGATACTAGCAACTTAAACGAACTTATTAAACCAATATTCACATTTTTATTTTAGGGGGAATCGATTCCCTCCTGTGGGGGAATCGATTACCCTATGAGATTCTGGAATTTTTGGTTCGCTTGAGGGGTATCGATTCCCCATTGAATGGGTACCGATTCCCCTTGCCCAGAAATCATATTTTCAGCACAAAATTTACTTCATTTCATCTTAAACACTTCATATTTCAACCTCTCCTATATACTAAACTCAAACACACATACTTAAGCCCATTTGTACTCATTTAATCCATCTTAATTCTCAAAATCCTCTCTTCTTAATGAAATTCAAGAATTATACTCAATTTTCAACATGTTCTAAATTCCTTTCTATCACTCCAAATCTCTTAATTCAACTATTGACAAGTCAAATTCAACTTAAAATTCAACTTATCAACTTTATTTCAAGATTTCATTCAAAAACTCAAAATCTTTAATCTCTCCTATACATTTCATATTGTTGTTTTATAACCAATTAAGCTTTCCTTAAGCTTAATTACTATCCAATGAACAACACCCAACCTTTAGTTGAACAAATAATCAACTAATGAAGAAACTTACCTTTGCCCTTGAGCTCTTACGGGAGGAGAAAGAAGAAAGGAAGAAGAGATGAAATGTTTTCATCTTCCACGTTTCAATCTCCTATTAAAGGGGATAAAAATATCTTTATTGTTAAATGACCATTTTTCCCTTTACTACTTTGGATAATTACTAAAAACCTCTAGGGATTATCTCCACATAAATCATTGAACTTTTCAACTTTTCCACTTTAATCACCAAATTCTGAAATTTTATAATTTAGTCACTAACCTATAATTTGGGATGTTACAAATCTCACCTCCTTTAAAGAAAATTCGTCCTCGAATTTTCACTGCACACCTTGATAAGAACATGTCTGTTAATGTTCTCATGTTGTTTCCTTTACTTAATCTTTCTTTCGCTTAGTTCTTCAACTACCCTCTTTTTTTTCTCTTTTTTTTACATCCTTATCATGTCACTTATCATATAACCAATAGCATCAGTTCTTATCACTCAAAATCATTAATCAATCAAATTCTTTATCAATCTTTAATTACCTTGCAATAATAACCAACCTTTATTCCATCATCGCTTAATTACTTCTTACACTTTCTTAATACATATAAATTATTCTTTTTTCCTCTGACTAAATCTGCTTGACCAAGAAACATAACCTTTATTTATTCAAAATCAAAATCTCCTTATACATAAATCATATATTTTCTTTCATGCTCACATACTCTTTTCCTCTCACTTGTACTCATCTCTGATTACTAATCTTTATCATCTCTTCATCACTTTGATAATCAACACTCCTTGCACATACCTTATTCTTCGTAAAGTCCTTCTTCAAATCATAATACACATATACTTGACTTCCTTCAAACATATTAATCATTTACTCTTTCCGGTCGAAACTAACTCAGCATTAATTTATTTGACTCATTCAACTCACATTCTTACTCATTCACAATACAATTTTCCTGGGTTCAAACTCAGGCATTACAATTTCCTTTATCTTATAAATCAATCATCAATGCACCTATTCTTAAACCCTTGCAAAACAGTACCTATATCACTTTATCCTTTTAAAATAAATTTTCTTTACCTATTTTCTAGCAGAACTTTTAATCCAATCCATTACTTTCCCTTCTAACTTAACTTCATATTCATTCTTAACTCCTTATTTAATCTTCCAATACCAGACTCTACTATTCAAGCGTATATGTCTTTCATCAAGTTTTGATTCTTTGCTATGGAATACAGTTAATTCAAATCGAGTCTGTAATTGACAATCATAATCTATGTCTCTCTTCAATAATATCGATTTTTATGAGATACGAATTCTCTTAATTCTTCTGAGATATCTCTAGATCTTTAATACAATTCATCACTTCTTGAAAAGAACAAAATTTTTTTTTAACATCAGTAATATTCTTTTCGTCTAGGCACAAACCCTCCATACCTCACTTACATACATCATTTCTCCTTCAAATAACTTAACAACAATTTCTTCAACTTATCAAACTATATTCATATCCCTACACGTTACGATTCCTCTGTTTTCAAAATCAAGCATTCTAACTTTCTCTGTCTTATAAATTGATTATTGATATATTGATTCTTAAACTTTTCTATTACTTTATAACTTTGCTTAACCATATAAATCCTTATCTCCTTCACTACATCACATTTACATGGTCGAGATACACAACTATATCCATATCCGTTTCATATTCGGTTAACTTATCCTAATAATATCTTCAAATCCTTTAATTTCAATACACTTTTCGTCACATAAACTGGTTAGCCAACGCTAACTCTTTTCATCTAGAATGCAAACCCTTATAATATCCACATTTTGCTTATACCCAGTATTATCTCTTTGTTTCAAATTCATCACACTAATTGCATTTATCTTATAAACTGGTCACTGATTAACTTATTCTTGAACTCTTCTACAATTCTAGCCACATCCTTAGATCTTTTAACTTTCTTATGGTGACACTTTCATTCACCATATTTTATCTTCTCTACGTAGTAACGAAACTTCTCAATTTAATTTCTCATCTTTGGAGAAATGAACACCTTCTAGCATTATCTTCATATCATTTATCCAAAGGTCTGTAACAACAGAACCTTTCTCAAATTCACCCTTGAACTCTGGTGCACTTAACTCCATTCGATACATTCATTCTATGAGTTAACAAAGTATACAATTTAAAACACATCGGAATATCATTCAACATCATGAATCATTCTCTAATTTTATAAAGGCATTCCCTGAGGTTTTCTCTCTTCTCCCTGCCTGGCTAGGGCAGGTGAATGCTATTACCTTCAGGTCTATCGCCTTGTGCTTCACTTTGGAAGCTCTCATATATTCATGTGTTCATATCCTTACTTCTATCACATATCACGTGTGCATATGATCATCCAATTCATATCATATAACATATGTCATTTGTATATGTTCACATATCATCTATCATATTATATAAACATATATATATCTCATAACTCATTCTCAGTATTCACTTATCTTATATAACATAATAATTTAACTCTATTAACAAGACAGCACACTCCTTACCCTATCAGATCAGAAAATGTTTCACTTTGTGTTGGCATGTACACTTTTTAAAACACTTTTGACTTCGTTTTTAGCCTAGAATCGGCTAAATCGTAGCTCTGATACCATTAAATGTAACACCCCAACCCGTATCCGACCAGGATACGAGTCCGAAGTATCACATTGACTTTTCAAAAATTTATTCGTATAAAATAGTGAGTAATTTAAAAACTTTTATAACATTTAAATTATTCAAAACATTTACAAAATTATTCAGAGCTTATACAATATATTCTTTTGATTACATGCCAACTAGAACTTTATATACAAAAATACGTATTATTCACCTCTCTTCTGATCTGACATTCGGTAAGGAGAACTGACTTGTCTTGTTCCTCTTTACTTTTCTTTTCGCTTTCCAAACCTACGTGTGAAACAATCACATGCTAAGTCGATGACTTAGTGAGGCATATAAAACATATAATATTTCATATAACATAAAGCATACATAAACATATACCATCATTATCATAATCTCTATCATTATCATTAAGAAACACACATAACATCATATGGTTCATGTAACACATTTCAAACCACTTACCTTTGATAACCATTTATAAACACATCGTATACATATCACATTCAGTATGCTTGTTTAATCACTTTATTAGCCCATGTACACTAGTGAGAACTTAAGGTATGTGAGTATATTGAGGTTGTGCACACATATGTTGTCACCACAGCTCGATCAATGTCCCGAAGGACCAGTCCATAGATTCCAAAGAACCTAGGTAATCAGTCCATATGTACCGAAGAACATAGGTAAACAGTCCATATGTCCCGAAGAACATAGGTAAACAGTCCATATGTCTCGAAGAACATAGGTAAACAGTCCATATGTCCCGAAGAACATAGGTAAACAGTCCATATGTCCCGAAGAACATATGTAAACCCTCGACCCTTGGCATACCAACTATACCCTAGCTCTCATATCACATAACATGGGCATTATCATTTAACAATTCACATTACTTGTCATTTCTCTTCTGTCACATACCACATGTATGTGTAACCATGTATTCCATATCATATCACATGTATCACATATTGCCTATTCATATGTCATTTCATATAACATATATCATATGTGCATGTAATCACATAGATCGTATCATATAGCTTCATTCATATCACATATTCATATAAGCTCATAGCTTCTTTCACATATACATGTAATCACTTTGTCTAATTTCATGTAATTCTTTTCACTTCTCATATGATTTTATATTCATATCTCACATAGCTCATATCACATTGCATTGTTTCATATAAACATAGATGTCATATCTTGTTTGCATATATTTTCTATATAACTCATATATCTCATAGTTCTTTCACATAGCTCACTATCATATTTTCATATCATATATCTTATAATAGATTCTTATATCATCATTTGTTTCCTTTCTACCTATTTATAATCACATAACATATACAAAGCATATTATTATCTTTAGTCATGCATACATACAATCAATGTAATACAGATAATCACATATAATTATAACAACACATAATCATGTCCATGACTTCATGCATATTACTCTAGGAAATAGACTCATCGCAAGTCTTATTTCCATTAAACACTACATATCACTAGTATGCACTCACCTTGGCCTCACTAGTCAATTCCAATCTCTTATCTTTCCCTTGATCGATCTTACTTGCCAAACGTTCCGGAATTGCTTTACGCGCAGAATCTACATAAATGTACATTTTGAGGCAATCATTAGATACCTACACCTTGTAATTGGATACTAGCAACTTAAACGAACTTATTAAACCAATATTCACATTTTTTTCTTTAGGGGGAATCGATTCCCTCCTGTGGGGGAATTGGTTCCCCTATAAGATTCTGGAATTTCTGGTTCGCTTGAGGGGTATCGATTCCCCATTGAATGGGTACCGATTCCCTTGAATGGGTACCGATTCCCCTTGCCCAGAAATCATATTTTCAGCACAAAATTTACTTCATTTCATCTTAAACACTTCATATTTCAACCTCTCCTATATACTAAACTCAAACACACATACTTAAGCCCATTTGTACTCATTTAATCCATCTTAATTCTCAAAATCCTCTCTTCTTAATGAAATTCAAGAATTATACTCAATTTTCAACATGTTCTAAATTCCTTTCTATCACTCCAAATCTCTTAATTCAACTATTGACAAGTCAAATTCAACTTAAAATTCAACTTATCAACTTTATTTCAAGATTTCATTCAAAAACTCAAAATCTTTAATCTCTCTTATACCTTTCATCTTGTTGTTTTATAACCAATTAAGCTTTCCTTAAGCTTAATTACTATCCAATGAACAACACCCAACCTTTAGTTGAACAAATAATCAACTAATGAAGAAACTTACCTTTGCCCTTGAGCTCTTACGGGAGTAGAAAGAAGAAAGGAAGAAGAGATGAAATGTTTTCATCTTCCACGTTTCAATCTCCTATTAAAGGGGATCAAATTATCTTTATTGTCAAATGACCATTTTTCCCTTTACTACTTTGGATAATTACTAAAAACTTCTAGGGATTATCTCCACATAAATCATTGAACTTTTCAACTTTTCCACTTTAATCACCAAATTCTAAAATTTTACAATTTAGTCACTAACCTATAATTTGGGATGTTACAATGCAAGTTTGAAACATATTTGGCTTTGTTTTCACTGTTTAATATCATGTCTGTTTATAGTGTATAATTTGTAGTTTTTGGTATATCTAACTTGGTATGTTTATTGTTTTTGTAGAAATTTTTTTCGGCTTCATTGACCTTAAGGAATAAATTAAGCCTAGCCACTATAATTGCGTCGACGCTTACACATTTACAAAGAAAATTTTTTGAGAATACTTGCTTCGGGCCATGGCTGAAAGTACAACATCCGGGTGGAGATACTATGTTGACCCATTTGTTTCTTCAGACCATGACTAACGATCTACCCGAGAGGATACAATGTGGTGATGAAGAGATATGGTTTCATTTTCCTCCGCCGTATACTTGTTTTGGGCGGGAGGAGTTTTGCTTAATCACTGGTCTACGATTCGGACACGATGATGTAGGTTGCTACACTAGTCATATGCCCACCCATCATGGTTATCTCGGGTTTTTCCTGAGCTGGCAAAGGCGAAGCTGAGTTTACACGTCGACGACTTGAAAAGATTATTTGTTAAAGATGGTTTTACTTGGATGGATGACCTCGATGTTGTCCGCGTATGCCATTTATTACTTTTGCATGCCGAATTTTTAGGCAAAGAGGCCAGACAACCTATTTTTGAGGACCTAATATTATTGGTAGAGGACCTAAATGCATGAAACCTATTTCCGTGGGGTTCATATCTATGGAAAGATACCTGGAAAAAGTTTTCATCTGCCTTTGAGGAACGAAAAGTTTACGTGGCCATGGTTCCAAATACACTTTGGCAGGCTTTATTTGGGCCTTTAAGGTAAGAATTTCTATATAATGTTTCCAAAATTATAATTAATTATTTAACAATTACTAATGTTTGTGTATTATATTGTTTATAGATTTGGATATTTGAGGCTTTTCCCAGCATACGGACATATGCAATCAAAAATTCAAATGATATTCCTAGGGCTATTTCCTGGAGGAGGATCCAGCTGTTGGATTGGGAAGAGTTACTACCATATACGACGATAAATGATGTAAGTTAACACAAATACTACCATATGTAAACAAGTTATTACTAGTAGATGTTTAACTTTGTTTGAGCTTTTATATTGTTAGGAGGCCAACTACCCATTACAGAGGCTGGCACCCACAGAGGCTGAGCTTGCCACTGATTGGTGGCAAGCTAGTAAGCGTTTTTTTTTATGGCACGGGTAATGAGCATCACCTCACCCAGAGCCATCACCTGATCGAGCCGATTATACACCTCCACAACGAGAGCCATCACCTATTCCGTCATATCATCGAGCCTCTTCTCCACCATCACCTCATGATAGGCGACCGGAAAAGATGCCACGACATTTATCTCTCTATTCTCCACCTCCACGGGATGAGTTAGGGGAGTTACGTGATGAGCTCAATGCTTTACGTGAGGAGGTCGGTACTTTACGTGAAGACAATAGTGCATGGCGTGATGAGGTACGGTCTTTACGTGGTGAGGTAGAGGTTTTACGCAATGACAATGGTGCTTTACGTGGTGAGGTATCTACTTTACGTGGTGAGGTATCTACTTTACGTGATGAGGTAGCCGCTCTACGTGAGATTGTTGCATCGTTGTAGAATGAGGTAAGTTTGTTTAATACTATATGCAAATAACCTTTTTTCGGCATTATTTATTTGTTTATTTACTGATTTATGTATTAATTTATTTTTAGCGGCCCGATAAGGTAGATGCTTTACGTCGGGTTTTTCTTGTACGACGGGGTTCACGCATCAGACGTCGTACACGTGCCATTACGTCTCCGTTCACCCCAATAGTGCCAAGACTCCGTAAGAAGAAGCCCGATTCACCTGTCATCGTTCAAAATGCCTCTCCTATCGTTCAAGAGGCCTTTTATCATCCTTCCAGAGGCCCCTCCCACCGTTCAAGAGGCCCTTGTCATCGTTCAAGAGGTCTCTCCCACCGTTCGAGAGCCCGATTCACATGGCATAATATGTTGACATATTGAAAAACCCCCTCAAGTGCCCGACATGATGGATGAGAGTTAGCTTTTGTATGAGCTACCGGTCAGTACCATTCCGGTATCTGAAGTGGAGAAAAGAACACTACCGGACACAATTATGGATAATACCCTTTGGGCTAAGACCGCAGTTGATTTTTATCTACATTAGCGGAGCCAGGGGTGTTACGCTAACATATGCAAACTCGACGATGATATGCATTTGTTTCTTGATCGGTCTTGGTGGGGTGTGTTATTAGGGGTTGAAGACAATGTCTATTTCGACGGGAGGTAAGTCTTATATTCTTCTTATATTGCATTTTGATTAATTTTTTTTAAATTTATGAAATTCACTAATATATGTATTTTTTTTATAAAACAACATATTGATGCATGGTGTCACGTCTTCTTATAATAAGGAAATTGAAGAAAATAAAAAATACGCGATTGACTATTATGCCGACATTTTTTCACGTAGCTCACTTGAAGGATCAGATAGACACTTCATATGTGTTGGGTAATGGAAAAGCTAAACTTTATCCTGCGTGGTGGGAGGTCGATAAGGTTAGTATTTATTTTTGAATATTTTAAAGGTGTTCATAAATAAAAATTTGATGTGCGCAATTGATTGCAGGTATTTATCCCTGTTTTGGAACATCGTCAATGGCTTCTCGTCGAGCTTCAGCTCCCATCCCTGAAGACAATGGTATATGACAACATGTTAAATTACATACCATTGTCTAATTTGAGAGATATTATTTATAAGGGATGGAGCGCTCATTTGGCTAAATACTTGGATGTGATTGATTATTGGACTAATTCTGGAAACAAGAAGCCAAAGAAGTTCAAATTTACAATGATCAGAGACGAGACCGCGCCACAACAAACGCAGGGAGCCAGAGGGGATTCTGGTCTTCTCATATGCATGTGCTTGGAATGTTTGACGATAGGAAGTAAACAGTTTCTACCTCCCACATATAGAGATAGAGGTACAGTAGGCTTGTGGTTTCGTCATTTTATGGCTAGACCGATATATGCGAGAAGCTGCCTACCTACATCCGCGTGCTGAAAGTATGCATAAATAATTGGTAAGTTTGAGCAAGTGTTGTTAACATATATACTCTTTGTTGGTTTGAAAATGTTTGGTTAAGTACCCAGAATTTAATGTTGTTTGTTGGTTTTAGATGTGTAGAAAGTGTTGTTTGAGAAAATGTTTGGTTTCTGCAGGTTAATCATGAAGTGAGCTGCGTGAAATTAATATATTTGTGCATAAACAACTGTCTGCGTGAAATTTATGTATTTTTAAAAGTTGATTTGTTTAATTGATGAGGAAATAAGAATTATTTTTTGATTGTTTAATTGATTTGTAAAAGTTGATTTGTTTAATTGATGTGTAAATAATTCTTATTTTTTGCTTGTTTAATTGATTTGTAAAAGTTGATTTGTTGTTTTAAATTTTAATCTGCATTATTTTGAAGGAAAAAAAAGACCTGTTGAATGTACACTTTCGCAACGCGAAAGTCAAATTCGCGTTGCGATAGTCAAATTCGTAACGCGAAAGTCAAATTCGCATTGCGATTTTCACGTTGCAATTTCGCGTTTTGAATTTAACTTTCGCAACAATCACAACGCAAAATTTGCAACGTGAATTTGACTTTTGCAATAATCGCAACAAAAAATCTGATAAGTGATAACAACTAAACATATCATAGCAATGTTCAAACTCAAGTTACTAATGAATGTTTAACTGAAATGTATGCATTCACACATAATACAACGTTTGCATTTAAAAATCACCTAAGTTAATAAGTCCCAAAAGGTGAAGCCGGTTGTGATTGGGATTTTGATTTTGATTTTGATTTTGATTTCCTTTTGCTTGGTACCATATGAACATTCTCCCATGACCCTCCAAAACACAAATCTATCAAAACATGATCAACATTAGATGACTTCATTCTACAAATTGTAAATTAATTTACTAAACAAATGAACTATAAACTACATATCATCACTAACTTAGAGAAGAATATACTTTTATTAAGTTGATAGTTGATAATTTGGGACAGAAATCATTGAAAAATTATATAGAAATAAAATTATGTAAAAAATGCCTTCCGAATATTATCCATTTCATCCAGCTCATGAAGATAGGATAACCGTTAACTGAAACAGTCTGAGAGAAACATAGTTGATGTAGAAGCAGCTGCATATTTAAAATCTCGAAGGTGATCCATTTGGTTCTCAAACATTTAAAGCATCGGAAGTATTTCGGACTTATGATTTGGGTGGTACACGGGTAATGCAACAAAATGCATCCAAAAATTCTCAAGAATTAAACGCTAGATCTTTTAATAATAATGTTAAAATAATGGAAGATACACACGTAAAGCATAAGTACCTGTACAATTAACAATCTAAACGGATAAAAGTTCTCCGGTATAATGAAAATAGTCGTAAATGACAAGTTGAGACCCTTGTCATGTACGCCTATTACCATTGCACCGGTAGAATTTTACCATTTACATTGTTAATTTAACAAAGTATCAATAGTTTATACACGTGTACTCTTCAATTATTTTTGTTATTATTAAAAGTTGTAGCCCTCAATTATCGGGATTTTTAGTTGTCATTTGTTGCATTTCCCGTATACCACCCAGATCATACGTTCGAAACATTTCTGATGCTTTAACTGTTTGAGAACCAAATGCATCACCATTGAGATTTTAAATCTGCAACTGCTTCTACATCAAGTATGTTTGGCTAAGACAGTTTCGGGTTAGGGTTAACCTACCTCAGTGAGCTGACTGAAATGGATAGTATCCGAAAGGCATTCTTCGGATATCCAATCTTCCTGCTTGTTAACCAAAAATTACGATGGTCGAGATTTCCCTCGCGTTTAAAGTTGGAAAAAAACAATGGAAATTAGGAATAATCAATGATAACATGCATATTGCCTAAGTTATTCCATTGAGTAAGTTGTTGTTTGGATGAAACAAAGGCTCGGGCTAATATTTATAGTGGAGCCGAAATTTATATTGAAATTCAAACTAAAATTTAAATTTAAATTCAAACTCCAATTGCATATGAAATGAATTTGAAATGCAGTGTTAAATTGAACATGGAAATTGCATAATTGATTCATACTGTTCAAGTAACATGCTTTATGAACCATCAAGCTAAAAGACAATATTGATTGAGTTCAATGCTGAGTTGTGAGTTGATGGGGTTGTCACACTTGTCACATGGTGGGAATAAAGTACTCACATGGAAGAGATAGATTGTTTTGTTTTTCACAGCCCATCCTATCTGAATGAAAATATATATACAATATAATCAAACCAAAACATACATACACAATAAATTTATACATAACAATGTTCAAATAATGTACCCACAACAATGAAATTAATCCGATGAAAAAGGGTTATTTCTAACGAATTCCGGAACATTATTTTCTAAATAATGTACCCATAACAATGTTCAAATAATGTATCCACAACAATTTTTAATTGATTTGTTGTTTAATTTTCAATCTACATTATGTTGAAGGTAAAAAAGACCTGTTGAAGGTACACTTTCGCAACGCGAAAGTCAAATTCATGTTGCGATTTTCTCGTTTCGATTGTTGCGATAGTCAAATTCGCAACGCAAAAGAAAAATTCACATTGCGATTTTTGCGTTATTTTCACGTTACATATTTGACTACATAAAATATAACTGAAAAAGATAAAAGACAACAATGTGATAAGTGATAACAACTGAACAAATCATAGCAATGTTCAAACTCAAGTTACTAATGCATGTCTAACTGAAAATGTATGCATTCACACATAAAATACACATAATACAACGTTTGCATTTAAAAATCACCTAAGTTAATAAGTCTCAAAAGGTGAAGCCGGTTGTGATTGAGATTTTGATTTTGATTGCGATTTTGATTTCCTTTTGTTTGACACCATATGAGCTTTGGATTTTAATGAGGATCCATATTTTGGTAGAGGAAAAGATGATTGTGATGGCATTGGTAATCCACAGGTCAACCTTGTATGACCACTTTCCTTGCACCGACTACATGTTGATATCCTCTTCTCTTCACCCTTAGACGGTATACGATCGTGATTTTTTGGTCGGCCAGGTAGCCTGCTATCCATGACTGGTGGAAAAACTGTTTGTAAGTCATCAGGTATGTCTCACTTAGAAGGATGTGGAATAGGGTAGACAATCTCGGCATAAGTCTGTCGATATACTTCTGTAGTGTAGCAATCCATAGCGTATGCGCTTGAATCATCTTGGTTTAGATTAAGAGCAACTTTTATAACATGGCCACACGGATAACTAGATGTTTTCCATTTCATACAACTACACGTCTTTGCATTTAGATCGACAAGCCCATTTAAGTTATTATCCAATACTTCAAACAAAGTGTTTGAACATGGTTCAACTCTCCATGACGTTGACTTCACAGCACGTTTCGTTATCTTTTTTTCAGTCCATGGTGTAACACGACGTTCCAATATTCTTATAAATTTAAATAAATAATACTTAGTAAAATATTTATTAAATATGATAAGTTACGAATTTAAAGAAATAATACCTGCATGGTTTCTTTTCTTGTAGTACCACTGTTGAATAGAGGCTTGAAAAAACTCCATTAATGTAGTAATGGGTAATTTTCGGGAATGACGACTTAGAGCGTTGATTGATTTTGCACTATTAGACGTCATGAAACCATATCTTGCTCCAAGTTGATGTACTCTTGACCATCTTTCAAACCCGACATCTTCTAGTGTTTGAGCACATTAAGACAAAACACATCTTAAACAATTTATATGCTTATTAAAATCCACTTCCCGATAAGCTTTTACAGCCTTCCAGTATGTCCATTTGTGATTTTTTATACCAGCAGACCTTGATTTTAGATTTTTATACAAATGAACACCACAAAGTCCATGAAAAGCATCTGGGAAACACCTTCTAACAACGTTATCAATTGAGTTTGCCCTATCGGATATGATTGTCAGATTGCTAATAGGACCTATGCAATCCCTAAGATGCCCCATAAACCATGTCCATGAAACAGAGGTTTCAGATTTGCCAACCCCGTAAGCTATTGGCAGTATCCCATTGTTAGTATCCATGGCTACTGCTAATAAGTTTACTCCAAGGTATCGACCTTTCAAATGTGCTCCGTCAACTATAATAACTGGGCGCATGCAAGTAATAAACGAACGAATCTACAAAATAATATACACAAGAAATATAATCATTTAAATGTGAAATGCATGTAATTAACAAAAATGAGTCAACAAAATTATATTGATTTACTAACCGCAACACCAATGGCGATAAACAATAACTCAAAGCGTCCATCTCTATCTGTTTTGATATGAGTTACCGACCCAAGATTTTTCAGCTTTAAATTGTGACAATAAGCCGACAGTTGGGCAAACGATGCTTCTGGCGACCCCCTCAACAATTCCAAGGAATAATATTTTCTCTCCAAGCTTGAGAATATGAGATACTAATCTTGAACCGAGCATTCATGTCAGTCATAATTCCATGTCCCCGATATACCCTGCCATTCAAAAACATTATCTCAGCCAAAAAACCACCCAACACCTTTTTGTTTGCCTGTCTATGGTGAGGAAAAACTTGGGTTCTTGAACATGTATATTTATCAATAAAAGTCCTAACTTGAAACATTTCGCAATCTTTTATCCTCTTTGCAATCATAGGCCACGAACAGTTTTTGTCAATCATACACCTTGTTTCGAAACGATCTTTGCTTGATTTGTTAACTTTTAGTTGATAGCCATCTTCCACACATTTCGTATACAAAGCTATCTTCAAGTCTTCCTTTGTATCAAAATAATCATCTTTCTTGATACGAGTAACTTTTGTGTAACAATCAACTGTTATCTTTACCAACTCTTCTTCCAGTATCTGAAGTAATTCTGGCATATTCCAGTTATACTCCCGTAGCATTTTCTTCTTTTTCTTTTCTTCTGGGACTTCTTCTTATTCTTTTTTCTTCTTCAGGGTTATATGAATTACAGAATGGATGTTCAACATGTTCATTCAGAGTCGTAACTTCCTCCTCATTATCATCAACAACATCTTCCTCGGCAGTGGTTGTTTTATCATAAAAATTTGGGTATTGACCAATATCAAAATTATTACACGCATGGTCTGTTTCTACTTCTGAAACATCATCAAAATTCTAGTATTGACCAAGATCAAAGTACGGGTATTGACTAAGATCAAATTTCGAATACTAACTAGTACTCATAATTTTTTTTGTTGGCTCATCATCGTCTAACTGGTCAATACGAAAACCGGAATTTGGTGCTGAAGGTTGATTGGGATTTGGATTAGGAAAAGGATGTGGGTTTTGAGATTGTGTTTGATATTGTGTTTGGTATTGGAAATGTGGTGAAACAAAATTTTCTTGGTGATGAAATTGTTGTGGAACCATTAAATTTTGAGGTTGATAATAACGTTGTACATTGTGAGCACCAACTTCACTACTTTTAGGTTCAACAACATACAATGTAACATCATCTTCTTGCGAAACACTAATGTAAGCAATGAATCGTTAAACATCTTCATTGTCGGTTAACAAATAAACTTTACCTTTTCTCTAATAAAATAGCCTAAATCCACTTAGAGGCTCTAAATTCAATTTCTTTGCAACACGTAACATTAGAGTTTCATAAGTTAACATTTTAAAGACAATTTTAGTTGAAGATTCATGGGTAAAGGCATATATTGTAAAACACCATGAACATTCTCCCATGACCCTCCAAAACACAAATCTATCCAAACATGATCAACATTAGATGATTTCATTCTACAAATTGTAAATTAATTTACTAAACAAACGAGCTATAAACTACATATCATCACTAACTTAGAGAAGAACATACCTTTATTAAGTTGATAGTTGATAATTTGGGAGAGAAATCATTGAAAAATTATATAGAAATAAAATTATGTAAAAAAAAATTAGAGATGGGGAAGGATGTTGTTGGATATAGGATCAGATGTCGTCGGAGATAGTGATAGATGGAGATGGAATGAGTTGCGATTTAGGGATTTAGGTTATGAGTTGTTGCTATTGCGTAGTTATATACCCAAAATATTTATGTTGCGAAAATAAAACCTATTACGAAATTAAAATTCGTGTTGCGAATTCGAAAATCGAGTTGCGAATTCAGAAATCGAGTTGCGAATTTGAAATTCAGTGTTGCGAATTTGAAAATCGCGTTGTGAATTTGACTTATGTGTTGCGATTTACAGATTCGCGTTGCGATTTACATATTCACGTTGCGAATTTAGAAACTGAGTTGCAAAATCGGAGTTCGCGTTGCGAATTTGTTGGTCATTTTCGTAAATCCAAAAAAAATTAATTAAAATCATATATTATAAGACATTTTCGATCTCTGAATCAATTCTCTAGGATTCAAAAGAGTACTTGCGGTTTTTCGTGTGCAAGAGGCGAATAATGAAAGTTTATGTCGTGCCACGTGGAGGAAATTGGAACCACTCGATGAAAATGCAAAGGTGGAGATTTAAAAGCTTTAGTCGATTGGATTTACTGAAACTGGAAGAGAACTGTAGTGAGCTGCCCA
The DNA here is from genome assembly GCF_006381635.1 of Hibiscus syriacus. Lineage (NCBI taxonomy): Eukaryota > Viridiplantae > Streptophyta > Magnoliopsida > Malvales > Malvaceae > Hibiscus > Hibiscus syriacus. Next base: position 186,744 of record NW_024062641.1, on the reverse strand, counting down.
CAGACATTTTCTTCCTATCCCTATCTCTTTTCTTTTCAATCATCCGTCCCTCGACAGAACTGAAGATTAACAGCAGAGTTTTGGGTCTAATTATGGTTTAAATCCTCTACAAATTAAAATTTAAGATTTAATCCTTTATATAAATTTTGATGATAATTTTCTTACATCAAAGAACAAATCATAACCCTCAATATCAACAGTAAATATGTAATAAATTTAAATTTATCAATGATGTTATTGTTAGAGGTGATAAATTAAATGATATCTTTTTTCGTTTAGAATTTTATGATTTAATCTGATGAAGAAATAAATAAGATGAAATTTGTGATTGATGTGAAGTGTTGGAATTTTTATGATTTTTTATATAAAATTTTTGATATAATAAAATTTTAATCTATTTATGTTTTTATGTCTAAGATTTCACCTAAAATATATGTTGACTTTATTTTTCTTATTTGTGATTTTTTTATCATTGTTTTATTATAGTTTGTATTAGTTAAAATAAATGGATAAATAAAAATTAGACCCTTGTTTTGATTTTGGTATAATTTTGAAGGGGAGAGGTCTTTATCTTTTATATAACGGGTGCAAAGCGTAGCAGAGAGCGGAGGGCAGTTCTCATTGGCGGCGTTGCAGGAGCTTAAATTCTGTGCATTATTGCATAAGAACTGAAGGGATAGAGAAAACCATCCTTGTTTTTCTTTATTTTTATTTAACCCTAAAACGAGAATCTCAACTATTTTTCATTGTTAACCTCTAAAAAAATAGCCGAAGATCGTAGAAGAAAAAGAAAACAGGCTCTGTACAAAAATCTAGCCGTTCCAGAGGTCAGAAACAACAAAGATCGGGTCAAAACGAAACACTCATAGACTAACAGTGGCCTTTAAAACTCACCAGAAAAAGCTTCGTCAATTGAAACACCAACTCAGAAAGCTAGTGATCTAGGTGGGGTAAGAGTGGGGGACACACTAAGTAGGGTGTTTCTGCTATGGATTTTTGGCCCAAATTGAGGAGGGTTTCAGATTTCAGGGGTAACAAATGGCCGGCTTTTTCTATCTAGGCGGACGAGACGGAGTGGCAGCAGCAGCCGCCAACAAACAAGAAGGAGAAGATAAAGAAGAGAGTCTATATTTGTATAGAAACGAGGAGATCTGCAACAACAGAAACAAAGGGTTTGAGATATGGCCGCAGTATTATTACCAACAGCAGCAAAACATAAGCCACTACTCTTTTGGAGCGGGTACCAGTCGAAGAACCACTGGTTTTAACTTATCCGATGACTCATCTTCGAGATCGGCGGGGTTTACGGTTATGAGACAAGGAAGAATGAACAAAATTTTAATTGAATGACTTGATTGCAACTTTTTTAAAACAAGGTGATGCTTTTATAACATGACAAATAATTGAGTGATTTGGGTTGTGTTTTACACATATCCTTATTATGCGAAGGGGGAGAAAAAACAAAGGGCAGTAGCGTCCAAAACAGTTGCATGTAGGGTTTCCGGGAGTAGGGCAAAATACAGGGTTGTGAACAAAGGGTTTTGGCATGCGAATCCACTGGTAGTATATTGGGTGCTTCTTTTGCTGCAAATTGTATGGTCCTATAACTCAGTTTTTGCTTCATGAGCAAGGCAGATCGTTGAGATTATCTATGAAGGAAAAAAGAGAGAGTCTCTGTTTGCATGTAAAAGCTAAGCTCATTGCATGCACTGCAGGCTACAACGCCAGCTACTCAAACAATAGCGTGAGGATTTCATAAGCAAAGGCCGCCATACTCTTTTTTTTCCTTATATTTATCCTTACCACTAAGCAGTACCCTAAAGGATAAAAGCAAATCTGCCTTAAATTGGATATATATATATATATATATTGAAAAATTGCTGAGATAATGATTTGAAAAAAAAATAGTTTATTTAGTGTTGAGATAGTTTGATTGTTGTAGTGTTGGTAGCAAGTTGTGCGGACCATCCGATGTTTTTGAGAAGACACATGAAGGATTCATGGTCTTTCGGAAAAAGCATGGAAGATACAATATTTTTTTTGGGTCTATATGCTGTCAGATCACCAAATGTTGTAGAAATTCAGTAAATCGAAAATTGTACAATCTAAAAATCGTCGCATGATCTAATTGTCTTCATTCATGAAGTCGACAAATAATCATGACACTTTTAAACCTATACAATAACAAGTACCCTTGTTGTTAAAATAAATTTTCTTACCCCTTATATCGGCATATCTTTTTCCCCAACAACATTATTTAAATTTTTTTACCATATATCATATATTTAATCATAATTTTTTTTATTTCAGTATGTGATACAACCACGATGAAAAACAAATTAAAATTGTGTGGATCTCTGTCAACGTAATTTAAATTTTCTAAAATCATGTTTAACAAAATAAAATATGTTGCTATAAAGCTTTATAAAAAAATAATCCCCTAATTAATTTTAGTATCTTATCAATAATTTATAAAAAGATTGGCCATAAGGAAAATTAAGTAGAATTATTTGCTAGCCTAGTTGCTCCCATATATATATGGGTCATTAATTAAAAGGTTCACTGAGACTGAAGTCAAGATCCTAATGGTCAATAGGTTTCGGCCTTATGGGCATATTGTTCTGCTTACTTTATCGTTAGCTCTTTGAGACCAATATGGCCTTAAATCTCGGATTTTTCTTTCAATTTTGAACGAAGCCCGATTTCGAAACAGATGATTAATTTCAATTTTGATGGCCTTTCGATCCAAAGTAAGATAAATTATACATTCATTTTAAAGAAAGACGATCTCATTAAAACCCCTTCTATCAACCCAAAGGTTGGGTTCCAATTAAGGGAAAAGAGTGTCCAAAATCCATTAATCAACCATCAAACAATCATGGCTTAAATCATATGCAATGAATGTCGGGATATCATACTCAAAAAATAGGACACATTATGACAAACATCGTAATTGTCAAATAAACAATTATTTTTTTCGGATAATTATGTTAAGAAAACAATATAGAGAAGAAGGGTGTCGGTCCACAGGGATTAAAAAATTTCTAATTCTAATTTGATTTAATCTTGAACCAAGAAACCTGTAAAACAAAAAAATTAAAAAGAAATGGGGATTTAAAGTAAACAAGTAAAATAAAATTAAAGTAAAACTAAGATGCAAACAATAAAAAAAATTGAGAAAAGTAAATTGTAAAGGAATAATAAAGATGAGAAATAGCCTCCAGCTTCGCTTCATCTCAATCCGTGTTGATCATTGAAATAGATTTTACTTCGGATACTTGCCGGTTACAGTCTACAAGGACCAACCCTTGTAACTTGCTCTTCTCTCTTGTGAACTGATTTCCAAAGCCAATCCTTGAAAATTAGCCCTTATTTGGATTAAGATCGACTATCGATATTAATGTCAATGTTGGTTTTGAACTGGAAAAGCCCGTGCTCGGATTATAGTGTCTCGATGAGAATCAAATTTGTAACACCCATCTCCTGCATACCCTTTCGTATACGAGATACAGATGTCACATCACTATTATCACTGTTCCTCATTCAAAAACTCGTAAAATTTTATTTCGTTTTATAAAACATTTAATTCGCTTATAATAAAACATACATTAACTTAATTAGACTAATAAAGAGAGATGTTCAAACATTTCACCATTTTACAACAATTTAATCCAAATACTATTCAGAGCATTTTTACTAAATCCTATTACACGCCAACTAAAATATATCAACCTACGCGTGAAATGCTCAAATGTTAAGTATTACTTAGTGAGGCAAAAACAAATCATACAATGAAATCAATATATCATTATTCTTTATCAATCAAATACCAATTCATTATTTCACATTCATTTTCATTTCTTTGTATGACACTCGTAGTCATTCATAAACATACTATAAATCTCGTGAAATGCACACTTAGTGTCGAAACGGTTATTCATCCACATAGGATGAATTCCATGAAATGCACACTTAGTGCCGAAACGGTTATTCATCTACATAGGATGAATTCCGTGAAATTCACACTTAGTGTCGAAACGGTTATTCATCCACATAGGATGAATTTCGTGAAATGCACACTTAGTGCTGAAACGGTTATTCATCCACATAGGATGAATTTTGTGAAATGCACACTTAATGCCTATTTGGTAATCACCACATACATATTAAACAAGCATATATATATATATATATATATATATATATATATATATATATATGATTAGTGCAACATATAATGACATAATTAAACGCACTGGATTTTCCCTCTATGAATCCAAACGCAAGACTGATTACTCCAATACTTTGCCTTTGCCCTTAGTTTTGGTTGTCTCGGAAGCTTGATTTCGATCTACTCAAGCATCCATTAAAACATGTACGATACCCAATATTAGTATATTTTCTAACCATTTTACTTAAACAATACTCAAAAGGACATATCATTAACTTTCTATAACAATATCAACCAATGTTTAACATTTCTAGCTCCATAGTATCGATACCCTTACCATAGTATCGATACTACTATACTATGGTACCGATACCCCTTCTAGTATCGATACCAATTTTAGATTCGATTTTACCTTGTATAGATACCCTTACCATGGTATCGATACTACCATAATATGGTACCGATACCTTCCTATGATATCAATACCATTTTTGCATTCTGTTTCAAAATGGTATTGATACCTTCCCTTCGGTATCGATACTCCCCCTTCGGTATCGATACTGATTGAAACAATATTGGTACTACTTAATTAATTCATCTCATTTTAGCCTATCAGTACCGATACCCATACCCAAAATTTCCAGTTTTCAACCTGATTTTCACTCAAATGGGGCTAAATTTCGATATATAAAGACCATACAATGCTATTAATCTATTCTTTAACTATCCATACTAACATTCTTTCATTTAGCCTCTTAAAACATCTAACATCTTCCAAGAACAATCATTTATAAGAATCACACCACTTTTCCTAATGTGTTATTAATCCAATCCAATGCTTCTAATCTCTTATTTACCTCTTTGGCAAGTCAAATCTACCAGTAAACATCTATAAACACTCATATTTTAACATATCACTCAAAAACCCATTTTCTTCAATATTTAATATCTCATCCATAACTTAGTTTTAATCCCATTAAATCCATCCTTAAGTTTTTATCATACTAAAAGCATCAATAACCAACAAAAAACGAAAGAATAAACTAGCCATTTGAAATCTTACCTTTGAGCTACGGGGAGAGCTTTTCCACGGCAAGAAGAAGAAGATAAAGATATAGCTAATATCTCATTTTCCTTTTTTTTATTTTAAATACCTTATTAACTAATAATTTTAAATTCATTTTCTTATAAAGGACCAAAATGCCCTCTTAATAATCCATTGTCATAATTTAGTCTAAACCATTAATTCTAATCATTCTCATCTTTATCATTTTAATCGAATAAATCCTCCTAATTTTTAAATTCTTTTAATAAGGTCCTTAAACAATTCTCCTCCTTAAAAAATTCATCCTTAAATTTAAAGAAGTACCTGAACCGAAGAGATGTGGAAACTATTTTTTCATATCCTTCCCTCTCTCCCAGGTAGCCTCTTCCACCTTATGATTCTGCCAAAGTACTTTAACCAATGAAATCCTTTTGTTACGCAATTCCTAGATTTCCTTAACCAAGATCCGTACTGGTTCTTCCTCATAAGTCAAATATGGTCGGATCTCTATTTCTTCAGGAGTGATAACATGCAAGGGATATGATCTGTACCTCCTAAGCATTGATATGTGAAAATCATTGTGGATCTTGTCCATGTCCGGAGGCAAAGCTAACTGATAAGCTACGGATCCAACCCTTTTCAATATTTCATACGGTCCAATGAACCTCGGACTCAGCTTTCCTTTTCGCCCAAAACGTAATACCTTTTTCTAAGGTGATACTTTCAAAAATATTTTGTCTCCCTCTTGGTATTCTATTTCTTTTCTTTTTAAATCCGCATAGGACTTTTGTCGATCTGAGGCTATCTTTAGATTGCTCTGGATAATCTTCACTTTATCCTCGTTATCTTTCATCAAATCTGGGCCAACCAAATCCCAATCTTTCATTTCATACCAATTTAATGGCGTTATGCATTTTCTCCCATATAAAGCTTCATACGGGGCCATCTTAATACTTGATTGATAACTATTGTTATATGCAAATTCTGCTAAAGGCAAATACCTTTCCCATGATCCCTTAAACTCAATCACACATGCCCTAAGCATATCATCCAGTATCTAAATAGCTTGCTCTAACTTTCCATCTTTCTACGGATGAAAAGTTGTACTAAAGTTCAATCGAGTACCCAATGTCTCATGCATGGACTTCCAAAACCTAGAAGTAAACCTTTAGTCTCTATCGGACACTATCGATATCGGTACTCCGTGTAATCTAACTATATCTTTTATATACAACTCCGTATACTTATCCATTCAGTAGTCTACTAGAACTAGAATAAAATGATCCGTCTTGGTCAATCTGTCTATTATTACCCAAATCGAGTCATTTTTACTCGGTGACAATGGTATCCCGAAAGTCCATTTTGACTCACTTCCACTTCCACTCAGGAATATATATAGGCTACAGTAACACGGATGCACTTGACATTCAACTTTCACTTGCTGACATATCAAACATTTGGCAAGAAACTCTGTGAGAGCTCTTTTCATGCCAGACCACCAGTAACGACTTTTCAAATCCTGATACATCTTAATTCTACCTGGGTGCATCGTCAAAGGGCTATAATGTGCTTCACCAAGAATGTCTTTCCTCAATTCATCATCATCATGAATACAAAATCTTCCTTGTTAGTATAAACATCCATTATCCCTAATTTCAAAATCTTTGACTTCCCTTTTTTTGACTTGTGCCAATCTCATTAAGCATTTTTTATCTCTACCTTGCAGCTCTTTAACCCGATCCAAAAATATCGGCCTTAACTTTAATTCGACAATCAAAGCACCATCTTCTTTTAAATACATTCGTGCATCTAAAGTCCTTAAAGCTACGAAAGTATTCCGTCTGAGTGAATTTGCTTCTACATTAGCCTTTCCCGGATGATAGTCAATGAGCAAATCATAATCCTTTAGGAGCTCAATCCATCTTCTCTGCCTTAAGTTTAACTCTTTCTGAGTCAACAAATACTTTAGACTTTTATGATCCGTGTAAACATGACAATGTTCACTGTACAAATAATGACACCAAATTTTCAAAGTAAACTCTACGGCTACCAATTCCAAATCATGTGTTGGGTAATTTCCCTCATGATTCTTCAGCTGTCTTGAGGCATAAGCCACAACTTTCCACTCTTGCATCAGTACACATCCCAATCCGTTATGGGATGCATCACTGAAAACTACATAATCCTTACCTGACTCAGGTTGCACAAAAATAGGAGCCTCTGTTACTATTCTTTTGAGCATATCAAAACTTTCCTGGCATCTTTCAACCCAAAAAAAGGAACATCTTTCCGTAACAACTTAGTTAGCGACAGAGCTAACATTGAAAAATTCTTCACAAACCAGCTATAATAACCAGCAAGCCCCAAGAAACTCTGAACTTCAATAACATTCTTTGGGGGTTACCAATCCAATATGGCTTGAATCATTTTTGGATCTACTCTTATGCCTTCTGCAGAGACTATATGACCAAGGAAAACAATCTCAGCTAACCAAAATTCGCATTTAGACAGCTTCGCATACAACTTCTTTTCACGAAGTATCTGAAGCACCACCCCGAAGATGAGCATCATGTTCTTCCCTTGACTTGGAATATACCAATATATCATCTATAAACACTACCATGAACTGATCCAAGTACGGTTAGAATACTCTGTTCATTAAATCCATAAATATTACAGGAGCATCTGTTAATCTAAACGGAATTACTACAAATTTATAGTGTCCGTACATAGTTCGAAAAGCAGTCTTGTAAATATCCTCCTTTTCAATCCTTAACTGATGGTACCTTGACCTCAGATCTATCTTAGATAACACTACTGCGCCTTTCAACTAATCAAACAAGTCATCAATTCTCAGAAGTGGATACTTGTTCTTTATCGTTACCTTGTTTAATTAACAATAGTTAATACATAACCACATATACCCGTCCTTCTTTTTCATAAATAGTATAGGCGCTCTCCAAGGAGAAACATTGGGTCGGATAAATCCTTTATTAAACAGCTCCTGCAACTGTGCTTTTAGTTCCCTTAACTCCATTGGAGCCATTCTATACGGAGCCATAGAAACTGGTTTGGTACCCGAGTAAACCTCAATTCTGAATTCTACCTCACAATCTAGAGGTAAACCCGATAACTCTTCAGGAAAAACCTCTGGAAACTCCCTAACTGTGCTGACACTCGAGCGGCTAACACATTGGCTAGAAAAGCTACGCATCCTTTTGACATCATTTTCTTCGTCGTCATAGTTGATATCACATTGGAGGGTGACTTCACTTTATCACCAATCACTATAATCTCAGAGCCTTCTATATCTTTCACGAATAGTCATTTCCGGTGACGATCTACCCATCCATGATGTGGAGACAACCAATCCATGCCCAAAATGATTTCAAACTCATCAAAGGGAAACTTCATTAAGTTTGCCAAGAAGACAACCCCTTGAATCTTAATTGGACACCTTCTACACACCCGAGTTACCCTTGCACTATGACCCATAGGGTTTATTGCTACCATCTCACTAAAAATTGGTTCTAAAGGAATTCATCTAGCTCTAACAAACTTGGTACTAATATATGAGTGCGTAGAACCAGGATCAACTAGAAGAAAAACAGGCTCATCAAAAAGGTGAAATGTACCTGTTATGATCTCTGGATCATCCCGATCATCATTGGTCTTTATATTATAAACTCGGGCCACTCCCCGAATCACATGTCTTTGGCCAACCTTAGATTGATCGCCTGACCTTTCTCTTTCTCTACTTCTACTAAGTGCTGTTACTGATCTCTCAGATTTTACTGATCTATCCCCAGATCTCTTTGGATAACTCCTATCATAATGACATGTTCCTCCAAAAATAAACCAAGTACTAGAGAGCACTCTACACACTCCCCAGTGAAATTTACCACATGTCTGACATGGGTTACCTTTTTCTCCAAAAGCTGTACTCGAGCTCGTAGCAAAAGAATAAGACTGCGTAGACTTCTGTTCAGCTGCAAAAGTAGCATCATCCATTCTATTAGTGTATTAGGAACCTGATCCCTTGCCTCTCTTAGCACAATGTGTAGATAAAGACATCCCAATCATCTTTCCCATTTGCATACTCTGCTCTGCAGCTAGAGTCTCCTTTTGAGATCTTTTAATCGCCTTCGCTTTATTTTTTTCTTCTTGCAGACTGGATAAATTTAATGCCAACATCATATCTTTTATCTTAGGCCTCAGACCCTCAATAAACCAATCTCGACGAGCTTTATCAATAGGAAAAACCTCTATAGCATATCGACTAAGCTTATTGTATTCGACCTCATACTCATGCACTACTCGATAACCTTGTTTCAAGCTAAGAAACTTCAATAACATCGATCTCATGAACTGCTCCCTGATATACTTGTTTTTCAACTCTTCTTGAAAGAACTTCTAGTTCACTTGCTTGGGTGACGCATACATTGTCGTGGTTGTCCACCATACCCGAGCCGATCCTCTAAGTAACGATACAACTCTGCCTAACTTTTCATGATCGGATCACTGCAGACTTTCCAACATCATTATCACATCGTTCAACCATAAGTCGCGTCCATAGGACCTTCACCTTCTTATCCTCTAAACTTAAGAGCTCCCAAACTTCTTAACTCATTCAGAATTAGCATTCGTGGTATTAGGGGAGCAAGGTGAGGCAGAGGAGGTTGGAACCTTGTCAAAATAGCATCGAGAGCTTGCATAAAAGCTCCAAACTCTAGAACAGGCACCCCATGAGGTGCTGGTACACTGGCATTCTCAGACGAAATTAGATGTTCGCTATTTTCTTCATAGCTTTCGTTATCCTATCTATCTTTACTCTCTTGTCCATCTACTCTTCTCGAATTCATAGAATCCAACATCTGTTACAATATACATAAATATAATACCTAAGCTAGTAAGAAGAGATATCTTATCATATTTATTTTATACCCTATTAGTAACCTTGACATCTTAGTGGCATGTAAACTCTTTTTACATTAAAAATTACATTTAATTCGACTGAGAATAGGCTAAACCTATAGCTCTGATACCAATAAATGAAACACCCATATCTTGTATACCCTTTCGTATACGAGATATAGATGTCACATCACTATTATCATTGTTCCTCATTCAAAAACCCGTAAACTTTTATTTCGTTTTATAAAACATTTAATTTGCTTATAATAAAGCATATATTAACTTAATTACACTAACAAAGAGAGATGTTCAAATACTTCACCATTTTACAACAGTTTAATCTAAATACTATTCAGAGTGTTTTTACTAAACCCTATTATATGCCAACTAAAATATATCAAAAGTAGACAGGTATGTCATACGGTTACTGATGAAGCGACTCTGGCTTGGATGTCCAAGGATCTCCATACTAAGCTTGTATTCAACCTATACGTGAAATGAACACACGTTAAGTGTTACTTAGTGAGGAAAAAACTAATCATACAATGAAATCAATATATCATTATTCTTTATCAATCAAATACCAATTCATTATTTACCATTCATTTTTATTTATTTGTATGGCACCTGTAGTGCTCATATGGTCATTGATAAACTTCTTATGAATCCCGTGAAATGTACCCTTAGTGCCGAAACAATTATTAATCTACATAGGATGAATTCCGTGAAATGCACACTTAGTGCCGAAACGATTATTCATCCACATAGGATGAATTCTGTGAAATGTACACTTAGTGCCGAAACGGTTATTCATCTACATAGGATGAATTCCGTGAAATGTACACTTAGTACCGAAACAGTTATTCATCCACATAGGATGAATTCCATGAAATGCACACTTAGTGCCAAAACGGTTATTAATCCAATAGGATGAATTCTGTGAAATGCACACTTAGTGCCGAAACGGTTATTCATCCACATAGGATGAATTCCATGAAATGCACACATAGTATCGAAACGATTATTCATCTACATAGGATGAATTCCGTGAAATTCACACTTAGTGTCGAAACGGTTATTCATCCACATAAGATGAATTTTGTGAAATGCACACCTAGTGCTGAAACGGTTATTCATCCACATAGGATGAATTTCGTGAAATGCACACTTAATGCCTATTTGGTAATCACCACATACATATTAAACAATCATATATATATATGATTAGTGCAATATATAATGACACAATTAAACGCACTCACATGGATTTTCCCGCTATAAATCCAAACGCAAGACTGACTACTCCAATACTTTGCCTTTGCCCTTAGTTTTGCTTGTCTCGGAAGCTTGATTTCGATCTACTCAAGCATCCATTAAAACATGTACCATACCCAATATTAGTATATTTTCTAACCATTTTACTTAAACAATACTCAAAATGACATATCATTAACTTTCTATAACAATATCAACCAAAGTTTAACATTTCTGGCTCCATAGTATCGATACCCTTACCATAGTATCGATACTACTATACTATGGTACCGATACCCCTTCTAGTATTGATACCAATTTTAGATTCGATGTTACCTTGTATAGATACCCTTACCATGGTATCGATACTACCATACTATGGTACCGATACCTTCCTATGATATCGCAACCATTTTTGGATTCTATTTCAAAATGGTATTGATACCTTCCCTTCGATATCGATACTCCCCCTTCGGTATCGATACTGATTGAAAAAATATTGGTACTACTTAATTAATTCATCTCATTTTAGCCTATTAGTACCGATACCCATACCTAGAATTTCCAGTTTTCAACCTGATTTTCACCCAAATGGGGCTAAATTTCGATATATAAAGACCATACAATGCTATTAATCTATTGTTTAACTATCCATACTAACATTCGTTCATTTAGCCTCTTAAAACATCTAACATCTTCCAAGAACAATCAATTATAAGAATCACACCACTTTTCCTAATATGTTATTAATCCAATCCAATGCTTCTAGTCTCTTATTTACCTCTTTGGCAAGTCAAATCTACCAGTAAACATCCATAAACACTCCTATTTTAACATATCACTTAAAAACCCATTTTCTTCAATATTTAATATCTCATCAATAACTTAATTCTAATCCCATTAAATCCTTCCTTAAGCTTTTAGCATACTCAAAGCTTCAATAACCAACAAAAAACGAAAGAATAAACTAGCCATTTGAAATCTTACCTTTGAGCTATTGGGAGAGCTTTTCCACGGCAAGAAGAAGAAGATAGAGATATAGCTAATATCTCATTTTCCCCCTTTTTTCTATTTTAAATACCTTATTAACTAATAATTTTAAATTCATTTTCTTATAAAGGACCAAAATGCCCTCTTAATAATCCATTGTCACAATTTAGTCTAAACCATTAATCCTAATCATTCTCATCTTTATCATTTTAATCCAATAAATCCTCCTAGTTTTTAAATTCTTTCAATAAGGTCCTTAATTCAATATTTAAGGCATTATAATTCTCCCCCTTAAAAAATTCATCCTTAAATTTAAAGAAGTTCTTGAACCGAAGAGATGTGGAAACTGTTTTTTCATATCCTCTTCTCTTTCCCAGGTAGCCTCTTCCACCTTATGATTCTGCCAAAGTACTTTAACCAACGAAATCATTTTGTTACGCAATTCCTAGATTTCCTTAACCAAGATCCGTACTGGTTCTTCCTCATAAGTCAAATATGGTTGGATCTCTATTTCTTCAGGAGTGATAACATGCAAGGGATCTGATATGTACATCCTAAGCATTGATATGTGAAAAACATTTGGATCTTGTCCATGTCGGGAGGCAAAGCTAACTGATAAGCTACGGATCCAACCCTTTTCAATATTTCATACGGTCCAATGAACCTCAGACTCAACTTTCCTTTTCGCCCAAAACGTAATACCTTCTTCTAAGGCGATACTTTCAAAAATACTTTATCTCCCTCTTGGTATTCTATTTTTTTTTTAAATTCGCATAGGACTTTTATCGATCTGAGGCTATATTTAGATTGCTCTGGATAATCTTCACTTTATCCTCGATATCTTTCATCAAATTTGGGCCAACCAAATCCCAATCTTTCATTTCATACCAATTTAATGGCGTTATGCATTTTCTTCCATATAAAGCTTCATACGGGGCCATCTTAATACTTGATTGATAACTATTGTTATATGCAAATTCTGCTAAATGCAAATACCTTTCCCATGATCCCTTAAACTCAATCACATATGCCCTAAGCATATCCTCCAGTATCTGAATAGCTCGCTCTAACTATCCATCTGTCTGCAGATGAAAAACTGTACTAAAGTTCAATCGAGTACCCAATGTCTCATGCATGGACTTCCAAAACCTAGAAGTAAACCTTGAGTCTCTATCGGAAACTATCGATATCGGTACTCCATGTAATCTAACTATATCTTTTATATACAGCTGCGTATACTTATCCATTCAGTAGTCTACTCAAACTGGAATAAAATGAGCTGTCTTGGTCAATCTATCTACTATTACCCAAATCGAGTCCTTTTTACTCGGTGAAAATGGTAGCCCGAAAGTCCATTGTGACTCACTCCAACTTCCACTCAGGAATATATATATAGGCTACAGTAACACGGATGTACTTGATGTTCAACTTTCACTTACTGACATATCAAACATTTGGCAACAAACTCTGTGATAGCTCTTTTCATGCCATGCCACCAGTAACGAATTTTCAAATCCTGATACATCTTAATTCCACCTGGGTGCATCGTCAAAGGGCTATAATGTGCTTCACCAAGAATGTCTTTCCTCAATTCATCATCATCATGAATATAAAATCTTCATTGGTAGTATAAACATCCATTATCCCTAATTTCAAAATCTTTGGCTTCCCTTTTTTTGACTTGCGCCAATCTCATTAAGCATTTTTTATCTCTACCTTGCATCTCTTTAACCCGATCCAAAAATATCGGCCTTAACTTTAATTCGGTAATCAAAGCACCGTGTTCTTTTAAATACATACGTGCATCTAAAGTCCTTAAAGCTACAAAAGTATTCCGTCTGAGCGAATTTGCTTCCACATTAGCCTTTCCCGGATGATAGTCAATAAGAAAATAATAATCCTTTAGGAGCTCAATCCATCTTCTATGCCTTAAGTTCAACTCTTTCTGAGTCAACAAATAAATTAGACTTTTATGATCCGTGTAAACATGGCAACGCTCACTGTACAAATAATGACACCAGATTTTCAAAGCAAACACTACGGCTACCAATTCCAAATCATGTGTTGGGTAATTTCCCTCATGATTCTTCAGCTGTCTTGAGGCATAAGCCACAACTTTCCACTCTTGCATCAGTACACATCCCAATTCGTTATGGGATGCATCACTGAAAACTATATAATCCTTACCTGACTCAGGTTGGACAAAAACATGAGCCTCTGTTACTATTCTTTTGAGCATATCAAAACTTTCCTGACATCTTTCCGTCCAAAAAAAGGCACATCTTTCCGCAACAACTTTGTTAGCGACAGAGCTAACATTGAAAATTCTACACAAACCACCTCTAATAACCAGCAAGCCCCAAGAAACTCTAAACTTTAAAGACATTCTTTAGGTGTTGCCAATCCAATATGGCTTGAATCGTTTTGGGATATACTCTTATGCCTTATGTAGAGACTATATGACCAAGGAAAGCAATCTCAGCTAACCAAATTCACATTTAGACAGCTTCGCATACAACTTCTTTTCACGAAGTATCTGAAGCACCACCCCGAATATGAGCATCATGTTCTTCCCTTGACTTGGAATATACCAAGATATCATCTATAAACACTTCCACGAACTGATCCAAGTGTGGTTAGAATACTCTGTTCATTAAATCCATAAATATTACAGGAGCATTTGTTAATCTAAATGGCATTACTACAAATTTATAGTGTCCGTACATAGTTTGAAAAGTGGTCTTGTAAATATCCTCCTTTTCAATCCTTAACTGATGGTACCCAGACCTCATATCTATCTTAGATAACACTGCTGCACCTTTCAACTGATCAAACAGGTCATCAATCCTTGGAAGTGGATACTTGTTCTTTATCATTACCTTGTTTAATTGACGATAGTTAATACATAACCGCTTAGACCCGTCCTTCTTTTTCATAAATAGTATAGGCGCTCTCCAAGGAGAAACACTGGGTCGGATAAATCCTTTATCAAGCAGCTCCTGCAACATAGCTTTTAGTTCCCTTAACTCCATTGGAGCCATTCTATACGGAGCCATAGAAATATGTTTAGTACCCGAGTACCTCACGATCTGGAGGTATACCCGATAACTCTTCATGAAAAAACTCTGGAAACTCCCTAACTGTGCTGACACTCGAGTGGCTAACACATTGGCTAGAAAAGCTACGCATCCTTTTGACATCATTTTCTTTGTCGTCATAGTTGATATCACACTGGAGGGTGACTTCACTTTATCACCAATCATTATAATCTTGGAGCCTTCTATATCCTTTACGAATATTTGTTTCCGGTGACAATCTACCCATCCATGACCAATCCATGCCCAAAATGATTTCAAACTCATCAAAGGGAAACTTCATTAAGTTTACCAAGAAGACAACCCCTTGAATCATAATTGGACACCTTCTACACACATGTGTTACCCTTGCACTATGACCCATAGGGTTTGTTGATACCATCTCACTAAAATTTGGTTCTAAAGGAATTCATTTTGCTCTAACAAACTTGGAATTAATATATGAGTGCGTAGAACCATGATCAACTAGATGAAAAATAGGCTCATCAAAAAGGTAAAATGTACCTGTTATGATCTTTGGATCATCCCGATCATCATTGGTCTTTATATTATAAACTCGGGCCACTCCCTGAATCTCATGTTTTTGGCCAGCCTTAGATTGACCGCCTGACCTTTTTCTTTCTCTGCTTCTACTAAGTGCTGCTACTGATCTCTCAGATTTTACTGATCTATCCCCAGATCTCTGTGGACAACTCCTAGAATAATGACATGTTCCTGCAAAAATAAAGCAAGTGCCAGAGAGCACTCTACACACTCCCTGGTGAAATTTACCACATGTCTGACATGGGTTACCTTTTTCTCCAAAAGCTGTACCCGTGCTTGCAGCAAAAGAATAAGACTGCTTAGACTTCTGTGCGCTAGAACAGTAGCATCATCTATTCTATTAGTGTATTAGGAACCTGATCCCTTGCCTCTCTTAGCACAATGTCTAGATGAAGACATCCCAATCCTCTTTCTCATCTACATACTCTGCTCTGCAGCTAGAGTCTCCTTTTGAGATCTTTTAATCGCCTTCGCTTTATTTTTTTCTTCTTGCAGACTGGATAAATTTAATGCCAACATCATATCTTTTATCTTAGGCCTCAGACCCTCAATAAACCAATCTCGACGAGCTTTATCATTAGGAACAACCTCTATAGCATATCGACTAAGCTTATTGTATTCGACCTCATACTCATGCACTACTCGATAACCTTGTTTCAAGCTAAGAAACTTCAATAACATCGATCTCATGAACTGCTCCCCGATATACTTATTTTTCAACTCTTCTTGAAAGAACTGCTAGTTCACTTGCTTGGGCGACGCATACATTGTCGTGTTTGTCCACAATACCCGAGCCGATCCTCTAAGTAACGATATAGCTCTGCCCAACTTTTCATGATAAGAGAACTGTAGACTTTCCAACATCATTATCACATCGTTAAATCATAAGTCCGCGACCATAGGACCTTCACATTCTTATCCTCTAAACTTAGGAGCTCCCAAACTTCTTAACTCCTTCGAAATTAGCATTCGTGGTATTAGAGGAGCTAGGTGAGGCAGAGGAGGTTGGAACCTTGTCAAAATAACATCGAGAGCTTGCATAAAAGCTCCAAACTCCAGAACAGGCACCCCATGAGGTGCTGGTGCACTGCCATTCTCAGACGAAATTAGATGTTTGTTATTTTCTTCATAGCTTTCGTTATCCGATCTATCTCTACTCTCTTGTCCATCTTCTCTTCTCGAATTCGTAGAATCCAACATCTGTTACAACATACATAAATATAATACCTAAGTTAGTAAGAAGAGATATCTTATCATATTCATTTTATACCCTATTAGTAACATTGACATCTTAGTGGCATGTAAACTCTTTTTACATTAAAAATTACATTTAATTCCACTGAGAATAGGCTAAACCTGTAGCTCTGATACTAATAAATGAAACACCCATCTCTTGTATACCCTTTCGTATACGAGATATAGATGTCACATCACTATTATCATTGTTCCTCATTCAAATACCCGTAAAATTTTGTTTCGTTTTATAAAACATTTAATTTTCTTATAATAAAGCATATATTAACTTAATTAGACTAACAAAGAGAGATGTTCAAATGCTTCACCATTTTACAACAGTTTAATCCAAATACTATTCAGAGCATTTTTACTAAACCCTATTATATGCCAACTAAAATATATCAAAAGTAGACAGGTATGTCGTATGGTTACTGATGAAGCGACTCTGGCTTGGATGTCCAAGGATCTCCTTACTCAGCTTGTATTCAACCTATGTGTGAAATGAACACACTTTAAGTATTACTTAGTGAGGCAAAAACTAATCATACAATGAAATCAATATATCATTATTCTTTATCAATCAAATACCAATTCATTATTTACCATTCATTTTTATTTATTTGTATGGCACCTGTAGTGCTCATACGGTCACTGATAAACTTCTTATGAATCCCGTGAAATGTACACTTAGTGCCGAAACGATTATTCATCTATATAGGATGAATTCCGTGAAATGCACACTTAGTGCCGAAACGATTATTCATCCACATAGGATGAATTCCGTGAAATGTACACTTAGTGCCGAAACGGTTATTCATCTACATAGGATGAATTCCGTGAAATGTAAACTTAGTACCGAAACAGTTATTCGTCCACATAGGATGGATTCCATGAAATGCACACTTAGTGCCATAACGGTTATTAACCAATAGGATGAATTCTATGAAATGCACACTTAGTGCCGAAACGGTTATTCATCCACATATGATGAATTCCGTGAAATGCACACTTAGTGCCTATTTGGTAATCACCATATACATATTAAACAATCATACATATATGATTAGTGCAACATATAGTGACACAATTAACGCACTCACTTGGCTTTTCCCGCTATTAATCCAAAACGTAAGGTTGATTACTCCGGTACTTTGCCTTTGCCCTTAGTTTTGCTTGTCTCAGAAGCTTGATTTCGATCTACTCAAGCATCCATTAAAACATGTACCATGCCCAATGTTAGTATATTTTCTAACCATTATACTTAAACAATACTCAAAAGAACATATCATTAACTTTCTATAACAATATCAACCTACGTTTAACATTTATAGCTCCATAGTATCGATACCCTTACCATGGTATCAATACTATTATACTATGGTACTGATACCCCCTTCCGGTATCAATACCAATTTTATATTCTATGTTACCTGGTATCGATACCCTTACCATGGTATCGATACTACCATACTATGGTATCGATACCTTCATATGGTATCGATACCATTTTTGCATTCTGTTTCAAAATGGTATTGATACCTTCCCTTTGGTATCGATACTCCCCCTTCTGTATCGATACAGATTGGATCAGTATCGGTACTACTTAATTAATTCATCTCATTTTAGCCTATAGTATCAGTATTGTTCTATCAGTGTCGATACCCATGCCTATAATTTCCAGTTTTCAACCTGATTTTCACCAAAATGAGCTAAATTTTTATATATAAACACCATATAATGCTATTAAACTATTCTTTAACTATCCATACTAATATTCTTTCATTTAGCCTCTTAAAACATCAAACATCTTCCACGAACAATCAATTCTAAGAATCACACCACCTTTCCTAATATGTTATTAATCCAATCCATTGCTTCTAATATCTTATTTACCTCTTTGACAAGTCAAATATACCAGTGAACATCCATAAACATTCATATTTTAACATATCACTCAAAAACCCATTTTCTTCAATCTCTAATATTTCATCCATAAATTAGTTTTAATCCCATTAAATCACTCCTTAAGCTTCTAGCATACTCAAAGCTTCAATAATCAACCAAAAATGAAAGAATAAACTAGCCATTTGAAATCTTACCTTTGAGCTATGGGGAGTGCTTTTCCACGGCAAGAAGAAGAAGAAGATAGAGATAAAGCTTATATCTCATTTCCCCATTTTTTCTATTTTAAATACATTATTAACTAATAATTTTAAATTTATATTCTTGTAAAGGACCAAAATGGCCTCTTAACAATCCATTGTCACAATTTAGTCTAAACTATTAATCCTATTAATCCTAATCATTCTCATCTTTATCATTTTAATCGAATAAATCCTCCTAATTTTTAAATTCTTTTAATAAGGTCCTTCATTGAATATTTGGGACATTACAAAACCCGAACTTGATTTACCTTAGCGGACCACCACTAAGATTGTTCTTAGGGAATTGAATTTACTAAAAGATAATTCTCCTCCCCAGCTGTAGATCCGAACAAACCAATGTGTTCTATACAGTCCTTGGATTGAAGATATTGAGATGTTGAAGAAAGGCATATTATCTCTCATTGTTTGCAGAAAAATCAAGAATGAAATATGAGATTTTACATACCTTTTCCATTCTTATGAGACTGGATTGAGTTTCGCTCAGCTATCAGCTAACGAAAAGTTTAGCCAAGCATGGTAGAAATCATTCTTGTTGTATAGAAAGAGAGTAGATAAAGAAGAAAAAATAATTTTATTGAAATAAACTGAAACAAAGAAAAAGTCAGAACCAATTCTATAATGAATTCTAAACTTGTACTTCCCTCAAGCTTCACATCTGGGGTATTTATAGTCTTGAGTTAACCTAGTGAAAATAAAATACTAACTCTTAAAATATTCAAACTCTTAATTATAACAAACTTAAAATCCTAATTAATAAATATTAGAAATCCTAAATAAAAATTCTATGCAAACTAAATTCTTAATAAAATAATAAAATCTCAAATGTTTGAATTCAATTACAACTTTTAAATTTCTAAAGAATTATGGTTTGCCTTGCTTTCCTCCTTTGATCTTGTTACTTGGAATATTTAATTAGTTTTTGCTTGGATCGACCTTTGAATTTGAGTTGGCGTCGACTTTTCCCAAATAAGTAGGAAAATCTGTTTAATTTGCCTTTTAATTGTCATTTCCTGAAAAATAGAATTCTGCACAAATTTGAATCAAAACAGTCCAAATTAGCACTATAAAAGGATGAACACAACTTAATTAATAACAAAATATTAATCAAATAAAACACTCATCAAATTCCCCCTCACTTATTCAATGCTTGTCCTCAATAATGATTTAATCAATTGTAAAAATCTCAAATCATTAATCTTTTATTTCACAATGTACCAAGGAAATGCAAACAAGCTAATGATCACATCGACTATCGGAAGAAAGATAACAATTAAGCAAATAGGCATAACTAGCGAAAATTTTAAGTAAAAGCCAAGATATTCCAATTATTCATCAATTTCAATGTAAGAACACTCAATACCTCACAAGGATTCACTCATTATCACTCAAAGTGTTTAAGGTAAAAAAAATCGCTCAAAGCCGAGATTAATAAAGACATTACTATAGACTTGTAAGAAAATCAATTCTCCACCACTTGTTCGAACACAATGCATATAATCAAAGGGTATTTAACAAATTTGTAACGGAGATTAGTTTAGGGTAGGAAAAAGGCCGATAAATTGGGTTCAAAGGTCAAGACAAGAGATGTAAAATATATGAGTTCAAGCCACGAAATCAACAAAGTAAACACGCTCAAATAATCATAATCAAAAAATCAAATTTATTTTTTATTTTTTATTATTTTTTTTGTTGTTATTTTTAATTTTACTTTTTTGTTCGAATGCTTTGTTCGATCCATAAATTTTTCTTCTTCGAACTGCTTCCTCTTTCTTCTCTTAATTCTTTTGTTCATGGAGAAAATCTATCTCATGTCTCAACAAGGGTTACAATATAGGAGAGAAAAAATAAATAAATAAGGCTTTGGGTTTTGTAATGTGGTAAAAAAACAAAGAAAATGGTAAAGGTTCAAATGGGGTTCACTAGGGGATATGAATAAATGGGTAGGCAATTTGGGTAGGGAAGTGGTTTAATCCTAAGTTCCCTAATCATTTTAAAGCATCAAGTTTAACATGTGGTCTCAATATGCATTTAATCACAAGTTCTAGAATGTCAAGATTAATTCGACACACTTAATCAAACAAATAAGCAAGAATAATAAGGTATGCTCGTTTAGGCTCAAATCTCACAAGAAGGGGTAATGCGTATCGAGTCAAAAAAACATATCAACTAAAGTATTCATGGAACATCAAGCGAAATATTTTAAGGAAAAAATCCTAATCATGTCGTTTTTACTATCATGCAACTAAATCCGATAAAAGTGTGATCACAAATTCCTAAGGTGTTCAATGAGACAAAGCAAGATTCAAAATTAATAACAAGAGATTTCAACAATTTAATTAATGCAACTAAATTTCAACAATGTAAATAAGTGAGTGATAATTCGATGCAAGTGTTTTCTAAGTTCTCTACCCCCACTTAAAGCATATTATCCCAATATGTAAAATTAAAGCATAAGAGAATGAATAGGATACTCCCCGGGCTGAATTTGCATATTCCTTAGGTAGCTAAATATATAAAGAAAAAAATAAAAATAAAAATGAATAAATAAAAAATAAAAATAAAGTAAATAGTAAATAGTAAAAAATGGGCTATCTCCCATTAGAGCGCTTTTGTTTAATGTTGTTAGCTCGACAACCTGATTCAGACTATAGGTTCCGAGAAAGATACTTTTTTCACTTCATACACTTTTTCTATCAAAGAAATTTCTTATGAGAAATACTACGATCATAAAGTTTCTTCATTTCGTCCTTGTAGATTTGAACATTCTCACAAGCTTTTCTTCGGATTTTGTTAATCTTTGGAGGTTTACCCGAAATCGATAAATTATCTACTACACTTAGAAATATTTTATTCAAATGTTTCAGAAGTGATTTTAATTCCAAATTTAATGTCTGCAAAACATATGGAAAAAATTTAGATTGAGAAGATATAGAATTTAAATTCTTACTTAGCTTTTCGCCAGAAGAATACGAGTCCACGTTAGAAGCGATATCAGTTCCAACCTTCGAATCCCAGTACAACTCTTAAAAAAAATTATTTTCTACATGTTTATTCACATAAGGTTTAATTATATTGACAAAGCAAACGTTAGCTACAGAGTCAGTATACTTCATCGCTTTGTAAACATCAAATTTTACCACTTAACCATCAAATTCCATGATAAGAGTTCTACTTCTAACATCGATTTTAGTGTGAGTCATGCATAGGAAGGGGTAGACAAGAAGAATTTTAGAGGAGGTATTGGTTCGGTCGTTTTCCATGTCGATGATGTAAGCACCATTTTTACCTCCCCATTCCAGTAGTTCCACGTTACAAATCCGATCAGTTTCTAGCACTGCCAGCAACCCCTCCACGTTGCAAATTCCAGCAGCTTCCAGCACTGCCATCCTAACCGCCGTAATAGGTGGGTGACTCACCGGGTTACCATCCTTTAACCGATCCAAAGGGAGTACGAATGAGCATATAAAAAGCCCCATCGACTGAACCTGAAAAAGAAGAGATCACCAACAACACATAGCTACAAAACCGAAAAAAAGAGTGAAGATACCGAGCAGTTTACCCTCGTCGGAGCATCCAAACCGCCGTGAACCACCGAAAAATTGAAGGTAAAAATTTAGATCTACGGAGTTTGGGGGATTTTTAGAAGAAGGGGAGTTTGGAATCAGCTTTAGGATCTAAAGAGGATTTTTCAGGTGTATTTTTGTAAATTCCGGCCACCATAAACGGTGGCCGACGGCGCGGAAAATGCCGATATACGGCGGCCGGTCGGTGACCGGAACTTCCTCCGGTGGGAGGATTCTAGAGAGAAGGGGGAGAGTTCTCTCCTTAGAGAGAGAACCCAAAAGGAAAAATGAGGGAAAATAGCCCTCTTGGGCTAATCAAAGGGTATTTATATCCTCCCTAAAACTACGTCATTTTGGTGAGGGGTGTTTGTGTAATTTCCACATAGGAAAACCACACGCGCAATCCCTCTATTTTTTAAATTTCCATATTAGTCACCGAATTAAAATTCTGGGCATTTTTAATTTTGTCTTTGAAGTTTATTTTATTTCAATTTAGTCATTGTTTGTTTATATATATATATTTGGATAAATATCACAATTAGTCCTTTTAATTTTATTATTATTATTTTTAATCACATATTAATACTCATGGTTAAATTACAATGTTAATATTATTACTTTATGATATTTCGAATTAGTACATTAATTTTTATATTTTGCAATTTAATCATATAGCTTTTAATTCCTTTTATTTTGACTATTTAATTGTAATTTAATTTTATTTGTATTATTATCCTTTTAATTTCAATATGCTTAATTAGTACTTTGATTATTATTTATTTTATTTTAGTCATATAAATATATATTTGGTTAAATAATAATATTTATTTATTTTAAAATATTAAAAAAGAGGTTGTCTTAAAGCACCTAGAAGTTCTTTTCTGATATTCTTAAATAAATAAAATATTCTATTTTTATAATTTATATATTAATTTATTTTAATTATTTTTAGAGAAATGTTTTATTAATATTTATTTATTTTTTTAATATTAAGAAATGGGCTGTCTTAATGCACCTAGAAGTCATTTTTTGATATTTCTAAGTAAATAAATATATTATTTAAATATAATTTATATATATATATATATATATATATATAAATTAATATATTTTTCTAATAAATTTGAAATAACTGGATTATGAATTAAATATATTTTTAAATTCTTAAATTTCCAATAATAGAGATAATTTATAATCAAAAGGTACCAATTTTGGGCGTTGTGGGGGTGCTAATCATTTCCCAAACGTAACCGACCACGAATCCCTTTTTATTATTAAAAAGAATGAATTTTTGGTTAAACGCATACCAATTTATCTTTTAATTGATTTTTCTTAAAAACTCTTTTAAAAGATGATTTTTAAGTATTCGACCTACCTGACCCAAAAGACCAATGACGACTCCCAAAACATTTCAATAAAAACCATTTATTTACATTATTTTTCCCGCCAAGTAAAATTTCATGCCCGGGCGAAAACTGGTTACGACAGATGACATTGAAATATATCAGAAAAATTAACTCATTTACCTTATCCAATACATTTCAAAAAGTCATTAAGGATAGATAATGGATCTGACAGCGAGTTGAATTGTCACCCTAGTTTTCTTCAAAGTCTTAACAAAAAGTGAGTTGTAAACAGAAATATGTATAACATTAATGGAAGCACCAAGATCACACAACACGTTTAATTCCTACCTTGCCAATTTTGTAGGTATAACAAACATACCTTGGTCCTTTAATTTAGGTGGAAGTCTACGTTGGAAAACAACTGAGACATTCTCTCCTAAATTTACCTTTTCATTGCCAATAAGTCTTCTTTTGTTCGTGCAAATATCTTTAAAAAATCTGGCATATCTTGGTATCTTTCGGATTACCTCTAGAAATGGTGTATTAATTTTCACCTTTTGAAAGAATCTCCTTTTCCTCGGCTTGTTTGTCACGTTTTACTAATCTCAAAGGGAAGGGAGGTGGCGTGGCATAAGGAGATAACATAGGAATAAGTTGTGGGTCATTTTTCTTTTTCCTTTGGGATTTCACGTGAACTTCTTTCTTTTCTTTCTGGGATCTTGATTCTTCTTTTTGTTTCTTTGATTCTGCGATAACTTCCTTCGGGATTGGTGCAATAACAATGTCACTCCGAAGGGTGATGGAACTAACATTTTCTTATGGGTTTGCCTTGGTTTGAGATGGTAACTTTCCCTATGATTCAATTCATTTCACAGTCTGAGCCAGTTGACTCATTTGTTTTTATAGCTCTTGGAAGCGCGCTTCAGTTCTATTCTAAAATTGTTCTTGAGATATCTCCAAATGTTCAATGATGGACTCTAATGATGATTGTGGCAGTTGGTATTGCTGGGGTGGAGGTGGCCTCGATTGATACGCTTGGTTTGGCATCGAATTTTACCCATAATTGAAATTTGGATGGTCCCTCCACCCCAAAGTATTTGTATTAAGGTTATACTATCTTTGAGGAGGTCCCCAAAATTTTCCAACTGCATTAACTTGTACGACAGAGTCTTCTTATAACATCGGACAACAATCTGTGTGATGGTCCGACATTGTGCATATTCTACAAAGTTTAGATGTTGTCTTTTTCTGCAACAAGAGTTTGAACAATATCAACTAATTTATCAAGCTTATTTTCTAATGAAATTGCACTTATCTCGTGAACCATTGAGTGAGTTCACTCGTAGAGCCAAACTGTCGAGAGTAAACAACCATACTTGAAATCAAATTTTTTGGATGCAAATGGAGTCATATTAACGAGCGCTCCTCCGCTGGCTGCATCAATCGTCTTTATCTCTAAAAGAAGTAATCCTTTGTAAAAGTATTGAAGAAATATTTGTTCCGACAATCCATGTTATGGGCAGCTAGTGCAAAGTTTCTTGAATTGTTCCCAATAGTCGTATAACGATTCTCCATTTATTTGTTGCACTCCTAATATTTTACTTCTTAATTCACTCACTTTTGTTGTAGGGGAAAACCTGCCAAGAAAAAGGCAAGCCATATAAGCCCATGTATTAACATATTATGAGGTAAATAAAAATAAAAAATATTTGGCCGAGTCGACTAAGGAAAATGGAAAACACATAGTTTAATTTGATCATCAGATACTCCATGTGGTTTCATGCTAGAGCAAACTAGTTGAAACTAAGTAAGCTGCTTGTGAGACTTTCATTGTGCAGTCCACATAAGTAGGAAGAAGATGAATTAAACCCATTTTTAGCTCAAACGGTGTTTCTCCATGAGGGAATGCGATGCATAATGGTTGTTGTTCAGCATGTGCCATATTTAATTCCTGGATTGTTTGTTGATCCATTGGAATTAGTTTCTCGAAGTCTTTTTTAGCGTCAGAGAAGTTTTGGCGTCAAAGGGTGTCAGAATTAGGTTCTGGATTGGATTCAGATTTATGTGATTGTTGTTGTTGCCTTTCTTGTAGCGTACATGGACGTATTCTTCGGGCTAGTGCTTCAATTTTAGGTACCCAATTAACTAGTTTGCCTGGATTTTTCCTGATCATAAATCAAAGTAAATTTTAATCAGTAATTTTATCGTGATCCCCGACATCGGTGCCAATTTGACAAGCGTCGTAATTTTCAAAAAAATAATCATTTTTCTAGGATAATTATGCTAAGAAAATAATATAGAGAAGAAGAGTGTCGGTCCATAGGGATTCAAAAATTTCTAATTCAATTTGATGTTTAACCAAGAAACCTGTAAAACAAGTAAATTAAAAAGAAAGCGGGATTTTAAAGTAAACATGTAAAATAAAATAAAAGTAAAACTAGGATGCAAACAATAAGAAAATTTGAGAAAAGTAAATTGTAAGGAATAATAAAGATGAGAAATAGCCATCAGCTTCGCTTCGTCTCAATCCGTCTCGATCACTGAAACATATTTTACATCGGATACTTTCCAGTTACAGTCTACAAGTCTCAACCCTTGTAACTTGCTATTCTCTCTTGTGAATTGATTTCCAAAGCAAATCCTTGAAAATTACCCATTGTTTGGATTAATATCGATATTGATATTAATACCAATGTTGGTTTTGAACTGGAAAAGCATGTGCTCATATTATAGTGTCTCGATGAGAATCAAACCCGATCTTGATTTTCTTTAGCGGATCACCACTAATATTGTTCTTAGGGAATTGAATTTGCTACAAGCCGATTCTCCTCCCCAACTGTAGATCAAAACGTCGAACAAACCAATATGCTCTATACACTCCTTGGATTGAAGATATTGAGATGTTGAATAAAGGCTTATTGTCTCTCATTGTTTGAAGAAAAATCAAGAAAGAAATATAAAGGTGTTACATACCTTTTTTATTTTCACGATACTGAATTGAGTTGTCCCTCGGCTATCAGCTAACGAAATGTTTAGCCAATCATGGTAGAAATCATGCTTGGTGTGGAAAGAAAGTAGATGGAGAGAAAAATAATTTTATTAAAATAAACTGAAACAAAGAAAAAGCTATAACCAGTTCTATGCCGATCTAAACTTGTACCTCCCTCAAGCTTCAACCTAGGGGGTATTTATAGTCTTGAGTTAATCTAATGAAAATAAAATACTTACTCTTAAAATATTCAAACTCTTAATTCTAACAAACTAAAAATACTAATTAATAAATATTAAAAATCCTAAATAAAAATTCTATGCAAACTAAATTCCTAATAAAATAATAAAATATCAACATTTGAATTCAATTACAACTTTTAAATTCCTAAAGAATTATGGTTCACCTTGCTTTTTTTCTTTGATCTTGCTACTTGAAATATTTAATTAGAGTTTGTGCTTAGATTGACCTTTGAGTTTGAGTTGGCGCCGACTTTCCCAAATAAGTAGGAAATATCTGTTTAATTTTCCTTTTAATTTTATTTCCTGAAAAATAGAGTCCTGCACAAATTCGAAACAAAACATCCCAAATTAGCACTATAAACACGGCTTAATTAATAACAAAATATTAACCAAATAAAACACTCATCACATTACAATCAAGGGTTTTATAGCTAACTTATGAGCAACCTTATTTGCTTCCTGACTGACATATGACACAATACAACTATCAAACACAATACATTTCTCTCGAATAACTGCCATGTGAACACCAACGGTTGATTCATCATTAGATGTATCATTGTAAAGATTAACAATTGTAGTGGAATCAAACTCAATAATAATGTCTCGCCATTCCCCCTCAATTACAAGAATAATAGCCATAGCTAGACTATGAAACTCAGCCAAAATTGGTTTATAGATACCACCGAAAGTAGTAGCCAATCTGCCCAGGGTCAAATCATTTGCATCGCGAGAAAAAACACCTACCGTTGCCATTTTAATTGTTGGGTTGTAAGCATCATCGATATTTTATTTAACAACTTGTCCAATTGGTGGCCTCAATCGGTTGGCATCGTGAACAATATCCCTTATAGGGAGATGTTGTCGTTGAGCACTAAGGAAGTTATGATGCAAAGCTTTGGTATTGGTCACAATCAACCAAGCCAATTATAGTTTTCCTTTATGCACCAGTGAATTTTGACCATTCCAAACATTCCAAAAGAGCACAAAAAACCTCTAAAAGAATCAACCCCAAGCCTATCACATGCATATTCCAGCTATAATAGTGTATATGTATAAATTAAATTAAGGAACACACGTGATAGCTACCACTCAGATAACGTCCCTCACATAAGGACAATCCAGAAACACATGCATTGTTGTCTCAACCTCAACCTTGCATAACAGAAAAATAAATCACCTAACTTGATTGCCAGTACTATGCTACCAACTTGTAAGGCTTCGTTTTCTAGTCTCCATACAAAGATATGTACCTTAGGAAGGACACACAGCTACGCAATCATCTTCCAAAAGGGGATGGTGAACCTGTATTGTGATATGGTTTCTGAAGCCACCAATAAGCAGATTGAACCGAATAAACACCCGAAAAATAATTCTCCCAGATAATATTATCATTTACACATGGCGCTATTGGAGTTTGCAAAGAAAGTATTTGATATATATTTCGGTAGAGGAAAGAGAGACACAATTCTCACAACAACTCTTTTATTATTCAAACTATCTTTTTGTATTTTCTCTCTTACATTATTACATGAGAATACAAGTATATTTATAGCCTTATACATGACTCTTAAAATTCGTATTTAAAACAGAATTAAAACAACTCAAAACTAGAATACAAAACAACACAGTAAATTCTGACCCTTCACTACTAAAACTGCTATAACTTTCTCTAGAGAAATCTAATCAACTTGAAATTTGTTGCACCTGAAAATAGACTTTAATAGATTTAATTGGATAGGTTATACACCCATAATGGTTAACGTTTGTCCTTTCAAATTGTCATTTAAAAAACAGCCTTAAATCTGTCCACTATGCAGTTACGAATTTAATGGCAAATTAAGTTTATTCACCAACACCCCTCCTTAAACTTAATTCTCTTATATCCTTCATGCCAAGTAGATTTCTCATTTTCTCAAAAAGTCTTGTGGACAGTGGCTTTGTAAAGATGTCAGCTGCTTGGTCTTCACTTTTCACATGCACCAGTTCTATCTCCTTTTCCTTCGCGTGCTCTTGGATGAAATGGAACTTCAAGTCAATATGCTTACTTCTTTCATGATGGACAAGATTCTTTGCCAATTCAATCGCTGATCTACTGTCCAAGTAAATTTGTGTGGCCTTCTCTTGAAAAAATTTAGCTCCTTCAGCAATCTTCTCGACCAAATCACATGACACACACAACCTCCTGCTGCCACATACTCTGCTTCGCACGTAGAGAGTGTTACGACTGGTTGTTTCTTTGATAGCCAAGTGAATGTTGTGTCCCCCCAAAAAGAACACATATCCTGATGTACTCTTTCGATCATCCACATCACCGCACCAATCGCTATCAGAATATCCCACTAGCATGAAATCTTCATCTTTTGTGTAGAATAACCCAAGGGATTCAGTTCCCCGAATATACCGCAAGATTACCTTTACTGCTTTCAAATGCATGTAGACCGGCTCCTCCATGATTCTAGTTACAACACCAACACTATAAGAAATGTTCGGCCTTGTGCATGTGAGATAACGAATACTCCCAACTAGACTTCGGTACTTGGTCGCATCTACTCATTCTCCACCATCAAACTTAGAAAGTTTCGCCCCGGGTTCCATTGGTGTCAATACCGGGTTGTAATCCTCCATTTTGTTTCTTTTTAGAATTTCTTTTGCATATGTTTCTTGTGACAACAAAATCCCATTATTTTCTTGTCTAACCTCCAGACCAACTCCAGACCAAGAAAGTACTTCATCAAACCCAAGCCTGTCATTTCGAACTCCCGAGTCATAGCCTCTTTAAAATCTTTTATCATCTCCTCATTATTCCCCATGAATATAAGATCATCAACATAAAGAGCTACAAAACAACAAGTTACCTTTTTCTTTCTTCACATACAATGCATGCTCGTATGGGCATTGAGTAAACCCGTTCTTCTTGAAGTAAGTGTCGATGTGGGTATTCCAAGCTCGAGGTGCTTGCTTCAGTCCATAAAGTTCCTTCTTTAATTTCAGCACCTTCTTTTCTTCCCCAATTTTCATGTACCCAGGTGGTTTCTCTACATACACCCCTTCTTCTAGCACACCTCAAAAATACTGACTTGACATCCATTTGAAAAATTTTCCATTTGAATTGAGCTACTTGAGAAATGAGAAGGCGAATCGTCTCCATTCTTGTAACTGGGGCAAATACTTCATCATAGTCTATCCCCACCTTTTTTCGATATCCCTTTACAACTAGCCTTGCCTTGTACCGCTCTATCTCGCCTTGAGCATTCATCTTATTTTTGTATATCCATTTTACTCCTATGAGCTGACTTCTTTTTTGAAATTCAACTAGCTCCCAAGTTCGGTTTCGTTCAATTGCTTTTATTTCTTCATCCATAGCTGCATGCCACTTCTTATTCCGTACTGCTTCTTCAAATGTAATTATTTCGGCATCCGCCAAAAGACAAATTAAATGTACCTCACTTGTTGAGTCGTACAAATCTTGCATGCTTCGCATCCTTGGTTGTCTTGGCTCATCTTCATCATTAATTGTTGGTGAATTTGCCGGTGTGTTTGTTGGTGTAATGATTGCACCGGTAGATGCTTCCCCTTTCTCGAATATCATTTCCGTTGATTTTTCCCAATCCCACAAACTTGACTCGTTTACATGCACATCTCGGCTGACTACTACTTTCTTCTTATTGGATCAAACAACTTGAAACCTTTTATCTTTTCATCATAGCTGATAAAGATATATCTTTTTCTTTTGTCATCGAGCTTAGTTTTTCTTTGATCCGGTACATGCGCATAGGCCACACTACCGAATACTTTGAAATGCGATACGGTCGATTTTCGTCCACTCCAAGTTTCTTGTGGTGTTTGGTCCACCAATTTCGCATGTGGGCACCAATTTTGAACATACACGGCGCATTGAACCGCTTTTGCCAAGAAATCTTTAGACATGTCTTTGCTCTTCAAGATCGACTGAACCATGTCAAGAATAGTCTGATTTTTCCTCTCGACCATACCATTTTGCTAAGGTGAGTAGGGTGTGGTTAAAAACCTCTTGATTCTTGTTCTTTGCAATATTTCGTAAAGGCAGTTGACATGTACTCTCTGCCTCTATCTGACCGTAAAGCCTTGATATAATGCCTGGTTGTCTTCTCTACTAACACCTTGAATTTCTTGAACACCTCGAATGCCTCATATTTTTCTTTCAAAAAATAAACCCAAGTTTTCCTTGTGCAATCATCAATAAAAATGATAAAATACCTCTTCTCACTGAATGACTTTGGTGTGATAGATCGCATATGTCGGTGTGTATCAACTCGAGAGACCTCCTTACACGATATTCTGCCTTTTTTTAAAAATATTCCTCGCTTGTTTGCTGAGTACACATCCCTCGCAAAATTTCTTGATGTAATCCATGTCAGGTAGCCTGTGTACCATATCCTTCCTTGCTAACTTTTTAGGCCACCGTAATGCAAGTGTCCGAATCGTAAGTGGCACAACAAGGCCTTATCCTCCATGTTGACTTGCAAACATCTTTCTCGCACATTTCTCAAGTTAAGTTTGAACATTCGATTCTTGGCCATCTTCACACGTGTAAGTAACTGACTTTTTTTGTCCTTCAAGTGCAACATTTGGACTTTCATGAAAACTGAATATCCCTTCTCCAATAATTACCCCATGATAAGGATATTACTTTCAAATCGGGCACATAATAAACATCCTCAATCGACCTTTCTTTACCATCTTTTTGAGAAAAACATATTTTACCTCGGCCCTTTACTTGAACCTTCGATGCATCTCCAAATGACATGTGCCCTTCCTCTATCTCTTGCATCTCCACAAAGAGGTGTTTGTGTCCACACTGTGTCATTGTCAGGAACGATATTTTTGTAGGCTATCATGAGAACACCATATTTTCTTGTCTCCTCTTCCGCGACTAGATTCGTGTTTCTTCTACCTTTTTCTCGAAATAGCACTCCTTTGAATAGTACCCTTGATTTTCGTAATTATAGCACTCGGTATTTGATTTCCACTCTTTTGCATAGTACACATGCTTGTCGCAGTTGTAGAACTCAATATTTGAATGATTTGACAGGCCGCCTCTCCCACGACCACGTCTTCTACTTCGCCAATTTTGTTGGCTTTACTGCCCTTCTCCTCATAGTATCTACCTCGACCGCGACCTCCACCACCGTGACCATTTCTGCGACCTCCACGGCTGCGCCCTCTACTCGAAAGTTTTGAGTATAGAGTACATTTTCTTCTTTGATAGACACCTTGGCTTGTAGTGCTTCCTCAAGCGACTCATTCTTCTTTTTCTTCTTGTGTTTCTCATGTGCCTCTAGTGACCCTGTGAGATCATCTATAGTTAGCACTTCCAGGTCCTTCGACTCTTCAATAGCACATACAACATTCTCGAAATCATCAGTTACTGACCGTAAAAGTTTCTCCACAACCCTCGAGTCCTTTAGAGTTTTACCGTTGCACTTGAGCTGATTTACCACAGTTTGCACACGTGTGATGTAGTCGGATACACCTTCCGACTCCTTCATCTTCATACCCTCCAACTCGCCGCGTAGAGTTTGGAGTCTTACTTGATTTACTCGATTAACCCCCTTGAATACTTTTTGCAACGTGTCCCATGCTGCCTTGCCAGTTGTCGCGCTCACTATCTTTTCAAAGTCCGACTCGTCAACCGCTTGAAATAACATGTATAGCGTTGTTTGTCCTTCATTCGTTTATTTTTCAATGTCTTGATTTCATTTACTGTCATATCTTTGGTATTCTCTGGTTCGGTGAAACCATTCTCGACTACTTCCCATGCATCTTGGGCCCCAAGTAGTGCTCGCATTTGAATGCTCCAACTGTTGTAGTTGGCTTTCGTCAGTCGTGGTAGTGGCATACCTAACATTTTCCCATAATTTTCCATTGGCTCTGATGCCAATTTGAAAGTATTTGATATATATTTCGGTGGAGGGAAGAGAGACACAATTCTCGCAATAACTCTTTTATTATTCAAACTATCTTTTTGTATTTTCTCTCTTACCTTCTACATGAGAATACAAGTCTATTTATAGCCTTAGACATGACTCTTAAAATTCGTATTTAAAACAAAATTAAAACAACTCATAACCAGAATACCAAACAGTACAGTAAATTCTGACCATTCACTATTAAAACTACTATAACTTTCTCTAGAGAAATCCAATCGACTTGAAATTTGTTGCAACTGAAAATAGACTTCAATAGATGTAATTTGATAGGTTATACACCCATAATGGTTAACGATTGCCCCTTCAAATTTTCATTTAAAAAACAGCCTTAAATCTGTCCACTGTGCAGTTACGAATTTAATGGCAAATTATGTCACCAATATGCAGCATTGTATCCATATCTGATCCTAACAGGATATCACATACCTTAAATTGGTCCCACTGCGACTGATCCCGATGCATGAGATCTCTACAACACTTAGTCCTTAGCTTTGGAACGTTGTAGGTACCTGTAAGGTTCACCCATTTCGTACCTCCCCAGGGACCCGAGAATAATTTAGCTTTTTTATTACAACCCACTCTCTAAAATAACATTCGTGATAATTCGTGTAAATTCTTATAGAGCCCTTTTCATCTATTAGAGCATTTTTCTTTCACTTTAGCATGTAGAATATCACCGCCCGGATACTATTTAACCCCTATACACCCTAGCAAACAATGAAGTTGGGTCTTTAATTAGACGCCACAATTGTTTACCTAGCATTGCTAGATTGAAAGACATGAGGTCTCTGAAACCTAAACCGCCTACTCTTTTTTGGTTTACAAATATTGGTCCAGGAAAAAAATGGTCATCCTTTTTTATTTGGTGTTCCAGTCCACAAATAATGATGCATAATCCCAGTGATTTCTTCAATAGATGTTCAGAAAGTAAATAACAGGACATAACATATTGTGACAAGGTTTGTGTTACGACTTTTAGAAAAACCTCACGACCTCTATATGACAGAAGCATCTGTGTCCACCCGCTACTTGAGTCAGTACTTATCCCTTAGATACCTAAACATACATGTTTTATTCTTTTTGATGTACAACGATAGTCCTAAATAATGTCCCAATGTATCTACCTCCTAAATCTTGAGGATGCTCCTAATTAACACACGATGCTCCAGTAAAGTTTGCGAGCTTAAATAAATGATAGATTTTGAAAGGTTTATTCGTTGACTCAATGAGATTGCATATAAATTCAGAATATCTTTGATATGATGTGCTTCCGTAGTCAATTGTTTTAGAAAAATGAGACTATCGTTGGCAAACAACAATTGAGATACTCGAGGTCCATTTTGAGAGGCTCTTACACCTTTTATGTGGCAAGTACTCTGAGCTCTATGAAATAATTTTGATAATGCTTGTGTCATAAAGAGGAATAGAAAAAGGGATAATGGGTCCCCTTGCCTTGGTCCTCTACTTGGTGTGAACTCTCTGGTTAAGGATCCGTTTACCCGGGCTACAAATGACACTGTGGTGACACATGTCATTATTAAATCCACGAACTTCTGATGAAAACCCAATCTTGTCATAACACTCTACAAAAAGGCCCATTCCACTCTATCATATGCATTCTCTATATCCAATTTCAGCCTGGTTCCCTTATTAATACCATTCTTTGAAGAATTCAGATAATGGATCAGTTCATGTGCTACAAATATATTATCCGAGATTTGATGTCCATGTAGAAATGTCGCTTGATTATCGCTTATGCAAGATCCCATGACAGGTTTCAATATATTAACAATCATTTTGGATACAATTTTATATATACCGTACATAAGCTAATAGGTCGCATTTGCTTCATATGTGTGACATCCTCCACCTTAGAAATAAGAACTAGAATAGTCTTGTTAACTGTAGCCATATCCTGACGTCAATTTAGAAGGTCTATACATAGTTATATCACATCAGTGCCAATTAATAACCAATGTTGTCGAAAGAAGCTTGCTGGTAGTCCATCAATTTTGGCCGCCTTTCTAGGATATATATCCTGGAAAGCATTAATTGCTTCATTCTGTGTAAAGTCCTTTGTCAATTTCAAATTCACCTCATCTGTAATCACCTTGTCAATGGCATTAAGGATATTTTCCTTTGGAGCAATATTATCCGTTGCAAATAATTTCCTTAAGTAGTCCACTACTACATTAGATATTCCATCTCTTGTCTCGGTCTAATTCTCATTGTCATCAAAAGCCCAGTAATCCAATTCTTCTTTTGTTTTTGGGTCGAACGAGCGTAAAAGAATGTCGTGTTGAGATCACTGTGTTAATTAATTAACCCTTGATCGTTGGGCCCAGTAACGTTCCTTCGTATCTAACAGTTCATGTAGTTCCTTTTTCGCCTTGATCAGCTTTGTAGTGCAGCATTTCGACTAAGGTCACCATTAATTACTTTTTTAATTTCATGATTCTCTTTTTGTTTATTGAGAATTGAACATGCTGCCAATGATGCAATACATCACCGATTGCCTCCGATTTCCCAATTGTCGACCCATGCGTAAGTTTCCAAGTCACCTCAACATGTTGAGTACAAGTGGGCTCATGAGACCAACACGTTTCGAATCGGAATTGTTGTCTTCCACGTGCTTGCTAATGGTTGCGCGTTGCTTGCTTTCTGTTCATAACCAAGAAGCAATGATCCGAATATGCTGCATATTCGGAATAAGCTCAAAATTGAGGGTATTGAACATGCCAATCAGTCAAAGCTATATACCTATCCAATCATTCAGCTATCATTGTATCCCGATTGTTGCTACTAAACCATGTATACCATCCTAAAGATGGTTGACAATCAGACAAACAATCATGATTAAGTACTTCACGGAAGTCATCAATTTGAATCATCAGTTTAAGTCGACCTCCTATTTTTTCCAAGGCTGATAGTATTTCATTAAAGTCCCCACCTGTAGCCATGGTAGATTTGATGATTGCTTAAGTGAATCAATCAATCGGAAAATTATAGGTTTAAGTTTAGCATTATGGTGACCATAAACTCTAGTAAAGTGAAAACATTCGTTTGTAAAGTTTAAGATAACGTCCACGTGGTTCGACGAGTAAGACAAAAGATCAACACTATATTCTTTATTCCAGAGCAACACAAGGCCAGTACAATCCTCACTACGATTAACTGTAAAACAACCATGCATACCTAATAAATTCCTAATGACTTCACTTTTATTCTAACACAATCTCGTTTCACTTAAAAAAATAACTTGAATAGCATGATTATTAATAAAGCGATCTAAATCTTGAACTGCTCGAGAGTTACCAAACCTTCGGCAGTTCCAACATAAGAGATTCATGGCGTTCGACGGGGCTGTCCCGTAGCCTCCATTGATATCTTTTTGTTCTTTCCGGATGCCCCAACAACATTTGATGAAGTAGAGGACACTCGGGTTCTTTTTATAGTGTTAAAACTGTGACGAACACAGTTCTGGAAAACCTGAAATCAAGAATGAAAGCAATAAAAAAAAAACAGAATGTAGGCTATGACAAAATGGCCTTCGCCCTTGATAAAATGATCTGTTAATATAGCCATGCTGATTGCTTCCTTAATGGGTTACCGCATGATAGTTTAACCTAATAATGGACAGCTGGCTAAACCACCTAACCAACCTCTACGAAAACAGTTAGCAATAACAGCAGCTCAGCTCCAGCTGGCAGCCCTTCCAGTTGGCAATACTTAATCCTCATCATTCACCCCGCTTTTCAACATCTTCATGAAAAAAAAAACTTAATTCTTGTGAAGTTGAAACCTTTGCAGCGAGAACACATTTAACTTTTGGCGTAACTCCTGAAACCGAGTTGTAACCAATGGCTTGGTTAACACATCCGTAATTTGGCAATGTGCTGGAACATAATTGACAGATAATTGCTTGTCCATGACCTTTTTCCTAACAAAATGAACATCTAAGTCCACATGTTTAACTTTAGCATGCAAAATTGGATTAGCAGCCATGGCAATTGTACTTGTATTATCACACCATATAACCGAAGCTTGAGACAACTCAACATTCATAACATCAAGAACAACATTAACCCAGAGAACCTCAGCTGTTGTATCAACAAGACTTCGATATTCTTCCTTAGCTGTGGATCGAGACACTGACCTTTGCTTGCGTGAGATCCATGACAACAAATGACTACCTAGGTACACATAATACCCAGAAACTGATCGCTTATCATCGGGGTCACTGCCCCAATCTGCATCCGTAAATGCCTTGATCTGAAGTTGTCCTTGACCCTTGATCACCCATAGCCCATAATCCATCGTACCTTTTAGGTAGCGCAAAATGCGTTTAACACCTATCCAGTGAGCTTCACAAGGAGGCTGCATAAACTATGCAACCTTATGAATAGCAAATGCAATATCTGGTCTAGTATGACACACGTACAGTAGCGCACCAACCACACTTCGATAGTGTTGAGCATTCACAGGGGTTCCTGCATTTTCTGAACTCAGCTTGGGAGTAATAGGTAAAGGTTTGTCCACTGGTTTGGCATGCATATTAAACTTGTGCAATAGTGCTTCCACATACTTCTTTTAACTCAAAAACATCCTAGTTACTGTATGAACAGCTTCAATTCCTAAAAATAGTGAATAAGTCCGAGATCCTTTACCAAGAACCTGTCATGAAGTTGCATCTTAGCCTCTTTAACAGGTTTTTCTGAGGAACCTGTCACAAGAATGTCATCAACATACACATCAACATATGTGACATCATTCTTTGTAGCATGAATGAATAAAGAGCTATCAGGTCTAGAAGACCGAAATCCCATATCACACAGCCATTGTTGAAGTTTATGATACCAATTACGAGGGGCTTGTCTGAGTCCATAGAGGGCTTTTTGAAACTTACATACCAGCTTTTCTCCATGGTTACCAGTCTGTTCGAATCCTTCTGGTTGAGTCATGTATACTTCTTCATGTAGATCTCCCTTGAGGAAAGCATTATTAACATCTACTTGATTGACTTGCCACCCTTGTGAAGCAGCAACCGATAGTACAACATTTATCGTGAAGAACCGCACTACAGGACTGAAGGTGTCAACAAAATCACATCCTGGTACTTGAGAGTACCCTTTAGCGACAAGCCTTGCTTTGAATCGATTGACAGAACCATCCAAGTTGTGTTTAATACGAAACAACCACTTACACCCAATGGCTTTTCGATTAGCTGGCAGAGGAACTAATTTCCACGTGTTATTATCAGTTAATTCCTTGAATTTCATTTATACTGGAGCATGCCAATGTTTGTGTTGTAAAGAATCCTGCACGTTCAGATGAGTTTCCTTAAACAGTGTATTATAAACCTTAGGTTTGAAAATTCCTGATTTGTTTTGAGTGACAATTTGATGTCTATTTGTGGTGTGCCGAGCATCCACACAGTTGTTTACATCAGTTACAGTTCTGCTTGAACCACCTGGCTCTTGAATGCCTATTGAACCGTTTTGATCACCACTTGGAGCAGCATCCGAAGGCATAGGCTCACTGTGTGTAGCCTTTGGTTGAGCTGCAGCCCTAGACACAACATCTGGCTCGACCTCCACTGTATGAACCTTGTCATCATGACTGATACGTACATTAGGTGTGTGAGCTGAAACTGCCACAGTATCACTCACCAAATCATGTACATTAACTGGATTATTGTATACAGTATCCTCGTGATCAGTCAAGTTGTGCTCATTGGAAGGGAAATGAACAGTCCACTTGGATTGTTTCCACTTTTGTTAACACCAACACGTTGAAATACACATGGGAACACAATTTCATTAAACATAGCGTGTCGAGAAATATACACATGACCTGACTCATCGAGACATTGATTTCCTATGTTATAGTGAGTAGCCAAGAAACACACACGGCTTGGACCTGAAATCAAACTTGTGCTGATTGAAGGTCGAAGGCATGGGAAGCATTGACAACCAAATACTCGAAGAAACTGATAATCCAGTTTCTTACTTTATAACTTCTCAAATGGTGAAATTCAACCAAGAAAATCTACAGGTAACCTATTGATTAGGTAAACTGCAGTAAGAACAGCATACAACCAATATTTGAAGGGAACTACTGACTGAGATAGAAGTGTTAAAGTTGTATCAATGATGTGTCGGTGTTTGTGCTCAACTATGCCATTCTGTTACGAGGTATGTGGACATGTAACCCTGTTCTTAATTCTTGCAGCTGCAAGAGAACGCTCTAGACCTCGATACTCACCTCCACCATCAGTTTGTAATGCAACAATGTTAGTATTAAACTGATTTTTAAAGAGCATGAAACAAGTTAAATGTTTGAGTAATATCTGATTTATTACGCAACAAGTATACCCAGACATTCCTGCTATACATGTCTACAAACAAAACATAATACTGCCAGCCACCAGACTTAATCGGCGTTGGTCCTCATACATCAGTTTCTACCAGCTCAAACATGCTATTATAAACTGTATCAGATTGCAAAAAAGGAAGTCTATGACTTTTCCCTAGTTGACATGCAATGCATATTTCTCTATTATTAACATCATTTTTAATATGAAGTAGCATAAATAAGGTTTTTGATGTAGGGTGTCCCAACCTTCTATGCCATAGCCAATAGCTTTTATTGGTCTTTAGATCATTTTCTTCAATAGAAGCAGCAACATGATTAAGCATGCTATCCATTTGAGTAGTTTTATCAAAGCAATACAGCCCATTCTCCAACTTACCTTCCAACTGAATTCGACCAGTTTCTTATCCTTCACAAAACACTTATCTGAGTGAAACTTGAGGTAAACATTATTATCTTGTGTAAGTTTAGAGACAGATTACAAGTTCCTAGTTATTTTATGGACACACAAGACATTTTCAAGTTGTAAATCACATGTATTGGCAATCAATGACACATTACTTACATGTGAATAGGTAAAGTGGAACCATCACCAAGGTAAACCTTACCTTTACCCGAGTATGGGTGACCCGAGGACACTCCAGCTTTGTCATAGGTCACATGGTGTGTGGCACCTGAGTCGGGGTACCATTTGTCAACAGCAGACAAACTCCTTTGGAAATGAGAGAGTTGATATGCACAGTGTGTCAGTGGTGGCATCTTTATTAACCACCTCACCACCTGCAGTTGTGTGAACAAATGGATTATAAGACGAATTATTGTCATCATATTTTCACATGTTAACCTGCATCTCATTGGTGTCTTTGGACTACCTCGAAGCTACTCATTTGTAGTTCTCATCAAAACGGTGCCAACACCTATCCACTAGATAACCGATTTTCCCACATAATTGACATTGATGCCTATGTCTGCTCTTATACTTATTCGTATTTGAGTTTTTTCTCGAGTATCATTTAACCTATTATTATTGTAATACATGTCATGATTGCCATTAGTATTACCTCCATTGTAATGGTTATGTCTGGTCAAGTTAATATGATCGATGTCTTCATAAGATCACCAATCCTTGATTCAACATCAATGAGGACCGAAGTGACAGTGTCAAAGGTAAAAGTTTCATGACTCACGGTTATGGCAGCAACAAATGGCTCAAAATCAACTAGAAGCCCGTTGAGTAGTGTAACAGTTTGGTCAATCTCAGAGAACGGACTTCCACTTTTCGCAAGTAAGTCACAAATCTCCTTGATTTGTGTGGAAAATTCACAGACTGATAAGTTCCTTTCTTGAGGGATCTGAGTATCCCATGCAGACTCATGATCTTTGTAGTGGAGAACTTCGAGTACATATTGAGAACTATATTCCAGATCTTGGCAGAGGTGTGTGCTCCTACAAGCTGAGGAATAATCGATAAACTGATTGTTGAGAGAAGCCAGGATGCTAATGAATTATCCTTCATTTTGTGGCGTCGATACGTCGAATTCACTATCAATTCACCAGATTCATCTACAATGGTTTGAGGTGGAATCGACAACGATTCATCCAACAAGTGTTCCAGCTCATAACCTTGAATCATAAGGAGAACTTGTTGCTTCTAAAGAAGGAAGTTGTTATCATCCAGTCGAACATTAACATACTTGTTCATAAATGGCATTTCCATTATCTGATTGTTGCTGCAGTAGCACTGCTTTCCTTTGATATAGCTTTAACCAAAACGAATGAGTCATGCATTATGAGCAAAAATTGTGAAGGTCAAAGAGAGATCACCGTGAAAACCACTGGTAATTGGATCGCTAGACATCTGATACCATGTTAAAACTGTGACGTACACAGTTATGGAAAACCTGAAATCAAGAATGAAAGCAATGAAAAAACAGAATGTAGGCTATGACAAAATTACCTTCGCCCTTGACCAAATGATTTGTTAATATAGCCATATTGATTGCTTCCTTAATAGGTTACCACTTGATAATTTAACCCAATAATGGACAGCTAGCTTAACCACCTAGCCAACCTTAATAGAAACAGTTAGCAATAACAGCAGCTCAGCTCCAGCTGGCTACCCTTCTAGCTGGAAATACTTAATCGTCATCATATAGTAATAGTATTGTTAACTTTATATTTTCCTTGAAGTTGTCTCTTAGATGCTTTACCTTTCGAATCATCTTTCCCGCCAAAATCACTCTTTGATCCACCAGATTTTGCTCTATTGTCAGCTTTGACCTTACCAGTGTCGATATTACCATTCTTCACATTTAAGGGTGGGCCTAATTCCTTCATGGGTTCGCCTTGTTCTTTGGCCACATTAGAGTCCTCGCTCTCCTTATCAGTTCAGAAGCGCTCTTCGATTCAGCAGCCACTTCCATCTCGACTTCATTTATCAGATCATCACCGGTCAAATCCAATGCTTCCTCAATAATTTTACTACTACCTTCTTCGATGTGACTACCCTCGCCACCAGTGCCTTTAGTTTCTATCTGTGTGTCCTTGGAAGAGGTACCCACCAGGGTTTCAAATAGTGGCCATTATATTGCGATCGTGATGGTGTCCGAAACCGTTATCGCGAAAAAATAGTGTGAAGCGAGATCACACCAATAACGACGAATCGCGGCCGCAATTTAACAGATCGCTTGCCAATCGCGGCAATAGCGGACCTCTATTCCGCTATTATTCCATTATTTTATTTAAAAAAACGGGTTTTTATTAAAAAATCAGCTCCATCAAAAAAAATTAACGATCGCGATATCTGCAATGACCGTAATAGCATTCGTTATATCCACAACCGTGATAAATGCGACTGGACTGAAAACGTGACTACGAACGCTATTTAAAACCATGATACCCACAATATCTTCAATTTTAACGGCTTCACCCACGTTAGCATGTGAACCATCAGAGTCCACATGTATAAATTGCCTTGTTCTAGGTCGAACTCTTAGCTGTTCAGTCACCACTTTCAACCAATCCCCATAATTCAGTTTGCCTTTAGGGCCATCAATTTGCTTTGTACAGTTCCCAGATGAATGTCCTATAATTCCATATCTAAAACAAAAATTAGGCAGTCGTTCATATTTCAATGAACAAACTCTAGGGTTACCTCCATCATTAGAGGTTTAGCAGTATTAATCTTGACCCGTACACGAAGAAACTCTCCAAAATTTCATTCCTTACGACGTAGATCCAATACTACCATCATCTTCCCTAACGAGAAGCCCATCTTTTCTTTTATAATCACTTTGCCTTCACAAATATGTTGATATTTTGTTTCATATTCCTGGTCCCGGAAACCAAAGGTCGATCTTTAGAAGAAATTTCAAGCGAGGATTGTGGTGGCGGTGGCGGCCAAAATGAAACTCAGATGGCTGTCACCGTATCGGTTTATATGCAAGAAAACAATCGACCGTTTCATTAACAAGAAAAACCATGTCAACACCGTTGGTGTTGAATCTTTACCACCGAAGACAAAGCTTATGACTATGTCTCTAAAGAATTTCCGCCTCGTTTCTTCATCTTCAAACAACATCTTCGATGATGTTTCTGACGTAAATCTCGAAAACAGATCACAGTTGAAGTGTTTGATAAACGAGTTATGAGATTGTTAACTACTTGTGATGTCACCACATCAGAGATGAAGTGTTTGATAAACTTGATTTTGAATTCGTGGCTAGAGATTTTACGCTGAATGGTCTAGATATTGTCGTCATGAAGGTGGTCGTGAAACTAGAAGCCTTTGACGTAGTTTTGAAAGTTGGCGACAAGAAGATGGTGGATGTTGAGGAAGGAGTTGACTTGGAGAGTGGACGATGGGATCTCCGAGAGCATGTTGGCAACCTATTCGTGGAAGTGGCAACAGTTTTGGATCAAGTCAGGGAGATTTTCGATGATATGATGCGATTATGGAGTTGGATTTTGGTGCTAAGATTGTTTTTTCGACGAAACCAAAGAAGAAGATGAGGGGAAGCAAATAAAGGGTTGAAATTAGTAATAAAAGGAAACGTTGGTGCATTTTCAAAGTGAAGATGAAGAATAGATTTGGATCTTGGGTTGCTGTAGAGTATTTGGAATTTGTTGAGAGGATATGAAGAAATAGTATTTAGTTCTTTAATCTTCTTATTTGTTGTTATAGTGGAGGTGTGAACTGGTGTTGAAGAAGAAGCTTTTGGGAGGAGGAGGAAGAAAAAGAAATGTGAACTGGTGTCGAAGAAGAAACTTTTGGGAAGACACGTGATCTTTTTAATATTTTAAGTATCACATAATACTTCTGTTAATGGGTTAACGAAAGTTAAGGTTTCTCAGTTAAGGTTGAGGGGAAGATG
The DNA here is from genome assembly GCF_006381635.1 of Hibiscus syriacus. Taxonomy (NCBI): domain Eukaryota; kingdom Viridiplantae; phylum Streptophyta; class Magnoliopsida; order Malvales; family Malvaceae; genus Hibiscus; species Hibiscus syriacus. Next base: position 142,474 of record NW_024062641.1, on the reverse strand, counting down.
AGGGGAAGCAAATAAAGGGTTGAAATTAGTAATAAAAGGAAACGTTGGTGCATTTTCAAAGTGAAGATGAAGAATAGATTTGGATCTTGGGTTGCTGTAGAGTATTTGGAATTTGTTGAGAGGATATGAAGAAATAGTATTTAGTTCTTCAATCTTCTTATTTGTTGTTACAGTGGAGGTGTGAACTGGTGTTGAAGAAGAAGCTTTTGGGAGGAGGAGGAAGAAAAAGAAATGTGAACTGGTGTCGAAGAAGAAACTTTTGGGAAGACACTTGTCATTTTTATAGTTTATAATTTGCCACATAATACTTTTGGGAAAATATGAATATATTTGTTGATATTTGACTTGTAATGATATAACAATGGTGATATTTACAAATAGTATGGTAATTATCATAAGATTTTAAGGGTAGAAAGGTCTTTAGACATTAAAATGAATTTTTAATTCATTTAAATTATATATCAGCCAAGTGTATTAGATATTTTAAGTAAAAATTTCATGAAATTTGGTTCACCTTCATCCTTTGGTCGCGACCTCTATTACTAAGGTAAGAAAGTTTTTATTTTTCATTTTCAAGCCAAATTACTTGGATTTTAGATGAAAGCATAAAATATGAACTTAATCTACATGAAATTCTCTATCATTCGATATAATTTAATCATGCTTTCCTATCTTGGGAACTTAATCTCGTGAATAGGGGAGATGAAGGGGAGGCTTGATTTTGATGTTTTATGAATGGATTATGATGTAGTTGATGTTGTAGAATTATTTCCATGCCTATATGATGATTCGAAACACTTTTAATTGGTTACATAAGTTTTGGTTATATTAGGTTTTATGTAGAAGATTAAAATTGGATTGATTTTTTATATAAGAATGATTGTAGAAGCTTGGAAATGATGTTTAAATGTTGTATTCATGCTTGAATCAAGTTGGAAATCATGGAAATCTTTACCCTAAACCATAACAAGAGAATTAGAGAACATTACGGAAAAATTTCCCTAAGGATATAAATGATATGTGAATGATACTACAAGCTTTAGAAAGTTGTTTGGCCCAATTTGAAGTTTGTACAACTTTAGGGACCTATTCGCAATTACGAAAATTTTGAGATTAAAATGACAATTGTTCAAAAGTTGATGTACTAAGCTTGAATGCATTGTTGGAATACTTGAATATGATGATAGGTGCTTGAATTTGAAGTTAAATGACAAGGTACCATTTTGAATAATTTGGAAATATTGAGATGAATTCTAAAAGAATTCATTTTAATAGTTGAAATATAAAGTTTGAAAATGTCATGTGAATTATTGATGAATATGAATAGTAAAGGACTTGAAGTGTCATTTTGAAGTACTAATGTTAATGTTGATGTTGTGAAATAGAATTAGTATCGAACTAGCATCAAAAGAGTTTTTAGAAATTTTATTCCTAATATGTGCCTATGTTAGAATGAAACTAACAGATGCTTTGAATTGCATGCGTTAGTAAATTATGCTTGTGTAGATCGTGATCGAGATCGAGATGTAAGCAAGCTTAAAGTAAAGGAAAAAGTTCAAGAGCAAAGCTTAAATCGATAGTAAGGTTTACTAGTGAGGCATCAAGTGAGTGTATTCTTACCTATATTATTATATATAGTACGAAGAAGGCTTACGATGAGTCAAACTTGAATGATTTGGAAAGAAATTTTTTTAATCGTATTTTGATATATTTTATGCTATTTTACTAAATGATATTTGAATGATTTCGAGAATAAAATACTCACTAAACTGATTTATGATAATTGATATATGAGTATTTATGAATACTTTTGATGAATGATGTGATTTTATATAAAACCCATTGTATGTGTGTCACTGTCATCTTTTGGGTGGGTCCAGAATTGGGCTTCGACTTGAAATAATGGGTTAGAGTCACCACTGATAATTTATTTTAAAAAATAAATAGGTCGATCGAATACCTCGATTTCTTACCTGATCTAAATCTTACCAAAGATATGTCGGATTCGGGAGTCAGTTTCAGTCAAGGAAGGGTTATCACCCTTAAACTGCCCTTTCGGTACTAATTAATTTCCATTTGTATTAATTAAGAAAATGATAAATTAAATTGAAAGTTAAAATATGATCCAAATTACTTACCTCTAATGGATTTAAATGAATACCCTTAAAAAAGTCAAAAAAAAAATTAGTTAAAGTAAAATGCAGAATAAAAAACAATAACTATAAAAATATCCCAAAAATTAAAAAGAAAATAAATAAAATAAATAAAAAATCAAATAAATTAACTAAATTAGGGAAATAAATCAAATAAAATAAATAAAAGGAAAAAAAATAATAAATAAAAAACAAAAACACGAAAAAAGAGGAAAAATATATATAACCGTTAGGAACAAAACAATAATAATAAAAAAAAGTAGGAGAAAGAAAAAAGAAAAAATTAATAATAATAAAGTACAAAAAAAAACCTACCCAAACACTACCCACCTAATTACATACTACTATCATTTCACCAAAAAGAAGGGGAGAATTGGAGTCAGAGAGAGAGGAAATGAAGAAAAGGGGGGCTAGAAGATAATAATAATAAATGTTAGATAAAATATTTGTATATAAAATATAATATTTAATAAAATGAGTAAAAAAACAACAATTAGTTAATAAAAATATATACATAAAAATATTAGGTAAAAACAAATAAAAATAAAAAAGAATAAAGTAATATATATATATATATAACTTTAGGAAAACAAATAAAAGAAAATAGTAAAAAAACAAAACAAAACATATATATATATATATATATATATATAATAAGGGGAAAATAAATAAAATAAAATAAAATATATAATAATAATAATAGGGACAGAGACAAAAAAATAATAAAAAATATATAATAAAAGAGTGAAAATAGTAAGCAAATATATATATAAATAAAATATATTATTAATTAAATAAATATCAAAAAGAAAAAATGAGTAAAATATAAAAAGAACTAAATTAAAATAAAAATAAATTAGGTGGCCAAATTTAAAAAAAATGTGTAAAAATTGAATTTAGGGACAAAAACGAAAGCTTTAAAAACTGAGGGGACCAAAATTGTAATTCCCCCTTTGTTTTCGAAAACACACGGATCTACCTTGGGTCGTACTGGGTCATAGGTACTATAAAAGCCATTTTCCACAAACATAAATATTTCTCCCCTAGCCAAATGGATCAAAACCAACACCAAAAAACCCTCTGAATTTGTTCTTGGTGTTCTTCATCAGTGAAAAACACCGTCGCCTTAACATAGAAAATGGCCAGCCACCGCCTCGTCGGCTGCCGTAGATCGACGCCGGCCAATTGATTTTGCCTTTTTTCGAAAGCTTTTCACATTCTCGGTCGCCCTTCCCCGATCATCGACAATTTGGTTTTTTGGGGGCTCATTCCAACCAAAGAAAAGAAAAAAATCACTCCCTTCAACATCCAAGCACGAAAACCCGAGAAAGGTAAGATTTTATCACCTTTTATTTCTCTTCGAAGTTGTACAAAATGCTTCAATCTCTTTCTATTTTTCCTCGTGACTACTTGTATATTTTTTTCTCGGTAATCTCCTCCTTTGCTTAATCTTTACATGATTATTTATAGCCTAAGATTACTATTTTTAGTCTCCCATTTTTCATAGAGTTCTACTCAGACTAAACCACTGTTTGTGTTGCTTGACTTGATGCCGAGGAAACGCCGAGAAAATAAGAGGTGGATTGATCAAGCGGTTAAAGCTTGAGGAGTTTTCAGGGGAGGGATGTGGTGCTTGGAGAGAAGTGAGAATCTAGGTTCCAAACCCTAGCTGATTCGGGTCTGAACCGGTTCAGGTATGGACCGGTTTGCGAGGCTTGGGCTGCCTGTTGGGTTTAGTGTGTAATGATGGGCCTCTGGTTTGTAAACACTGTTGGGCTTGTAAAAATATATATAAAATGAATAAATATATGTATCATACTAATAATAAAAAATGAAATCTAATATATTAAATAGGACGAAAATTAGTGTCCACAATGTGCATTAAGAATTAATGGTACAATTGGCATGCCATGAGGTGGAGTGATCATTGGTTCTATATTGGTACATTTGTGTATATCTGTCTGACATTATATGTGCATTATGAGATTTATTATGTTTTGACGTTGTAAATTACCATATCTGATTTTTGATTTCAAAATAGTGATGTTGTGTTCTATAATACCTATACTTCTGTCTGACACTAAAAGTGCAAGTTATTTATGGAAATTGAGATTGCATATTGCACACACTCGTCTAACGCACGTGCCTTGCATTCTCAATTGTTATACATTGGGCTATAGTTTAAGAACCGAAAAGTATAGGACTAAATTAAAATTAAAATTAATTAGGTGGCCAAAATTTATAAAAGGTGCAAAAATCAAATTTAGGGATAAAAATGAAATCTTTAAAAACTGAGGGGACCAAAATTATAATTCCCCCTTTGTTTTCGAAAACACGCGGATCCACCCTGAGTCGAATCGGGTCATGGGTCGGTGGGTATTCTAAAAGCAATTTTCCACAAACATAAATCATTTCTCCCCTTAGCCAAATGGATTAAAACCAACACCAAAAAATCCTCTGAATTTGTTCTTGGTGTTCTTCATCAGTGAAGAACACCGTAGCCCCAACCCATAAAATGGTCGACCACCGCCTTGCTGGCCGCCGTAGATTGGCAGTGGCCAATTTTTTTTGCCTTTTTTGAAAGTTTTTCACATTCTCACTTAAAAATCCAACCTTTTTTTAAAAAAAACTAGCCTCGGGGAGGGCTAGATCTAAGTTTGAAACTCTCGATCGCCCTCCCCTGATCATCAGCGATTCAGTTTTTTAAGGGGTTCTTCAAACCAAAGAAAAGAAAAAAATCACTCCCTTCAACATGCAAGCACGAAAACCTGAGAAAGGTAAGATTTTTTTTCACCTTTTATTTCTCTTCGATCTCTTTATTTTTCCTCGTGACTGCTTGTATATTTTTTCTCAGTAATCTCCTCTTTTGCTTAATCTTTACATGCTTATTTATAGCCTAAGATTACTATTTTTAGTCTCCCATTTTTCCTAGAGTTCTATTCGGACTAAACCACTATTTGTGTTGCTTGACTTGATGCCGAGGAAACGCCAGGAAAATCGGAGGTGGCTTGACCGAGCGGTTAAAGCTTGAGGAGTTTTCGGGCAAGGGATACGGCGCTTGGAGAGAAGTGAGAAGCTAGGTTCCAAACCCTAGCCGATTCGGGTCTGGACCGGTTCGTGAGTCATGGGCTGTCTGTCGGGTTTTGTGTGTAATGTTGGGCCACTGGGTTTGTAAACACTGTTGGACCTGTAAAAAAAATATATATAAAATGAATAAATATATGTATTATACTAATAATAAAAAATGAACTACTAATATATTGAATATGACAAAAATTAGTGTCTACAGCTGCCCCTCTTTGCCCATAGTAGTGTAACGGGAATAGGGAAAAGATTACAAGACACAATTTTCATCCATCACGAAGTTTAATATCGAATATCCTCTTTCGTAGAGTTGAAATCCGATGTCATGATTGGTTTGTTGTATCACGAAATGATTCCCCCGCCGTAAGGTTGACTTGAACTGGAAACTTCTGAGCATGATATCCCTCGTTGTGATGTTGAAACCAAGCTCAGAGCTTTGGCAAATAGCTCCTGGATTGTCTTCCAGCCCAAGACACTTTGCTATGAAGCTGAAATTTGGCCTGAAGACTTTGGTGTTGTTGTATTATGGATGAATCCTTTGTCATGAAGTTGGGTCAATCTTTTTGGTACGATATCCTTCATTGTGAATTTGAAATCGTAAGAAAGTCGGAAAGTGGCTTCTTGTTTCCATTCTTGACCTTGGTCTTCTTCTCGACTTAAAGAACTCGGCTTCAACCAAAAAGTAGTTTCTCGATGCTACCATGTAGTTGATGTGTGATTGAGCTGAATGGAATCAAACTCGATAGTTTTTGTTGACAGATAGCTTTTCTCGATTTAAGCTATGCTGTAAATTTCACATGCCCTCGAGCTAAATGGAATCGAACTTGAAGGTATTTGTTGACAGATAACCCTTATTGCCTTAAGTTATGCAGTAAATTTGATATGCATTTGAGCTGAATGTAATCGAACTGGAAGGTCTTTATTGAAAGATATCCCTTCTCGCCTTGAGTTATACTGTAAATTTGATATGTCCTTAGCTGAATGTAATCAAACTTGAAGGTTTTGGTTGACAGATAGCCCTTTTGTCCTTGAGTTATACTGTAATAGGCTAGAAGATAACCCCCTATTATTACAGATGACTAATTTACGGTGAAACTAAGTCAATCCACTTGAGCACGATATCCTTCGTCGTGAAGTTGAAATCCAATCTTGTGTAAGTTGTGTTGTTTCGAGTCCAATATCCTTCACTGCAAAGTTGAAATTGGCTCTGAATGAAATTAGAAAGTTATTTGTTGACAGACAACTTTTCTCGACTTAAGTTGTGCTGTAAATCTCCTCTAAATAAAGGATGGCCCCCGATCGTAAATCTTTAGATGACCCCCCTTCACGGGAAAACCCACTGATAAATTCTGTCAGCCGGATATCATCCATCGTGGAATTGGAATCGGGCTTGAAAACGTTAACTGGAAACTAGCTACTCATTGTTGAGTTAAGCTGAACTGGATCCGTTCTGAATTGGTTCTCGAACCCATCTGAATTTGATTATAAGATTTATCAGTCTTTCAATAGGTCAAATTGGTTGAGGTATAGCTCCTTGCTACTAAGTTAAGCAACCACCATCAAGTTTTGAAGGTACTTTTGAATCGAGTATCTTTCTTCTTGAAGTTAAAACTTGACTCTAAAAGCTGCAAAAAAATATGTGTGCAAAAAAAATGATAAATGTGATGCTCTTAAGTCATACTAAGATGCATGCAACATGAATTAATTCTAGTTTTATCTCCTGGATGGAGTCTCGTGCTTTGTCTACCGATCTGGTCCTTGGAATCGATCATGCCCCATTTTTTCTTGGGTTGCAACCTTTCACATTTGAGAATGTCTTGTTTGAAAATGTTTTTCTCTTATTTTAGGAGGGAAAAATATGAGAATATAAGTATTCTGTAAAACATTTCCCCTTAATTCAGGCTCGCAATCGAATCAAATCTTAATCATGAGTTCATAGAAAATCAAAAGAATCAATATCTCTTTAATGCTTTCTGAGTTATAACTCTTTGACAAATATTCAAGTTGATGAGTTGGTTTTAGGTTGGCTTCCTATTTTCTAAGATTTTGGCCACCAATGTGTCATTTTTTTAACATCACCACATGTCCTTCTTTCTCAGCTTGGCATTTTAATCAGATGCGGACAAAATGAAGCAACTAGCATAATCAATTACCATACCTTCTATTTCAGTCCTCTAAAATCTTCTGTTTGTTCAAGCTTCATAGGCTCCTCTAACAAAGGAAGTGCAGAAGTATTGATCTAAAAATGAAATTCTTGAGTGCTCGTGTGAAATTGACTATAACATGTGTTCCTTAACTCCCTTAGTCTATCTTTACCGAAACTCCTTATTTAGATAAATTTGATTTAATCCATTGTCTGGCTAGCTGAATCAATAAAGCCGAGGCGTTTGACCAATTTCTCTAGAGCGACAACTCAATATTATAATCACTTTTATCAGGTTAACTGAATGATTCATCTCATTACAAAGTCTTCGGCCTGACAATTGCAGTGGAGCAAACACCGAATTACCAAGTGTCCGAGCAATGTCATGGTTTGAATGTAATCTATTCATAAATCCAGAGCTTTTAAGTTTCCTCTATAACCAATTACCTTAGTGGAATAGCTTAACTTTACGAGTTCAATTTCTTAAGATTGTCAAGAGAAACCTGTTATAGTCTAGGTGTTGTTGAAAGTCAAAAAATTTCATCTTTAGAGTTTAATTTCCAAGCAACTGACCTAAACTAGATTCACCTACTCGACTATTCCATATGTGATGATCATTATCATCATTGAATGTCTTAAACAAAAGCATAGTAAAGTCATATGCAAAAGATGCCCCATGTTGTCCGCTCCTATGCATACCTAAATACCAAGCCTCTCGTTCACTCCCTTATGAAAGGAGAATGCTATATCGGTTTTTGCAAGGGAAAGGTATAGTGTTCGAGCGTATCTTTCTAGGGTAAGGTTAAAGTCCTTTGTTTTATCAATTTTTAATTATGTCACTTTGTCAAAGATCTGTAACTCTGAATCATTTACATATTTTTTTAATTTAGCTGATATTCAAAGAATTTCAAGTCTGTAAATTTGATTCATTGCTCGTCATTGTTAAAGTAGCATAAATTCATTTAAATCTATTTACAAAAAAGTTAAGAAAAAGAAAAATGCTGCAAATGATGAAATGATCTTCCTCCTCACTTGGATACTCCCTAGTTGTTGAAGTCTATCCAATTCTTGTTACGCATCTTCCTCACGATTCTCTTAAATGAGTAATAGTTCTCAATAGTGTACTCTGGGACACCGCCATGGTATTCGTAGTTGGCGTTCTCATCATACCCTCTGGGGTAAAGGGGCTTCATGGGTTCTACCGGATATGGTGACACTACGTGGGTGCCAAAAAGTTGTTGGTAGAGCTCTTTGTAGGTCATGGGAATATGGTCAAAATGTTTCTTTTCCTTTTCCTTCTTAGGTTCTCTAGAATCTGTCCTAGAAGTACCTGACGATACAGCTGCAGTTGATTTTGGGTTGGAGATTGCAACACCTTTCTTAGTGTTGTAGGTGTTAACGTTATTAATCTCTCCATCCTTATTCTTCATAGGAGGTTTCTTGCTTGCCTCCCCTTCCTCAATCTTGCCTTGTTTTATGGTCGTTTCTACCATTTCCCCGGCCATGACTAAGTCTGAAAAATGACCAGATGTGATTGCAACTAGGTGCCCGAAGTAAGGGGCCTTCAGTGTTTGCATGAAGAGCCTCCGGGTTTCTTTCTGATCTAAGGGTGGATGAACTTGCACAGCCAAATCCCTCCATTTTTGTGCGTTTTGACTGAAACTTTCGTTATGCTTCTTTTTCATGCTTTGTAGTATAACTCAATATTGCCTCACATCATTGACGTGTTTGTATTGTTCTAGAAATGACTTGTCTAAATCCTTCCAAGTCTTGATACGGAATTGACTTAGCTGATTGTACCACCGGACGGTTGAGCCCGACAAACTCTCCTGGAAGTAATGAATTAGGAGTTGATCATTTCCCACATATCATGTCATCTTCCGACAGAACATCGTAATGTGGGCTAATAGGAAACTGCTTCCATCAAATTTCTCAAACTCAAGGACTTTGAATTTTGGTGGAAGCACTAAATCCGGGACTAGGCTTTGTTCCAGTGCATCCACCCCATAGTAGTCATGGTCCCCTTTGACCATTTTCATTTGGTCTTCTAACATATTAATTTTTTATTCCATCTTCTTTGCCTTATCTTTCTCATCAAAATATGGTATGTGGTAATCATCTAGATTAATGTTAGGGTTTGTTATCTTCATAGCAGATGCGGCTTCCCCTTTGGTAGCAGATGAGTCCCCGGGTAAGATTCTGGGTGCATTGGTTTGAATTAAGCTGGGTTACTTGGTGACAATCTGATCAACCAATGACTCTTGGCTCTTTGTGATTGTATCCAAAATACTCTGACTGTTCTAGTTTATCTTTTCTTTCAGTTCTCTCTGTAGCTTCAACATGTTCTCCTCGATTTGAACGACTATGGCCTCCATTTGTCTTTTCTTTGTTCGAGTGTTGTGCGGATGATGCATGTCTAGAGCTTGTGGAGGTAAACTCGGCGTTTGTTCTTTCTTCTGATGAGACATTTTCGGTTAGTTAATATGAATGTAAAAACATGGAAAATAGAAAAATAAACATGAAAAATAAAATGCAAAGTATTCAATGCATGATGTATGTAATTTAGAGGCATTGATCCAGAAACGTGTCTGTTATTATGAATAATCCTTATTGGGGACAAAAGTGTTATTTTTTAAGAGACAAAACATTTTAAAGATATATTCTTTTAGACCCCAAACAATTTCTGATAAGTTGATTCATCTTCCGCCTTTTTCTGCCACCTGTTGAATACCCTGCCGAACCGCTCTGGCTTCTTTGGCTGAACCGTGTACGTGTTTAGCTTCTTTTTATACTTGTTCCAAGAAGTCTCGAATGACGACATCTCTGGCTTTCATATTTTGCTGAACCTGTTCCCGACGAATATGTCATTGGAGTCCTCCATCGAAAGGAACTATCTGAAGCTCACTTGCTTGAATTCGTCAACAATGGCTTCCAATTCCAGCTATCATTTTACCATTTTGCTCTTGTTGTCTTTGAAGGGACTCTCCAGATCAGTGGCCTTTTTCTCATCTTGCCCCTACAAATTTTGCCAACTCAAAAGGTCAACTTTTGATGTGCTCGGTGTAAATCCTGGTTCGTTCTGAATCCTTCATAATACAGTAGAGTGGCATACTCTTCGATTGCAGGTACCACGTCTTCTTGGTTGAGTTGTCTTGCAGATTGTCTCCCTGACCATAGCCGAACCTCTGCATTTTTCACCTATTGTAGTACAACCCCTTTGTTCATTAATGCATATTATTTACTTTTAACGAACACGTTTTTGGTGGATCAACACCTCTTTTGAATGATGTAAATGATGAAAATAAAAAGAAAGAGAACAAAAATGAAAGGAAAAAGTTAGTGAGGTAAATCAAAACAATAACTAAAATAAAAAGTCCTACCCCACACGATTTCTACCCCACATGCTTATTATTCCTATCCGGACATGATCTCTATCCCATGTTAATTTTGAACCAGTCCTAACCGATAAATTTCTAGTTCACATGCTTTGAACAAAAAATAAAGCAGGAAATAAATCAGGTATCCTAGGTTTTGAAATGGATTTTTGGGGTAGGCTCTAATTCCTTGTAATCTCCCGGTTTAGGTTATAAAAAAGGTACTCGAGTTCTCCTTGCTGGTGCCCCTTTGGGCTTGCCAGACCCTTAGTCCTAAGCCCATTACAAGCTCATGTGGACTAAGTTAAACTCGAGAGGATACATTCCCTTATGCCCGCACGGTGAATAAATTCACACGAAGACATAAGGTATATGAATCATGAAGGTTACTTGCTAGGCCCATACGGAGAATAAATTCTCACGAGAGCGTCGCTTTCTCCCCACTTAAAAACGGGTTTGGAGGTCAAAAATTGAGACTTAGATGGAAAAACAAGTTTGATAAGATAAAACCACTTAAAAAATTATCAGTACAACTATTTATTTGAAAAAATAATCAAAAGTAAGTAGTAAGGATTGAAAAGTTACCTTAAAATTTAAACTTATCCTTTTCAATAAAAAGACAACTGGAAATTAACCTTTAGCCTAACTCACTTACCTTTCGTCCCTAGTGGAATCGCCAAGTTGTCACTGTCGTCTTTCGGGTGGGCTCGGAATTGGGCTTCGACTTGAAAAAATGGGTTAGAGTAGCCGCCGATCATTTATTAAAAAAAATAAATAGGTTGATCGGATACCTCGATTTCTTACCTGATCTGCATCTTACCAAATATATGTCGGATTCAGGAGCCGGTTACAGTCAAGGAAGGGTTAACATCCTTGAACCACCCTTTCGGTACTAATTAATTTCTTGTTGTCTTAATTAAGAAAATGATAAGTTAAATTGAAAGGTAAAATATGATCCAAATTACTTACCTCTGATGGATTTAAATGCATACCCTTTAAAAAATCAGAAAAAATGTTAGGTAAAGTAAAATGCAGAATAAAAAAGACAATAACTATAAAAATGTCCCGAAAATAAAAAAGAAAATAAATACAAAAAACCAAAAAAAAAACTAAATACGTTAACTAAATTAGGGAAACAAATCAAATAAAATAAAGCAAATAAAAGAAATAAAAAACGAAAAAAATAAAACGAAAAAAACGAATAAAAAAGAAAAAAATAATATATATATATATATATATATATATATATATATAACCGTTAGGTACAAAAATAATAATAATAATAATAAATAGGAGAGAGAGAAAAAAGAAAAAAAGGATACAAAAACTCCTACCCAAACACTACCTACCTAATTACCTACTCTTATCATTTTACCAAAAAGAAGGGGAGAATTCGGGCCAAAGAGAGAGAGAGAGAGAGTAAAGGAAGAAAAGAGGGGCCTAGGAGATAATAATAATAATGTTAGGTAAAATATATGTATATAAAATATAGTATTTAATAAAATGAGTAAAAAAACAATAATAAGATAATACAAATATATACATAAAAATATTAGGTAAAAATAAATAAAAAAAAAGAATAAAGTAATATATATATATATATAAAACGTTAGGAAAACAAATAAAAGAAAATAGTAAAAAATAAATAAAATAAATAAAAAATATAATAATAATAATAAAGGGAAAAATAAAAAAAATAAAAAAATAAAATAAAATATATAATAATAATAGTAGTAGGGACATAGACAAAAAAGAATAAAAAATATATAATAAAAGAGTGAAAATAGTAAGTAAATATATATATATATATATATATATATATATATATATATAAATATATATAAATATAGTATTAAATAAATAAATATCAAAAGGAAAAATGAGTAAAATATAAAAAGGACTAAATTAAATTAAAATAAATTAGGTAGCCAAATTAAAAAAATAGTGTAAAAATCGAATTTAGGGACAAAAATGAATGCTTTAAAAATAGGGGGACCAAAATTATAATTCCCCCTTTGTTTTTGAAAACACGCGGATGCACCCTAGGTCGGATCGGGTCATGGGTCAGGTCGATGGGTACTATAAAAGCTATTTTCCACAAACATAAATCATTTCTCCCCCTAGTTAAATGGATCAAAACCAACACCAAAAAATCCTCTGAATTTGTTATTGGTGTTCTTCATCAATGAAGAACACTGCCGCCCCAACCTAGAAATTGGCCGGCCACCGCCTCGACGGTGGCCAATTTTTTTTTTTTGCCTATTTTCGAAAGCTTTTCACTTTCTCACTTCAAAAATCCAACTTTTTTTTAAAAAAAAAAACTAGCCTCGGGGAGGGCTAGATCTGAGTTCAAAACTCTCGGTCGCCCTCCCTCGATCATCGATGATTCGATTTTTTAGGGGGTTCTTCGAACCAAAGAAAAGAAAAAAAATCACTCCCTTCAACATGCAAGCACGAAAACCCGAGAAAGGTAAGATTTTTTTCACCTTTTATTTCTCTTCGAAGTTGTACAAAATACTTCGATCTCTTTCTATTTTTCCTCGTGAATGCTTGTATATTTTTTCTCGGTAATCTCTTTTGTTTAATCTTTACATGCTTATTTATAGCCTAAGATTACTATTTTTAGTCTCCCATTTTTCCTAGAGTTCTACTCGGACAAAACCTCTGTTTGTGTTGCTTGACTTGATGCCGAGGAAACGCCGGGAAAATCGGAGGTGGCTTGATTGAGCGGTTAAAGCTTGAGGAGTTTTCGGGCGAGGGATGCGGCGCTTGGAGAGAAGTGAGAAGCTAGGTTCCAAACCCTAGCTGATTCGGGTCTGAACCGATTCGGGTCTGGACCGGTTCGCGGGTCCTGGGTTGCCTGTTGGGTTTAGTGTGTAATAATGGGCCTCTGGGTTTGTAAACACTGTTGGACCTGTAAAATATATATATATAATGAATAAATATATATATAATGAATAAATATATGTATCATACTAATAATAAAAAATGAAATACTAATTTATTAAATAGGACGAAAATTAGTGTCCACAATGTGCATTGAGAATTAATGGTACAATTGGCATGCCATGAGGTGGAGTGATAATTGGTTCTATATTGGTACATTTGTGTATATCTGTCTGACATTTTATGTGCATTATGAGATTCATGATGTTTTGACGTTGTAAATTACCATATCTGTTTTTTGATTTCAAAATAGTGATGTTGTGTTCTATAATACCTATACTTCTGTCTGACACTAAAAGTGCAAGTTATTTCTGGCAATTGAGATTGCATATTGCACACACTCGTCTAACGCACGTGCCTTACATTCTCAATCGTTATACATTGGGCTATAGTTTAAGAATCGAAAAGTATAGGTTAACTGATTTCTTTAAAAGTAAAGCTTTCATTGAATAATTTGATACGAGAATATGTGTTTAAATGACAATTGTTATTTTACAAGTTTATGATGAAAAAGGTCTTTAATAAGTCTGGCTATATGTTCATATTATTAAAGACATTTTTCTGTATAATGGGTTAAATGCTATTTTCTGTATCAATATGTTTTACTTTGTATATATAATACCTTATTAAGTGAATACTTAGTGTTTGATTGTTTCACGCATAAGTAAAGAAAAGCGTATGCAATAAGGGGCTAGGCTCGACATCATCTTTTAAGGATTAGATCAGCACCAAAGAATCAATATGACCCCAGAATCAATATGACCCCAGAATCAATACGACATTTTTCGATTTTTTGTTACTTCAAGCTGGTATAAATACGATAACTTATAATGGGTGATACTAATTATAAATTATTGGCTATCCGAATATAAATTCTTGCGTCCGTCGATTTACTAAGTTGAAATTGAAACCATTGATGTTCTGGAATTTTTTTCACTATGCTTACCAACCAGATGACTGATTTTTTTTGTTAAAAAAAGGGGATGCTTAGAGCTTGGTGGTAAAAGCACACAATAGTGATATAGTTGCATCTAGTATTTCTTTTGTGTCATTGAGGACTTTATTTTTGGCATGGTTATCTTTTAATTAAGATTGCTTACTGTAGACATCAATTTTTTCATTTTAAATTTAAATTTATTATTATTATTATTATTATATTATTATTATTATTATTATTATTATTATTATTAATATTATTTATTATTTATTATTTATTAAATATTACAAAGCCCAAATCACAGCCCAATTACATTCAAAGCCCAGACCCAAATAGAAACCCTAAACTGATTTGGGGTTTCAGCTAGGGTTTCTAAACCCTAGCACTGATGCCGCCGCCTCAAGTTTCCAGAAGCTGCTGCCGCGCCTCCACTGCTAAGTGACCCAACCAGCAGCTGCCAACGCCACTGCCGACGCTCCACCAGTGCCACGCCTCCGACGAAGACTCCAGAAGACTCAGAACAGCCGCACACGTTGAAGTCTAGAGTGAGTCACCACTATAGTTTGGTGACTCACTGAACTTTGCCCTATTATCCGGTCCGAAGAAGACATTGTGGTGGCTATAAAAGCCACCACCGAACCTGCAAAAAAAGAGGGAGAGCAGACACAGAGTAAGAGTAATAGAAAAGAGAAAGAGGAGAAAAAAAAAGCAAGAACAGAGAATAGAAAACAGAGAGGAGACCAACAGCCACGGAACAACCAAACAGAGAGCAGAATACGAGAACAAATCAACACCCAATAACCAGAAAGAAGAGGAAAAAGAGCATCTTACCATCATAAAGCCTCCAAACCGTTTGGAACCACCAGAATCATTGTAAAACCGAAGGTAAAACCTTCGATTTATTTTAGATCTAGAACGATCTAAAGCGTTTTAGGATAAGCGAAGGCCATATTAGGCCATAGGAGGTCGAGATCTACACTCTAGGGTAATTTGGGAATTCCGGCCACCGTTGGTGGCGGCCAGCAGTGGTGATCGGCGCCTTTGGTGGTGGCCGGCCGGTGACAGAATCTAGAGAGAGGCGAGAGAGGGAAAGATGAAAATGAGAAGCTGGCCCTTAAGGGCCGACCTTTTGGGGATTTTAAACCCCTCCCCAAACGATGCCGTTTTGGGGGAGGGGTATATCTGTAATTTCTCGGTGGTAAACTATACCGCTGCCACCACAGTTTGTAACTTTTCATTTGGTCACTGAAATCAAATCTTGAACCTTTAATTCGGTCTTTCGATTTTATTTAGTTTATAATTTAGTCCTAGCCTGTATACTTATATATATTTAGGGTAAATACGTATTTAGTCCTTAAACTTTAATAACTTTTATTTGACCTCTAATTAATTAATTAAGGATTAATTACATTAATAACACCTAGTTTTCATAATATTTCAAACTAGAGCTTTTAATCTTGATATGTCATAATTTAGTCACCAATTTTAATTATAAGTTTTATTACTTTTTATATTTAATTTTAATTTTATTTATTTTACTCATTGTTATTTATATTTAATTTTATATGTTTAAATTATTATTTTCATAATTATTTATTATTATTATCTTATTCATATAAATATATACCTATATTCTTTTAAATAATAATGTTTATTTATTTTCAATATCAAAGAAAAGGGCAGTCTTAAAACAACTGGATGTCCTATTCTGGTATTTTAAATAATTAAACATTATAAAAATTATAATTTAGTTTTATTTAAATTATTAAAATTTTAATATTTATTTTTATTTATTAATATCGAAGAAAAGAGCTGTCTTAAGGTACCTAGAAGCCATTTTCTGATACTTTGGAATAAATAAATATCTTACTATATTAAAATAAATTTTTATTATCTTAAGAAAATGTTTTAGTCATTTATTTATTTTTTAATATCGAAGAAAAAGGCTGTCTTAAGGCACCTAGAAGTCCTTTTCTGATATTTCTAAATAAATAAATATTTTTATAAATATATTTAAATTAATATATTTTCTTAAAAATTATAGTAATAAATTTTGAAATAATAGGATTGTAAATTAAATATATTTTAAAATTTTAAATTTCTAATAATAGAGACAATTTATAATTAAAAGTACCAATTTGGGCGTTGTAGGGTGCTAATCCTTCCTAAATGTAACCGACCACGAATCCCTTTTTATTATTAAAAGAACGAATTTTTGGTTAAAACGCAGATCAGTTTATCTTTTAATCGATGTTTCTTAAAAACTCTTTTAAAGGATAATTTTTAGGTATTCGACCTACTTGACCCAAAAGGCCGATGGCGACTCCCAAATTATTTTTAAAAAAAACCATTTATTCACATCACTTTTCCCGCCAAGTAAAAAATTCGTGCCCGGACGAAAACCGGTTACGACAGCTTGGCGACTCCGCTGGGGATTGTCAAACTTTAAAATTAATTATAAATTGTCTCTATTATTAGAAATTAAAAATTCATTATTTAATTTTTAATCTTTTCTTTCAAATTTTTATTACTATTATTTTATATTAATATATTTTTTATTCAGGTATTAATTATTTTATTTATCTGTTAGAGGTTTGAACATTTCTCCTCACACACAACACTTGCATTGCATAACATAAAGCTATATAATTGAGTTTGTCCCTTTTAAGTGGGAGTGAACGCGACGTCTTCGTGAGAATTTATTCTCCGTGTCAGACCTAGCAAGTAACTTTCGGGGTTCATATGCTCTATGTCTTCGTGAGAATTTATTCTCCGTGTCAGGTATAGAGAAATGTGTCCCCTCGAATTGAACTCGGTCTGCTTAAGTCTTTAGTGGACTATGATTGAGGGTTGGTAGCCCAAGGGGGCATCAACAAGGACAATTCGAGTACCTTTACTCCTAGAACTGAAACTCTGCATATAATAAACCCTACAAATTCACCTGATCTAAGACAATACTGAACCTCTATTCATAGGTATACACAAAGGAGAAATAAGCTCTAGTTTTTAAATGAGAAAATCGCCTCAGTGACCAAAAAAAAGTTATAATATACGATTTTAACCAACTTTTTTTGGATTTGCGAAAATGACCAACAAAATCGCAACGCGAAATAAAAATCGCAACGCGATTTAGAAAATCGCAACGTTGAAAAGAAAATCGCAACGGTCAAAAGAAAATCGCAACGCGATATTCCAAGAATCGCAATGCGATTAAGAGAATCGCAACGCGATCTTCCAAGAATCGCAATGCGATTCAGAAAATCGCAACGCGATTCCAAGAATCGCAACGCGATTAAGAAAATCGCAACGCGATTCCAAGAATCGCAACGCGATTAAGAAAATCGCAACGCGATTCCAAGAATCGCAACGCGATTCCAAGAATCGCAACGCGATTCCAAGAATCGCAACGCGATTCAGAAAATCGCAACGCGATTCCAAGAATCGCAACGCGATTAAGAAAATCGCAACGCGATTCCAAGAATCGCAACGCGATTAAGAAAATCGCAACGCGATTCCAAGAATCGCAACGCGATTCCAAGAATCGCAACGCGATTCAGAAAATCGCAACGCGATTCCAAGAATCGCAACGCGATTCAGAAAATGAGTAAATTCTTTCAAAAGCTATTGTATTTGTTTCTTTCTTAAGAATTTTCTCTAAAAAGATAGTATCCGCGCGGACGTGTCGAAGACACGTATTACCACGACCACGACCACGACCACGACCACGACCCCGACCCGAGACGAGACGAGACGGCGGCGGCGGCGCGCGAGAGTCCCCCTTGTTCTCTTTCACTCAACAAGGAAATGGGAAATCCAAGCCTTAAATACTCTTCCCAATAGTGTTTCCAATACTATGTGGGATTGAGCATTACTCAACACTTCAAAGAAAATATAGCAATTTTTGTAGCATGTTTCCCGCTTAATCCATATTTAAAAATATTAAAACATTTTATCATATTAAAACTATGTATAAGTTTGAATTGAAATGTAGATATCTACAACTCTTTTAATTCTCTGATAAAATGTTTTAATATTTTTAGATATGGATTAAGTGGGAAAATACTACAAAAATTGCTATATTTCTTTGAAGTGTTGAGTAATGCTCAATCCCACTAGTATTGGAAACACTATTGGGAAGTGTATTTAAGGCTTGGATTTCCCATTTCCTTGTTGAGTGAAAGAGAACAAGGGGGACTCTCGCGCGCCGCCGCGCCGTCTCGTCTCGTCTCGGGTCGTGGTCGTGGTCGTGGTCGTGGTCGTGGTCGTGGTGTGGTAATACGTGTCTTCGACACGTCCGCGCGGATACTATCTTTTTAGAGAAAATTCTTAAGAAAGAAACAAATACAATAGCTTTTGAAAGAATTTACTCATTTTCTTAATCGCGTTGCGATTCTTGGAATCGCGTTGCGATTCTTGGAATCGCGTTGCGATTTTCTTAATCGCGTTGCGATTCTTGGAATCGCGTTGCGATTTTCTGAATCGCATTGCGATTCTTGGAAGCAGGTATAGGAAATGTGTCCCCTCGAATTGAACTCGGTGCTTAAGTCTGTAGTGGACTATGATTGAGGGTTGGTAGCCCAAGGGGGCATCAACAAGGACATTCGTACCTTTACTCCTAGAAATGAAACTCTGCATATAATAAACCCTACAATTCACCTGATCTAAGACAATATTGAACCTCTATTCATAGGTATACACAAAGGAGAAATAAGCTAGTTTTTAAATTATTTTTTCCTTTTCTTTTTCCTGAATAAACATGCATGCGAACTAGAAATTATACGGTTAGGTTAATTTTTTCCAAACAAAGCATGGAACTAGAAAGCATGAGGTTAAGATTTATACCTTGATAGATAGATTTTTTTTCCATTAGTTGGTACTAACTATTCGATTTTTTTCTTATTTTTTTTCATGCATGTTACATTGCTCTAATCTGTTCATATTGATTTCTTTTGTTTACATTGCATGATCATGGCATAACCAAAAGGTGTTTACTTGAAAGACTGTTCATCATATTGGAAAGAAATCGTAAATGGACAAAAAGTTCTATGTCAAACAAAATATGATGCGGCCAAGAAAAGACATCCAAGGGAACTGAAGATAGAGAAAGAGCTATGCCCCAAAGATCGTATGCCCATTGAAGAGCAAAAGGAGGTACGAGAAATAAGAGCAGAGTTCAAAATGATGGATAGAATATCTGTTTTGGCCAAAAGAGAAGAGATTCCTGCACAGAAAGAGAGAAAGCTTAATGAAGATAATCTTGCAATTTCATATATGCAAGGGACTTCTGATCCTAACCAATTTGAGAAGTTGCAGACAATCATCATTTGTATTCACAAATCGTCTGGAGATACCAAAGAAATGGTGACCACTGTAAAAGCTCCCAGAGATGAGAAGAAATCATGTAATCAGAAATCATCAAAGTTTGGTCTGCTCCCGATGTCTAAAACTCAGGTTCAATTCTAAGACAAAAGGTGGTTCTCATATTGATACTATCCCCATATCATATAAAAAGTTGTGTGAGAAGCTACTTGAAGCACGAGAAGTAGATCCATATTATATAAAACCATTCCAACCTCCGTATCCGAATTGGTATAACATCAACATTTATTGTAAATATCATGCCAGAGCTCAAGGACATACCATCGAGAATTGTCTTGCCTTCAAACGTCGAGTCCAAAGTCTTTTGGATCATGGAACCTTACAATTTATGATAAATGATCAACCTAGTTTGGCAATTAAAGATCCTACCAGATCAACACCAAATGTATTCAAAGGTAATAGCATCAGTAGGGACGTCCAAAAGGAAGAAGATTTTCTGAGATTCGAAGACCAAATATGTCATTTGAATGATCAAAACAATAAATTGAGCACCCAAATGGAAAGCATACAGGAAGATTTCCAAAAGATCAGTCAAGCCTTTCGAAATACTGCCATAGGAAACACCCTAGAAGAGTGGATCACAGGGGTCACCAAGCTGAAAAAGAACTATAACATATATGAAAGTCGAGCCAAGAAGTTTTATCATAATTTATGAGTTGCAGAAGAAAGACGCAATGCATCTATCAGTGAATTGAAAAAATGTCAAGTCGAAAATCAAGTGTTGAATAGTGCTATGACCAACATGGAAGCATCATATCAGATCCATCAGCATGAGATTGATACTGAATTAGAAGCCACTATAGACAAGAACAAGACATTGAAGAAATGTTTAGATGATTATGGAGATCTTGTACGAGAACTTTTTGAACACAAAGATTCTCTCACAAGAAAAAATGAACAACATTGTTTACAACTTCGAGAATTGACACAAAGGATGAAGGAAAAAGACAATGTCATGAATGAAACTGCTGCTCAAGCAAACAATGTGGCTCATAAGCTGGTGGACTTAGCTGGCTTCACGAGAGAATTAAAGCAGATGGATAACTCCACACTTGAGTATGAGTGGAAGTTATTTTGGCTTTTAAGTGAAATAGAGAAATTAGGAGTGAAAGCTATTCCCTACATGTAAAAGTTTTGTTTGATGTACCGAAACTTTTGTGTTCAATGAAATCTGTTCTAAGATGATCACTCTTGAGTAAAACACCTTTTCATATAGCATTTCATTTTGCATCTTTGCATTTTTCATTTTGCATTCATAATTTTATTTTTGCCTTTGTATTGCACATTTTGCATTCTTATTTTTCCATTTATGCATTTTTCACATTTTTATTTAAGTACTGTTATGTACTTTAATTATAAAAACATGTAAATAATTCATGAAAGGTTCTGTAACAGTAAAAACCAAGACCATTCATTCATATTACTTTACTATCATCATGAAAACAATGGAGCAATCTTATAAGGGACTACAATACCAGTGGCTAGAACAATTGACAAGGTTACCTCGGATACAAGGAAAGAAGTCAGATTCAGTACCAGATGGATCAGATCAAATTATTCAGGGAATGAAATCTGATAAAGAAAAGATAACTGCTAAAGAGCAACCATGCTATCAGAATGAAGAATCAAGAAGGATATACTCTGGGGCATCCCACTCAAACCCAAAGAATAACCTCATTAATTATTCACAATATGAGGAGAGAGTCAAGAGGACAGAGAAAGCAATCAGAAACATGAAAGATGTTAGTGCCCACCACAAAGAATTAGAAGCAAGAGAGCTCAGCTTGGTTCCAGATTTGATTATTCCCCATGAATTCAAAATGCCTAATTTTGAGAAATATGATGGCACCAGTTGCCCTTAATCCATTTGAGAATGTTTTGCAGAAAAATGGAAGGATATTTGAGTTCTTGATCTATTAATTCACTCTTTCCATGATAGTCTTGTTGGCCCAACAGTAGTCTGTACAAGACCCAAGAACAGATCAAGAGATGGTTGATCTACCTGATGCATTTTTGGGACAATATCGGTATTTAAAGGCTTAGCTCCAACACGTATGATCTTCAAAGAGTAAGAAGAAAACTAATGAAAGATTTCAAGAATATGCCTTAAGATGGAGGAGTGGCAGCACAAGTTCAACCTCCCATTTAGAAGAAGAGATATCACATATGTTTCGGGATTCCATTCCGCTCCTTTATGCGAGTTAATGTAGGCAAATCCGACGAAGGAATTCAAGAATCTTATGACAAGTGGAGATTTAATTGAGAATGTAATTAGTGAAGGAAACTCAAAAGTCACATCCAATAGCCCGATTGATCAGAGAGTTAAAGTTGGTACTGTGAATGAGTATCACATCCAAAGTCCCCGTAATTGCAAAAGAAAAGGAGCAAATAGTTGTTCAGATCGACCAAAGAAAGTCATGCGATCAAGAAATACTTTGGAGGTGTTCTAAACCTCCATTTTAGACTTGTATCCTCATTTGGTTAAAGGTCAATACATCACACCAAGACCAACTAAAGTGACATCAAACCCTTCTGCTCATAGCTATGATCAAAATAGTGTTTGTAATTTCCACTTGGGGGTAAAGGGGCATTCTACAGGAAATTGTAGGCCACTGTTAAAAGAAATTGAGATGCTTGTTGACAAAGGGTTTTGATACAAGAATGATCAAGAAATGGGGGCAAATGAAGAAAGAACCCTGATCCTATTACATACCCAACATTATAGGAATATGAGGCATGCATAAACAAGTGGAAGTGTTATCTACCACTGTAGTACTTTCTATTTTCAGCATCTTGTTTGAACTTGTTTTTTTTTTCATTTCTCCACCTTTTGTGCAATAAATAAATGTGTATTACTTTTATGGTTATGAGCAAGGAATCAAGTTTTAACCTTAAGATTATTAAGTATCAAGTAGATTAAATATTCTTTTAATTTTTCAAAAGTTATAGATCTTTGGCAAGTGATAAAATTATACCTTCCATCCAATGCCAATTACTTGATCCTTACTAAAGACCAAGTTTTGACCGTACATTTATCTGAGACTTTGAAGAATGTCTCTACCTGTTCTTGAGACACCTACTCCAGATATTTACCTTTTCAGGTAGAGTTAATATATTCATTATGTTACCTTCCACCATATATACGACTTCAAAAGTCACACATTTGTCATTCCAAACACAAAACCATCATAAACCAAAAGACCTCAAAAGAACCAAACTTTCAATTATCCGTGAATCTTACTACAATAAGAGACGAGATGAGGCATCATTGACCAACTTATTGAAGATGATTTCGAGTGATTAGGGCATACTCAAAGAAGAAGGAAAAAATGATTAATTGAAATAAATATATCATGCATTAATTACATTTTTTCATGTAAGTAAAGTTAATCTTGAATATTCATCCCCCTGGAGATACCTCTTTTTACAAGGACTTCTATGTATGAGATGACTAAACTCCGCGCCCAGATCAAGTACGCCAACTCAGTGTCATATCGCCCAAAGATGAACGGGGTATTTGCAGGAGCAAATAAGAACCTTAAGAGGATCATTACAAAGACCACTAAAGCTTACAAGGATTGGCACGAGAAGTTACCTTTTTGCCTTATATGCATATTGAATTATTGTGCGAACATCTACTGGGGCAACACCTTATTGTTTAGTCTATGGGATAGAAGCAATATTACCAATTGAAGTTAATATCCCATTATTTTGTATCCTAAAGGAGGGAAAAATTGGAGAAGACTGAATGTATCCAATTTCGATTTGATCAATTAAACCTTATTGAAGAGAACCAATTGAAAGCTTTTTGCCATGGGCAGATGTATCAGAAATGGATAATGGAAGATCACAACAAGAAAGTACATCCTAGAGAGTTCCAAGAGGGTGATCTAGATGTGATCTAGTGTTTAAAAAGATCTTGTCTATACATAAAGATTTTCGTGAGAAATGGATGTCTAATTGGGACGGGTCAAATATTGTAAAAAATAGGCCTTTTCCGGAGAAGCATTGATTTTGGCAGAAATGAACGAGAAAGTTCTGAGAAACCAAATAAACTCAGATTCTGTCAAGAAATATTATACTTGGAAAAAAACAACAACAATAAAAAGAAAAAAGAAAGAAAGAAAAAAATAAAAGCAAAAAGAAAAAAGAAAAAAAAGGGAGAAATTGAATCAAGATAGGTGACTCATGGAGCCTCAAGTTACAAAATGGATCGAGTACAATTAATTTGAAGATTCATATTCAACAAGAAGAGCAAGAAATGGTGAAGATATGAGAAAATGGAAATGAATCCAAAATTTGGCAGTCTAGAGGAATCTAGATGATGGAAAAATCGCCAAAGCAGATCCAAGTCAAGCAAAGCAAGATTGAAGGCATCCAATTAAGAGAGAATATCTTCAGAATTCATCCCGCCTCTCAAGATTGATTTTTATTTGCAAAAATTGTTTTTAAAATCTTTAATGTATGATATGAAAAATGATAAAAGGGGGTTTAAGATGTAAATTTTTAAATAACATCTTGAAACCAAAGGAGGATTCGTGTTGAAAACCTGAAAAAGGCGGCTCGAATATTGAATGGTGCAACAAACGACATAAGAGATGATCTTAAGCTCTTAAATGAAGCACCGCATATCCCAAAAGACGTTACTGAGATTATGGAATCAAGAAGTATCTCTACAAGATGAGCATAACAACCATTTCTTCAAGTTAGTGGAAACCCGAAGCGACATACTGAACCAACTTAAAAGAACCTACTTTACCAGAATCCACCTACACTTTAAATCAGTCAATAGTTTTACACTTGCCATAGGACTATGATTTTTGAATAAGTTAAAAAAGTAGTTGATTTATTTGATATTTATTAATTTCATGTCTTATGATTTCATTCTATTATGAACCTGTAAAGGACAATACTTTACAAAATTCTATCATTCTTCAATAAAAAAGAGGAGAAAAAACATTTTCAAACATGACAGTCTCAAATGAGGAAGGTCTTTGAAGCAAGTTGCCTATTCTACCTCTATTGAAGAGAAAGAATAAGTTAGACCAAAATGATGAAGCACTCTTGAAATCAAGTGGTCTGAGAAGCCAGAAAGTTTGGAGAATTGAACTTATGATGCTCTCCTATGACATTATCCGCAACTTATCAAGAATGATTACCTTGTTCTAAAGGGAGATACTGAAAAACGTCACTTTAGCAGCCATTGCAAGAAAAGGTTGTTACATGGAATGTCACCGACAACAAGGTCGAATTTGACAAATCTACTCATCAGTTGCTCCAACCAAACATCATTCAGTTCTTGCACATCTGTTTTCAAAGATATGCCAAGACAGTAGAAGGCAACCTCTGCTCTGATACCAAAAAAAAAAGAGACAGGACATTGATATCATCGGAGAACATGTCTAGCAGCTCCTCAAGTATGGTTTTTAGGGAAACCTAGAAGCATTTCCACCTCATCAGGTTCAAGTGGAGTAACTTTATTCCTTCTAACCCATACCAAATTCCATTTTCAGCACTCATCAAGAACATACTTCTGGACACTCGAAGGTGGCTCATCGTTATAAGCTTTAAGAGCCTTACAGATCCTTTCTGTCAATTTGGCACTTCCTGTACATGTTTGTAAACAGTTCAACTTTGTTCTTGGATCCCAGGAAGGCCATCATTTCTTTGTCAATGGAAAAATATCATGTATAGTGCGTGGAGAAAACAAGATCAGAGGAAATCTGTTCTCAATTGGCAGATTATGAATATAGCCCTTTTCAGTGTAGCAGATTAAAAATGCTTCGAATCTATAAATTCTGGCTCTACTTCGAATAAGTACTGTGATATTCCAGTCCAAACATTAACTGAAGCAAGTGTCACGTTCTCATAGTAGAAATAAGGAGACCCAACAACATCTTTTGGAAGTGTTCTTTGAGTTATCTGATCTGATTTGGTAGGAACCCCAGAACCAATCATTGGAATTGAAAGATGAACTGCATGATCGTCTTCATTAAGAAGCTTCTTTTCAGGCTTCCTCTGCTTCTTCCTTTTAAAAAATCATAGCACAAGTTTCGCCTTTGCTTGTAATTGGGATCATTGCATAATGGCTTCCTATCTTCTACATAAGAAGTGGGTCAGTAGCCTTAGCCATTTGATCAGCACATATAAAATCTATCAACTTTCCAATTGATGAATCCGGACCACATCTCTCCATGGCTATTGAAGCTTCAGCCTCTGAGAATCCCATTTTTGTCAAGTATAACAGTTTACTCTCCTCATTAGAATCATAATTCAGGATTCCTCGATATCAGAAGAACTATCAATATCTGTGAAATCATCCTGAAAGATCGCTTCATAATCAGATGAGTTGTTATCAGAATCAACATGTTGTATGGATGCAGATTTTTCAAAAGCATGTACCACTGTATATGTAGTCTTGCTATTGCATCAGATTACTGTTCACATAAATTGGTTTCTCGACCTCAGAAAAGTATATTCCAGAAATAGCCTTCACTGAAAACAAGGTTCACTATGTCAGCCTGAAACGGATTACCAAGCTATTTATACTACTCTGTCCGATTAAGATCTCTCCAGATTCAAAAATGGGCACCTCATTTATAAGAGGCACATATCTCAGACGTTTCTGTCAGAGTGATTGAGCACTTCTTAAGTTTGTGACAACATGAAGAAATTCCTCCAGTTACTTGACAACACTGCTGTTCAGTGACACTAGAATGAGAGTATTTAAGATAAACAGATTTGGGGCATGAAGAAAGCTACAAGCACCACAGTGCATTGTCAAAATTGGATCTCATGAGGATCATGATATTCCAGTTAAACATACATTGAGAGTTGAATCAGAAGCAGAATATTGGGGCATCTCGAAAGCTCACTTCAGACATATCCATGTGGGGTATTTTGAAGGCTCAGATTAACAAGAAGCAAATGTTGGGGCATGCTGAAAACCCTTTTCAATCCGAATCAGAAATGTTGAAATATTCTGAATATTTATCAGCAAAATGCTGGGGCATGCTGAAAGCCCATTTCAATCAGAATCATGAATGTTGATGTATCCTGAATATTTATATCAGCAAAATGCTGGGACATGCTGAAGGCCCATATCATCATGTGTTAAAAATCATTGATTTGAGAAAATATTTCCAATGAGACAGAAAGATATGAAGAATGAAAATGATAAAACAGTGACAGTCGAGCTGACTATATTGCTTCGTTCATCAGGAAGTTGCATTAGGGTCCTGTTGTTGAACAAATATCTACTCAGCAAGTATGGTTTCAAATACCCAATCTTCTTAAACCATGTATCACATGAAAATGTGTTATTTGATAAACTACATCATGATTGCATGAATAAAGATGATCCCCAGGTAGACTACTCGATCCAGGGTTCAGTTCCTCAAGATCTCAGCTTTGAATTTTGTATTATGTGTGTCGGTGATGATTGGAAATATTTCTTTGAGATTCCTGGCAGTTAGTTTCAACCATACTGTTGGGATTACAAAGCTTTTTTTCACAATAGTTTTCGCTTAATTGATGACATTGAAAAGGGATACTCGACTCTCACTTATATTACTGTTATTCCCGTTGTTATTGGGATCATCATTGCTAGCCAAGATGAACTGAGTTTCCATCTATTTTGGGTTTTATCATGTGCGTTTCATCCCCAGCAGCAAGAAATCCACGGATATCTTTCTATACATTGATCCTATAGCTGAAGTTTTTCTACTTTCTACAATGCTCATTATGAAAACATGATCAATATCACACTTGCCCTTGCCCGAGATGATATCTAGATCAGTTGGTATCTTTTATTCAACTCGACACTAGCATATATCTTGAATTTGACCAACTTTTTGGTCATACCAAAATCTCACTTGTATCCCCACTGAGTTTTGTTGTTCTCAAGTGATCTTGTGATATCATACAAAAACTTTGAACACTAGGCAAAGAGCTTCAATAATTGAGAAATCTGAGCAGAAGCCAAGAAAAGGATGAATGTTTGTCAAATGTTTCCTTGACCAACAATCCGAGCAGAAACCACAGGAAAAGATGAATGTATTGTCAAATGTTTTACGAACCAGTGATTATGGTGCTGAACCAATGTTGCAATCATATGGTTTCCATTTATTGATCCAAGATGAAGTTTGTCTTCTTTAACCCCAAGATTAGAAGTGAGATATAATGAAGATTTCTTTCCACAGAAGGAGAGCTGAAATTTTAAACAAGAAACTAATGGGGTCAACTAAGGTTGAACTACAAGTTGTTGTTAAGCATCTCGACATGATATGGTCCAAGTTGCCTTATTCGAGATCTGATTATATGTGGAGACATGAAAGGAATTGGAATAAATCTTCCTTGTGATGTGTTTCAAGAGTTAAATTAGAACATACTCTACTCTTCTAATTAATCCCCGTTGAGTCAGACATATCTACATTTACACTCTTCAAAAATGATAAATTCTCTTTTCAAAGATGATAGATTCTCTTTTTAAAGATGATATATTCTCTTTTCAAAGATGAAAGCTTTATTGGATTTCTACACAAGTCCAGACAAAGAAAGCCGGTGTTACCAAAGACAAAATGGGTATCAGGGTCATAATTTTGACTACGACAAGAGTTCCATAAATGAAACATTTCTTCTAAGACTTAAATGAAGCAAAGAAGGCACCACGATACAAGTTGATTAGATGAATCTGCAGAAATGCAAGCTTGATAGCATAAGTTTCTACACTGATATCTAGAGGTAACCCTGGCAATAAATGATGAAGTGAAGGAAGACCAAGTTCACCACTTTGAAGCCAAATGAAGATTGCATCAACATTCATGCATTCATAATAACATCATTTGCACAATAGACAATGCATTACATTGATACATCTGAGTGCATTCAAACATGAAGTTTTACAGATCTTCGGAAGAACAAGAAGATTCATGGTAAGAAATACCTTACAAGAAGAAGGTATTCAAAACCGTAAATACAGGAATCACGCAAACATCTGAAGAATAGATGGATGTAATCCACAAAAATAAGCATTATCTTGAGATTGGGGCATGTTACCCAATCAACATGTTATTTCAAAAATATATATAATGAAAACGATTTCCATAGTTTCTCATTTTATCTTTTTAAAATGAAATTATTGAAAAGTAAGAAAAACGATTTTCATAGTTTCTTACTTAGTAAACTATTTCCTACATCTGTAAGTCCTGCAGTGCATGATTTTCCAAAAAGCCTTCGGGAGCTTTTTGATGTTTTCAAAGCCTTAGGGCCATCTGTAAGTCCTGCAGTGCATAATGTTTCCAAAAAGCCTTTGGGAGCTTTTTGATGTTTTCAAAGCCTTAGGGTCATCTGTAAGTCCTGCAGTGCATGATGTTTCCAAAAAGCCTTCGGAAGCTTTTTGATGTTTTCAAAGCCTTAGGGTCATCTATAAGTCCTATAGTGCATGATGTTTCCAAAAAGCCTTCGGGAGCTTTTTGATGTTTTCAAAGCCTTAAGGTCATCTGTAAGTCCTACAGTGCATGGTGTTTCCAAAAAGCCTTCGGGAGCTTTTTGATGTTTTCAAAACCTTCGGGTCATCTGTAAGTCCTTCAGTGCATGATGTTTTTAAAACCTTCGGGTCATCTGTAAGCCCTTCAGTGCATGATGTTTTCAAACATTTCCATCATGCTCAAAAGAAGCCAAATGAAAAAATTATTGTCTTTTCGTCTTTGCTCTATTCTTGTTAACACAAGGATGAGCAAAGAGGGACAGCTATACATCAATTTTTTCATTTTAAATTTAAATTTATTATTATTATTATTATTATTATTATTATTATTAATATTATTTATTATTTATTAAATATTACAAAGCCCAAATCACAACCCAATTACATTCAAAGCCCAGACCCAAATAGAAACCCTAAACTGATTTGGGGTTTCAGCTAGGGTTTCTAAACCTAACACTAATGTCGCCGCTCAAGTTTCCAGAAGCTGCTGCCACGCCTCCACTGCCAAGTGACCCAACCAACAGCTGCCAACGCCACTACCGACGCTCCACCAGTGCCACGCCTCCGACGAAGACTCCAGAAGACTCAGAACAGCCGCACACGTTGAAGTCTAGAGTGAGTCACAACTATAGTTTGGTGACTCACTGAACTTTGCCCTATTATCCGGTCCGAAGAAGACATGTGGTGGCTATAAAAGCCACCACCGAACCTGCAAAAAAAGAGGGAGAGCAGACACAGTGTAAGAGTAACAGAAAAGAGAAAGAGGAGAAAAAAAAAGCAAGAACAAGAACAGAAAACAGAGAGAGACCAACAACCACGGAACAACCAAACAGAGAGCAGAATACGAGAACAAATCAACACCCAATAACCAGAAAGAAGAGAAAAGGAGCATCTTACCATCATAAAAGCCTCTAAACCGTTTGGAACCACCAGAATCATTGTAAAACCGAAGGTAAAACCTTCGATTTATTTTAGATCTAGAACGATCTAAAGCGTTTTAGGACAAGCGAAGGCCATATTCGGCCTTAGGAGGTCGAGATCTACACTCTAGGGTAATTTGGGAATTCTGGCCACCGTTAGTGGCGGCCGATAGTGGTGATCGGCGCCGTTGGTGGTGGCCGGCCGGTGACAGAATCTAGAGAGAGGCGAGAGAGTTTTTCTTCTCTCTCAACTAGAGAGAGAAGATGAAAGATGAAAATGAGAAGCTGGCCCTTAAGGGCAGGCCTTTTGGGGATTTTAAACCCCTCCCCAAACGACATCGTTTTGGGGGAGGGGTATATTTGTAATTTCTCGTGTGGGTAAACTATACCCGCTGCCACCACAGTTTTGTAGCTTTTCATTTTAGTCACTGAAATCAAATCTTGAACCTTTTAATTCGGTCTTTCGATTTTATTTAGTTTATAATTTAGTCCTAGCCTGTATAGTTATATATATTTAGGATAAATACCGTATTTAGTCCTTATAACTTTAATAACTTTTATTTTGACCTCTAATTAATTAATTAAGGATTAATTACATTAATAACACCTAATTTTCGTAATATTTCAAACTAGAGCTTTTAATCTTGATATGTCATAATTTAGTCACCAATTTTAATTATAAGTTTTATTACTTTTTATATTTAATTTTAATTTTATTTATTTTACTCATTGTTTATTTATATTTTAATTTTATATGTTTAAATTATTATTTTCATAATTATTTTATTATTATTATCTTATTCATATAAATATATACCTATATTCTTTTAAATAATAATGTTTATTTATTTTCAATATCAAAGAAAATGGCAGTCTTAAAACAACTGGATGTCATATTCTGGTATTTTAAATAATTAAACATTATAAAAATTATAATTTAGTTTTATTTAAATTATTTAAATTTTAATATTTATTTTTATTTATTAATATCGAAGAAAAGAGCTGTCTTAAGGTACCTATAAGCCATTTTCTGATATTTTTGAATAAATAAAATATCTTACTATATTAAAATAAATTTTTATTATCTTAAGAAAATGTTTTAGTCATTTATTTATTTTTTTAATATCGAAGAAAAGAGCTGTCTTAAGGCGCGTAGAATTCATTTTCTGATATTTCTAAATAAATAAATATTTTTATAAATATATTTAAATTAATATATTTTCTTAAAATTATAGTAATAAATTTTGAAATAATAAGATTATAAATTAAATATATTTTAAATTTTTAAATTTCTAATAATAGAGATAATTTATAATTAAAAAGTATTAATTTTGGACGTTGTAGGGGTGCTAATCCTTCCTTAAACGTAACCGACCACGAATCCCTTTTTATTATTAAAAAGAACGATTTTTTGGTTAAAACGCAGATCATTTATCTTTTAATCGATTTTCTTAAAAACTCTTTTAAATGATGATTTTTAGGTATTCGACCTACCTGACCCAAAAAATCGATGGCGACTCCCAAATTATTTTAAAAAAATCCATTTATTCACATCACTTTTCCAGCTAAATAAAAAATTTGTGCCCGGAGACACTTACTATGATAAAAAGAATATCTTGTTATGCGAAAAAGGTATTGTAATCACCATTTTTGTCCTGCCAGCACAACAACACTATCCCCAAGCGATTCTGCACACCAACTGATGCAGCACCCATGCCCCGTGCCAATGCTGCTGCTGCTGCCACCAACTCAACTGTAGCACCAAATCCAAAACTCCATGCCAACGCCATCAGCATCAGCAACAAACATCAAATTTTTTCTTTATTTTACACATATAAGGGGTTATAAAGAACCCCAAATCAGATTGTAGGGAGGTCTCTTCTCCCAAATTTTCAAAATCAATACAGCAACAAAAATATTCCAAAGGTATTTATTTTTTAGCAACTTTTTTTTGATTCGAATAGAAATAAAAGGAAGAGGATTAGTCATTTTTTACCTTACTTTATGTGGGTTTTCACCGAAGTTTGAAGTCAGTCCGTCGTCGGAGTTAGGCGTCGCCGTGAGTCGAGATAGCCGAGAGGTCTTATCCTTTGGTCGTTTAGGCCTTGCATGTCGGTTTTTGGGGGTTGTTTGTGGGGTTTTAGATCAAAAAAGAGGAAGGCTTTCTTTTTATTTTGTGGTAGACCCGACCACCTTGGACGGTGGTTGAGTGGCGGATCTCGAAGCTATTGGGTTTCCCAGCCGCGTGAGAAAGAGATGAAGAGGGGAGAGCCAAAAAAATATATGCGGCAGTGGGTTGTGTTTTAGGTTAAAGTTTACCTAAAAATAGCAAAATTTTATCATATATACTAAACCTTTTGGGTAAATTGCTTTTAAGTCTACCTAACTTTGCCTTGATTTTACACTTTGGTCACTAGTTCATTCCTTTTCATATTATTTTTAATCTGATATTGATTTTATATTTTTATCTAATCACTCTTTGTAAACTATAATTTATGGTTTAAATCAATTTAATCCCCTTTACCTGGCCTGTGAACTTCCATTTTATTTGTTTTAGAATTAATGCCTCTGGTTTATATTTTATTTCAATTTAGTACATTTTTATTTACTTTTGTTTACATTTACGCCTTGCTTTTTATTTTATTTTTTGTTTATTTTCATCCATAAACTTATTGTTTATTTATTTTTCGTTTATTTGCACGTTTGTCCTTTATTTTTCAAGTTTATATTCTAAGCATTTATTATGTTTATTTATTTTGTTTGTTATTTACCATTTATACCCTTTAAACTTTTTATTATTCACACTTTAACTTCTGCCTTATTACCTCTTATCTCTGTCTTTATTGTTATTTTGGTATGGTAATTCATTTCCCATTGCTATTTATTTTTGGGATTCGTTATATTTTCCTTCATTTGTTTACTTAATATTTGGATATTTATTACATTTAAAGTCCATGCGTAATAGTATGATAATACTTATTTATTTAGTATATAAGTATATGTTATTTATATAGCACGAATGTGTTTATATTAAATACTATAACTTTAATTTCATTTCCAATTTTATTTTGGTTCCTTTTTATTTTTGTATATTCGATGAATTGATTCACTTTCCATACATCTTAAAATAATGAAGGCATCTTTTAAAGTTCCCCTAAGATTTTGGTCACATTTTACCATTTTTCGTTAAGTAATTTCATTTGATTGCTAGTTTAATCTTACCTTAATTCATGCATCATTTCCATTTTGCAACTTGCGTATTGCATTTAGTTTTAGTCAATATATTGCTATTTTATTCCTTTCATTTAACTTTTTTATATATATATGCACTATTATGTTTATTAAATGTGCCTTATATCATTACATATATGTAAATACATTATATGCCTTATATGCATTTATATCTATGTTCAGTATAGTTTAATTATTACATTATATATGTATGTTTATATTAGGCGATAATAATAGTCGTATGACATGTATACTATATTTTATATATGTATAAATTATGTACATGTTGTATACTATATATCTCATACTTACTGTTTTGTTTCTATTTAATCCTCACATAATTTGGTCTCTATTACTTTTTATCTTTACCACGTAAGTACGTTTATGTATGCTTATTATTATTCTTATTACTATTATTTGGTCTTTGTTGTTTGTATATGTTATATCATATTATTCATATATATGTGTATATATTTACATAATATACCTTGACCCTTGTAAATTTATATATATATATATATATATATATATATTACTAATTTTTATTCTATTTTGTTTGATCTTATTTATTTATTTTATTTTATAAAATGCCCAGTTGTTAATATTTTTATATCCCTTGTACTTGATGTTAATATTTTTTTTAAATATTTTATTCAAATTTATCAAGAACATTCTATAGTAAATGGGCGTGAAAAGCACAATTTTAATGGAAGTCGTGCTATTCAAGAAGACATTCGAACGATAGGTGAACTTGAAACATATAAAATTTAATTTTCTAATAATAATTAATTCATTCTTTTATTTTAGTTTAGTGGTAATGTATGTTTCTTAAAATGGTATGTTAGGTTATTTCATGAAATTATCGATGTTCAATTTATATTCGATTGATGATTTTCTTGAAAATATTGAGCAGGTGACATTTCTTGTATATAGGATAAATAGATAAGATATCCTTCCGGACTTGCAAATCCTCAAATTAAGGAATGTTCCTTAATAATTAATTAAATTTAAATTAATTAGTGTTGAACAAAAGGATCACACTTTAAATATTGATTCAAATTTTCTAATTTCCACCACGACAACATACAAGCGATTAAGTATCAATTTTGGGCATTGTGAGGTGCTAACATTTCCCTACGTGTAATCGACTTTTGATAATGCAGATCAATTTTTGTCTTTAAAACATTTTTCTTAAAATTATTTTAAATGATGTTTTTAGGTATTTGACCTACCTAGTCTAAAGGTTGATGATGACTCTTAAATCAATTTAATCAAAATAAACACAAAAAATAAATTTTCCCCAAATAAGTCATAATTTAGGATTTTTATCGAAAACTTATTTGTTCGTAAAAAATAGACGTTACGACAGGTATATCTCTCCCAACAATGATAAGACTTATTATACGTTAAAGGACCTATTCTAATCGCGAAAATGCAAAGAAAATATTATTAGAATATTTATTCACGGGATATAATATTATTTCTTAGAATAATATTATATAAAAGTATGATTACATAATAAAATTATAGTGAATGTTATATGACCATATTTGATTCACTTGGCAGAAATGTAAAATCATGGTGTTTAGTTGAAGACAAGTAATCTTTAATTATATTCAATGCTTTTAATTAGTTCATATCTTATTACTTCTTTTAAAAAATTATAAAAGAACCAACAATCAGTTGGTCTAGTGGGACGAGACACTAAATTTTTTAAGTAAGATCAAATGTTTAAATCTTGATGTTTGCGAATAGAGTAAACTGAGTTAGGAGGTCGTCCTTTCCTATGCAGTATCCGATCTGAATTAGTCGGTCTATTAATTAAAAAAAGTTATAAAAGACAAATTGAATTTATTAAAATAATAAAAGTAAAGGGTAAATTGATCCAAAAATTAAACACGAGATTATATCATATATCATATCATACCCTACCCGTAATGTGAGATTATTGTTTGTCTATAATGTTCGTGAATTGAACACTATAATATTATATTAAGATCTAAAATTATATCATATAATCTTATAGATAACACCAACTCAACGATGTTGAGAGTTTTGAAGGCAACACCATGCCTGGAAATGAGCCCTTGCGGAGAGCGAATGGCAAACGCTATGTCCCCCACTGATTCTTCTTTGCGGCCAACCACAAGATGATGAGCATCTTGACAATGACCAACTAGGAATCTTCTTTGTCACCCTTTAAGACACCTTTCGCTTTTAGATTCCATTGCCTTCTTCTCAAACAAACATCGAACGATTGAGCTTTGGATGCTGATCAACTTGCCCTTTAATTGGACAATGTTTAGGCAAGGCATTTGATGGAGTTGGGAATGTCCCATTTAAGGGGTCCCCGTCTTTCAACTTGAAGAGAATGGTAATGGAGACGTTGTCACTCCCATGAAAGTGGATGCTAAAAGTGGACCAAGTGGGAAACCAATTACCACTGAAAAAGATGTAAAAAACTAAGCAAAAGAGTCAAAAGATGATTTGATTACAATATTGGAAGCTACCGCACTGCCACCATTTGTATAAATTTATTTAGCACCTTTATATAATAGATATTGATTCATGTTTATCTTTGCAATGTAATTGAAATCGTTTTGTTTCTTCGTCTGTCCCTTTGGTTTTTGGATTTGGGCTCTTATTTCTATCAATTGCCTGAATAAATATAAAAGAAGTTAACATTTTGAATTTAAAATTGAAAATACTACTAAAAAATTCTATATTTTTTCTTGCTAATTATTGTATTCTTTGTTGATTGGAACCAATCTCTTTGAGTTGCTCGGTTAAAATTATTCTCATCACCTAACTTACATGGATATCACTAGGAGCATGAACTTAAAAATAAGTATGTATTTCAATGGATCAAATCACTCTTTTTTTCGTTTGGAAAACCTCATCTTCTTAATTATTCCTCATGAGTAGATTTGTTTTAGATTGATTCTGTATAAATTGAATTTTCCACTTTAACTCCTATAATCAAAGAGTTGGTGAGATTTCTTCTAGTATATCACAAAAAAATTAAATCTTTTGAGTCAAAATTATGTGTAACACCCCGAAAACTAAGTTAATAGTTTGAGTTAATCAGAGATCCATTTTAGAGCCCAAAAAGATTTATTGAAATAGTTTGGACCAAGTTTATTTGGATTTGGGCTGAGTTGGGCCCAAAATAATTTTGAAAGGTGATGATAATTTTATGATTTGGAAAGTATACGGACTTAGAGTGTAGTTTACCCATTCTTTATTTTGAAAGATGAACCCCCTTATTTTTATATGGTTTATGTGAACCAACCTCATAATATCTTACCAAACTCCTCTGCTTCTTTCTTCCATTTTCTTCTCTTCCACTTTCTTTCCAAAGAAAGATTTCAAGCAATACAAATCTAGTTTGATTCAACTAGGATAAGATTGTTTATCCTCATTCTTCTGGCTTTAATTTAATCTCCACATTGTAAGTTTTAGCCTTGGAAACCAAAAATGGGGTTTTGTGGGGTTTATCAGAATATAAGGATTCAAACTCTTTTTGGGTAGATTTGATTTATAGGAGTATATTTATATTTTTTCGAACATTTAATTGAGTTAATGAATTATTCCCTATCTTGTTGATTCCAAAGCAAAAGGAAAAGACAAAGTTACTCCTAGTTGACTTGGGAAATGTTTAGCATAAAAGAACTCAAGGTAACCACACTTGCAACTCTTCCATACTCTTTAGCAGGTCATTTGCAATTCATGATAGCATAAAAGCTTAGATTAAAGCTTAGTGATCATAGCAATGATAGATTTCATGTTTTGAAGTATAAGCTTGTCTAAAGCCTTATTTATGATCCTACATGATTACATAAGACACTAAGAACATTTGGAAACCTCTAAGTAGCAATGTGAGTGAGTTTAAGTGCCCAAATAAGGCATTTTTGAGGGAGGGTATCAATACTGGAGGGATCAGTACCGATACTATTCATGTTCAGGCTTAAAATTAGAAATGTTATCAGTGCAATATTGATGGCGTGTAAATATATAGTGTTGTGGTACATAAATCTGTGCAAGTATACATAATCGATACAAGTAATACAATGATGAGTGAGTATCGTCTCTATAGGGATCGAAGGTATTCTAGAAAGTTAGCTATAGCAAACAAAAACTGTCACGAACTAAATCTAAGACTAACTAATCTAAGTATAACAGTATAAACAAATGAAAGTATAGATGTGACAGATGGTATGTATAAATGGTAATAGAATGATGTGGTAAGAATTAAGTGAAGTGGAGTGAAATTGATATTGTGAAAATTGTTGAAAATATAAAAGTATGTTGAGACAAGAATTTAAGCAAAATGAAAAAGCATGCTAAAGCAGGAAAATAATCTGAACTTTGGAAAATTAGATAAGACTGAAACCTCACACAATCAAGCTTCTATTAGGTAAATGATATGGGTTTTCTATGAAAATAATATTCTATGCTAATGATGATCTCTGTTTCTATGAGTATATTACCCGACAAGATTTGTTGAAAATGCTCCTACACTCTCTCAAGCAAGGGATATGATAAAACTAATGCTACGTCAATACCTCTCAGCATAAACTACAACACTAGCCTATCGACTAATTCCTATCCCTTTTAGTCAAATAAAACACTCTCCTTATCTCTAAGATGGGTTAGAATATCCCTTGCTCACTTAGATCTAGCCTAGCTCTCTCGATACTAGGTATATATACTTAGAAAATGATAATCTCTCAAAATCTCTTACAAGACTACGCATATTACACTACAACAAATGAAAATCTCTCAAAAGCTCTTATAATACTACAACGCATAAAGATAAAAACAATGAGCAAAACAACATTTAAACATAGAAATATTTAATCATTCATTAACATAAAATAAAATCATCCAACATAAATCCAATGCCAAATAAGGTAATATTGTGTGGCTAAGTTCATCCAAACATTCAAGTTTAGTACAAGCCCAAGAAGATAGAAAATAAAGCACAATGCTGTCGTGATCTAGCTCTACCACCATGCATCGCCCTAGAAAGCTACCCTCCCTCGAGGTCTAACTGCTACCTCCTTTGAAGCTCGACTGTGGAGGACACCATGAAAATAGGATAAAAAAGGAAAAAAAGATGGAAATGAGCAGTCTCCTTTCTTTAGGTGACATCCCAAAGCTTTTCCAAAAGTCCCTTTTAAAACGTAGGACACCTTAGGTATTTATAGAGGGAATATTTCTAGGGTTTTGGGCCTAAAATTTCCTTTGTACCCTAGGTGGCATTATTCTCACGTGAAGGGGGCGGTTATTGTAGCAGGTAGTCCCATAATTTTCAGCAAGGGTGGTAAGTCACGCGTGGCCAGACAGTTAAGCAAATATATTTTTGTTATTTTGTCTTTTTTGCTCCAGAGTCTGTTGTCTATCTTTTGCTGCGACAAGTCTTTTAGCTTTTCATCTCCAGAATGTTACAACAACAATTTCTCTAGCATGCCTCAGTAGCCACATTTTCTCCTTAAACTTCCATTGCCTGCAAAACACCACAAGATCAAGACCTTTCCCTTAGCAACACCAATTTTTAATAAATTTGTGCCGTACCAAGAGTTTACCACCAAATACAACTATAAGACCTAAATGCACTCTAAATGCTATGACATGGGCATTAAAAAAATAACCTAATTAAAAAGGCACAAAATACAACCTTTTTATGGGGTGATCACACCCCAAACTTAAGCTATTGCTTGTCCTCAAGCAATTGATAATGATTAGCAGAAACGATATGCTACGGTAGAAGTTTAATCAAGGCAGTACTTTTAGATAAAATTTCAGCCCTCAGAAATAAATGGCTTCAACATGCTAGACAAGTCAGGATATCAAGAACTTTTCCCTAGAGTAAGACCCTTTTCATTGTGTGTACGTGATTGTATCCAGTCAATGCTTAACGAAGTTAGAAAAAATCTAGTTAAGTTCCCTATTCTGCTTTAGCATTTCTTTACCAATTAAGCACACGTTTACTCCCATTAACATTAACTTAACATAAATTTAAGTTAACTTTTTTTAACACTGCTACAATGGGAGTAAGCCTATCACAACTACCATCCCACACTCTATATGAATGGGAACATACCTTCCATCCCCAGCTAGTCAGGCAGAGTCATTCCGTGAGTACTTTTATTCACTCGTATGTTATAGTTGTCATTTATTTAAACGCAGTATCCAGACACTACTGTAGCAAAGAGGAGTGTCACTCTACAGTTATGCCAAAACATTTATTCACAATTCAAAAACATTTAAGAACAAGGGAGTTAATCAAACATTTATCAATTAAACACATTATTCATAAATTAATGCTGCAATATGCAAAGGTTATT
This sequence comes from Hibiscus syriacus, assembly GCF_006381635.1. Lineage (NCBI taxonomy): Eukaryota > Viridiplantae > Streptophyta > Magnoliopsida > Malvales > Malvaceae > Hibiscus > Hibiscus syriacus. The sequence continues at coordinate 102,470 of NW_024062641.1, read as the reverse complement.
TCATAAAAAAATTCTAAGTTCCTTAAGCATGGAAAACATACAATCGTGTATCAAAGTTCACAAAGTCTTAAGCTCTAAAGTTGTTCTTATCAATCCTAACAATCATGTACATTCAATTCATAGTTGTGGCATAAATTTATCATCATCGGCATTCTTAACTTTTTTCAACAAAAACTAACTTAACCTAACTAAGTGTCATAACATAATTCTACTAATACTATCAATCTAAATGCTTAACTATGGACAATACCTCCCCAAAACGTGAAGGTTGCATTGTCCTCAATGCATGATACTAAATTAACTAAGCTACATTACATGAATACAAAAATAAAAAACTACGAGAGGTACCTCATTGTGGTGGTGTCTTGATCCCTAGTATGCCTGGTGCGTCTGCGCTTAAGGGTGGATTCTTCTGGCTCAGTCTGCTGGGTGGTCTTGATAGGGGTTGTAGCCTTAGATGTTATAGCAGAAGTTTCAGCTACATGCCCGACTGACCTCTTCAAGCGATGTCTGGTCAGGCGTGGTTCAATATACTGCAGTTGCATAGGCGAGGGCGGGATCTCATCAGTGTCAACAGAAGAGTTAGACACAATTTTTCATCGGTATTCTCAAGATCATCAGGATGGGTGAGATTTTATTGCCATGGTGAAATAATCTTCTCATCATCAGCATCGAATGAGGGGCGGGTGTCAAGCAGCTCAATGTCATAGGGCTCCATGGGCTCGGTAGCATTAGAGTGGGCATTCTTATCAGATTATTCTACTTCAGTGGGTGGGGTAATTTTCTATCTAGTCTGGCGGTCTGTGGCTTGCGAGTCTTGTTCAGGAAATGTTACGGCAACATTTTTCTCCTTCAATATGTCTTCAGGGAAATGAGGAAAACTATCGGTGTTCAAAGGCAACATCTCCTTGAAAAATAAGGACATGACCGCATCCCTTTACTTCACATAGCTGAAGAATGCATGCATCTTGGTATTCAGCTTCTCAACGCAAACTTTTTTTCTCACGAGAAAGTCACTATGGTCACCATTCGTGCCACAACAACAATTTTATCACGTATTTCAAGATCTCTTTGGGACCATCCTCATCAAATCCCATAGGCTCTGGAATCAACTTCGTAGTATACCAACCTTTGTTGGGATGTTTTCTTTAAACATCTCATCCACCACTTTCTTATTTTTACACATGGCTGTGATAAAACTTAGAAAGATCAGCGTGCACTTTTTCCGTTTGAGACAGTCATAAACTTGTTGGACAATGACATCACCAACATTGATCGAACACCAAAAAATAATGGAATACAAAAGAAGTATCCGCTATAGCAAGACATTTGTATGATGTGATGTAGGCATTAGTCGAGTCTTAATGAAGTGATTCCATACCTTAGCTCGAGGCTTCAGACAACGCCTCTTCAATCTCCGCCTGTTGGCGCTTTCACCTTGCCACTACAATCCTTGGAAGCATAAATCCTCTAGGATTCCCACGTAGGTTTCATCATCTTTCGTAGCAACAAATTTTGCATGATGGTTGGTTACGTTCTCCAATTTGAAGAAACTATTTATGGCTTTTAGAGTGAATCAAACTCTCTTCTCTTGTACCCATATTCCATGATTCGTACGTTTGGTGAGATGAGCATAAAATTTCATTACAATGGCTTAGGAGACATCACCAGAATATTGAGCAAAAACCTCGACGTGGTGCTTTGCTATGACAGAAGTTACTTTAGAGGGAAAAGGCACTTCACCTTCTATCAACAGAATAAAACCTTGCTCTAAGGACACTGACTCATATTTTATATGCTTAAATCTATCATTGGCTGTATTATCTTGAAATTTTTGAAAGGGGATTTACGATGGTGGTTGAGAGGAACAACCCTCACGGGAAACATTCTTGCAACGTACCATCGTAGCTGTGAAAAAAATAAAAAAGAAAAGAAAAACTCTGTTTTAGCAGTAATAGAGGAAAAGTAAAAAAGAGGAAAAGAAGGTAAAAATTACCTAGAATGTGATTGGTGGGTTTAAAAAGATAAAAAGGAATAGAAATAAATAAAATAATAAAAAGAGATTTATTTCCCCCTTTTTATCACCATAGCAAAATAATCTTTTAGGGTTTTTTTATTATCCTTTGAGCTCATTCCCCACACTGCCACGGGTTCTTGGATGAACTAGAAAATAAACTAGAGATAAAATTGAACTGAAAAGGAAAGAAAAGAAACAGTTAAGTTAAAATAATTATTTATATACAAACTACGAAAATTAATGATGTAGCGAGAATTTAAAGAGTGTCTTGTGCAAACTCTGAAACATCATGCAGCAGAAGTGATGAATTGTCTCGAAGTATTCGGGGATCATTGTACACTTTGAGTCGTTAGCCATTCACCTTAAAGAACGAACCAACGTCGAGGTTCTTGATGTCCACAACACCATGTATACACGTGATGCACTTGGAATGGTCCAGAACATTGGGACTTAATTTGCCCGGAAAAAGTTTCAGCCTTGAATTGTAAAGGAGGACATGTTGGCCTTTATGAAATTATCATGCATAATATTTTTTTCGTGCCATCATTTGGTCTTTTCTTTGTACAAGCGGACATTTTCATAAGCCTGAACATGGAATTGCTCCATTTCATTTAGCACTAGCAACCTTTTCTCACTAGCTTGTTGAGAATCCATGTTAGGCTTCTTAATCACCCAATAAGCCTTGTGCTCTAGCTCGATGGTAGATGACACACCTTTCCATAGACCAACTTGAATGGGGATATGCTCAGCGGAGTTTTAAAGGTTGTGCGATAAGCCCATAACACCTCATCGAGCTTCGGGAACCAGTCTTTCTTCTTTGGGTTCACCACCTTCCTGAGAATCTACTTGATTTCTCGGTTGGACACCTCAACATGCCCATTGGTCTAGGGGTGCATGCTGTAGTATTTTTAGGCTGCACCCCATACCCTTACAATTTCTTAGCGATCAATTTATTGTCGAAGTGGGTACCTTCATCGCTTATGATGGATCTAGGTGCTCCAAATCGTGTGAATATGTTCTTAGAATGAGCTTAAGCACGATCTTTGAGTCATTTTGTTGGTGTTTCAATGGCTTTGACCCACTTGTACATGTAGTCCACTGCTAGGAGTATGTAAAGATCACCAAAGGTTGATGGGAAGGGTCCCATGAAATTAATTCCCTAAAAATAGAAGATCTCTATCTCCAAAATGTTTTGCCACGAAATTTCGTGTCTATTCAAAATGTTTCTAGTGTGCTGACATTGATCACAGAACTTGTAGAACTTGTGTGCATCCTTAAAAAGCATGGGCCAATAAAATCTAGATTTTAGGACCTTTACAGTAGTCATGACACAACCAAAGTTGCCTCCACAAGGTACGCTGTGGTAATGAAATAGAATACCATGTAGCTCTTTTTCTGGGATGCATCTCCTATTGATTTGGTTAGCACATTGCTTGAATAAATAGGGCTCGTCCCACTGATAGTGTTGTACATCGTGTCTAAACTTCCTTCTGCTAAGGCTATTTAAATTAGGAGGCAAAACACCACTAAAATGAAAGTTAACTATGTCAACTTACCAAGGACATGTCGCGGTAGATAAAATTTTCTCGTTAGGAAATTCCTCCTTAATTTATAGATTGGCATGGAATTCATTTATATTGTCTAGCCTATATAAATGGTCAACAACTTGATTTTCAGATTCTTTCCTATTCTTAACCTCTAAATTGAATTCTTGCAGAAAAAGTATCCACCTAATAAGTCTAGGTTTTTCATCCTTTTTATTCACTAAGTTTTTAATGGCTGAGTGATCGGTGCGCACAATGACCTTAGTGCCTATCAAGTATATCCTAAACTTATCAAAAGCAAATACCATATAAAGTAATTATTTTTTAGTGGTTGTATTCATTAAGTGTGCGACTAGCATAATAAATGACATAAAAAATTATCTCGCCTTTTCCCAAGAACTGCTCCCACGGCATAATTACTTGCATCGCACATCAGTTCAAGGAGAGCTGTCAAGTCAAGTTGGATAACTATCGGTGTTGTGACAAGTATTTCATTCAGCTCCGTAAACGTGATGTAGCTCTCCTTGTCAAACACAAATGGATGATTTTGATGTAGCAGAAGACAAAGAGGCTTTGAAATTTTTGAAAAGTCTTTGATGAAACGTCTGTAGAATCATGCATACCCAAAAAAAGTCCTTATACCCTTTATGGTGGTGGTGGAGGCAATTTCTCAATCATTTCCACCTTAGCTTTGTCAACCTTGATTTCCTTATGAAATCTTATGCCCCAATAAAATTTCTTTTATCACCATAATGTTGTATTTTTTCCCAGTTGAGCAGTAGATTGGCCTCTTTACATCTCTTCAGTACCTTAGCCAAGTTGCCAAGGCATTTATCAAAATCGTCACCCAAGACAGAAAAGTCATCCATAAAGATTTCCAAGAAGTTCTCTACCATATTTGAAAAGATGACTAACATACACCTCTAAAAGTTGCAAGAGTATTATATAGTCCAAACAGAATCCTTATGAAGGCGTACGTCCCATAAAGGCAGGTGAAGGTAGTATTCTCCTGGTTTTCCGACGCTATGGCAATCTGATTGTACCCTGAGTATCCATCGCGAAGTAGTAAAAAAACTTTTCTGCCAATCATTCTAGGATTTGTTCGATGAGGGGTATGAGAAAATTGTTCTTCTTAGTGGCCTTTCTTAGCTTTCGGCATTCCATACAAATCCTTAAATCTGTGACAGACCTCTTCGACAATAGCTTATTCTTTTTGTTGCTCACCGTGGTCACGCCTCATTTCTTTGGCACGCATTGTACCTAGCTTACCCATGAACTATTGGAGATAGGGTAAATCACACCAGCATCCAACCACTTGATGATTTCCTTCATTACCACTTTCTTCATAACTGGGTTATGTCTTTGTTGTGGTTCAACAGAATTGTTGTGGCAATATTCTAATTGAATCTTCTGCATATAGATTGTAGGGCTTATTCCCTTCAAGTTTTCCATAATCCACCCTAGAACTTTCTTATGTTGTGCCAATACATTTATCAAACTGCACTCTTGCTTAGGGGTTAGACTAGAAGATATAATAGCAGGAAAAATATCATCACTACCTATATAATCATATTTCAAATGTGACGGAAAAGGTTTAAGTTCCAAGGTAGGTGCATGTTGTAGCAAAGTTTTTGGAGGAATAAATTCATCAAAGTCAAGAGGTTCGAAACGCGTACCTGGTCTAGCTAAGAGCACGCTAAATTGATGCACCTCTAAAAAATTCCTCAGACTCCTTAATGCTTTCATCTTCAGTGAGCCTTTCATAGTCTTCAAGTTGTAAGAAGTTGTCGTAGCAGAACTTTACAGACTCATCATCCACTATCAAGTCCACGTCCAATACACTTTGGTGTTCTTCTTAGTCATCCCATACGTGAGTGTATTGAAGATGTTGATCGTGACACTCTGGTCAGCCACCCATATTGTGAACTCTCCCTTATTGTAATCAATGAGAATACGACTAGTGGCTAGAAAAGGATACCCCATAATGATGGGTGTATTTTTGTTGAGCTCATAGTCGAGAATAAGAAAATCATCACGAAATACAAACTTGTTAACTTTTACCATGGCATCTTCAATTCTGTCATCGGGAAAAACTTAAGATCGATCAGATAGTTGTAGGATCACATTGCTAGGTCAAGCATTACCCATTCCAAGCTTTAAGAACACACACTTGGAATCAAATTTACACTTGACCCAAGGTCACATAGGGCTCTCCCCACATATTTATCACCGATAGAACAAGGAATAAAAAGCTTCCATGATCTTTTCGCTTTAGCGGAAGTTTTCTGAGCGCATAACAATATTCCTTCGTTGTGGCCACAATTTCAAACTTTTCCACCTTTCTCTTCTTTGTGACAATGTGCTTGATAAATTTGGCATATGTAGGCATCTAATCAATGACTTCCAGGAGCGGAACATTGATGTACAGTTGATCAAGGATGTCAACGAACTTCTTGAATTGGATGTTATAATTTTTCTTCTTTAGTTTTTGAGGGAAAGGCGTTGGGGAAAAACTTTTACTATGACATTAGTTTTTCCTCCATCAGGAGGTTTACTCATGGAACACTCATCACTGTCCTTCTCTATAGGTAATTCTTCTTGCACTTCAGGTTCTTGCTGTACAATGCTACGGTGGGAATTTTCTTACTTCATCCCCCAAACTTATCTCCTTGATTAAGTTGGGTGCCACTTCTCAGTGTGACTAAATTGCACATTTCCATGAGGCTTAATGACCTCAGTATCACTAGGGAGAGTTCCATGTGGGTGAGCATGTAATGTTGTAGCGATTTGACCCACTTGGTTTTCTAAAGCTCTTAAAGATGAGCTATGACTTTGCAACAAAGAAGCTTGGTTATGCAAAAGTGTTCATTGAATTTTAATTGTCAGTGAGTGCTCATACAATAAAGCCTTTGTTGAAGCCATAAAATCTGAAGAGTAGCTTCAAGATAATTAGAATTTGAAGAAGAATATGAACTCTTGTTAACATTCTTCCATGACATATGTTGTTGATGAAATCTAGGTTCAGTAATATTCTGATGTGTCCTATTCAAGTTGCCTGCATTGTTGTTGGTTGCCCTTGATTACCCCATGAGAACTTAGGATGCTGGTGCCATCCTGGGTTGTAGGTATTAGAACAGGGGTTCTTGTTGATTTGATTAAAATTCCCCTTGTAGTTGATCAATTTTTTTATTATCTGGGAATTCACTCTTATGGTGATTGCAATCATATAAGAAGCACGTAGAACTGACCATCTTTACTTCCTTCACCTCACTAGAACGCTTTAGATTTTTCAACATATTTGTTTTGCCAGAAAGTTGGGCAGACGCTGAATCCTTAACATCTAACTTGAATGTCTCAAGTGCCTTCCTTCCAGTTCCAAGCCTTAAAGAGGGAAATTGATAGTCATTATTGGCTATCATATCAATTATGTTAAAGGTATCTTTGGGTTATTTATCAAGAAAAGTACCATTTGCTGAAGCATCTAACATCATACGTGTGGGTGCAATGACTCCATTATAGAACACCACGACTTGAGTCCAGTCATGGAATCCGTGATTAGCGCAATTGCGAAGAAAACTTTTATATCGGTTACAACACTCATATATTGATTCGTCATCAGCTTGACGAAAACACACTATGTCATTTTGAAGTTGAGTGTGAATGTTGGGCGGATTATACCACACTAAAAAACATTTAAAAAGATCAGCCCAAGTCTCCATCGAGCCGGATGGAACTCCACTACGCCAAGCTCTTGTTCGATCATGAAAAGAGAAGAGAAATAACTTTAGCTTTAGCACATTCTTGTGCACTCCTTGCTGCCTGAATGAGTCGCAAACTTCTAAGAAGGAACGGGTGTGTTGCATTGCATCTTCTTTAGGAATATCACCAAACTGTCCGATTGAGTTAAGCATATTGAACATGACTGATTTAAGCTTGAAGTGGGCTATCTGAATCTCGGGTGCTACGATCCATGGGTTAAGATTGTTTAGAATAGGATATAAGTGATTTCAAATAGCTTTTAGTCGTAGTACAAGTATTTTATTCCCAAATGTTGTAGCATTTGGATCTGTAGGATCTTGAACTCACTAAACACCTTGGTTTTGTGGATTGTTCATGACTAATTAGAATGTTGAATACATCATCTTCGACGGAATAATTTCTTGATTTTTGGAACTAGAGGATAAAGTGGTTCCTCAATAGTCTTTCGGGTCATGCAAAAGCAAAACTTGAAAAAGAATTAAAGAAAACTAACAGGTTAACAAAAACTCTTGCTATAACGAAACTTTTTAAAATTAACCAGTTGCTAATCTCTGGCAACAACGCCAAAAACTTGATCTCGTGTAAATATATAGTGACGTGGTTAGCAAATCTATGCAAGTATACACAATCGTTGCAAGTAATACAATAATGAGTGAGTATCGTCTCCACATAGATTGGAGATATTTTAAAAAGTCAGTTATAGCAAACAAAAAATTGTCTAAACTAAATCTAAGACTAACTAATCTAAGTATAATGGTATAAATAAATGAAAGTGTAGGTGCGACATATGGTATGTGTAAATGGTAATGAATGATGTGGCAAGAATTAAGTGAAGTGGAGTGAAATTGTTGTGGTGAAAATTGTTAAAAATATAAAAGTGTGTTGAGACAAGAATTTAAGCAAAATGCAAAAGTATGCTAAAGAAGAAAAATAATCTGAACTTTGGAAAATGAGATAAGATTGACAACCTCACACAATCAAGCTTCTATTGAGGTAAATGGTATGGATTTGCTATGGAAATAATATTCTATGCTAAGGATGATCTTTGTTTCTATGAGTATGTTGCCCGACAGGATTTGCTGAAAATGCTCCTACACTCTCTCAAGCAGGAACCTGGTAAAACTAATGTTTCGGTAATACCTCTCAGTGTAAACTGAAACACTAGCCTATCAACTAAGTCCTATCCCTTTTATTCGAATGAAACCCTCTCCTTATCTCTATAGAGGATTAAACCTCTCTATCTCGGTTTGGCTCTCTTACTCATGTAGATCTAACCTAGCTCTCTCGATATTAGGTATATACTTAGAAAATGACAATCTCTCAAAAGCTCTTACAAGACTAAGCATATTACGCTAGAACAAATTACAATCTCTCAAAACGCTCTTACAATGCTACATCGCATAAAGATAAAAACAGTGAGCAAACAACATTTAAACATAAAATTATTTAACCATTCATTAACATAAAATAAAATCATCCAACATAAATCCAACACCAAATAAGGTAATTCATGGTGTGGTTAAGTTCATCCAAACATATTCAAGTTTAGTACAAGCCCAAGAAGATAGAAAATTATTGAAAACATTTTGATGTTTCGATATAACAAATTAAGTTAAATAAATTTTAATATTTTACAAAAAAAAATTAAAGTATATTCGATATATTTATTCGAATATCAAAATATTACTCCAAGTCTTTCAAAGTTCAATTTCAATCCTTACTAAAGTGTAAAGTTGTGTTTTAATCTTAAAATGTTTTTGAAACAATTTTCACAAAGTATTTCGAACAAAAAATGAGCCAAAAATTCAATTTTCAAAGAGATGTACCGATGCACTAGTCCATGCATCGATGCACTCTCAATTAAATTGAATTTCAAATCCATTTAGTGTACTGATGCACTCTTAGTGTACCGATGCACTCTCTATGCATCGATGCAATCTTGAACAAATAGAAACATCAAATGTATTTAATGCACCGATACACAAGCTATGCATCGATGCACTCAGGCTATTTTAAAACACCGAATGTATTTTATGCATCGATGCACCCTTAATTTACCGATGAACTAAGTCTTCCAACGGTCAAAATATTTGAATTTTACACATAGTGTACCGATGCACTAGCCCTATGCATCGATGCACCACACACTCCTAACTGATTTTATTAATTGTTTTCACACTTAAATGGCTCCATTGACTCCACTAATCATCCCCAACGTTCAGAATCAATTGAAAGAGTATTTAAACAAGCTTAGAAGCCATTTATCAAAGACAAAAATAACAAGAAACAAGAATCAAGAGAGAATCAAAGAGAAAGCATCAAACCTCAAGTTTGAGCATTTTCAAGCCTATTTCATTCAATATTCTTTTTTGCTTTCAACAACACTTATTGTGCTCAATTGTATTATTCTTGAGTGTTCTTTCTTTTTTCTAGAATTGTACAAACATCTTGCATTGTGAGGTTTTTCATTAAGTTTGCAAATTTGTAATCTTTCTTTGAGAAAGAGTGTTCTCAATAATTGTGGTATAATTCTTGAGGGATTTGTAAGGTTACTCTTTGTTCTCAAAAGAAAGACAAAATAGTGAATTTGTGGAAAATCCTTAGTGTGGATAGCTAAGGGTGGACGTAGACTTTGGTTGAGAAAGTCGAACCACTCTAAATTACTATGCAAATATATTCAATTTTCTGCAAAAGCTTACCAAAATTTTTAATTGCCAATTCACCCACCTCTTAGTCGATTCCATCGATCGATTAACTCAACAATTGGTATCAGAGCTTGACTCATTTGAATATTTAATCGCCTCTTGAGTAGATCCGGGAAGAGTTACATCGATAATCAAGTCATATATGGCCTCCACTTCAAACTTGACTTCAGTCTTGATTCATTGCCCGTTAACAAGCCTCCTTTCTTCAATGGAGCTAATTATGCTTATTAGAAGAATAGAATGATGTATTTCATTCAAGCAAGTGACATGGGAGCATGGAATATTATAGAAGACGGATACTTCAAACCTTCCACTCATCCAAGATTGTAGAGTGAAGGAGAAACAAGAAAGTTCCAGCTCAACTCCAAAGCCATCCATATTATCTTTTGTGCTCTTGGACCAGATGAATACGGGAGAGTTTCATCTTGTACAACCGCCAAGGAAATATGAGACAAACTACAAGTCACTCCTGAAGGCACCGATGAGGTAAAAGAATCTAAAATTAGTCTTCTAACTAATAGCTATGAAAATTTCAGGATGAAACCGGATGAAGACATCAAAGCTATGACGAATAGATTTTCCACGATTGTCAATGGTCTCAAATCATATGGAGAGATCATTCCAAATGAAAAGCTTGTGAAGAAGTTGGTTTACTCACTTCCAAAATTGTGGCAATCAAAGAAGACGACTATCATCGAGGCTAAGAACTTAAAGTCCTTAACCCTTAAAGAACTAATCGGTTCACTCTCACTCATGAAATGATGCTTCAATATGAGGTAAACCTCGATAAGATTGATGACATACCAAATGAGAAAGAGAAGAAGAAGAATGTTGGAGTTGCTCTCAAATCCACAAAAGATGAGAGTGATTTGGATGAAGATGACGGTGACGAGAAAATGGCATTATTTGCCAAATGGTTCAGAAAATTAATGAGCCCAACCGAGGAAGAAAATTCAAATGAAATGAAGGCTTCAAAATGAACCAAATGAGAAGGACCCGATCATTTGCTACGAATGTAAAACGCCGGGGTATGTCAAATATGATTGCCCTCAATTAAAGAAAAAAGGTCAATCCAAGAAGAAACACAAGGCTCATGTAGCTACATGGAGCGATGAAGAAGGTTCCGATGAAGAGGAATAAGAAGTAGCAAACTTTTTCTTGATGGCATTCGGGGAAGATTCTTAGGTAACCTCTAGCTCATTTATTTTTGAAGATTATTTGTTTGATGAGCTATTAGAGGAATATAATGGGTTGGCTTTAGATTATGAGAAATTATTTTTCAAATATAAAAATAATATTTTGAAATTAAAAAATAAAAACAATCTCATATCCAAGACCAACAATGATCTTGAAAGTAAAATAAAAAATTTGCAAATCAAACTAGAAGAGTTTGAAAAGAAAATTTTTGATTTGCAAAATTTATTTTCAAATGTCAATGATGATCATCAAAAGAAAATTGATGATCTTAAAGCTTCTTTTGATAAAGTTGGAACAAAACGTTTTGAAAATGGAGAAAATTCAAAATCCAACTTTGTTAGAAAAAGTTTTAAAAACTACAATCATAGAGGTCCCCAAAGAACCTTTAATGGAAAAATTGTTAGAAGTATATTTCCTAAAGAAATCATTACTACTAAAGATAAGGATATCCTACACAAATAGATACCTAAATGGACTAGGATTTTGGAAACTAATGAATATGGACCAAAAAAAATTGGGTATAAAAAATAAAAAATTAATCTATTTGTAGGAAAAGAAACATTGCTACAAGGCACAGGAAACAAATTCAAACTCATGGTACCTTGATAGTGGATGCTCAAGACACATGACCAGTGACAAAAGTCGGTTCATAGAGCTCAACGCCAAAAATGGAGGAGAGGTGACTTTTGGTGATAACTCAAAAGGTCACATTAGGAATGACAACGGTCGGGTTCGGGGAGGGTTTTGCTCGCCCCATCACCGAACCTGAAATAAATCCCCATCCCTGACCCTGACCCGATCCCCGATGGGTTTTTTATCGAGCGCCCCGTCGAGGATTTTTTTGCCCTGACCCGAACCCGACCCAAAATATTATACCCAAACCCGAACCCAAACCCAAAAATATTTTATATATAATTAATATAAAAAAATATATATATATAATTAATATAAAAAATATAAAATATTATATATATATATATAATGGGGGAGGGGATACCTTGCCCCGAACCCGAACCCGACCCGACCCGAAAAAATCCCCAAACTCGACCCGACCCGAACTTGACTAGGTTTCGGGTTTCCCCGTCGGGTTCGGGTCATACTGCCATCCCTAGGTCACATTGAAGGTATAGACACTATAGGTAATACCTCTTCCATACAAATTAAGAATGTTTTTATATGTGAATGAATTAAAACATAATCTATTGAGTATTTGTCAATTGTGTGATAAAGGATTCAATGTCATGTTTGATATTAATGGTTGTAAAGTCATTGACATTGCATCTAATCGGATTATGGTTGCTGGTCATAGAATAGGAAATATTTACATGCTGGATTTAGATTCTATAGATATGACTAATTTATGCCTAGTTTCTAAGAATGAGCATGATAGTTGGTTATGGAATAAGAGACTAGGACATGCTAGTATGAGTGTTTTGCAACGGTTAATTCAAGGAGATTTAGTTCGAGGGTTGCCTAAACTAAAATTTGATAATGATAAAATCTGTGATGCTTGTGCTAAAGGAAAACAAAAGCGAATTTCTTTTAAATCCATTAATGACGTATCCACTAGTAGAGTATTATAATTGATTCATTTAGATCTTTTGGGGCCATCTAGAACTACTAGCTTGGGTGGAAAATAATATGCATTTTTATTGGTAGATTACTATTCTATACATACTTGGGTTCTATTCTTAAATACTAAAGATGAAGCATTAGAAAAATTTATCACGTTTTCAAAAGTAATCCAAAACGAAAATGTTACTCTATAACTAGTGTTAGGAGTGATCATGGAACTGAATTTGAAAATCTTGGATTTACTGATTTTTGTAATTCTAATTGTATTAGCCATAATTTTTCAGCACCTAGAACCCTTCAACAAAATGGAGTTGTTGAGAGGAAAAATCGAACTTTAGAAGAAATGGCTAGAACCATGCTTTGTGAAAACAATTTGCCAAAATATTTTTGGGCAGAAGCCACAAATACCGCTTGTTATGTTATTAATCAAGTAATGATTAGGCCTATTTTGAAGAAAACCCCATATGAACTTTTTAAAAATAAAAAGCCTAACATTAGCTATTTTCATCCTTTTGGATGTAAATGTTTTGTTTTAAACAACGCTAAAGACAATCTTGGCAAATTTGATACTAAAAGTGATGAAGGAATTTTTCTGGGTTATTCCTTAAATTCTAAAGCTTATCGAGTATTTAATAAAAGAACTTTAGTCGTAGAAGAGTCTATACATGCTGTTTTCGATGATAATCCCCTTCCGAGGAATGATTCTTGTGTGAATGATGATGTAGGTATTATTAACTTAAATGACGTTGGACATGATGTTGGAAAACCATCATCAAAGGAAGAAACGAAAGATGAGGAAACTCAAGATCCTCTTGAGAATCCAACCATTGAAGAAAGGGAAGTCTCTTACCCAAAGGAATACAATTATGTCAAGGATGGTGAAATAATAGGTGATTCATCCAAAGGGGTAACAACGCGATCTTCTCTTAGAAATATTTGTAATTATGTTGCATTTATCTCATGCATAGAGCCTAAGAATATTAAAGAAGCATTAAATGATGAACATTGATTATGGCTATGCAAGAAGAGATAAATCAATTTGAGAGAAGTAAAGTATGGACATTAGTTGAAAGGCCTAGTAATAAATCTACTATAGGTACTAATGGGTATTTAGGAATAAGCTTGATGAAAATGGTAATATAGTGAGAAACAAGGCTAGACTTGTTGCTCAAGGGTATACTCAAGAATAGGGCATAAACTATAATGAAATATGCGCTCCCGTAGCTAGGATGGAAGCAATTAGAATGTTATTAGCATTTGTATGTTTCAATGAATTTAAATTATATCAAATGGATGTTAAAAGTGCATTTTTAAATGGTTTTATAAAAGAAGAAGTGTATGTGGAACAACCTCCTGGTTTTGAAGATTCAAAATTTCCAAATAATGTTCTTAAATTGACAAAAGCGCTTTATGGTTTAAAACAAGCTCCTAGAGCTTGGTATGAAAGATTGTCAGACTTTTTAATTAAAAAAGGTTTTTCAAAAGGGAAGGTTGACATTACATTGTTTTTAAAGCATAAAGGTAAAGATTTATTAGTAGTTCAAATTTATGTTGATGATATAATATTTGGTTCTACTAATGATGTTCTTTGCCAAGAATTTTCTAAGCTAATGCAAAGTGAATTTGATACGAGCATTATGGGGGAGCTCTCATTTTTCTTGGGACTCCAAATAAAGCAAATAAAAGATGACATCTTCATCAATCAAGCTAAATACGTCAAGGATATGCTCAAGAAGTTTGGACTGGAAAATGGTAAACCTCATGACACTCCAATGAGCTCATCTACAAAGCTTGACAAAGATGAAGGAGGTAAATGTGTGGATGTTAAATTATATAGGTCAATGATTGGCTCTTTGCTTTATTTAATCGCAAGTAGACCGGACATTATGTTTAGTGTTTTCTTATGTGCTAGATTTCAATCATGTCCTAAGGAATCACATTTACTAGTTGTTAAGAGAATCTTAAGATACCTTAAGGACACTCCTAGTTTAGGACTTTGGTATCCTAGAGACTATAGCTTTAGCTTGCATGCCTTCTCTGATGCGGATTATGGAGGATGCAAATTAGATAGGAAAAGCACCTCTGGTACATGCCAATTCCTTGGAAATATGTTGATTTCTTGGTTTTCAAGAAATAAAATTGTGTTGCATTATCTACCACTAAAGTGGAATACATTTCAGCCGGTAGTTGTTGTGCACAAGTTTTATGGATGAAACAACAACTTTTTAATTATGGAATTGAAGTAGGTATCATTCCTATCAAGTGTGACAATACTAATGCTATTTGTCTCACTAAAAATCCCATCCAACACTCTAGAACTAAGCATATTGAAATTAGACATCACTTCATTAGAGACCATGTCACTAAAGAAGATGTAGTTATATAATTTGTTGATACTTTGCACCAATTAACATGTATCTTTACAAAACCCTTAGACAAAGAAAGATTTTGGACACTTAGGAGAGAATTAGGTTTAACTGACATATCTTCACTTAATGTTTAAATTAATTTTAGCACTTTTAAGAATAAATGAAAAATGCTTATAATAATAATAATTTTGATTGCATTCTTTGCTATTAGTTAGGGGGAGTTTATGATCTTTGGTGAAAATTAATTATATGTTCAAATGTAGTTTAAGGATAAAATTGATTGATTGAACATGATTAATTTTCAATATATGAGTTGCTAATACCACAAGAGCTAAATTATTTAGCATTTTAAGTGTTTAAAACGGATTTTTGAAATTTTTGTGCATAATGCATCGATACACTATGAAGGTGCATATATGCATCCCTATGAATGTGCATCGATACATCATGAAGATGCACCGATGCACGCCTTGAATGTGCATAGATGCAGAGAGCCATGCATCAATGCATCCGTCGGGTTTTGAGATAAAATGCTTGTTTTCCTTTATTTTTCTCAAACCCCTAAAACACCTCTCAAACCGCTGTTCGTTCCACTCTCACCCTATACTCTCTATTTGCCCAAAAACAATTGTTACTAGTCAGATTCTTCGTGCATTACATCTCCAAATCCTGCTAATATCATTGAATTGTGCAAAACAACATCTTATTCTCACAAATCCAAAATTTTCAAGGTATTTTTCTAAAATCCCTATTTTGTCAAATTTTGATTTTAGAACTAGTTTAGATTAGTTCTAGGATGAACATTATATCGGGCATTGATGATATTATGATTCTAAACTATATTTTATAATCAATTTCTTCAAAAACAAACAATTTTTCAAAAATGTTCTTTGAATTTCGAAATTAAAAAAAATAATTAGTTTCGAAAATTATTAATTTGTTTTTATTTAATTGTGTTGTTTTCATGAAAACTATGTGTATTATGATTTTTCAAATATTATTTTCTAATATTTTTCAAAATCTTACCTAATAGGATTCGGTTTAGAGAACCTTGAATTATTGCGGACTCACTTGAGTTTTGAGATTGATTATATTGCATACATGTTTTTCAAATTGCAAGATACCTATCCCATTCTATTCCTTAAACCATGTATAATCCAAAACGACCTAGGTCCTCTTCGAGTCGTTCTAACCGATCTCCTAATCCTATTCCTCCTCAACCTCCAAATCCAAACGATCCTAATATGACCATTCTAACCTCCTGTTTTAATATGCCTGGTCGTTATAGAGAAGAACTCTACCATAGATACATGGATTTCTTCCGAACATACAAAATCTGGGAAGAATGTATTCCCTCTGTTCAAGCCATGGTAGATATCAACTTTGAATTCCTACCAACTCTTAAGTCTTGGAAGTTTGATAAACTTTTTCACCTTAAACCAATTGTCTATCATCAGTTAGTCCACATTTTCTACTCTAATGCGGTTTGTGTTCAAAATGTGAGTCAAAGTGGTACCATAGGAATCAGGTCCTATCTTTTAGGACAATACATTAATATTGATTCTAAAATGATCGCTACTCACTTTGGGCTAGATGACGATGGTTTATCTAATGAGAAAGAGACTGTGGCATATCTCTATCTTCCCAATGCTAGTGTTAGTACTTTACGATCTCATCATGATCGATTTCTTCATTTGATGATCTCTTGGTGGTTTAGACCATCCGGAGGTAGGTACTCTACTCTTCGTGTCAGAGATTTATGGTGGATACATTATATCCTGCATAATAGAAAGATAAATTTGCCACAAATCATTTTTAGTGAACTAGTATATACCATAAATATAGACCCATCCAAATATGTAGAAACTTTAGTTTATGGGTGTCTACTTAGTAATCTTTTTATCAAAATCGGTCTCAGAGTTTCTCTTGACAATCCCATCCCTCTCCAAAACCAAATCAATCTCACTTCATTGAAGAAAGCTGATTGGAAACAGGATGAGGAAACTAGTCAATGGGTCTTTCGACCCAATAAAAAAACTCCGGGAACCAGTTCTTCACGAGCTCCTTCTGCTCCTAGCTCTTCTCGTGTTTCTCCTCCTCTGACACCGGCTGCTGATGATGATCCCGAACTTCAACAACTAATGCAATATATTGACTATCACGTACCCGACGATGAACTAGAGAACATCAAGATCCGGCACAGCAAGAAGATCAAACGCACCATATTTTCGATCCTTCTTAGAGTCATTTGATCTGAGGTTTGCATCAATGAAATCTCATATAACTGAGTTTCAATGGGAGATGCGTGAATGTATGGATGCTCTCAGTCTTGAAGTGCGAGCACATTATCCTCCTCCTCCCGACCCTCCGATGGAGTAGATCTTTGCTTGTCATGCTTACTTGGTTTTAGAACTTGGATTGATAAACATTTTGCTGTTTTTGGATTGTTTTTTTTTGGATGATTATTTGTTTGGATTTATGTTTTGGATTCTTGGATATTTGAACTTAATGATATTTGGAGTGTTTGTATATTTTTTAATTATTGCATCATTTAGCATATGACCAATTCTCCATTACACATTTTATATGAATATTGTTTTATGAAACAAATGGCTAACATTTCTCTTGATTGTGATCTTAGCAGCTTAAGCTTTAAATTTCTAAATATCAATTGGCTAATTTTTCAAAACCTTGTTTAAAAACGTTTTAGAGTCTTTTTGATTTAACAAAAAGGGGGAGAAGTGTTAAGGGGGAAATGTTAAAGTAAGGGGGAGTAATTTCAAAACTTAATTTCAAAAATCTTAAAATTACTAAAATGTTTTGTTATATAAAAAAACGGGAGATTATTAAAAACATTTTGATGTTTCGATATATCAAATTAAGTTAAATGAATTTTAAGATTTTACAAAAGATTTTCTAAAGTATATTCGATATATTTATTCGAATATCAAAATATTACTCCAAGTCTTTCAAAGTTCAATTTCAATCCTTACTAAAGTGTAAAGTTGTGTTTTAATCTTAAAATGTTTTTGAAACAATTTTCACAAAGTATTTCGAACAAAAAACGAGCCAAAAATTCAATTTTCAAAGAGATGTACCGATGCACTAGTCCTTGCATCGATGCACTCTCAATTAAATTGAATTTCGAATGCATTTAGTGTACCGATATAGAAACATCGAATGCATTCAATACACTGATGCACAAGCTATGATGCACTCAGGCTATTTTACACATAGTGTATTGATGCACTAGCCCTGTGCATCGATGCGCCACAGGCTCCTAACTGATTTTATTAATTGTTTTCACACTTAAACGACTCCATTGACTCCACTAATCATCCCCAACATTCAGAATCAATTGAAGGAGTATTTAAACAAGCTTAGAAGCCATTGATAAAAAACAAGAAACAACAAGAAACAAGAATCAAGAGAGAATCAAAGAAAAAGCATCAAACCTCAAGTTTGAGCATTTTCAAGCCTATTTCATTCAATATTCATTTTTGATTTTAAGAACACTTATTGTGCTCAATTGTATTATTCTTGAGTGTTCTTTCTTTGTTCTAGAATTGTGCAAACATCTTGCCTTGTGAGGTTTTTCATTAAGTTTGTAAATTTGTAATATTCTCTTTGAGAAAGAGTGTTATCAAGAATTGGGTTATAATTCTTGAGGGATTCGTAAGGTTACTCTTTGTCCTCAAAAGAAAGACAAATTAGTAAATTTGTGGAAAATCCTTAGTGTGAATAGCTAAGGTAGTGGACGTAGACAGTGGTTGAGAAAGTCGAACCACTCTAAATTGCTGTGCAAATATTTTTAATTTTCTGCAAAAGCTTCCACCGAAATTTTTAATTATCAATTCACCCCCTCTTGGCCGATTCCATCGATCGATTAACTCAATAAAAATAAAGCATAAGGAGAAGAAAAACTCCCAAAATAAGCTGTTGTAGTGGCCTACCTCCATTATTATGTATCGCCCTAGCAAGCTAGCTTCTCTCGAGGTCTAGCTCTACATCTTTTGAAGCTCTACTATGGAGCACACTACAAAAAGGGGATGAAAGAAGAAGAAGAAGATGGTAATGAGAGCCACCTTTATCTAGGTCATCTCCCAAAGCTTTTCCAAAAGCCCTTTTTAAAATGTAGGGCACCTTAGGTATTTATAGAGGGAATATTTTTAGGGTTTTGGGCCTATAATTCCTTTTGTACCCTAGGTGGAATCATTCTCATGTGAAGGGGGGCGGTTATTGTGGCAGGTGGTCCCAGAATTTGTAGTAGGATAGTGAGTCACGTGTGGCCAGACATCTAGGCAAAGATATTTTTGTTATTTTGTCTTTTCTACTCCAAAGTCTTCTATCCATATTTCGATGCGGTTAGCTTTTCATCTTCAGAATGCTACAATAGCAATTTCTCCAGCATGCCTCAACAACCATATTTCCCCTTAGCTACCATTGCCTGAACAACACCACAAAAGCCATACATTTCCCTTAGCAACACCAATTTTTAATAAATTTGTGTCGTAGCAAGGCTTTACCACCAAATGCAACTATATGACATAAATGCACTCTAAATGTTATGACATGGGCTTTAAAACAAACAATAACCTAAGTAAAAGGCACAAAATATGGCCTTTTTACAGGGTTATCAAGTATCGATACCCCTTTAGGAAGTATCGATACTGAGGGATCGATATTTTAACATATATTCCATATTGCAATTTTGGTATCGATACTCAAGGGAGTATCGATACCAAAGGTCAAAGTATCGATACTCCCTATATGAGTATCGATACTCCCCTTTTTAAAACAAGAGAATTTGTTAAGATAGGGTATCGATACCCGATAGTTAGTATTGATACTATATGACAAATATCGATAACAAAGATTTGTTTTGACTATAAAAATTAAGGCATTATAAAAGCTAGTGAGTTCCCAATAAGCTCTGATTACACTTAATTAAGGCTACAAGTGAGAACATTAATTAAGCATAATCAAATATAAAAACAAATAATTATGGTGACATAAGACTAGCCTTTTTTTATGCTCGGGAACGATTCAGACACATGAGTTCCTTTAGTTCAGGGTGTGAAAGTATATAATCAGTCTGGATATCCTTAGGGAGTGTGCAAGGCCCTTTAAACTAACTAGCTAGGGTGTAAGGTCTGGCACTCACAAGGGGCGGTGATGCAAGCTCATTCTCACCATAATTTCTTTTCAACATTTAATTATGTCATTTTAAAGGGACACAAGGAGCTGGTCGAAACACCATGTAACCACTTGTCCATGCTCCTTCAAAGCCTATAAATAGGCTGCCATATTTCATTTGTTATGACATCTTTCATATTTTTATGTGTTTTCTCTCTTTTCTTAAGTCCTTAGTAACTTTTATCTACTAATCAAGTATTTATATACTTGTGGCGTCTATCATTTTCATTTGATACTTGTAGTTCCTTTATTATTGTCTAGTGGGTCCAAGTCCTTTCTACCACCCCTTAATTAGACTTGTAAGGTTGGGTCTTTGCTTTCTTATAACACTAATTATTCCTTAGTCTATTAAGATATTATCCTACCCTTTTCCATTATTTCTTAAGCCCAAACCATTGCCTTTACAACAACACTTCCGTAACCATTCTCATATCAGAAAATAGCCATCCATATTCACCTACATCAACCACCAAGCCACTCTGTTCGAGCCATTAACTTATTTGCATGTTGTTTTACTTTCTTCCTAGATCCACAATCAATTTAAGGTACAAGATCTTACATCAACTGGTATTCAGAGCTTTGGTGGAAGAAGCAACGTGCAACATCAAGAACAATTCAAAATATAAAAAGAAATGCAAGTGAAGAAAGTTAAAAAAATTAGCAAAGAAATTGCAAACATTCAAGAAGAAAACAAAAAGAAAAAGAAATTGCAAAGAAAAAAGTTGAAAGCACAAATAACAAGTTTTTATCACAAAGCAAGTCAAGAAAGCATTTCTAATTGATTGTGGTGATAGAAAGGTTCTAAAGTGACTTTCCTGTAAGTAACCCATTTCTTCTTTTCTTTCTTATTTCTAAGCCACCTTATTACATTATATTTTGCTTTTACATACATACTAACCATTTACAGCTGACGCACAACAAGTAAGATTATTTGATATAGTTTTGAGTAAAGTCTACTTAGAACGTGAGACAAAGAGATCGATAAGAAAAAGGCTTGAGCGTGGGAGACTAGAAGAGGACAAGTAAAAGCCTAGAAGTCTTAGAGTGCAAACACGAGCGGATTGAGTGTCATTCAAATTTATTTGGAGTGAATTCATGAGGCTTTGTGAGAGTATTTCTGGTAAGGTCCTTTAACATATTTCCTTTTCTTAGTTTTCATTAACAATGTCTAGAAGTACATGACAATCACCTGGAAGAGAAGCCCCAAATTTACAAACACAAACAATTATGCATGAGATGGCTAAATTCCTAAAATTGGAGCCATTACATGATAGAATATACCAAGTTGAAGCATCCTTAGGCAACAGGAGAACAACACGCCCTAGACTTAAGAAGAAATTGAAGAGGAAGACATGTTAAGGTAGATCAAATCTCCCAAGGATCCAGAAGAGCAGTTCATAGGAATCAGGGAGGGAGATATCAAAATGATAACTTCTGCAACATCAAGGTGAAAATTCCTCTATTTCAAGGAAGAACGTCCAGAAGCTTACGTTAACTGGGTAATCAAAATTGAACATATTTTTTAGTGCAAAACTATACGGAGCAAAAGAAAGTATGACTTGTTGCAATGGAATTTGTTGACTATGCTCTCATTTGGTGGGATCAACTAGTGAGTTCAAGAAGAAGAAATGGTGAACGCGCAATCAATACTTGGGAAAAATGAAAGCTATCATGAGGAAGAGGTTTGTACCAATTCATTATCACAAGCTTTAAAACCTTAAACAAGGAAACATGAGCATTGAAGACTATCTCAAGGACATGGAGTTAGCCATGATTAAAGCCAATATGGATGAAGACAGAGAAGTCACAATGGCAAGGTTTTTATCTGGTTTACATGTTGAAATTGCTAACCTTGTTGAATTACAACATTATATAGAGATTGAAGAGATGATACACATGGCTATAAAGATTGAGCAACAACTTAAAAGGAAGACCTTAAACAAGAGTAGCACACATTCAACCACCAAATGGAAACAAGATCCCAACAATTTTTGAAAGCCAATCCTAATTTAGGTGAAGGATAATTTTAAAGGATCAAGAACAAAACAAGTGGGGGAGTCCAGCAAAGGTAAAGAAAAACAAGTAAGCACTTTCGAGAGGTCAAGTGACATTAAATGCTTCAAGTTCTTTGGGAAAGGACATGTTTCCAGCCAATGTCCCAACCAAAACACTATGATACTATTAGACAATGGAGAAGTTGTTTTAGATTTAGAAGAAACTATTCATGACGAGGAACAAGAAGCAATCTTTGAATAGGAACCAGATGAAAGGGAGGTTGTTGCTAGTGGGGATATACTTGTTTTGAAAAGGTGCCTCCAATCCTAACCAATTAAGGAGGAACTAAAAAGGAACAATATCTTTTACACCAGGTGCCATGTCAAAGGCAAGGGTTGTACCATGATTATTGACAGAGGAAGTTGCACAAATGTAGTCAGTGCTATTATGGTGGATAAACTAGGCTTGTCAACCTTGAAGCATCCAACTCCATACAAACTCCAATGGATCAATGAAGGAGGTGAGTTAAATGTCACAAAACAGGTCCTAATTCCATTTTCGATTGGTAGGTACAAGGATGAGGTACTTTTTTATGTAGTCCTTATACATGCTAGTCACATTCTATTGGGAGGTCGTGACAGTATGATAAAAGGGCCATTCATGATTGTTATCACAACCAATACTCCTTTAAGAATGAATGAAACAACGTCACTTTGATGCCTATGACATCTAAAGATATGCAACAAGATCATATTCATATGAAAAGATGTGTAGAGGCCTTATGAAATAATAAGCCACCATTGAAAATTGAAGACGAACAAGCCATGAAATCAATTTTTTATGAAGAAATATTATGATTCATTGTTAGAATTTGAAAAGATTTTAATGAAGAATGGTGACGATTGGAGTTTAAAGATACAACTTATCACCAAGAGTCACGCTTCATGTCTTCGAAAGGTATGTACCCTCTCATCTAAAACATCATGCCTTTTCAATTCTCAGGAGAAACCAAATGAAAGGTCACTTCCAACAAGGATATCCATAGAAGAACTTTTCGAAAAGGTACATGTTGGTAGATTTTACTCCAAAGAAAGGCCTATTAGGAAATCTTATGAAAAGGTGCCTATTGGAAGTGCCCATTCATCTAAGGGATACAATCTTTTTCCGAGAGGGAAGGTTGAACAAATAGCTAAGCATTTGGAAGGGCATAACATTAGACCATTCAAACATACCAAAGGCTTCAATTTGAGGACAAAACACCCTAAAGAAGGGGGATGATGCAAGCTCGTTCTCACCATTTGCAAGCATTATTTACTTATCCTTCAAGGGAGTACTCTTAAGCCTTATACTATTTTACTTTCTTTGCATTATTCTGATCATCTATTAACTAATTACATATGATGATAATGCTTAGGTTGTTAGTTATGTATTTTATCAATTAAGTAACTTGCATAATTAATCCACATCCTTATATTACTTGATGCATGATGTTATTTCAATTCCTTATTAAGCATATTATTGATTTATATTAGTTTTACATTCATATAGATAAGTTTCATTTCGCTCATGAATTGACAACATGTTCATGATTCATTTCTTAGCTCATTTCAATTAAATTCAGCTCACAAGTCATATATATTAGCTCATTCATATATAAACCTCTTATTCTTAGCTCATGATAGCTATCCATAGCTCACAAGCATGTATTCTCACATCGCAACATGCATTTGCATTCATTTCAGCTCATTCACATCGATATACCTTGTTTTCTTTGCACATATAGGTACATGGAGGAACAACACACATTAGGGCAACTTGGGGGAGTATTTGCACTTTATGTAAGCTCACAAACAACTCATAATCTCCATAGACGTGGATGGAATGGGAAACTCAACTCAGCTAGAGGAGTAAATGCTAGCTAAACTCATCTCAGTGGACTAAATGAAGCTAGGTTACTAAAAGTGATCAAATTGGAAGCTGAAGGTATCTAGGAGAGGTGTTAAGGAACCAAGTAGGTCTCAGCAAAAACATTCACTCACAACCAATCCATTCATAGCTAGCTAGCTAGCTACACACTCAAGCTAACTTGGAGGAGGACCAACGCACGCGCAAAGATACTACACATGACTAGCCTTCATCATATGCACAAGACTTCACCATAAGGCTCCTAGAACCCCTATATACGTGTTATATGACCAATAACCATGAGCCTTGCATGTGGACTCTTTTAGGTGCCAAGATGAAATGCTACATCACCATTCGGCCAAACCCTATCTCCTCTTCAAATTGGCACCAAGATGAATAGCCAAAGAAACCCATTCGACCAAGGATCATTTCACTTCATCAAGTCCGAATCATCCTCTCTTTTCAACATTTCATCATGCCATTTTAAAGGGACACAAGGTTGGCTGAAACACCATGTAACCACTTGGCCATGCCCCTTCAAAGATTATAAATAGGCTGCCATATTTCATTTGTAATGACACCTTTCATATATTTTATTCAAGTGAGATTTCTCTTTTTTTCTCAAGTCCTTGGTGACTTTTATTGACTTATCAAGTATTTGTATACTTGTGGCATCCATCTTTTTCATTTGATACTTGTGGTTCCTAGATTATTATATAGTGGGTCCAAGTCTTTTCTACCACCCCTTAATTAGAATTGTAAGGCTGGTCTTTGCTTTCTAATAGCATTGGTTTTCCTTAGTCTATTAAGATACTATCCTACCCTTTTCCATTATTTTTAAGCCCAAACCATTACCTTTACAACAACACTTCTGCAACCATTCTCATATTAGAAAATAACCTTCCATATTCACCTACATCAACTAAAAAGCCACTCTCTTCGAGCCATTCACTTATTTACAGGTTGCTTTGCTTTATTCCTAGATCCACAATCAATTGAGGTATAAGTACCTTACATCAGGTGGGCTAGTTGAGGGTGTTCTGTCTGATGCAGAGATTTTGGACCTCATCATCAGTAGACTAGAGGCGTGTGTGAGCTCTAAGATACATAAATCCCTTAGTTGCACCATGATTTCTACCATAAAGTAGAGAGTGAGCATGCGAGAATACTCACTATATTATTTTATCAGTTGTATAAACATGTTATTGTACCCCTTTTAGTATGTTTTAGTTGTTAGTGTGACATTGGGCTGGATAGCTTAGTGTTTGGAATTTGTTTCCTTACGCAGATTTGGTGAGGAGAAGTAGAGGAGCCTTTTGACCATAAGTGATCCAAAGCAGACTCATAATAGAGTATGTCTCGAATTCTTAGAGGGCATGTATATTTGAAATCCCTATTTTGTATATTTGAGTCATGATTTATTTAAACGATGGTATGTATATTTATTATTATTATTAGGAGCTCTTGAATGTAAACTGATTTGTATAAATGTTGACATTTATTTTATTAAAAACATTTTCAAATTAAAGTTTTCAAGTATTTTGAAGAAAATTTTTTATTAGCTACTTCAATGGTTCTGTGTGGCGCTTTAATCGGTTGATTGTGTGTCGTACTGGTGTAGGGTGTTACATTTAGTGGTATAAGAGTGTCAGGTTTAGATGTTCCTAGGACCCGTGGGTCAGAGTCAGTAAAAGTTTATGAATATACATGCCTCTAGGGATGTTAAGAGTAGCTATGCTTTAGATAATGTTTATAGTAACCCCACTTATTGTTTAAATTTTAGAAGATTAGATATGGATGAGAGCCTAGGCCACAATCAGGATGGTAGATATGATAGTGGGGCATCCTTTGCGGATGATCTAGGTGATAAATTTTTCCCTGATACAGGCCTTGAGGACCTTAGGGATACGGGGGTCAAGGAAATAATTTTGTTTAAATATTTGACGGAGTCCTTAGGCATATAGCCTGAGCCTACCTCGAACACCCTCTTCCTTACCTACCTAGCCAATTCAAATAGTCCCACCTATAGTAACACCTCAATCGATCCCATTTGAGAGGCTCCAAAGATACCCACATATTTCTACGACATGGGAGACACGATCTAGCAACAGTAGATCAATGGCTCAAAGAGACCCTTTGGACTCTTCACGAGTTACAACTCACCCTTGAGGGTATGCTAGAACATGTCATCTCTCTACTAAAAAGTAACGCCATAATTGGTGAGAGATTGTTGAGATGTCCCTACAGCCCAAACGACCTACCTGAGGCATATTCTTTGAAAAATTTCATCATAAATACATTAGATAGACTCATATTGATACCTTGAGAGATCAGTTTATCTAGTTTACCTAGGGAACTGTACAATGTTTGAGTATGAGGTAGAGTTCCTTCGTTTGCGCTGGTATACACTAGAATTGGTGCTATCAGAGACAATCATTGTCGAAAGTTTAGGGAGAGCCTTCGTTTGGATATTTTGACCCACTTAGTTATCGATCTACCAAAAGTATTTGCTGAGTTAGTTTGACAAGTAAAAGCTATCGAGAAGGTTTTGGAGAGGAGAACAATAGAGGCAGAGATTACTTCTAGATAGAATAGAGAGTAACAGGATCATCTGGATCTTCCGAGCAGCCTAAGAGGGCGAGAAAGTATCAAGGGCCTTGAAAAGCCCCAACATGCCAGTCTAGTAGGTCAGCTCAGAGTACGAGCAGAGGAGGAGACCGATCTAGTCAGCATAGGAGACCGTTGGCCACTGCATCAGGTTGTGAGCTCTAGAGATTCTTCGAGGTCGTAATTTTATCCCACTGTCCTACCTGCGGCAAGAGGCATCCAGGGGTTTTTCGGTAAGAGTCAAGGCTAGTTACCATTGTGTATCCATAAACCATTTCATTAGAGATTTCCCGGAGGCATATGATGTGACCCCAGCCACTGCTCAGATATCAACCCATCGTTCAGAAGGGTAGAGGACCTCAGAGAGGTGGGAGTTCTGATCTGGTCATACTGCTAAGGGTGCAGTCTGGTCCAAGATGAGAGGATTACGATATTGTTGAGATGATTTTAGGTACTTTTACTGTGTTTTCCCTACTGGTTACTATTTTAATCGATCCCAGATCTGTCCACTCCTATGTCTGCTATGATATAGTTCAAGAAAGAAATATCCCAACTGAGAATCTTAATATAGGAGTATGAGTATCCAGCCCTCTAGGGTTAGATTTCCTAGTAAACAAAGTCCATCGTATATGCCCAGTTGAAATTCAAGGTGAAAATTTTCCTTCTGACCTTATGGAACTACCTTTTAGATAGTTGACTTAATTTTGGGCATGGATTGGTTATTGGAGCACGATGCAAGTTTGAGGTGTAAGCTTCGACAATTAAACTCAATAAGGAGATTGGACCTAGGATCATAATGTTTGGTGAGAAGTTCAAGGGTGCAAGAGTTGTGTCAGTTCTTAAGGTGTAATGAATGATAGATCAGGGTTGTGAAGCCTTCTTAGCTCATATAGTCGATACTAAGGTTGTAGTTCCAAGGATTGAGGATATCCAAACTGTCAAAGACTTCCCAGATGTATTTGTATAGGAGTTACTGGGTTAACCGCTAGATAGAGAGTTAGAGTTCGGCATAGAAGTAAGGCATAGGTCCGCTCTGGTTTCCATTTCTCCATACCACATGGCACCGATAGAGTTAAAAGAGTTGAAGACTCAACTTTAAGATTTACTCGAGAAAGAGTTTATCCAGCCAAGTACTTCTCCTTGGGGAGTGTCGGTTCTTTTAGTTAAAAAGAAGGACGGGTCGATGAGGTTGTGCATCGACTACCTCTAATTGAACAAGTTGACAATCAAGAACCGATATTCTCTTCCCAAAATCAATGAACGTTTTTATCATCTTAGAGGAGCCTATGTTTTCTCCAAGATAGGTATGAGATTCGAGTATTACCAGCTAAAGGTTAAAGAGGCAGATATTGCAAAGACGACGTTCAGACAAGGTATGGTCACTATGAGTTTCTTGTAATGTCTTTACACTAACCAACACCCCGATAACAATCATGGACCTCATGAATCGAGTTTTCCACTGATAGTTGGAGTAGTTCATGGAGGTTTTCATAGAGAATATTTTGTTATACTCGCGATCGAAGGACGAGTACAACTAGCATCTTCGCATAGTTCTATAACCTTTCGAGATCTTTAACTTTTTGCTAAGTTTGGGGAGTGTGAGTTTTGATTGTCTAAAGTTTCATTTTTGGGGCATGTTATGGTAGCAAATGGTATTAGAGTTGACCCTCAGAAGGTTAGCGTAGTACTTGAGTGGGAGACACCAAATAATGTAACCAAATTACGAAGGTCTTTAGGACTTCTAGCTACTACCTTGATTTGTGAAAGGTTTTTCGATGATAGAAAACCCGATATCTAAGCTACTTTCAGAAGGGAGTGTCGTTCGTGTAGGGAAAGAAATAAAAGAGTAGTTTTGAGCATTTGAAATCTCTTCTGACCTAAGCCCCAATTTTAACCCAACCTGAATCAGGAAACAAGTTCACCATGTACAACGATGCTTCACTATAACATCCGATGCGTGCTAATAAAAGAGATAAAAGTAGTCACCTATACATCCCGTCAGGTTAAACCTCATGAATGAGACTATCCTACTCATGACCTAGAGCTTGTAACGGTAATCTTCGCGCTTAAGATTTGGAGACATATCTAATGGAGAGAAATGTCATATTTTCACCAATCACAAGAGTTTGAAATATCTACTTACCCAGAAAGAATTAAACCTGAGACAATGAAGTTGGGTTGAGTTATTGAAGGACTATGACTGGATTATTGATTATCATCCAAGAAAAGCAAACGTCATTGCAGATGCAGTAAGTCATAAATCAATGTCAGAGTTGAGAGTTTATTATCACGCCTAAGTATATCCAGTGATGGAGGATTGTTAGCTGAGCTTCGAGTCGAACCCGAGTTAGTGAGTGAAGTTAAGAGATTGCAAAATTCAGACAGTCGTTTAAGGGCTCGCGTGGAGAAAGTCCACCGAGGTGAGGCCCTAGGGTTTGAGTTATGTGAGAGAGATGTGTTTTATTTTTGGGGACGTCTTTGTGTACTGGATATTGAACAGTTGCGTAATAAGATCATTTATGAAGCCCAGTACAGTCCATTGTCGATTCACCCCAAAGCAATAAGATGTGCAAAGAACTTTGACAGTTGTATTATTGGCCAGGGATAAAGATAGAGGTTTCTGAGTTTGTAGCAAAGTGCTTGGTGTGCCAACAAGACAAAGAATTATAAGTGTACACTCTGGTGTGAAAAAGAATGAAGACATAGAAATCAGAAAGACAATCAAGACTACTTGTGCATCTTTTTATCGCTATCAATCAGGAAAACATTCATCTACATTCACATAGTTGATTATGCATCTTTGCATCAAACATCTATCATCGTGTACAATTAGAAACTTTGATTTCCCTCTTACGAGGATGCCTTTAAACTTTCCTTGAAATTATGTCTTTCTTAAGAACATTTTCTCCTCTCATGAGGACAAATTCAAAAATTCATTTTTATTAAAGGATTAAATACATCAAGTGAACTTCATCTTGATGTTCATAAAAACCATTCAAGATAGTTACATTCACAAATACACAACTTTTTATAGATATTTATAGAAAGAAGAAAATTATAGACAACTAGACGCCTATAATGGAACTATGTTGTCCTCAGAATCGATCTCCCTAAACAAAGGAGAAAATCGTTTGCCTCACTTGAGATTGTTTCTATTAAAGCAAATTTCATCTTCCTCAAAACAATTTCCCTTGAAGAGTAAACCTGAGATAATTTCCCTCGAAACAAATTTCATCTTGCTTGAGATAGTTTTCCTTAGAACACAAACTTTGAGACAGATTCCCTTGAAACAGAAACTGCAATATCTTTTCACTCGAAACAAAAATTTATCCCACTTGAGAATTATTTCCCTCGAAAAAAATTTCGCCTTACTTGAGACAGTTTCCCTTGAAACAAATTTCTTCTTACTTGAGAAAGTTTCCCTTAAAACAAAAACTTTGAGACTGTTGTATTTGAAGTAAATTTTTTATCTCACTTGAGGTTATTTCCCTTGAAACAAAATTTCATCTCACTAGAAACAGTTTTCCTTGAAACACAAACTTTGAGATCATTTCACTTAAAAGAAAAATTTTATCTCACTTGATATCGCTTCTCTTAAGACAAAATTTCATCTTGCTTGAGACAATTTCCCTAAAATACAAACTTTGAGATCATTTCACTCAAAGAAAAATCTTATCTCGCTTGAGATGGTTTCCCTTGAAACAGATTTCGTCTCACTTGAGATAGTTCCCCTTGGAACATAAACTTGAAGATTGTTTCTCTTGAAACAAGTTTTTTAATCACTCAAGACAATATTTTTTGGACTTTTTTTTAAATCACTTCTTTTAAAAAATCAAATTCCATATCATTTGAGGTAAAATAATCATTTTCAGTCTCACATAAAACATCATTTTGAAATAAAAAGTAATAAATTTTTAAACATGCTAACTAATGACATATGTTTCTTTTGTAAGGTCCAATGTATGCGAGATTGAGGTAAACCAAGCGAGAAGATATTCAGAAACAAATGAATAGATTAGTTAATATAACAGGTGGAGGAATGATCAACTAAAGAATAAAATAGAATAGGCACTAGAGAAGTGAAGTCGTATTGGCTGGAAAAAATGGTCATTATTTGTCTTTGCTTTATTCTTGTTACACGATAATAAACAAAGAGGGTCAATTATAATACCTAATTTCGTTCAAACATTTTGGGATCAAATTCAAGGGTCACATAAATACGTTGATTTGGGTAGCATAAGTAATTGAATCACAAGGGTTATAAACTGAGAATGAGTCCATAATTTGAACTACACGAATGATGCAAACTGTGCCTAACTACATAACTTTTGACTTTGGAATGTGAAAACCATCTTTATTTTTCCTTTTCAAGATTAAAATGCCCAAAATACAGTCCAACTTTTATCTCGTTTTATACTCATTTGAAAAGAGAAAGAACCAAAAATAAAAATGGTCAGCTTTTTTACAACCCAAAAATTATAAATGAAAACCAAATGTCCAAAATAAATTAAACTACGCATTTTCAACCCCCAAATTAAAGACCCAAATACAACTGACGCAATACCCATTACATTAAATTAACCCATTTAACCCAAACCCTTAATCCTAACAACGAGCTTGACCTAACATTGTGACTTAAGGTTAAACTAAACCTTGAACACTCATCTAGTCGCCACCGCACTTTGGCCCTTCACCTTCCACAAACATCACGTTAGATTTGGTACCCACCCTTGACCACGCCTTACCAACAAGCACAAACTCCTACAAATAGCTACGCAAAGTGGTTCCTCGTTTGCAGTCTCCACATCATAATGGTCTCAGCAACATTCAAATTCCACGTTCCATGCCAGCAAGCTCTCTTCAACACCTCAACAATCACATGCAAAAAGAAAACAAAATGAGAAAAAATGTAAAGATTTTTTTTCTTGTTTTTTTATTGTAATAGAAGGTTATATATGTAACACCCCAAAACCTGGGTTAGAAGTTTTGGGCTAACCCGAGATGGACCTTGGATTAATCTCTAGGTTTTAGGAAGTTTTGACCCAAAATGAAGTGGATTTGGGCTTGAGTTAAGCCCAATAAAGATTAAAAGAGGTATTTTTAGTTGCAATCTGAATTAAAGGGACTAAGGAAACAATTATATCTTTGTTCAAAAATAAAGATGATATCAGGTTGTTTCCCCTTTCTCATTTTCCCAACTCTCCTTTGTCATTTTCTTCTTCCAAATACTTTATCTTTCTTCTTAGAAAGCTTGAACAATGTAGAAGCTTTAGTTCATTTTCAGATTATTTCTTTAAACTAAGATAAGAACCATATTCTCCTCTGTCCATGCTTCATTCTAAGCCCACTCTTGCAAGGATTGGAGATGAAAGCCAATAATGGGTTTTGTAGGGGTTTAAGAGTTTTCAAGATTTCAGCCCATTTCATTAATCTATAGGCTTAGGAATTGTTCTTATTACCTTTTGAACCATTAAAATCAGCTAGTAACATCTCCATTTGATTCTTATTACCTTTTTACACCCTTAGCAACTTAGGAACATCAAGTAGCGCACTCTTAACTCATTTATACCATGTGTAGGTCATTTAGATGAGATGTGATACATTGCATGAGTTGAGCATGTTCATGGTAGATTTTGGTGTTTTTGTGTTTCAACATTGTTGATAGACTCTTTAAGACCCTTTTTTTTATCATACATAACTTTTAAACATCAGTTGTGGAACTCCTTATAGGTTTTATAATAGACAGATAGGATTTTTCGTGCTAAAACAGTGCACTCTGCAGGTTGGGTCTTGATACCAGAAGGTTGGTATCGAGACTGTTCTTCATCTGGGAAAAAACCCATGATTTCTGGGAAGTGGTATCGATGCCGAGCCAGGGGTATCAATATCGAGGTCTCAATTTCGAGATTCACAAGCACGATATCGAGACCCATTTTCAGTATAGATATCAAAAGTCAATTTTGGGTAAATAACACAAAATTTAAGGGATTAGAATTGAGGTACCCCAAACACTTCAGTATAATAACAAATAAGACTTCGAGTGATAACATTAATTGATATCAGAATAGTAGAAACAATAATAGCTAGGGATTTCATAAAACTAGCCTTGTTTGATGCTCCAGAAACAGTCAGGATACCCGAGTTCCTATATAGTAGTAATACGACAGTCAGTGGATATCCAAGTCAGTGCCAATTCACTTTAATAACCGATTGGGCGTAGATTCCCCAAGACTCGATGGAGTAAGTTGTACGTTTTTTATGCAACTCTGGACCTCACCCTAGATACCCGAGAGTATTTCAGTATGGCTATAAGGGTATGTAAGTTTCGAGATGCAAAAGCCTCAGCCGCATCATGATGCCTATTCAGTAGTTGAATTAGTAGCTTGTATGTTCAGACTTATTCCATTAGCTATCTCTTTTAGTAAATGCATATAGTACATTATATTTATTAGAAAGACATGAGCTTGTAAGCTCAACGTTCAGAATGTGTTTCCTTGCGCAGATTCTTAGGAGAAGATTGTGGGGAGTTATCGTCACCAACAGTTCAGACCAGCAGAGATCAACAGAGTACATCTTGAGTTATCTTTAGTGGGTATGTACTAGTTATGGACCCTTGTGAATTATTTGGTAGTAACTTTGATTTGTAATGATATTGTATTATTTTGGATATATTTTGGGAGATCCCTATTGTTTTGTAAACCCGTATTATTATCACGTTTATTTTACTATGATGGATGACTTATTTTTAGTGATTCATAAGCAATTTATAAAGAAAAATTTTGGGTCACTATTTCGGTAATCCCGTGTAACATTAAAATCCATGGATCTTCGGTCGGACTGAATTAGAGTGTTACAATATAAATTCAAAAAAAGTGTAAAATGGTTGATTCTTCCCCATTCAAAAAGAACCAAGGAATAGAAGAAAAAATTCTCTAAAAAAGGCATTTCCATTTCATTTTTAGTAACATTTTTGTTTTGAAGCAAAGAAAAAAAAAAGATAGAAAAGAGTGGATTGTTTGAGCTTATCTAAGTGGAGGTAGATCTCACTAAAGTATCTCATTCGTCGTTGGGGGTCGGGAAGTGAAGGGTTGGTTTTAAGTCTTTGAAAATATTAGTGAGCATTTTAGTGTTTGGTTTCTGTTTTAGGTTGAGGAAAAGAAACCAAGAGATGCTTAGGTTATTTGGTTTGGTCGTTGTGTACCCAACTACCACTAGTGGTGGTTGAAAAGAAACACACCGTTGATTCTCAACCGTATGTAATGACTTTAAGGGGCTTGTAAGGTCTCGATCGAGACATGGATTTAGTTATATGAAGAAAATGTTTTGTTTCTATCTGGTGGTGATTTGGAACTTTCACGGTTGGAGACAAATGAAGAAGATAACCACTCTGCTTGCGGAACCGATCAGGGATTCGGAGTTTAATGAGCCATGATGGTTGAATGAGAGACGTGTATGGGAGACTTTAGATAAAAGGTGGCATTCTTTTAGGGTTTTAAGAATTAACCAAAAGGGGTAAAGAAATTATGTTATGTACCTAGGGTTGTTTAGGGGAAATCGCGTATTCAACCCCTCTATATTTTCCTTGTTTTCATTTTCGTCTTAATGTTATACTTTATTCATTTTAACCACTGACTTTTTACTTTATCGTTAAATATTCGATTTGACCTCACGATGACCCATCTCGGGTTACAAACTTGTTATTTTGCTACATGTAAAGCTCTAACTATTAACCTTAAAAAATATTCTCAAATTAATTTTATGACCTCAAGAGTATTTCTCCCGATCTATGACTCATGTTACATATGATTCGTATAAGATATTGAAAAATGACTCTCTAACCCATGGTTTTATTCGTTTTTAATTTCAGTCTTTATTTTTGCATTTTAATTTTTAGAACTTTTGATTTCTGTTACTTACATTTTTTCCTTTTAATTTTCAAAAAATTTATTTCATATTTTAATTTCTAACATTTTACATTTCAATCCTTTAATTTTTTATATTTTTGTAATTTAAGCATTATATTCTATTTTATTTCAATTCAATCCTAATTTGGGTAAATTAGAACTTAAAATTTAGTTTTAATCCTTAAATTTAGGTTTCTTCAAATTTAGTCCCCTAAACTTTTTAACTTAGGTATATAACTTATTTACTCCTCGAATTTATGATCGAGGTTCGAATAATTTCATAAAATTGATTATGTTTTAATACTAGAGCCTCCATCATAGGTTTAGTTTCACCTTTATTCCTTTATTTTAGGAGATTTCTTAATTTGGTCCTCGTGTTTGCCCGAGGTTCCCTTTTGATTATTCTTAGTGGTAAATGAATTGTTATTATTCCTTGAGGTCTCGGGTTCGAGCACCAGGAATGTCAAGGGTGTGAGCATTTAATGTCAAATGGTTGAGAGTTATCTTTGAATAGATATTTCCTTATACTTACCCTAGATTAATCAAAAAAATTATTTGAACCATTAAATTGCTAAAATCGATTAGGTTTTAATATTAGAATCTACATTTTAGGTTTAATCCTTTAAGTTCTTTAAATTTCATAATTTGAAACTTTAGTTAGAGGAAAGCCTTAATTAACTCACCTAGTATAATTAGCCTCAATAATTGATTGTTTGACTGCATCATTCGATTTTAAAACAAGATAATGTTCATTTATTAGGGATTAGTAATATATCTTTCGTATTATGCCTGAGGGTGACTATTGTTGATTTTCGAAGTAAATCAACATCCTCTTCAAAATCTTGCATCATGATTTCTAAATCATCGAGGTAATATTTATTTATTTGGATTAATAACGAAACTTCCGCTTGTGCTCGGGGGTGTTCGTTTTTTATCCTAATAAATAGATACACTTTTTAAAATATGCTTACATAATGGATTTTAAAATAAATAAAACTTTGAACTCAAAATTTTCAATTTTGAAATATAAGGTAATCGACTAGGTACCAATTTTTTAGTGTTGTGAGGGTGTTAATCCTTTCCCAAGCGTAATTGACTCCCTAACTTGTTTTCTTATTTCGTAGATCAAAACACTGGTATTTTTTATAAAATAAAATGTTTTATTAAATTACTTGATTTTAGGTGTTTTAATATCCCCTTAAAAATTATTGGTGGCGACTCTCATCTTTTTTAAACCAATATCGAATCAGCCCCCAAAAGGGTTGGTTGTGATTGTCTTATTAAGTCTTTGACTATTAAAAGTTATAATATAGTCCTCCAACTATAAAGTTTTGCTTTATTGAGTCCCTCGACTCTTAAAAGTTACAAAATGTTTACCTAATTATTCAAATGTTCACCTTATTTTGTCCCCCATATCCAACTATAGAGTGTTGTTTTATTGAGTCATTTGATTATTAAAAGTTACAAAACGTTAACCTAATGATTATGATATGATAAAATCTGATCCTAGAATCTCAAACGACTATCGTATCTTAGTCATCATGTTAACATCCAACTCAGAGAACCGCCAATTTTTTAACCAAAAAGGACGAGTTTGGAATATAATGAATAGTCGAGTGACTATTTTGTAACTTTTAATAATCGAGGGACTCAACAAATCAATACTTTATAGTTGAGTGACTTTTTTATAACTTTTAATAGCCGAGGGACTCAACAATCAATACTCTATAGTCGAATGTCCATTTTGTAACTTTTAATTGTCACACCCCAAATTAGGGCTTAATGTTTTTAATTTTTAGGACTAAATTGAAAATTTTTAACTAAATTTAAAATTTTGATTAAATTCGGATCCAAATTCAGAAAGTATAAAAAATTAGAGGACTTATAGTGTAATTTTACCATTTTTCTTTTTTAGGGAATATATAACCCTAAATCTAGAAAGTTTCCTCATTTAGAAACCACACACACTCTCTCTCTCTTCAAGCTTTCTTTTTTTAGCAAGAAACATCAATCTTCGTTTCGTTACCTACCATTGCTCCATTTTTGACACCTCCTGCAAAATCATGTTCCTTGTGTTGTCACGAGTCCACCGGTGTCTATATTGTTTAGAAATCGCTCTCCACCATTCACCGCTATAAATCGAGCTTGGTAAGTATCTCAAAACCCCTTAAAACATACGTAGGAATTTTTTCATAATTTTTCAGACCCCTGGAGACCCTGCACGTGGAAAGTCCCACCGCCTGGTGGGTTGCTTGAATTTTTGGCCAACCTGACCCGCCTGCCCTACCTGATCCGTGTTTGACCCGACCTGAAGTGAACCAGTCAACCGTTGACCATTGACCGTTGACTAGCGTTGACTTTTTTGAAAACCTTCATCTTAACGTTTTCGACATCCTGAGTCTGATTCTGCGATTTGTTTTTTGCCAAATTCTTACCCGAAAGCCCCAAATCGAGCCCGTTATTCCAAAAATACTTAGTATTTTTTTAGAATTTTTTCTTATTTATTTGGTATTTGATTATGGAATTGATTCGAGAATATATTTTTATGAAGGTACTCGGGTTTCACCTAACTGATGGTCGGTTAGATTTGGTGTTTCCTTTCCTTAGATCCGCACATCTATTTTCCTCGAGAATTACTAGTAGGTATCTGTATATTTTTAAATAGGGTTATTATTATTCATATTAGGATTCCAATATAGATTTTCTGATTCGTAAGATCTAACGATGCTTCTGATCGTGATCGGCAGATTCAGTAGAAGGCTTCCTTATCAGACTGCTTAGATCGGTATAGGTGTGTTTCCTTATAGTGTTACATTACTGTTTTAAATTATTCATCTGAACTGTTTTATATTTCTGATAATACTAAAAATTTTACGATATGATACATAATTTTCTAAATATTTCTTTTCTGATATCTGCTTTATTGTACATTTCTGATATGATCTCTGAATTATGTATTTCTGTATATGATTTCTGAGTCTGGAATATTTTCATGTTTTACTAAATTAAAATACCGTTTTCACTCAAATACATACATGTTTATTACTGTCATTGGGGGTATTATTGGAGGAAGTATCTCAGGCCTAGTCTATGACTTGTAAGTCCTTACCGCATGCTTCTCAGCTTTTTTTCTCAGGGTAAGTACTTACCGCAAGCTCCTCGGCTTTGTGCTCATGGTAAGTCCTTACTGTAGGCTCCTCGAATTTATGCTCAAGGTAATTGCTTACCACATGATCCCCTGCTTTGTGTACAGGGTAAGTCCTTAACCCAGGCTCATCTGCTTTGTGCACAGAGTAAGTCCTTACCGTAGGTCCTCATGCTATGTGTATAAGGCCCTTACCGGGTATACATATGGGTGTATGGTTTTGGGGAACCTACACATTCTGGTGATTGGATGGGGGCAATGTTCATATTTTTAAAACATGTTTTATAAACTGATTTTACTGAATTATAGGTGGGTTTATGGTTTTGGGAAACCTACACATTCTGGTGATCAGATGGGGTAGTGTTCATATTTTTAAAAACATGTTTGATAAACTGATTTTACTAAAGTACTTT
Source organism: Hibiscus syriacus (assembly GCF_006381635.1). Lineage (NCBI taxonomy): Eukaryota > Viridiplantae > Streptophyta > Magnoliopsida > Malvales > Malvaceae > Hibiscus > Hibiscus syriacus. Next base: position 64,139 of record NW_024062641.1, on the reverse strand, counting down.
ATATGTATATTCCTATAAACTGTAAGGAGCACACTGGGCTTCTTAGCTCATTCTGTAAATTTTAACCTTTTCAGATAGTAGTAAACTATAGGCTAGTAGACTTGGCATGAGGAGGACCGACTACTCCTATTTTTGTACCACTGTATATCTCTATATACCTTTTTGTTATACTTTGGTGACACTTTCGTTTGCTTTCGTCTCGATATATCTGTATTATTGATATTTTGCTATGTATATATTTTATACAATTTTCTTGATACATGTATATATTGATATATGGACGTTTATTGTATGAACTTTTCTTATAATTAATTTTATATTATAATGTATATGGATTTAAATGTTATTTTATATATGAAAACAAATTTCTGAATAAGATATGTAACCACCTAGATTTGGCCATAACGTCCAGGTTGAGTCTAGGGGGTTACACTTGGTGGTGTCAGAGCTTTCAATTTTAAACACTCACACTGTGGATGAGTCCTAAATTTTTTATTTTCAAGATCTTTCGATGTTTTCAAAAATTGTGTCACCTTATTTTACAAGTTTCAAATATATTAGAGATTCCTGATGCTAGTCTAACTTATGTTCAAATTCTTTCTGTAGAGCCTTGTAGATTTATCCGATGAGTGCTGCTAGAGGTCGTAGGCCAGATCATACTCGTGGTCAAGGGAGAGAGACTAGACAAATCCTCATGTTCCGCATGTAGAACTGTCTATTCCCAGAGATGATCCAGTTACACCTGCGATAGATGCTCTCTTCATTGAGGATGATGACCCTTTCGTATATTCAGGAGAATTGCTACAGTCCTTGGTAATATGTTTGCAATCGAAATTTCAAAGTCTTTGGTAGCTGCTGGAGTAGTTCCGTTCGAGGGCATTACTAGTGGACCTCCAACTGACACTGAGTATTGGTTGGAGGATACAGAGGGAATTATGGATGAGATGAACCTGAGGCCTGAGAAAAAGTTAAAGGGGGCCTGGCTATACTGAAGAAAAAGAGTTTTCGATGGTGGAAATCAATTTTTTGTAGTATTCCAGGGAATCAGTTGATGCAGGATCTTTTTATGGAACGTTTTCGGAGACACTACACTAGAGATAGATACCTGGATGAGCGATGTCAGGAGTTTCAGAATTTAGAGCATGGTGATATATCTGTTATGGACTTTGAGATTGAGTTGGATCGGTGCTTGAGAATCCAGAATGGACTCAGATATGAGATCACGAGTCAAGTTGGTGCCCATCATAAGAGGAATTTAAATGCCTTATTTGAGATAGCCAAGACCGCTGAGGAGATAGAGCGAGGGAGATAGATTTTGAGATCGAGACTAATTTAGGAGGCCTTCTGGTTCTATTGACTCTTCTACACACCCTATGAAGAGAAATAGAGGTGAGACTCCTCAGAGAGGCGGTGCGAGTTCCAGGCCTGAGATGTTAGGTTTGCAAGCTGTGCCTTCTTCTAGTCATGGTGGTTCTTCAGGGTTGCAATCTTTACCGACATGTGAGCACTATGGAATATGTCATTTTAGTGAAGGCAAGAAGAAGTTGGGTACCTATTTTAGATATGGTTTTGGTGACCATCTCTTTAGGGATTGTCTAGAGCTAGCTCTTACAGTTCAGACACCAGCTAGTACTCCTGCTCGTTCCCAGAGTATAGTTCAGACTACAGTAGAGAACCATAGTCAAGAGATAGCATCGAGATCGGCTAGTAGAGGTCGAGCTTATCTGAGTAGGGGCCCAGCCAGATTTGAGGCCAGACAACCTAGGCTGGTTTATGCTGCTAGACGTCAACAGGACCGCGATGAGCTTAATGTGATTGCAGGTACTGTTACTATTCATTTATTTCTCTACTCTGTCGTGTTTGATAATGATTTTACTCATTCGTATGTTCGCATTCTATTCTTGGAGTTCTTAATATTCCGGTGGAGAATAATAAGAGTTCTATGACAGTTCAAAGTTCTGTAGGTCAGTCCATAGAGTTAGGTCGTTGGAGGCTCAATTTCCGCATATATTTCTATTAGGTAAATTAAGAGGGCGAAATTTCTTTTAAGGGGGAGAGTTGTCAAACCCAAATTAGGGCCTAATTTTTAAAAAAAAATCTAAGGACTAAATTGAAATTTTTTTAATTAAATTCGGGGGTCAATGTAAAATTTTGATTAAATTCAGATCTAAATTTAGAAAGTACAAAAAATTGGAAGACCTATAGTGTAATTTTACCATTTTTATTTTTTAGGGAATAAATAACCCCCCAAATATGAAAAGTTTTCTCATTTAGAAACCCAATTATCTCTCTCTTCAAGATTTCTTTTTTAGCAAGAAACTTCAATTGTTGTTTTGTCACCGACCGTTGCTCCGTTTTCAACACCTCCTGTACCATCGTGTTCCTTGCGTTGTCTCGAGTTCACCGATGTCCATATTATCTCCGTTGTCACCAACGTGTGAGGGGTGAGGAAGATAAAGTTTATGACATTTCAAAATTGAGCTCTTTTCCATTCAACGCTATGAACCGAGCTTGGTAAGTGTCTCAAAACCCCTTAAAACGTACGTAGAAATTTTCCAGAATTTTTTCGACCCTTCGAGACCCTACACGCGCCCCCACACTTCGCCACTGCACGTGGGGAAGTCCCACCGCCTGAATGGTTGTTTGAATTTGGGTCGACCCGACTTCACCTGTGTCCGACCCGACCTGAACCAAACCAGTCAATCGTTAACTGTTGACCTTTGGTCGGCTTTTGACCATTGACTATTGACAGGTGTTTAATTTTTTGAAAACCTCCATCTTGACATTTTTCGACGTCCTGAGCCCAATTCTACGATTCGTTTTGCCAAATTCTAACCTGAAAGCCCCGAATTGAGCCCGTTAATCTATAAATACTTAGTACTTTTAACATTATTTTCTTATTTATACGGGATTTAATTATAAAATTGATTCGAGAATATATTTTTATGAAGGTACTCGTGTTTCACCCAACCGAGGTTCGGTTCGATTTGGTGCTTCCCGTCCTTCAGATTTGCACTATCCGCTTTCCTTAAGAATTACTCGTAGGTATCTATAATTGTTTAAATAGGGGTTATTATTCATATTAGGATTATGATATAGATTTTCTAATTCGTATGATCTAGCACTGCCGATGATCGTGATCGACAGAGTCAGTAGTAGGCTTCCTTATCATACTACTCAAGCTGGTACAGGTGTGTTTCCTAATAGTGTTACATTACTGTTTTAAATTGTTCATCTAAACTGTTATAGATTTCTGATAATACTGAATATTTTATGACACAATACCTGATTTTCTGAATATTGTTTATCTAATATATGATTTACTGTACATTTCTAATATGATCTCTGAATTTTATATTTTTGTATCTATTTTCTAAATCTGGAATATTTTCATGTTTCACTAAATTAAACTACTGCTTTCACTCAAATACATAAATGTATATTGTTGTCATTGGGGGTATTATTGGAGGAAATATCTCAGGCCTAGTCTATGACTTGTAACTCATTACCGTCGACTCCTCAGATTTTTGCTTAGGGTAAGTCCTTACCGAAGGCTCTTCGGCTTTGTGCTCATCGTAAGTCTTTTATGCAGACGCCTCGGCTTTGTGCTCAGGGTAATTTATTACCGCATGCTTCTCTACTTTGTGTACAGGTTAAGTCCTTACCGCATGCTCCTCTGTTTTGTGTAGATGGTAAGTCATTACCGTAGGTCCTTATGTTATGTATGTAAGGCCCTTACTGGGTATACATGTGGGTGTATGGTTTTGGGGAACCTACACATTCTGGTGATCGAATAAGGCATTGTTAATATTTTTAAAACATGTTTGATAAACTGATTTTACTGAATTATATGTGGGTGTATGGTTTTGAGGAACCTGCACATTATGGCGATCAGATGGGGGTAGTGTTCATATTTTTAAAACATGTTTGATAAACTGATTTTACTAAAGTATTTTATATGTATGATTTTATACACCGTAAGGAGTGCACTGGGCTTTTTAGCTAATTATGTAAATTTTAACCTTTTTAGATAGTAGCAGACTGTAGGCTAATAGACTTGGCATATGGAGAATCGATTACTCCTATTTTTGTTCCACTGTATATCTTTATTAGTGGTATTTTGATATGTATATGTTTTATACGATTTTTCTGATACATGTATATATTGATATATGGACGTTTATCGTATAAACTTTTCTTATGATTAATTTCATATTATACTATATATAGATTTAAACATTATTTTAAATATGAAAAGAAATTTCTAAATAGATATGTAACCGCCTAGATTTGGGCATAACGTCTAGGCTAGGTATAGGGGGTTACACTTGGTGGTGTCAGAGCTCTCGGTTTTAAACACTCGGACTATGGATGAGTCTTAAATTTGGATTCTCTAGATCTTTCGATGTTTTCAAAAATCGTGTCACCTTATTTTACGAGTTTTAAATATATTTGAGATTTCTTATGCTAGTCTAACTTAGGTTTAATTTCTTTCTATAGAGCCTTTTAGATTTTTCTGATGAGTGTTGCTACAGGTCGTAGTCGTGGTCGAGGATGAGCGACTCGACCTTCTATTAGGATAGACGATCCGATGTCACTGAGAGATCCCCATATCTACATATAGATCCGCCTATTCCTAGAGATGATCTGGTTACACCTGCGAGAGTCCCTCCCATTATTGAGGATGAGGACACTGATATGGAAAAGGATAGAAATAATAGAGTTGTCTTTCATATGTTCAGGAGAGCTACTAGAGTCCCTGGTAATATGTATGTGGTCGAGATTTTGAAGTCTTTAGTAGCTGCTGGAGTAGTTCCATTTGAGGGCATTACTGGTGGACCTCCGACTGACACTGAGTATTGGTTATAGAATACAGAGAGGATTATGGATGATATTGATCTGAGGCCTAAGTAAAAGTTAAAGGGGGCCCTAGCTATGCTAAAGAAAAAGAGTTTTTGATGGTGGAAATTGATTTCCGGTAGTATTCCAAGGAATCAGTTGGCATATGATCTTTTCAATGAATGTTTTTAGAGTTCCTGCATCAGAGAGAGATACCTACAAGAGCAATGCCCAGAGTTTCAGAATTTAAAGCAGGTGATATGTCTGTTATGGACTATGAGATTGTGTTTATCAGGTTGAGACGCTATGATACTAGACTTGTTGATATTGAGTTAGACTAGTGCTTGAGATTCGAGAATGGACTCAGATATGAGATCAAGAGTCGGTTTCTACCCATCAAGAGAGGAATTTTGATGCCTTGGTTGAGAGAGCCAAGACCGCTGAGGAGATAAAGCGAGTGGGTATGGAGTGCAAGAGAGATAGGGATCGAGATCGAGATCGATTCAGGAGGCCTTCTAGTTCTATTGACTCTTCTGCACGCCCCAGGAAGAGAGACAGAAGTGAGTCTACTAAGAGAAACGGTGTGAGTGCCAGGCCTGAGATGTCAGGTTTGCCAGCTGTGCCTTCTTCTAGTCATGGTGGTTCTTCAGGGTTGCAGTATTTACCGACATGTGAGCATTTTGGAATATGTCATTTTAGTGAATGCAAGAAGAAGTTGGGTACCTTTTTTAGATGTGGTTTTATGACCATCTCTTGAGGGATTGTCTAGAGCCAGCTCTTACAGTTCAGACTCCAGCTCGTACTCTCGTTCGTACCCTGAGTATAGTTCAGATTCCAATAGAGAACCATAGTCAGGAGAGAACATAGAGATCGGTAAGTAGAGGCCAAAATTCTCAGAGTAGAGGTCCAGCCAGATCTGAGGCCAGACAATCTGGGTTAGTTTACAATGATAGACGTCAACAGGACCACGATGAGCTTGATGTGATTACAGGTACTATTACTATTAATTTATTTCTCTACTCTGCCATGTTTGATAATGGTTATACTCATTCTTATGTGTCACATTCTATTCCTAGGGTTCTTAATATTTCGTTGGATAATAATAAGAGTTCAGTGACAGTTCAGAGTTTCGTAGGCCAGTCCATAGAGTTAGGTTGTTGGAGGCTCAGTTTCCGCAACTATTTCTATTAGGAAAATTTCTAGGACGAAATTTCTTTTAAGGGGGGAGAGTTGTCACACCCTAAATTAGGGCCTAATTTTTATTTAATTTTTATGAGGACTAAATTGAAAATTTTTAACTAAATTCAGGGGGCTAAAGTAAAATTTTGATTAAATTTGGATCTAAATTTAGAAAGTATCAAAATAAGAAGACCTATAGTGTAATTTTACCATTTTACTTTTTATGGAATATATAACCCCAAATCTAGAAAGTTTCCTCATTTAGAAACCCCATTATCTCTCTCTTCAAGCTTTCTTTTTTAGCAAGAAACTTCAATCATCGTTTCGTCACTAACCGTTGCTCCGTTTTCGACACCTCCCATACCATCGTGTTCCTTGCATTGTCCCGAGTCCACCAATTTCCTTATTATCTCCATTGTTGCTAGCGTGTGAGGGGTGATAAAGATAAAGTTTTTGACATTTATAAATCGAGCTCTTTGTCGTTCACCATTGTGAACCGAGCTTGGTAAGTGTCTCAAAACCCCTTAAAACATTTTTCCAGAATTTTTCCAGAATATTTTCGACCCTTGGAGACCCTACACGCGCCCCTACACGTCGCCGTTGCACGTGGTGAAGTCCCACCGCCTCGTGGGTTATTTGAATTTAGGCAGACCTGACCCACCTGCCTGACCCCACCCATGTCCAACTCGATCTGACCAAACCCGAATCGAACCACTCAATTATTGACTATTAACCGTTGACCGGCGTTGACTTTTTCGAAAACCTTCATCTTTACATTTTTCGACGTCCTGAGTCTGATTCCGCGATCCGTTTTGCTAAATTCTAACCCGAAAGCCCCGAACCAAGCCTATTAATCCGAAAATGCTTAGTTTTGTTTTAGCATTTTTGCTTATTTATTTGGGATTTGATTATGAAATTGATTTGAGAATATATTTTTATGAAGGTGCTCGTGTTTCACCCAACCGAGTCGGTTCGTGATCCGTTTTCCTCGAGAATTACTCGTAGGTATCTGTAAATTGTTTAAATATGGATTATTATTATTAATCATATTAGGATTCTGATATAGATTTTCTGATTCGTAGATCTAGCGCTGCCGCTGATCGTGATCGGCAGACTCAATAGTAGGCTTCCTTATCAGACTACTCAGACAGGTACATGTGTGTTTTCTAATGGTGTTATATTACTGTTTTAAACTGTTCATCTGAATTGTTTTAGATTTCTGATAATACTGAAAAATTTAGGACACGATACCTAATTTTCTTAAAACTATTTATCTGATATCTGATTTACTTTACATTTCTGATATGATCTCTGAATTTTGTATTTTTGTATCTGATTTCTGAATATGGAATATTTTCATGTTTTACTAATAAACTATCATTTTCACTCAAATACATATATGTTTATTGCTGTCATTGGGGTATTATTGGAGGAAGTATCTCAGGCCTAGTCTATGACTTGTAAGTCCTTATCGCATGCTCCTCGGCTTTATGCTCAAGGTAAGTCCTTACCGCAGGCTCCTCGGCTTTGTGCTCAGGGTAAGTCCTTACCGCAGGCTCTTTGGCTTTGTGCTCAGGGTAAGTCCTTACCGCAGGCTCATCTGCTTTGTGCACAGGGTAAGTCCTTACTGCAGGCTCCTCTGCTTTGTACACGCGGTAAGTCCTTACCGCAGGTCCTTATGCTATGTGTATAAGGCCCTTACCGGGTATACAGGTGGGTGTATGGTTTTGGGGAACCTAAACATTCTGGTGATCGGATGGGGGTAGTGTTCATATTTTTAAAAACTTGTTTGATAAATTGATTTTATTGAATTATAGGTGGGTGTATGGTTTTGGAGAACCTACACATTTTAGTGATCGGATGTGGGTAGTGTTCATATTTTTAAATCATGTTTGATAAACTGATTTTACTGAAGTATTTTATCTGTATGTTTTTATACACCGTAAGAAGCACACTGGGCTTTTTAGCTCATTATGTAAATTTTAACCTTTTTAGATAGTAGCAGATCGTAGGCTAGCAGACTTGGCATCAGGAGATTGACTACTCCTATTTTTGTGCCACTGTAAATCTTTATATACCTTTTTGTTATACTTTGGTGACACTTGGTTTTGCTTTCTTCTCGATATATCTGTATTACTGGTATTTTGCTATGTATATGTTTTATACGATTTTTTGATACATGTATATATTGATATATGAACGTTTATCGTATGAACTTTTCTTATGACTAATTTCATATTATACTATATATGGATTTAAATATTATTTTATATATGAAAAGAAATTTATGAATAAGATATGTAACCGCCTAGATTTGAGCATAACGTTCAGGCCGGATCTAGGGGGTTACACTTGGTAGTCAATAGACTTAATAAAGCAATACCCTATAACCAGGGACCAGTATTTTACCTTAAAAGAAATTACATAAAATATTTAAAAGCCGAACTAATCTAATTGTTTTTCGAATTGATATCTATAGCCCAAAAAAATAATTCCTTCGGCTATGGGGTCCAATTTTTCAATGGAATCAAGTTGTGTGCTTCATTTTTCTCATACCCGTAATCATGAAATCGGTTGTATTATTGCATAAAACAGGGGAGACAAGAAGTGTTGTAGATAATTCAAAGCCATCAAAAACAGCCTTGAAAAAGTTTCATCGAATTTTTATATATACGTACACACCAGGGGAAGGTCGAATCTGACCGGGTGCGTGTCAAACTAGATTCTATGTAGGATGAGAGCGATCACTAATAAAATGGTTGTAATAATGGCAAACAGTTTTGGACACTTGAGAGTGACCGATTGATTTTTTTCACAAAAACTCTAGGCAATTTTTTAAAATGTGGTAGAGTAAAGGAACCTTAAAATATCGATAATTGACTAATTAACAACACATATTTTATAGAAATAATTATTCAAACTCATTATATATAAAAATAATATTTTTATTACTAAAACTATAATTAATTAATTTAAATCATATATTATCAAAGTTTATTATAAAAAATCTTTTCCAACCAAATTTATTATTTTATAATATTAAGATTTAAACCATTAATCTTATTTAATAAATTTAACATTCTATCTCGTTAAATTATATAACAAAATAGATATTAACATATGTACCAAAAAAAATAGATATTAACATATATTATATTTCGTATATGATTCTTTTCTAAAATAATATATTAGTAAATTAATACTCCTAACTTATCTCCTTTATTAGCGAATAGCAAGTTAGTCCACCTTGACGACTTAATGCGTAATCATCAAAGAAAAAAATTCAGTCAAAAAGTAGGGAAGCAGATCTTTAGGGTATGTAACTAATTGAATTATTGAATTACATTATCTAAGTTACTTTATTAACTGATTAAATCATTTTTTAAAATAAATTTAGGTTATGCTGCCTTTTTCTTCCTTCTCTGTTTGAATTTTTATAAGACGTAATTTATTTAAATATATTAATTTGATTAATCAATCAAATTAATTAAAACAACTTTACTATGTTGATACTAGTTTGTGTGCTTGATTAATGGTAAAATAAATTGACACCTCAATGAACCGGTCAAATGAATAGGGGACTGATCTCCCTTTAATAATTAGAGTAACATACGCAAGTTTTAAAATTACTTGAACCTATCTAATCATGTTGAGTGGCTTAAACAGAAACATGTGAAAAGAAACAAGATTATTATTATTATTATTATTATTATTATTATTATTATTATTATTATTATTATTATTATATCAACATAGGCCAAATTGGGCAAATAATCCACCCGAGTGGATTATTTGATCCAATAAGGCACCTAAACATTTAATTTGGTATCTACGGCAATTGCAACAATCCCCATGGAACTCGTCACGCCGGTAATTTTTTAATAGGGCGTGTCAAGTGGGCCCCATATTCGGAATAAATCTAATATATATTGAGGGGAGTGACGAGTTCCAATAAAAAAATATTTTTGTTTATTTCGAAGTTTTTTAAAAGAAAATTAAAAAATATATATTTTAATGCCCATAGAACTCGTTACGCTGATGTGACGAGTTCAACCCTGTATAATTTTGACTTTTTTTATCGTTGGATTCCGTTGTTCAATGGTCAAATTTTTTTAAAATTTCAATGGAACTCGTCATGTCGGTGTGATGAGTTCCAACGGCTATTTTCAGTTTGAAAAAACTAGCCATTGGGTAGAGTATTATAAATAGAGGTTTGTTTTGGATTGATTTTTCACTTGTAATCAAACACTCTATTGAGAGGAAACACTTTTGTGTTGAAGAATTTGTGTTGAAATGGCCTCAAGAGAATAAATGTTATATCTTGATGATGTTCATATTTCGTCGATCGAGTTGACAATGGTAAGTTTAATTTGTTTTATTTCATTTTAGTTTTGAAAAAATTATATTATTAATAATAATTACCGCATGTCTACCGGCGATATCAATCCTCATCCGAATATCTACTTTGGTTGCACCCGACAACTTTGTATCGATTATTCGGTGTCGCCATCTAAAAAATTACGTTATTTATTGTCATTTTCAAAATATTTAAATAAATATTATAAAATATCAAAACTTTAAATATATGAATTTACCTTGCGGAGAGAGGAAACTCCATAGGAGCGGATGTAATAAGCGACATAAACGAGAGGCGATATCATGCCCATGATTGGAGCAAAACTAAACAACCCGCTAAATCCGCTTTTTTTCCTCTAACGACTACGGCCGCCTTACATAGTTCACTATACAAAAACGCCAAAATTGCAAAACCACAACTATATTGGCGACATACAGCGAAATCCTCCATTACCGGAAGATATTGGTGTGCACCAAATTGCCCGATTTATCCGGTAGCAAGATCCCTCCAATCAACTTCATAAGATATGCATATATCACCTCTTGCTCCGTTGATTGTTCATCTACTCTAAATTCTTTTTTCAACCACGTCAACTGTACCCACAACCCATCAATGGCATTGGTTGGAGCCTCTTTTCCCAATAAATTTGAAATAACAACATTTACCTTATAAGTGTTACGAAGCACCAATTGCAAACCATTAATCAGAACGCTAAGTTGATACGCGATATCTTCCAAAGTTATCATCATTTCACCACAAGGTAAATGAAACATATGTGTTTCGTGCCTCCAACCCTCAATCAACACCGATATCAGTGCCATCACTACCTTAAATCCGCGAAGAAACGTCGCTCCATATAATCCGGATTATGAAAGATATATCACCATCCGCTCATTTTGCTCTTCATTTGTCATTCCTCGATGACGAATGGCTCATTCTTCTCGCTACAATTTGAAAATAAATTATTTAATACAATTACATAAATAATTATTATTAATAATATAATTTTATCAAAACTAAAATGAAATAAAACAAATTAAACTTACTGTTGTCAACTATATCGACGAAATATGAACATCATCAAGACGTGACATTTCTTTTCTTGAGGCCATCTCAACACAAATTCTCCAACACAAAAGTTTTTGCTCTCAATAGAATGTTAATTACAAGTGAAAAATCAATGCAACCCAAACCTCTATTTATACTACTCTACCTAACGGCTAGTTTTTTCAAACTGAAACTAGTCGTTGAAACTCGTCACACCGGCGTGACCAGTTCCATTGAAATTAAAAAAAAAAAATCGACTGTTGAACAATGGTTAATCCAACAGTAAAAAAATCAAAATTATACCCGTTGGAACTCGTCACACCGGCGTAATAAGTTCTATGGGCATTAAAATAATATTTTTTTTAATTTTCTTTTAGAAAAAATCGAAATAAAAAATATATTTTTTATTGGAACTCGTCACGCCGGAGTGAAGAGTCCCTTAAGATATATTAGATTTATTCTAACTGTGGGGCCCACCTGACACAACCCATTAAAAATTATATCCTATTGAACTCGTCACGCTGTTGCAATTGTCGTAGATCCCAAATTAAATGTTTGAGTGCCCTATTGGGCAAAATAATTCACCTCCACCCGGGTGAATTATTTGCCCAATTTGACCTATGAACATACATAAAAATTTATGACATGAAAATTGATTATTAATATAAAAACATTAAAAAATTATTAAATTATATTAGTGTTTGAAATTTTTAGAGAAACGATCACCGGTGGACCCTCGTGATCCTTGTATGTCTTAGCTCGTCAACAGTGTGGGTGTGGGTGGGTGGAATCACTTTATGTAGTAAAAGAGCCAAGCAAAAGCAATAAAAAAGAGACACTAGTGGTTTATCCGCTAAGGGGTGGAAACCCCAAAAGAGCCAACCCACATAAAGCTAGGGATATGTTTCCAAGGAGCATGAAGTTGGGTTTTTAGTTGTCATATTAAAAGGAAAAAGAAAAGGGGGAAATCTCTGGAATTTGATATCCAAGAGTAAGAGGTTGGAAAAGGAAAAGTGAAAGGGTAATCTTTGGTGCTTTTGGAAGAAAGGTTTAATGCAAATTTCCAAGCTGTGATGATCCCCTAGAGATACACCTACTGAATCCTCTAACTTATTATGTCTTGGAAGTTTGTTCGTGGATCACTCGACCTAGAGCTAGGCTTTTCATGGCTTCAGACCAACGAGATATAGCCTGATCATCTCTAGTAGCTTTTACTACAATTCATCTCTGTTTTATAGGGACGCAATTTTTCCTACTTTTCTTCTTTTTTCGAGATCCTTTTTTTCATGAATAACCGGCTGATGAGTGCTGAGTGATACCCTAAATTATGTTGCACTAATAAAATGACCCACTTTCTATCAATTTAGTAGTTTTTGACATGTAAATGAACGAATATGAATAAGATTTTTTATGCATTTAATTAAATGAATGAATATGAACAAATGACTTGTTCGTTTATGTTAATTCATTTATATTCATTTACGTTCAATAATCCGTGATTTTGATTCTTTTATTTTATATGAAATGAAAGAAAAGTATCTCTATTTATAGGCTTAAAGGCTGAACAAAATAGAGTAATATATATATATAAATTATAATCATATTAAATCAAATATCGGAGACAAATAATCTTGAATTACGGTGTGATTAATTGTCTTAAATTACATTGTGGTTGATTGCCTTGAATTATGATCATAAATTTTGTAGTCAAGAAATCATATTAAGGCCCTTTAATCTACATCTGTAAATCGTGTTATTCGAATATAAAATGCCCAAACCACTTAATCTATAAATACTAAAGGGATTTTTTATAATCCACATTGACATTTTTAACAAAGAACTTCCAAAATTTTATTTAAAAGAAGGAGATTAACCTAACCTTTTTTACTCCTAACAATTTTACCATTTAAATATGGTAGATTCAAAATTTTGACTTGTAGCTTTAAACTGAGTTGAGCTAAATTCAAATTAATTCAGTTTAATTTTTGAAATCGAGTAAAAATTTACAGATTTAAGGAAAATCAAAGCTTGAAAGGCTCAACTAGACGTAGCCAATGTAGGAAAATGAATCCAACACTTTTCTTTTTGTAGGTAACGAAACTAAAATAGCTAGATTTCTGTAGAGAAAACTAAACTGGAAAACGGGTCAACATGAGCGAACCGAAGTGATGAAAGCATAATAGTCCATGCAGACATTAGTGATGAGACGTGACCGTGGGAAACAAAACATGAATGTAATTCACGTTGTCTTCAAAGTGCTCAACATGGCGTGGAAATTAATGATTTCAGCACCATTCCACCACCCACTATTTCCAACTCTCTCATATTCTTCTTCCTTAATCATCGAATTTAACGACTATTGTATCCTACGTGCTTAGCAAACATTATTATCTATACTAATTTATATTATCAACGAGGTGTTGCATGCTTGAATCGATCCATGATTACCCAAGATTTTTTTTTTGACAAATAAATTAAATTTTACAAACTTTTAATGAACATTTTCATAAACTATCCTGCGAATATGCTTATGTCTAGGTTTGTAGCTTTTGATTTGATGTTTAACAAACTAGTGTCAATTATTTTTTTAGTGTGGGTTCTTCTCAACAAGCAAAACTCATTCATTTGGAGGATTATCTATGGGTGGCTCCGTGGCTGGATTCAATTGATTTGGAGAATAATTATTTTTTATTTATTCAATATTCTAGACTTGTTCAATGATCAGTTTCAGATAATTATGTTCGAAAATGTGATTTGGAGAAAAAGTTTAGCCCCGTTAAACATTTACATTAAATTTTGTTAATAATTTAGGAGCGAAAAATTAACGAAATTGATATAAACGTAAAATAAAACACACGTAAGATGCGACCTTTTAATATGACTCGACATTGCCTATATCTGTGAATGAGAATCAATAATTATTGTAGCAATCAAAATACTATGAAAACAAGTTCTCAATTAAAGTAGCTTGCTCGAGATAAAGATACCCTAACAAGGCAATGAGTCAAGCTTATTAGTATCCTATTCGATCTAACGCAAATAGATATATTGGAAAAGAACTATGTACCCAATAATTAGAGAAACTGTTGGGACCGTCAGCGCACCTATGGCTCAGCAGAAACAAAAACTCGACGGTCACACTAGCGATCTAAGTACGGAAAACCGAAATCGAGAGGAAATGATGTGAATACTTACAATGGGTTCCTTGAAAAAGAGTACAGGCAGCAGCGACTAATGGTGATCACGAACGGTTCGAATCGTAAGCCTCAACGAAAACACGTCTCGGCCTCTACTTAGTTCACCTGATATAGAAGTGGCTGCTAGACCTTACCTCACTTTAAATATATCAGTTACCCTAACTTCTTAGGGATTTTAAGTTATTTCGAATTAATAAAAATCTTATTTAATTAATTCAAATTAAATATCCATTAAAGACTTATAATCTGAATTATAATCTTTAATGTTTATTTAAACTCTTATTTAATTATTTCGAATAAAATATTGATTAAAAGAGTTGTAATCAAAATTACATTCTTTTAATGTTTACTTATTATATTCGGAATAATTAAAATCATATGTACATCAAATATACATATATTAACTCCATATATATTTTAGTAACATACAACAAATTGTACATCTTTGCTCATTTCAATCGTAGGGTGTGACCATGCAGGTTCTTGTAACGTTAGTAGTAATTATTAGAACAATTCTAATATTTCATATAATGAGTGACATATAGCAATATATCATTGCCACCTAAGTTACAAGAAATTATGATTCGACATATCATCTTCGTGATTAACTCTTTTATATATTACATCATTTTGTCATTTATCTCTAGAATAGGCACAAGTCTTGGAATAGTCACACCTGTATAGCTCATCTATTATTTCTTGATATCTAGAGTAGACTATAATTAACGAATAATTTGTGATATCTCATATCAACTTATTCGAGCATGATCATGCATTTCTAGTCTCACTCAATCAAGTGGCCTGTGATATATTTCCTATTATGTTGGAAAGACAAATCCTATCTTAATCGTATACACCCACTACATATATCGAGATATATTCAATAACAGTCTTTATAGTGCAACCAATTACGAAGCATGTTTAACTGTATCAAAACATACAACAATATATGTTGGGATAACATTGATCTCAAGTCTGAGGATCATACATATAGTCATCACCATGAGCAATGTTATGATTGTTACATAGTAATCCAAGACATATGCTCATGGTGGGTCAATCCAATACATTGTTCTCTAACAATATAATCATGTATCAATTCTGACATCTCTATTTCAATGACAACTCGTTGTCATCAATCAATAACATGTTAGTCTTAAGCGTATTATTATTGTTCATGCCCATAATAATACTTGACTATGGATCTTTTAATAATAATAATGTTATTATATGGACATTATTATATTTCAATTTATTTTAAACACATACATATAACTGAAAATAATAGTGGTAATGCCTTTATTCAATAAAATCGATAAACGAATGTATTATTATAATCATTATATAATTGGTCTTCATGCATACTCTAACAGAAACAACGATAAAATTAATTCTAAAAAAAATTTGTAAACGTATTTTTTTGGGAAAAAAAGTGGGCCTCATTAAGAACTCTTCTACCAACACAAAGTCGAGCCCTATAAGAGGAAAAGAGTACCAAATATCCATTAACCATAGAAATCCATATCGTTTATTACATTTGTAGTGATAAAATCTGGATAAATCAAATCAAAGAAAAAATTGAATGGTGTGAGAGGGCACGCCTAGCTAAAGCATGAGCCACCCTATGGGCCTCCCTACGAACAAAATCCACCCTAAAACTAACAAAATGATTACACCTGTCACGTATAAAATGAAAAAACAAGGCTTTAGTATACTCATCTACTTCTACAGAATTAAACTTATTCACAACCATAGAAGAATCATTCTCAAAAAGAATGTGTTCCCAACCCTATTCCAAGGCCAAGTTCACCGCCGCTTCAAGACTATGCAGTTCAACCAACCCCATATCAAAACACCCATATGACGTGGTAGCGAGACCCCTTGACCAATCCCTACGCATCACAGGCAACAACTCCTACAACAATATTATAGAAATCAAATCATACGCACCATCATCATTCACCTTGATGACACCTCTG
The DNA here is from genome assembly GCF_006381635.1 of Hibiscus syriacus. Lineage (NCBI taxonomy): Eukaryota > Viridiplantae > Streptophyta > Magnoliopsida > Malvales > Malvaceae > Hibiscus > Hibiscus syriacus. The sequence goes on along the minus strand of NW_024062641.1, from coordinate 47,541 downwards.
GGCGGTAGCATCCACTGCTCAGTGTTGGAGCTTACATTCAGATGGTTGGTGGAGGCTTGAGCGGTAAGAAAATCTTGTTGGAGAAGTTGAGCGTTTGTTACTAATAACCAAGATGGTTGCATCCGCCCATCATGGACCAAAACATTTCTCGCGTTCCATATATTCCATAACACCATTAACAACCCCACAAAAAATCAATACGAAGAGAATATATAGTTGACTCCAACCATACTAAAGGGGTTGAACATCGAGAATAACATATCTTTTTTAGGATACCTGCGGCTTGAAGAACTTCTCTCACAAAATAGCAATATTGCATTACATGAATGATCGTTTCAACCTCAAAATGGAAAAAGAGGCATTAACTCTCACCGAGGCGTGCTTTCCTAACTCGAGAACCCACGTGCATGACCCCATTAGGCAAACGCCATGCAAAAACTCTTGCTTTCGGGAGTATATTCAATTTCATCAGGAATCTCCAGAATTTAGAGACCACCTCAAAAGAATGTGTGGGTCGTTGAAGCCACTAGTAAGAAAACCGTACTGAATATGTACCCGAGTCATGATTACTCCATATTATCTTATTTGTATAACCCGGTGCAATAGCAATTAATAATATCACCTCAACATCGTAGTCCATAAAACATGACAAAACCTTCTCCCTATCACATTGAGTTGTATCTCGTTTCATGAAATACCCATATGTCGCCTCTAGGAGATTACCATATGTATAAGTCGCCGCGAACGTATGTAACGTTATGTCACCACATTTATCTTGAACAACCTTGTAGGAATGTTACAACCCACCCTCCAAAAGAAACCAGGTGTCAGCTCCTGTATCACCATATGAAGACCTTTCCATGCAAAGGAACTTCGAGTGCCAATAGTCACATTCAAAAGATTCTCATTCGGATAATACTTAGTGCGAAAGACACGAACAAACAGAGAATGAGGTGCGTCAATCAATTGCCATACTTGATTTCCCAGCATAGCAATACTAAAAGAACGAATATCACAGAAACCCATGCCCCCAAAACGCTTAGGTTGGCATACAGATTGCAATGACCATAGGCCAACCACATGTCATCGTTTTCCTTGACCATCAAAATCTACGTATAATCCATGTAATCTCATTCAGTAAATTGACTGGATGAAGATAACAGGACATCGCATAATAAGGTAAAGCCTGTGCCACTGCCTTCAAGAAAACTGTGTCTCTCATATGACAGTAACCTCTTTGTAATATCCTCAATATCGGGTTAGTGACCAAATTGTGAGAGTTTAAGATTCAGTGACTAAATTGGATAAATTGAAAAGTTTAAGGACTTAAATTGAAATATTTTGTGTAGGATGATTTAGCAAATGAAGGAGGAATAAAGGGGAAAATAGGTCATTGAAGAAGGGGAAGTAATTAAATATTAGTTGTGGTTATTTTATAACCCACGTGGAATATGTTTGGGGAAACAAAAGTTTCCAGACATCTCTTCTTCTCCAACCGTGAAGCACATAAGCTAAGGTAAGTTGTTTTTCCTTTGGTTAATCCTTAAGATTCAAGTGAGGTTTTGGCTAATGAAGCCTTAGTAAGGATAATGGAGATAAAAAAAAGGGACCTAGAAACTCAAAGAGTTGTAAATTATGGAGGATTGAATGTAAGAAGTGCATAAATGAAAATTTGAATAAGAAGACTTAATTGAATTTAGAAGCTGAATTTGACTTGTCATAGGTGTGTACAAGAAATAATAAGTGTTAGAACTAAGTTTGGATTACATGGAAAACTTAGTCAAATTCTTAGTTTCAAGAATTGGAATGAGATGGTTAAGTTTATAAGGTGTTAAGAAGAGAAATGATAGTCAAAGTGATTATAGTTGAGCATGGTGGTATGAAAGAAGCCTTATATGATGAACTTTAGTAAAGTGTTGATGAATTTTCGTGTGAAAAAGCCTATTCTGGGCAAGGGGTACCAGTACCATATGAACAGGTATCGATACCCTAAGACCATTTTAGATGAACATCTTCATGAGGTATCGATACCGAAGGGATAATATCCATTCCATAGGTACCGATACCATAAGGTTGGTATCGATACCTAGAAACATCGAATTTAATTTGGGTAACGATATCAGGTAGGGTATTGATACCATTATAAAGGAAGTATCGATACCGTACATAGGGGTACCGATACCCTTTAATAAGGAAATGTGAATTTTGTTTATCCATAGTTTAAGTTTATAAGATTGAGTTATATGTTTAGGCTTCTAATAAATATCTTGGAAATTATATTTATGTAGATACTGAGCCTAAACGAGTTCTGGAGAAATTGGAAAGTAAGGTCGATCGAGGGAAAGACAAAGAGATATAGGTGAGTGCATATGCATAGTATGATTATAATAGTTTATTAAACTTTAGACTTGTGATAAGTCTAGTTTCAATATCACTAATACGTGTTTGCATTACATGATATGATACATGACATGAATTCATATTATATGCATTATAGGAAAATGATCTATATGAATATGCATGAGAAGTTTACATAAGTGAAGTGAAAAAAAAGTAAGAAATGATATATATATGAGATGTAAACTCCATGAAAGGTAAAAGCCCATGTTATGTAGATGAGAGCTATAGGTATAATTGGCATGCCAAGAGTAGAGGGTCTACGCGGTCTTTCGGGACATATATGTATCCTTTGGAACATTTATGAGGTCTTTTGAGACATATACTTGGTCCTTGGAATATGTATATGATTCTTAATGAATTTCTATGTGGTCCTTATGGACATTTCATATGGCACTACGGTGCAATTCTACACGTTACTTCGGTGCAATTCTACGTGGCACTTCGGTACATTTATACGAGCTGTGGTGACAACATTGTGCACTACCTCATAGTACTCACATACCTTTTGTTATCAGTATTGTATCATGGGATAATGAAATTATTAATATGAATTCATGATTGCTAGATTGATAAGTTTACGTGAAAAATGCATGGTTATGTAGGTTGCATTAATCAAATATATGATTTCATGATACTTCATTTCTTTATGGTATTATCATTGTATGTCATTATTATTATGCCTCACTAAGTCGATGACTTAACGTGTGAGTGTTTCACACGTAGGATCTGAGAAGCTAGTTGAGCAGGGATAAAGAGCGAAGATAGCATCACTTTTGCAGATATCAGATCACAAGTAACTTAAATAGTAGATTATTTTGGTTATGTAAACAAATATTAACATGTAATCAAAAGTTTAAGTTGTGTATGCTCTAATTATTTTGTGAACTTTGTATAAAATTATGTATAATATTTAATTTTTTTAATATATGTTCAAATATTCTATTATTTTGTGTATGTATATTGTTATAAAAAGTCAATGTGACATCTCAAACTCGTATTCGGATAGGGTACGGGTTGGGGTGTTACATTTAATGGTATCAGATCTATGGTTTAGTCGATTCTAGGTATAAACTAGAGTCTAGAGTGTCCTTAAATGAATACATGCCAACATACATTGAGAACTTCTCATCTGATATAGTAATAAGTATGTTGTATTGCTAATAGAATGATATGTTTATTGTTATTAGATGTCCGGAAATAGTAGCTCCCGATGTGAAGCAGGAGAGGATACGACGGTTGAAAGTAGTAATTCACCTGCCCTGGCCAGGCAAGGTGAATGATAGGCCTCTCAAGGATTGTCCATTAATGGTTGGTGAGTCTGGACCATTTGAGAGAATTGCTTCTGCCTCACAACGAGGACGAGGAAGTGGTAGAGGAAGGAACCAGTCTGAATCCTCTAAACAACTGGAGGTACGCTCAACAGCACGAGTATATAATTTAAAGACAAGTGAAGACCGTGATGATACTGATATTATAGTAGGTACTTTCCAATTGTTTGATAAATTGGTGCTGGTATTGATTGATACGTGTTTCACTTATTCCTATATTAGCAGTAAATTAGTAAAAGAATTGAGAATTCCATTAGAAGCTACGAGTAATGAGGTGATAGTAATTAATCCTTTAGGGACTCTGGTAAATAAGGTTTGTAAGGGGTCTCCCATAAGGATCTAGGGAATTGAATTCCCTACTAATCTGATGGAACTACCCTTTGATGAGTTTGAAGTGATTCTGGGATTGGATTGGTTGTTTCATTATTATGGAAATGTCGATTGTAGATTAAAAAAGGTAACATTGAGAAGTTCAGAGGGAATAGAAGTGAATGTGATCAGTGAAAGAATTAATCCTTTAGCAAATATAATATCAACGATGTCATCAAAGAAGTTGATGCTACAAGAATATCAAGGTTTTCTTGCAAATGTGGTAGATAAAAGAGCTATAGAGAAATATTTAGACGAGATTCCAATAGTATGAGAATTTCCTGATGTTATCCCTGCTGAGTTACCAGGATTACCTCCATATAGGGAGGTAGAATTTCAAATTGAAGCAATGCAGTGAACAGTTCTTATTGCAATGGCACCTTATCATATGGCTTCTAAAGAATTGCAAGAGTTGAAGAATCAATTGCAAGAGTTGCTAGAGAAAGGATTTATTCGACCAAGTGTATCGCCTTGGGGAGCTCTAGTGTTATTTGTTAAGAAGAATGATGGTTCAATACGTCTCTGCATTGATTATCGATAGCTTAATAAGGTGACCATCAAGAACAAGTATCCTCTCCCCCGAATCGATGACTTATTTGATCAATTAAAAGGATCTTCGGTATTCTCAAAGATTGATTTATGTTCTGTTATCATCAATTGAAGATTCAAGAGAAAGACATTCCAAAAACAGCTTTTACAACAAGATATGGTCATTACGAGTTCATTGTAATGCCATTTGGAGTAACAAATGCCCCTCTTGCTTTCATGGATCTCATGAACAAGATATTTCAACCCTATTTAGACCAGTTTGTAGTAGTCTTTATTGATGACATATTGGTATACTCGAAATCTAATGAAGAGCATAGCACACATCTAAGGATAGATTTACAAATTTTAAAAGATAAGAAGCATTATGCCAAATTGTCCAAATGCGAGTTTTGGCTAAATGAAGTAATTTTCCTAGGGCATGTGATCTCTTCAGATGGAAATAGGGTGGATCCTCAAAAGATAATGGCTATTCTGGAATGGGATATTCCAAAGACTGTGTCTGAAGTTCGGAGTTTCCTTGGGCTTGTAGGTTATTATCGAAGATTTATTAAAACAATTTCGATGATAGTGTTGTCTTTAACAAAGTTGATGAGAAAGAATGTACCATTTATTTGGACTTCGGAGTGTCAAGAAGGTTTTGAAGCTTTAAATAAAATTTTGAGAGAAGCTCTTATATTGGTTCAACCTGAATCTGGCAAGAATTTTATGGTTTTCAGTGATGCGTCTCATAATGGATTGAGATGTGTATTAATGCAAAAAGGGAAAGTAATAGTATATGCATCGAGACAGTTGAAACCATATGAAAATAATTATCCAACTCATGATTTAGAAATGGTTGTAGTAGTGTTCGCTCTCAAGATTTGGAGTCACTACCTATACGGAGAACGTTGTTACTTATATACGAATCATAAGAGCTTGAAGTATCTGATTACTCAAAAAGAGCTTAATTTGAGGCAGAGAAGATATGTGGAGTTCTTAAAGGATAATGATGTAATAATTGATTTTCATCATGGAAAAGCTAACGCGGTAGCAGATGCTTTGAGTGGAAAAACGTTTGTAGCCTTACGAGCTATGGACGCAAGGTTATCTTTAACTGGAGATGGTGGTCTTTGCGCAGAATTAAAGTTTAAACCAGCATGGTTGGATCGAATTGGAGAATTACAAAGTAAAGATTAATTGTGTCTGAAAAGAATAGAGCAAGTAAAGAATTGAGAGATTAAGGATTTTGAGGTTAAGTCATATGGAAATTTGTATTATAAAGGAAGAATTGTGATACCAGACGATGAGGAATTGAAGAGAGACTTATTGATAGAGGTTCATTCCAATCCGTTGACGATGCACCCAGGTGGAACTAAGATGTATATGGATTTCAAGGATTGGTATTGGTGGCTAGGGATGAAAAGAAGTATCACCGAATTTGTGTCTAAGTGTTTGGTGCACCAATAAGTCAAAGTCGAGCATCAAGTTCCGTCAGGATTATTGCAACCACTTTCTATTCCTCAATGAAAGTGGGAAAATGTGACGATGGATTTTGTTTCGGGGTTACCTTTGACTCCGAACAAAATATAATCAATTTGGGGGATTATTGATCGTTTGACTAAGTCAGCACATTTCCTCCCTGTCAGAACTGATTTTTCTATAGAAAAGTAAGTTGAGTTGTATATTAGAGAAATTATTAGATTGCATGGTCTATCTGTCTCAATAGTTTCTGACCGAGATCCTCGATTCACTTCGATATTTTGAAAATCCCTGCATGGAGCGCTGGGAACTCGCCTAAACTTTAGTATGGCCTTTCACCCTCAGACTGACGGACAATCAGAGTGAACTATTCAAATCTTGGAAGATATGTTGAGAGCATGTATAATTGATTTCAAAGGGTCGTGGGAGAAATATTTACCACTGGCAGAGTTCGCTTATAATAATAGTTATCAGTCCAGTATTAAGATGGCACCTTATGAGGCGTTATATGGGAGGAAATATCGTACACCATTAAACTGGTATGAGCTTAAAGACCGAAGTGTTCTTGGTCTGGATTTGATTCAAGATATGGAAGAAAAAGTTCGAGAAATTCAGCATAATCTCAAAGTGGCATTTGATCAACATAAGTCATACTCTGATCTTAAAAGGAAATAAATTGAATTTGACGTTGGAGATAAAAGTTTTCTTGAAGGTATCTCCTTGGAAGAAAGTATTAATATTTGGTCGAAAAGGAAAATTGACTCCTAGATTCGTTAGGCCATATGAGGTTGTTAATCGGATAGGACACGTCGAATATCAGTTATCTTTGCCACCGAAAATGGAGAAAATACATAACGTCTTCCATGTGTCCATGTTATGGAAATATAGGTCCGACCCCTCTCATAATGTTGCACCAGAGCAAATAGAAGTCCAACCTGATATGACCTATGAAGAATAACCAGTGCAAATATTGGCTTATAAAGTTAAGCAGCTGAGGAATAAAACGGCTCCATTAGTTAAAATCATGGGAACGTGAAGAGGATATGCGACTTCAATACCCTCATCTGTTCGTACAATGAAAATTCTAGGACAAATTTTCTTAAGGGGGAGATTTGTAACATCCTCAATATCGAGTTAGTGACCAAATTGTGAGATTTTAAGATTCAGTCTCAAAATTAGATAAATTAAAAAGTTTAAGAACTTAAATTGAAATATTTTGTGTAGGATGATTTACCAAATGAAGGAGGAATAAAGGGGGAAATAGGTCATTGAAGAAGGAGAAGTAAATAAATATTAGTTGTGGTTATTTTATAACCCACATGGAATATGTTTGGGGAAACAAAAGTTTCCAGACATCTCTTCTTCAACCTTCTTCTTCTCCAACCGTGAAGCACATAAGCTAAGGTAAGTTGGTTTTCCTATGGTTAATCCTTAAGATTCAAGTGAGGTTTTGGTTAATGAAGCCTTAGTAAGGAAAATGGAGATAAAAAGAGACCTAGAAACTCAAAGAGTTGTAAGTTATGGAGAATTGAATGTAAAAAATGCATAGGTGAAAATTTGAATAAGAAGACTTAATTGAATTTAGAAGTTGAATTTGACTTTTAATAGGTGTGTACAAGAAATAATAAGTGTTAGAACTAAGTTTGGATTATATGGAAAACTTAGTCAAATTCTTAGTTTCAAGAATTGCAATGAGATAGTTAAGTTTATAAGTTGTTAAGAAGAGAAATGATAGTCAAAGGGATTATATTTGAGCATGGTGGTATGAAAGGAGCTTTATATGATGAAATTTAGTGAAGTGTTGATAAATTTTTGGGTGAAAAATACTGTTATGGGCAAGGGGTATCGGTATCATATGAACAAGTACCGATACAAGTGTGTACAAGAAATAATAAGTGTTAGAACTAAGTTTGGATTACATGGAAAACTTAGTCAAATTCTTAGTTTCAAGAATTGCAATGAGATAGTTAAGTTTATAAGGTGTTAAGAAGAGAAATGATAGTCAAAGGGATTATAGTTGAGCATGGTGGTATGAAAGGAGCTTTATATGATGAAATTCAGTGAAGTGTTGATGAATTTTTGGGTGAAAAGCCTGTTCTGGGCAAGGGGTATCGGTATCATATGAACAGGTTCCGATACCCTAAGACCATTTTAGATGAACATCTTCATGATGTATTGATACCAAAAGGATAATATCGGTACCATAGGTACTGATACCATAAGACAAGTATCGATATCTGGAAACATCAAATTTAATTTGGGTACCGATACCAGGTAGGGTATCAATACCATTCTTAAGGAAGTATCGGTACCGTACATAGGGGTATCGATACCCCTTAACAAGGAAATGTGAATTTTGTTTATCCATAGTTTAAGTTTATAAGATTGAGTTGTATGTTTAGGCTTCTGATAAATGTCTTGGAAATTATATTTATGTAGATACTGAGCCTAAACGAGTTCCGAAATAATTGGCAAGTAAGGTCGATCGAGGGAAAGACAAAAAGATATAGGTGAGTGATATGCATAGTATGATTATAATAGTATATTAAACTTTAGACTTGTGATAAGTCTAGTTTCAATACCACTAATATGTGTTTGCATTCCATGATATGATACATGACATGAATTCATATTATATGCATTATAGGAAAATGATCTATATGAATATGCAAGAGAAGTTTACATAAGTGACGTGAAAAAAAAGTAAGAAATGATATATCTATGAGATGTAAACTACATGAAAGGTAAAAGCCCATGTTATATAGATGAGAGCTATATGTATAATTGGCATGCCAAGAGTAGAGGGTCTACGCGGTCCTTCGGGAAATATATGTATCCTTTGGAACATTTATGAGGTCTTTTGAGACATATACTTGGTCCTTGGAATATGTATATGATTCTTAATGAATTTCTATGTGGTCCTTATGGACATTTCATACAGCACTACGGTGCAATTCTACGCGTCACTTCGGTGTAATTCTACGTGGCACTTCGGTGCAATTCTACGTGGCACTTCGGTACATTTATACAAGCTGTGGTGACAACATTGTGCACTACCTCATAGTACTCACATACCTTTTGTTATCAGTATTGTATCATGGGCTAATGAAATTATTAATATGAATTCATGATTGCTAGATTGATAAGTTTACGTGAAAAATGCATGGTTATGTAGGTTGCATTAATCAAATATATGATTTCATGATACTTCATTTCTTTATGGTATTATCATTGTATGTCATTACTATTATGCCTCACTAAGTCGATGACTTAGCGTGTGAGTGTTTCACACGTAGGATCTGAGAAGCTAGTTGAGCAGGGATAAAGAGCGAAGATAGCATTACTTTTGTAGATATCATATCAGAAGTAACTTAAACAGTAGGTTATTTTGGTTATGTAAACAAATGTTTGCATGTAATCAAAAGTTTAAGTTGTGTATGCTCTGATTATTTTGTGAACTTTGTATAAACGTATGTATAATATTGAATTTTTTTTAATATATGTTCAAATATTCTATTATTTTGTGTAAGTATATTGTTATGAAAAGTCAATGTGACATCTCAGACTCGTAACCGGGTCGGGTAGTGGTTGGGGTGTTACACTCTTATTCCAGCTCATCACTCTTTCTAGCACTTTATCGCGTATATACCCAATTGTTTTTGTCTTGTTCCTCCCTGACTGTAGCAGTAGCCCAAGATAATGTCCTAGTGTATCTATTGCATGTATGGTTGTCATCTATTATCGATGTACAGATAAGGTAGTCGGACTAAAATAAATAATATATTTATTTAAATTAATATGTTGCCCAGAAGAAATTGATTACAAAACAAACATATCCTTGACATGATTAGCTTCTAGAGTGGAGTTTTTAAGAAAAATCAGGATGTCATCAACAAAAAACAAATAGGATACCCTTGGACTATTCCTAGAAGTTTTAAGACCTTTAATGGCTCTCGTAGCTTGAGTTTTATGAAAAAGAGCTAACAAACCTTACGTAACAATTAAGAATAAGAATGACGATAACGGGTTACCTTACCGAAGACATCTGTTGGGCGTTAATTCCCTAGTCAAGGAACCATTCACATGAACAACAAACGAGACCGTAGTAACACATGCCATAATCAACGTAACAAATTGAGTATCAAAACCTAACCTTAACATAACTTCCTGGAGAAAAGAACACTCGAATCTATCATAAGCCTTTCCGATATCTAGCTTCAAAGTCGCTCCTTTATTAATTCCTGGCGTAGAAGAACTCAAGTAGTTCACAAGTTAGTGAGCAACTAGAATGTTATTTGAGATTTACCTACTGGGAAGAAAAGTAGCTTGGTTGTCACTAATACACAATGACATTAGGGGCTTCAGTTAATTGACTAACAGCTTAGAGACAACCTTGTAAATTATTGGTGCACAAACTAATTGGTCGATATTGCTTCATGTATTGGGAAAATTTGTAAAAGTAAGATCAAAGTTTGACAAAAAAATACAAAAGATTATACGTCATTATAAAAACTCCAACTATTATCATAAAAAATGAGTAAGACTTATTAAACAAACAAAAAATATAATCATTGTTGAATAATCGGGTAAAGAAAACAAAAAGAACACAAGAATTTTAACGAGGTTCAGCAATGTGCTTACGTCCTCGGTGCCTTAGGCAGTGCTACATTTTTATTCAATTCAATGTCTCATAGGTTTAGGTTACATTTCCTTTTATAATAAATAAACCCTGGTACATATTTATAAAAATAACCTTGTACAGTACTGCAAGGCTACGCCCCTGCACCCCCAACCCACATAATTGTAACCCCCACTACGAGACTTTCTTTGTAAGGGCAGATGATGTTCGCTTCGCACACTCCGCTCTATCCTCTATTCTCTTTATCGGTAGATTTATGAGCCACACCTAACAAATCTCCACCTTGGCGAATATCTTGCCCCTTAGGAAACATTCATTGTGGGTTGGGTTACCTTACTTCTTTAATAACTCGAAACATTCAACAAGTCCAAGCAATGCATGAACTTGTTTGTTGTAACTGGCTTGGTGAACATATTAGCGGTATTCTCATCAATATGTACCTTCTGAAATAAAATCTCTCTAGATGCAACCAACTCTCTGATCTTGTGAAACCTTACATCAATATGCTTAGTTTTAGCATGATATACCTGATTCTTAGCCAAGTAAATAGTACTTTGATTGTCACAAAGCAACTGAACTCCACCTTGCTAAACACCCAACACCTTCACTAAACCAGTAAGCCATAAAGCTTCTTTTGCAGCTTTAGCCACTACCATGTATTCAACTTCAATTGTAGATAATGCCACAATAGATTAAACAATATACTTCCAACAAATAGGCCCTCCACCAAGAGTAAAGACATACCATGTTGTAGATCTTCTATTATCCAAGTCACTCACATAGTCTGAATCCACATATCCTACAACTAAAGGATTATCCCGCTGACTACCAAAAACAATTTCATGTCCCACAGTACCCTTTAAGTACCTAAAGTTCCACTTGATTGCTTCTCAATGTTGCTACCAGGTTTAGACATATACTTACAAACTTGACTAACAACATGAGCTAAATTAGGACGAGTACATACCATTGCATACATCAAGCAGCCAACAACATTAGAATACAAAACCTTTTCCATATCTTCAGCTTCCTTATCTTTCTTAGGGCATTGTTCTGATGAGAGCTTAAAGTGATTCGTCAATGGAGTGCTCACTAGTTTTGCGCTGCTCATCGCAAACCTTTCTAGCATTTCTCAACATAACCCCATTGAGATAGCCACAGTTTCCTTGAGTCTCTGTCCCTGCGAATTTCCATTCCAAGAATTTTCTTTGCAGCTCCTAAATCTTTCATATCAAATTCCTGACTCAATAAAGTTTTCAAACTGATAACATCATCCATGTTCTTCGCAGCAATTAACATATCATCAACGTACAGTAACATAAAAATAAAAGAACCATCATCAAGGCTCTTAATATAGACACATCAATCATACTCAAATCGCTTGTAGCCAATCTTGATCATATAGAAGTCAAACCGTTTGTACCAATATCTAGGAGACTGTTTTAACCCGTACAAAGATTTCTTTAATCTGCAAACTAAATGCTCATTTTAAGGTTGAGTGAAACCTTCAGGTTGTTTCATGTAGATCTTCTCCTCTAAATCACTATGAAAAAAGTAGTTTTAACATCCATCTACTCTAAATAAAAATCCTAACTAGCCACCAATGCAAGTACTGCTCGGATTGAAGTGTGCCTGACCGCAAAAGAAATGTTTTTATCATAATCGACTCCTTTCTGTTATGAAAAACCCTTTGCTACCAAACGAGCCTTGAACTTCTCCCCCTCTTTTTCTGTTAGTGCTGGTTTCTTCTTATACACCCATTTGCAACCAATAGGCTTCTTACCCTCAGGAAGGCGAACTAACTCCCATGTACGATTGTGATTCAAAGACTCCATCTCCTCAACCATGGCAGCCATCCACTTGTCATTTTCCTGACTAGTAACAGCATCATGAAAAGTAATCGGATCATCACTGCTAACAGTAAGTGCAAAAGAGACCAAGTTTTCAAAACCCAATATGTTCGAAGGCGTTATATTCGTTCGTCTCACCCTGTCTCTGGCGAGACTATAATCCTGCAAATCATCCGTAGCTAAACCACTAGAAGTCGGTTGAGAAGTTTCTGTTTTCTCAACTGGAAACTGCTCAAAATCTACCACTGTCATGTCTTTCTTCTACTACAACATGGGTTGTTCATCAAAAACAACATCTCTACTGATCACAATTTTCTTCGCAACTGGATCCCATAACTTGAATCCTTTGACACCTTTCTTGTAACCAAAAAAATGCACTCCTTTGATTTTGCATCAAGTTTGGATCTCTTATCAGCAGGTACATGCGCATAAGCAGGACAACCAAAAATCTGTAATTGATAAAAAGTAACATCATGACTAGTCCATACCTCTTCTGCAACTTTCGCAACCAATGATGCCCTTGGTGATCTTTTGATAAGATAACATGCCATGTTAACAACCTCAACCTAGAAGTGTTTAGGAAGCCCCACATTCAACCACGAACATCTGGCTCTTTCATTCAACGACCTATTCATCCGTTCCGCAACACCATTCTATTATGGTGTCTTGTGCATTGTAAAATGCCTCTTAATCCCATGCTCCTTACAGAAGTTTAGAAACTGTGAATCTGTGTACTCCGTACCATTGTAAGACCACAAACTCTTGATTCATCCTGTTTGGTTTTCTACCTCAGCTTTCAACAGCTTGAACTTCTCAAAAACGTTAGACTTCTATTTAAAAAAATACAACCTAACTTTCTGTGAAAAATCGTCAATAAAACTAACATAATACCCAGATCCACCCAAAGACGATGTCGTGGAAGACCCATACATCAGAATGCACATAATCAAGAATCCCTTCAGTTGTGTGCTTCCCAGTCTTGAAACGAACTTTAGTCTGTTTACCAAGAACACAATACTTGCAAAAATCTAGCTTGCAGCTTTTAACACCATGTAACATATTTCTTTTATGTAATTCAGCCATACCACGTTCACTAAGATGAGCAAGAAGCATATGACACAGTTTGGTAGTATCATCACATGACTCAACAGAATGAACTCCACCTATAACGGTACTCCCTAACAATATGTAAATATTCCCTGCAATCACCTTTCCTTTCATCACAGTCAAAGCTCATTTAACAATTCGAATGGTTTCCCTATCCTCGTCAGCCTTAGGGATAAAACCATTCTTGTGAAAAGTGCCCAAAGAAATCAAATTATTCTTCAGATCTGGGATATGCCGAACACCACACAACGTCCTAACAGAACCATCATACATTTAATTCTGACATCACCAATACCAATAATATTACAACATTGATCATCACCCAAATAAACATAACCATAATCAACCAACCTGTATGTCGAAAACCATTCCCTATTTGGCGTGATGTGATAAGAACATCTAGAATCAAGAATCCAAGCATCCGTTAATTGAGTCGTTAAAATAAAAAGCATATAACCCTCACTGCAATCAGAATTGTCATCCTCGACCACATTCACAGACTTAGATGAGTCATCACGCTTCTCATCAGTCTGCTTTTTCAACTTCAGACAGTCTCGCTTCAAATATCCCGCCTCCTTGTACTTGTAACAGTGAATTGTCTTCTTATCCCTAGATTTGGATCTGAAATTCCGTTTCTCAGACCCTGTCTTTTTTTACTTCCATCCACGGTCTCGATTACCCTTGACATATAAGCTATCAGCTTGAGAGCTTTCCCCTGCATTCTGCTTCCGCTGGTTGTGAGCCAACAAGGCTGCAATAATCTCTTAAACTTTGATAGTTTATTTCCCATATGTAAGAGTAGTCACCATGTGTTCATAAGAGGGAGGTGACGAACACAACAGAATGATCGTTTTGTCTTCATCCTCAATTTTCACATCAAGTCGAGCCAAATCAAAAATGGTTTGATTGAAGACATTCACGTGTTTCACCAAATCATGATCATCATGTATCTTCAGCCCATATAGCCGTTGCTTTAGATACAGTTTAGTCATTAAGAATTTGGACATAAACTGACTTTCCAACTTCTTCCAAATTTTATCTGGAGACGACAGATGCATGACGTGATACATGACCTCGTCCGCCAAACATAATCGTATGGTTCATACCGCTCGTTGTTGCAATTATTCCCAATCTTTCTCCTCCATCGTCGTCGGTTTGTAGGTTGCAAAGCCTTCAGGATCCCTTGCTGCGCCAACATATCCTTCACCCTTGTTTGCCATAATCTGAAGTTACCCTGACCATCGAATTTCACAACTTCAAATTTGGCTCCTAACATCTGATACCTATTGTTGAATAATCGGGTAAAGAAAACAGAAATAGCATAAGAATTTTTACGAGGTTCAGCAATGTGCTTACGTCCTCGGTGCCTTAGGCGGTGCTAGTTTTTTATTCAATTCAATGTCTCATAGGTTTAGGTTACATCTCCTTTTATAATAAATAAACTTTGGTACATATTTACAAAAATAACCCTGTACCGTATCGTAGGGGCTAGGCCCCCGCACCCCCAACCCACATAATCGTAACCCCCACTACGAGACTTTCTTTGTAAGGACAGATGATGTTCGCTTCGCTCACTCCGCTCCATCCTCTATCCTCTTTACCGGTATATTTATGAGTCATACCTAACAATCATATATCTACAAAATAACTCATAAATTTATAAAATAAATATTGTTGGTGGCTGAATTATCTGCCAACGTTAATCCGATCATCATAGATTGTGGGTGAGTATAAGAATAGAAATAAAATAATGGGTAAAAAAGAGACAAAATGGAGAAGAAAAAAAGAATAAAGTAAAAGAAGAAAATAAGATAAAAGAAAATTAAACCGGTTCTGAAGTCGATCACGGTGATAATCGACTAAAATTATTGTCTAAAGATTTATACAAACAATTAACTTAAAATTCTTTATTTTTTTCCTCTTCACTACGACCTACTTAACAAACATGATTAACTAAGGTGGTGTTTATTTTTGCAGAGGTAAAAGGTCTGCAGTCTGCGGACCACATCTGCAGGCATCTGTAGTAGAAGAGGTGGACCAAAAGTCTGCAGTCTGCAAGAAGAAGACTGTTTATTTTTTAACGTCTGCAAACTGCTAAAATAAACTGAAATATAAATAAACTGATTATTTAAAAACTTAAAAGAGTTTTGCAATACTGAAATTTAAATAATTTTATTTTTATAATACTGAAATTTAAATAATCCATATAACTACAATAATAATTTTTTAAAATAAATCAATATATATTTTAAAATAAATCAATCCATACTAAAATATAAATCAATTTGCACACGCCTTACTACTAAACCAAATTGGATGTTTGTGTCTTGAATTACACAATACCTTATATATTGAACCTATACCACATGACAAGTTTAAGACTAGACCACTAGAACAAGATTATATATAATTTTTTTAATAAAAAATAAAACCACTAATTAAATAAAAAAGATACAATTTAAAATTATATATAATATTTAAATTATAAATAAAAATAAAATATTAAATTTATTTTAAAAGAAATTAAATGTTCTTTGAAGAGGTTAGAAGAGCTTTAAAGACATAAGGTCACGTCCGCGCCAAGAAGATGACGCGCAGACGTTAGAAGAGTTTCTGTCTTCTAAAAAAGCAAACGGTCTGCGAAGCCCAATGTCTACGAGTGGTCTGCGCGGTGCAGATATAAAAGCTTTAAAGACCTTTAACAGTGAAAACAAAGACCACCTAAACTTTATAATGCAACCGTCCCTAGTGCACAGGAAATGATTGTGTCACTATATCGCAATCCATCAAAATTTATTAAAAGAATTAAAATTACTATTAAATAAAATTTTACTCTCAAGGAGAAATAATTCCGTCATAACCGTGAGTAAGACTAAATTTTTTCCATTTTTAGGCAGAATAATTGATGAAATTGAAGTCCACTATATAAGGGTACACTTCCATTTTCATATGGCCTACCATTAATTTCGGAATATTTCGGATATCCATCTTTCTGCTCCATAGGCGAAAAAGAGATCCCATGTTTTATGGACCATTCTTCAAATCAAACTTTATTAAATCAAATTAACATATATTATATAAGGACCAATTATCATTAAGAAATTAGTACTACGATTTATTAAATTAAATGAATAAAAAAAAGGTGTAAGATTTAACTCAAACAAAACGACCCAGACCTCGACCAGAGTCTAGCATTGAATATGGATATATATACGAAAGAGAACGATTTGCATACCAAATGACCAATTAAGGTCAGAACGGTTTCGGTTCTACTGGTGGCAGATTTAAAATTATTTTTAAAGACGGATATATACATATTTATAATATATTTTTTATGAAATAGAAATAAATAAAAATTTAGAATTAACATCATAATAAAATAAATAACCAATTTAAAATAACACTTTTTTTACTAATGAAATAAATATCAAAGGGGCAACTGGGCACGGCAGGCCTATTTTTTGTAAAAATTAGAATAATGGCGGGGGGCAGCATGTCTGTTAAAGCAAGGGAGATAAGATCAGAAATGAGCATACTTTGGAAGTGGGAACTTTAGTGAAACGCTTCATTAGGTTCAACATCTTTATTGTTTAACAAAAAGTAAAAAGACCCTTTAATTCAATTAATTATGCTAACTAGGTACACTAAACATCTTTTACAGTATTAGATGATTAAAAAAGAAACACAAAACATAAAGAGAAAAAAATGTTCGAAATTGTTAAAAGATAGATTCCTTCTGTGGGCAATCTACTTTTTGAAATACCATGCTCATCTCCTTGCTCTACCAAAAGAAAAGGGAATGTTTTTTTACTAGCAGAGGTATAGAAAAATACAACTTAAATGTAAATTATGTGAGAGGTGGGGTTGAAAGGGTTTCATGGAGCATGAGAACGCATGGGGCTTGTACCCATCTTCACAGTTCACCCCTCGTGCGCGCTATCTATCAATGGCGGCTCATTCTCTTCGAGCACCTTCAATAATTATCATCCTTGATGGCATGCTGCCAAAACAGAACATGTTAGATAATATAGTCTATAGTAAATAATCATTTCTTTTTTTTCTTCTTTTTCTTTTTCACTTTTCTGTTCATGTTGTTGCAGTAGAAGAGCGATTGGGGCTGTCATGTCAGCTAATAAGGAGAGGGTGGAATAGGGAAGAATGTGGGAGACAACCCCAAAACATTTCAAGTATTACCAGTTGACATAACGTCTTTTGAGGCCCACTGTGGACCAGACCATCCCCCATTAATATCTACTTTATATTTATATATATACCTCCCTTTCATTTCCCTAGCTCCCCATCCTCCTCTTCATTACTTCCTTTCGTCTCTCGTAAGAATCTCGAGCTTGCTTCAATGGCTGATGCAGGTGGTTCAGCCTCCGATAGGAGGATGTGGTGCTCAGTTCCTGAAAGGCTCCAGCTGCATGTGGCCATGTTGGCCTTGCAGTTTGGTTATGCAGGTTTCCATGTTGTTTCTCGAGCTGCCCTTAACATGGGCGTCAGCAAACTCGTCTTCCCAGTTTATAGGAACATCATTGCTTTCCTTCTGCTCGTTCCATTTGCGTATTTTCTTGAAAAGTAAATCATTTAATGCAAGCATTATCTCGTTACTGAATCTTATTTTTGTAAGAACTGAAGACCTAACTTGTTCTCCACACATTTCTACTTTGTACAGGAAGGACCGACCAGGCATTACTCTAAATTTTCTTTTACAGTTCTTCCTCCTCGCTCTTGTAGGGTACGCGTGACATCCTCTACACGTCAACATAACATGGTTATCGTATGTAATAAAGCAAAACTAACTGATCCAATTTCTCTGTACGTGACAGAATAACAGCAAATCAAGGTTTCTATTTGCTTGGCTTAGATAACACGTCACCAACCTTTGCATCTGCCATCCAAAACTCGGTCCCGGCCATTACCTTTCTAATGGCCGCCATATTTGGGTAATCCCACTAATTCCTCGTATTATATACATGAGATGTAGTATTTGATGGTTTTCTATTTGTTATTTTTTTCTTCAGGATAGAGAAAGTGAGGCTAAATCGAAGAGATGGGGTATCGAAGGTTATAGGAACGGCCTTGTGTGTGGCTGGAGCATCAGTGATAACTCTATACCAAGGTCCAACCATATACAGCCCAACTCCACCGCTAGATAGACCCACCCCGTTGTTTGTTTCGTTGGGAGATGCAAAGGGAAAGAACTGGACTCTTGGTTGTTTGTATCTGATTGGCCATTGCTTGTCCTGGTCCGGCTGGCTGGTGTTGCAAGCACCGGTGCTGAAGAAGTACCCAGCTAGACTCTCGGTCACCTCCTATACGTGTTTCTTTGGCCTTATTCAGTTCCTCATCATTGCGGCTGTCTTCGAGCGTGACGCTCAAGCTTGGATTTTCCGTTCCGGCGGCGAAGTCTTCACTATTCTCTATGCGGTCAGTAGTTCACCACTCCTCATCATGGTCTTAAGTTCATGAAATGTAACCCTTCTTTAGTACATTAGAGAAAAAGTGAGAAAAAAGACCTAAAACTTTAGGGTGGGAATGCAGGGAGTGGTGGCATCAGGGATTGCATTCGCTGTACAGATATGGTGCATTGACAGAGGTGGCCCTGTCTTCGTTGCTGTTTATCAACCTGTTCAGACTCTGGTTGTCGCTATCATGGCTTCCATTGCTTTAGGGGAAGAATTCTATTTGGGAGGGTAAGTGGGTCCTCTTTCTCAACATTAATACTCTTTGCAGGGATGAAACGAGAGGATCAATTCAAATTACCATATATTTTTTAGATTTTTTTTATATTTTTCTAATAATTTATTTTTTCTAACATAAATTCTTGTGTCTCTGCAACCCCAACCGTAGGATCAAAATGTATCTGCCATGCAGTTAACATTGTTTCCTTTTGGTAATCCACAGTATCATCGGGGCAGTGTTGATCATAACAGGATTGTACCTGGTTCTGTATGGTAAAAGCGAAGAAAGAAAATTCGCAGCACAAGAAAAGCCTGCCACTCAGGAGCATGGCAACAGCAGAGCTGGCAGCCATATCAGGACGACATCCTTCACTCAGCCACTTTTGCCTCCTTCAACGGAAATCGTTTAACTTTTTCAAAAAAACCTAAATCAAAAAGCCTGTGTGTTTATGATTGTTTTTTTCTTTCTCTTCCCCTTCCTCTATATTAGCCATCAATGGATTTCTCCGAGTAGCGGACAAGGGTTGAAAAAGAAACGTTTTTGAACGGGAGTGACGACGACGACCACTGTCACAGCTGTGTATGGTCTGTGCGGGGCCTGAAATCCCATATGCTTTCTACTTCATATGTTAAATTTTATGGTTTGTTTTAAGATAAAACGATAATGGAAATTATCATGTTAGTGCTGGAAATCATGTTGATGATTCGGGTGCGATGAAATGGACCCACGCGCCATCTTATTTTAGTCAAACAAATCTCCATCAAATTAAACCGACAATATCAACAACCTTCTCCTTTTTGCTTGTCCTTTCACTGAGGAATTCATGACAAGTTTGCGAAATACGAGAGATTACAAACCCACAGGATATCACCAAACCCTACATTTTGGATGGTAACTAAATTTATTTATTGTGCTGGAAGGAACCCAAACAAATGACAAACATATATATAATGATCTTCAAGATAGAGGCAAGTGAGTAGGGGTGGCAATCTGGTGTGGGAAAATCGAAAACTATGGGGATTCGAACTGACGGGATGGGGAATGATAAAAAGCTCAATTAGCATGTAAAACTGATCATTATTATTGATTGTTGTGTACAAGACCTCTGCGTATCTTTATATACAAGCAATGTTAAATGTATAACAACTATACCAGCTATAACAGAAAAGTGTTATACTTCAACTAACTAACTGAGCAAGACTATACACTCTGGATGCTTGAGCATGCTTATGATGTAGTCCATCCAATATGCTCCCTGCTCCTTCGATCTTCAACTTTTTTAACGACACAACACCCAACCTTTGTCTAAACACATGGAAGTAATCTTTTGACAATGCCTTAGTGAAGCCATCTGCTACCTGATATAAAGATGGTACATAGTTCACCTTCAATCTGTTTGCTGCCACCTTCTCTCTCACAAAATGCACATCCAACTCCACATGCTTAGTTTTAGCATGGTAAATTGGATTAGCACTCATAGATATGGCACTGGAATTATCACACCAGATAACAGGTGTGCCTTGTAGCTCAATCCCCATACTATCAAGCAATGCAGCTACCCATGTAGCATCAGAAGACACATCGGCCAAACTCCCATACTCAACTTCAGTTGTGGACCTGATACAGTCTTTTGTTTCTTGGAATTCCACACGATTAGATTGCCAGCAAGATACAAACAATTACCTGAGATTGATCTCCTGTCATCCATGCTTCCTGCCCAATCAGCATCTGCAAATGCAGTAAGTTGTAATGGTGATTCATTTCGAGACAAAATAAGTCCATGATCCAAGGTACCATTCAAGTATCTAAGAACTCTTTTCGCAGCAGACAAGTGTTGCTCACACGGTGCATGCATGAACTAAGCCAATTTGTTGACACTATATGCTATGTTTGTCCTTGTGTGACAGGCATACAATAACGAGCCTACAAGACTTCTGTACTCCTTTGGATCAGCAAGAGGACTACCAGCTTCTTTGGTCAGCTTGAGAGATGAGCCATTGGTGTGGGCATCTAAGTGGCTTTGCTCATCTGCACTTTATCTAGAAATTCCATGATATACTTCTTTTGGCTTAGGAAAATGCTATCACCCACATATTTGACCTCAATTCCAAGAAAGAAATTAAGTTGTCCCAAGTCCTTGAGAGAAAATTTCTTACCAATCAAGCTGACTACTTCTTCAACTTTGCACACCAAATTTCCAGTAACAATTATATCATCCACATATAGGGTGTGCAAAATTACCCGACCCGGTTGACCCGACCCGCCGACCCGGATCTAAAAAAACCGGGTAATTCTCTAAAAAAAATTATCGGGTCGGGCCCGGGTCACAAAATCTAGTTTTTCCGGGTACCCGGTTACCCGAGTACTCGGTTAGTTTTTATTTTTTTTTATTTTTTATATATAATTATATAAAATATAATAAATTATTTATATTATGGATTATTATATTTTGTATTTTGAACTTTTAAATTTTATGTTCGATATTAGAGTATGTAATTCGAAGTTTCGAACATTTAAATTTTGTATATATTTTTTAAAATTAATAATTTGAAAATAAAAAATCCGGGTACCCGTAACATCCGGGTCGGGACACGGGCCGAGAAATCGTCGACCCGGAAGTTCTGGGTTCGGGTACCCGATTGGCACACCCCTATCCACATATACCAAGACATAAACTACAAATTTTTCTCTTCTCATTACAAATAATGAACAATCTGCAAGTGACACTTCAAAACCAATATGTACCAAGTGTTCCTTCAACTTAACATACCAATTTCGAGGAGCTTGCCTCAATCCATACAAGGCTCGATTTAGCTTACACACTAAGGGAGTTCCATCTGAGTCCACTTCTTCAAACCCTTGGGGCTGTTGCATATAAACTTTTTCCTGCAAATCCCATTAAAAATGCATTATTTATGTCTACCTGCCTCAAGCACCATGCTTTTGAATAGCTACAGCAAGCATTACATTGATTGTGGATGACTTTGCTACTGGACTGAAGGTATTTTGAAAATCTTGTCCAGGAATTTGGGAAAAAACCCTAGCCACCAATCTGGCTTTGTATCTTTGCAACGTGCCATCAGCATTTCGTTTTATCCTAAACAGCCATTTACATCAACTGGAATTCTGCCTTCAGGTAATCTCACCAGCGTCCATGTGTTATTCTTGACCAAGGCATCATACTCTTCTTGAACAACTGCCTTCCAATTATCAGATTGAAGTGCAACTTGAATCGAATGTGGCTCTTCTTCCTCACTATCATGTATGCTCAGATACACTTTAGGTTTGAAAATACCTCTCTTGCTTCTAGTTATCATGTGATGACTAGGTGCAGCCTTTGAGCTCATAATATCTTCTAAGTCTGGTTGTGGCAACCCTTGTTGCACATCTACTGCATCATTTTCGTCATGTACATGTTGCTCAATTATAACTCCTTCAATATCATTATTAGTTGTATCACGACAAGCAGAGGCAACATCTCCATCTTCAGCAGACTGATTCATCAACCTCGAGTCAGAGTCTTAAACTGAATTACCTCCAGGTGATGGAACATCAATCTGACTTTCACCCATGTTCATATAATCATTAGCTCGAGCACACACTCTATAAGCACCGTTGATAACTGTCAGCTTTCGAGGTGGTATCTGACCTGTCTTAGTTGTTTTGTCACTACTTCCTGCAAAAGGAAAACAAAATTCATCAAAGACTACATGCCTCGAGATGTAAATTTTCCCACTCGGTGCCAGACATTGACAGCCCTTATGATGGGTGCTATAACCAAGGAACGTGCATGGTTGAGACCTAAAGTCCAGCTTATGTTGTTGAAACATTCAAAGATATGGGAAACACCTGCACCCAAAAACACGCACCACTGTAA
Source organism: Hibiscus syriacus (assembly GCF_006381635.1). Classification (NCBI taxonomy): domain Eukaryota; kingdom Viridiplantae; phylum Streptophyta; class Magnoliopsida; order Malvales; family Malvaceae; genus Hibiscus; species Hibiscus syriacus. Next base: position 24,279 of record NW_024062641.1, on the reverse strand, counting down.
TCCGGTAGCTTATTATAAAGAGCTTCAAGTGGTGACTTGCCATCTAAAACCTTGGTGGGCATTTGATTAATAAGGTACACAGCTGTACTTACAGCATATGACCAGAACCTTAAAGGTAAAGAAGCTTATTCCATCAAGACCAGTGCTGATTCAATACATGTCGGTGTTTTCGTTCAACAACATCATTCTGTTCTGAGGTGTGAGGACAGGTTAATCGATGGTGAACTCCATATTTTCCAATATTGCTGTGAATGACATGTATTCTCTACCCCAGTCAGTTTGCAGTTCCTTTATTTCTGTCTCAAACTGAGTCTTAACAAATGCATGAAACAATTGGAAAGCATTCATTGTTTGATTCTTGTTCTTAAGTAGATAAACCCAATAGTGCCTTGTATGCATCTACAAAGGACACATAATAGCTGAAACCATTTGAAGTTATGTGCGAGGGTCCCCATAAGTCATAGAATACTAACTGAAAAGGTTTCTCATACACTGTTTTGGACTCATGAAACGGTATTTTATGGCTCTTCCCCATTCTATAAGCTACACAAACATTGGTACTCTCTTTATTAATCGAGGGAGCAACATTGACCCCAATTTGTTTACAAATTTACACCAATGATGCATGAGCAGGATGCCCAAGCCTTTGATGCCACAATTCATACAAGTTTATGCTAGTAGTTACATTTACTATCATTGAATTTGATTTCTTATGACAAGGCACATTATCAGCAGCAAAATGATACAAACCAGTAGTCTCCCAACCTTGCAACAGCACCACTCTAGTCTTCTCATCTTTCACCAAGCAATGATTTGCATGAAACTCAAAAAATACCTCATTCTCTCTAGCAAACTTAGAGACAGATAAAAGATTTTTAATGACATCAGGCACATGCAGTAGATTATGAATGTAAAGAGCTCGAGATCTAGTTTGAATGAGAGATGATCCAGTCCTGTATATATCAAGATTCTGTCCATTTACCACAGCTAACTTACCTAGTCCTGAATAATCAGATGCATTGTTAAGTTTGGAACTATCTGGAGTTATATGGTGAGTAGCTCCTGAGTCTATAACCCATTTGTCCGAGCTGGAAGATGTTAAGACAAGGTCTGCACTGAAGCACAACCATTGTTTGTACATGTATAACCTTCATTATCAAAACCAGTTACCTGTGTGTTGAAGGACTCATGCTTATCATCGAGAATTCCAAAAAATGACTGATCAAACCGATGCCAATCGATCCACAGTGTGCCCCATCTTTCCACACAGTTGGCATTGCACCCTTGCTCTTCCTCGACCTCGATTACCTGTTCGACCATGCAAATATGTTGTGTCATTCGTTCATTTCCAGTGTTCTGCTGATCAGTAGATTGACCAGAATATCTTCTTTGATTGTTATTCTGGATATGTGCAACATTCGCACTGAGAAGTGGTTGAGATTGAACTTAAAAGCTTTTAAGATGGGCTTCTGCATCAATTAACGAAGAATGAACTGCATCTACTGTAAAGGCATCTTTACTCGCTGTAATAATAGCAACAAAAGGTTGATAATCGAATGAGAGTCCATTCAGAATTGTAGCAATCTGATCAATGTCAGAAATGGCACTGCCACACGCAGCTAATGCATCACACACCTCTTTGATCGAAGTGAGATATGATCTTATGTTTTCATCTCTTTTCTTGATGGACCTCAATTTGCAATGCAAACTCATTATATGGTAGTCGATCGATTAGAAAAGAACTTAAGAACTGTGGCCCATACCTCAAAGGTAGTTTCAGCACCAACAAATTGTGGTAGAAGATGATCACTGATGGTGGACAAAAGCCAAGAGGCCAGGGCACTATCTTGTGCAACAAAAACATCATACTCCTCATTGATGACAAGATTGCCATCTGCATCAAGTATTTTTTCATGTGGGGATCTAAGATCTCTGGTGAGCAGCCTCTCAAGTCGATGACTTCGAACCGTTAAGAGAATCTGTTGTTTCCATCGAAGGAAATTCATCTCATCAAGCATGATGTTGATGCATTTGTTTGTGACCATCTTGATGGGTCTCAATGACTCTGAACTGCCAAGAACGTTTCCAGAACCACTGAATGCCATGACTCCAACTCTTGCAAGATGAATTCGAAAATCTTGCCAAGAATTACCACGCAGCAGCAGGAACGCAGCTTATCCCAGAACCAACTGAGCGATTGATACCATGATAGAAAGCTCAATTAACATGTAAAACTGATCATTATTATTGATTGTTGTGTACAAGACCTCTGCGTATCTTTATATACAAGCAATGTTAAATGTATAACAACTATACCAGCTATAACAGAAAAGTTGTTATACTTCAACTAACTAACTAACTGAGCAAGACTATACACGCTACATGCTTATGATGTAGTCCATCCAATAGGGAATAACTGAAATCTTCACTCACGAGAATGGGGACGGAGAAGTTTTATCCCCGAAGCTGAAATGGGGATAGGATTGTTTTATCCGAACCGCAGAGATAACCGAATCATATTCGTGTGAATAACCGTGGGGATCCTCAAAAAATATCAGTAGGGATCCCTGATATTTTACAAAATTTTAAAAATATATTTATAATCATTTACTTATATACCCTTAACATATATTTTAATAAAAAATTATATATGATAAGATTGTGAGATTATGTGTTACTACTGTTACATCTTAAAGGAACTAAAATTGAAGTTTAGATCTTTTCTCATTTAATATACATTGATTTGTTTAGATTGAAAATGGTTAAGATTGTACATATACATTGGGTGTTAGATGAATATTAACGTTTGAAACTTTCATTATAAATAGATGAATATTAACGTTTGAAACTTAGATGAATATAAGTTTTAGGTGTTGCATTGATTTCAAAAATGTTTGTTTATTTTTTGGATAGATATTAACCGAAACCCACATGGATCCGTAAGGGATGGGTATGGAGACAAAAATCCCCAAAACATATTGTAGGGATTCCTCAAAACCGTACCCGCAAGTGTTGGGGACGAATTGGATAATGCAAAACCGTCCCCGCCCCGACCCGTTGCCACCCCTACAAGTGAGTGACAATAAAGCCAAATAGCTTTACTTTGGAGAGTATTTGAAGAAAGAGATTGAAAATTTTAAATTATTATATATTTTAAATGTTTTTTATTGATAATTTAATTTATTTTAAGTTCATCCTCCCTTAATAGTTAAAAGTTCGTTCTTAACCATTTGTCCTTAATTAACTATATTCGACTCAATTAAACTTTTGTATGATTTAATTTGTGTTTTTAGCCAATTGAAAACTATTTCTTTCAAATATAAAATAGCTTATGGTTGCTAATAAATTAAACTCAAATTTGGGTTTTGGTAATATATCACAGTATTTTCACCAAAAATTGTTGGATATAATGTAATACATATTACAATTTTAAGAGAATCTATATTTTCATCGTTTTGGACATAAAAAATACTTAATATAAAAATAAGTGTTCGAATTATATTATTTTTTTCATTTAAAGGTCTAAATTATTTTTTAGTTAATTCAAGTATGTATCGTTATAAATGTTACCATTTCATTGTTACAAATCTAGAAAAACTCTACTATATCAAAGACATACAAGCTAAAAATGATCTCAGGGACTGCTACTTTCACTCTATGGGATGCTTTCAACAACAACAAATGCACCATTATGGGAGGGAAGGGGATTGGAAGGGACAGGATGGGATAATTAAAATATGATTTTAATAGAATTTTTTTAGTTAATATTTTTATATAAAAATTTCAAAAAAAAAAGACATGTATTACTTAACGAGATTTTTTAATGATCGTTATGGTTGGAGTAGTTAAAATTATAACGTTTGTAATGTTATCCATCTAAACTGACCGAAAATAATTTAGACACTTAAATAGAAAAAATTATATAATTTGAAACCTTTTCATAATTAAACCTTAAAAAAATACAAAAGTTAATCTCATCAAGTAAATATTTATTCACAAATTAAATGAACTAAAAATATAATACATTTCAATCTGTTATTACAAAATAAAGAAAATCACCGTAATACCTCCATGTTTCAAAGGGGGAGACATTATTTATTAAAAACATGCATTAATCTTACATCATCAAAAATAAAATGAAAAGATTGTAAATTTTAAAATATTTTATTAAACATATATATTGAAACGAGATATTTTCGACCCCAAATGAAGTGTAAATTAAGGTGGGTGAAGCGATCCCAAGATTAATGCTTGAATAGAGAGATTGACATCCCTATGGAATTTCTACTAATCGCAATTATTAGTAACCCTTTAACAAAAGCAATCTCCTTTTCCTTTATTGGTGATGTGAATGGAATAAACATCATTTTGAGTCTCTTAAAAGTTTATATCACTGTTGTCATCAAATTAATTAGTTTTTTACAACTTATTTTGAATTTATTTATTTTTATAAATTTTAAATTTTATTCTAATCTTATTTAGGGGAAAAGGAAGAGTGAACACTAAGGGAAGGAAGGGGAGTGCTCCTAGCGGATCTAAAACTCATGGCCTAAGGGAATATGAGGGAACAAAGATGAGCAGCTTGATCAACCGTCTAAATATGTTTGCTCATTCAATAATATGATTTATTGATGAACCATTTCAAATTAGTCTATATCTATTATGGACGACTCCCGATCTAATTTACTTCATTCGTAAATGTTAGATTCAAACTTTTGATATTGCTTAAGAAATCTAGTGTCTCGTACTACTTGACTAACTAACTGTTGGAAAATTAATTAGTTTTCTATTCTTCCTTACAAAGTGTTTGCCCTAGAGTTGGCCAACCGATTAGTCAAGTTGTTCATCTTTTTCCCTCATATTCCCCTAGGTCATGAGTTGTAGACCTACTAGGAGCACTCTCCTTTTTCTTAGAGTCTCATTTCCCTCCTCTTAAGTAGGATCAGGATTAAATTTAAAATTTGTCAAAAATATTTTTTTTGCCTCAACGCATTGTCCTAATTAATTGTTAGAAGTGTTCAAAAGGCTAATTCAACTACTAGTCGAACTGAGTTACCATTAGCTAAATTAATCAAATTTTTAACTGTTAACCAATAAAATATTTTTTTAAATATTAACCAAACCGAATTAACCAATTTTTTAAATAATTTTTTAGTTAGATTAATTTGAGTTTAATAGATATATTTTTATTTGGTTTAAAATTTAATTAGATATAGATAATTTAATAGGTGTAGTACGATTAAAAAATAATTAAGTCTTAATTATTACGTATTTGAGCTTAAAATATATATTTAGTATACATAATATATTTAATATTTTCAATTAATTCAATTAATTAATTGATTTCAAATCAAATTAACCGTTAAAGGAATATTAGAAAAAGAAATTAACTATCCCTGATCGAATTAGTTCAATGATCAACTGAATTAATTGAACTAATTCAGTTTATTTGATTAATTCGATTAAAACGAGAAGTTAACTCCCCAATTAACGACGAATCCTTTATAGTTTGTCTTTGGTTTTACAAAACCATTTTCTTAAAAAAAAATTCACTAGTACTTGGTTGCAGCTAGGGATGGCAAACAAGCGGATGACAAACAGGCGGGGCGATGGGGATACCCTTTCTACCATCTTCATACCTACCTAATATTTTTGTATCCACCACCTACACACCACCCACAACGTATAAAATTTTAAATCCACACCCGCCTGTACAGGTACAAATCCACTCCTCATCCACTAGCCAAGTAGATACCCACCACCAATCTCGTATCCCTCTGTACCTGCCTATACTCACCAATTTGAGATATGAGAAATGATGGTCTTTAATTATAAAAATGTTTATACCCTAACATTTGGTTAAATTACAAATCATATCATGTAAAACCTTAAGATTTAAAGAATAGTCTCTAAAATTATACATAAATTCATAATTGTCCAAAATTTATATAGTGGGTAGTTAGTAGGCGGGCGAATGCGTGGCGGATAAGGTCTCAAACCCATCCACTACCCACTACTAATGACGGGTATGACTTTTTACATCTACACTCATTACCACTAAACTTATACCCATTCTCCTCAATTGAAACGGGTACAATGTGGAATCCATAAAAATTGTATCGTCTTCCATCACTAGAGCAACTATGATGAAATCATGGAGAAATTGTTTAGTTTTAAAATTTATAGGGTCTTAAAAAGTATTTAAATGAAAATAAGGATTAATTATCTAATTTTAAAATTGACACTGACTTAAAAAATAATTAAACCAAAAAAATGAAAAGTAAAAGCTTAGGTTCTTTGATTTCAAAGCTAATAAGATTTGGAGTAAAAATAGAATATAATTTCATTGATTTCAAAATTAAGGGACTAAAAAGAGGAGTTGAACCAAAAGTTATTCCTGTCAATATCCGGTTCATAAAAAAGGGGTTACGTTCCTGTCTAATAACCATCAAAGTACATTATCATTTTTCTCGTATTTCTATTTGTTTAATGTTTTAGTTCTGTTACCTACAATTATGCAATTTTTAAACCCCCAAAAATGGAATATTATGCTGTAGTTATAAATTAATAAAATGAAATTCGAGTTCATTTACACCAAAGTTTGAACATGTTTAATCGGCTATTGCATTTTCATGTACAAATCTTTTGGTACAACCAACTAGATATATACATATATATATATCCTAAATGTTATTGGCTTGATCCCATAAATACTATATCGTCCCCAAAATGTTATTAGGCCCAAACAGAGATAATTTGGGTCTATAGGCCTACTTTCTTGGGTATCTCAACTAATGGCTGAACTTTTAGACCATCTAACCGTGTGTTGACTAGTCTAGCCCAAAGGATATCAGACACCCTTTGCCTTTTGATCACATAATTTTTTGATTGATATATTATAAAAAAAATAATAAAAAAATTATATCAAATGAAAACTATTATTTTTTTTGGTTGTACTCCCGGTTTAAGGCTTCGCCTTGACTAGTTCAAACCGACCCGTATCGCACTCCTGACTTTGGTGGGTGTCTCCCAACAAGGATTTTCTATATACACAAGGACTCGAACTTGAGACATTTCTTAAGCGATATTAAGATGCTTACTACTAACCCTTGTTGATGAAAATTATTATTATTAATATATAAAATATGTTTTTAGTTTTTTTCTGATGTCACATGTAAATTAAAACTAAATAATAAAAACCAAAATAAGAATTGAAAAATAAAAATATGACTACACGTCAAAACATATAATTAGAATTATAATTTTTTTATCTAGAAAATTTCGAAATAAAGTAATAAATTTAATAGTTTAGAGTTTGTTATGTTATTTTGGAATTTTGTTTCATTTGATGGAAGGTGTAGCTATAAATAAATAAATGGTAACAAATAGAAAATAAACATTTTAAGGACAGAAACTTTTAGAAGCAAAACGATAGAACAAATATTAAAAAAATAGAAAAAGAAAAAGAGGGAGAATTGACTTATCTCAAATTAGACAGATATAAAAATTGATCTTTAACTAAATTTTTTTAAAAAGTTTTTGTTAATAACATGTGAAATAAATAAAGTAAACAAAAAACAAGATGTATGAGAAAATAGAAAATTTTATATTGCTTTTCCGATGTGAAGTATATACAAGGACTTCTTCTACCTCTATATTTACAAACATTGTTGGAAATAATAATTGCAAAATGGAGTTGTTAGTAGTGATTGGAAATATAAATAATTAAATAAATCGGAACTAAAAATTGTTTTATGGTGATCCACTGTCTTAGAAACTTACTCGGCTCGATAAGTGTAATCGCAACAATGGTCAAATGCCCATTGAGGTTAACATAGTTATCCAAAATCTCGTACACCCAAGAAATTGAAGTGGAGAAAGTTGGTATTGCTCTTCACCATAGAGAATCGAATGTAACAGTGGAGACATGAATAAAATCTTTTTTCAAAACGAGAAAAATGATTATTTTTGGATGATATGAAAGTGTTGAAATGATATGTATTTATAGGTTGATTCTCCCGAAAATAATGGATTAAGGCATGAATTAAACATCCAATACAATTGTTGTAAAGTTAAAACAATTAATCTGTAGAGTGACATCTATAACAACTGATATTATGAGAAATAAATTTGATGTCAGGTGCAAAGAAGCAAAGAATCTGACTGAGAAAAGTCTAGATTGATAGTCAATTAACATTTAGAAAATAACAACTATAACAATTGTTATTACAATAAAAAGTAAATCTAAAAAAATATACCATGCTAGCATAATATTATATGTTTTATCCGTTTCTCACAAAAAAACTATTCGTTTCACACAAATAAAGTGTCTATAAGTACAGTTTTAAAATTTTATTTCAATTTCTTCATAAAACATTTTGTAGGAAATTCTTACGGGCTTTCTCCAAAAAAGAGAATACGCGTGCGGTACGTGTCAAAGACATGTAATTGCCATGACCATGACCATGAGCCCTGCACAAGCCGGTCGAACGAAAGCAGTGGTTACCATGGCTCACACGTGCAATGTAGTTATCATTCCATATTCAATATGAGAGGGAAAGGATAACCCTTTAAATACCTTCCCAATGTGGGATATGTTCCTTTTCTACAACATTACTAACATTCTTCCAGTAATGCGTAAGATATAAAAACAATATTTTAAACATGTGAACAACAACAAGACTAATTGCTTAAGCACTGATGGATGTATCTTGAACCAGTACACAGTGACAATGATTAATTCTTTACTTAACTAAGTAAACTAATGATACACGACTAACCTCATTCCACTTCCAAGGTCCCCTATAAAACAACAATACATATATGTATATATATGTCGGCCAAATATCCTCAAGATTCTAGTATGTGTATTACAAAAACAACCCAATATTTTTCATATAAGGTATAAAGTACCTGAATCTAGACTAAGAAATAATTAAGAGCTTTTACAATAGTTAAACCTTAAAATAAATAAGGTAAATTCCTTCAAGTTCAATTTTAAATGCACCTCCCAAACTCTGGCATAAGAAATCATTAAGAATAAATAGTCAACATCTTTAATCGGTGAGTTCAATAAGTCTTTCTCAATAAGATCACCCAACTCTTTCTCAATAGGATCACTTAACTCTTACGATTAAATTCATTAAGAGTTTAAGAAAAACTCAACCTCTCTAGCGATAAGTTCATCTAACCCCTCATTATAGAACTACCTACTCAATAATGGGTTATGAACTTACTAAGAGTAGATATTCAACCAAAATTAGTAAATTCATCAAGTCTTTCTCACTAAGACCACCCAAATCCTGGGCTACGAATTTATTAAAAGCATAAATAGCTCAACCTTGTGCATGTACTTTATTCATCATATGTATAGGTAATTATGTACACTATGAGTCTTTCCATGGTTTCATATGCCACATTGAACTTAGATAACTAAGTTAGGTATCCATCATGAATTCCTCAACTAGTGGGCTTTAGGTATATCCTCATCAACGAATCAAAAACCAATTTTCGGTTTAACTTTTTGGTTAGCGGATCAGCTAGGTTCCTTTTCTACTTCACATACTTTGAAAAGAGTACTCCAATTCTTACTAAGTTTCTTATCGATTCATGTCTTATACGAATATGTCTCTTCTTACCATTATAAGCTTGGTTATGTGGCACACATATCACAACCTAAGATTCACAAATTAAGACATCGAAGGAGTCGATTTTCCCATAAAAGAATTTCTACTAATAAATTACTAAACCATTTGGCTTCTTGCCCAACCAGGTCGAGAGTAATAAACTCATCGTAAAACGAGCAATACATGTTTGCTTTGTCGATTTCTAAGATATCGTTGCTTCGTCTAGTTTGATAACATACCTACTCGTCAAGCTTACTTCATCATCTTCGGTAACTCAATTAGCATCATAGTATCCCTCTAAGATTCTAGAATAGAGAATGAACTCAAGTTTCCAATCTATTATACCCCTAAGGTCTTTAGTAAGTGTTTGAGTATAATTCAATATTCATTACTAGGATTATGGGTATATATACTTAATCTACTAACAATATAGATAATATCTGGCCGAGTGTAGTTCATTAAGAATATAAGGATACTAATTACTTTTGCATACCCTTTTTGACAAACACTACTTTTTATTCTTACAGAGATCTATACTAGATTCATAAGGAGATCTTACAATGATGATGTCAAAACTTCCAAATTTCTTTAACGCTTTCTCAATATAGTGATTTTTATTTAAAGAAAATCCCTTTATCAATTTTGTAACATTAACTCTTAAAATAACATCTACCTCTCCCAAATTAGTCATTTCAAATTGGGTAGACAAGAAATTTTTAGTTTTGTTAATGACCTTAATGTTGGTACTAAAAATTAGCATGTCATCTACATACAAACTAATAATTACACAATATAATCAAAAACTTTTGAGTACACACATGCATAAGCTCCATTAATAATAAACCCAAAACTAAGAACAATTTTATGGAATTTCTTATATATTTTTTTGGAGCTTGCTTAAGGCCATATAGTAACCTCATGAGTCTACACACTTTGCAAGGAAAAATAGAGAGAAGCCTATAAAGAACATTGACTCCATTCGAAGACAACTAAGATAAATGGTTGGATTTATTGAGTGTCGACTAGGAGATGAACCATATCCTACTTCTCCTTTGGACTTGGAAGCAAATATATCCCGAGAAGTATCAACCTCCAATGCCAATAAAATTGAGTAATTTTACACTCCACCATAAACACCTAAACCTCTAACTCCAACTCCAATGCCGCTGCCACATGCACCTCAAAGACAACCTCCATCTCTAGAAATAACTCCAACCCTTCCACAACCTGCACCTCCATGACAACTTCCACCTTCAGAGCTAACTCTATACTGGAGGTGGAGTTTGTTTTATTTCTAAAGAAAAACTCAAATGTCGTCACAACATGTACCTTTAAGGCAACCTCAACATCCAAGTCTTAATGCAGTAGATATAGCTCTAAGATGGAAGACTATATTTAAAGCTATCTTGTTCCTTGTCAGTTTCGTGTTAGAACAAGTAATAAAAAACTCCTCCCATTGTAAAAATAATAATGTTTGAAAGTATCCAAATTTGAAGCTATTTGTAAACAAAGGGGATGGATAAGTGGTTTCTATTATCCATCTTATCGATATCCCGGTTATAAGTGAGTTTGTTTACTCAAGTTGATAATCCTTCCCTAATAGTTGGAGTAGTTCAATTTGTTATGTGTGTCGTACGTAAGGGTAAATTTGTTTTCATACTGATGATGGTGCTACTTAAATTATTATAATTGGTTTTAGTGATGAATGTACTTGAATTGCAGCATCTTTTAGGGATACTCTTTTTCCTCCTACTGGATTAGGGAGGTTTTTCTCCTGCTAGAATTCTTTCTATGTCGACGTGGTTAGTCTTTAAATTATATGTATTTTCTTCTGAAAATGAGTCTATACACTTTTCCCTTTATGCTAGAAGCCTGAAATCCTAGTGGTTTCTCCATGTATATCTCCTTGTCTAGATCTTTGTTCAAGAATACAGTCTTTACATCCATTAGATGTACTTGTAATTTGTATATAGAGGTTACCGTGAACAAATAACTTATCGTTGAGATATTAGTCACGGGAGAAAAAGTATCAAAGAAATCAATACCAAATTTTTGAGTAAATCCTTTCACTACTAGCCTTGCCTTATACCTCTGGATTGACACATATCTACTCCTCTTTTGGACATGGAAGCAAATATATCCCAAGAACTATTAACCTCCAATGCCAATAAAATTGAGTAGTTTTACGCTTCACCACAAACACCTAAACCTCTAACTCCAGCTCCAATATCGTCGCCACTTGCACCTCTAAGACAACCTCCACCTCTAGAAATAACTCCAACCTTGGCACAACTTGCGCCTCCTAGACAACTTCCACCTCCAGAAATAACTCCAACAATGCTACAACCTGTGCCTCCAAGATAACCTCCACATCCAAAGATAATTCAAACCAGGAGGTGGAGTTTTTTATTTCTAAAAAAAACTCTAATGTCGTCACTTCTTGTACCTCCAAGACAACCTTCACCTCCAAGTCTTAATTCAATAGATATAGTTCTATGATAGTAGACTATCTTGAAAGATATCTTGTTCCTTGTCAGTTTCGTAATAAAAAACAATAGAAAAAAATCTCCTCACATTGCAAAAATGATAATGTCTTTTTTTATCATGCTCATATGCATATACGAGTATTGTGTGAAAGTATTTGAGTTTGGAGATGTTTGTAGACAAAAGGGAAGGATAATTTGCACCTCCAAGACAACCTCCACCTTCAGAAATAACTCCAACACCGTCACAACATGCGCCTCCAAGAAAATCTCCACTCTAAAGATAACTCCAACGCCGCTACAACCTACGCTTACAAGACAACCTACCTCTAGAGATAACTCCAACATGGAGGTGGATTTTTCTTATTTCTAAAAAAAATCCAATGTCATTACAACCTGCACCTCCAAGACAAACTCAACCTCCAAGTCCTAATTTAGTAGATATAACTCTAGGATGGCAGACTATCATGAAAGTTATTTTGTTCCTTGTCAGTTTCGTGTTACAACAATCAATAGAAAAAAAACTCATCCCATTGTAAAAATGATAATGTCTTTTTTTATCATGCTTATATGCATATACGACTATTGTGTGAAAGTGTTTGAGTTCGAAGCTATTTAAAGACAAAGGGGATGGACAAGATGTTTCTATTATCCATCTGATCACTCTCCTGGTTATGAAGTGAGTTTGTTTACTCAAGTTGATAATCTTTCCCTTATAGTTGGAGTAGTTCAATTTGTTATGTGTGTCTTAAATAAGAGTAAATTTGTTTTCAGACCGATGATGGTGCAGCTTAAATTATTATCACTGGTTTTTAGTGAAGAATGTACATAAATTATGGCATCTTTCAGGGTTATGATGTCAAATTAGTGGGTTTTTTTAGTATTGAAGAAGTTCATCTATTTCTATCTTATTTTGTAGATACTTTTTTCCTCCTACTAGGATTACGGACAATTTCATGCTACTAGGATTTGCTCTAAGTCAACTTGGTTGGTCTTTAAATTATAAGTATTTTCTTATAAAAAAATGAGTCTATACACTTTGCCTTCTAAGTCTGAAGCCTCAAATCCTAGTGGTTACTCCATGTAGATCTCCTTGTCTAGATCATTGTTCAAGAATACAATCTTTACATCCATTTGATGTACTTTTAATTTATGGATAGAGGCTAGTGCGAACAAAGCATGAATCATTGAGATCTTAGTCACGAGAGAATAAGTATCAAAGAAAACAATACCAAATTTCTGAGTAAATCCTTTGACTACTAGACTTTCCTTATACCTCTAGATTAACCCATATCCCATTAGAACTAAAAGCAAATATATCCCGAAAGTATCAACCTCTAAAGCCAATGAAATTGACCAATTTTACACTCCACCAAAAACACCTAAACCTCTAGCTCTAATTTCAATGTCTCCACCAGATGCACCTCCAAGACAACCTCCACCTCTAGAAATAACTTTAACCCTGCCACAATATGCGCCTCCAAGACAACCTCCACCTTTTAAGATAACTCCAACCTGGAGGTAATTTTTTTATTTCTAGAAAAACTCCGACGTCATAACAACATGCACCTCCAAAAAAACCTCAACCTCCAAGTCCTAATGCAATAGATATATCTCTAAGATGGTAGACTATCTTGAAAGCTATCTTGCTCCTTGTCAGTTTCATGTTAAAACAAGCAATAGGAAAAAAACTCCTCCCATTACAAAAATGATAATGTCTTTTTTATTTATCCTGAACATATGCATATAAAAGTACTTTGTGAAAGTATATGAGTTCGGATCTATTTGTAGACAAAGGGGATGGACAACCTTCACCTCTAATACAACTAATACCTCCAGAAATAACTCAAACATCGGTAGTACCTACGCCTCTAAGAGAGCCTACACCTTCAGAGATAACTCCAACGCCACCACAACATACGCCTCCAAGACAATCTCCACCTCCAGAGATAACTTCAACTTGGAGGTGGATTTTTTATTTATTTCTAAAAAAAACTCCAACGTCATCACAACATGCACCTACAAGACAAGATCAACCTCCAAGTCCTAATGCAATAATATAGTTCTTAGATGGCAGACTATCCTAAAAGTTATCTTGTTCCTTGTCAGTTTCATGTTAGAACAAGAAATAAATAAAAAAATCATCCTATTGCAATAATGAGTTTTAGCACAATGCTGGCATGGTAGAATCTTCCTTGGCCACATCTTTGAGACATAGACATAGACCTCTCTGTCTGTAATGATCTTTCTACCGTTAACAGACAATCTCTGAAAAATTAACCAGTATTTCCAAAGTGGAAACAAGCTCCTGAAATAATTCTACAAACCCCAGGATGAGTTTTACCACAATGCTGGCATGATAAAATTTGACCCTGAGACTGAGCTAATCTACCAGCTCTAGAAGCTACCGTCTGAGTCTGTCGGAATTTTTCTTTCACTTCAGATCTTTACGGCCAGAAGCACCGCTTTCATAATTATTCTGGTACTGATAACTGGTCCTCAACCTCTTTTAGACTGAGACGAGAATGATGCTTCTGATCTCTTTGACTGCATTATCCACTCGATCATAAAATTCTCATTTTGCACTATTTCCAAGTCCTTTGCTTTATTTACCATTTCATGAAAAGTAATCAAATTCGCAGTCAACAGAAGTTCCCTCAGTCTAGTATGGTGGCCTCAAATAAACTTTTGATATACATCTCTATCGAAGGGAACCATCTCCGAAGCATATCGGGCGAGCTTATGAAACTTATACTCATACATAAATCTATTACCCTGAATCAAGTTAAAGAAGTCATGCTTTAGCTGTGTAATAAACTACTCCTGATATATTTTTTCTGTAATGCCTACAAGAAAAACTGCCAAGTAATATGATATGAAGGAACACGTTTCGTCACATTCGTCCACCATATATGAGCCTGACCTCATAACAGTGGAACTAAGCCCTCTAGTCTTTCCTCATCGGAACAATGAAGGCTATCCAAAATGATCTTCAATCGTTAAGCCATATATCAACCACCATCGGGTCTTCTAATCTAAAGCTGGCACTCCTAGATATGCATACGATCCATGCTGATCATGCTAAAAATAAGGTCATGCTATACCAAATTACTACTAGCACTACCATAACATGTTCCCTCGGGAACCTCCTATTCGGTAGCTCATCTCGAGCCATCTGAATTTGACATCTAAACAAAACCTCAAAACTTTATGTTAGTAAGGAGCAACATCATAAATAAAATCATCAAATCATATCATATCAATAATTTAGACATCCTAGTGGCATGTACATATTTTCGATATAACATAGACTATGTTTTGGCCAAGAATCGGCTAAAGATGCAGCTCTGATACCAATAAATATAACACTCATAGCTCATATATGTCTCAAAATACGAGCCATAGATGTCACAATAACTTGATAAACATTCACTGAGCATTAGTACTTAAAATTTTGTTTCTTTTAAACCATCCTATTTTAACTTAAAATCTATTTCATAATATCATAAAACTTATAATTTAATATTTTTTTTCGTATGAAACAAATCTATTTTTCAAGCAATAATTAGACAGTTTAAAGTATTTACGTAAACCATTTAGAATTGCCTAAATTCTACTAAATTTTCAAACTTTTTTAAAACATAATATTATTTATACTCTACTCATGCATAATACTGATAAAACAAGACTAAACAAAATATAATGGTCCTAGTTAACTATTACAGACCATTTAAAAAAATCTGATAAATAAATCTACTGACATAATTATACATGCCACTAAAAGTCAAAAGTAACATCGTGTATGTCTTATCGATATTGATGATAGATATGACCTTCCAAAAAAATTCTCGGGAATCCTTATCTCTATCAGAACCTACGCATGAAAATCATCACACGATAAGTATAACTTAGTAGGCAGTAATAACTCAAGGTGAGAAATAAACATATAAAATGTCATGTGTAAATTAAACATTCAAAAACTTAGATCAAATAAAATCTCAAAACATTCAAACCAATTTATTTTGTAACACCCCAACCCATATCCGACCCGAATATGAGTCTGAGATGTTACATTGACTTTTTAAAATGATGTTCTTACAAGATAACAAAACATTTGAACTCATTTTTTTTTTAAAAATACAATATTATTCTATTAAATTATGATTCATTATAAAAATTTGAAAAAATATGTATTTATGAACAATACTATACTATATGAACAGTGAAAAATTCCGAATATAAATTGTATCGATATACTGCTACAGTGCATCGATGTACTGCTACAGTGCATCGATGTACTGCTACAGTGCATCGATGTACTGCTAAGTGCATCGATGCACTGCTACAGTAACTTCAGCAAAATATGTATAAATTCATAAAAATCTAAGCTTTCATCCGTATAAAATTACCATTTACATATACATGTTTAAAACATTACAAAACCAATTAGAACATATGTGATTCAAACCTTTATTTACATGCCAACCACTTTCATTATTACAAAATACATACTATACATTTATTTTCTGATATGATATTTGGAAAGGAGGAACTGACATGTCTTGCATAACTTTTATCAATCTTCCTCTTCTCGAACCTACGTGTGAAATAATCACACGCTAAGTCATAGACTTAGTGAGGCATATAAATCATATAATAAAACTATAGAACATTTCATATAATAAAATGCATACATATACATATACCATCATCATCATAATCTCTATTTATCATATGATTTTGTACTTATCATTTCTGTATATCATATAACACACATAACATCATATTATTCATGTAACGTATTTCATATCACCAAAAGCATATACATCATGTATATTGTATTTGTTATTGTCTATTTATTAGCCCATGTACATTATTGAGAACTTAAGGTATTCAAATACATTGAGGTTGTGCACTATTACTATCACCACAGCTCATATGGGGTCCCACTAAGGGTATATGAATTTTGTCCCGAAGGACCTATGTATTGTATTTGTCCCGAAGGATCGCGTATACCCTTGACTCTTGGCATGCCAACTATACCACTAGCTCTCATATCATATAACATGGGCATTATCATTTATACATTTCATATCACTTGTTCTTTCTCTTCTGTCACATACCACATGTATGTGTAACCATATATCTCATATCATATCACATGTATCACAAGTGCATGTATTCACGTAGATCATTTCATATGGCTTATATCATTTCTCATTTGTTCATGTAAACTCGCATGTCATATCATGTAACATATATCACATGTTTCATTTTCACGTAAGCATGTAAATCATGTAATATAATAACATACATCCATTTCTATACTAATGCACACATAATAATCATATAACATTTTAGAAGTTACATTTTACCATAGTAACTCCGTCATTGGCTCATCGCAAGCTAATGTTTGATCAATAACATAAGAACAATTTAAATTGCACTCACCTTAGCCTTGCTTTGATTCGATTCTAATTCTTTGATTGTTCCGGAACTTGTTTAGGCTCAATATCTACATAAACAAAATTTACGAGATGATTATCAGAAGCCTAAACCTTATAACTTGATGTTAATAACTTAAGCTAGTTTAATGAACCAAAATTCCATTTTTCCTTTAGGGGTGTATCAATACACTATGGATGCATCGATACCCAAAATAGCTTCAAAATTTCCATGCATCGATGCACCCCTTAATGCATCGGTGAACCTTCAAAATTGTCTTAGTGCATCTGTACACACTCATAGTACATCGATGCACCTGCCCAGAATAGGCTATTTCATCCGAAAATCAACAGCACTTCACCCAAATTTTCATGTATAAAATCTTTATTATGATACTAAATTCATCTATAACAACTTTAATCAATTCCTATCATTCCAACACCTTATAATCTTCCATATTTCATCAAAATTCTTAAGGCTAAGAATCATATCAAATTTTCCATGTTATCCAAACTTAATTCTAACACTTATAACTTCTTATTCTTATAGATGACAAGTCAAATTCATCCTCCAAATTCATTTAACCCTTCTTATTCAAAATTTCACTTAAAACCCCATTTTCTTTAATCTTTCATAACTTCTTTATCTTTTGATTTTAAGATAACTTAAGCTTTCCTTAAGCTTAGTTATCATCTAAGGATCAAAACACAACTTAAATTTCAGCTAATAATCATCAACAAAGAAATCTTACCTTTTGCTTGAGCTTTCACGTGGAGAATAGAAGAAGATGAAGAATGGAATTGTCTGGAAACTTATCTCTTCAATCATGCTCCACCTGGGTATTATAATACCCATTAATTATGATTTAATTATTTTCCTTGTTCAATGACTCTTTACCCTTTGACTCCTTTAATATTTACTATCAACTTTCAGGAAATATCTCCACATAAATCATTGAACTATTCATCTATTCTACTTTTATCCCCAAATTCTGAAATTTTACAATTTAGTCACTAACCCGATATTGAGGATGTTACATATTCACTATATCTCTTCATCTGAAACCTGAAAAGAATCATCTTATGATTTTATAAAAAATCATAATAATCAATTTCAGAAAGAATAATCATATAACATTTCTTTCCAGTCTTACATTTTTCAGAACTTTCACATTTCATTTTTATATCCCAAAGTATGTTTAAGAGAATGCAAGGTACGCGAGTCAGAAGAATGTGCGCAATAAGCATTTCAGTGCTATCATCAAATCAGACTATGCACTTCAAGTGCAATCATATAATCTAAACTAGCGGTGCTACACAAATTGTATACAAATGTACCAAGTCAGAATCAGATCCACTCCACCTCATGCATGCCAATTGTACCTAAGACTCTTAATGCAACATACAATAAGCTTTCAAATCATTTCAAGTTCATTTTATAGTCAACATTTCAATAACAAAATCATTTTTAATTCATCGTCATAAAACAAAACTTGGACAATTCATACCTTAAATCATTCATAAACTTTATAAAAATATTATGAAAATAATCCATAATTTAAAAATAAATCATATTTTTTAAAAGTAAAATAATAAGAGGTTGACTTATCAAAAGTTGTCCTCGATCAGAATAAATAAATAAATAAATTGCACTCACCTTTGCCTCACTACCGAACTTTACATGCGATATTCCTAATTGTGAGCTTTATCCTTTCCTTTCGTATCGTTCGGATCACTAGATTTTTCGTAGTCTGACAACATCATAATAATAACATAATATTCAACTATATGTTAGTATCGTACTAACATAATATAAATTTAATAATATAAAAGTCTATAAAATAAAACCAATACTAAATCGATATCAAACTAAATCATATTTTCATCATGATTTCAAACTTTCCAACATATTTATTCAATCCCAAAAATATTTATTATTTATTTTTTCATCATTCACCCTTCAACTTTTACGAATCTCATAATCAAACCACTAATTATGAATTCTTTTTAGAATTCATATTAACTTTCGCATTTAATTCATAATGGCAATTCACCATTATGATCATTTCACATAAAATTTACTAGAGTTCTAGCACCTTGATAAAATGTTCAAATCAATACTTTAACATTAAAAAACTTACAGTTTTATCCTAAACTTTCTTAGACGTTTCGAATTCAACCTTTAACTTTGTCAACATGAAATTCGATCCCAAACTTATATTTAAACTCCACAAATCAGCATACTAATAAAGTTTTTTCCAGCATTGTAATAATTTACCCAAATGATACTTTCGTATTTAACAAAATTAAAATCGAGTCCCTAAACTGTAAGACTTTTCAAATTCCATCACTAAAGTTTACCAAACTTAAAATATGGTTTCAACCAACATCCCAACTTAAAATTTCCAGCATGTAAACATTATAAATCAGCATTAAGTACCTAAAATTGTACATTTTTACATTAATATCCCCCAATTCTCAAAACTTATAAAATAGCCCTTTTTTCAATTCAAGCTACCAAATTGATCTCTAAATTATATAAAACACATCCAATATTAATTCTAGATCATAGGAAATTTTTCAATATTTCCCCTATTTTTCCTTGTATGTCTGAATACCCAAAGTACAGTAAAGCTTGATTTCCATTCAATTTCAAGCATGAATTCAACTTCTTCACAAAAAATCATGATATTCTAATAATCACAACATCAACTTAAATCAAAATCAAACAAACCTCAAAAATTCCAACTTGTTCAAATCCCATATAGGACTTTACACATGATTTTAATCATCACATAAACCTTAGAGTTAATCTCTAACACCAAAAACATAAAAATCTTTCCTTAAATCCTCAGAAACTATAAACCCTAATCACCAAATCTCAACATTCAAACATGTTTAGCATGAATTTCTTATACCAAATGATAGAGAATTTGATGGAGAATATTTTTCTATTTCACAACTTAATCCAAAATCCTACTAAAATTGCTCAAAAATGAAAAATAAATCTCACCTTGTAGAGGTTCACGGAAGCAAGCTGATGGAAAGGAAGAGCTCTTGATTTTTCTAGTGTTATTCATAAAACACATGGCATTTAAACTAATTTATTTGAATTTAAAATTCAATTAATGAAAAATCCCTAAAATGTCATTAATGAAACTTGATATTTACTAAATGTCATTACATTATCTTCCATTAAAATATTCATTGGTCAAAGATGAACCAACTTGGCTTTGACTTTCTACTTTGGCCATGTAATTTTCAAAAATTGCATTTTTAGTAACTAAATTTTCCATTGTTCGACCAAATATGAAAATTACACTAATTTGCACTAAATTTCCTTGATTTAAAATACAAAAATAATATTTACAACACTTATCTAACATCCTTCATTTTTTTTGTAAAATTTCGGTTCAATCCGATATCCGATTTCTATACCGAACTTTATTGCTTTATAGCATTTTACACGAATACCGTACCGAAAATCTGATTACCACGAAAATTCATATTTTAGGCCAAACTGTTCATTTACGTGCTAGAATATATAACTTTTCAAAATTATTTTTTGATCCCTAAACTTTTCAAAGTTTATACTTTAGCCATTATACTTTCACAATTTATATTTTAGTCACTAGCTAAAATTTGGGGTATTACATGATGTGGTTAAATTATATGTATTTTTTTCTAAAAATAGTGTACACACTTTGCCCTCTATGCCAGAAGCCTCAAATACTAGTGGTTGCTCCATGTAGATCTTCTCGTCTAGATCTCTGTTCAAGAATACAATCTTTACATACATTTGATGTACTTGTAATTTGTAGATAGAGGCTAGTGAGAAAAATACATGAATCATTTTGATCTTATTCAAGGGAGAATAAGTATCAAAGAAATCAATACTAATTTGTTGAGTAAATCCTTTGACTACGAGTCTTGGTTTATACCTCTGGATTGACCCATATCCTACTCCTCTTTCGAACTCGGAAGCAAAAATATCCCGGAAGCATCAACCTCCAATGCTAATGAAATTGAACAATTTTACACTCCACAATAAACACCTAAGCCTCTGACTCTAATTCTAATGCCACCATCACCTGCACCTCCAAGACAACCTCCACCTTTAGAAATAACTCCAACCTTTCTACAATCTGCGCCTTCAAGACCACCACCACCTCTAGAAATAACTTTAACACTGCCACAACCTGCGCCTCCAAGACAACTTCCACCTCTAAATATAACTCTAACCTCAACACAATCTACACAAATAAGACAACCTCAAAATCCAAGTCCTAATGCAATAGATATACCTCTAAGATAGTAGACTGTCTTGAAAGCTATCTCGTTCCTTATCAATTTCATGTTAGAACAAGAAATAAAAAAAACTCCTTTCATTGCAAAAATGATAATTTTTTTCTTATCATGCTCATATGCATATACGAGTATTATGTGCAAATATTTGAGTTCAGAGTTGTTTATAGACAATAGGGATGGATAATCTGCACCTCCATAAATAACTCTAACATCTCCATAACTTGCCTCTAAGAAAACCTCGACCTCTACAGATAACTCCAATTCCGCAATAACATGCACCTCTAAGACAACCTCCACCTCCAGAGATAACTCCAACCTGGAGGAAGATTTTTTTTATTTCTAAAAAACACTCTAACGTTGTCACAACATGCACCTCCAATATAACCTCAACATCAAATTCCTAATGCAGTAGATATAGCTCTAAGATGGCAGACTATCTTGAAAGTTATCTTGTTCCTTGTCAATTTCATGTTAGAACTAGTAATAGGGAAAAAACTCCCCCCATTACAAAAATGATAATGTCTTTTTTTTTATCATTCTCATATGCATTTACTAGTACTTTGGGAAAGTATTCGTGTTTGGAACTGTTTGTATACAAAGTGGATGGACAAGTGGTTTCTATTATCCATCTAATCGATATTTGGGTTATGAAGTGAGTTTGTTTACTCAAGTTGATAATATTGCCGTAATCGTTAGAATAGTTCAATTTTTTATGTGTGACGTAAGTAAGGGTAAATTTATATTCATATTATTGATGGTGCAACTTAAATTATCATCACTAGTTTTTAGTGATGAATGTATACAAATTGCGGTATCTTTCAAGGTTAAGATGCCAAATTAGTGGGTCTTTGGTATTGAAGAAGTTTATTCAGTTCTCTCTTATTTTGTAGATACTCTTTTCCTCCTACTAAGATTAGGGAGGTTTTCCTCATACCAGGATTCTTTCCCCATCGACGTGGTAAGTCTTTAAATTATATGTATTTTCTTATAAAAAAAGAGTCTACACACTTTGCCCTCTATGCCAAAAGCCTCAAATCCTAGTGGTTGCTACATGTAGATCTCCTCACCTAGATCTCTGTTCAAGAATACAGTCTTTACATCCATTTAATGTACTTGTAATTTATGGATAGAGGCTGGCGTGAACAAAGTACGAATAATTGAGATCTTAATCACGAGAGAATAAGTATCAAAGAAACCAATACCATATTTCTGAGTAAATCCTTTTACTACTAGCCTTGGCTTATACATATGGATTGATCCAAGTCCTACTCCTCCTTTGGACCTGAAGCAAATATATCCCGAAAAGTATCAACATCCAATGCCAATGAAATTGAACAATTTTACACTCCACCACAAATCTAAATCTATAACTTCAACCCCAATGTTGCCACTACCTGCACCTCCAAGACAATTTCCACCTTTAGAAATAACTCCAACCTTACCACAACTTGCGGTTCAAGACAACCTCCACATCCTGAGATAACTTCAACACTGCCACAACTTGTGGCTCTAAGACAACCTCCATATCCAGAGATAACTCCAACTTGGAGGTGGAGTTTTTTATTTCTAAAAAAAACTCCAACGTCGTAATAACCTGTACCTCCAAGTTCTAATGCAGTAGATATAAGACTAAGATGGCAGACTATCTTGAAAACTATCATGTTCCTTTTCAGTTTCGTGTTAGAACAAACAATAGAAAAGAAGCTTCTCCATTGCAAAAATGATAATATCTTTTTTATCATGCTCATACATGTATACGATTATTGTGTGAATGCATTTGAGATCGGGGTTGTTCGTAGATAATGGGATAAACAACTTGTGCCTCCAAGACAACCTCTACCTCTAGAAATAATTTCAACCCCGCCATAACTTGCGCCTCCAAGAAAACCTTCACCTCCATAGATAACTCCAATGTCGCCACAACCTGGGCCTACAAGACAGCCTCCACCTCCTAAGATAACTCTAACCTAGAGGTGATTTTTTTTCTTCTAAAAATAAACTTCAACATCATCACAACCTCTACCTCCAAGTCCTAATAAAGTAGATATAGCTCTAATGGTAGACTATCTTGAAAATTATCTTATTCCTTTTCAATTTCGTGTTAGAACAATAATAGAAAAAATCTCCTCCAATTGCAAAAATGATAATTTCTTTTTTTATCACACTCATATGCATATACGAGTACTATGTGAAAGTATTCGAGTTTGGAGCTATTTGTAGACAATAGAGATGGACAACCTGCGCCTCTAAGACAATCTCCACCACCATAAATAATTCCTAAACCTCCACAAGTTACGCCTCAAAGAAAACCTCCATCTCCAAAGATAACTCCAACTAAAGGGGAGTTTTTTATTTTTAAAAAAACTCCAACATCGTCACAACCTACACCTCCAAGACAACCTGCACCTCCAAGTCCTA